>NC_064638.1:1114290651-1115540651 GCF_023864345.2 Schistocerca serialis cubense | reverse complement strand
TAAATAAAAGATTCAAACTATGGAAGGCACTAACTACTGATAGGGATAGTTAGCAAATGAAAGATATTAATAGAGAACAAACAATGTATTTACCTTGATATCATCATATATAAATATAGCAGTTCATGAAAAATTACAAAACTCCGCCATCTCTCTCCCCACATCCACCACTGCTGGCGGCTCACCTCCAACTGTTCAACGCTACGCGCTGTTCGCAGCCAGCTGCCTAACACTACAATGGCGAGTATTACAACAATGCAAAGCAGCCACAGACTGCACACAGCACAGCCAGTGATTTTCATACAGAGGTGGCGTTACCAATAAAAAACCTAAACAGCCTACTTACATAGCCCCCATGCTCCCCACAAAAATATTTTACAAATGGGATTGGGCAGTGGCCTATACAGATTTGAAAAATTTTTCATAATTACAATAACAAAGAAATCAAATGCACACACTTATTGATACTATGTTGGTCAAAAGCTAAAATTTTCTCACAGTCCATAAAGATAGTCCTGATCATTCATTACGGTAAAATATAGTGTTTTTCTCAAAGTCTGAGCAGTAGAAGAAAATGCACACGGAAGTAGTGGATTTCCATGCAGTCTTGAAGAAGTAGTGTTGTCCTTCCAACGGAAAGACAGTGTTGACTCTTGACATGCTGACAGGTAATGGGCCACAATGGAGCAAACCCATAGCAGAGTCATTCGAAGTTTTGAAGAATATTGGTAGGTAGGTCATCACAGAGCAGACCCACTGGAGTCCTGGTAGAGATAGCCAGCAGCCATCTGTTGCGATTGTGCAGGTGCACATTCACCATCGAAGAGTCTTGCGGAGAATATAGCAAGTCCATGAACCACCACTTGTGCACTCACAAAGTTTTTGGAATTGTCCTTAGAACCAGCAATGCTGTTATCCAGTCCCTTGCTGAATTATTAACACACGTGCAAACACTATCAGACCCTACTTCTCACATATTGTCCATGTACTATGACCAACAGAAACGTGTGCAGTGAAATGTAACTTACAAGTTAATAATATGATGAACTGGTGTCAATTACAATTTTATAACATAAGAATACAATAACAAAGGTACAAAATACATCATTAAAGAACATAACAATACAGATAACATTTGTAGTACAGGCTTTACAAAAGAATCGAAGTAACATATACATCAGTGTTTCAGGAATTATGACATTAGTAAATACATAAAAGATCAGAATAATTATTGAAACATCAACTTCACACATGAGCATTTAAACAGAATGAATAATGTCTAACATCTTTACAAAGTAAATAACATATTATTAATGCTAATTATATTCGAGGATAACAGTATTCCTCATCATAGTGAATGGAGCTTAATATTAAAAGAAGAAAAAAATTCTATGAAACTACACAGAGACAGGAAGAAAACAAATACACAAGGGTACACAAACATATAGTGGGATAACACCAATAGGAAAGGACAGGGTTCGTTTTCAGTGTAACATTTGGTACTGCAGTCCAACCCAAAACTTCATATATCTTTCCTCTTATTTCATCCTTTGTTTCCACCAAAAAAATTCTATCTAAGCATGCTTTCTGTATTTATATGTTCACACATATCTTACCTCAACATTTATTTCCAAGAAAATCCTACCTATACCTGCTTTCTGTACGTTTTTCGTATAGATTCTCAATGCATTTCATCCAATTCATCGCAACTCATTCTCTTCTATAGTCTACCCCCCCTCTTAAGCTAACTTAAATCTACTGAGCTCAGATGCTAAACTAAGGGACGAGGCAATGCAGCAGCACAATATAAGTAACACAAACAACAATGACCAAAAAAATGGAAAATTGCAAAGCAAGCTACAGTAAATCTAAATTAACAGAAAAAATGCAAAATTACAACTAATATGAGCCAATGTGCAGCAACATGAAAAATCAATGAGTAGTAAAATTGGCTTAGCAGAGTAACACAAATTAAAGTTCAGTAACACTACGCCTGGCAAACAGCAGTAACTTATACCTAAACATGACATAGCTCAAGCAGAAAAAAATATTACAGTAAAGACAACAATGCAGATAAGGGAAATGTATAATCAAATCTTAATGTCTATGTAATTAAAGTGGTGCACCACAACAACTGATTGTAAAAAAAAAATATTACCATGTACTTGAAAAGAAAATTATGTGTTACTGTTATTAGTTCCTTCTTATAGTTCTTTCCTTTCCAAGTGCTCCTTTTTTAAAGAATGTGGATCATAAAATAAGTATTTAATAGATCTGTTGACAGAAAGTGTTCACATTAGTAAATGCATTTCATTTGATAAAAGCAATGCTGCAACACAGCTGGAAACCAGATATCAAATGAAATAAGCAATTACGCAAACCAAAGCATAAAAACATCATTCAATAGCTATGTGGCATTTCGTAAGTCAGTAGCTCTCAATTCTCGTAGAAAGACACTTGTCATTATCAGGTTTGCAGATGTAAAAATATTTCTCGTCATTTCATTAGGCATTTCAGTAAATATCAGAAAGTACGATATGTTTCCAAGTAATTAGCGTGTCGGATTTGCGATGCTTTCTCTAAAGGAATGACAATGGCCAGGATAATGGCCTTCCTTTTTTTTTTTTTTTCTTGTGCTCTGAAAGGCACGCGCTAATGACTTTTTCTCCAGGCGTCTGACACAGCTGGGTGCCCGCGACGCATTACGTGCAGGTGGTCACTTAACTTTCGTACGGAAATATTTACGACAGCAGTTTCTGCTACCGTGGCAGTCTCATATAAAAATATTTCACAGGTCAAGAATTAGCGTTGCAAATCTGTAGAAACAAAATCCTATGAATATAACAGTGTCCAAAAAAATTTTCAGTGGCATTGTGATACATTCACAGATGATTCACACATGTCATAACTCTTAAAGTACGATTCTTGGTTTCCAACATCCTTTTTCACAAGTCAAGAGTCCCTACCCACTATTCATTACTCCTTACCTTATTACACATATACGTATCCATCGCAGGGTCGCCATATGAAACGTCCCCTTTGAACAATTCTTACAAGACTGTGCTTAACCTGACACACAATATTTTGTTAGCGCAACGCAATCTGACTTTCCAAATTCCCTACAAAAGAATGGCCCTGACTAACATTAAACTATACCTTTCAAAAATCACTTACCTCACAAAAATCTTCACTGCTCAAGCTACTGCAATACAGCGAGCGCCACTACTGCCAGCTAAATAAAAGATTCAAACTATGGAAGGCACTAACTACTGATAGGGATAGTTAGCAAATGAAAGATATTAATAGAGAACAAACAATGTATTTACCTTGATATCATCATATATAAATATAGCAGTTCATGAAAAATTACAAAACTCCGCCATCTCTCTCCCCACATCCACCACTGCTGGCGGCTCACCTCCAACTGCGCAACGCTACGCGCTGTTCGCAGCCAGCTGCCTAACACTACAATGGCGAGTATTACAACAATGCAAAGCAGCCACAGACTGCACACAGCACAGCCAGTGATTTTCATACAGAGGTGGCGTTACCAATAAAAAACCTAAACAGCCTACTTACAAATGCAATCGCTCAGCATAAAAGAGAAATAACTGATATAGGAATGTTATTAAACGTGTAATACGTTGTTTAACTTAGCCTAACGCGTATAAGTACTCAGTAAACTACCTCAGTTCTCAGGGTTTACGGAATTGTAAATACTCATTTGTTTAACTATTAAAACACCACAGATATTCCTCAATATATGCCTAGTCCACGTCATGTTAAAAGTCGTGTGCTCATAGCACCAGAGAATATTTCACCAGTCCGTTCACTGTACAACAATAAATTCCGTAACTCAAAATCGTGGTTTCGTCTTGATTCCCAATATAAGATAACAAGCGTAGCTTTTGCAAAAGAAATCTTATACCAGAACTAGAATCCGGTGACCAGACCTTCCTGCCTGGGATGTTATCACGCAACTTTGAGAAAATCTGAAAGTGAATCTTATTAAATTGTTTACAGCGGCCGCCAGGCTCGTAGAATCTGAAAGAAAGATTTAGTTTTCTGACCGGCGGCAGGTCTCGACGATGAGCTAAAAGAAAGTTCTCAATTATTTTTGAAGATGGCGCCTAACAATGAAAAATTCTGTTAAGGCCCATGTCTACTCTAGACAAGCAAGGTTTAGGATTACAAATGATTTCAACACGGGCACAATTTTTAAGTCACAAACAACTCTATTTTCAGTTTTGTTAATAACTTACATTCGCTGATACGGCAATATGAACCTTCGTTAAACGCTCCTTACGGTTCGCCTCGAGATCATAAGACGAGAACAGTAATGACAAAAGAGGTCAGAGTTCAAACACAGAATTTCAATTCCATGGAACAGGCATACATTGTAGCATAATATACTGTTTCTTGGTAAAACTCGAGAGTTACTCATACAATAACTATCGTAAAAACATGTAATCTATACATTTCACATTCATGTCCACCTAGGAGAAACAGTACAATGAATTAAAAAGAAATAGCAATAAATGTACGGAAAAATTATTTGAAATTCTTTCGGTTTAATTCCTGTAGTGTATCTTGATTCATAATCAATTGCAAGCGCCAGTTTCCGAAAAGTGATTCATCACGCGTGGTTTGCCGCGAAATTGTTGTTAATGCGTGAGATGTTTCTTTCCCATTGAGATTCACACGAAAGACTGTTGCCTTGGCAAACCTGGCTGCGCAATCTTCGTGGTATTCGAAATTTCTATATTTGCAAAGTGTCTACGATCCGTTTTATCCATGGGGATGCACTAAATCACCCTGAAGAACAAACATAGCGACAAAATATAAGAATTAAGAGTTGACACAAGAATGAAATATAAGACTGTGAAAATTCAAAAAGAGTGTAACCCCTGAAAATACCATACACACATATACACTTAATGTGTGACACTTACTGTGAAAATCAGTTGTAACTTTTCAATTAGTATAACGCCCGTGTATCCCATAACTTGATAAGAAACATTCGTGCAGCAACCTTCTACGGACGTGGGTATATATATTGTAATTTATGTGACCACATCCGTAGAAGTTTACTGCACGAGGGTTTCTTATCAAGTCCCAAAATAATGTATACACTTTTTAAATTTAATATCTCTTTAATTAATGGAGACAGAAACGCAGCTTTTGTGGGTAATTATTCAAAATGCAATGAAAAACATAACAACACTTTCTTTTGTTCCAGGATTGTAAACATGGTGTTATTGTCGGCTCAACGAAAATGCGTGCTAAAGTGTTACTGGAAAACTGAAAATGTGAGCGAGGTATGATGATGTTGGAGGGCTGAATTTGGAACACCATTACTACCAAGGATAACAATTGCAAGAATCTAAGATAAGTTTGACATCAGAGGAACAGTACAAGATTTGAAGGAGGGGCATTGCGGAAGGAAGAGATGTTCAGCAGACAATGAAAGGGTTGATGCAGTGATCCAGGCATACACACAATCCCGAATAAATCTGCAAGGCAATGCTCTCGTGAGATTGGCACCTGCACATGCAGTGTTCATAGAATTCAGGGGGCTCAGAAAATGAAGCCTTACATTCCGAGACTTTTTCATGCTCTTAATGAGGATGATCGCAATAGGTGAAGTGAATTTTGTGAATAGTTCGTTAACAGATGAGAAGAAGAGCAACATATCCACAATATAAATCTTTGGTCAGATGAAGTGATCTTTAAACTTAATGGAACAATTAACTACCATAATTGCGTGTACTGGGCCAGTGAGAACGCATACATAAACCTTCTGGAAGGGTAACTGGGCTGTACTTCTTTGGAAACACTGTCACAGGTGACTCCTACTAGGAAATGTGGCATATGATAACTCCTGGCCTTAATGACTTTTTTGAAAATGAAGATTATTGCTTTCAGCAGGATGGTGCACCACATCACTTTCACATTGATGCGAGGGTATTTGTCAGTTGTGCATTCCCTGCAAGATGGATAGGACAAAGAGGGAGTGTGGAGTTTACAGCTTGATCCCCTGATTTAACTCCTCTAGACTTCTGCCTATGGGCGACTCTTAAGAGCACAGTTTACAGTGCAAAACCACAAACACTGGATGATCTTAGCGAGCAAATTGAGTAGGCCTGTGATGCTATTCCATTAGGAGCAACACAGTTGGCATTGTGGGGCGGTGGGTGGAGTTATTGTTATATATTATGTGTTGTTTATATAATGTTTTGTATTTCCCAGCCGATGCACCATATGTGGGGCGGCGGGTGGAGCAATTGTTATATAAAATGTAGAATGTGATGTAGAAAACATGCATCTCCTGGCCGATTAGCAACATATGTGGGGCGATGGGTGGAATAATTGTTATTATAAAGTGTTCCTATTATTTATTTAATGCTGTTGTTTGCCGTTCTCAACACTGTCTCTCTAACTACAATATTGGCAACCAGAAAGTGATTAGCAAAACGTGAAGCCTGTAATTAGAATTCCTAGTGCCCACTTCATCTGAGAAATACACTTATAGCTACAGCTTATTGCTCTGAGGAATTTGGAGATTGTCTGGGATTCATAATCAAAAACGATTCTCTCTAAAATGTTCACTACATTCTGAAAGTCACAAACCAAAAAAGAATCCACACAATCCAACTACCAGAGCAGTTCAGAGTCCAATGCGCTGATGCAACTATAACTGTTCAAATTAAAGGTTTAAGTGAATGCTCGCCATAATTTGATGATAATGTTCATCAAACGACAAGCTAAATAATTGTAGAATGTCTGTCCCGCGGCGGCACGTGAAAATACGACATACGCAAACTGACGATAGATCATTAAAGTCATCCCAGAATTAACACTTCACTCGAAAACGATTTCATGGTTACGCGTATCCCGAGTAACTTATTACGGCATCCGAGGCTGTTTATAGCAATGATACCGATGCGACGTGAATCCCGGCACAGATGGTGCTCTAATCAGCGTCTGGAGAGAACTGGGGCCTTTTTCTCTCACGCAGCGTTCTTACATATAAAGCCGCGGTGCGGACGACTAACGGAACGCCTGATCAAATCCGCTCTCCCGACTAGCCGCTGGGCTAGTAATGCACCACTTTAAGTTATCGAATAATTCATTGCTTCCTTTGCTGATGGCCGATGAAGCTCTCAATTCAAATGTGCAATCAGCACACAGGTAAGTAATCATAATAAAAGTCTGACGTGGCGAAGTCAAATATTTTTGGCGAGAGAATTAATTTAATTACACTACACGCAGTAGACGAGCTCTGAACTTGCCCTTTGGAGATACGCTATCGCTTTGGTTTTATAGTTATTCAGTTGAAACTTCTCATATCTTTATGATTACAGCGGATCTCCCTTTTACTTAAGTTTAAACATCCTAGCTTTATTTATTCGCCTACTTAATCTATCTTGCTTCCTTAATTTTTAAGACAAAAACCAGAAAATCATGAATTTCATCTAAAATTTTAATTTGTGAGATCCAGAATACTGTTCATACTAAATTATTATGAAAAAGGAATCTAAATATAAATTTTTAAGTTTCTAGCTCTTTTCTGTTGCGCCAATGATTTTTACAGAAAAACATCCAAATTTTAAAGTTATTGAACTGATATTCAAGACATATTGATTTAGTATTACTCCTGAGATGCTAGAAACTTTTCAGGTTATTTACTTGATTTTTAAAGTATTGCGCAACATTTATGACGTCAGAGCTAGTTACAGCGGACTGGCTGGCACACAATGGAAAGTCTGATGTGAATTTTATACAGCGTGAGTAGGCAGCTTCCCTACAGCATGTCGCTCTGTTCTAAGTCATTTGATGGTGTATTGCGGCTTAAGGAGGCCATTCTGAATATTTACCACCTTTAATTGGACTTTAAGATACACCAGACACATTGAACTCTATTTCTATCTCATTTAATTAAAGAGATATTTTGTTTCAAAAAGTGTATACATTTTTGGGACATCCTGTATATAAATAAATAAAATAAAATAAAACAATTTATTTTTTATTTTTTGAGGAACCTTCCTGGGATCGAAAGGGAAGAGTGGACAAAATGGGCAGGGGTCACAACCCGAGACCTGGCCACCATGACCCTTTTTTTCCGTCGGACTGCGCAGATCGCGCCCTAAATGGTGTTCTAAGCACGTCGAAAATTCTAACGGCCGTTTTCACAGAAGTGGTAGAGTATCTACGGATAAGCAGAGTGTCGTATTGTTTGTTACTTGAAATTCGCCAGTTCCTATTTCGAGCAAGATATTAGCAAAATATTTATTATCTTTTCCGGAAGATAGAACTCTCATATTAGTTTTAAGTTCCAGTTTTATTACATACCCTTGTTCCCCAAGAGATTACAGTTAATATTTGACAGAGGTCTCTAGAAAATGAAACGGTGTATCCACTCTTAGGACTATTCTTGTTATGCGAGTCTCGCATTGTTGTGTTTAATCTTTCAACTGATACTTTATGGGACTTAGACACCTAATCCAAAAGAATTACAGTCATGCAACAAATTAATAATATTACGTTGCTCGGAAACATTACAGTCACTGTCACCACAAAATTCGTCACCATAAAATTCCAGGGAAGTTTGAATGTAGAATGAGGAGCAGTGCCAGACGATGCTGCAGTCAGAGCAACTTTTGCAACAGATCTGACTTTTGCTAGTATTAGGTTAGGTAAAAATGTCTTGCCAGTTACTCCACGCGCAGCCGGCCGGTGTGGCCGAGCGGTTCTAGGTGTTTCAGTCTGGAACCGCGCAACCGGTACGGTCGCAGGTTCGAATCCTGCCTCGGGCATGGATGTGTGTGATGTCCTTAGGTTAGTTAGGTTCATGTAGTTCTAAGTTCTAGTGGACTGATGACCTCAAATGTTGAGTCCCATTGTGCTCACAGCCATTTTTCTCCACGCGCATCGAAAAATTCATTTTTTCCTCTTCGTTGACGATCGATGACCTTACCAAATGGTAAGCATTACTTCTGCTAGTGATTCAAACGTCAGGCATTTTGAAAGGTCCGTAAAAGTCGACAATGATCGTAGTTTGTTTCTCGTAAAGGCTCCATACTGGTTTATGTGTTTATATTGGAATACATAGGTAACGAAAGTGATCTCTGCGATGTTCTTGTACCGTCTTGGGCTTATCTGCCAGAGCGCTGATGTTTGGCAAGGATAGCTGGGGTAGGTCGGCCGCGGCTTGAGGAGGGGGCGTATTGGCAGCGGGGCGAGTTAGATTAGATTAGATTAGATTAGTTTTCGTTCCATAGATCCGTGCTGAGGAGATACTCGTCGATGTGGAACATGTCATCTTTTTTTTTTTAAAGTTGAAATAACAATACTAATAGTATGAATATATACAATACATCATTTGTTTCTATTAAAAAATTCGTCAATGGAGTAGAAGGAGTTGGCCACTAGTAAGTCTTTCAGGCTCCATTTAAACTGATCTTTATTTGTAACTAAATTATTTATGTTTACTGGCAAATTATTGAAGATGAGTGTTCCTGAGTAGTGGACCCCTTTTTGAACTAAAGTAAGTGCTTTTAAGTCCTTGTGCAGATCATTTTTGTTCCTGGTATTGTATGTATGAATTGAGCTGTTTGTTGGAAAAAGAGATATGTTATTTAGGACAGATTTCATTAAGGAGTAGATATACTGAGAGGCAGTAGTTAGTATACCCAGTTCTTTGAAGAGGTTTCTACAGTACGTCTGTGAATTTACTCCACAAATGATACGTATTACACGCTTTTGGACTCCGAAAACTTTTGTTTGACTTGAAGAGTTACCCCAAAATATTACACCATATGACATTGTGGAATGAAAGTAGGCAAAGTATGCAAGCTTTTTCATTTTTATGTCGCCTATGTCTACTAACACTCGAATTGCAAATACAGATTTGTTAAGGCGTTTCTGCAGTTCTGTGGTGTGCTCTTCCCAACTGAATTTATTATCAAGTTGTAATCCCAGGAATTTAAGACTGTCAACCTCTTCTATCTGTTCTTCTCCGTATTTTATGCATATGTAGGGTGGAAACCTCTTACAGGTTCTGAATTGCATATAGTGAGTCTTTTCGAAGTTTAATGTCAGTGAGTTGGCTTTAAACCATTTATTAATATCCATGAAAATATCATTAGCAGATCTTTCTAGAACTACACTTGACATACTATTTATTGCAATACTTGTGTCATCTGCAAACAAAACGAACTCTGCTTCTGGCAGTGTAACTGATGAGAGATCATTAATGTACACAAGAAAAAGCAATGGCCCTAAGATGGATCCCTGTGGGACACCACATGTAATTCCTTCCCATTCTGATGATGACTGATGACTTAATTCACTAGTCCCTTGCACTGACACCCTTTGTTTCCTGTTAGTGAGGTATGACTTGAACCATTTTGCAGCACTGCCCGTGACACCATAGTATTCTAATTTACTTAAACGGATGTTGTGGTTCACACAATCAAATGCCTTTGACAAATCACAGAAAATACCTGCTGCTTGTAATTTGTTATTTAATGAATTAAGTACATTTTCACTGTAGATGTAAATAGCCTTCTCGATATCAGAAACCTTCAGAAATCCAAACTGTGTTCTTGATAATATGTTATTTGTGGTCAGATGGTTGAGCAGCTGCCTGTACATTACTTTTTCTAAAATTTTTGAGAATGCTGGCAAAAGTGAAATCGGTCTGTAGTTTGATAGTATCTCTTTATCCCCTTTCTTGAATAGAGGCTTAACATCTGCATATTTTAGCCAGTCAGGAAATGTCCCAGTTATAATTGACTGGTTACACAAGTAGCTTAGAATTGTACTAAACTCACAAGAACATGCCTAAATTAACTTTGTTGATATTTCATCGTACCCACTAGAATGCTTTGTTTTTAAAGATTTTATTATGGACGTTATTTCTTTTGGTGAAGTGAATGATATATTCATGTACTTGAAGCTATTTGTGAAGGCTAGTTTCAGATATTCAAGGGCATTATTTACTGATCCTGAAAGTCCCATTGATATGGAGCATTGCTGCACTGAGTTGGCATTGAGGAAGACCAGTGGCGGCGCTGCTCTATTGGACGGTGCTGAGAGGGGTCGTCCTTGTAGCGGAACTGGAAGTTTGGCAGTGGTCACACGCGGTCCCTATATGTGGGCTGTTTGTGCCTGCTTGAGCCCGACGTGGCTTGTCCTGTGGATGGAGTGGTGCTTGCTACCTTCCTGTGGCTGTGCTATTGCCGACTGGAGATTGTGTTAAATGGTGAGCTACCTTGCTACTGCGTATCTGACCTCCGAGCGGGCGCGTGCTCCGCGCTGTTTCTGGTGTTGAAATAATTTTGCCCTGTATTAGCTCTGTTGCCGGCTTAATGCCTCGTCTACGCTCGTTGACTTGCTCTCGAAGTGCCCTGGTTGTTATGTGAACGTTGTGCTTGCATCGTTTAAAATTTTTGACTGTGTTACAATTTGTAGGGTCTTCGAAGATTCGGTAGAAATGAGTCATTCATGCGCCAAAGCCACATATTCTTTGGCTGTGAGATATCCATGAAGTTAGTCGTCCCGATTCCTACAAGCAGTGTGTGAGTTCAAAATTTTAATGGAAAAAGTTTCATGTTTTGATATTAAATCAAGGTTCAGAGTTGTTTCTGAATATTAATAGTACTAGTCGTTGAAGTGAGATAAAAAGCACTGTCGTGAGAATATATGCGAGGCCTATAGGGAAAGTAAGTTCCCATCGGTAGCCAAATGGAAACCACTGTGGAAATCCGATGGAGCTCTGCACAGATGTGTTGGGCAATGTTCATAGAATGCCCGTCGATCACGTCACATCGCTCTTTTCAGCTCCGAGAGCGCAGTGAGTACCTACAGGGGCCTACGAAATAACGTCTTCCGTAAAGTATTAGGGCAATGGTGAGAGATTTCGCATGATGTCATTCAGCCCACATCACAACTGTCATGCTGCCAATTGTCATCCGCACTCTGCAGGGGCAATGAAGATGGTCCTGCAGCGTTTTAGATGGGAGGTGTTTGATCACCCACAGTACTGCCTGTAACTGGCTGCCTCTGAGTTTCATTTGTGCATACATGAACCGCTGACTTTGAAGTCAACATTTTGGCACAGTCTACCAGCTGTAGACTAGCGCAGCATATGGGCGGGAAACACAGGTGGGTACCTTGGATTGTAAGGTGTCAAGCAAATCCAACACCTTCCATGAAAATCCTGACATGATAAGCAAATCCAGTAGTATGTCACATAGCTCCGAATAAATTGTGACATTAAATTAACCAAAGTAATACGAGTAACGAGTGAACAAATGGAACACCACAGACTAACACAAGAATGCCTAAATGCATGTCATACCTTCCCACCGTGAGACAGACGCAGTTCCGAGGGGAGAAACGAGAACAGAAGCCGAGAGCAGAACCGTGTTAAGCTAGATGGCCCTACGATAAGGGACGGACACCCACGTTGCCAGTTAACCGCCAGGACCACCCCCCAGCCCATTTTAAAAGCTAGAGCTCTCCAGAAGAACAGTATAGATCTTACGATAACACAAAAAGGGCCAAACCAGCCGCAAGTTTTAGCGTGAGACTTTTTCGCGTCTCTGTTACGTGGTAAACTTTAAAAACATTGCCCCACCACTAAAAGTAGCCGACAGGACCACCCCCAGAACATGTTAAAAGATAGAGCCCTCCAGAAGAACAGTATAGATCTTACGATAGCACTAAAAGGGCCACACCAGCTGCAAGTTTTAGCGTGAGACTTTTTCGCTTCTCTGTTACGTTGCAAACTTTAAAAACATTGCCCCCACCACGAAAAGTATAACGTTTCTCATTGGATAGACAAAATTTTTGTAGGCGGAGCTTAAGGTTAACATGGAGACCCTGAATGGTCAGATGAAAACACAGCCAGATAGTTTTTTTTAAAACCAACTTCGGTAAATTGTAGTAAGGGGAAGTTAGAAAAGAGTTGCTTCTGATGAACACCGACAAGGTAATGAATGCATGTGATGCCCCATTTTTGAGCGCATAAAGCTTCACTCAGAACTGCAGAAGTCTCATCTGTTACATCCCCTTTTTACGTAATACTAGTGTCGATCGTCAATTGAAGCTTATGGCATTCACATTTGCTACGTAAGTTAAAATCTGAAATGTGATGATTTTTCTGTTATATAATTATTGAGAAGCCACATCAGCCACTGTAATTTACGACAAGTTAGATAAGTAATTAAAGATAATTGATGGTCGCTGTAGACCATTTTGATAGTTTTCTCTTTTGTTATACCTATTTTAAACCTAGATTATAGATGTGATATGGCATAGGTCATCCTTCGATCCATTGTAGAACTTGGAAACCCATTCAGGGAATATTCGTTCACATTTTTGTTGAACGCAGTTAGTTTTTATCATCCTGTATTAAAACATTTTCTTTTATCAATAGTGCAATTTATAAACAATGTTTTGTGAGTAGAATAAACTTTCCAATGCTAAACTTAACTGGTTTTTCAACGTTATTTTACCAGCTAACTAAAAATAGGAAAGCCTTGAACCCCTTCCACAAAATTTAGTTAGTATTAAGATTCTTTTACGGGGAGTGCAGTGGAGCTGACGCTGAAATCATTAAGTATTTGGTTATATCGTCGCTAGTCTCACTGAACTCTTCTGAACTCTACATGTCATGTGTAGTCTGGCGTCTCCTTACCAGCAACAGGTCCCAGGTTCAAACTAGTCAATTCCCTAAAAAACACGCTCAGAGCGTCGTTGCGCGAAAGTGGTAGGGAGACACGACTTAGAACAAACAGAAACCACGCAGAATGTTAGAGGATGACGAGAGTATTGGAAAGTCGGAAAAACCTGCCAGGTAAAATGTTACTTTTTTGAATAATTAATAGAATATGCCCCAAATTTTTAATGAAGAGCAAAATAAATTAAGAATTTAAGAATTTAAAATTTAAGGAGAAGAGGTCACGATTTAATGTAAGACGTTCTTTTTTTTATGTATCGAAACTGCAAAGGAAGTTGAAGGCAGTCGCCGTAATTCGTTTTTGGATTATATGAAAGCAGGAGCTGTAACGTTTGGCAAATAATTACGCTAATTTAATTTCAAAAGCCATGTTTTAATTAAGACTCTACTTTATTCTTCCACTAATGCCACTTCTCAATTTATTATGTTTCATTTTAGAACCTTTTATGGCTGCAGTGAGGAAGAGTTACCGACGAATTGTTTAGTGGCCACAGCCGAACGCTACTAGTGTTCAGTCTGCTATTACTTTAGCAAACTTTTATTTCAGCGTCCCTCAGATCTCTTTTACCGGTCTTTTCTATCAGTATCCGGGGAATGTAATTACACAAACTGCGTAATTTTTAGATCGGTCACTGCCCTCTAAACAATGCCGTCGGTCAGCGTTCTTGTTGGTCTCATGGGAATCTGATGCTGGTTGGGGGATTATATAATTGCATTTTTCTATGCACCATTTCACCATTTCGGAAGCATTGCTACCAGCAAAAGCAATAAATTTAATAATACATTATTGTTTTTAAATAAAAGTAGTATTAAACAGGGTAACGATGAAGAGCTCAACGGCGGCGAAAACAGAGATCATTGGTAGGGCGGAAATGATGAAAGAGGCAGGCTAAATCCACTAGCATCTTATCTGGAATCCAGCGTCTGTTCGCTTATTTGGTGTGACTGGTACGTGCTCTTCTTCATCTCAACAATCAACTCGTAAACATGTGACCTTCACAGAAGATCACCGAAAAACAAGATTCAACTTCAACAGGCATAATGGAACAAAAGGGAAGGAATTCCACTACCCCAGGCATCAATCTCCAGAATGAATTTTCCTTGTCATCGGATTCTGGGGGACCAGGAACATTATGCACAGAAAAGTCGGAGCGTCTCAGAATCTCTAAGACCAAAACAGAAACACTTCACTTCATAGGAACTCTAAACACAAATAATCTCTCCAAAATAGATAAACTCAAGCAGCTCCCAAACACGATGGAAAAACTCCACATAAAAATCCTTGCGATTCAAGAAACACGACTTATCGATGAAATTAATTTTGATTCAGGAAACTTCAGGATCTACAATGGATAATCCGCAGTCCTGCTGAACAACGGACCCAGACAATCTGACACTGCTTTTTTTATGCACAAAGCAATTATAGAGTCAGCAATAAACCTCCACTCACCATCATAAAGAATCTCCAAAATCTCACTAAAATCTGGAGACAATGCATACACTCTGATCATTGCACATGCTCCCACAAATGACTACAATAGAAGAGATCCACAGGTAATAGATGACTGCTGGCAACTACTGGAGGAAACCTCAAACAAAATCCCTACACATTATATGAAAATTCTGTTAGGAGATTTCCATGGTCAGCTCGGTAAAGAGGAAATATTCAGGAAAACAACAGGAATTCACACAGCTCACAAAAGAACCAGTAAAAATGGTGAGAGACTAATCAACTTCTGCGAAAATTTTGATCTTAAAATCATGTCTACACAATTGGTGACAGACTAATCACCTTCTGCGAAAATGTTGAGCTTAAAATCATGGCCATACAATTCCCTAAACTTGCAAACAAACTTTCAACATGGAAATCACCAAACTTGACTTTGGGTGATAAACCATGTTGCTATATGCAATAACAACACCAAAGAAATATCGTACGAACAGAAAATGGACTCTTATGAGTCAGACCACATTTGCTGCAAATGAAGACTAGATTTCAACCTAACAGAAAAAAACCACCAACGAGTAAAACATTCACAATTGATCCAGAATATCTGAAACTCAACAAGAGAGAAACTTTTCAGGAAATTAGGCCATCAAAGGGAGCGAATAGGATGGAACTTACAGAAGTACCGAAAAACGCTATGAAAGTAGGGAAACCCCCAATGACGAGAAGATACAGGTAGTGGTACAGTGCATGTGATCAAGCAATAGAAGGTAAAATACAAGCATAGAAAATTTTCAGTAGCAACAAAACTCCAAAAAGGGTAGCAATTTTTTAGTATACAGAAAAGTTCGTGTAAGGCAATACGAAGAGAACAACGTAGATATGGTGTAAAGCGGCTTAAAGAAATTTAACAAGACGCCATCAAGGACGACACCAGAAAGCTTTACAAAATTTTCTGAGAAAACCTGACAAGATATCAACGACCTAATCTGTGCTTTCGCCGACCTGACGTACCACTAGAAGCCAACACATGAAATAACTGCCAAATTTTTGCTAAATATTTTCACTCATTTGTCAATTGCAAGCCCCCGATATAAAACCTAGATTTTGAAAAACCTCCATCCAGTCCTGATTCAAAACCACCATCTCTTAAAGAAGGAAATAATTAACTCTTTGAATAACAACAGGCCTCCCGGGGAAGAAGGAATCGTAGGAGAAACATGGAAATTATGTTACAGTAATGTCACATAAGCAACTCCCAGAATTATACCAAACATTCGAGAAAATGAACAAATACCTGCAGAGTAAAAATGTGCGTTAATTCGACCTCTCCCAAAGAGGAACTAAAATCGGTCCAAATAATTACAGGGAAATTTCACCGACCCCCGTAGTGTTCAAAATTTTTTTTTCAAAATCCCTGTTAAGTTGATTATAAGAACAGACGTGCCAATTAATTGGAGAGTATCAGGAAGGATTACACCAAAGTTGAACCTGCATTGAGCTGATATGGAACCTAAAGATAACCTTGCAAATGAGAAGATGTAGAAATACTGTGAAAACTTTTGTCGACTTTAAGAAGGCTTATGATTCAATAGATAGGCAAACATTATTCCACTTCTTAGAGGAATTTAAGAATGGCAGGAGAATAAGATCAACTATTCAACAGACATTAACAGGTACAACCTCCAAAGTTAAAGTCATGGGACAAACGTCAGAAGCATTTGAAATTCATACTGGTGTCCGCCAAGGAGATGGCCCCTCCCCCTTCTATTTAACGTGGTTCTGGAAAAAATTGTGAGAACATGGGAAAAGGCAACAAAGGGAAATCAACTCGGGATTAGAAAAAGAGCCGAGAATCAATGTGAAGTGTCTGGATGTCGCGGATGATCTTGTCATTCTAACCAAGAATAGAGAAAATCCTAACCTGTACTGGAGAAGATTCCCAAAATCTCACAGGAAACTGGCCTACAAATCTCATACGAGAAATCTTAATACATGTAAAGCTAGCCTGCAGTTAATATCCCGATTACTATTCAGTACGGGGAAGTGGCACAAGGTGCACACTTCAGATGTCTAGGAGAGATAATCCAGTCATCAGGACTGAACTCCATAGCCAATCAAGAAAGAGTCTCCAAATTACAGAGAGTATATAAGCTCACTTGGAATCACTACCATAAAAAATCCGGTCACTGAAAAACTAAGGCATTACATCACAGTGGTTTTACCAGATTCACTCTATGCTGCAGCTCTACGTTGCAGAAACTACAGTGATTCATGGTCATACCAAATTAAAGAAATTGAAGAGCAAGGAAGAAAAATTCTGAGGAAAATATGTGGATCAGTGTTTCTTGAAGGAATTTGGACGAAGAGGCCAAAACGAGAGATCTAAAAAAATATAGAAACAATAACGAATACCTTTAGAAAGACAAGAATGAAATTTTATGTACATGTTGTTGTGTTGGCAGAAGAGCCAACACCGTGTTACTATTGGGGGCCGAAATGCACGCGTTTTAGCTCACGCAGGCTGGCGTGAGGAGGGAAGGACTATACTGACGTGAGGTCTGGGACACGACAAGGAATTAGAATTCAGAAAGCGGACGTAATTACTTTGATACTTAACTTTAATCCATTAATGATGAACGTCGCTCTTGACGGTACATGATTCACATTATCTGTTCAGAATAGTAACTGAATATGGCGCCCTGCTAGGTCGTAGCAAAGGACGCAGCTGAAGGGTATGCTAAACTGTCGTCTCTGCAAATGAGAGTGTATGTAGACAGTGAACCATTGCTAGCAAAGTCTGCTGTCCAACTGGGGCGAGTGCTAGGGAGTCTCTCTAGACTAGACCTGCCGTGTGGCAGCGCTCGGTCTGCAATCACTGATAGTGGCGACACGCGGGTCCGACGTATACTAACGGACCGCGGCCGATTTAATGGCTACCACCTAGCAAGTGTGGTGTCGCCGTGACACCACACATATCAGCAAGATGAACAAGAACAGGCTCACAAGGCAAATCTTTAACATAGCTAACACTAGCAAGAACAAGCCAAAGTGGATTACTGAAACAGAAGAAGACGTTATATATATTAGGTGTCCGCCATTCACTTAAGTGGTCCACTGAAAGATATATTGCTAATTATATTTGTGTGGATAAGTTAAGCACTGGAATTTGTTTCTAGGCACTCTGTTCATGACAGTTTGTAAAGCTTGTGCCCAAACGTAAGTTATTTTTCTCATATGGTGAAGCCTGGCTACCATGCTAACTTCTAAAAATGATCCCATATGCTAACGTCTTTTTGTGTGTTTTAGATCAAGCTGTCGTTAGTCTAGCTGCACTGTCTATGACGTTCCGTCAGATCGTGTGACCTAGTTAACTAAACGACCTATGCTGTTCGAAGCCTGCGAAGCTCAACATCTCTGTATCCAGTTTCGTTGTTTGTAAGTTCTTTAACTAAGACTTTCCCATTAAGTCTTGATGATTGCAATACATTTGAAGGAATATTTAAGGCCCTTGTTAAATAAATTATAACCAAATAATCGAAGTTAAATTTTCATGGTACTGAAGTTCGATTCCTGTTAATTTTTAACGGGCTTTTGGAGCCAAATTTGAATTAAACCTGCTGCTTTTGTTGTAAGGTTATTTGTTTTACCGCTCTTCGGCTCTATCTGTACTTTACCTTTTAATGGCAGTGAGGTCGGAACATTTTAAAGAAGGTATTTTATAAAAAAATTACAGTTGGAAATCAGTGTGTCTATGCTGTTGCCAGTGGTGGATTGTTTCATGATTTTTTATAAATAAATAAATATTAATTCTGTTTATCCTCAAACTGGACTCATTCCTTCCATCCTAGCAGCCCTGTGCCCTGCATTCCTTCTTTGAGGAAGACCAAAATGTGTTACAGATTTGTCTGATACATATTCAGCTTCCGAATTCAATCAAGTAAAATCTTATCAAACATTTTTATCGTAATCTATGTAATCTGATGACGGTTCTTCTGGTTTACCATGCAGTGTGTCTGGAGCCATGCTTCCGCAGTGATTTTGTCAAAGGAGCATTGGGTCGTTAATTGCACAAAATGAAGTAATGGCAGCAAATAGAAGTCAGAATGATTTTGCTGTAAAGCATATCTGAGCTTCTCATAAATTTTTCTTCCAGTGAGAATCGTCGTGTACTACACCCACGGCTTTGCACGCTTCTTGGAAGGTATCATAAGTGGCCTATCATTGGTAAACGGCAAGGGCTTAGTTTTAACATATTAAAATAACATTAATTTCGTGTGGCTCAATGTTCCGCTGCAAGTCTTTCAACTAGATGTCGCTTCTGCGACCTACACATTAGTAACGGGTGAATGCTAGGTTAAAAAACAGAGATAAAAGTCTGTGGTGCTACCAGGATTGGATTCCGCTATTCATTGATTATAAGAAATGCGCTTTACCACTTTTTTTTCACCAAACTATCTACTTATCTTAGTTTAATCTTAACAAGAAATGAAACAAAAATCAAAGTTATTCCTTGATAGCACTGCCACTTTCAGCTGCCATTAATAAAAATAAACTATCCTTCTTCACATGTTGCCCTTAATTATTACCGAAAATTCTCCCTATATTCTATAACTTTTTGCATGCTTGTAGTTTGTACTGTGTACAAATGAAAACCCTATAAAACATAGTGTTATTCAAAGTATAATCAAAAATAATATTTGTTTATTATTTGTCCAAAACCTAAAAGAATCTTTCTTCAAGAAATGGTACAACTGTTTTTTTTTCTAGTACACTGCCATTGGCCTTTCCAATTTCCAACAGTGTCATGTAAAAATATCTACAAGCGACTGACTATACTTTGCTTATGTCTCAATTAACGCAGCTTTCCTTGAATCAGCCACTATCTTTTCTACCTGCCTGCTTACAATTCAGGACTTTTGACTTCAGTGTGATGCTGGATCACCAATTTAGTATTGAAGGGCAGCGTGGAGGGTAAAAATCGTAGAGGGAGACCATGAAATGAATACACTAAACAGATTCAGAAGGATGTAGGTTGCAGTAGGTACTGAGAGATGAAGAAGCTTGCACAGGATAGAGTAGCATGGAGAGCTGCATCAAACCAGTCTCTGGACTGAAGACCACAACAACAACAACGTGATGCTGCGTGGAACGTCAAACTGTGCCCCAGCTGTGGGGAATGGGGAGGGAGGGGAGGGAAAGGGAGGGTTAACGACAACACTGCATACATAATTTGCATAGGTACCCTTCCGAGGGCGTTGTGAGTGCTTAGCAGGTATCACCAGTAATCAAGCTCGATTTTCCCCTTCGCCGGGGGCGTAGTCGATGGCCATTCCTTTGAACCATAAAATCGCATGATATTTTGTGGGGAGACGTAAGAATCATCTGAACAGATTAGGGTCCGAGGTTCAATCATGGCAGGTGTGACTCGGAGGTAAGAAGCCATGATCTTCCGTGTCAGTTGCCAAACGCCGAACGACGACGCGCACGTGAAGCAATGTTCATCTGTGTCTAGGAGACGACAGTCAGAGCACAGGAGGGAATCCGTTAACCCGATAGCAATGGAGTTAGTTACCTCGTCGTTTATTTTTAGTTGGTGACTTTATAGCACATCGCGTGCACAGTCACGGGTAGTAAGCACTATTATATCGTTTTCCACATTCGTGACCAGTGGACTGTTGGATATCTGGTTTCTACCAGGTTATGTGGAACTGCAAGTGGAAGGGCAGAGTGAAAATATTGCGCCTTCGAAGGGAAGATACGAGATCACATAGCTGTATTCGAGAATAAATGTCGATACACGAGAGAGCTGTGTCGTGATGTGCACCACCAACACTGGCGGAACGCGAAAGACCAACATCAGGACCTCCAGTAGACGAGCCGTGAGGGAGGCGCGCTGACTGGTTGATCGTTTTCACGTGTTGATCACATATAGGGCAGCTGCCACTGCCTAGACGTTAACGAGTCGCAGCTTTCCATTGCGCAGAGGGCGAATAAGAGCGTCGTAATGTACTTTAAATGTGTGTGTCCTGTGGATGAGAAACAAACAGAAGCTACCTGAAGTCTGCGATTTGTATACCGCTGGTAGGAGAAGGACATGTGCCATTTGACTGAGTTTCGACGCCACGTACAAATACAGGTATTTCACACGTTGCAGCTGGATCAGGTTTGTGGCACCATGATACAAACGGTCCACAGCAACCAGTACATCCACATACTTTATAAATGTGGCTCCAAAGTATCTCAGTTTAGTAACTGGTAGGACAGCGCCATCGCTCGATCCAATTTAGTATGCTGCGGACTTCTTTGGCAAAACGAACTATGAGTAGCAGGTCGTCCGCGTGCACCCTGCAGTGGAAGATGTCCTGCAGGATGATTCCAGATAGCTTGCGTTTGATATCACCAAGAAGTGGCTCTAGCACGTTTACATATAGCTAGACAGGAAGGGGAGCAACGGCCTTGCTCAGTAGATAAACCTGTTCCCGTGAGATCACCGTAGTAAAACGCTGTCGGGCTTGGTCGGCACTTGGATGGGTGACCATCCAGGCCGCCATGCGCTGTTGCCAGTTTTCGGGGTGCACTCAGCCTCCTGTTGCCAATTGAGAAGTTACTCGACCGAATAGTAGCGGCTTCGGTCAAGAATACCATCTTACGACCGGGAGAACGTTGTCCTGACCCACGCCCCTCCTATCCGCATCCTCCATCAAGGATGACGCGGCGGTCGGATGGTCCCAGTAGGCCACTCGTGGCCTGAAGACGGAGCGCTTTAGTCAGGAAGGGGGCATCCTTGTTGTAGAGACCTCTTAATGGGTATTGGACCCATCGTCCATCCGTTGACCTCGATCTGAGAGCTGGATGCTGCCGAAAGATGTAGCAGGGTGTCAATGACGTCCAGGGGCTACTATACATTCCATCAACAGTAGTAGGAAGTTATGGTGCACTCTATCGAAAGACCGGTCGAGATCGATTTTGACGACCACCTCCCGCAAGAAGCACGCAGAGGCTATTGCTATCAAGCCTCAACAGTTGCCTGTGGCCATTTGTTCCAGGGCGAGGATAATCTGAGATGTCGCCTTAATGCGGCCTGCTAAAAGCTGAGAATTATATTTTCAGCGCGTAACATCGGCGTTTAACACTTTAAGTGAGCGATAGTCACTGACCGATTGCCCTCTCGCTGACCAGTATAAGATGTTCTTCGACAAAAGGAGGTGATACAGTGCAGTCTGGGGATATGAGTTCGTAGAACATTGTAAACCAGTGGGGCGTCATGAAGTTATGGAAGTTCAGGAAAAACTCCACTGGTAATCCATCGGGCCCTGGAGACTTGTTTATCGTACCGCTGTCCAAGGCGTCCCCACCTCTTCAGGTGATACTTCCTCTGATAAAGCAGTCGTTTCTGCCCTGTAGATAGTATGCGGCGCCTATTGCGACGCTTCTGCAGTGGCTTCGTAATTTACAAATCCCTCCTAGCAAAGGTGGCGAAATCGATTCCCCGTTGTTTCCACTATGGCTGCTTGGGTTATACAGGACCGACCATCTCAGGTCAGAATGCATGTTATTAAGCTTCGGCGATGTCGGCGCACGTCTGCCACAATGTCGTGCATGGTACTTATCTCCGCGTCCGTTCAGTCGTCTTGACACGAGCGGACTATGGCACTTCTTAATCGGCTTCGTGAATGATAGTATGTGAGCCATGATTCGGTGTCGCTCACGTGTGTCCAGTGATGTGGGTAGAGCGTCGATGTTTATTTATTTATTTTTATTTATTTATTTATTTATTGTTCCGTGGGACCAAATTAAGGAGAACTCTCCATGGTCATGGAACGAGTCAATACCTGAAATTATAACACGATAGTAGAAACAGATAATATGAAATATAAGAAACGTATTCAGGTGACGATTAGTAAGTTTAAATAAAGAAAATCAACAATGTAACACTGGAATTTGCTTAATTTTTCAGCTCTTCCAGGAGCTCCTCGACAGAATAGAAGGAGTGAGCCATGAGGAAACTCTTCAGTTAAGACTTAAAAGTGTTTGGGCTACTGCTAAGATTTTTGTCTTCTTGTGGTAGCTTATTGAAAATGGATGCAGCAGAATAGTGCACTCCGTTCTGCACAAGAGTCAAGGAAGTGCATTCCACATGTAGATTTGATTTCTGCCTAGTATTAACTGAGTGAAAGCTGAAACTTCCTGGCAGATTAAAACTGTGTGCCCGACTGAGACTCGAACTCGGGACCTTTGCCTTTCGCTGGCAAGTGCTCTACCATCTGAGCTACCGAAGCACGACTCACGCCCGGTTCTCACAGCTTTACTTCTGCCAGTATCCTGTCTCCTACCTTCCAAACTTTACAGAAGCTCTTCTGCGAACCATGCAGAACTAGCACTCCTGGAAGAAAGGATATTGCAGAGACATGGCTTAGCCACAGCCTGGGGGATGTTTCCAGAATGAGATTTTCACTCTGCAGCGGAGTGTGCGCTGATATGAAACTTCCTGGCAGATTAAGTAGTTCTAAGTTCTAGGGGACTGATGACCTCAGCTGTTAAGTCCCATAGTGCTCAGAGCCATTTTTTTTCTCTACAGACCAGCCACTTCGTTTACGACTGACCATATGGTTTTAATTTTATCCTGAGATTTAGCTATTGTATCTGCATACCACATACTTTCTGCCTTGCTAATAACTTTTTTAAGCACCTTACAATACTGTTTGTAATGGGCTGCTGCATTTAGATTTTGACTAACGTTTTGATATAACTGCCACTTTGTTCTACAGGATATTCTTATCCCTCTAGTCAGCCATCCAGGCTGCCTGTTTGTGCTAGTACCCTGTTTTTAACGTTCTAGCGGAAAGCAACTTTCAAAGAGCACGAGAAAAGTCTTGAGTAAAGCATTAAATTTATCGTCTACTGTATCAGCACTATACAGGGTGAGTCACCTAACATTACCGCTGGATATATTTCGTAAACCACATCAAATACTGACGAATCGATTCCACAGACCGAACGTGCGGAGAGGGGCTAGTGTAATTGGTTAATACAAACGATAAAAAATGCACGGAAGTATGTTTTTTAACACAAACATACGTTTTTTAAAATGGAACCCCGTTAGTTTTGTTAGCACATCTGAACATATAAACAAATACGTCATCAGTGCCGTTTTGTTGCATTGTAAAATGTTAATTACATCCAAAGTTGACGCTTGAGTACCACTCCTCCGCTGTTCGATCGTCTGTATCGGAGAGCACCGAATTACGTAGGGATCGAAAGGGAACGATGATGGACCATAGGTACATAAGAGACTCGAACAGCACATTACGTCCACATGCTAACACCTTTTTATTGGTCTTTTTCACTGCCGCACATGTGTATTACCATGAGGGGTGAGGTACACCTACACACGTGGTTTCCGTTTTCAATTACGGAGTTGAATAGGGTGTGTCCCAACATGTCAGGCCAATATATGTTCAATGTGGTGGCCATCATTTGCTGCACACAACTGCAATCTCTGGCGTAATGAATGTCTTACATGCAGCAGTACATCTGGTGTAATGTCGCCCCAGGCTGCCACAATACGTTGTTTCATATCTTCTGGGGTTGTAGGCACATCACGGTACACATTCTCCTTTAACGTACCCCACAGAAAGAAGTTCAGAGGTGTAAGATCAGGAGAACGGGCTGGCCAATTTATGCGTCCTCCACGTCCTATGAAACGCCCGTCGAACATCCTGTCAAGGGTCAGCCTAGTGTTAATTGCGGAATGTGCAGGTGCACCATCATGCTGATACCACATACGTCGACGCGTTTCCTGTGGGACATTTTCGAGCAACGTTGGTAGGTCATTCTGTAGAAACGCGATGTATGTTGCAGCTGTTTGGGCCCCTGCAATGAAGTGAGGACCAATGAGGTGGTCGCCAATGATTCCGCACCATACATTTACAGTCCACGGTCGCTGTCGCTCTGCCTGTCTGAGCCAGCGAGGATTGTCCACGGACCAGTAATGCATGTTCCATAGATTCACAGCCCCGTGGTTTGTGAAACCCGCTTCATCGGTAAACAGGTAGAACTGCAACGAATTCTCTGTTAACGCCCATTGACAGAATTGCACTCGACGATTAAAGTCATCACCATGTAATTGCTGATGTAGCGACACATGAAACGGATGAAAGCGGTGACGATGCAGTATGCGCATGACACTACTTTGACTCAGTCCACCGGCTCTCGCAATGTCCCGTGTACTCATGTGTGGGTTCATGGCAACAGCAGCTAACACACCAACTGGACCCGCTTCTCCTGTGACGGGCCTATTACGGATCCGTTTGCGTCCTACGACCATACCTGTTGCATACAGTTGGCGGTAGATGTTTTGCAATGTGCGGCACGTTGGATGCTCTCTGTCCGGGTACCGTTCTGCATACACCCTGCAGGCTTCAGCTGCATTTCGTCGACACTTGCCATAGATGAGTATCTTCTCCGCCTTTTCAGAGTTCGAATACACCATGGTCACAGTTCCTACAACACTACACTATCACAGACGTCTGGTAACACGGTGTACTACAGTTGGTCTGCGTGCGGAGACAAATGCAGAATAACAATAGCAGCAAGCGCTACGTGCGGACACTGCGACAGCTGGACCAAACCACAACAGTGCACTACAGCCACACTCGTAAACATGGTCGTCATCGTAAACATGTCCCTGCAGATGCTGCTCGCCGACCGCGGCCCGTGTTTGTTACAACACGCAACTGAACGTCGGAGGTTTCAAGCGTCAACTTTCGGTTACATTATCTCCGGATGTAATTAACATTTTACAATGCAACAAACGGCACTGATAACGTATTTGTTTATATGTTCAGATGTGCTAACAAAACTAACGTGGTTCCATTTTAAAAAAACGTAGGTTTGTGTTAAAAAACGTACTTCCGCGCATTTTTGTATGGTTTGTATTAAACAATTACACTAGCCCCTCTCCTCACGTTCGGTCTGTGGAATCGGTTCGTCAGTATTTGATGTGGTTTACGAAATATATCCAGCGGTAACGTTAGGTGACTCACCCTGTAGAGATCTTGCCACTCTTGTTCCTTGATAAGGTCCCTGAAAGGTGCGTAGTAAAAATTCAGGCCTGCAAGTGCGATACAGTCGAGTTATTGCCAAACTGTGTAAGTGTCTTGTGGATTGCCAGTTTGGCATAGAGGGGCCATCCTCCCAAAATCGAGGGTCATAGGGAGTTGTGTGGTCCGCAGTTGCCCCACGTTACGGCGACTCGCCGACGGTGGAACGGGTCCTGGAAATGAATTACTACGCGAAACTTACTGAGGGTGTAGACGTATCATGCAGATATAGGCACTGCTATCAGAGATGGCCAGAGGCCGTCACTTGGCGGCCTTCACTCACTGTTTAAACTGTTTGTGACATTTATATGCTATCCAGTCGGCTCGCAGAATGACTGGTGAGATGCGTGCGTTCAGAGCTGTCGCCGTGTGCCTTTTCCCACGTGCCTTTTTCCAAGTGAAGAGGTGAATTACCATACTAGTCCCTGGTAAGGCGTATAGTACAGGATTTGGTTCTTGGGACGAAGGACACAACTAAGCTCGCCGGTGAAGATGCTGTGTTTATACCATCCTCGCAAGAGGGGGCTGACGTCTGCCGAGTAGAACCTGGCTCGCTCGTGACGTTTGCTGTGTCCGGCGGTGCATAAAAACTAATGAATTGGTTGTCTCCTTCAGTGGAGAGGAAATACCTGATGTCAGTCGCTTCCATACGTCACGTACTAAAATCACCATGCCGGTGTCTGTGGGATAACCAGGCGTCACGTACGTTGCGTAACAATATGTCTGGGAGTGCATTCGTGCACAAGTCTTGCAGGAATATAAAGTCGGCACCTGTGGCTCACATTGTTTCTCTCAGGAGTTGGATCTTGACAGGGGGAGCTAACCACGTGATTTCATCCTGGCCACATGGTAAGCCTGGCGGCGTGATGGGAAGAAGTGGACATCGTGAATGATGTCAACCCTGCCAACCGCGGCTCTCCCACAGTTGCTCAGACTGGACGATCCTGTGGCACCTCAGTGGGCCCTGGATCATGGTCCTGCCCGGTCTCGATGTCGTCGCCCCACGACATGGGTCCAAGAGTCTGTTCATGTTCCATAAGGTCATTGTGGTTGATAGGAAGGGACTGAGAAGCTACACAGCCTGCACTGGAACCTTCAAGCTGATGACTGTTCACCGCTCGTCCCGCCGTTCATTCCACAGGGAGGGAATACGCAGTAAAAGTGTCAGTCTTGTGGTTGGCGACCTGCAAGATCAGTACTTCTTCGTCCAGCAAATGGGAGCTGCTGTGTTCCGATATGGTCCTGGGGGTTGCTTTCGGCCTTTCGGTAAATGCCGTTTTCGTGTATGCCCTTCCATGTCAGACGATGGCACTGACTCACATCTAGTAACACAAATGTCTGTAGAGGGTTGTCCCGGTATAACAACTTCGGTCTGTCGTTTCTGAACAAGAGGAGACTTCATAAACATCGCCACGGAAGTCACTGTGAGGAATGTCAGCTTTGATGGATGTGCCATGTCCTGTAGTGGATGTTACGTGAACCGATGCTGGAGGCACTCGGAACACAGGTGACCTTTCTTATCAGTTCATAGTTATTAATCCACGAATAACCATTCTTATATGAGCAACAGAATAGTAAGCAATATTAAAGACTTTAGGTCAACTTGACGAAAAGAACCGAATCTGGAATACGTCTTAGGCTGGCCATTTAGGACTGAACTGGATCCAGTTTCGTGCCACATGTTCTTGTACTGGGTTCGAGCGCCTGCTGTCGGAGCTTCAGTATGTGTTTACTCCGTCTCAGCCCAGCGTGGTTAACCCTGACGTTGGCAAAACTTCCGTCTCTGTGGCAGAAGCGAAGCTCTTGCAACACAGCTGTCTAAGAACCTTGTCACATATAGCAGTGAGAGCCTGACGTACACTGTACTATTTATCATCGAAAAGTGATTGCCGACAATATCGATGGTGAGGATCTTAGTCTCTTCCTTTAGCAAACGCTCGACGGTGAGTGCTTTTCGTCTAGCAAAGTCGTTTCTAAAAGCGATTTTTAATGTTGATTTTCTGTATTGATTGGTCACTATCTTCTAGCGCTGTGGAGTGGCACTAGTCTCGGCCGTAGGAAGTAAACATGACGAGCGGCCTCGTTCTGCAGGTGGAAAAACACAGCACGCCCGCTCCACTCGGCTGCTAAATCCAATGGTTCAATGGCTCTGAGCACTATGGGACTTAATTGCTGAGGTCATCAGTCCCCTAGAACTTAGAACTACTTAAACTAACCTAAGGACATCACACACATCCATGACCGAGGCAGGATTCGAACCTGCGTCAGTAGCGGTCGCACGGTTCCAGAGTGTAGCGCCTAGAACCGCTCGACCACCCTAGCCGGCTGCTAAAGCCGGATTGCTACTAGATTAAACCGGACGAGTTGGAGCCAGATCCAAGGAAAGGTGGTCAGCGATTCAACGTAGAATCCGAACCACGCTTCGCTGTTTCTGGGGAACGTCCACATCACTGAGAGATGAATGATGTGTCAAAATGCAGTTCGAACTTGTGAATCACTGTTTATTATTAACAGCCAAATCAAAATCCATACAGCAGTTCCTCAAATTACTACGAAGATACAGAACTAAGCATGGAGGTCAATAAGTAATGGAATGCATTTTTTCTCGGCCAGCTTAGGGTTAAATAAATTCTGAATTTGTATGAGACTTGATGGAATATTGCCGCTTTTGCCCTTGTAGTTTCATGAAGTTCCGATAGGTAGCGGCACCTAGTAAATAGTTTAAATTGTTTCTCTAACGGAGATACTTTCCAGGCCGAGAACTGTCATTTAGTTTCTTTTGGCGGCAAATCAGAGCATCGCAGATATTCACAGGTGTTTGAAGAATGCCTATGGAGACCTAGAAACAACGGTGAGTTGTTGGGTGAAGCATCTGTCATCATTGCAAGAACGTCGATTTGAGAATTTACTGTCGAACATCATCACATCGGTGAAACGTGGGCCCGCCATTCTGAACCAGAAACAAAACGACAACCCATGGAGTGACGCCACACCTCCTCTTCTCCGAAGAAATCGTTCAAAGCAGCACCTTCAGCCGCTAAAGATCAGGCGACAATCTTCTGAAACTCTGAAGGAGTCATGTTGTTTGCCCTCCATCATGATGCAAAGGCAACTCAGGAGTGTATTGTACTAATCCTCACGAAATGGAAGAAATGACTTCAGCCTAATGGTAGTCGCAAAAACGCAAACGATCCTCTCCTTGTCCATGACAACTCAAGGCCTCACACAATTCTTCGAACTTGAGAGGAGCTCGGAAAACTTCAATGGACTGTTTCCTCTCATCCATTCAACAGCTCAAATTCCGCAACTTGCGGTTTCCATCTGGCCCAATGAAGGACGCACACCATGGAAAACAGTACGTGAATAATGGGGAGGTTACTGAAGCAACAAGACATTGTCTCCGAAAAGGCCAATATAGTGGTACCATGTGGGCATACAGGTCCTGCCAGTAAGTGTGCCAAAGGAGTGGGAAATAATATGGTGTATCTCAGTCTTGAATGAAACCAAGTCTCCGCTGCGCGAGGGCAGGCCAGGGACATCACACACATCCATGTCCGGGGCAGGGTTCGAACCTGCGACCGTAGCGGTCGCGTGGTTCCAGACTGAGAAATTTAAATGTTCTAATATATATGTGTATCAATGTTTGTTGTTTTACAATGTACCATGTGCAAAAGCTCAATGATGACGCTCGGGAGAAGCGAGAACGCAAAAGAATGAGAGCAGGTGGTCCAAGGAACCTGAACAATCGATGTGCCATCTGCTACCCACCGGATAAATGCAAAGGTCGTAGCAGTACAGAGCGAAGGAGCCAATGAATTCTCAGGACGTTAATGGAAACTAGCAGCCTGAAGTCACGAAACTTCCGTAATTACTACTGCAGTACGTTGTAACGAATATAATGCTCATTCACTCCATTAACTAGTTCGTTTTTAGTCCCAAGAGACGGAGACAGAGAAAAAGATAGAGAGAGGGAGGGAGAGAGATGATAGGGAGAGGGAGGGCAAGAGAGGACGCATTTTAATTTGAGCTGTGAAGAGGACACAGTAACAGCAAGAGGCGAAGACTACAAAAATGGTTCAAATGGCTCTGTGCACTATGGGACTTGACATCTGAGGTCAGTGTCCCCTAGAACTTAGAACTACTTAAACCTAACTAACCTAAGGACATCACACACATCCATGCCCGAGGCAGGATTCAAACCTGCGACCGTAGCGGTCTCGCGGTTCCAGACTGGCGCGCCTAGAACCGCTCGGCCACACCGGCCGGCCACGAAGACTACAATATTTTTACGAGAAACACGGTAATGTGAAAGGAGTAAAAACAAACGATTATTCATAGTTAGAAGTGTCTGCATGAGTGATACTAGCCTGCATCTGAACTGTAGTAAAGCGTATTTTGTTTGGTAGTTCAAACAACGGGTGCCAGTAGAATTTAGTTGTTATTATTTTCGAACAGTAGGTCAGTGTGGGGAACGTCATATCCAGAACATAACCAGATAGATCATATTACAACTCTGTTGGAATTAGTAAGGAGACGAATTTCCATAGAGGTTTCAATCTGAATTTTAAACTTCTTTCATTCGGTAGTGACGTGTCCCGAATCTATGAAGTACATTATTTTGATCTTATTAAGCACGGAACTACATTGAAGTCATAGATAGCTCCAAGTGTGCTAAAAATTTCCATCAAGAGAATTTCTAACATCAGTAGTGACACAGCAGAATAGAACTGGTCAGCCCGCTTTGCTCTCTTGAGTTAAGAAAGGAGAAAGAAGAAGAAACTTAGGTGAAGCACAAGAAAACTTACATAGGAAAAGATAGATCGACGATATCAGCTGTAATCGTTTACGGGAAAAAAATTTGGGTTATTAAGCCTTGGAGTATTAAGTCTATAATATGGGTAATTCATTAAGATAATAAATCAAGTATTTACGTTGGTCAGAGGCGTGACCTTTAATGTCATACTTTGTCACCACTGAGTAATTGGTAATTGTAACGACCGCACTGAGTGACTTCTAACAACAGATATTTAAAATAAGAATCTTTGGTTGCTCAGAAGTGTATTAACTAGGCCGCAATAAATGCTGGAGTTACGTCACACACCTCATCTTGTTATCAATATCACACCACATGGATACTAACGGAAGTAGGTGGGATATTTCCATTACCGTTCCGGAAGATTTATACTTAATATTAATCGATATTGTATCATGGCAATAATGATGCTGAGATAATGATTACCACAGTAACAATAAGAGACGTAAGAGGAAATGAAAAAATATTGTCAGTCAACCAGGTTACTCTAGAAATGCCGCATACGAAAGTTACAAATAATTTTCATACAGACTGTACACTGAGGTGATAGAATGCATCCTAATGTGGTGTCGGACTTACCTTTGCCTGGCGTAGTGCAGTAATTCGACATCGCATGTACTCAAAAAGTTGTTGGAAGACTCTTGTAGAACAACTGAGACACGCTGCCTCTATAGCCATCCATAATTCCGAAACTGTTTCCGGTGCAGGACTTTGAGCATGAGTTAACCTCTCGATTATGTCCCACGAATATTCGTTGGAATTCATGTTGGACGATCTGGGTGACCAAACCGTTCCTTCGAACAGCCTAGAGTATTTTTCAAACCAATCGCCAACAACTCTGGCCCTGGGATATGGCGCATTGTCATCCACAAAAGTACCATCGTTATTTGGGAAAGCGAAGTCGATGAATGACTGCAAAGGGTCTCCAAGTAGCCGAGTCTAACCATTCCCATTCGATGATAGGTTCATTTTCATCAGAGGAACCAGTCTACCCCATGTAAACATAGTCCACACCTTTGTGCAGCCACAGCCAGTTTACCAGTTTACACAATACCAAAATACTAGTTCTGCAAGGTTCGCAGGAGAACTTCTGTAAAGTTTGGAAGGTAGGAGACGAGATACTGGCAGAAGTAAAGCTGTGGGTACCGGGCGTGAATCGTGCTTCGGTAGCTCAGTTGGTAGAGTAGAGCACCTGCCCGCGAAAGGCAAAGGTCCCGAGTTAATCTTCCAGGAAGTTTCATATCAGCGCACACTCCGCTGCAGAGTGAAAATCTCATTCTGGCTACACAATACCATGTTGTCGTCTTGGCTCCATGGCTTCGTGGGGTCTGCGCTACACTCGAACCATAATGTCAGCTCTTACCAACTGAAATCGAGACTCAACTGACCTGACCATGGTCTTCCAATCGTCTAGGGGTCAACCGAAATGATCACGAGCCCAAGAGAGGCGCAAAAGTCGTTGTCATGCTGTCAGCAAAGGCACTCGTGCCGGTCAAAATGGTTCAAATGGCTCTGAGCACTATGGGACTCAACTGCTGAGGTCATTAGTCCCCTAGAACTTAGAACTAGTTAAACCTAACTAACCTAAGGACATCACAAACATCCATGCCCGAGGCAGGATTCGAACCTGCGACCATAGCGGTCTTGCGGTTCCAGACTGCAGCGCCTTTAACCGCACGGCCACTTCGGCCGGCGAATGCCGGTCAAATTCTGTCAAAATTTCGCCTCAGTGCCATAACGGATACGTTCGTCGTACGACCCACATTTATTTCTGCGGTTATTTCAAGCAGTGCTGCTTGTCTGTTAGCGCTGACAACTCTACGCAAAAGCTGCTGCTCTCGGTCGTTAGGTGAAGGCCCTCGGCCACTGTGTTGTTCGTAGTGCGAGGTAATCCCTGAAATATGGTATTCTTGGCACACTCTTTACGCTGTGAACCTCCGAATATTGAATTCCCGAAAGATTTACGAAATGTTATGTCCCGTACATCTACCATTCCGCGTTAACAGTCTGCTAATTCCAGTCGTCATAGACAGCTCTGGCAATGCATTGCCCCCGTGTATGCGACACCACCGCCATCTGTCTACGTGCATATCTCTATCTGATGACTTTCGTCACCTGTCTATGAGCCACATGTGTAAAGTAAGATCTGACCAGCTTCTTCTGTTTTTTTTTTTCATTTTAGTATGACAGAGACTTTAAAAAAATGGTCCAAATGGCCCTGAGCACTATGGGATTTAACAGCTGAGGTCATCAGTCCCCTAGAACTTAGAACTACTTAAACCTAACTAACATAAGGACATCACACACATCCATGCCCGAGGCAGGATTCGAACCTGCGACCGTAGTGGTCGCGCGGTTCCAGACTGCAGCACCTAGAACCGCTCGGCCACTCCGGCCGGCTAGACTTTAAAACGTTTTAAGTGTAAACAGTTTTGTCGCAATGACGGGAGGCTTGAGTTTAGATTTTTCTACACAAAAATTATTTCAAATTCGGCAGAAGTCCAGCGAGAGCTTGCAACGTAAAAAATTTCCAGAGGTGTGTAGAGTACATTTCAAGCTCACTATTGCTGTCCAGTCCCGTTCCTTTAGAAACACAGACAGTAAGATTAAAACTGCTGCTCCCATCACAGATTCGGGATGTTTATGCAATAATAAATTCAGTGGTAGTTGGCACTGGACTTCACACCACTTTATTAATAATATGATGAATTTAGTTCAGTTAATTACGTCTTAAAAGTAATTTTCTCATGCTATCCGTAACCACATATAGCTTTCCTGAGCAGAGGACTATGAAATGGTCGTGATATAGAAATTTTGTGATCACCAATCAGTTAATTCACAATTTCCCCAAGTTGGTGCAAAACAGCAAGGGTTCCTGTTGCCGTTGGTTTCAACAATCAAAGCCAAGGCGCCTTCTGCACGGAGGTTCACCGATCCCTACGACGGACAGACGCCTGGCACTAGCTCAGTAATGCCATCGTGTGCTTGGGCGGGTCGAGCCGCCCCTTGGCTGTAAAAGTGAGCAATCGCCGGCGGTCCCTTTCCACTCATGTTGGCAACGGCAGATCTTTTGCCCTCGTATGAAGCATACAGCGTGCGTGGATCCATACCTGCAGATTCTCCCACACTACCTGCGTATCGCCTGTGTTCGTAATTATGAGGTGGCTAGTTCCTCTCTGTGGTCAAACTGCCTGGCTTTTCTATGTGATTTCGAGAATATATCTGTTTATCTTTTCACAGTCTGACAGTTACTGGTCTGTAGTCTCCTCCTTTTCTCTTCATTAATCAATTAATTTCAATCGGCAAACAAAATCCGAAATCGAAATCGCTGCAGTACGAGAAGGAATACCGGATGCTATCACTGTCCAGAGAGCAAGAGAATATCGGGTGAGGTTCTTCACGTCTGATGGTAGGGAAGACGGTCACGGGCAGAACTCCTTTACTTATTTCGTTTCAATCCTAGCTACAAACTGTGTTACGTTTACGTCCCGTCATCACCAAAGAGAACTCATTGCTAGCGAGCAGGTAGATTAGCCCACATGAAGTAGCATCTACATCTACACGGATACCCTTCAAATTACACTGATAGAGGGTTCATCGAACCACCTTTAGACTATCCATTATTCTACTCTCGAACAGCGAGCGGAAAAAAATGAACACCTATTTCCGTGCTAACTCTGATGATGATCGTTCCTCCTACGTAGGTCGACGTCAACAAACTGTTTTCGCCTTCGCAGGAGATATTTGGTGATGGAAATTTCGCATGAAGATCCTGCCGCAACGAAAAACGCCTTTATTTTAATGATATCCGCCACAAATCCTACATCATGTCCGTTATACTTTCTTTCCTATTTCTCGATCAGGCAAAACGTGCTACCTATCTTTGAACTTTTTCGATGTACTCCGCCAGTCTTATCTGGTAACGATCCCGTAGGGCGAAGCAGTATCCCAAAAAACAACGGACAAACGTAGTTTGGCAATCTCTTTAGTACACCTATTGCACCTTTAAGTGTTCTGTCAGTGAAACGCAGTCTTTTGTTCGACCTCCCTACATTTTTTACGCGTTCTTTCAAATTTAATTTATTCTTAATTATAATTCCTAGGTATTTAGTTAAATTTACTGCGTTTAGTTTTGGTTGATTTTTCATGTAAAGGAAGTTTAGCGATTTACTTGTAGCATTCGTGTGGACGATCTCACATTTTTCATTATTTAGGTTCAGTTACCAATTTTCGCAGCATAGAGATGTCTTACGACAGCATCATCTGCAGAAACCTACGGCGGCTGCTCAACTTGTCTCCTAAATCGGTTTTATAAACGGTTCAAATGGCTCTGGACACCACGGGACTTAACATCTGAGGTCATCACTCCCATAGATCTTAGAACTACTTAAACCTAACTAACCTAAGGACATCACACACATCCATGCCCGAGGCAGGATTCGAACCTGCTACTGTAGCGGTTGCGCGGTTCCAGACTAAAGCGCCTCGATCGGTTTTAAAGAGAAAGAGCAGCGGAGGACCTATTGTAAGTAGGCCGTTTATGTTTTCTTATTGGCAACGTTACGTAGCGCTCTGTATGAAAATCACTGGCTGTGCTGTGTGCATTCTGTGGCTGGGTGGCATTGTTGTAATATTCGCTGTTGTAGCGTTTGGCAGCTGGATGTTAACAGCGCGTAGCGTTGTGCAGTTGGAGGTGAGCCGCCAGCAGTGGTGGATGTGGGGAGAGAGATGGCGGAGTTTTGAAATTTGTAAGACTGGATGTCACGAACTGCTACATATATTATGACTATTAAGGTAAATACATTATTTGTTCTCTATCAAAATCTTTCATTTGCTAACTATGCCTATCAGTAGTTCGTGCCTTCCGTAGTTTGAATGTTTTATTTAGCTGGCAGTAGTGGCGCTCGCTGTACTGCAGTAGTTCGAGTATGTTGTTGTTGTGGTCTTCATTCCTTAGTCTGGTTTGATGCAGCTCTCCATGCTACTCTATCCTGTGCAAGCTTTTTCATCTCCCAGTACCTACTGCAACCTACATCCTTCTGAATCTGCTTAGTGTATTCATCTCTTGGTCTACCTCTACGATTTTTACCCTCCACGCTGCCCTCCAATACTAAATTGGTGTTCCCTTGATGCCTCAGAACATGTCCTACCAACCGATCCCTTCTTCTGGTCAAGTTGTGCCACAAACTTCTCCTCTCCCCAATCCTATTCAATACTTCCTCATTAGTTATGTGATCTCCCCATCTAATCTTCAGCATTCTTCTGTAGCACCACATTTCGAAAGCTTCTATTCTCTTCTTGTCCAAACTATTTATCGTCCATGTTTCACTTCCATACATGGCTACACTCCATACGAATACTTTCAGAAATGACTTCCTGACACTTAAATCAATAGTGGATGTTAACAAATTTCTCTTCTTCAGAAACGCTTTCCTTGCCATTGCCAGCCTACATTTTATATCCTCTCTACTTCGACCATCATCAGTTATTTTGCTCCCCAAATAGCAAAACTCCTTTACTACTTTAAGTGTCTCATTTCCTAATCTAATTCCCACAGCATCACCCGACTTAATTAGACTACATTCCATTATCCTTCTTTTGCTTTTATTGATGTTCATCTTATATCCTCCTTTCAAGACACTGTCTATTCCATTCAACTGCTCTTCCAAGTCCTTTGTTGTCTCTGACAGAATTACAATGTCATTGGCGAACCTCAAAGTTTTTATTTCTTCTCCATGAATTTTAATACCTACTCCGAATTTTGTTTTGTTTCCTTTACTGCTTGCTCAATATACAAATTGAACAACATCGGGGAGAGGCTACAACCCTATCTTACTCCCTTCCCAACCACTACTTCCCTTTCATGTCCCTCGACTCTTATAACTGCCATCTGGTTTCTGTACAAATTGTAAATAGCCTTTCGCTCCCTGTATTTTACCCCTGCCACCTTTAGAATTTGAAAGAGAGTATTCCAGTCAACATTGTCAAAAGCTTTCTCTAAGTCTACAAATGCTAGAAACGTAGTTTTGCCTTTCCTTAATCTTTCTTCTAAGATAAGTCGTAAGGTCAGTATTGCCTCACGTGTTCCAGTGTTTCTACGGAATCCAAACTGATCTTCCCCGCGGTCGGCTTCTACTAGTTTTTCCATTTGTCTGTGAAGAATTTGTGTTAGTATTTTGCAGCTGTGACTTATTAAACTGATAGTTCGGTAATTTTCACATCTGTCAACACCTGCTTTCTTTGGGATTGGAATAATTATATTCTTCTTGAAGTCTGTGGGTATTTCGCCTGTCTCATGCATCTTGCTCACCAGATGGTAGAGTTTTGTCAGGACTGGCTCTCCCAAGGCCGTCAGTAGTTCCAATGGAATGTTGTCTACTCCGGGGGCCTTGTTTCGACTCAGTTCTTTCAGTGCTCTGTCAAACTCTTCACGCAGTATCATATCTCCCATTTCATCTTCATCTACATCCTCTTCCATTTCCATAATATTGTCCTCAAGTACATCGCCCTTCTATAGACCCTCTGTATACTCCTTCCACCTTTCTGTTTTCCATTCTTTGCTTAGAACTGGGTTTCCATTTGAGCTCTTGATATTCATACAAGTCGTTCTCTTATCTCCAAAGGTCTCTTTAATTTTCCTGTAGGCAGTATCTATCTTACCCCTAGTGAGATAGGCCTCTACATCCTTACATTTGTCCTCTAGCCATCCCTGCTTAGCCATTTTGCACTTCCTGTCGATCTCATATTTGAGACGTTTGTATTCCTTTTTGCCTGCTACATTTACTGCATTTTTATATTTTCTCCTTTCATCAATTAAATTCAATATTTCTTCTGTTACCCAAGGATTTCTACTAGCCCTCGTCTTTTTACCTACTTGATCCTCTGCTGCCTTCGCTACTTCATCCCTCAAAGCTACCCATTCTTCTTCTACTGTATTTCTTTCCCCCATTCCTGTCAATTGTTCCCTTATGCTCTCCCTGAAACTCTGTACAACCTCTGGTTCTTTCAGTTTATACAGGTTCCATCTCCTTAAATTCCCACCTTTTTGCAGTTTCTTCAGTTTTAATCTACAGGTCATAACCAATAGATTGTGGTCAGAGTCCACATCTGCCCCTGGAAATGTCTTACAATTTAAAACCTGGTTCCTAAATCTCTGTCTTACCATTATATAATCTATCTGATACCTTTTAGTATCTCCAGGGTTCTTCCATGTATACAACCTTCTTTCATGATTCTTAAACCAAGTGTTAGTTATGATGATGTTGTGCTCTGTTCAAAATTCTACCAGGCGGCTCCCTCTTTCATTTCTTAGCCCCAATCCATATTCACCTACTATGTTTCCTTCTCTCCCTTTTCCTACGCTCGAATTCCAGTCACCCATGACTATTAAATTTTCGTCTCCCTTCACAATCTGAATAATTTCTTTTATTTCATCATACATTTCTTCAATTTCTTCCAAGATTTTTGTGAGGTAAGCGATTTGTGAAACGCATAGGTTAATGTTAGTCAGGGTCATTTTTTTGTAGGGATTTTTGAAAGTCAGATTGCGTTGCGCTAAAAATATTGTGTGTCAGTTTAAGCACAGTCTTGTTTAATTTTTCTAAGTGGACGTTCCACTATATAATATTACCTTGGGGAACGTCAGAAATCACTTCTGTCTTACTCAATGTCTTTCCGTCACTTACTACAAACTGGGAACCTTCTGACAGGAAATCACGAATCCAGTCCCATAAGTGAGGCGATATTCCAATCAAGCCAATTGATTACAACCGCTTGTGAAGTATGGTGTCAAAAGCCCCCTGGAAATCAAGAAATACGGAATGCCTTAACAATAGCACTCAACACTTCGTGTGAGTAAAGAACTAGTGCTGTTTCACAAAAACGACCGTTTTCTTCGAAGTAATTCATAATGTTCGAACACAATACATATTCCAAGAACCTGCTGATAATCGACGTTAAAGACGCTGGCCTGTAATTTAGAGGATTACCCCTATTGCCTTTCTTGAATATTGGTGTGACACGTGCTACTTTCCATTCTTTGTGTAAGGATGTTACGTCGAGCGAGCAGTTGTATATGACTGTTAAGTATGGAGCTATCGCATCAGCGTACTCCGAAAGGAACCTAATTGATACAAAATCTGGACAGGAAGACTTGCTTTTGTTAAGTGATTTAATTTCTGCACTACTCCGAGAATATCTACTTCTAAGTTGGTATCTGTTCTTTATTCAAATTCTCCAATATTTGCTTCGTCGTCTTTGGTGGGAGAATTTCGGGAGGATGTCTTTAGTGCCTCCACTTTAGCAGCATTGTCATCGATAGTATTTCCACCACTATCGTCCAGAGGAGGCACTGATGCTTCCTTGTCGGTAGCAAACTTTAATTACAACCAGAAGCTCTTTGGATTTCCTGACAGGTTTCGAGACCAAGTTTCCTTGTGGAAACTATTACGAGCATCTCGCACTGAAGTCTGCACTAATTCTCTACCTTCTCTAGAAGATCGCCATCTAGCGGATTTTGCGCTCATTGAAATTTAGATCGAGTTTTTCGTTGTTTCTGCAACAGTGTTCTGACCTTTTCTGTATGCTATGGGGGTATGCTCGGTCTTTTAATGCATTTGGTATAAATCTCTCAACTTCTGTAGATACTATTTCTTTGAATTCAGGCCGCATCAGGTCCACACTTTCAACGCTAATTTGCAAGTAGCGGAGATTGTCTCTCAGGAGGGCGTCAAGCGAACTTTTATCTTCATCTAGGGGAGCGTAGAGTCACGTCTACCCTAAGTTGAGCTGGCCACGGTGTAAATGGCAAGATGATGCAAAAGCACCTCTTGACAGTTACTAGATCTGCTGTGAAGGTCTCACAACTCTTATTCTTCCAAATCGATAACCAGATAGCGTATGAGCACGGATATACTCCTAAAGCGTTCATACTGGAATAATACGCGTAGAAAGAAACTAACGGTTTTCCAACCTTGTGATTCGAAATTAAACATAAATTTACTTATGCAAATGTATAGTACAAAGACTAATTCATGCGATGTTATTCGAATTCAAAAGGGCGAAAAACTTTCCAGAAAAACCCTTCGAATGGAAAATAATGGTAACAATATTTCAAATCAAACTGTATTCTCATTGCTGCTTGCCCTGCTGCTGAAGAAATAATTTGCTTTTGAAGTGTCTCAAATACTGTACTTGCGAAAAAGAGGCGCTTTATACTGGATTAAGAACGAGAAACTCAGATCCAAAAATTGTGGCTCAGGAAATGTCACTCCGATTAACACTTCCAGCAGAATCAAGACTCAAATTCCCAGTGTGACTTCTTCGAATCTAGGAATATTCCCCTAAATAATAGGGGCATATCATAAACTTCGATATCCAGCAGGATTTTGGAACATATATTGTGTTCTAACATTATGAATTACCTCGAAGAAAACGGTCTATTGACACGCAGTCAACATGGATTTAGAAAGCATCGTTCTTATGAAACACAACTAGCTTCTTTACTCCCATGAACTGTTCAGTGCTATTGACAAGGGATTTCAGATTGATTCCGTATTACTGGATTTCCGGAAGGCTTTTGACACTGTACCACACAAACGAATTGTAGTGAAATTGCGTGCTTGTGGAATATCGTCTCAGTTATGTTACTGGATTCGTGACTTCCAATTAGAGAGGTCACAGTTCGTAGTAACTGACGGGAAGTCATAGAGTAAAACAGAAGCGATTTCTGGCGTTCCCCTAGGTAGTGTTATAGGCCCCTGCTGTTCATTATCTGTATTAACGATTTGGGAGATAATCTGAACAACCGTCTTAGGTTGTCTGCAGATGACCCTGTCGTTTATCGGAAGATCAAAACATATTGCATAACGATTTAGTAAAGATACCTGTATGGCGTGAAAATTGGCAATTGACACTAAATAGCGAAAAGAGTGAGGTCATCCAAATGAGTGCTATAAGGAATCCGTTAAACTTCGGTTACACGATAAATCAGTCAAATCTAAAGGTCGTAAAGTCAACTAAATACCTAGGAATTACAATTACGAACAACTTAAATTGGAAGGAACACATAGAAAATGTTGTGGGAAAGGCTAAAAAAAGACTGCGTTTTATGCGCAGGACACTTAGAAAATGTAACAGCCTACTAAGGAGACTGCCTACACTACGCTTGGCCGTCCTCTTTCAGAATACTGCTGCGCAGTGTGGGATTCTTACCAAATATGACTGACGGAGTACATTGAAAAAGTTCAAAAAAGGGCATCACGTTTTGTATCATTGCGAAATTGGAGAAAGAGTGCCACTGAAATGATACAGGATTTGGGGTGGACATCATTAAAACAAAGACTTTTTCCACTCGGTGAAATCTTCTCACAAAATTCGAATCACCAACTTTCTCCTCCGAATGCGAAAATATCTTGTTGACACAGACCTACATCAGGAGAAACGATCACCATGATAAAATAAAGAAAATAAGGTCTCGTACGGAAAGATATAGGTGTTCGTTCTTTCCGCACGCTATACGAGAATGGAATAATAGACAATTGTGAAAGTGGTTCAAATGGCTCTGAGCACTATGGGACTCAACTGCTGAGGTCATTAGTCCACTAGAACTTAGAACTAGTTAAACCTAACTAACCTAAGGACATCACAAACATCCATGCCCGAGGCAGGATTCGAACCTGCGACCGTAGCGGTTTTGCGCTTCCAGACTGCAGCGCCTTTAACCGCACGGCCACTTCGGCCGGCCGTGAAGGTGGTTCGATGAACCCTCTGTCAGGCACTGTGATTTAGAGAGTATCCATCTAGTTGTAGATGCAGAATACTCCTTAGAGATCTAATATCGTACGCTGTCACTATCACTTCCCAAAATTTAAGCAGATTATTGAAGTGTCGTGTGGACAGCGAAGTGTTCAAAACTCAGTTCCGCATTGGCTGCGATATTAGTTTGTTGAATGCCATGCAGAGAATCTGATGGAACAAATTCCGTGAAAGTAAACTTGGATGGAGGGTTACGGTGGCTACATAAAACATTCGCAGAATTTATGTTTGCATCACATATCAGTTGTTTGCTCTGACTGTTTTATTAACTTTTTACGCTTGCTGAAAATTAAGGGGTAGGGGCGAATATACTCTCAAAGCAGATTTCTAACTAATATATACTTTACCATTACATCATGAGCTCGAGTTTTATCAAATATTCTTCAGTTCGGGGACAAATTAACCTCGCAAACAAATGTCCCTTTCACATACCAATTTTTTAAGTGATTGCCTGTATTTTGGGACTTTCATGTCACTCATTAACTTTTTTTAAATGTTTGCTTGCTAATTTCTAATGTATGTATCATCTACTGCTTTCAGTCGGTGAAAAACGCTCAGAAATATCGAAAAGATATAATACTGTATATGATGAAACACATGGAGTTTATTACATAATTCTAATGATACTTTGTGTATTGGTTCTGTTTTTGATATTCCCAGTTGAAACATTTCGTAATTTGATTTTAGTTGAGTCATAACATTGCAGATTTCCGCATGAGTTAACTGAACTGCTATTGCGCATGATTTCACGTTGTTCCCGCTGAATCGGAATTAACGTTTCCCTTTCTTTGCGCGAAATAATAATGCTCTGGATTTGACAACAGACCTTTCATCCATGTTATGACACGTAATTAGCAATGTCGAACAGCTTAAAACGTGTTCTCCTATTTCGTTTACAATCATTTCACAGTCCCCTCCACACCCCCTCACCCGAACGTTTAAGTCCTACATGAAATGAAATTGCATTTGAAATGTCTTTGTGGTAATTAATTTTCAGTTTTGATAGAGGAATGAGGTCATGGCTTTTGTGTTATACTGTTTGATGCTTATAGACAGACAAGCTGATGGTTATTAACGCACCACTGCACGTTAAATTCGAGTGCAAATCATTGCGCTTAGAGATGTTCTTATCATCACCGATGCCTCGCTGTGGTAAGTGGCATAAGAAAAGGTATAGACTAACTTCAGTTCCCTCTTGTGTGAGCTGTTGACGTCTAAGATTCTTGCTATTAATCACGTAAGAATGAAACTGTGGTCTATCAGTACATCAGACAAACCACGATATGAGACGAAATGGTCTTCCCAAATATGAATATAATAAATAATACCATAGATCTGTTCCCAGTTGGAATCGTTAGTGGTAGTCGAGAACTAACGTAAGCAGTTGTGAGTGTTAAATCTTACAGTCAGTTATTTATTTTTGAAACTTTATACATTGGTTGGTAAAAAAGTGCAACACCAGAAAGGAAGGAATAAACGTAATGGAAGTTCACGGGGTCAGAAAGTACGTGTTGTTATTTCAGTAATTACAAAATCGAGTCAAATTTACAAAGAATTTGGCAGTAAGTATGACGTTGCACACCCTCTAGCCTAAATCCATGCACTGATACGGCTGGGAGGGGTGTTATAAAGCCGTTGTAATCTATACTGAGGCAAAATGGCCCACAACTGCTGTAAATGTTCTTCGGTATTCTGGATCCCGGCACTGGGCAAATAGTTTTCTTTCTAGTGCAACGGCTGCTGAAGTAATCATTGTTTCTGAAATAAACCGCTGTAAGCTGTATATGGACTTTTACAGGAACACGACAACTTTCGTGATTTCGAATCACGTCTTCAGGTGTACACACGCCAGTAAAACATTTGTGCCCTGATACGTGAACGAGGGGGACTCAAATGAACTTGAGAGGGTCGAGTCCCCTCCCTTCCCTTATCAGGGCCTAAATGTTTTACTGACACGTGAACACACAGAGACGTGATTTGAAATCACAAAAGCGGTCGTGTTCCTGTAAAAGTTCATACACTACTGGCCATAAAAATTGCTACACCAAGAAGAAATGCAGATGATAAAATGGTATTCTTTGCACAAATATATTATACTAGAACCGACATTTGATTACATTTTCACGCAATTTGGGTGCATAGATCCTGAGAAATCAGTACCCAGAACAACTACCTCTGGCAGTAAAACGGCCTTGATACGCCTGGGCATTGAGTCAAACAGAGCTTGGATGGCGTGTATAGCTACAGCTGCCCAAGCAGCCTCAACACAATACCACAGTTCATCAAGAGTAGTGAGTAACTGGCGTATTGTGACGAGCCAGTTGCTCGGCCACCATTGACCAGACGTTTTCGATTGGTGAGAGATCTGGAGAGTGTGCTAGCCAGGGCAGCGGTCGAACATTTTCTGTGTCCAGAAAGGCCCGTACAGGACCCGTAACATGTGGTCGTGCATTATCCTGCTGAAATGTAGGGTTTCGCAAGGATAGAATGAAGGGTAGAGCCACGGGTGAAAACACATCTGAAATGTAACGTCCACTGTTCAAAATGCCGTCAATGCGAACATGAGGTGACGGAGACGTGTAACCAATGGCACCCCATACCATCACGCCGGGTTATACGCCAGTATGGCGATCACGAATACACCCTTCCAATGTGCTTTCACCACGATGTCGCCAAACACGGATGCGACCATCATGATGCTGCAAACAGAACCTGGATTCATCCGAAAAAATGACTTTGCCATTCGTGCACCCAGGTTCGCTAGTGATACGAGGGCGTTGGGATCCAGCACGGCGTTCCGTATTACCCTCCTGAACCCACCGATTCCATATTCTGCTAACAGTCATTGGATCTCGACCAACGCGAGCAGCAATGTCGCGATACGATAAACCGCAATCGCGATAGGCTATAATCCGACCTTTATCAAAGTCGGAATCGTGATGGTACGCATTTCTCCTTACACGAGGCATCACAACAACGTTTCACCAGGCAACGCCGATCAATTGCTGTTTGTGTATGAGAAATCGGTTGGAAACGTTCTTCATGTCAGCACTTTGTAGGTGTCGCCACCGGCGCCAAACTTGTGTGAATGCTCTGAAAAGTGAATCATTTGCATATCACACGTCATCTTCGTGGTGTAGCTATTTTAACGGATAGCAATGTATACAGCTGAAAGCGGTTTATTTCAAAAACTGGTATATGTGGACGAGCATTGTCCTGCTGAAAAATGATTCCTCGCTCCTATTTCATGAGAGGTAAAACACGAGGATGAATGATGTCTGTGATGTACTGTTGTGCCATGACAGTGACCTCAGTCACTACCAGCCGTGACCCGAAGTCATATCTGATGGTTTTCACAAATGAAACCTCAGCGCAGTCCTCCTCCATACTCAATGATGATGGTCACCCGGGAAGTGCAGAAGTACAATTCATCGCTGAACATCAGCAGTCTAGGCTTCCCTACACGGCACCACTCCAAACGCAGCTGTCTGTGTTGTGGTGTTAACGGCAAGTATCACGTCTTCTGCCGTGAAAGGCTTTCTTCTGTTTCAAGGTACAGGACGATGCCGTATGACTTAACCGTCCATAAGTTAAATACACTGAAGTGCCAAACAAACTGGTATGGGCACGCGTATTCAAATACAGAAAAAAATGGCTCTGAGCACTATGGGACTTAACTACTGTGGTCATCAGTCCCCTAGAACTTAGAACTACTTAAACCTAACTAACCTAAGGACAGCACACACATCCATGCCCGAGGCAGGATTCGAACCTGCGACCGTAGCAGTCGCGCAGTTCCGGACTGCGCGCCTAGAGCCGCTAGACCACCGCGGCCCGCGTCAAATACAGAGATATGTAAACAGACAGAACACGGCGCTGCGGTCGGCAACGCCAATATAAGACAACAAGTCTCTGGTGCAATTGTTAGATCGGTTACTGCTGCTACAGTGGCAGGTTATCAAGATTTAAGTGAGTTTGAACTTGATGCTATAGTTATTCCTCGAGCGATGGGACACAGCATCTCCGAGGTATCGGTGAAGTGGGGACTTTCACGTACGACCAAAATGGTTCAAATGGCTCTAAGCACTGTGGGGCTTAACATCTGAGGTCATCAGTCCCCTAGACTTGGAACTACGTAAACCTGACTAACCTAAGGACATCACAAACATCCATGCCCGAGGCAGGATTCGAACCTGCGACCACAGCAGCAGCGCGGTTCCGGACTGAAGCGCCTAGAGCCGCTCGGCCACAGTGGCCAGCCCCGTACGACCGTTTCACGAGTGTACCGTGAATATCAGGAAACCGCTGAAACATCAAATCGCCAACATCGCTGCGGCCGGAAAAAGATCCTGCAAGAACGGGACCAACGATGACTGAACAGAATCGTTCAGCGTGACAGAAGTGCAACCCTTCCGCAAACTGCTGCAGATTTCAGTATTGGGCCATCAACAATTGTCAGCGTGCGACCTATTCAACGAAACATCATCGATACAGGATTTCGGAGCCGAAGGGCCATTCGTGTACCCTTAATGACTGCACGACACAAAGCTTTACGCCTCGCCTGGGCGCGTCAACACCGACATTGGACTGTTAATGGCTGGAAACTTGCTGTCTGGTCGGACGAGTCTGGTCTGAAATTGTATCGAGCGATGGACGTGTACGGGTATGGAGACAGCCTTATGAATCCATGGACCAGTGTGTCAGCAGGGGACTGTTCAAGCTGGTGGAGGCTCTGTAATGGCGTGGTATGTGTGCAGTTGGAGTCATATGGGACACCTGGATATGTCTCTGACAAGTGTGACGTACGTAAGCATCCTGTCTTAACACCTGCATCCATTCGTGTCCAGTGTGCATTTCGACGGACTTCGGCAATTCCACCAGGACAGTGCGACACTCCAGTTTGCTACAGAGTGGCTCCAGGAACACTCTTCCGAGTTTAAACACTTTCGCTGGCCACCAAACTCCCTAGACATGAGCATATCTTACGGATTTATGGACATCCCTGCAGGATCCATGGTGTCATTTCCCTCCAACACTAATTCAGACTTTAGTCAAGTCCATGCCACGTCGTGCTTCGGCACTTCTAGCGGGGGCCCTACTCGATATTAGGCAGGTGTACCAATTTCTTTCGCTCTTTATAAATTTCTAAAATTTGTAGTATTTTACTCACCAAAAAGTTCTGTGCCTGAAAGATTAACAATATTTCCCAAATAGACTTAACATATTATACAGTACTTAAATATGTAGAACGTGAAATATTTACCAATGCTGCACAAAGCACAGCCTCATATCCAACAAGAAAGAAACTGCACGAAACGATGGAAACTTCTTATGGCGATCTTTACTGCGCTTTCCTTCATGTGATTCTAAAATCGGTCACTAGTCTGAAGTAACGAGAAAAAACACCGCTTGCTCGTAGGTACACAATCCTCTAGGTACAACTCTTCCCCTTAAATATTTGGCAACAATCGTGTTTACAGCAAGAAGGTCAACAAAGCACAAAATTGTAGAAGGTCGTAAAAAGTGCAAACATGGCTTTTAGAATTGCCTTAGGCGTGGAATATAGTATGTTCCTTTCAATATATCTTATAGATCTACGAAGAAATATGTAGCGATAATGCTGTCAGTGAAATATACTCTGGCAGCATTGTGGCCGCTGGCGCAGCAAGACTGGTGCAAGTTATACCAGAAGAGTGACCATGTGTAGTGTATGGAATTTACCATGTTTGCTATTCCTACCAGAAGACACGTCCCCTCTGGGTATGATGACCTAACATGTCAATGAAGGGTGCGTAGTGGCTCCCATCCTACGGCTTGCAAGTGGATGAAAAAACGCATTTTGGGCAACAGTAAGTTACAGTCTGTTATCGGTGTCGCATTTTTTGTGAGTAGAGTTTCTATGCAACCCTTCTGACGTCTACGTTGAAATTTTCCCGTCTCATCGAGTCTTCCATGAGGTTTATGGGTTGCAGCAAGATAATGAAAACTTCTTGTAACGATACTTCGACTGACAATCGGGTAGCTATCCTCAAGCAAATTTTACAACGAGCATTTAGTTTATTAAACTTCCCTTTACGCAGTTTGTCAAATATAATTATGTGGCTCGCAACTTTTTAAAATTATCTGTATGTTGTGACACACTCCGCACATCCTAACTCCTTTCTTTCACTGTTGTTAATGTTTGCTAACACACGTTTTTAACACAAATGATATGCTCTTATCCTCTCTATGGATATAAATTGTAAACCTTCTTTAGTATAACAGTAGTTCATATGTACATCTCACTCTCCCACACTGTGACAACTAAAACTAATTTAGAACAATACATTTATAGGCTGAACATTACGATCAATGTAGGTAAAACCTTTTGGGATGTTGGCCACTTTATATTTTTTGCATTCAATCGAAGATTCGACCCCTCCACGGGGATCTTTTTCAGAATCTTGTAGTGTCGACGAATCAACACTGTCAAGGAACAGTTTCGTTTTCTTATAATGGGGCTGTTTTCACGCGCTTCTGCTGGAGAATTGGGATTACTGGGTGAAATTCCTTTGGCTACCACTAGTGGGCGATCGTCATTGCGTAGTTTGTAAAGTTTCCCGCCCTAATGCTGGATAAGTGGGGCTATTGGCTAAAACGCAAACCGGGTGCATCTCATTACCTCCACACCGCGGGCGTCTATGGAATGATGTGTGATTGCGGTAAAGTGTATACAGGGTGATCGGAAACATTCTGAGATGATTGTAAAGGTGCTGCGAGGTAGGATAAGCTGAGAAACAAGTGTTAAGAAAAAATATTGATATGATGCACAATTTTAGATTCAGTTAGCATTGAAATTAGGCTATCAGGTCGTTGTGCACGCAAATTAAAGCAGCCTGCCAGAGACAATGATGCCGAAAGTATTACTCAGACTGTTTCCTTAACTCGAGCAAGATAGGGGTACACAAATTGGACCGCGGGACCGCTGCGGTCGCAGGTTCGAATCCTGCCTCGGGCATGGATGTGTGTGATGTCCTTAGGTTAGTTAGGTTTAAGTAGTTCTAAATTCTAGGGGACTGATTACCTCAGATGTTAAATCCCATAGTGCTCAGAGGTATTTGAACCATCTTTTGAACAAAAATTGGACACAGGATGGTAGCAAAGATCAAACCACATATTGCTGAATGATTTCCCTTTTTTTGGCGAACTAAACCAAGAACATATTTTGGCAACACTGCCTCTGTCACGCTGCTTGGATTTGCGTGCGCAACGCCCTCATTGGCTAACTTCCATGCTAATTAAATCGGACTAAGTATCAATTTTTTTTTTCTTAACAACTATTTTTGAGCACAGCCAACGCTGCAACGCCTTTAAAAGCTTTTCTGACTGTTTCTGATCTCTCTGTCTAGAAGACATAGTAAGGACTATTAAAGCACGTGTTAATAATGCGAAGGTCACTCGCGGCTAAAATAAAGAGAACTGGAGCCTTAACGTTGATTTCAATAAAGTCCGTGTGCTGTCTAAGGAAACCAATATCTAAAGGAAGGAAAGTCCGACAAGTGACGGAATTTCTAAGAACGAATATAGCATCAATAGAAAGAAAGGCTATAGGCTTAGGGCTCGTGGCTTCCCGCTATCGAGGAAGTGAATACGTGGCCGCGGTGTGCGAGCAATACAAATAACTTCTATGAAGCCCCCTCTGCGGACAATAATATTTATGATAAACCCTCCCCCGTCTACTGCACTGCCCGTTTCGCTTCTGCCCAATAACGGTGGCCTGCCAATGGCAGCAGGGAGAATTTTAACTAACAATTCTTCTCCAGTATGTGAGGGAAAAATCCCTTTCTACTCTATGAAGATGACTCGCCTCTGCTAGTCACAAGAGTTTTAGACCACAACTCCACTTCTTCAGCATTAGCGTCAGAAATTTCACTTGATATCCAATGTCGATGGCCCGCCAACAGCAGCCACAAGGGATTTTACCCAATAAACCCACTCCTCCAGCACAAGCCCGCGAAAACTTCCCCTAGATAAGTGAATGCGACGCTGTTCCTGATGGCTCTCAGTCACAAAAGACATAAGATCCTGAAGCATTTGCCAGCAGTGGGGCCGAAACGCCGGTCGAATGGTCGGATAAAGGGATAAATATTCAGGCCGAAGGGATGTCAGTGATAAGATTTGATGATAACACTGTCTTACTCAGTGAAACTGAAGGAGAAATACGTGACCTGTTGAATGGCCTAAACAGTCTTATGAGTCAGAATACAGACTGAGAGTAAGCAAAATGGTTCAAATGGCTCTGAGCACAATGGGACTTAACATCTGAGGTCATCGGTCCCCTAGAACTTAGCACTACTTAAACCTAACTAACCTAAGGACATCACACACATCCATGCCCGAGGCAGGATTCGAACCTGCGGTCATAGCGGTCGCGCGGTTCCAGACGGAAGCGCCTAGAACCGCTCGGCCACCAACGGCCGGCCCCAGGAAAAAAATTCACAGTAGATACGACATAATGAAAAATGCATCACATTGTAGAGCATCCCAAAGAATTTATTTATTTATCATCAATACACATCTACCCTACCCCCATGAAACATGGACCTTGCCGTTGGTGGGGAGGCTTGCGTGCCTCAGTGATACAGATGGCCGTACCGTAGGTGCAACCACAACGGACGGGTATCTGTTGAGAGGCCAGACAAACGTGTGGTTCCTGAAGAGGGGCAGCAGCCTTTTCAGTAGTTACAGGGGCAACAGTCTGGATGATTGACTGATCTGGCCTTGCAACACTAACCAAAACGGCTTTGCTGTGCTGGTACTGCGAGCGGCTGAAAGCAAGGGGAAACTACAGCCGTAATTTTTCCCGAGGGCATGCAGCTTTACTGTATTGTTAAATGATGATGGCGTCCTCTTGGGTAAAATATTCCGGAGGTAATATAGTCCCCCATTCGGATCTCCGGGCGGGGACTACTCAAGAGGACGTCGTTATCAGGAGAAAGAAAACTGGCGTTCTACGGATCGAAGCGTGGAATGTCAGATCTCTTAATCGGGCAGGTAGGTTAGAAAATTTAAAAAGGGAAATGCATAGGTTGAAGTTAGATATAGCGGGAATTAGTGAAGTTCGGTGGCAGGAGGAACAAGACTTTTGGTCAGGTGAATACAGGGTTATAAATACAAAATCAAATAAGGGTAATGCAGGAGTAGGTTTAATAATGAATAAAAAATAGGAGTGCTGGTAAGCTACTACCAACAGCATAGTGAACGCATTATTGTGGCCAAGATAGACACGAAGCCCATGCCTACTACATTAGTACAAGTTTATATGCCAACTAGCTCTGCAGAGGATGAAGAAATTGATGAAATGTATGATGAGATAAAAGAAATTATCCAGGTAGTGAAGGGAGACGAAACTTTAATAGTCATGGGTGACTGGAATTCGACAGTTGGAAAAGGGAGAGACGGAAACATAGTGGGTGAATATGGGAGAGAATTGAAAGAGGAAGCCATCTGGTAGAATTTTGCGCAGAGCATAACTTAATCATAGCTAACACTTGGTTCAAGAATCATAAAGCAAGGTTGTGTACATGGAAGAATCCTGGAGATACTAGAAGGTGTCAGATAGTTTATATAATGGTAAGACAGAGATTTAGGAACCAGGTTTTAAATTGTAAGACATTTCCACAATCAATTGGTTATGAACTGTAGATTAAAACTGAAGAAACTCCAAAAAGGTGGGGATTTAAGGAGATGGGACCTGGATAAACTGACTAAACCAGAGGTTGCACAGAGTTTCAGGGAGAATATAAGGGAACAATTGACAGGAATGGGGGAAAGAAATACAGTAGAAGAAGAATGGGTAGCTCTGAGGGATGGAGTAGTGAAGGCAGCTGAGGATCAAGTAGGTAAAAAGACGAGGGCTAGTAGAAATCCTTGGGTAACAGAAGAAATATTGAATTTAATTGATAAAAGGAGAAGATATAAAAACACAGTAAACGAAGCAGGCAAAAGGGAATACAAACGTCTCAAAAATTAGATCGACTGGAAGTGCCAAATGGCTAAGCAGGGATGGCTAGAGGACAAATGTAAGGATGTAGAGGCTTATCTCACTAGGGGTAAGATAGATACCGCCTACAGGAACATTAATGAGACCTTTGGAGAAAAGAGAGCCACTTGTATGAATATCAAGAGCTCAGATGGAAACCCAGTACTAAGCAAAGAAGGGTTAGCAGAAAGGTGGAAGGAGTATATGGAGGAGTATATAGAGGGCGATGTACTTGGGGACAATATTATGGAAAAGGAAGAGGATGTAGGTGAAGATGAAATGGGAGATACGATACTGCGTGAAGAGTTTGACAGAGCACTGAAAGACCTTAGTCGAAACAAAGCCCCGGGTGTAGACAACATTCCATTGGAACTACTGACGGCCTTGGGAGAGCCAGTCCTGACAAAACTCTACCATCTGGTGAGCAAGATGTATGAGACAGGCGAAATACCCTCAGACTTCAAGAAGAATATAATAATACCAATCCCAAAGAAAGCAGGTGTTGACAGATGTGAAAATTACCGAACTATCAGTTTAATAAGTCACAGCTGCAAAATATTAATGCGAATTCTTTACAGATGAATGGAAAAACTGGTAGAAGCCGACCTCGGGGAAGATCAGTTTGGATTCCGCGGAAATGTTGGAACACGTGAGGCAATACTGACCTTACGACTTGTCTTAGAAAATAGATTAAGGAAAGGCAAATCTACATTTCTAGCATTTGTAGACTTAGAGAAATCTTTTGACAATGTTGACTGGAATACTCTCTTTCAAATTCTAAAGGTGGCAGGGGTAAAATACAGGGAGCGAAATGCTATTTACAGTTTGTACAGAAACCAGATGGCAGTTATAAGAGTCGAGGGGCATGAAAGGGAAGCAGCGGTTAGGAAGGGAGTGAGACAGGGTTGTAGCCTGTCCCCGATGTTATTCAGTCTGTATATTGAGCAAGCAGTAAAGGAAACAAAAGAAAAATTCGGAGTAGGTATTAAAGTCCATGGAGAAGAAATAAAAATTTTGAGGTTCGCCGATGACTTTGTAATTCTGTCAGAGACAGCAATGGACTTGGAAGAGCAGTTGAACGGAATGGACAGTGTCTTGAAAGGAGGATATAAGATGAACATCAACAAAAGCAAAACGAGGATAATGGAATGTAGTCGAATTAAGTCGGGTGATGCTGAGGGAATTAGATTAGAAAATGAGTCACTTAAAGTAGTAAAGGAGTTTTGCCATTTGGGGAGCAAAATAACTGGTGATGCACGAGGTAGAGAGGATATAAAATGTAGACTGGCAATGGCAAGGAAAGCGTTTCTGAAGAAGAGAATTTGTTAACATCGAGTATAGATTTAAGTGTCAGGAAGTCGTTTCTGAAAGTATTTGTATGGAGTGTAGCCATGTATGGAAGTGAAACATGGACGATAAATAGTTTGGACAAGAAGAGAATAGAAGCTTTTGAAATGTGGTACTACAGAAGAATTCTGAAGATTAGATGGGTAGATCACATAACTAATGAGGAGATACTGAACAGAATTGGGGAGAAGAGGAGTTTGTGGCACAACTTGACAAGAAGAAGGGACCGGTTGGTAGGACATGTTCTGAGGAATCAAGGGATCACAAATTTAGCATTGGAGGGCAGCGTGGAGGCTAAAAATCGTAGAGGGAGACCAAGAGATGAATACACTAAGCAGATTCAGAAGGATGTAGGTTGCAGTAAGTACTGGGAGATGAAGAAGCTTGCACAGGATAGAGTAGCATGAAGAGCTGCATCAAACCAGTCTCAGGGCTGAAGACAACAACAACAACAACTCTACATGTGAACCAAGAATATCGAGCCTATATTCAATTTCTTGACAAGTTCATCTCTAATACTCCACTGATTTATTTTGCTTTTGTTTCATTTAATGTTACATCGTTGAGCTTCTGTAAATGTTGTTTGATTGAATCGATAACCACAAAGTGGTATACTCCTTTCTTTGTTAAAACTTTGATGTCATGGTTTGCTTCTGTGCAATATAGTATATCTGTCATTTAAATTCTTTGTCTCAATTGGAGGGAGACAAATCTTATTGTATGCATTTGGAATTTGTTTAAATAATTTTGTTTAGGGCTACCTATATGTGCAAATAATAGGTTTTGTTTATAATGATTGTTTGCTGTTATGTAAACTGCTGACCTGCACTTATAATTCTTAGTTATCTTGTGTGTAAGAGATAGTGTGGTTCCCCTCGGGAACGGAACTGAGTAGCGCGCGCACATTGTGGTTGGCCTAGCTAAAAAAAAAAGGTGGAACAAGAGTCAGTCGTGGACGAGCTACCAAACTCTGCAATGCCCATGTAAAAGTTGTATATTGTGCTGGTTCCGCGAGAGGCTTTTCCTACCGCTTACCAATGCCTCAGGTGGATGGATAAATAGCTGGAACTATTCTGGAATTGGTATTTATCATCGCCACCAAGAAGGGACAGAGTTCAGCAATACTACCTGCAGTTCCACCTGACAACATACAATTGCCACCACACTGCGCAATCATTATAATGGAGCACTATAGTAATGTACAGTGAAGGTGGTGGTGGTTAGTGTTTAACGTCCCGTCGACAACGAGGTCATTAGAGACGGAGCGCAGGCTCGGGTTAGGGAAGGATTGGGAAGGAAATCGGCCGTGCCCTTTCAAAGGAACCATCCCGGCATTTGCCTGAAACGATTTAGGGAAATCACGGAAAACCTAAATCAGGATGGCCGGAGACGGGATTGAACCGTCGTCCTCCCGAATGCGAGTCCAGTGTGCTAACCACTGCGCCACCTCGCTCGGTGTACAGTGAAGGATCAGCTTACTGAATGTATTAGTGTGCTCAAATATAAGGTAATTTATGACTGAATTTATGTATCTACCTTTATTTTTTTCCTTATCATAACACCTCTCAGGTTCCTCTCCGTTTGAACTAAAGTGATTACCGAGTGTCCTTACTGAAAGAACATTAAAGCCGAGTGTTTTGCTAATTTATGCCTCTTAAACATAGTAAAAAGAAGGTTAAAGTTAATGTCGCAAGAGAGTGAGTTAAAGTTAGTGATGCTTGCTGAAAATAATTTTCCTATTAAAACTGCTTTTTAATATGTTGTTGCCAACTTCCAAATTACAAGTTCTTAAGACTCAGGCTTATAAAGTTTTGCCTGGTAAATGATCACAGTACTACCTGTTGTAAATCGCAGAAGGTGTGTCAGAATCTTACAAATATGTCAACATTGTCTCACTGCAGTAAACATCGTGAATTGCAGTTGTGGAAAGTTGGATGCTTGCTAAGCACTTGTTTCTTTTGTGTAATAAAAGTGCATATTCATGTTGTAACAGGATCCACAGTTTGCCTGTTGTGCTCATACTGCATAATGATTAATAGAAAGACCACTATTTACGAAAACAATAATTTCTTTATTCAAAAGACAGTGAGAAGTAACCTGTTAGTGAATTCCATTTAACTTTCGTTTTAAATAGTAAAGTATTTAACTGAGAGAGACTTAACCTGTGACCAGTTCATAATTTTGCTATGAACTAAATTTACAATTTTATGGCATCCAGGAAAATGTTTGAAAAGTAGTACTGAACCTACGTCCAATTTGTGATTATACACTGAATATTAATAGTAATGTTATAAAGACCATTCAGTTTGAATAAGCCCTGAAAATAATAGTGTGTATTGTTATCTGTTATATTTATGCAAATAGTTTGTTCTGATCTGTCAGCTCCAACCAAAACCTAAACACACTGTATTCAGGTGCCAGAGTTCATTGCACTCGCGTGTGGCAAAGTATAGGTTGTGTTTGTCCGTTAAAGTTACTCATACCTATTTTCTTAAACAAGAATGTTAATCATTCTCTTGCCTAATTAGGCTGGCGACCGTTTTATTTATTCTTTAAATAGTGTGGATAGGTTAAATATTATTTATTACTGTTTAAACATTTACGTATTTCTGACTTTCGCTTCCGATACGCCACCTCATTAGGTATATCACGGTCAACGTAACAAAATTTCTCTCAGAGGGTAACACTGCTCTGTTGCTTTATCCCATAATTACTCTAACAAAATAGTTCCATTTTACAAACTGCCTCCAACTTTAAGGTTATGGTATAGCAGTAGCGGACAGGAGTGTTGAACGTGGCTATTCCGTGACAGGACTATTTGTTCTGTTGCGGCATACTACGTAATAAACCAAATTTGGTATTTGATTACACAAGCTACGTAAATGCTGTTGCAGTGTTATAATTTCCTCTACTATTGCTGCAATCGCATTAGTGATACGATTGCGCAATGTAGCAATATCGTCCACTTTGGTCGCATACATGCGGTCCTTCACGAATCCCCACATGAAGAAATCAAGCGACATAATGTCGAGTGAACGTTGTGGCCAGGCAATGGGTCCTCCGCGTCCGATCCAACGACTGGGAAGTTTCCCATCCAGGAACTTGTAAACAGCCGTTGACCAACGCGGCGGAGCTCCATCATGTTGGGTTGCAAATCTTGTATCTGAAGGTACAAAAACTGCTCCAACATGTCGAGATACATGGACCCATTCACTGTTTGTTCAGCAAAAAAGGACGGTCAGACAATCCTGTCGTGCATTATCCCGCACCAGACGTTTAGTTTAGGGCAATCACGAACATGTTCAGTGACAATGTGCGAATTTTGCGAACCCCAAATCCGAACATTATGCCTAGTAACCCTTCCTGATAGATGAAAGGGTGCCTCATCTCAGAAAAAACATCTTTCCAAGAAGATGGTATCCATATCAATACGCTGCAGCATATCCGCAGCAAATTGCTGCCGGCGTGGTTTTCTCGTTCGGTGACAGATGTTGCAGAATCTGCACTTTGTAAACACACATACGAAGACGCTGGTGAACTACACGATGCAATGTTGATCGAGGTGCATTAGGCTTCCTAGATGCTTGACGAATTGACTTACGTGTGCTTCTGAGAAACGTTTGTCTCATGTTCTCCACTGTCTCTTCTGAAACTCCGTAACGCGCAACGCCAGATTGTTTCAGAACACTTCCTGTTGCCAGAAACTTCCTATACCATTCCTTAATTGTTTTCACATCAGGTTGATCACATTCATACTCACGAAGATAATTTGTTTGCACAGTAATCGGCGGATTTGTTTCTGCAAACCACACTACTGCTTGCGCGCGCTGCTGTGGAGTCGCTATTTTCACTTTGAGACCATGCTGCACTCTGGCGACGATACTCGGCACTTCTGACGCTGGAATATAAATTCTTTGAGATGCTCCACAATGTGGTGCATTTTTCATCGTCGTATCTACTGTGGTTTTTCTCTACTGGGTCCTTGAAATCAGGGAGGTTCGAGTGGGATACCCGGTATACATGTATCTTTTGTAACAGTTTTCTCAGACTTCCTACAATTTCGCACATAAGGCACCTTCTTGTCACCTTTGCTAAGAGTTGAAGTAATTAAAGTTGCTGCTCATGTTTTCGAACAAGCGGTTAAGATAACCATAGTGTATCAAAATTTGTTAGCCTTGTGGCACTGGAGTTATCTGAAATTGTCAGTGAAGTTGACACAAACCTCTTTTTATTTCTTTTCCTTGCCGCTTATCTCTACTACAGACTGCTCATTTTCAGGATTTATCACATTTTATATTAGGTTCTATTATTAATTTGTCCCCGGATGTCATTCCTGACACCACAGTCGTCAAGGAAGTCTAATGGAGGGCAGTCATGTGCGCTAGCCCTCTGTGAATCGTGTAAACTGTGTTCTATGTGACGTCCTGTTTTAAGTACTTGGCTGAGTCGGAATTTAGTGACTAGCTCAGTATTTGCCTAAACGAACGTGAGAAAGTGCCCAAAATCCCATACTCAGTGTGACTGGTGTACCGGCCCACAGTCGTTAATCTACCGTGAGCATTCAGTCCGGTTCCGTCTCACATCCTTGGTCTGCGCTTTACGAACAGGGCACTGGAGATCGTCCAGCACAACAGAGTATTTTAGGGACATAGACATCATCGATACTGGGTACTCTTCATGTTCTGAGCTGCTGCGGTCCTTACTGATTTATAATGTAAGAATCTTCTTTTTGCGGTAAAACTTTTTTCTTCCTTTTCCAAAATACATTCTTATTTAACATCCGGTTTTTCTTGTAACAATGGTTATTATTATTATTATTATTGTTTCTAGAATGAACAGTGTCTCGGTCCGGCACACAGTTTTAATCTGCCAGTAAGTTTCACTATTATTGGTGTCTCGCCCTTCAAGAGCGCAGTTGGACTAACCTACATCGCCAGTTCCTTTTGCTGCCTTCCTTGCTGCCCAAACTTTCCTCATTCGCTCGCTGTGTTTCTGTTTCCGGTCCTCTGTCCATGCTTCTTGTCGGCTTCGTGTCTTCGGCTTCATTATTATTATTATTGGCCCTGCCAACGAGCCCATAAACCCATCTTAGCGCTGGGAATGCTATGTTACAGTTTTTTTAGATAATTCAGAGTATACTTTAGTTTCATTTGTACTCTGGTACAAAGTTACATAGGCTTAACAAAGTACAGATTCCATTTTGCATCCACAATATGCTGAAACGAGTGAACAGGACATAACACAGGATACACAGTGGGAGTACGCTGTAAAAATATTACCGTTAACACAATAAGAAATTATAAATTGCTGTTGGCACAGATTTTGGGTATTACCATTTCATCCATATTAATGACTATGTATTTAAATTAATAATAAAATGATCTTTTTCATGGTCTGTAAGAAATGTTTCAAAAGCTACGGATAGAGTATTGAGTGTTTGTTCAGGTCTATAAGTACCATCTAGACAGAACATGAGAACAGTATATGAGTACAAGAACCTGATTTGGGTATTACAGCCATACGTATAGATACAGCGTTCATACACATACATGTTGGAAGTACGTAGTGACACACATTTAAGGGTAAAGCGTTCCATACTGGTGAGCAGCACTTGACAGTACAGACAGTTGGTTGGCCTTTGGTCTTCCCTGGCATTCTGGACATTCTACGAGTAGTACGAAGAGTAATACACTCCTGGAAATTGAAATAAGAACACCGTGAATTCATTGTCGCAGGAAGGGGAAACTTTATTGACACATTCCTGGGGTCAGATACATCACATGATCACACTGACAGAACCACAGGCACATAGACACAGGCAACAGAGCATGCACAATGTCGGCACTAGTACAGTGTATATCCACCTTTCGCAGCAATGCAGGCTGCTATTCTCCCATGGAGACGATCGTAGAGATGCTGGATGTAGTCCTGTGGAACGGCTTGCCATGCCATTTCCACCTGGCGCCTCAGTTGGACCAGCGTTCGTGCTGGACGTGCAGACCGCGTGAGACGACGCTTCATCCAGTCCCAAACATACTCAATGGGGGACAGATCCGGAGATCTTGCTGGCCAGGGTAGTTGACTTACACCTTCTAGAGCATGTTGGGTGGCACGGGATACATGCGAACGTGCATTGTCTTGTTGGAACAGCAAGTTCCCTTGCCGGTCTAGGAATGGCAGAACGATGGGTTCGATGACGGTTTGGATGTACCGTGCACTATTCAGTGTCCCCTCGACGATCACCAGTGGTGTACGGCCAGTGTAGGAGATCGCTCCCCACACCATGATCCGGGTGTTGGCCCTGTGTGCCTCGGTCGTATGCAGTCCTGATTGTGGCGCTCACGTGCACGGCGCCAAACACGCATACGACCATCATTGGCACCAAGGCAGAAGCGACTCTCATCGCTGAAGACGACACGTCTCCATTCGTCCCTCCATTCACGCCTGTCGCGACACCACTGGAGGCGGGCTGCACGATGTTGGGGTGTGAGCGGAAGACGGCCGAACGGTGTGCGGGACCGTAGCCCAGCTTCATGGAGACGGTTGCGAATGGTCCTCGCTGATACCCCAGGAGCAACAGTGTCCCTAATTTGCTGGGAAGTGGCGGTGCGGTCCCCTACGGCACTGCGTAGGATCCTACGGTCTTGGCGTGCATCCGTGCGTCGCTGCGGTCCGGTCCCAGGTCGACGGGCACGTGCACCGTCCGCCGACCACTGGCGACAACATCGATGTACTGTGGAGACCTCACGCCCCACGTGTTGAGCAATTCGGCGGTACGTCCACCCGGCCTCCCGCATGCCCACTATACGCCCTCGCTCAAAGTCCGTCAACTGCACATACGGTTCACGTCCACGCTGTCGCGGCATGCTACCAGTGTTAAAGACTGCGATGGAGCTCCGTATGCCACGGCAAACTGGCTGACACTGACGGCGGCGGTGCACAAATGCTGCGCAGCTAGCGCCATTCGACGGCCAACACCGCGGTTCCTGGTGTGTCTGCTGTGCCGTGCGTGTGATCATTGCTTGTACAGCCCTCTCGCAGTGTCCGGAGCAAGTGTGGTGGGTCTGACACACCGGTGTCAATGTGTTCTTTTTTCCATTTCCAGGAGTGTAGATTAAGAGGGTGATGTTGAGAGCGTTGATGAACTCGTACGGTACATTATACGTTGCTAAGTCGTTGATGATAACAATGTTTATAGGCTGCTTGGAAAGTGATGATCAAAGGTCTTAGATTGCTTGCAAGTACGTTCATCTGTTACGCGGTCCGAGGACATTGTAGGAATATACTGGTTTGGGTCTTCTTCCTGTCTTTAAACACATAGAGGGTTGGTGCTTAGGTTGAGCCAATAGAGGTGCTTGTTGACCTTCCAGTGATAAGATTTCAGCCGTGTTATAGCTGTCGTGAAGCTCCTCGATGTTTGTGTCTTATTATATCATGGTATTGAATTAGTGTACAGTGACTGCATTTAATTTTCGATGTCCTCAACTGTTCTTCTTGCCAGTCCCAAGACAAACGCTTTCTGAGCATGGGTATCATAGCATTTTTTGCTTCGGGAATATGAAAAGCTTGAAATAAAGCGTAATCACTTCTGTAAGGCTCACTGGTAATATGCAGGGTGTTTCAAAGTCTCTACGACAAAAGTCTTTGGGCGATCGATAACGTCAGGGGAGCAACTTTTGTTAAAAACAAAATGTTCGCTAAAGCTTCCTGGCGACGCTAGGCAACTTTTACACTACTATCCATTAAAATTGCTACACCAAGAAGAAATGCAGATAATAAACGGGTATTCATTGGACAAATATATTATATTAGAACTGACATGTGATTACATTTTCACGCAATTTGGGTGCATAGATACTGAGAAATCAGTACGCAGAACAACCCCTCCAGCCGTAATAACGTCCTTGATACGCCTGGGCATTGAGTGAAACAGAGCTTGAATGTACAGGTACAGCTGCCCATGCAGCTTCAACACGATACCAGAGTTCATCAAGAGTAGTGACTGGCGTATTGTGACGAACCAGTTGCTCGGCCATCATTGGCAAGACGTTTTCAATTGGTGAGAGATCTGGAGAATGTGCTGGCCAGGGCAGCAGTCGAACATTTACTGTATCCAGAAAGCTCCGTACAGGACCTGCAAAATGCGGTCATGCATTATCCTGCTGAAATGTAGGGTTTCGCAGGGATCGAATCATGGGTAGAGCCACGGGTAGTAACACATCTGAAATGTAACGTCCACTGTTCAAAGTGCCGTCAATGCGAACAAGAGGTGACCGAGATATGTAACCAATGGCACCCCATACCATCACACCGGGTGATACGGCAGTATAGCGATGACGAATGCACGCTTCCAATGTGCGTTCACCGTGATGTCGCCAAACACGGATCCGACCATCATGATGCTGTAAACAGAACCTGAATTCATCCCAAAAAATGACGTTTTGCCATTCGTGCACCCAGGTTCTTCGTTGAGTACACCATCGCAGGCGCTCCTGTCTGTGACGCACCGTCAAGGGTAACCGCAGCCATGGTCTCCGTGCTGATAGTCCATGCTGCTGCAAACGTCGTTGAACTGTTCGTGTAGATGGTTGTTGTCTTGCAAACGTCCCCATCTGTTGACTCAGGGATAGAGACGTGGCTGCACGATCCGTTACAGCCATGCGGATAAGATGCTTGTCATCTCGAATGCTAGTGATACGAGGCCCTTAGGATCCAGCACGGCGTTCCGTATTACCCTCCTGAACCCACCGATTCCATATTCTCCTAACAGTCAGTGAATCTCGACCAACGCGAGCAGCAATGTCGCGATACGATAAACCGCAATCGCGATAGGCTACAATCCGACCATTATCAAAGTCGGAAACGTGACGGTACGCATTTCTCCTCCTTACACGAGGCATCATAATAACGTTTCACCAGGCAACGCCGGTCAACTACTGTTTGTATATGAGAAATCGGTTGGAAACTTTCCTCACGTCAGCACGTTGTAGGTGTCGCCACCGGCGTAAATCTTGTGTGAATTCTCTGAAAAGCTAATCAGTTGCATATCAAAGCATCTTCTTCCTATCGGTTAAATTTCGCGTCTATAGCACATCATTTTCGTGGTGTAGCAATTTTAATGGCCAGTAGTGTATTATGAACAGGGCTAACATGGACAAATGGCCCAGCCAAAGATACAACGATTAAAATGTCTTAGAAAGGGTAGACATCAGAACACACAAAATGCGTTTTGTGTACGAGGGCGTGCCTCCGAAATTTTTATGTGGAAACTCTTAAAGATTTTTAAATAAGAGAAACATTATTAACATGCTATAACTTTATTCTTCAAACCTGCGTTTTTGAAGCATTCTGCCGCAAGAGGGTTCCCATTCCTAGCGTGAAACATGGCGGTGTGTATCGTAACTATGCCGGCGCGTGACCAACAGCGTGATATAACGAAGTTCCGAATTCGGAGAGCCCGTTGACACATGGAGCGCCCTCTCCTTCAGCATGACAATGAAAGACCAGCACGAGGACTTCGATGTTTGCAACAATCCGACGCCTTGGGTTCGCTGTCAACCAACATCCTCCATACAGTCCCGACTTGGACCCATCCGATTTTCGTCTTTTTGCAGAACTTGAAGACCACCTTCGATGACTTCACTTTGATAGTGATGAAGCGTTGCAAGCAGAGATGAAGTTGCAGCTCCATCAACAAAGACAAACATTCTGTACTGACATATCAACAAACTGTTCCCTCGTTTGGAGAAATATGTTCGTCGGCAGGATGACTATGTTGAGAAATAATGTAATGAGAATATGTAGACATGGAGAATCAAGATATATAACGTTGATAAAGTTGGTTTCACTTTAAAATCTTTAAGAGTTCTTACATAAAAAATTCGGAGGCATGGTTTTCCTACGCACTCTCATATATCAAAGTATGGCATTTTACCCATGGATTATGAATCTGGACTTGAATTTTTCTATGGTAAAGTTTCACGAAGTCATCAATAGATTTATATCGGTCTTAATATAAATCACAACATTGTTTTTTGAATGAAACAAATGACCTGTATAGCTATTTCGACCTTGTGTATGTCTGTTTAAAATGGTTCAAATGGCTCTGAGCACTATGGGACTTAACATCTGAGGTCATCAGTCCCCTAGAACTTAGAACTACTTAAACCTAACTAACCTAAGGACATCACACACATCCATGCCCGAGGCAGGATTCGAACCTGCGACCGTAGCAGTCGCGCGGTTCTGGACTGAAGCGCCTAGAACCGCTCGGCCACCGCGGCCGGCTATGTCTGTTATGTTTCAATTAGACTACTACGAAAAGTTTGTATAAGTGGAAAAGTTTAAGGCAACTATCCTACACAATACATATTGTTCCACTGACTTCCAATAAATATTAGTAATGGTGAATATAATTTCTAAAAGAGAAAGGATGATTCAACAGAATTACGTCAAAACTGGTTCATTAGTTATCCGACGCACACATGTAATCTATAGCGTTCTTCCTTAGTACCAGATGAACAAACTTCGTTCATTGAGTGAATTTGTTATTCTGGTCTGTATTTTATTGCTATGTCAGTTGTCTTTCTTGTAATTTGAACTGTGATCCATATACGGCGAAATTATTGACCATTTACGATCTGTGGTGTCTATCAGTAGCCTGCCGGAGTGGCCGAGTGGTCCTAGGCGCTACAGTCTGGAATCATGCGACCGCTACGGTAACAGGTTCGAATCCTGCCTCGGGCATGGATGTGTGTGATGTCCTTAGGTTAGTAAGGTTTCATTAGTTCTAAGTTCTAGGGGACTGATGACCTCAGAAATTAAGTCCCATAGTGCTCAGAGCCATTTGAACCATTTGTTTATCAGTACTTTGTCAAGCCTGTGTGCCTTAATTACAAATTTGAAAGAGCAAGAGCGATGTCGTGTTGTTGAGTCATTAGACTGTGTCGAGCATACTACATCGTTTAAAGATCGTTTTGCATCTAGCGTATCTTACATTTCACATCACGTACGTTAAATGGTACATTTGTGTCGTTTGCCAAGATATGATCATTGCCTGTCCGCCCCGATATCTGAGTGGCAGTCTGCCTTCGGCGGTGCTACGGCACGGACGTCTGTTTACGTCCCTGCCGTGAAAGTTCGGGCGCGCGCTGTTGTTTACCTATTCGGCGTACTCGCACGTTTCGAAGACTCGATATAGAATCGCACATGCATACCGAAAGTCGACTCTCAAGATTAGTTTCTCGAATGAGTATGCGAGACCGAAAGCCTACTAAACTGAAAGGTACCTACGAGATGAAGTTAAATTTAACTACAACAAAATTATTGCAATACACCTCTGCATAGTGACCACTGTCGTTTATGTCAAACTGATTAACGATGCAGTGTGTGACAGAATCATTCGAGATACTAAACATTGACTTAAATCTCGTCACTCTGATGGACACGTTGGAGAAGTAACTATAGATCTCGCATATAGCATACGTGTTTTCGAACTGCCCTTCGAGGTTCCGACTGACTTCATGATTGACGCCTTACGCCCATATGGAAGAATGCTTAGTGACGTAGAAGAAAAATAGACCAACTTCACGACTTACCCTGTTCTCAATGGGGTGCGACATATCAGGATAGAACCAACACAACATGTACCCTCCTACTTGTTCATCGGCAGATGCCGAGTAGTAGTCATCTACGATGGACAATATGCTCTGGATGAGGGAAAGAGGACCACGTCCCTTAATGTACGCAGTGGAGGACTGAGCAAGTTCCAATTAGCGAACACGTGCCTACGTCCACGCTGACGCCGCTGGCACTAACGTATGCGGACGCGTTTCGAACAGATCCCATCCTACATCCTGACAGTTTATGGCAACCGACTGCAGCAGAGGCCGCCACCTGTGACCAAACGTAGCACACTTCCGCCACTCCAGCCCCGACGACGCCTTCAACCGCCCGGAAAGGATCGGTGGGAGGTATGGAAACTGATCCTACGGTTGTGCCGACAGCTGCTTTCGTCCCTGAGCACCGGGAGTCACTTCGCACCCGGACACTGGGCGCAAAGACGCAAACTGCGATCGCCGAAGCACCGCAAGAAACGGCGGCTGGCACCGTCGGGCACCTGCTTAATGCATTCCACGTCAGACCGACTGGCGTGTAATGACGGTACAGTGAATCCTGGTGCGCAACGGGAGGTTCTATCTCCCACACATCAGTACGACGCAAATCACACGAGACAGGGATTGAATATAGACCCACCGGATGGAGAGGAGCCGCTAGGATTCCCTCCACCCACCGCTGCAACACCTCCGCCTTCGGTCAGCCCGGCCGGAGAACGGAGAAACACAACGAGAGATGGACCTTCAGCACAAGAACTGGGCCGATGAATCCGATACTGATCCACAGACCGACGACGCAGCCGCAATGGTGGATGCGGCGTCCACCGGATGTTAACCACGCAGAAGTCGCAGTCTGTCGCACAGACAGCATGTCTCCAAGCAACAACACACAAGTTAATAAGCGTTCTTGTGTGCTTTACGCACTGAGGAAAGGCCTCTTTAATATTAAAACAATTAGAACGCCGGTCAAATTGCAATTATTACGAGACATGCTGCACGCGTCAGACGTCGACATCGTCCTTCTGAATGACGTATGTGTAGAGAGCTTTCCCCGACCTCTGAGTACGATACATACGTTACAACCACTACAGGCGGCGGCACCGGAACAGCGATACTTCTAACTGACGGCATAGTAGCCGAGGACGTGGTGCACCTGTCGTCAGCGCGAGGACTAGCGCTCACAGTGCTAGGAGTACGGATCGTTAATATCTACGCAACGTCGGGGTCCGACAGTCGGCGTGATCTAACCCGATTTTACGCAGAGGAGATTGCACCACTATTCTTAGGCCGGTATGAACATGTCTTATTTGGAGGCGACTTTAACTGCGTGCTCGCACTAAAGGATCAACACCCACGCTATAATTCAAGCCCGGAGCTGCGGCAACTGATACATGAATGAATCACATTGATACATGGGAGACGATACGTGGCTACAGACGCGGGTACACCTATGTCACAAGTCACTCTGCAAGACGCCTCGATCAAATTTACGTAACACGTAATCTGCGATCCTCGATTCGGAATTGTGGCCCGTCGCCTTTTCAGACCACGTAGCATTCATACGCACGGTCTCCCTAAGTCGTCAATGAGTGTGGTTGAGTCGCAGTGTTTGGAAATTGAATACAGCACACCTCAGGGAACCTGAGTGCAGACGCTTTATCGCAGGCACTTCGGACATATGTGAATGACGCCTCCCGACAGATCCGACGACGTTGCAATGGTGGCTTGAACGCGTAAAGCCTGCATTGCGCCGGGCGTTAATTGCATACGGAACAGAGCAAATGATGTGGAGGCGCCACACGACGGAATTTTATTTCACGATGCTCCGCGAACTTTCTGTACAAGCGCCTTCACAGGATCGGAATGCTGCTATCAAACGAGCGCAGTCCCAAATAATTTCCATAGAGCGACGTCGTCTGGAGGGTGTCGCAGTCTGCGCAAGGGCCTTCGAACGAGTCGATGTATCACATTGTCAGAGAAAAACAACGTAGCCGTGGAACCTTAATACAGGCGGTCGTACTGCCGGATGGTCACCGTATGACAACGCAAAAAGACATTGCCATCGCCTTTGTGGAACAATACCGTCATCTCTATGAAGAAGCGGAATACGATCAGGCAGCCTTTCATGAGGACCCACGAACGCTATCCACATGCCTCGACGAGAAGGATGACCGAGAGTTAACAGAGGAAGTCACAGTTGACGACTTAATGGAATCGGTTGATAAGGGAGCGTCGCTCAAATCGCAGGGGCCCGACGGATTTACGTTGGAAATTTATCGTACATTTACAGATCTCATGACTCCGCGATGGACTTCCATGTACGGCGAATTGATGTCTCCCAAAGCGCCTCTTTCACCCACCTTCGTGGAAGGAATGATCATCCCTAACCACAAACCAACCGGCGGCTCAAGGATGCACGCCTACCGGCCACTGACCCTTCTTAATTGCGACTACAAGATCTACATCAGGATACCTGCAGCACTCTTTAAACACATTCTGTTTCAAGTGATATCACTCGACCAAACCCAGCGAGGAGGGGATAGCAATATACAAACGGCACTCAGCGACTACCGCGATGTTATCGCACTGGCAACATCATATAGTCTCCGGGGTGCACTGGTATCGATAGACTTCGATCACGCCTTTGGCAGGGTGAGCCACGCCTGTTTCGTGGAAGTGATGACGCAAATGAAGTTTCCACAGAGTTTTTTCACCGTCTTTATGAGACTACTCCATGGCGGCTCATCCAGAGTGTTCATCAGTGGACGCATGGACGATCGGTCAGACAAGGGTGCCCGCTGTTGACGATACTGAATGCCATCGCTGTCAAGCCGCTGTTCTGCAAGCTCCGGAATCGACTCCAAGGAATGACGATAAGGCACAACAAATTTATGTGCAGAACATACGCGTGTGACCTAGTGTTTTTAGCATGGTCGGGCGACGAGGTGAAAGCGGCCTTGTATTGGATTAATTTGTATGGTATGGCTACGGGTGAAACGTCCCCTTTGAACAATTATACATGACTGTCCTTAAACTGACACACAATATTTTGTTAGCGCAACGCAATCTGACTTTCAATAATCCCTACAAAAGAATGGGCCCTGACTAACAGTAAACTATACCTTTCACAAATCACTTACCTCACAAAAATCTTCGCTACTCAAGCTACTGCAATACAGCGAGCGCCACTACTGCCAGCTAAATAAAAGATTCAAACTACTGAAGGCACTAACTACTGATAGGGATAGTTAGCAAATGAAAGATATTAATAGAGAACGAACAATGTATTTACCTTGATATCATCATATATAAATATAGCAGTTCTTGACTGGATATTTAACTTCAAACATTATTGCATGTTAACAGTTTCTAAAGCATACTAGTAACGTGAAGTGAAACGTTTTATGTCAAAGACAAAAAGCAGATTATCTTTCAATAAACGGTTTTACATGTGAAATGTGCTGCAATCTTTTACCCTTTATAGCGCGCAGAGTTTCAACTTCAAAGCAATTATCATGTTGTATACGTCGGTAAAGAATACTGGAATTTTTCTCAAGGTTAGCGTCTATGTTATTTTTCTCTGAGCCAGCCGGCGCACGCGGGTGCCTGCGGTGCGAGTCATTGTCTGCTACCTCTTTGTTGGCGCGCGCCGTTATTGGGATTAGGAGGCCTAACTTCCACAAATTCGCCTTGCCGAGAGGGCCCAGCTCTGTTTAAAGCTCGCCCGTTCTGATGGAATTCAGGTCTGTCGGTTTGTCGGTAGTTTACACAGTTTCTTTCGTGTCGGTCACGTGGTGGAGAATTTCTCCCTGAATCGTAACTGCGCGCTGAACTGTTGCGTCTGAAATTATTCTGTCTCCCTTGATAATAATAGTTCTGATTCCCATATTGTCTGTTTCTCTGATTGTCTCTGTGATAGTCATTACTACGGAAATGCGATCTTTCTCTGTAACTATTACTCTGCCAGTGGTTGTCATATGGGTGGTGTCTGTTTTGGTCACGATTTGCGTTGTAAGAATAAACTTGTCGTGTCCTGTTATTGTTTCTGTCGTCATGGAATTGTGACGGATGTGCCCTGTAGTGATTGTTTTCCCGTTTTCGCATCCCGCGACTGTCTGTGTCAATTTCTAATTCTTGTAGGAGTCCCTGAAAAGCTTCAATGTCGTCTTTGCAACGTCCTGCCAAAATAATATGCCGTAAATGTTCAGGTAATTTGATTAAGCAAATGCGGATGAGTTCTGAGGGGCTGTATGGGTTTGACAGGTACTGATTCTTGTGCAACATGTCTTCAAAATATTTCACAAGACTGGAAAATTCAGATTGTTCGAAATGTTTCATCATTATGATGCCATGTTTTACTCGGTCTTGTGTAGCTTGAGCCCAATATGCTGAGAGGAAGGCATGATAAAAATCTCCTTCACTGTGACAATCGTGAATGACCGATCGCATTCTTACACCTGGTTCATTCTCTAAGTAGCCACACATAAATTCTAACCTGTGCTCCAATGACCAGTTGGGAGGGAAACAATGAGAGAATTGATGGAGCCACGCTTGTGGATGAATGTCGTTGGCAGAATTCTTAAACGTTTTGAATTTACGTGTAGTAATGAACAGCTTATAGTCAAAATCATCATGTCGGCGAGTCGCATATCGGTCATTGTTACGTCGTGTCGGCTGTTCAATCTCAAAATTCGGTGCACATTGCCAATTTCTTTCATAATTTCCGAAATGCGCTGTGTTATTATTTTGTGGCTGTTCCGTATTTCTATGTCCCTCTTCCCGTATTGGGGCGCGAGTGTCCTCTGAAATACGTAATTCTTGTACTATTTGTACCAACTGATCTTGCACTTCCCGGATTTCTCTTTTGTACTGTGTATTGATTTGATTTTGATTTTGTTTGAATTTTCTAATTTCTACATACTCTTCAGTGTCAGTGAAGGCTACAGGTGTTGTGTTATTCAGATCATCATCTACCTTTATAGATAAGTTAGTGAACTGATCTGAAAGTTCGGCTACTTTATCCGATAGTGAAATTATTTCCTCTGTATGTTTTTCTGAACCAAGTTTCAGAGTATCTACTGTGCCCTTTAAGTTTTCCTGAGTTTTTGCAAGTTGCGTAACCGAATCGGTAGATGCAACTGAGTCCATTTTAGCTTGCAAGGTGTCGTGATTTTCATGAACAATGGTTTGCAGTTCTTTTATGGCTGCTTCGTGATTCTGTAATACATTTTCATGCCGCGAGAAAATAGGTTGAAAATGCTCACAATTTTTGTGTTTTTATGTCATTACAGACTTTTTGACATTTCGATTCAATGTTATGTAACTCAGTAGTTAAATCTTCACGTGTTTTTTCAAGTGTGGTATCTAACTTTTGAAGCTTTTGCTGTGTTTGTCTCTGATTTTGTTCCATTGTGTCTAACTTTTGAAGATTTTGTCCCATTTGTTTCTGATTTTGTTCAAGTGTTGTGTCTAACTTTTGTAGCTTTTGTCCCATTTGTTGCATTAACTGTGATAACAATGCACTGGTGTCTGAAACATGTTCCTCAGTGCTTTTCGGCAGTGAATTAGCACCGGCAACATTCACATTTTGACAAGTGGAAAACGTGTCTTGACTCATTTGGGAAAACGGTGAGGACGCAAAACCTGAATCTACAGTATTTGCAAAATTGTGTCCTGTCATTTCGGATTCCTGAGGCGAGCTGTTGCCGACCGATCGATCGATAATGCTTCCCTCTTCACTAATTGTTTCACTGTCCACGCCATTGTTTGCCGCCCGCTCCATTTCCCTATGCACAATTATCAAATTACTACTTTGAACATCAGTTAATTCATTACTCGGTGGCGCTAACACATTGCTTTCATTTTCACTGTCATTTCTCAGTTTACTTTGGAGCCTAGTATTACGTTTTTCACACGCCATTATTGTCACGGTATTTCACACGACAACACAGAAAAACACAATTTGAAGATCAAAAATAAGAGAACACATTAACATAGCACTGAAAATAATATCTAGTTAATTGCAGCTGCGAAATACTTGGTGCAAATCTACATGCATGCCACAACTGTTTTACTGTACAACAATGAAAGTCTGCAACTACAAAGGAGATTTTCTCTACAATTACGCGCTAGCAATAAACAAAATCTACACTGATTACACAAACTACAGCAAAAAATCAGAAGATTCCAGTGAGGTATCCTCGGCTAAGGGTCGCCATATGAAACGTCTCCTTTGAACAATTATACATGACTGCCCTTAAACTGACACACAATATTTTGTTAGCGCAACGCAATCTGACTTTCAATAATCCCTACAAAAGAATGGGCCCTGACTAACAGTAAACTATACCTTTCACAAATCACTTACCTCACAAAAATCTTCGCTACTCAAGCTACTGCAACACAGCGAGCGCCACTACTGCCAGCTAAATAAAAGATTCAAACTACTGAAGGCACTAACTACTGATAGGGATAGTTAGCAAATGAAAGATATTAATAGAGAACGAATAATGTATTTACCTTGATATCATCATATATAAATATAGCAGTTCATGACAAATTTCAAAACTCCGCCATCTCTCTCCCCACATCCGCCACTGCTGGCGGCTGACCTCCAACTGCGCAACGCTACGCGCTGTTCACATCCAGCTGCCGCTGCCCAACACTACAATGGCGAGTATTACAACAATGCAAAGCAGCCACAGACTGCACACAGTACAGCCAGTGATTTTCATACAGAGGTGGCGTTACCAATAAGAAAACCTAAACAGCCTACTTACACGGGAAGTCGTATGAACATGGCAAAGTCGGGAGCGATGTACATCGGAAGAGGACTCCCGACAGGAAGTGTAGCACCATTACATCCGATAAACACGATGAAATGCCTGGGAATTATCTTCACTACAGACGTTCGAAGCACTACAGCACTGAGCTACAGACATCTTCTGCAAACAATTCGTGCGAGCGTCCAAAGTCACAGGTTAAGGGCTCTGGATATGATACAACGGGTCTCCTTGCCAATACTCATCTAGCTTCTCGTACCCCCCACCTGTCACAAGCTCTTCCTATGCTGCTGGTGTTGGTGCGCCGAATAATGGCGGCATTAGGATATTTTGTGAGCACAGGTCTGCTTTTTAAGGTAGGATACGAAATCCTCACCCTTCCTAGTAGTCGTGGAGGTCTTGGACTAGTCCACGTCCGCGACCGAGCAGTGGCTATTAACGTAAGCACGATGATGAAGATGTGGACATGACACAGGACAAGTCTGACGGGCACGTTGATAGACGAACTAGCACCATCTTATCGTCTGGTACCGGTAGCGGCGGCTCACATCTAACCATCACTTGCCCATTGCGAACCTTTTTTGTGGAACACAGTTATGTACCTATGTAACTACCGACTACCAGGACGGCAATGGCGCGTGATATATATCGCCTCTTGACTCGACGACGGCCGAATAATGCCGTAGAGCGCCGCCAACCAACAGTGACGTGGTCAGTAGCGTGGCGTACAGTGCTCCACCCACACCTTGATACGGGGACGTGCACACTGTGGTATCGGGTGGTAAATGGCAAATACGCGACTCGTTCCAGGTTGCATACAATTCATATGGTCGATGAGCCGCTGTGTCCACAGTACAATGTAATAGACACAGAGCAACATCGCCTGATATGCAGGCCTTCGGCGGACGTGTGATGTTTGGTCTGAAAAAGATTACCTTCCTCCTTCGTGTGGTGCCGCAAGCAGTAGAACCACGGATACTACTTTTCCGCGAGATGACCTGTTATCCCCGAACGAAGAGAAACGCAGTGACTTGGATTGGGGGTCTGACTGTGCTTGACCTTTACCGAGAGGGCAGTAAGAATGGACTCGAGTTTTGGGCCTTACTACAAGAACATCATTCACAGATTATGAGACATCCGAGATATCGAACATATTACGCTAATTTTTTAGGGAGTGTCTTGCTTGAACCTCCATCCAGTTGGGTAGTGCTGGGTTGGAGAATGTAACTATTGCCTATAAGCACTCAGAACAAGGAAAGACCAGGACCTTAGAGAGGATCCACCACAACACGTGAAGACGTACCCGGCACCAACGCGAGGTAAAATGTGATTAGCGAGGAATGCCGCAAGAAGAGGGACACGGCCCGTTATTGTTATGTACTGATAGAAATAGTTTATGTTTTTTTATTGGTATACCATTATGGAAAAATTCCACTTATTTACGTTATCCAGAAATATAGAGCAAGAAAAAAATTAAACGTTCATGGGTAGTTATCCATAAGTCAACCAACAAAGAAGCTGCCACAGGGGAAAGGTTCCCTAAGATGCAGTATTGTGTACAGCGGCTTGTATTAACAACACGCTCTTGCATCACTTTGAAAGAAAGTGCGGCTTTTTTCTGGTGGCCTAGAGGAGAAGAGGTCCCTGCTAAAGGTTGTGGAGTAGGAGCAAAAGACTAGATCCCTGTCTTACACCTTTTCTAACCCAAGCGCTTCACTCTTCTTCGTCCATTCTTACTGGTATCTCTTCGTTCATTGCACATTATCCGTCTTTCCCTATTTTATGTACTCCTATTTTTCTCAGAATTTCAAACATCTAGCATCATGCCCGTAGCTCGTCGTCTGGGTGTTTCTGTTGCCCTTATCATTTCATCATCATTCCTGACAGTGGCTGTATTGGACTGAGTAAAAAAAATGGATTGTGCAAAAAAATTGGACTTGTATGGGAGTTGATGACCGCGCAGTTGATCGCCCCACAAACCAAATATCATCATCATCATCTAGCATCAGTTTGCACTAAAACGATTTTCCACAAATCATTGCAAACAGACGTCTTTTGTTTCATTAGTCAGGTTTTATTTTCCATTACCAACTTTGAATCACCTAGAAATTCATCATCAGATGGTACACATTAATTGCATATTTTCAGCACTGCATTAGCTGTGGCAAAATGTATGAACGAATCATCAAAGCACTGAGTGTGGCGAGATTTATTCACATTGTGAGATCGATTTAGTTTCATTTCTTACAGCCAGTAATATCTGTTGGATTATTCTTGGTGTTTTCCAGTGAGTTAATTTCACAGCAGCTCGCAAACTCCGCTACAGGTAGCAACTTCCACATGCTTTGCAAAACGTAAATAAACCAAAGCTCATGATTAAAGTTACGCCCTAAGAGTTTTATTGGAAGAGAGAGTTTCGTCGTTCAGCAGTTGCATTGCACATTGATGACATTAAGTATAAATCTATTTCTATTATATTCATTACTGCAAAATAACACATATTTACATTATAGACTTGGCAAGTGCTATTTACAAAGTCTATTAAACAATGAGTTTGGTTGATATTTCATCCATAATTTTAGTGCAGAAATTATGATTGACATTTTTCTTGAATATTTATTATTACTTACGAAATGAACATTAGGGCTCACCATGAAGTTATTTGTGTGTGTGTGGGTGGGTGGGTGGGTTTGTGTGCTCACGTGTGACTGCGCTAGAAGAAGAAAAAGAGTGATGAGATGCGCCAGTGTGGAAAGGTGTTTGAGTCGTGCGTGGCTCGTGCTCCCGCCATCACGTATTTTACACCTTGTTTTTAACGTACTTCCACCTCATTATGTTAATTTATATTACTACTGTCACTGAGTTGCTGCTTTGCCTAATCGTGATCGGCGCTAGCAGTGCGTATCGATATATTCCCTCTTGTAGTATCTTTGCTCGATTGCTAATACTTCCTGGTCTTTGTCTCTCGTAAGACAGTTCGGGTTGCGAGTTCGGGTCTGCCAGTCAGTTGGAACGCGTCTGGAGCGCAGTCCGGATCTGCCAGTCGGGGAGTAAACTGTTCATCCTGTGCCAGCACCGTTATCTACTATAGAAGATGTAAGAAGAAGGGTTAATGAGGGCGGTAGTAATCAAAAACTTATATTATTTATTCGTGGGAATGCTATACCTGGTGCACCAACTATTAATGGTACAAGTGAATTACAAAATCCACCAATTATAATAGGCATTACTATGAAGAAAATTATTACAAATGTGTGGGCTGTAATAATATTATAAGTCTGGTCATCTTCAATTAGAGACCCTGGTTGACCTAGTTCAGCACGAATAAGTATTCTTATTGATGTTCCTACTATTCCTGCCCATGCTCCAAATAGAAAGTATAAAGAACCAATGTCCATAAGGTTTGTTGAGAATAATCATTTCTGCGGTAAGATGGCTGAATTTTAGGTGGTAGACTATAAATCTACTTAGGAGATATTTTCTCTCTTACCATACTCTGGTCTTATATTCAATTATGATTCTAGAGTGCATTTCTAGAGGTGTAAAGGCCTAAAAGATTATTCTTTTAATTGTAACTTTGAAGGTTATTGGTTCAATTAACTTAAGTCCTTAGTACAATGAGATTAAGGCTGATGTTGGAATCAATCCCATTGTTGAAATTATTACGGTTATAGGAAGAATAAGTCTTGAATTTTGAGACTTTAGCTTCATAGATCATGAATTTTCGGTATATGATATAATTAGGGCCGAGAATATGATACATATGTAATAATAAAGTGTAATCGTAGTTAGTACGACTATAATAGTTATGTTGTTTTCTATTAACGATTGTATTACAATTCATTTTGGTATGAATCCAAGAAATGGAGCAGCAGTGAGGTCTGCCTCGACATAGCTCTCTCGACCATTGCCGCCACGCATCACTTGAGCTGGGCCTCGGTCTTGGTGGATCGTCGATCGTTTGTCCTTCCGGACGACGCGTTTTGGCTCGCCGATCATTCATGAGTCCGCTGTGTGTGTGTGTGCGTGCGTGCATCGACTCCAGATTTGTCTTCGTGAGTTTTTAGTTATTGTTGGGCATCGTTCAGGTCTTCGTGCAAGTGTTTGTCAGGTTGTGTGTGTAGTTGGCGTAATTTCCATCAGGACGCCAAAGTTGAGTAGTGGTCCATTCATGTGGTGGTGGTTCGTTTCGGTGGTTCGCTGTTGGGGAGGTTTTCCTGTGAGCAACATCGTGTGTTTCTATTGCTGAAATTTAGCCACTGTGCGGTGCAATTAACTATATTGGTTGACTACAATTCGAGTGCACCAGAGGAATTTTCTGCCTTGTGGCCGTTAGTATTCTGGTTATTTGCCCTGGCCGCTAACGTAGTTTTAGGAATTGTTTTTTCCTCACCTGTTGTTGCTGCCCAACATGTTGTGTAGTTTTGGCAGTTCACATTCGCGTTTGTTTGGGGATAGTGATACTTCTAAATTCTATTTTTTTTTTTGGGGGGGGGGGGGGGGGGCTTGAATTCTCGTGTACTCCATCGTGGCAAGCAAGCGGTTGGTCGTTCGGTCCGTGACTGTCCACTGATTGGGTTCGCAGGAATTAAGTGTAGTTGGACACACCACCTGTCTCGCCTAATTGAACGAGGGCGGACCGATCCACTGGAGACTCCTGAGAGCCGTTCGCTTAATTATCCGTTTGGCAGTGTTAATGTGTTGTAATTTATCTGTATTTTATATTTTTAATGTGGCAAGGTTACTTGTGGGCCTTCATCCCTGGAAACATGTTCCCAGAGTTTCCTTCAAGTCCAAACATTATCTCCTTCTGCTCTGGAAAGGTTACTGGAATTTCCTCTGAAAGATTTTACAAGTTATGGTGGGCCTTCCGCGTTTGTGTAGCAAAAGGAAATTTTTAAACTTAATGTATTGTTTTACCCATTCTTGCAAAATATATTTCCTTAATTTGCAGAATTTAACTTTGCAGCCTTCAGCCATCTTATTGCGTTTCTCTTTCTGTGCACCTTATGGGCCATCAGCCTTGTTAGCATCTTAAAATATTGTGGCCTTCTGCCTTCTGTAATCATCACAGTATATTTGTAATTTTGAAGATTTAATCCGGTGGCCTTCAGCCGCTCCGCTTGCTGATCTCATATATGTATACGATTTACCTTATTTGTAAATTTAACTGCGTGTAATGTCTTTTCAAAATTGAACTTATTCTAAAACATCTGTAAGGAGGCCTTCACCCACGAAGCAAATTTAATTCTTTCAAAAGTGTATTTTTTTAACAAATGTATGTGAAATCTTATGGGACTTAACTGCTAAGGTCATCAGTTCCTAAGCTTACACACTACTTAACCTAAATTATCCTAAGGACAAACACACACACACACCCATGCCCGAGGGAGGACTCGAACCACCGCCGGGACCAGCCGCACGGTCCATGACTGCATCGCCTAGACCGCGCGGCTAATCCCGCGCGGCCAAAAGTGTATTTGTCAACTAAATGATAATAAATTAAAATTGTGAAATGAATCCGACCGCAACTCCCTTGGCCCTTTCCACAATCCTAATTACCTGTTAGCACTGTTTGATTTAGCGGGCGTTTCAGTGTTCATGTTTCTCTCTCTCTCTCTCTCTCTCTCTCTCTCTCTCTCTCTCTGTCTGCGTACGTGCGTGCGTGTGTGTGTGTGTGTGTGTGTGTGTGTGTGTGTGTGTGTGTGTGTGAGAGAGAGAGAGAGAGAGAGAGAGAGAGAGAGATTCTAAGAACATTATTTGATTTTCCTTCAGTCTTGTTTTCTTTATTAGTCGCAACAGTCAAAGTTGCCTTTCTGGCACCTTTACCTTTCCAAAAGCCAAACTTATCGTCATCCAACAGCCCTCAGTTTTCCGCAATTCTCCTGTGTATAACTCTTGTCAGGTGTTAAGAAGCATTAGCGGTTGATCTGATCCTTCTCGCATTTATCTGCCTTAGCTGTTTTTGGGATTGTGTGATATTTTTCCGAAAGTCTCATGGTATGTCTCAGAGTTAATAAATTCTGCAACAGTCGTTTTGTTGTAGCTTCCCTCGATGATTTTACACATTCCGACGAAATGTTATGTTCGTTCTGCCGTCTTCCAAAGTCATGTTAGAATCATTGTGTCCCCTGTGTCTTCGCTATTTCTTCTTCTAGCACGTTATCAGTTACGTCCTTCCTTCGTACAGGCCTTTACACCTATCCGCTCTCCCCTCCACATTTAGCAGTGTAATTCCCGTACCACCCCAGATTTTAATTTCATCAAATTTGTTTTGATTTTCCTCTACGCTGCATTAGTCATCGTGACAATCATTTCTTTTTTTTCATCTCTCTTAATGTTGACCTTGGTTTTAATCCTGAAGTAGCTTCGTTTGACTTTTGTATACAGTGAATCTGTCTTTCCGACAACCATTTCTTCACACTTTCTGAACCCATTTCCTTTGGCTTTACTGTATTTCCTATTTATTACATTCCTAAGTGACTTATATTGCTGATTTCCTGTATCTTCTTGAACATTTGTGTTTCCTTCTTACGTCGATCAACTGAAATATTTCACGTGTTATCCGAGGCTCGTCCGCACTTGCCTTTCTTATCCCTATGATTCTGTGAAATGTCTGCGATTCTCTTTTTTAGACGCATTAGGTTCCAAGCCATTATGAACGGCTTTATACATATATGAACCTTAAATAAGCAGTAAAGTCCACGCATATTTTGTAAAGTTGTATAACAAAGTTTTACATACTTTGGTTTCTGTAATGCGCTGTACACAGATGGAAATAAGATGGTCGTCTAAACTGAAAGTTTCTACAGTTTTGCCAATGAGCAAGCCATGGGCATTTTCGTAAGTGATACAGATGTCATAATTATGCCTTGTAAATTGTGGTACAGATAGAAACATCAGGTGACGACAGCGCAGTTTAAATTATGCGTTTTTACTGTAGTGCTGTTAAGCGAGCCATACGTATTTTTTTAATGTTACATAATGCATTGACGTTGTTTCACTTTAGAGCCTTGGATCCAGAGTTTCCACGGAAAATCGCGCAGCCTTTCTCAAAACTTCGTTTCCTACCATCAGTGGAAAATAACCTCAAGTAGACTTAGATCAAACGTATTAAAAATCATTATTAGACAGACAATACCATCGATTATATATTTGTTGTGTAGAACATGATGCATTATCTTTTTCCCAACGGAAAGGGTGCTTAGTGACGTGAAGAATTACTGAAAAATATCTACAATCATTAGGTGATTATAGATAGATTTTTGTGCCACGATTGACGTGGCCTCAAGTAAGCCTACAGCAATTGCCTATTTCTGCAGGAATTTCAGATGTGGCGATATCATTATAACAACCGACGTAAACATTGTGTGTGTTGCTAATGTAGTTTTTGACATAAATTGTTGACATGCAAACATTCTAAGTTAGGCCGTTTATGTATTTTGATGAACGTTTTAAACGTGAAAATAAGATCGCGACACTTAAAATAAATATTCTGTTACTGATATATTTTTCGGATCCGGTCCTGTCGACATGTTTCCAAAGTTGTTTCGACTATGCTATAGAAGTTTCGCTGGGAAGCCGTTACACATCCGTCATACAGTCCCTGTCTGTCCCCATGCGATTTCCGTATTTTTGGAGCATCCATGCTTTGGGTGAAGAGGTGCATGCCTTGTTACAATCATGGTTTCTTAGGCAACAGTATTTTTCTATGAAGGTACTGACAATCTTGTCGCACTGCAGTCTAAATTTAGTCACAGCTACAGCGTTTACGTTTGAAATAATAAACAGTGTATTTACATTTGTTTTTCTGTCCTGCTCGTTTGCACTTGATTGCCACTTGTATTACGACAACTAACATTCAAAAACATTCTTCTTATTCTTCTTTATTCCTCTTACATAATGATGTAGTCTGTTGCTTCTTAATGACGGCGTTGGTCTTTTCTTTACCCTTTTGGATGTGCCGCAGTTATCCTCTCAGTATTAAAAATTTTATACATTTTGTTGAAGCACCGTCACTTCCAACAAAACTTTGACATCAATACAACTACATATTATGCATGAGTGCCCCAACTTTCAGGCAACTGATGTGTCTCCGTTTTCAAATAAAGAAAATACTGTTATTAATTGGCATCATTAGCTAACTTGTGCGAAGTTAAAACACTATACCACATCATCAGGACGGAACTTGTAGACATAGTTTTAGTTTACAAATGGAAGAAGCAGAGAATCGGAAAAGTTATACAGAACCAAATATTTGCATAGGATACATCCGTTTCAGTCCTCTTTCGAAGGACGTTAAAATTATTACGTGAACCATGGCTGCTCGTATAACGACGGAGAAGGGCGGAGAACTACATGGACTTCCGACTCCGAAGATTCAGTGTTCGTTCGAGTGGATAAGGCACTTGCAATAAGCACTCGATCAGTTGTAGCCGGCCGGAGTGGCCGAGCGGTTCTAGGCGCTACAGTCTGGAACGGCGCGACCGCTACGGTCGCAGGTTCGAATCCTGCCTCGGCCATGGATGTGTGTGATGTCCTTAGGTTAGTTAGGTTAAAGTAGTTGTAAGTTCTAGGGGACTGATGACATCAGAAGTTAAGTCCTATACTGCTCAGAGCCATTTTTTTTTTAGATCAGTTTTATGTGAACTGGATGTTTCGCAGGGTAACGCGTGGCGAGTATTAAAGTAAATGCAACAAAACACCCTTCAGAAAGTGCTTGATTGGACTCTTGCGGACTTCGAGCCTCATGTCGCGCTCAGCAAACGGTTCTCGCAGCGCCTTGCAGTCTATTCTCAAAGCCCTGCCTATGTACTTTTCATGGATGACGCCTGTTTCACCAGAGACGGAAGGCTAAATAGCGTAATAGTCATGTTTGGGTAGATGAGAATCCGCGCACTGTAGTTATGAAGAGCCAACAGCACAGGTGATCAGTAAACGTGTAGGCAGGCGTAGTCAGTGACTACATACTAGGTTCATTTCTTCTCCTTCCGTTCTTAAATGGATCGGAATACAGAGTGTTCATCAGACATATACTACCCAGGTTCCTGGAGCATACCCCAATTGTTCTTCACCAATGGATGAGGTTCAAACATGACGGAGCTCCAGCTCACTTCGGTCTGAGGGTATGTAAACGCTTAAATCAGACTTTCTCTGGACAGTTGATGGACAGAGGAGATCCTGTTTCGTGGCCTCCAGGTTCACCTGATCTCACCCCACCTGATTTCTTCTTGTAGGGTCATGGTCTTGTGTACGAGACGCCTGTCGAGGCTGGAGAGGATCTCCGAGCAAGAAATTTCGCTGTCTTTGACACCGTTCAGACGAAACCGTAGGTAATAGGACCGGTCTGACAGAACTTTGTGTGACGATGGCGTGCCTCCCTTGACGCCATGTTTAATAACTGTTGTAAATGTAATAGCTTGTGCAAACTGTGAGGGCAAATTGAATTCGGTATTACTGTATTGTATACTTGAGTTTTTCAGTCGCTCTGACACGATGTTACGAGTGCCATTACTAGTCCATCAATAGACGAAATTATCATCAATAATCAGGAATATTCAGCAGGAACCCATATCTCATGATCAGGGTTCGGTGGGACACTTAGTTTGTGCGCTACCCGGGGCTAAGGCGGAACTTCAATAGATTTTCGGTTATACATTTCGACTAGGCTGTTTCTCGGGCTGAGATCATTTACAATTATCGATCATCCCAGAAAGGTTGTAACATCATCATGAAATCACCCTGTACAGTTATCGCTATGTCTACGTTTAACACGAAATTAACTCGCACAATGCGGATTCCTTGACATCAGCAGTATTAGGTACAGGTCTGATACCCAACAGTGACACGCGATAATGTGTGCCGAACGGAACACGGAGCCGCATGTCCCGTTTATGACGAGCATTTGCCTTAACCACAATGCCTACTTTTGCACTCTCCATGACCGTTCCAAACCTCCATATGTCGCACTGCCTAACACCTATATCATAGTCCACTAAATTCCTCACCTTAAGCTCCCAAAATTAGTTTGGTTCTCTCAAGCAAGTGGTTAAAGCGACCGCTCGCGATAAGCGATATTACACTACTGGCCATCATAATTGCTACACCACGAAGATGACGTGCTACAGACGCGAAATTTGACCGACAGGAAGAAGATGCTGTTGCATGCAAATGATAAGCTTTTCAGAGAATTCACATAAGATTGACGCCGGTGGCGACACCACCTACAACGTGCTGCCGTGATGAAAGTTTCCAACCGATTTCCCATACACAAACAGCAGTTGACCGGCGTTGCCTGGTGAAACATTGTGGTGATGCCTCGTGTAAGGAGGAGAAATGCGTACCATCACGTTTCCGACTTTGATAAAGGTCGCGATTGCGGTTTATCGTGTCGCGACATTGCTGCTCGCGTTGGTCGAGATCCAATGACTGTTAGCAGAATATGGAATCGGTGGGTTCAGGAGGGTAATCCGAAACCCCGTGCTGGATCCTAACGGCCCCGTATCACTAGCAGTCGAGATGACAGGTATCTTATCCGTATCGCTGTAACGGATCGTGCAGCCACGTCTCGATCCCTGAGTCAACAGATGGGGACGTTTGAAAGACAACAACCATCTGCACGAACAGTTCGACGCCTTTTGCAACAGCAAGGACCATCGGCTCTGAAACCATGGCTGCGGTTACCCTTGACGCTGCATCACTAACAGGAGCGCCTGCGATGGTGTACTCAACGACGAACTTGGGTGCATGAATGGCAAAACGTCATTTTTTAAAAAATGAATCCAGGTTCTGTTTACAGCATCATGATGTTCGCATCCGTGTTTGGCGACGTCGCGGTGAACGCACATTGGAAGCATGTATTCGTCATCGCCATACTGGCGTATCACCCTGCGTGATGGTATGGGATGCCATTGGTTACACGTCTCCGTCACCACTTGTTCGCATTGACGGCACTTTGAACAGTGGACGTTACACTTCAGATGTGTTACGACCCGTCGCTCTACCTTTCATTCGATCCCTGCGAAACCCTGCATATCAGCAGGATAATGCACGACCGCATGTTGCAGGTCCTTTACGGGACTTTCTGGATACAGAAAATTTTAGACTGCTGCCCTGGCCAGCACATTCTCCAGATCTCTCACCAATTGAAAACGTCTGGTCAATGGTGGCCTAGCAACTGGCTCGTCTCAATACGCCAGTCACTACTATTGATGAACTGCGGTATCGTGTTAAAGGTGCATGGACAGCTGTACCTGTACAGGCCATCCAAGCTCTTTTTGAATCAATTCCCAGGCGTATCAAAGTCGTTATTACGGCCAGAGAGGGTTGTTCTGGGAACTGATTTCTCATGATCTATGCCCCCAAATTGCGTGAAAATGTAATCACGTGTCTGTTCTAGTATAATATATTCGTCCAGTGAATACCCGTTTATCATTTACATTTCTTCTTGGTGTAGCAGTTTTAATGGCCAGTAGTGTATTCTGGTACAGGTACGGCACACATTATCGTTTTCCATTTTTTATATCCGCTGCCTGGATATTTTTTCGGTTTCGTCACTGCCTACATCTCACTTTAAGGCGGGACTTACGCGAAAGCGACCAAAAATGTGAAAGCATTTTTTATTGGATTTTCATGTGCTACATAGTATTTGGTTCCTGGATGTTACGTTCCAATTCCACTCCTATGTGTGATAAAAATAATACTTGACTACCACGGCCACGCCCTTCTTTTCTTCTTTATTTCCTCTTATTATTTATTCCTTGCGGTGTTTTTTCCTGTTTTATGCAGTCACAATGGGGGAATATTTCAATGTTTAGCAGTTCCCGAACTTCTACAAAAGTGAGTGCATGAGTGCATGGAAAGATTCAAATTTCTAAAGAAAGTTACAAGTCTATCATAGAGAAAACATGTCCCAGGACAACACTTGTTTCTGCAACTGCTGATGAAGTTGCAGCTTATGATGCTTGTTTAGTTTTTAACTGTGCTAATGTTGGCAGACTACGGACTCTGCAGAGGCTAGGCTTTGATCTAGGAGCTTTCACAATATCGATATTGAAGGAAATCTGTAACAGGAGAATTGATGCAGCTGACATTATTGTTACACACCTGATAATCAGGTTAATCCAAGAGGACAAGCAACGAAGAGACTGCTTGTCGATAAAGAGTAGAATACGTGTGGTTTTCACGACTTCACCTAGATAAGGCCTAATACAAAAGTTGTCAAATCTTTGATTCACTTACATTTTGATTCATTTACATTTTGGCAACTGTATGTAACTTTTCCTAGAAAACCCCTGACATTATAGAACTTTGGCAAGCACTTAGTCCATACTACAGCGAAACATTCTAGAGAAAAGCTCTAAGATTTGATATTTTCTTCAAAGAGGTTTGGAGAGCTGTAAGAGTCTAGCAAAATGAGATCAGGATTGTCCTCCATAGATATCTGTGGTAATGGTACATTAAATCTCGTACAAAAGTATATTAATTTCATTCTGACGGTTGTCAAAAAAGGAATATTTGTACTCAACTTCTTGAAAAAGGTCAACTATTTATTATTAAAAGCTAATGACTTCAATAAGGATGAAAACGTATATGTGTATCTGTATGACATTGCTTAACAACTGTGCCTGTTTCAGTTACATTACCTTGAAAACTTTGGACTTTATAAGGTTCTTTTTATCAAAGTATTGCAACTTGAGGGAGAACCACCAAGTTCTTGTAAAATTCCATCAAGGTTTTTGTTTCGTTAGTAATGTATGTGAATTTTATTTCGTTTCTAATGCGTAGTGCTTCTTCGTATTATAGGTGTAGACTAACATTCGAAGAGAGGTATACTAAGAGCTAACGTTTTGTATGAAACAGGAAGATAAACCTTTTCTAAACAATTGTTTTCAATTATAGAGATTTGTAGAGGATTTTACTATGATGATTCTAATCTTTGTTCTTTCATTAGTGACGAAATATGTGTGTTAGCTTTTCTTTGACATATATGCAGTTTTAGTCTGTTGACGTTTCTAATCTTTGCTCTTACATTAGTGATAAAATATATGCTTAATTTTGTTGTGCTATGAATTAAATATTTGTAGGTTAGAGTCTTTTTGGTATGTTCGCCTTTTTAGAGTTTTCTTAGCTTGATGCAGGAGGATGATGATCTGCTGAATGCTTTAGACGTTTTATATCCTCATTTGGACTTTTGGTTCTGGCTTCATTATTTGTGAGCCATTAGAGGAGCGACTCTTGTTACAGATTCCACAGAAGTTTCGCAACAGCTGCTGTTATGACTGAAGATTGTCTCTGGGCGACGAGAAAGTGGACGGGACATCGGCTGGTGCCTGGTGTCGGAGTCAGCCGGTGGACGACAACAGCGGAAGTGCAGCCTTGAAGTCCTGCAGGCGAACAGCGTGGTCCAATCATTCTCTGACAGCCTAATATTAAATTTGCAAAAATAATTACAAGAAAATAATTAATTTTTGAATAGAGTTTCTTTTTCATGAATCTTGATCCCAGGTGGCGAACATGGCCAATAAAATCCACAAAATAGTAGAAAACGGTTTTTTCTTAAATAATGTAAAACTCTATAGCTCCGATCAAACAATGTTAAACAGGAAAGTTCTAAGGCTTAAAAAGATCTCTCGACTGTTGTTTTATAAGTATCGAGTGCTTCCTTAAGTTTAGAAATATATGAGGGCGGTTCAGAAAGTAACCTCCGATTGGTCACAGTGCGGGTTGTGGGGGGAGTAGCGACGCCATCTGTGCGTTCACGCACTCAACAGGTCAGTCGGCATGAAGCCGTGGTCGAGTGAACGTCGTACCTGCGCTAGTTTAGTTTTTGTGGCAGTTTGAAATGCGTGCTGCAATAGAAAACCCCGCCAAATGTGAAGTGCGTGCTGTCATAAGGTTTTCTACAGCCAAAGGATATTCTGCAGCAGCTATTCATCGTGAGCATTGTGGCGTGTACGGACTAAGAGTTATGAGTGAAGGAGTTGTCCGTGAATGGGTACGTTTATTTAAAAGTGGACGAGAAAACGTTCATGATGAAGAGAGGAGTGGTAGACCATCATTGGTGACTGACGAACTCGTTCAGACAGTTGATGCAAAAGTTCGTGAAAATCGACGTTTTTCAATGTCGGAGTTGTCTACTGGTTTTCCACAGATTTCTAAGACTCTCTTGTACGAGATAGTGACAGCAAGATTGGGTTACCGTAAGTTCTGTGCACGATGGGTGCCCAAAATTCTTACCGACCGCCACAAAACTCAAAGAATGGCCTCTGCATTAGACTTTCTGTCACGTTATGAGGACGAAGGAGAAGCATTGTTAAACAGAATCGTGACCGGTGACGAAACCTGGATTAAGTACGTCAACCCTGAGACAAAAGAACAATCAAAGATGTGGGCACATTCAAATTCGCCTACCAAACCAAGAAAAGCCTCGCAAGATTTTTCTGCCAGAAAACTGATGGCAACGGTGTTTTGGGATGCCAAAGGGGTGTTGTTGGTTGAATTCATGGAACGTGGTACGACCATTAATCAAGACGTGTACTGTGAAACAATAAAAAAGTTACGCCGTGGTATGCTGACTTCCGGTATCGTTTTTTTGCACGATAACGCCCGTCCTCACTCTGCTCGCAGAACAACGGCCCTTCTTGAGTCCTTCAAGTGGGACGTTATCAACCATCCACCTTACAGCCCAGACCTGGTGCCAAGTGATTATCACCTCTTCATGCATTTGAAGAAATGGCTCGGGTCACAACGGTTTGATGACGACGAAGAGCTCAAAGATGCGGTCACAGGCTGGCTCCAGGCACAAGCGGGTGATTTTTATGCAGAAGGAATTTCAAAGCTTGTGAAGAGATACGATAAGTGCCTCAATCGCTATGGAGACTATGTAGAAAAAAATAGTGCAAAGATGTAGTTGTAAGATGTATATATTAAAATATTTTTATTTAACTTGGTGTATTTTTTTAAATCAACCGGAGGTTACTTTCTGAATGGCCCTCGTATAAAAAAACTGTTAAAATCGGTTTCTTTGTAATATTATTTATTTTCCAAGAATCGATATATCTCAAAAAATATTTTTTAATTTGTCAAACGAATATGTTTTTTGCTTACCTAGGGATTCATTTTCAGTAACTAGCAAGTATAGGGACATGAATGTTTACGAATTACAAAGAACCTGCTTTTTAATTTTTTTTCTATTTATCTCGCTAGCTAATGAAGCTACTGATACTTATAAAAGAGCAACTGATGGATCTTTTTAAGCCTAACAACTTCCTCTCGTAACATTTTTCGATTGGAGGTATATTCAAGAAAAACCGTTTTTTTGCAAATTTGCGGAGTTTTTGGCTCTGTTCGCCATCATAGATTGGGTTTTATGAAAAATAAACTGTATTTCAAATTTTTTAATGTCCTATACGCTCATATTTTTTTGGTTTTTCAGGTAGTAAATTCTGCAACCAGTTCTTTATAATGTCACTGTTCTCGGGTATGCAGCTAGATAGCGTAATCATCGTGACAGAATACTTCAGCGGATCAACTAGCTCCTGTCTTCAGGTGAATGTGCTGATGCACACTCTTTCTGGAACTGCGTTTCCATGAGAACTTGTGGCTCCTTTATACATCACGGTCAACCTACGACGCGAGTGCGACCATTAGCACTGCTGCCTTCAGGCGCAAATGAACTCGTACTGTACCGCGGGAAGAAATAAGAAAAACGATATTTTGCTAGTAGAACACTGAAGGGATCTGCTGGTCTACATGAAGACCGTTGTTGCTTAATATCAGATAAATAGGTTTGGAATTGTTACTCTAAGGGAATGCCTTATGCCTGTTAATAATTTTATCAGATAACTGAGTTTCAGTAGACTCCTTTGGAACTCATTCCTATTAGCGGCAAGCAGGAATCGTCATCTGTGTCTCATAATATAAACCTTATGTTCGTCATTGAGACAGTGTTCTGTCACTGCGGATTTGTCTGACTGAACAGACGAGTGTGAAGCTGGTGTCAAGATGACTCCATTACCCGGCCGCATTTCCAGGAAGATTATCATCAGTCATTACACCTGAAAAGTCTTACGTAATCACGTAATCACTTCTACATTATGCTTATACCAGCAGGCGTTGTTAAGGGGCTCCGGAAAGGCTCAAAATCATGAAAAGTTCAATTTTTACTTTTTTGCGTTTTCTGAATCTGCAGACTATTACCTTTTAATAGATATATAATTCATTCAATTCCGAAGACTACAACTATTTTTAAATTTTTTTTGAAATGTGTTCTACATGGGCGTGACCCACTGTGGCGCTGTTAAACTGCTGTCAAATGGTGTTATTATTAACGTCCGTGTTCATCAGGTACATTTTAGTGATGTGAGATAAAGTATGTGTTGTGGCTAACCTGTGATTGTCGATTGTTTCATGTTTATTTACTCTGTCGTTATCTCGAAAATATTCCTAATTAATTCTGTTTCTTGAGTCTCTGTTTTGTTGAAGTATAATAATGAGTAAAAGTAAAGTTATTATAAATCCTCTGAAGGCTTTTAAGAAAAGGAGAAATGTTGGAAAGCCAAAGGTATGTGTTATTACTGTAAACAATAAAGACGATAACCAAGTGAATGAACCTAACCTCTCAAGTACACCTGCCCATAGCAGTCAAAGTGGGAAAGAAAATACTTCACAGAAGAAGCTTGGTTCAATGAGTGAAAACTATGAATGTTTTATGGGCGAATCGGATGTGAATGAAATATTTGATATGTCGGTTCTCAAAGGAATTTTTTCAAACTGTGTAAGATGTATTCATTGTAGTGAAGTTGGTCTGGAACTCTCCATAATAAAGCACGTAGGACTTGCTAGTGAAATACAACTGAAATGTGATAAGTGTTCATACATGACCACCTTTTGGAACAGTGTTGTAGTAACTGCAACTGAACAAAATGGTAGCTAAATCTACGAACACAACAACGAGCGATGCTTGCTTTAGACAAGGAACGCTTTCGGGCTGCAGACAGGGCTGTAAAGAGTCTAGAAATACAAGCAAGAGTAAACAGGAGGAGGAACAAGAGGAAGCTGGAGGAGGAGTTTGCAGAGGATGAAGATAATCCATCCTATGGACCTGGAATGCACTAAAAAGTTAATCCAATCTTTGTCGCTCGATTCGTAAAACTTTTATTTTCTCATACTAATTACATGTTTTCTAAGGATCTTCCAAACATATTTGTTTCAAACTTTCAGTAAATGTTACACAGTACCTTCTGCACAATTTAACACAGCCTTTTTCCAAAAAACTGTATATTTTTGAATATATAAATAAAAAATTACAAAAAAATGTTGTGAATTTTCATTACAATTGAAAAAAATCATCTTTAATAACTGAACTAAAATTTTGTAAAATCCCTGTGTTAAGTTGTAGCCCATATTCCAATAAATAATCTGTAAAAAGTTCAACTTCCTACCTCAAATACTTTGTGAGGAAAGATGTAATTTATAAGCGTTATTTTAACATTGCAAGTATAGGGCGTTCCGGAGCCCCTTAACAACTGAGAGATATCCAGCGTTAGACCCCTCCCCCCCCCTCCCTCTCTCTCTCTCTCTCTCTCTCTCTCTCTCTCTCTCTCTCTCTCTCTCTCTCTCCCTCTTTCGTGCGCGATAACTGCTTAGGTGCATGTAAGTCAGTGCACAATGGCAAGTTACATCTATATGTGGAAGCGACGGTTACAAGCTAGTGAGACGGTCAGCTGCGGCTTCCATTGGAATTCTCCTGCAAGAATTGGTAGAATGGGATTAGTTGCTAGTTGGCGGTTCTTAATAGTATTTTTATTACTGCTGAAAGGCTATTCACTATGTTTGTTGTTGCTGTGGCAGCATAGTAGTGTGACTGAAATGTTGTAGTATGCCTGCTCGACGTTTGGATGGCGTTGTTCTCGAAGCATTTGATTTCTTCATGGCGTAGTTTTCTTAGTTGAGGTCCCGGGCCGGAGGTGTCGTTTGTTTGTCTCGTGCAATGTTGCCTCCTGGAATAAAACAGTGTCTTCAAGCTGTAAGATTTAGTGTTTTCGAAGTTGATGGATTTTCTGATTTTACTGAAAAAGAAGATTCTTCCTCCTCTCTGATGCTTGTGAAATAGTATTACGCTTAGTATTCTTTGTATTGGTTGTTTCTGTTGCTACTTTGTGCCTTTCAGGTAATGCTGAAAGACTGAAATATTTCACCAAAAGCAATATTTATTGAATGAGTTTTTAAGTAATTGATGTGCTGTTGGCGCCAACATACATACTATTTTACTAAGGTTATCGTATCGAATCGTTTTTAAATATTTATTGTGCTGTTAACGTCAGTATTACATCAAATGCTTCTACTTTATGTGTTTGAGGAGTTGGTTTTGAAACTTAGTTTGTAAAAATTGCAATAAATTTCTACTCCTTTTTAAAGCCTTACGTGCTTTTGAAGATGAAAACTGATTTGTTTTACCACTAATTGTATTTAAATGCATCTGGCTATTAAGCTGTGGCTCTTCGACCGATTGTGACTTAGTTGTCAAAGTCACCGACAGCCGTGTACTTTAAGGTATTAGTTTACATTATTTTGAAGGTTACCACTTTCGGCATTTCATTGTGCTATCTTCAGGCACAACAGGCTTTTATCCAAATAAACGAACTTGTCCTGTAGAACCATAAATCACTAGATATCGTGAATCCAATCGTTAGACAATTGCTTCATTCGAAGATGTGACGCGAGTTGGTGTCACGATTTCGAATGAAGCAATTGTATAACGATTGAGTTCACGATATCCATTGATTTCTGGCACTATAAGACAAGTTCGTTTATTTTGATAGAAGTGTATGGGGCCTGAAGGTGGCATAATGAAATGCCGAAACGGTAGCCTTCAGAATAAAGTAATACAATATCTTAAAGTACATGGCTGTTGCTGAACATTGGCATTGACAATTACTTAACCAGCCTGTGTCCCCTGGCCATGATGGACCTACAGATATTGAGTGTAACTTAGTTACTACAGCGGAATGTAATTCTCTGACTGTTTTGACTATCAAATTGGATTAGTTATATGCGCACGTTTAATAACAGCACATACCTCTTTCCATGTCCCACTCCCTAGTTTTCAATTTGTTGCTTTGATTTAAGGCATTTTTTTCTCTTTTCCCAGTTAGTCAACGTAGAGTGAATGAACGTGGAGTGTATTAAAGTGTAAACTCTTTTTTTTATAACTATGTCTATATTTCATAGGACTCTCGCAGTTCCGATATCTTGTAACTCTTAAGATTTCTTTTTCTCCTAAGATAAACAGACATTTCATTAGTGGAACTAGAGCAGTTAACAGGTTACGGAGGGCAGCTGACTATTTCATCTTCGTAGTGCTCACAATTAGGAAAGATACGAGAAATGGATGTCGTGGAAAAAAATTGAGCGGGAAGAATTTCTTCTGAGGTCGCCAGTTATCCCTGAGATTAGGTGGAATTGATATTCACTTGTCTGCAGGGAATTGGTGCATGGCTGTGTGACGGTCCTCTTCACTAACACATTTAATTTAGTGGCCGGTATGGAAGCTAACGAATATCACGGCCAATAGAAGTTACAAATTACTGTCCATGTCACCCTGGACCTCTTAACTACTAGAGTGATTGGATCCTAGCGTTTACAAAATTAAAAAAATTTGTATAGTAACATCGAAGAAAAGAGGTGAGCTTATCTACATTGGCACAGAGAAGACTAGAGGGGATCATGTTTCACCACCTGTCTGCGAAGTAAATGAGTCTGCCTTGGAGAAACAGGCAAAGATGGAGAGTACAGCCCACTCCCAAGATGAAATAGAGTACTATCATGCTACTGTAATTACTTTTGTTTATATTTTTTAATTAATGATATTATAATTTTGGCAATGTAAATTAGTGTCACCAACAAAAATCTGCAATTTTGAAATACGGGAACGAACTTATTACGTTTCGGACTAGGAGTCAGATCCACAAGTTCGCAAAGGAATGTACAACAAATAACATTAGCAGAATACAACTCATTAATTGACTCAAGCCGGCCGCAGTGGCCGAGCGGTTCTAGACGCTACAGTCTGGAACCGCGCGACCGCTACGGTCGTAGGTTCGAATCCTGCCTCGGGAATGGATGTGTCTGATGCCCTTAGGTTAGTTAGGTTTAAGTAGTTCTAAGTTCTAGGGGACTGATGACCTCAGAAGTTAAGTCCCATAGTGCTCAGAACCATTTTGAATTGGCTCAAATGTAAACATGTCATTGCTTACTTTCCATTTATTTAAAACATCTAAGAGGCCATTCTATGACACTGTGGAACTACAATTATCGGGAAAAGATTTGGAGCATTTGCACATTTCCTTAGCCTTTGAGTGCGATGACTATTTTACTTTTTTACGAGGTGTACTCCTGTGTGCGAAGTTAAAATTCATTCAAGCCTAGAACCGATACACTGTTTCAACTTCTGACATACATCCATTGTACCTTGTGCAACACTAGGAGGCTCATAACATGTGCATCTCATCCTTGAATATAGATTATCAAGGTACGATATATGTACAATGCACAGTGAAAGAATTGACCGGTTGTGTGACTGAACAAGGACAGAGATTAATAGACATGAAACAGAACACACAAAGTCTAAGTTTTATTTTGACAGTGATGAGATTTGTAGAGTTCGGCTGTGAAAACACAATAAAATTGTTATACACTTAGTAAATTTGCTCATTGTTCCAGAAATCAGATACCTGTTCATTTTACTGACTAGATATATGCATAGAAAAGTAGACTTGAGGAAGGGAAAGAACGTATAAAAGCTGAGCAGAAAGAAACGGAGAATGGTTCTAGCAACGATACAGGACGCAAATTGGCACGCCCACTGACGAAAGTGATTGTGACTGGCTGTAATGGTTCAAGAACCGGGAGAGCGCATCTCGGCTCTTACGAAGCTGGTCATCTGTTTGCATACTACTGTTATGAGCTTGTGTGGAAAGTGAAGAAGGACCGTGAAACCAAGAATTGTTAGTAAAGTTTGGAACGTTCCTGCCTTCCCACGGTACCTAGGGGTCGGAGGCAACGATCGAAGACAGGTCTAATGACGGAGTACCTTTGTACAATGCTGGTGCAGACACAAGTGTTTCGCAACACGCCGATCATCTGACATTGCTGAACATATGGCTCGACAGTAGACGACGCCTTCGTGTTCCCATGTGGACCAAACAACATCGCAAATTATGATTTCAATGGGTACGGAATGGTGGAAACTGGACTGTGGATCAATGGAAAAATGTAGTCTGATAGGATGAATTACGTTTCTTATTACATCAGGTCGACAGTAGTGATCACACACTTTATCCAAGCGAGCAGCTGCTTGAAACACGCAGTGCAGCGGGGATGTACGGCAGTGGGGACATTTTTACATATGTGGGACTTCGCTTGGGCTTCCACGGGACCTATGGTAGCAACGCCAGTATGGCAGCAATGGGCTACACTAGCATTACTTCGTTCCACTTGCGTCTCTTAGTACTTGATACCTTCCCTGAAGGCGACGGCATCTTCCAGTAGGATAAGTGACCGTACCACGAAGTCAGCATTATAGCACAGCGGTTTGAAGATCTCGATAGTGTACTGATATTGATGCCTTGCCCACCAAATGCGCTTGATTTGAACATTGTAGAATACAACTGTGACGCCACCTGGCACCAGCTCTGCCACCACCAACCACCGACCTGTAATTTCTTGGATCTGCATGACTCAAGCTTAGACCGAAGAAGTTGTAAAAATAACTGTACTCCACGAGGGTGCCGCAGGCGTGGGATATTTTCAACTTCAGCTGGTAAGAGACTATTGAGTAGAAGTGTACCAGACTGAAGAGAAAAAAAGTAATGGGACACCTCCTAATGTCGTGTTGGACCTCTCACTGCCCGGAATGGTGTGCAACTCGACGTGGCGTGGACTCTGAGCCATGGCGCTGGGTTCGATATATCTCTAACGAGCAGGTTCGCGATCCTCGCATGCAGAATTGGCTGGCTGGTGGTATGAGGAAAACCCGAGAGGGGGCGCGAACGATACGGCGGCAACGATTGGAATCGCGGGATGTAGAGGAGTCGTCATACTGTGAAAGGGAAGGCAGTTAGGACATTGATGTGGATACGGCGAGCATCGCGTGCGGAGCCTAGTGGACTGACCATGTTCTAGTCGGCGGGGGTGCTGTCTTCGTGTTCGAGTGTGTGGTGTTTAGACACCTGTATCACCGCTTGTTGGAGCTGATTCAGGTGCTGAATTCCATCCACGACTTCTCGATAACCGATGTGGCCAATTCCAGTTTTTGATTCAGGTGAGACATTTTGTACGATAAATGCATGCTTGCACGCAAAGGACGCGCTGCTTTGAACTTCTAGTGGAGCTTATGGACAAGAATTCTACCGTTTGTTGAGGTGCAGTAAGTCGCTGTCTATCACAGCCAACGTTCCGGACCAGTATAGTATGTGATAGTCAACATTTTGTACAGCTGTGCCCTTGTACGTCCAATATTCCACCCTGAGTTTAGTGGCCGTTATTGATTTCCAGGAGCAATATTAATTGCCTGACACGTGGTTACGTTCCCAGTTTATTGTAGCTTAAATTCAGAGCCATAGATACTGTTTGTGGGCACCAATGTAGGAACGTCACTCTAACTTCCCTTGAGTGAAACTGGTTTGTCCCCTTTTGTAGACGCTCACCTTTGTCATTAACAATTCGATGATTTAAAATTTTAGTGTGTTGAAGTTCAGTCCATCCGTGGGCCTATGTCATCTCCCAAGTTAACGGACGACAGCTACAGGTCGGTCACAGGTCTGGAGCCGCTCTCTTGGGGACCGACCGACCGAGCTGTTAGAAACGCCCGAACCATCCCATGTCTGTCTCTTTACGGTTCGATGCCGGAGAAAGAACAATAATAATTTTACCGTATGTATCCTACTTTCTTAAACACATTTTGTGGCTGTTAACATTTAAGTTTGGAGCTTTCATCGCGCACTGCCATCCATAAAAATTCCATCTTTGATTGGGAACATGAAAACCACGAATGGTTGCAAATGGTCTCCATGTAGCCTAACCTAACCATTTCCAGTCAATGATCCGTTCAGTTGGAACAGAGGACCCAGTAGATTCCATTGTGTAGCCAGCACCAACCTACACAGTGCTTTATTGACAACTTGGGTCAGTGGCCACACTCACTCAGACCATCAATTCTCACCATCTGACATCAGGATTCGTCTCACCAGGCTACGGATTTCCAGTTTAGAGTCCAGCCGATATGGCCGAGCTTAGTAGAGTCGTTATAGGTGTTGTCGTGCGCTTGCGTTGGTCGTATGCTACCATTGCCCATTAACGCCAAATATCGCCGCACTGTAGTAACAGATACGTTCGTCACAATGCCGCAGTGATTTCTGCTGTTATTTCAAACACTGTTGCTTATCTATTAGCACTAGTAACTCCACGCTAAAGCCGCTGGTCTTGTTAGTTAATTGATAGCCGTTGGCCGCTGCGTTCTTTGTGTTGAGAGGTAAATCCCGAAATGTGGTATTCTTGGCATACTCTTGACACTGTGGATGTCTGAACATTGAATTCCCTAACGATTTCCGAGATGGACTTTCTCTTCCCACGAGCTCCAACTACCATTCCGCCTTCAAAGGTTGTTAACTCTCGTCGTGCGACCATAATGATGTCAGTAACCTTTTCACATGAAGCGCCTGAGTACAAATAACAGCTCCAACATTGCACTGCCCTTTTATACCCTGTCTACGCGATACTACTGCCTTCTGTATATGTGCTTATCGCTATCTCATGACTTCTGTCACCTCAACGTATCGTATATACTTATATGGATATGGTGCCTGTTCTTTAGGACATGTCCGAAAGAACAGACACCATATCCATATAACTATATAGTTCTGACAATACCGGCCATGACCTTCTTCTTCTGTGCGTATGCACACATATTCCCCGAATTCTTACGGGACTTGGTAAGAATGTCTTCCACGAGTAATGAGTGTGTTGGGGTGGGACGCTACGAATGTAGAGTGTGGACATACAAGGTGAGACTGTGGGTCTCGCGGGAGGCGTCCGTGAGATAGTCCCTGCAGTCGCACTGTCTTCTGTGCCCTCGGTGGCTCAGATGGATAGAGCGTCTGCCATGTGAGCAGGAGATCCCGCGTTCGAGTCCCGGTCGGGGCATACATTTTCACCTGTCCCCGTTGATATATATCAACGCCAGTCAGCCGTTGAAGGTATGAATATAATACTAATTTCAACGTATTATGGCTGTTAAAGACACAGATCTAACGTTTCATATTTGTTTTAGGCTATATACAGTATATGTTAGTCATAATTTTACTGTCTACATATTCCAATTTGCGTAAAGAAAACTAGTGAAGGGTTGCACAGAATTAAATTGCACAAATAAATTCGAGAAAGGAACCAATATTACCTTCACAGGTAGGTGGATAATTCTTAGATGTTATATATGTTAATGCACTTACCTGATAAATATATTTACAAGGTGATTAAGTAATGTACGTGCATTCCTGTTTCAAAACCACAACCTTTGGAAAATTTGTTAAATTTTGTCAGGAGGCAAGATTTTCGACAGAGTAAAAATTTTCTACTTTCGGATAACTTCAAGGAAAACTGTTTTCTTGCGCACTACGTAAATTTCAGGAAGCTGAAAGTTGGTGCCGATCCATTACCTTTCGTTTTCCGAACCATATACAGTAGAATGTAAATTAATGCTTGTAAACCAAACAGCCTATCATATTTTAACTGTACAACTTTAAAGGCACTGAAGGGCAAGCAAGACGAGATTCTGCGTGTAAGTTTACCACCACAATGGATACTATTTAATTTGTCCACTGTTCACCGGAGACCACTTAAGGAATTGTGGGGCCTTGGCTTAGACACAGTGACACATGCCTCCGGGAACGTACCAAGATCCTGTCGAATCGTTGCCACGCACAAACTCTGCTGTGTCGTGTTCCCAAGGCAGATTAATACACTATTAAATAGGTGGTCGTTACGTCTTGGCTCAACAATCCAGTTTGTCAGGAGAGTTTGCAATAATTCTATAGCTACAGAGGTTGTGGCATTTTTGTCTGTGTTACACATGTTTTTGTTTGGTCAGTAAAGCAAACGGTTCACGTTAAACTGACACGTGGCCTTTACCAATCAGCCATAGTAATGTAACAAAATTTGAATTGTAGCTATTAGTTTTGCGACTAGTTTACTTTTGGACAAAGGCAATCATGAAATATAAAAGCAAAGTTCATGAATATTAGTCTTTTATTAATAAAGTTAACACATATGTATAAAATACCTCAAACTGTATGGCAATCAGTTGCATGAATCATGTGGTCGTGACACATACAACCATCTAGATGTAGACAATGACAAAAACTGTTAAAATATTTATAAACAAACTGGTTTAAATTGTTTATAAACTTACCAAAACTTCTACTACAATGACGCTTATATGTTGTATTTTATTACATATAACACTGTAGTATATCTAAGTTTTCTGCGTTTCATTTCTACAACATTATGATATAACGAAATGACAATGAGTTATTCATGCATGAGATTCTTTTAATACATGCCGGATGTGGTACTAGGAGTAAATATAGTACTGAGGGGGATAAATACTGGTATAATTCCGCACAGTAATATCTTATTCCTCACATAATTTCTTTCTTTGGCTTTCTAGACATACAACAAACTACATACACATATATATTTTTTGTCATGGCAGGAATTGATTCTTACATCGCGCAGAAAGCCTCTCACTGAAATCTGTCATTAGTTCATGTGTGAGCATGCAAATAATACATGCCAGATGTGCTACTAGGAGTAAATATAGTACTAAGGGGGATAAATAGTGATATAGTTCCTCACGTAATTCCTTTCTCTGGCTTTATGGGCACGCATCAAACTAAATATGCCGAATTTTATCTGTTATGAATTGTTCCGAGTTATAGCAGCAATTGATTTTTACATCATGCAGGATGTCAATTACTTTTGCTGAAGTATGTCATTACTTTATATGTGTACTGTGATGCTGTAACATACTTAAGAGGTCTGTTGAAGCGTTCACCACAGAAGGACGAGATATAAATTACTTTTGCGCTGTTACTTAAACATGGAGCTGACTAGAATCTATCAAACACTTAAATAAATTATTCGAATAATGCGTAAACTATTTATATGTTGAGAAAACTGCAGTATCTAGTGACTCGTGCTCATTGGTATAGAATCATTTTAATAGCACAGAGTACTAATCGATATATTTTGGGATATGTGTAAACTTTCTGTATTGATATTTAGACTGTACGTTTTCCAGTTATTTTTCGAAATGTTGAAGACTAACTCTGTATTCTGTGTTTAGATTTAGCGTGCGCGATTCAGTATAATGTAAAACGCATGTACACCGTACATATTCGAAAAATTAATCTTTTATATTATGTGTATGGGTTCTGAAATAATTCTCAACTCCAGCATCCATATGGTATAAAAATAGGTGACATTCCACGGAACCAACTACAGCCTCAGTCCTTTTCGGAAGTTTAGAGATCAATTTCATAATGTTCATTTTTTTTTATCAAGAATGACTTATCATACAGAAAGTGTGCAGTAGATATGAAGGATTCTAGCTCCTATTTTCGATGAAGAAGTGATCAATGTATTTCCATTGTAATAGTTCCTATTCAACATGGCACACTTAATTTGACTCCGTACATAGTATGGTCTCTGTTCCCTTAATTGAATCAGATGGTGATGTTTTCTAAACGCGTCTTTAAAAAGTGTGGTCACAAGTATGCTTGTGGCTATTTTACTATTATCATAACGTCCATAATAGCCGTTCTCATTCTCCTATCTAGTGAGCAATGCATTGCCTTTGCATAGCGCTGCGGAGCAGTTACGACAATCATCTGTTACCCTTAAAATTCACACTACGTGTCACTGTCTGCAGTAGTGTTGCCTGTTCACTAGGGTTCGCAACTAGTAACCGATCTGAGACGGCAAGTGTCAGTTCATGGCATTCAGAAAAGTCGTACTTGGAGATTTTGGCACAAACTGGTGTCTCCTGTACATCTTACCTCGTATAAAATATTTTCGATTTAGTTGGTGAACTCGATCTTTCCGTGGACATGGTTTCTTTCTTCGATAACTTCTATACTACAGTGTTCTTCGACGTTTTGAAAAGATGAGTGATAGACAATCAAAATATAATCAAAAAAATATTTACCACAGACAGCTACGGACTTGAAACAACATTGGTACTCATCAAGCCGATAAACGTGAATATTCAATATAGAGACGCAGAAGCATCGAAAGGTATCTTATGAAGCTCCTCGTTTCAACGATACAGTGACGATAATAATGTCTCATTTGCCTTCATTGGCGTCTAAAAACGCTGGTGAATGACCCGGCAAAGCTCAGAGGTTGCCTTATAACTGTAAAAGGAAGAAAAAAGAGCAACAGTTATTTCCACACCAATGCTCATATACCTGAAGATATTGGAGTCGGAGCTTTCAGCAAAGCACAGTCCCCAACGTCGTGAAGGCAACGTTTTTGTGATCGGGCCGATGGCACACAAAGCCAAGGTAAGCGTAGCGCAGTCAGTAGCAGCGCCTCTCCCCGCCTTTATTCACAAAACTCTTTTCCTGTACGAAACTGTGCTGTTACAAGACAGCGAAACGCAGGGCTTGTTAACGAAAGTTTTATATAAAAAACTGTTTCATGGAACATATTTGACAATATAGGGGCTCTTTGCATCGTCACAAAACCCTATCTATATTTCCAGGACGATGTATTGAAATGTTTTTAGGCCCCAAATAATTTTTAACGAACAGTAAATATCCTTATTGAGAAATCACAGCAACAACAATGCTTTCTCATGGTATCGATATCGCAGATCTGTATCTTTGAGAGAATGTAATTATTACAATAGGGCTGTGAAACATTTACGAATTTAGTTACATAGCAGTAACAAATGTTACAAGACGTAGTAAAAACAAGAAAATGCGGATTCCATCGTAAATTTAACCGAAATAGAAAATGTTCGTAATCTAAACTAACGGAAAAAGTCTGTCTGGGAATAGATTCCATCATATTTTGCAGGTGGACACAATTTTGTAATTAAGTTTGGACATTTCATTCTTCAACAGCTGCATACATTCAGGTGAGATGCTTACATTTTACGCACAACACGATTAGCAGAAAGAAACGTGTACATAAATTTGCTGTCTTCGTCTCATTGCTCTATGAAGAAGCATGCTATCGTTTCCTGGCATTTTCATGTGTATCCAGCTACCACACACCAAGCTTTACAGAAAACTACACCTGCTACTCTCCCTCTACAAATATCATTGGAACGCGTCGTTAGGGAATTGCTGCTAAGAAAAGACGCTAGTGTAATGTAGGAACAAGAAAATGAAAAAAGGCTGAAAATATTTGTTCTGCAAGCACTACATATATGTACGTAAAATCTAGAGTGCACAAGTAAAAATGAAACACACAAAATGACGGAAACGATGTCTACACATCTGATATGAATTCCAAAAATCGTCGTTGGAATAGATTAAATGATATTCATATAGATAAGTGTAATTACAGAGGGTGCTACAACCGCAGTTTACAAATATTACAGCCATCAAACACATATATATCTGGGATCTTTGAAGTCAGAAATATTTACAAAGTGTCATGTAATGATATCTTTACCTGAATGATTGAAGAAAGCATTAGAAATTTAGAATACATAACATAATTGATCACCCATATGCTTTACAAATTCTTTAATAAATACATTGTCACTAGAGAATTTCCACATCAGTCTGGAACCCATGACGCAATGAAATGAGCAACTTTCATTGAAGACAGATCTTTGGCAATCATGTGTGATCACCATTGCGTTGAAGTAGCATAATTTTTCTCTGAGATATGGTCAAACATTTTCCTAATAAAGAAAGAAAATATTGTCTTGGAATGACTTGAGATAGCTAAGTTCTAAAAGCTTTCTAAAGTTAATGTGAAATGTTATGCAAAGTAATCAAGAAAAGAAATAATTTGAATGACACAGATAACTGGTGAGTTGCAACGATCATCAGCCACTCCTCAATTTGTTTCCCACTGCATTCCAAACAAAAATTTTGCTTTTTAACTACCACCTGAGTTCTTCTAATGGTCTTGCTACAGTATTTCCTTTAGGAAGACAAACAACTTAAATTATATATAATGACTGATGAACCATTCAAATATAACATCAGAATAAGATTACCAGTCAAACTTTCGAGGACTCTCCACAATCAGAGGTAGAGCTTGAAGAGACCTCGGAAATTCGACTAACTATATTGAAGCGATAAGAGTATTACGTGTAAATTATTTAGTCAGTGTGCAGACAGAGATATTTTGTAAATAGCTGCCGGTTACAACACAAATGATTTTACATTGTCTGCACCAAAAGTGCGCTCTCACTTTCGTCTCGTTTAGTCGCAACCTTCGCTTAAATATCGGTGCGACATATTGTATTCCGTTTCATCATTTGCCAGAAAACGTCAACCTTGCAATCCTTGTACATACAACACAACGGGGACACATTAAGCTTAAACTGAAGCAAAATGGTGTGAGCTTGGTTATCAGTTACGGCACATAGCAAACACTTCAACTTCACTCGACCCGCCCTCACGTAAATTTTAAATTAACATTGGCTGCAGATAACAGTGTGCTAAGCATTACATGGCAATACAGTGTTCCTCGAAGTTGCCTCCTCAATTATAGGTGAAATATCTGGTTAAGTAATAATCGCAATTTCTTTACTGTATGTCCGCAAACTTTTTTCTTTGAAGCACAACAAAACTAGAGCTCCATTTGTAACGATGCCGTTGCTGTTCCAGATGATGTTGGCTGGAAATAAAACAGTTGTCCCTTCAATACTAGCTCTTGCAAGGGACTGAAAGTAAACTGCGAAAGTGCTATAAGAAGGCCGTCGAGGTAAAGCTCGAAATGCTCGCCATGTGCCCCACCTGAAACTTTAAAAAATTCGTGTTCTGGGCGCTGGTAGAAACGCGATCGCCCAAAGAAGCCATTTGCGGAGCCCCGCCATATCCAATACTAACAGCGGCCGACCAGCGGCCGTGAAGGGTGAGGCTCTCATGCGACGGAGCAGGAGTTCCTCTTGAGCATGTAGCGCGTGCCGCGGGCTTGCTGCCCCTGCCCCTGCGCCTGGGCATGTCCGTGGTGCCCGCCTGCGATCGGGTAGTTGGGCAGCGACTGGCGGCGGCGGCGCACGGCCGGGCTGAGGTTGTAGCGCACCTTGGCCTGCGCCAGCAGCGCCTTGAACACGTCGATGATACGCGTGTTCTCCTTGGCCGAGCACTCCACGTAGCCGCACTCCCACTCGAATAGTGCCGTCGTCTCGGCCACCTCGCGCGCCACCTGCCTCTCGGCGTCCGGCAGGTCATCCTTATTGCCCACCACCACTATGGGCACGCCGTTGCCACGCGCTTCCACAATCTGCAACACGATATTACAGTTCTTCTTAACACACTATAGGGAGCGTGTCACTCACAGAAATGTACTTTCACTCAATTTTCAATCAATTAATTTGGCAATCAGCAAAGGACTTGGAAGAGCATAAGAACCTTCAACATCGCAGGGCGTCAGCAATCGTTGGTTAATACATTAAAGAACTAAAAACCCGCCTCGATTGCGAAAAAAGCATCTGGTGTTATGTGTTAACCCAGGTTTCGTCGTAGGTAACTACACCTTCTTCAGAACAACAATAAAACCCACAAGTGCCTAAGAAGACCTTTGTCAATAACTAAAAGAACACCATAGCTATACATTTATAAACGAAAAAGAAAAGGAAAGGACAGTACATATGTACTCAAAGATACAGATCTGCGAGTCCCGGTCGCGGAACACATTTTCAACATGTCCCCAATGATTTATATCAACGTCTGTTTGCGGCTAGGGTGTCGATTTAATTATCATTTCATTCTAGAGAAGCTGCACGGTCATCAATGGTATCTGTTCTTTCGGGAACAGGTACTACCTTCATATATAGTTAAAATATGGCTACCGGGCCATTGACCTCTTGTGCGAACGCACACGCTATGCCCAAACTCGTACGGGACGAGTAATCAGTGTGATGGGCAAACACCTATTAGGTGCAGTACGAATGTAGTGGTGTGGATATATTGGGAATGTGTGTCTCACAGGGAGCGTGAAAGGCATAAGTCCCTGCAGGCGCACTATACTCTGTGCCTCGGTGGCTCAGATGGGTAGAGCGTCTGCCATGTAAGCAGGAGACCCCGGGTTCGAGTTACAGTCGGGGCGCACATTTTCAATATGTCCCCAAAGATGTATATGAACGCCTGTTTGCAACTAAGGTGTCGATTTAATTATCATTTCATTTTAGAGAAGTTGCACGGTCATCAATGGTATCTGTTCTTTCGGGAACAGGTACTAACTTCATATATGGACAGTATTTGACTCTATTTCCCTTAGAAGGCCGTCCAACAACTCTATTAATCGTTTCCAAGCCGAATAACTGCTAAGGTGGACAACTCATTATTGACTTGCTCAATTAATGAAGATCCTCCTCTTGAACAAATCATCCAATTTTTCTGGGATTCCAATCATTCGTTTGTCTGTATATGTCCATCACATCTATCGATTTCTGTCACATTGGGATAATTCCCTCGCTTTACGTCGTTTTTTTTCTCCCTTGGAGTATATTTCGTTTGTCAGTGGTTACCGCTAGGCGACAGCAGGCATTAAATAATACCACCGGATATAAAAGTACCGCTTCTCACAGATATGTAAATAACTGATAGTTAATGATATTGTATTTAACGAGTTAATGGTTTTGTAAAGTTAATATGTTCAAGAGAATATTGTTGGTGATCTGAAAATGTATATAAGACGACTGTACGTTGTGAGACGGAGTTTCAGATTGTATGATAAATATGCAAATGTGTAACGTAATACGTCGGAATAATATTGGTGAGGCAGGCGGAACCAATAACTGCAGATTACTTCTTTGAAGTTCTTTCACGTGTGACGCAGGATACGCAGTTATGCAACGTGTTTATCCTTAGGTATCTGTGGAGTAATAGTGCACAGTACTAGGCGGTAGTGAACGACGACTGGGCGGGTAGTTGAAATTATGAGAAAAGACAACGTTATTAAGAGGTTTTGGAAGTGCATTTCAGTGACAAGATGGTATTAAAAGCCACATAACCTCTGTTATGGTCAGTATTAGTTAGGTTTGTTAATAAGTTGACAAATGGTCTCAAAGATTCGGAGACACCACTTCTCAAAATAGTTGCCACAAAAATAATGAAGTCGAATTATATCTCGCAGCTCGCCAGACGTGAGTGCTTTGCTGTTCCATTGTGCACCAAATGAACATCACAGAATGAGAAACTGGTTTAAGTTTTTATATTGCCAAAATACATGTCACGACAGAATGAGTTGTTTGGTTACAACTGACAATGCCAGGAAAGGACCATTGTTCTCACGACACTACGTGTATTTATGTCTGGTACCCATCTGTTTGTAAAATATTAAAATGAGAACATGTTTTTATAAAATACAGTTAAATTGGAATTTTAGATTTTAAATCAAACCAGCGACTGTAATATTAAATAATTCGATGAAAGAGTGTTTTGATAAATATCCCAGTTTCGAAACTGAGTAAAAAGTGGACTTAATAGTCATTATACCTCAGCTTAATTTCTTGTGGTACCGAATTCTGTAGAACTCTTTTGAGTGAGAGTGTTTGTCATTTCGCTGTCCTCGATTTCCGTTATTAGGACAGGTTTACTGTTCAAGCAAAACGTACTTTGCATTTACCTTGACCCATGTTATTAATAAATGAATAATAATGTATTAACCTGAACGCAATCGAGTCCATCCTTTTATTATGTCCCACCACGCTAGCACACTACAATGTGCGTGCAAGTGTAGTCTAGTGTTTGTGCTGATGTTTATGATGTCAGAAGGAAAGTCTGAAGCCTAGAGCTCCAAAAGAGGGCCACTGAGATTAACGTCCCCATCCCATGGATGGATCACCATCTACAGTGCCATGTGCCGTCAAGTCATGACAAATAATGAAATCTTTCATCCAGGACGCTGATGAAGAGTGTGGTGATCAGGGAATTTACCACACCAACTGTAATTGCCTTTCTGGTGAAATACTAGCCTCGGAAATTTTTGCAACGCCAGGATTTGAACGTACGATCTCTGAATCGAGCGCGAGCACACGTATGTACATTAGCGACTTGAGTTTCGAAAGCTTAGTAGGGTTTAGGAGATTGGACATGTTGTTAACATGTTTGTAGAACAATGCGTTCCCATCAGAAATATAAAAGCAAATTCTGGGTAACGCCGTCTACATAGAACACAGAATGTTTGCATATTTAAGAGAGTAAAATCGATGACATGTGCTACAGTGTACATTATACACAGAATATCCTTCACCAGAAATTTTTGTTATGTTCAGTTTTGTTATCTTGTAACTGTCTGAAAATAAGATGGGTCATCTTTGATTATGTAAATACCGGAAGAGCTCAGTGTTATGTAACTTATTTCTTACACCTTGATCTCGATGATGCCGGTGGAGCTGACATTATGCCAATCTCCAACTCCTTCCACGTCCCAGCGAAGTCAAGGGAGTCGTTGTTGCCTACTTAGGAGGTAGACCCGCTACGGAGGTCATGGCAGAAATAAGATTACTTTCGGCTCTGTGGGGAGCCGGATTTAGCATCCCGCCAGCGGACGTACATATGAACGCATATGAGCTCCCATGGGGCTCGTGGCATAGTGGTGCTGAAAACTATCATGGACGGTACACGCAGAATGTGTATGTGCAGAAACACTGACTCAGGGGTTTACTTGCTGGCAGTGACAAGCCAGGCCAGTTGGTTCATGCACTGAGATTAAATAACACGCACCTGGCATGACTTTCACATTGCACTGTGCTCTTGGTCCCGCATGCAAGTTGTTTCACTATTTCACGCTAGTCGCGTTTAGGATTTTCTCTATATTTGTCTCTACACAGTTTTCGGGACTCTCTGCACCCCCTTATACTGGCACACAAAGTCGAGTTTTCCTCTACCAGGGTCCCGCTCCCTGGCTTCATGGTCGAGCACTCACCGTCAGCACATTAGCGCCGACAGGACAGTTTTGCGGTGTTGTCACCCCTTTGCAGAATCAAAGGATTTAATTAAAGTCCTCTCCCTATTACCCTTGTTCCCTTCAATGCTCAAGATAAGTGAATGAGAAAAGTATATCCTGCTTTAAACAAAGTTGTTTGATGTCCCCACGATCCAGTAAACAAAAGGTATCAGGTGAAGTCATCCAATTTGATGGTATGGGAAACAGTGACAGGTAAAACTGCTAGCTTCTCTCAGTTCACAATTCGCTACCTGTTGCCTAACCACTGTGTCTAGGATTAACAAATTTTTGGTATACTGCAGAGTCCATACTGCAATGGTTAAGCGATTAGACATGATCGACGTTGTGAGAAACGTAAATTTGAAAGAAACGTCAGGCAAGGGGGTTAAATTCCACCAACGTATTCTCAGCAGTCCGAGAGATATTTTTCATATTATTAAACTGGGAAAACGGAGAATAAATGTATTAATCGAGGATAAACGAACAGCTCGGATTTTTCTCATGATATATCACTACACTGTACTGATATATTACTTTCAGCGAAAGATATGGTCATCGTTTCACATGATTATAACAGTTGTTGTCCAAATATCCATCAGAAGATGTATATAAGATTGTGTGTACCTATACTGCAAATAAAGCATAACAAAGTATAGTTAAACTTAAGAGCAAGTTTGAAAACTGATAACAAAAAGAAAATAGTTGATAGCTCACATACATAGAAGAACATAGAAGGAATTATCAACGAAATCGTAGAACCAGAGGATTAGTTTTTTTGTATTTAGAGTAACTGAAGACAATGTGTGAAGGGAAAGGAAGGATACAAACAGAACGGAAAAAATTGCCTGTAGTGTTACTGGGAAACTAACTATCGGTTTCAAAATATAAGTGTCCTATCCGTCTGACAAGGAAAGTTTAAAATATTTGTGTATTACCAATTTGTATTTCCGTTATCAACTTTTAATGTGAAAATCTGTAAAGATATATTTGATATAAAACGGAGGGTGGAATCGAGGAGTGTACCGCAAAACAAGAACGCTGAAACACACAGCTTCTGGCACTAACGAGAAATGAAGTGACTTGTCGGGTGTCGTCCGCCCTTGTGATAGTTGCCCTGTATTTTGTGGTATATGGTGCAAACGTATTGTAAGAAGCATGTGTAATTGGCCTAGTTCATGCACTGGAAATTTCATTACATAGTATCCTTATGAGTGCTCCGATACTAATGCACTTCTATATGAAGTGCGCTGTATTCAGTGAAGGTAGAATGCAGTGTGGATATTCTGTGCCAAGCGCTACTGTTTGTTAACGGTGATTGCAGTCGCTTCCATTATCAAGCTGTTAGCAACTGTGGACATTATGTACAGTGCTACGGCTAAGGTAAACATACTCACACGAAGTGGAAAAACACCGCCGTCGTTTCAGGAAACTAGAGCATGTTGCACGGTTATCATACTCGTCTATTACCTGCAGCCATGAGAACACGTCTCCTCGACTGCTATCCTATATTGACCTAAAACGTTCGCTTTGTTAGGATCCTCCCCCTTCGCATTTTACAAATTTCTTAATAAATTAACATTTAATTGATTGAATGGTAATGTTGCGGTTCCCAATGTTAACGACAATTTCCGGTGTCGCCCAGTGCTGGACTTTCAAAGCCAGTTACTACCAAAGTGACTGACTCATGAACTATAAGCAATTTGAATTTATCACACATACATCTGGTGTTGTAATTTAATGTGTGTACATCTTTCTGGTTCAAATTGCTCTGAGAACTATGGGACTTAACATCTGAGGTCATCAGTCCCCTAGAACGTAGAACTACTTAAACCTAACTAACCTAAGGACATCACCACATCCATGCCCGAAGCAGGATTCGAATCTGCGACCGTAGCAGTCGCGGTTCCGGACTGAGCGCCTAGAACCGCTCGGCCACCGCGGCCGGCACTAAGGACATCACACACATCCATGCCCGAGGCAGGATTCGAACCTGCGACCGTAGCGGTCGCGCGGTTCCAGACTGAAGGGCCTAGAACCGCTCGGCCTACAACGGTCGGCTGTACATCTTTTTCTTAGCTTTAGAAGTGCTACGCATTCTGTCTTAAAAAAAAAGTTACATACAATTTCTGTTTCATGGCACCTATGCAAAATGTTGTCTCTATGTGTGGTTTTGTGGTGTTTGTTTTCGGGAAATTTCTGTATACTTCCATTTCTTTCATTTCGTAACTTGTGCTCCATTATGCTGTGCTCTGTAACGTCCGTCATTAGGCTGCCCAGCTTCAAACCATCACGGCATAGAAAGGGTTTCTATTATTGATAGAAAATTCGTACAAAGCGGACTTCTAGAACTTAGCAATGCACAATGAAAACAGCGTTTATGTTCTAATAGTCTTCATACATCAGTATTACTGTGCTGATGAGTGAACTTAATCAACTTTTTAGTAAATACAGTAATCATTCCGATTCACGCGCATGCAACTTGCATGACTTACGAAAGTGGTTGTTACTTATAGACTTCTATAATATTGACACAGGTTTAGCAGTAACATTATTCAATTTCTCCTTATTTCTGGAGCTCGTTTTTTCAATATTATTCGGATTTGGTCGATTTTAGTCATAATTATAAACAAATGATTCCTAATTCCGTCGCAGTGCTTCAGTAAGGCATCCTTAGAACATGGTATGCGAGAATAATAAGCTTCATTGGAATGTCATTCAATTTAATTACAATTTTGTTTCTGTTTCAATGCACTTAAACAGTAGACACTGACGTATTGCTTTTAATTTATATCTGGTAACAAAACTATAAACATAATAATGCAGACGAATACGAAAAAGAATCCCGTAATGTTTGAATACTCCATTAGTAGTGTAGCTCTTGACACAGTCGCGTCGATTAAATATTTGGGCGTAACATTGCAGAGCGATATGAAGTGGGACAAGCATGTAATGGCAGGTGTGGGGAAGGCGGATAGTCGTCTTCATCTACATCTACATTGATACTCCGCAAGCCACCCAACGGCGTGTGGCGGAGGGCACTTTACGTGCCACTGTCATTACCTCCCTTTCCTGTTCCAGTCGCGTATGGTTCGCGGGAAGAACGACTGTCTGAAAGCCTCCGTGCGCGCTCTAATCTCTCTAATTTTACATTCGTGATCTCCTCGGGAAGTATAAGTAGGGGGAAGCAATATATTCGATACCTCATCCAAAAACGCTCCCTCTCGAAACCTGGCGAGCAAGCTACACCGCGATGCAGAGCGCCTCTCTTGCAGAGTCTGCCACTTGAGTTTATTAAACATCTCCGTAACGCTATCACGGTTACCAAATAACCCAGTGACGAAACGCGCCGCTCTTCTTTGGATCTTCTCTATCTCCTCCGTCAACCCGACCTGGTACGGATCCCACACTGATGAGCAATACTCAAGTATAGGTCGAACGAGTGTTTTGTAAGCCACTTCCTTTGTTGATGGACTACATTTTCTAAGCACTCTCCCAATGAATCTCAACCTGGTACCCGCCTTACCAACAATTAGTTTTATATGATCATTCCACTTCAAATCGTTCCGTACGCATACTCCCAGATATTTTACAGAAGTAACTGCTACCAGTGTTTGTTCCGCTATCATATAATCATACAATAAAGGATCCTTCTTTCTATGTATTCGCAATACATTACATTTGTCGATGTTAAGGGTCAGTTGCCACTCCCTGCACCAAGTGCCTATCCGCTGCAGATCTTCCTGTATTTCGCTACAATTTTCTAATGCAGCAACTTCTCTGTATACTACAGCATCATCCGCGAAAAGCCGCATGGAACTTCCGACACTATCTACTAAGTCATTTATATATATTGTGAAAAGCAATGGTCCCATAACACTCCCCTGTGGCACCCCAGAGGTTACTTTAACGTCTGTAGACGTCTCTCCATTGATAACAACATGCTGTGTTCTGTTTGCTAAAAACTCTTCAATCCAGCCACACAGCTGGTCTGATATTCCGTAGGCTCGTACTTTGTTTATCAGGCGACAGTGCGGAACTGTATCGAACGCCTTCCGGAAGTCAAGAAAAATAGCATCTACCTGGGAGCCTGTATCTAATATTTTCTGGGTCTCATGAACAAATAAGGCGAGTTGGGTCTCACACGATCGCTGTTTCCGGAATCCATGTTGATTCCTACATAGTAGATTCTGGGTTTCCAGAAATGACATGATACGCGAGCAAAAAACATGTTCTAAAATTCTACAAGAGATCGACGTAAGAGATATAGGTCTATAGTTTTGCGCATCTGCTCGACGACCCTTCTTGAAGACTGGGACTATCTGTGCTCTTTTCCAATCATTTGGAACCCTCCGTTCCTCTAGAGACTTGCGGTACACGGCTGTTAGAAGGGGGGCAAGTTCTTTCGCGTACTCTGTGTAGAATCGAATTGGTATCCCGTCAGGTCCAGTGGACTTTCCTCTATTGAGTGATTCCAGTTGCTTTTCTATTCCTTGGACACTTATTTCGATGTCAGCCATTTTTTCGTTTGTGCGAGGATTTAGAGAAGGAACTGCAGTGCGGTCTTCCTCTGTGAAACAGCTTTGGAAAAAGGTGTTTAGTATTTCAGCTTTACGCGTGTCATCCTCTGTTTCAATGCCATCATCATCCCGTAGTGTCTGGATATGCTGTTTCGAGCCACTTACTGATTTAACGTAAGACCAGAACTTCCTAGGATTTTCTGTCAAGTCGGTACATAGAATTTTACTTTCGAATTCAATGAACGCTTCACGCATAGCCCTCCTTACGCTAACTTTGACATCGTTTAGCTTCTGTTTGTCTGAGAGGTTTTGGCTGCGTTTAAGCTTGGAGTGGAGCTCTCTTTGCTTTCGCAGTAGTTTCCTAACTTTGTTGTTGTACCACGGTGGGTTTTTCCCGTCCCTCACAGTTTTACTCGGCACGTACCTGTCTAAAACGCATTTTACGATTGCCTTGAACTTTTTCCATAAACACTCAACATTGTCAGTGTCGGAACAGAAATTTTCGTTTTGATCTGTTAGGTAGTCTGAAATCTGCCTTCTATTACTCTTGCTAAACAGATAAACCTTCCTCCCTTTTTTTATATTCCTATTAACTTCCATATTCAGGGATGCTGCAACGGCCTTATGATCACTGATTCCCTGTTCTGTACATACAGATTCGAAAAGTTCGGGTCTGTTTGTTATCAGTAGGTCCAATATGTTATCTCCACGAGTCGGTTCTCTGTTTAATTGCTCGAGGTAATTTTCGGATAGTGCACTCAGTATAATGTCACTCGATGCTCTGTCCCTACCACCCGTCCTAAACATCTGAGTGTCCCAGTCTATATCTGGTAAATTGAAATCTCCACCTAAGACTATAACATGCTGAGAAAATTTATGTGAAATGTATTCCAAATTTTCTCTCAGTTGTTCTGCCACTAATGCTGCTGAGTCGGGAGGTCGGTAAAAGGAGCCAATTATTAACCTAGTTCGGTTGTTTAGTGTAACCTCCACCCATAATAATTCACAGGAACTATCCACTTCTACTTCACTACAGGATAAACTACTACTAACAGCGATGAACACTCCACCACCGGTTGCATGCAATCTATCCTTTCTAAACACCGTGTGTACCTTTGTAAAAATTTCGGCAGAATTTATCTCTGGCATAAGCCAGCTTTCTGTACCTATAACGATTTCAGCTCCGGTGCTTTCTATCAGCGCTTGAAGTTCCGGTACTTTACCAACGCAGCTTCGACAGTTGACAATTACAATACCGATTGCTGCTTGGTCCCCGCATGTCCTGACTTTGCCCCGCACCCGTTGAGGCTGTTGCCCTTTCTGTACTTGCCCAAGGCCATCTAACCTAAAAAACCGCCCAGCCCACGCCACACAACCCCTGCTACCCGTGTAGCCGCTTGTTGCGTGTAGTGGACTCCTGACCTATCCAGCGGAACCCGAAACCCCACCACCCTACGGCGCAAGTCGAAGAATCTGCAGCCCACACGGTCGCAGAACCGTCTCAGCCTCTGATTCAGACCCTCCACTCGGCTCTGTACCAAAGGTCCGCAGTCAGTCCTGTCGACGATGCTGCAGATGGTGAGCTCTGCTTTCATCCCGCTAGCGAGACTGGCAGTCTTCACCAAATCAGATAGCCGCCGGAAGCCAGAGAGGATTTCCTCCGATCCATAGCGACACACATCATTGGTGCCGACATGAGCGACCACCTGCAGATGGGTGCACCCTGTACCCTTCATGGCATCCGGAAGGACCCTTTCCACATCTGGAATGACTCCCCCCGGTATGCACACGGAGTGCACATTGGTTTTCTTCCCCTCTCTTGCTGCCATTTCCCTAAGGGGCCCCATTACGCGCCTGACGTTGGAGCTCCCAACTACCAGTAAGCCCACCCTCTGCGACTGCCCGGATCTTGCAGACTGAGGGGCAACCTCTGGAACAGGACAAGCAGCCATGTCAGGCCGAAGATCAGTATCAGCCTGAGACAGAGCCTGAAACCGGTTCGTCAGACAAACTGGAGAGGCTTTCCGTTCAGCCCTCCGGAATGTCTTTCGCCCCCTGCCACACCTTGAAACGACCTCCCACTCTACCACAGGTGAGGGATCAGCCTCAATGCGGGCAGTATCCCGGGCAACCACAGTCGTAGTCCGATCAGGGGATGCGTGGGACGAGCTGGCCGTCCCCGACAAACCCCCATCCCGACCCCCACAGTGATGCCCATTGGCAACAGCCTCAAGCTGTGTGACCGAAGCCAACACTGCCTGAAGCTGGGAGCGAAGGGATGCCAACTCAGCCTGCATCCGAGCACAGCAGTTGCAGTCCCTATCCATGCTAAAAACTGTTTTGCTAAGAACGTCTGAACTAATCTACAGAGACCGCAAACAAATCGACAAAATTTAAACGGTTATTAAAATACAAGATTGCCTAGTAAATGCAGTAATGCTGCTACTTGCGCACTGCTGACACTGCTCGGCGGCGGAAGGAGACTAAGCGAAATTACACTATTCAGGTACTAAAACACGATGCTACACTCTCAAATACTATAATACGCCCGAAATTTATGAATTAAACAATGCAAGAACCAAAAACACGCAAAGAAATTAAGAGTTAAACTATGTAACAAATGAGTGAGCTAGGAGTATACGACTTGCTGCTCAGCTGCTTATCCAACGGCGGCAGGGAGCACACTGACTGCGACCAACCGACACTGGCCGTTCAAAACAAAACAGTAGACAAACGACTACGCGAATTTACACTATTCAGGTACTAAAACGCGATGCTACAACTCTCAAATACTATAATACGCTCGAAATTTATGAATTAAACAATGCAAGTACCAAAAACACGCAAAGAAATTAAGAATTAAACTATGTAACAAATGAGTGAGCTAGGAGTATACGACTTGCTGCTCAGCTGCTTATCCAACGGCGGCAGGGAGCACACTGACTGCGACCAACCGACACTGGCCGTTCAAAACAAAACAGTAGACAAACGACTACGCGAATTTACACTATTTAGGTACTAAAACGCGATGCTACAACTCTCAAATACTATAATACGCTCGAAATTTATGAATTAAACAATGCAAGTACCAAAAACACGCAAAGAAATTAAGAATTAAGCTATGTAACAAATGAGTGAGCTAGGAGTATACGACTTGCTGCTCAGCTGCTTATCCAACGGCGGCAGGGAGCATTGGTAGAATTTTGGGAAGATGTGGTTCATCTGTAACGGAGATCGCTTATAAAACACTAATACGACCTGCTCTTGAGTACTGCTCGAGCTTTTGGGATCCCTATCAGGACGTATTGAGGGAGGGCATAGAAGCAATTCAGAGGCGGGCTGCTAGATTTGTTACTGGTAGGTTTGATCATCACGCGAGTGTTACGGAAATGCTTCAGGAACTCGGGTGGGAGTCTCTGGAGGAAAGGAGGCGTTCTTTTCGTGAATCTCTACTGAGGAAATTTAGAGAACCAGCATTTGAGGCTGACTGCAGTACAATTTTACTGCCGCCAACTTATATTTCGCGGAAAGATCACAAAGATAAGAGAGATTAGGGCTCGTACAGAGGCAGTCATTTTTCCCTCGTTCTGTTTGAGAGTGGAACAGGGAGAGAAGATGCTAGTTGTGGTACGAGATACCCTCCGCCACGCACTGTATGGTGGATTGCGGAGTATGTATGTAGATGTAGATGCAGAAATGTTCGTATCAACGATAGTATAACTACAACCAAAGTGAAAGTAAACATTTATACCTGTACATGTGCATTTATATTTCTTGTTACAGTCGTCCCTTAACGTCTTTGTTTAATACTGCTCTCGGATTTAAATTTGAAATTAGAGAGCTTAATATTTATCGATGTCATCGCAATCAACTGAATAATTACATTACTGTATTGTGTGATCTTCACGGCAGAGAATGGTGAGATGCAAATCTACCCTGCAGAATATCCTGTGCAAGGCTCTTCATCTCTGCATAACTAATGCAGCCTAAATCCATAAGAACTTGTTTACTGTATTTGATCCTTGATCTTCTTCTGTAGTGTCTTCGTCTACAGTTTTAAGGCCTCTCCCACATCCCCCCCCCCCTCCCTCCGCCCGATTTGGCTCCACTACAAAATAGACGATTCCTTGTTCACTTGGTGTTTGTTCCATAAAATGATGCCTTCTTTTGGACAGCTTCTGACAATAATTTCTCCTTGCATCATTTCCATTCAGTAACTCGTCATGATATATTCGACTAATCATATAACTTTCAGGATTCTTATGTAGCATCGCATTTCGAATTCTCTTCATCGTTCACGTTTCAGTTTCATACAAGGCTTCACCCAAAAGAAAATCTTCAGAAAAGAATTCCTAGTATTTAATTTTATATTCAGTGAAAACTAATTTCTCTTTTCCGAAAATGCTTTTCTTGCTATTGCAGGAAACCATTTTATGTCCTCTCTGCTTTGCCGTCATCAGTTGTTTTGCTGCCAAGAAGCAGTACTTATCCACTGCTTTTAATGTCTCATTTCCTATTTTAGGTCCCTCACTATCACGTGATTTAACTCTACAACAATCTACAACAATAGTTTTACGTTTCTTGATGTTTATCTTGCAACCTCTTTACAAGGCGCTATTCATTTCATCGAACTGTTCTTTCAAGTCCGTTTCCGTCCCTAACAGAATTAAAGTATGATCAAAAGATTTTAATCCTTCCCCCTGAAGCTTAATTCCCTTTCCACATTTCTCCTTGGTGTGTTTCACACTTTATGAACGTATTGAATAAAATCATGAATATGGTAAAACGCAGCCAGACTTCCAATTACTGCTTCTGTTTCATGTTCTTCGACTTCTCTGAGTGCAGCCGATTTACTGTACTAGGTGTAAACAACAGTTCACTCCCCGAATTTTACATCAGCTTCCTACAGCATGTCACCGAAAATAGCTCGTCAACATTTCCAGAAGCGTTCTGCAACTCTACAAATGCTATCTTTCGATTTAAATCGTAGAAACAGTAACGCCTCGCGTATTCCTACACTTCTCCAGTACCTGAAATAATCTTCTCATAGGCCGTCTTCTACCAGTTTTAACATTCTTCTGTAAATTATTCATGTCAATATTTTACAGCTATGACTAATCCAACTGATAATTCGCTAATATTCGCACATGTCAGCACTTGCCTTGCTTTGGAACTATCATATGCTCTATCACATGAACCATCACATTCCTCTTGAACCTTGAGGATATTTTGCAGGTCTCCTACAACATACACTCCAGGTGGAATATTTCTGTCGTGGCTGACTTTCTCACGAATCCCAATAATTAAGATGAAATGTCATTTATTCCCGGGGACCTGCCCGACTTCTGTGCACTGTCAAATTTTGCTTCCAGTAATTTCCCATCTCATCTTCATTTACCCAGTAATATCTTCATTTTCCGTGTTTAGCCATTCTGTAATGTGTTTCACCTTTACTTAATACTGGCTTACCATCTGAACTCACAGCTGCTTCTCTTTTCTCCCAAGATCTCTTTAATTTTCTTATAGGGGGCATCGTTCTTCTTCTACACATGCATAGTTTTACAGCCTTGCATTTGTCCATTACTGCTTAGACATTTTGCACCTTCTGTTAATCTCAGTTTTTAGACACCTGTATTCTGTCTCGCCTACTCCATTTGCTGCATTTTTGTATTTTCTTCATCTGTCATTTTAATTCAGCATCTCGGGTGTTATCCAAGAATTTTCACTTGGCCTTGTGTTTGTGCCTTTTTGATCCTCTTCTCCTTTCACTCTTTCGTGCCTCAAAGCTGCCCATTCATCTTCTGTTGCAATCGTTTCATCAATTGTCGGCTGAAGCTCCACTTCAACTTCACATAACCCTCTTGTTATTTCAGTTTATCCAGGTCTCTTGTTCCTAGAATCCTACCTTTTTGCAATTTCTTCATTTGTCATCTGGTGCTCGTAAACATTAAATTACGGCCACAGACTTTATCTGCCCCTACAACTTATTTGCAGTTTAAAATTTGTCTTCGATATCTCTGTCTTACCATTATGTAATCGATGTGAAACATTCCATTGTTTTGAGGTATCTTCCATATATGCAACCTTCTTCCATAATACATGTGTTAGTACGTAGTTAAATTATGCTCAGTCCAAAATTCTGCCAGGCGACCTCCCATTTCAGTCTTTTCCCCAATCCATGTTCATCTAATAATTTTCCTTCTCTACTGTCGAATTGCAGTATCCTATAGTAACAACGTTTTCGTCTCCCTTAACTACCTGAACAAATTATAAATTCTCTCGATCCCTTCATGAGCCAGTTGGCATACAAACATGTACTGCTGTGGTGGTTGTTAGTTTCGAGTCTATATTCGTTACGATTAATGCGCTCAGAAGCTGTTTATAGTAGCTTACACGCATTACTGTTATTAGACTTTCATTTGCATTACCTTTCCTTGACTTTGTATTTATACTCCTGTACTCGCCTGATCATGGTTCTTGCTCCTCCTGCCACCGTAATTTACTGATTCCCACGATTCCTAACTTCAGCCTATCCCTTTCCCGTTTTAAGTTCTGTAACATTTCTATCCTGTTAAGGAACCTACTATTCCATGCTCCGATCGGTAATGCCAGTTTTGTTTTTCCTGATAGACGTTATCCTCTGTCCACAGATCCGAATGGAAGAATATTTTATCTCTGGAACTTTCTACCCAAGTGGATGCCTCCCCTGAAATCAAGCAGGCTTCGGGAAACAAGTCGGTTGTAGTGTCCCCTTGTTTTCGTCCATTCGCAGTAGCAACACAGCAAACTCGCGTGGCCAATTGCACTAGGCCAGATCAATCAGCCATTCACACTGCCGTCCCTGCAACGACTGAAATGGCTACTGCCTTCTTCAAGATTCACAAGCTTTTCCCAGATACTGCTCCGTTGTAGCTGTATCCGCGGTACGGCTGCCCGTGTCGTTGTGGCATGCAAGCCACCCGTCCACGGAAAAATCCATGGGGGATATTACACTAAAGTATGTAAAATAGGTAACTGAAGCTTCTGGGTGTACAGCGGCTAGTTGTTGACATGCAGACCGGTCCATCTTATAATTTATGCTCTGTCGCTGGGTATGTTGGCACTTCAACTGTTTCTTGATGGCTCATCATACGCATATCATATTTGATTCTTTAGTGAAATAAATATTCCACACTTTTTACATTAGCTTATTGTTTACGAATCCTTTTAATTTTATATTTCATTCCATAGCATTACATTTCTGTATCCAATTTATATGCAGATAATTTGATTAATAGCTGAAGACAGGTCCTAATTCCGGGTATACATATTTGTATAGATAAACGTGCTAATTTATGTAGATGACGCTACAATTCTGGAAGAAAGTGAAGATGAGTCAAAAAAAGCATTGTATAAATTACATCAATTAGGGAACAGAAAATTGACTTTCGAATGTCAACAACGAAAACTAAAATCATAGCCCATTATTGGATGTAACTTACCCAGTCAAAAATAATAACAGATAATACCCCACTTCAGCAGGTCTTCAACTGTAATTATGTAGGATGCGACATAAGCTATGATATGGACAAAGGCATAAAAAATAAGATCAACAAATGTCAGTCAGAAAAATTAATTATAAACAAAACACTCCAGAACAAAATACGTATACGTAAGGAGACAAAATTAAAATGTTATACTACCATGGATACAGCTGTACTGGCATAGGGAAGTGAGTCATGGATCCCTAGAAAACGCAATAAAAGTAAACTGCAAGTAGCGGAAATGAGATTTCTTTGAAAAGTGAGAAGTGCTACTAAGGAAGGCCGTAAAAGAAATGAAAGTATCAGGAATGAACCAGATTTTTATTATATTAATAAGAATATCGTGGAAAATAAAACATTATGAAAACATTACTTGCAAGAATAAGTACAGTGAGAATCCCACATTATGCCATATTATACCAGCCAAGAGACGTAGAAAGATTCAGAACGAGGTGGCAGTGATAAATGAAGACGTAATATGCGTGGCTAAGTCTTGAAGTGCAGAAGAAGAAGAAGAAAACATTACATTTCCAGTGCTTACATATCTATAGTTGTGACCGTTGAAGAAAATTCCTTTATGCGGGTATTCGTTCGACAAAGCATGGTTTGTAACCTGGTTTAGTTGCTCATGCCAAATAATTTAGCTGTGTAGAAGTTTCTCTCCCTTCTCTTTGTGAATGCCACAAGAAAGTGGATCCCATAGTCCCTCTTAAATAATAACCTGGTAGTTCAAACTTATTTAAGAAAATTACTTTCGTGTTATTTTGATTTAAACGTGCGCTCTTTCAGAACAACTTTATGATTCCTGGCAATTTGGAGAGAAATATCTGATTACCTGAGACAAACGATAAGAATATTTTTATGAAAGTATTTCACTGATTGAGTCAAAAGAATGGCGGATTTATATGAAAAGACATGGCAGAGCTCGCAAAATTTTATGAAAGTGGGTGAACAGAAAGGAAGAGGATACAAATGGTAAATGTCGTTATTTAGTAGAAACCAGGAGGCAGTGGAATGGTGCAGCTGGGCAGTGCGAAATCCAATTAGGGCAGAACGTGGCGCTTTTGCTGCCCATACAGCGCATTTATTACATCGCCGCGACTGCCGTAATTTTTCTGCCACGTAAAACTCTGCCAGTATTGAGCACATTATCTCTTCTGAGACTGGACGTTTCCTCTCAGCGCAAAAAACCAAATCAATATCATACTTGGCTGGGTGTAGAAGAAGTCGAGTATATTTATCGAAATTGGAATTGCGCTCCGCATGTTATGAAACATAGGTATTGTGTTGGCGCTTTCAATTCTGCGATTCGAAGTTTTTTGACGAAAGCTCGTTTACGTATCACTGATCCTTGCAACTGGAATTAACGCCTGTAAAACGAAGGAAGATTTTTGACGGTTAAGAGTTGACAGTGTAATCAGTATAGTTTCTGTGTGTATGAAAACTTCAATTTTATACAAATAATTCAAAGTACAACAACATGGAAACACCGTGAAAAGTGGATTCTTGAATATAAATTCAGATGCTAACCAAGCGTGCAGGTTGCATTTGGTTGTATTTGGTCACGAACGGCACATGTGCAGTGTCCTCACTGCGTTGCAAGAATCAGTAGTGGCCATCATAGTATTCTGTGGAGTTGGGAGTGCATTATGTCGGAGCTCAGTACATTCGAATGTGGCGAATTGTAGGTGCTAGTGTAGTGTCTGCATCCATAACGGAGGAAGCCGAAGTGTTTCAGTATTTCCAGAGGCACCGTATCGAAGATTTATGCAGCATACCGGGAAAGCGTAAGAACATCATCCACTAACTCATAAGGCGCACGGAATTGTATGCTGAGTGATCGCGACGGACGGTCGTTGAAGAGGATTGTGACGACAAATTAGACGACAGTAGCTGCAAAAGTCATTGCAGAACTGTATGTCGCACTCGCGAACTCTGTCAGTACCAAAACAATACAAAGGATGCTCCAAAGGCCGAGAACTGCAGGGCAAGCTGGAATTCCACGACCACTCTGCTCTGACGAGTCTTGTTTCGCACTGTTTTCGACCCCTAGCCAAGTTTACTTCTTAGGAGTGGAACATGGCGGAGGTTCGGTGACTTCTTAGGCGAGCGTATCGTGGTACTCTATGGGCCGCGTGGTTATTCTGCAATGTTGCATTGCCGGAGTGGCCGTGCGGTTCTGGGCGCTACAGTCTGGAACCGAGCGACCGCTGCGGTCGCAGGTTCGAATCCTGCCTCGAGCATGGATGTGTGTGATGTCCTTAGGTTAGTTAGGTTTAATTAGTTCTAAGTTCTAGGCCACTGATGACCTCAGAAGTTGAGTCGAATAGTGCTCAGAGCCATTTGAACCAGCCAATGTTGCATTACTCCCCGGGATTATGTCACCGTTTTGGTTGAGTAGGTCCGGCCAATGATATAGTGTTTATTCCCCACAGGTGATACTATGTTTCATGACGACATGGAACCCGTTTTGCTTCATATTCTCTGGCGATCACAGTCATCAGAGCCACTGTCATCAGACCCACTGTGGTCTACTTCGAAGAGAAGGATGCATAATCGTTATCCACTTCCATCATCGTTATGTAAAGTTGCCACTATTTTGCAGGAGGAATGATGTGATTCCATCGAAAACCATATAGGACCTATATTTATACACTCCGACACGATGGAAGTTGTTTTGAACACCAACGGTTTTCTACACAATATTGGAAACGGTAATGTGTTGTTTTTTGGCGTTTCCATATTTTCGTCTACTGCCTGTAGTAGGCTCTGTTAATATTGTAGCCAACATAGTGAAGGCTTGAAAGAATAAAAACATAATTTTCATTGTAATTATTAATTGGTTTTCCGTAAATGTTGTTTAATTTATAAGAAATGTAAGAAATGCAGTTCACTGCGTTCGGCGGAAGACAAATGTTTTGAAAATTTAGTTTTATGAATGTTGACGTAGAATCTCTTAGAGCAGTCCATGCGTAGGAAGAATTCATTTCTCAGATTCTGTAGGTAACTTTTAATTTCTGGTTTTATGCTCAAATCTGATGTAGGCAACTGTTAAAGAAATTAGGCGTCCTAGCAATAAGAGCACGAGACAATAACCAGTTAACGCAACATTTTGTTCACAATTTTATCACAGTTTAAAAATAAGATTGGGATTCAAAAGGGGGAAATTCCTGCACTGTTCACATCATAACCATACTTTTGCATTGATGTGACACTAATACCTGATCTTAATTGCAGATTAAGAGAAACATAAAAAGTAAGTCACGAACATAATTAGCATGTAATCGTAATTCCAATGACAAAAATGTATTATACTTGTAAATCGAATTATTTATTCCAAATAACATAAGGGGCGGTCAATAACTTTCTGATCGAAAGCCGTGAATTCCAGAATAGATAAGCCGAACAGACAAAATCCCCGTGAACATTGAGATAATCAAAAGGTTCAAATGGTTCAAATGGTTCAAATGGCTCTGAGCACTATGGGAGCTACATCTGTGGTCATCAGTCGCCTAGAACTTAGAACTACTTAAACCTAACTAACCTAAGGACATCACACACATCCATGCCCGAGGCAGGATTCGAACCTGCGACGGTAGCGGTCGCGCGGTTACAGACAGTAGCAGCTAGAACCGCTCGGCTGGCCTATTAGATGGTTTCCTAGACAATTTGGGAAAAATACCGAGGGGCACTAAACTAATCACTGTCCATTCTGTTGAAGTACAGTGTTATAACAGCTTACCTTTAGACGTTTCCATGAACAGAATAATATTGCCCAATCATGAACAATTTTTTAAAAGATTTCTTGCGAGAATGAATGTACTTTGTATGATACCGGGTCTGGATTGAGGTACATCAGTTTCTGAGTAGTCTATTTCTGGAGAAACAGATGTGTGAGATCATAATCAAGAACGGTGAAGACGATAACGCGTGACACCTCTCTATGCTTTCTGGAGTTAGCGGGAAATGATTACTCGTACACTTAAGTATCCTTCCCACATAGAGTATAAGGTTGCAGTACTGACTTATGGAACAATTTAATAACGTGAAAAAAAATCACGGAAAACAATAGTTCTATCACTTACTCGTACTTTCATTTGTCAACATTGATTATGTCGACATCATCTTGCGGGTGTCTTCACGGGTGACGGTTGATGTTAGTGATTACTCATTTATGGACAACTTTTTTATGTTTTTTTATAGCGCTTTTTCTCTAAACTCTTATATCTGACCTGTAGGTTTCAGACTGGAAAATGGACAAATAAACGTTCACGGATTGTTCGTCGTATGTCATCAATATATCACTTCCGATTCATCTCAGTTTGTAGGTCACACTTCAAAACAGACTAGGACACAAAATAACTCTTAGCTTCATGTTCTACAAATAAACTTTTGTTTATAACCAACGGAACTTCGATGTTCACTTTAAATTAACGGTTATATTACCAATGCTATGTCTAAAGGCCTTGTAACAATTTGTTAATATTGACACTGCAAAAGGTAACAAAAATTATTTTCTTTGTTGACGATGGTGATTTATTTATTTTTAATGATGTTAACTGACTGGTAGTGTACTGTGACAATTATCAATTTTCTCTCGGAAATTGTTGAGTAAGAATATCCCTTTTTTTATTTCGAAATATGGTCCACAATACAATTTGTTTATGATAATAAATATGATGACCTACCACCTAGATAGCCGGTCTCGGGAAGGCGAACAAGCCCCGGACAGTATCCATCCTGTGGAAACGACGAAGGCAGGTGAGCCACTCAGCCTAGATGTGGTTTTTAGGTGGTTTACCACATCCATTTAGGTAAACACTGGGCTGGTGCCCATGTCCCATCTCAGATACACGCTACGCAAATATTTATAAAACGTTATCAAAGTGACCACGACACTAGACCCAAACAGACGGGGTACGCAGTTTCCTTCTAGGGAGGATTAGTGACGTCAGGAAGGGAAAGCGACTACTAAACGCTACTAACCCTGTCAAACCCGATATACAACTATGGCGGCCACGTCGAGAAACGAAAAACAGCAACACCGATCTGTCCAGAATATGCAGCAGAGCGTCATATTGTACATGCTTGCCTGTAGGTTCAAACTACCATATCAATAATTACAATAGTGAAATTTTTATAATGTGGTGTTAATTGTTTCGGACAAGTCAGAAAAAAACATACATCATTTTGATTCAGCAGCCATTATGAATTAAGACAGATGGGAATTAAAAACACTGACTATTTGTGGGCATTTATTGAAGTAAATGGGTAAAGTTGAAAATTTATGCGGGATTGGGACTAGAACCCGGGTCTTCTGCTTACTAGACAGACGTTCTATCCATTTTTTTAAATTAACATTAATACCAACGAGGAGGGCAGGAGGGGGCTCGGCACCTGCCAGACTCAGTGAGGCACTCGAGGCATAACTTTTCGGAAAAGAGCATTCAGATGACCAGAGAATATACCGGTTCTAAGAGTGGAAGAGGCGGGGATCAATTTCTCATGGTAGAAACACCCCAGCTCTGGGCTGGTTTAAGGAAGACACTACTAACAAGGGAACCTTCCCATCTCACCCCCCTCATATTTAGTTATAAGTTGGCACAGTGGATAGGCCTTGAAAATCTAAACACAGATCAATCGAGGAAACTGGAAGAAGTTGTGTGGAACTATGAAAAAAACAAGCAAAATATACAAACTGAGTAGTCCATGCGCAAGATAGGCAACATCAAGGACAATGTGAGCTCAGAAACGCAGTTGTCCCGTGGTTAGCGTGAGCCGCTGCAGAACGAGAGGTCCTTGGTTCAAGTCTTCCTCGAATGAAAAGTTTAATTTTTTATTTTCAGACAATTATCAAAGTTCAGGCACTCACACATAATCAACTTCGCTCTCCAAAATTCCAGGTCATGTTCAGATTTGCTTGGACATATGCGGGATTTGACGGTCTACACACGGAAGAATTTGAAAACGTTAAAAACGTATGTTTTGACAGAGCACAGGGAAAACTGTGCGACTGTGAAACTGTTGCATTCATTTGTTGCAGTTTATGTGACAAACTCTTATGTTTTCATCACTTTTTTGGGAGTGATTATCACATCCACAAGAAAACCTAAATCGGGCAAGGTAGAAGAATCTTTTAACCCATTCGCCACGTGTACAAGTTAGGTGGGTCGACAACATATTCTTGTCATGTGAAGCACATGCCATCACCAGTGTTGTATAGAATATATCAGACGTGTTTTCCTGTGGAGGAATCGGTTGACCTATGACCTAGCTATCAAATGTTTTCGGATCCCATTGGAGAGGCAAGTCATTTCGTCTACTAATCGTACGGTTTTGCAGTGCGTTCGCAAAACACATACACTAAACTTATTACGGTGAACAGAGACGTCAATGAACGAACTTTGCGAAAATAAAGAAAGTAAAGTTTTCACTCGAGGGACGACTTGAACCAAGGACCTATCGTTCCGCAGTTTATCACGCTAACCACGGGACTACTGCGCTCCTCAGCTCACATTCTCCTTGATGTTGCCTATCTTGCAAATGGACTACTCAGTTTGTATATTTTGCTTATTTTTTCATAGTTCCACACAACTTCTTCCTGTTTTCTCGATTGATCTGTATTCAGTTTTTCAAGACCTATCCATTGTGCCAACTTATAACTAAATCTGAGGGGGGTGCTATGGTGAGGTTCCCCTGTAAGAAACCTGGAAAAAACTTGTCTGTGAGATTACGGGCAACCGCTTCAGGCAGTGCCAAAAATGAGTGAGATTTTTCCTACTGTCAGCAAACAAGCAGTAAACTGCGTGTCCAAGAATCCACTTCACGGAATCCGGAATGGGGAGCAGATGAGGAAATATCTGATGAGGAGTCGTACAGGTTATTAGGGCCAGCACATGTTGCACCAGGAACCAGACACCTATCGTCGATCTGCACACCGGTCGATTTTGGTCCGTATCCAGAACACCACAAGAGACACACATCGGGCTTTCTGCAAGGTGAATCCCATGAAGGAGTGACCGGCATACCGGCATACCGTATCTCAGTTGGAGGAAAAAGAAGGGCGACGAGACGTCCGAAAGTTCTGTAGGATCTGCGAGAGAGGGTGGTGCAAGGGCCTCCACCAACAGGATAGTAAGGCACAGAGGACAACGACGCCACAGTACCGTCTGAGAGCTGACGAAAAGGGCTATCACTGATAGCGATACGACAGAGACCTAAACCGCCCATGCGGCATGGGAGGTGAATAGTAAGACGTGGCAAAGATATGAACCCAATGCCGCTAGCTTGCGGCAGGTCATGGCGGCGGAGTAGAAAGTGCCTGTGCCACGAGGGGGATACGTGACGCGAAATGTACATTGAAATATGTATCTGTTGCAAAGGATCGAATGCTCGTAAACGGTGATCTAGGACCCCGGCGGTTGAGACCACTTGCCAAATCAAGTCCTAAGTATCGGATAGTTTCAGCTACACGCAATGGAGTAGTGCTGTCCGCAGGAAGGCCCGCACCCACAGACAGCGTGCTCGATTTGCGGACCCTTAAGGAAGCTACCGGAAGCTTCACCGTAGGTGGTTACCCATACCAGTGACTCCCTGATCTCAGCACCACTACGATGATGAGATGGTTCGTCCACTAAGCCATCCGGACACAGTGGTCATTCCAAGTGGACTGCCCTTGCACACCTTTCATCAGACCCAAATTCTCAAGTTACACCACACAATACTTTTGTATTGCCCTTTGCCCGTTGCCCCTTGCACAAATTTTTAACTTCCCCATTGATTTCAGTCAATGCCCACTAGCAGCCAATGTCTGTAATTCCTTTCTGTCTATCATAATGTCTGCTGGATCAAAATGGTTTCTGTTCTTTGTGGTATGTCCGAAATAAGACACTACAGAGACGGCCAATGGTCTGTTCAGTGCAGATGCACACAAGGCTCTAAGTCTTACGGGAATTGACGAAATGCCTCAAGTAATGAGAATAATGGGCAAGGGGCACTCATTGGTAGTGTGTGGATAAGTTGAGAATTTTGGTCCGACGGAGGCGTGTAGAATAGTGCGTGCGCTTCCAACGACTACTGTGTTCGGCTGTGTGTGGACACGCAGCGAGGCGCAGCCAGCCGGTTTTTGTGTTTACTGAGCCCGCAACCGCGTGCCGTCGTTTGTCTAACAGTACACCATGGAATACAACTACCGCCAAGCGACATTGCGGTTCACTTTTTGTCTTGATTACGCCTGTCCCAAGCCGCTCGATGACGAATCCAAAGCGAAGATACCGCCGAAACGACATCTCAGGGATCTATATTTCCATAGTCAGTAGTATTGTCTACATGAAGATGATTAACGACGCGGCATGTCACAAAATTATACGAGAGGCAAACCGTAGACGACGCATCTGTCACTTTCACGGCAACGTGAGATCCGTCACGGCTGACCGTGCTCATCTTGCTATAAAAAGGATCAGATTTTCAAACTGCACTATTGGCCATTAAAATTGCTACACCTCGAAGATGACGTGCTACAGAAGCGAAATTTAACCGACAGGAAGAAGGTGCTCTGATATGCAAATGATTAGCTTTTCAGAGCATTCACACAAAGTTGGCGCCAGTGGCGACACCTACAACGTGCTGACATGAGGAAAGTTTCCAACCGATTTCTCATACACAAACAGCAGTTGACCGGCGTTGCCTGATGAAACGTTGTTGTGATGCCTCGTGTAAGGAAGAGAAATGCGTACCATCACGTTTCCGACTTTGACAAAGGTCGGATTGTAGCCTATTGCGATTGCGGTTTATCGTATCGCGACATTGCTGCTCGTCTTGGTCGAGATCCAATGACTTTTAGCAGAATATGGAATTGGCGGGTTCAGGAGGGTAATACGGAACGCTGTGCTGGATCCCAACGGTCTCGTATCACTAGCAGTCGAGATGATAGGCATCTTATCCGCATGGCTGTAACGGATCGTGCAGCCACGTCAACAGATGGGGACGTTTGCAAGACAATAACCATCTGCACGAACAGTTCGACGACGTTTGAAGCAGCATGGACTATCAGCTCGGAGACAACGGCTCCGGTTACCCTTGACGCTGTATCACAGACAGGAGCGCCTGCAATGGTGTACTCAACGGCGAACCTGGGTGCACGAATGGCAAAACGTCATTTTTTCGGATGAATCCAGGTTCTGTTTACAGCATCATGATGGTCGCATCCGTGTTTGGCGACATCGCGGTGAACGCACATTGGAAGCGTGTATTCGTCATCGCCATACTGGCGTATCGCCCGGCGTGATGGTATGGGGTGCCATTGGTTACACGTCTCGTTCACCTCTTGTTCGCATAAACGGCACTTTGAACAATGGACGTTACATTTCAGATGTGTTACGACCCGTGGCTCTGCCCTTTATTCGATCCCTGCAAAACCCCACATTTCAGCAGGATAATGCACGACCGCATGTAGCAGGTCCTGTACGGGCCTTTCTGAATACAGAAAATGTATTACTGCTATCCTGGACAGCACATTCTCCAAATCTCTCACCAATTGAAAACGTCTGGTCAATGGTGGCCGAGCAACTGGCTCGTCACAATACGTCAGTCACTACTGTTGATGAACTGTGGTATCGTGTTGAAGCTGCATGGGCAGCTGTACCTGTACACGTCATCTAAGCTCTGTTTAACTCAATGCCCAGGCGTATCAAGGCCGTTATTATGGCCAGAGGTGGTAGTTCTGGGTACTGTTTTCTCAGGATCTATGCACCCAAATTGCGTGAAAATGTAATCACATGTCAGTTCTAGTATAATATATTTGTACAATGAATACCCGTTTATCATGCGTATTTCTTCTTGGTGTAGCAATTTTAATGGCCAGTAGTGAACTCCCTGCGGGCGTTGTGTTCGAGGCCCTAGTGTTCTTACTGTATGGTCATCGAACAAGTTGCCGAAAAGTGTGCACAGTTAAGGACGTATCCCACCCAGACAGTGTTTGGCAAGTTCGCATCGAGCTTCGGATCGTCCCTCTGGATAGGAGGTTGCAGGACTATGATTTTGAACGATGGTCAACCACGCACACGCTCTGGCTTCGGGAAAGAAGACCATCTATGTTCAGAATGCATTCAACGACGTGTTGCGCAGCTTCCTCTTATGGACATGGCACCGAACGACCACCATGACAGTCCGGCCGGTGATGTAATCGGCAGGACGGCAGCACTCACCGCGACGACGGCAACTCCAAGTCCGGCGCACGGTCACGTCGACCACAGCCATAGGTCTCCCAACTATGACTCGGACGTCACTGCGGACACTAACACCGGGGTGGCCGCCTCAGGATCGCCTTCCCGACTCACAAAGGAAGGGGTGACTCCACCCCACGGCCGATCTACGTTTTCCCCACGGCCGCTCGACGCATTGGTCGTACCTACTGCTGGGTTAGAGGAAGAGGAAGAGATTAGTGTTCAACGTCCCGTCGCCCCGACGAGTTCACTAGAGACGGAGCACATGATAGAATTAAGGAAGGATGTAGAAGGAAAGTCGCCGTGCCCTTTAGAAGGAACCATTCCGCTATTTGCCTTAAGCGATTTAGGGATATCACTGAAAAGTCAAATCAGGATGGCCAGACGCGGTTTTGAACCGTTGTCATCCCGAATCGCTAATGGCAAACCACTGCGCTACCCGCTCGGTGCGGCCTTCGAGTTGGGCCATCGTTGCGTCGTCTGATGCAGAAGACATGTTCGTAAAGAACGATCACCATACCGCCGCAGGCGTCGTCGTAGTCCCCAACCCCCGCCCCTACCCCACAAAGACGCTGCTCTTGACCGGCAGGAAGACACACGCTGCCCAATGTCAGCCGAAGTGACACCGACGGAAAACTTTACGCTACGCTTGCCTTCGGATGTCGGATGTGTAGCTTGAGAACAAAGTCTATGCGCAGGCCTCACAAGACCCCCTCCCTTCAGAGAGAATCATATGGATACAGAATATGACTCGTAATGTTTCCATGAGGTAAGGTTTACAGCCAGAAAGTATTTTACAAAATGCATTTTAATCATCAGATGTTTATTGTCCCGTTACTCATCTACCGGTTTCTCTTATTAACCATCATCCAGGATGTCTATCAACATCAACATTAAAAAATTAGTGAAAATACAGTGCATGCAAAAACAGCAAAACTCAACCAATATATGGGTGCAAAATTCCATTTGTACTTACAGGGTACAACAGAATAGTCAAAAACATCCCATACTCTTTAGAAGCTGAACCATATAGAAATTATCCACAACTGGATAACCAATTTGTCTTAGAACGCTGACTGTCATATTTTATGTCAAACATACAAATATCACAGGAGAAACAAGACGAACAATTACTTGGAAAATAACACAGCAGTCAAGCTATATCAAAGACAATGAATTTGTAGTACATAGGTAACATAACAACATCCTTCAGCATCAGTGATACGGTGAAGGAATAGAACATCTTTACCGACATATTTAACTCAACGTAAACAAAAGCAGAAAAACATCAATACTGAAGTTACAGGAAAAACAGCTGCAAGGTAAAAGTGGTACCACATATTATGAAACCAGATATTTTTACAACAACTGGTTCATGGTGCAAAACAAATTACATAATAAAATTAATAATGTCAATATAAACTGCAACATTGAATTCCAGTGCCACTTCACTAGCAGCAACACCCTTTGTGTAATGATAGGCATCAGACAGGGTGTAAATTCAGAGCCATCTAGTCTCTTTTTTTTTTTTAAAGCAAACGATATTTTTCCAAAGGGTAACCAAAATATTAAACTGAAACCAACAGTGGTATATAATTGTCTACTCGTACATCGTCACAAGATGATCTGTTATGTAGTCCCAGGTAATGTAATAACAAACTTAAAGTGTTATTATCTAATTTCAAACATAAAATCATCTATACCTCAAATTGAAAGGGATGTTCTTCAAAGTCCAAGGACAATCATCAAATATGTAAGTAGGAATTACCATAGAGACATGTAAAGCCAATGACTTGTATGGGTCTTAGGCGGCTCATTTATTTTTAAGTATCGTGATTAGATCATTTTAGGCATGGATTGTTTTAATGTCCACAACGTTTCAGTGATGCATTCCGTAATTCTAAGCTTTTTCTACACTGGCATCTTAGAAATGGATGTCAATCGTATGCCCTAATCATTACTGTTCCGTACATCCATCACAGTTAATAACTGATACCTAGGTGGTTTTTGGCACTGTTTTTGTACCACATACCGCAACACATTGTTTTTGACTTAATGTTCGTTAGTATAATAATTATTATTTAAGAATAGCCCTCATAGTTTGAGTTATAGATGATTTTAGCGTTGTCACTAGATAATTACACATTAAACCTGTTATTACATTACCTGGGACTACGTAGCTGATCATCTTGTGACGATGTTCACAATTGTATACCACTGTTTCTTTTAATTTGATACATTCGATACAGCCTCTTTTGAAAAATATCGCTTAGTTAAGAAAAAAGAGATTAGATGTTTCTGAATTTACTCCCTGCATTACTATTATTGCATAAAGGATGTTGCTGTAAGTGAAGTATCACTGAAATTCAATGTTGCACTAAATATTAACATTATTGATTTTATTCTGTAATTTTTTTTGCACCATGAACCAATTGTACACATTTATTGTTGTAAACAAAGCGGGTTTCACTGATACAAGGTTCCACGCCGGCCGCTGTGACCGAACGGTTCTAGGAGCTTCAGTCCGGAACCACGCTGCTGCTACTGTCGCAGGTTCGAATCCTGCCTCGGGTATGAATGTGTGTGATGTCCTTAGGTTACTTAGGTAGAAGTAGTTCTACGTCTAGGAGACTGATGACCTCAGATGTTAAGTCCTATAGTGCTTAGAGCAATTTGAACCATTTTGTGGTTCCACATTTATCTTGTGACTGCTTTTACTGTAACTTTCAGTATTAAGGTTTCTCTGCTTTTGTTTACGTTAAGTCAAAGATGTCGGTAAAGATGTTCCATTCCTTCACCTTATCAGTGATGCTGAAATATGTTGTTATATACCTACGTGGTACAAACGCATTATCTTTGATATAGCTTGACTGCTGAGTTATTTTTCCAGTAATTGACCGTCCCATTTCTCCTGTGATGTCTGTATGTTTGACATATAATATGACTGTCAGCATCTAAGAGAAACTGGTTATCTAACCGTGGATAATTTCGATATGGTTCAGCTCCATATGTTGGTTGAGTTTTGCTATTTTTGTATGCATTGTACTTTCACTAATTTTTTAATGTTGATGTTGATAGACATCCTGCGTGATGGTTAGTAAGCGAAACGGGTAAATGACTAATGGGACAATACACATCTGATGGTTAAAAATAATCTTATAAAAACAAAAGGAATTCAGAACAGTCCCCCCACATAGGGGCGTGAGGCGACGACGCCGAGGACGAGCTGGCACCTTAAACAGAGGTGCTACCATCGTCTTGCACCAGTACCCAATAGAGCTTCCATCCAAAACTAAATCTGTGTTTGAAACGTACTTCATGTTATTATTTTTTCAAATTAAAGAACTGTGCGTTACTACTTTCGCAATATCCTATAGATTAAGATTTTTTTTCTAATTTCAGATAAGATTTGTAGATTGGAGGACGTCCATCATGGACACACCTCGTTTTGGACAGAGCAACTTGTCGGATGTGGGACTTCATGATGACTGATATTTGAAAAAAAAAAAAAAAACACTTTATCTAAGTACAAAAGGATTTATGTTGCTTGATCCATTAGTTATCCAAAAAATGGTAGAGATCGCTCATTTTACACTTTGGTAACGAAAGTCATGGGACAGCGATATGTACAAATACAGATGGTGGTAGTATCATGTAGACATGGTATAAAAAGGCAATGCATTGGCGGAGCTGTCATTCATATTCATATGATTGTTGTGAAAAGGTGTCCGATGTGATGTTGGCCTCACGACGGAAAGTAACTGACTTTGAACGCTGAATGGTAGCTGGAGTTAGAAACATGGGACATTCCTTTACGGAAGTCGTTAGGGAATTCAGTATTCAGATATCCACAATGTCAAGAATGTCTCAAGAACACAAATTTCACGAATTAACTCTCACCATAGACAACGCAGTGGCCGGTGTCTTTCATTTAACGACCGAGAGCAGCTGCTTATGCTTAGTCACTGCTAACAGAGAAGCAACAATGCGTGAAATAACCACATAAATCAATGTGGGACTTACGATGAACATATCCACTAGGACAGTGGCCTTAATAGGCTACGGCACAGACGATCGACGCCAGAGTCTTTGCTAATAGCACGGCATCGCCTGCAATGTCTGTCCTGGGCTAGTGACAATATCGGTTGGACCCTAGACTACTGGAAAACCGTGGCCTGGTCTGATGAGTCCTGATCTGGTAAGAGCGGTTGGTAGGGCTCGAGTGTGGCACAGACCCCAGAAGCTTTGACCCAAATTGTCAACAAGGCACTTTGCAAACTGGGAGTCGCTCCACAATGGTGTGGGCTGTTTACATGTATCCAACCGAACCGACCATTGACTATAAATAATTATATTTAGCTACCTGGAAACCATTTGCAGCCATGAATCCCGAACGACGATGGAATTTTTGTGGATGACAAAGCGCCATGCAAACGCCACACTATTGTTGTCGATTGGTGTCATGAATATTCTGAACAATTCGAGTAAAAGATTTTGCCACACAGATCGACCGGCATTAATTCGAGTGAGCATTAATGGTATATAATTGGGAGGTCGTTCGGACAATACTTTGTCTTTTATGGACAGTATGGCTCAATATTACTGCAGGTGACTTCCAAAGAGTTATTTGTGCTACATCCAGCTGCTGCGCTATACGGAGTAGAAGATGGTCCGACACTATATTAGGAAGTATCCCATGAGTTTTGTCAAGTATAGGCTCACTGCGGATAATGGAGTCTTAATATTCAATATATAATCTTTGATGAAGATTTAGCACTAATCCCGAAGACCAAAGAAGAAACAAAATATGCTATAGAAAAAGTAAACAAGAAAACGGCAAAAGGCAGGCTTCCCCATATCTTATGGAAACCCATTAAATGAAACATTGCGTCTAAACAGAATATCAGCTTAACTTGGAATACGGCACTATTTTACAGGTATCCTCCTTCTAATGCAATGAGCCTAGCATTGTGGCTACTAAACAATACGATACTGAATGCCGCCTGATGTCTTTGCGGACATGTCATATTGCAAGGAATGAGAAAAGTAGAGCGGAGGCAAATGACGGAATATCTACCGACGAATAGGGAAAATCCAGTGACATAAGCGACTTCGACAAAAGGTGGATTTGTATGGCCGGCGCACGGGAACCAGCATCGGCGAAACTGTTCAAAACAGAACATGGAGTTCTGAAGTTTGACCGCCTTATAGAGCAGAGTAGGAGGCGATCTGTAGCAGATATGAAGATAGAACGCAACGCTGGTGCAGGGGCACATGTTTCTAAGCACGCCGTTCAGTTCACATTGTTGATGATAGGTTCTGCAGTAGTCAACTACATATCCCATACTGGCCAAACGACATCGTTAATTACGACTGCAATCGGCACAAGGGTGTCAAGAATGGACTGTAAGTTAATGGAAATGTGTCGCCTGGTCGAATTAATAACGTTTATTGTTGTAGCAGTTCTATGGTCGTGTCTGCATACACTGCGATTCAGACGAACAGCTGCTCAAAAGGTGCAGCGCGCTATGGAAGCTGGCTAGAACGAACAACATTATGCTATGGTGGACATTCACCTGGCCTTCCTTGGAAACTATGATAGATACTGAAGGCACCACGACACATGTGATCCACCTGAATTTCTTGCTGACCACTTGCATTCCTTCAATATGGATGTCTTCCCCGATAATGACGGCATTTTCCAGCAGGATAACTGTCCGTGATTTCAGACCAGAATCATCTTACATTGGTTTGGCAATCATGGTAGTGAACTAATATTGATATCTTGACCATTAAAGTAGCCCGACCCGAACCCAGTGGATCACATTCGAGACGTTACTTGGCACCAGTTTTCCTCCCACGAACTGCTGACACATATAATCGTGTAGGCTTCTGCAGTCAGTCAGGCGACATAAAATTTTTTAAACTATGGCACTGTGTGATAATGTAAAGAAACCTACTGGAGAAGCCAACGTTTCAGCCACTGCAACTGTGGGCGAAGTCTTGGTTTCTCCAGTATGGTCTGGGTCCAACCCAGGAAAAGGCAGCTGCAACCGTGACCGAAATCTTGATTTCTCCAATATGGTCTGTGTCTAGACCCTGGACAAGGCCACTGTAACCATGTTTGAAAGGCTAGTTTGCCCAATACAGCCCAGAGTTGAACCGGACTACCGCATCTGTGGCTGAACCGTTGGTTTGTCCAGTGTATTCTGGGTACTGTAAAGGATGAGCCAGACAGTAGGAGATTTTACTTTGTTATATGAGCCTCCAAACGGTAACTTCATTTTTCCATTGCGGCCAAGCCACGGCCGACAGTGTTAGCTGCCTGTAAATTCTTTCGTCCCACGGTCTAGCAACAGGAAGTCAGCACCGACGAAGGGCACCTTGTTCACGCGCCTCTCTCATGTGCTGACGAGGTAACGCTGCCCCAGGCGTCGCTTAGCAGGCAACGCTCTGGAAAGTTCCATGCCGCCCGCACGGTTTACTCGGTCCTGACCAATCAGGGTGGAGGAAGCCGCGTGGTGCGTCTAATATACCCGGCCGCCCGTCGCCGAGCCCTCTCTTGCATTCTTGCTCACCCGCGAGTCGGATGCGCGCTCTGTAGCATTGAACATCTCCCGCTTCTCCCGGTGCTGCGGCACTGTGGACTTAGTTTTGGCAGACAACAACTTTCGGTAGCTTCACGAACAATGTTAGCTAAATTATAAGCTCTGGCTCACCCTCACCTCCCTAGGCCTATGTAGCCCCGTTCAACATGCTTTAGCCCATAAATGGCCTTTCTCTCAAAATTACCCTATTATTCCACAACGCCCACCTCCTGCCCATACCCGCCATCCTGTACAACTGGTGTCAGAAGTGGGGATGCGTTCCCGTAGTGACTTTGTCGCTACACCATATTCTTTCCGGCTAAACGCCGTACACTTCGCGCATGGAATGCGCCAACCGGCCGCCACGCTTGCTCCACGTGGGCCGTGGCTGCGCCAGTGAACACGCACAGGGCGCGCGCTGCAGCGAGGCAGCCCTCGCTAGTCAGCCACGAGAGCCGGACGCCGCCGCGCTGCCCGCTGCCTGAGTTCGAGGGGCCTGCGCTGCGCGACCGGCCGGGCCTCAGTCATCCGCCGCGCCGCCCACCGCCGCGCCAAGGGCCTGCCGCCATCGCCGACCGGCCGAGCCAGCGTCGTCCGCCGCCAACACATTTGCCGCCGCCCGAGGGTCCGGACGCCGCCGCCGCCGACCGCTGCAGCCACTGCAGCCACTGCACCACGCCGTCGCCGCCACCACTGCGTCGCACCGCCTCCATCGCCATGTAAGTCGCCGCGATGCTTACAACTATAGCTTCGACGATTTTCCGCCGCTGGATTGAGAATCTTTGTGGCCGTCCTTTTTTTGTAACAATCATTACTTTTTTCTGGTCACTAGCGTCCCATAATATTGTAAACATGCCGATGAGAACACGAGCGACGGAACGGGATACCCTCGCAGAGGCACCTGCCTCGCAAGACCCACTCGATTCCATAAATGCGCAAATGCGCCAGTTATTCGCACAAAATCAGGAGCTACTTGAGCAAAACCGCATCTTGAAACAGACGCTGGAAGCTAGTGCGCGAACTTCCATACCTGTGGCTAGCTCCACCACTGTAACAAATGCTCAAACAGATGCAACTAACACTAATTCTGTCTCTAATACAAACGCCACAGTTTCTGCTAACATGGCGACTGTAAGCAATTTTCCTGTGGCTGAATTCATCCCCACGTTTTCTGGGAAGTCCCACGAAAATGTGGCTATGTTCTTACAAAATATTCGTGATGTGGGTCGCACGTGTGCCTGGCCGGATGATCTATTAGTCAATGTAGCCAGACTGAAGTTGACAGGGGAAGCCCGAATGTTTATAGAAACGGTGGACGAATTGTGTGACACGCACGAATTTGAAGTATTGGCCCGCGGATTGACTACGCGTTATTCCGATACCAGAGGTACCGGATATTAGAGAGATCAATTATCAACCCTTAGGCTGAAGCCTAACGAGGATTTTGATGCCTTTGCAGATCGCATACGAGCAGTATCTTGTCGTACCTGTAAGCTAGGCGAAAATGCCAGTGAAAACAGAATTTTCCGCTCAGAAGCCGAAGCGGGTGCAATTGATGCATTTGTTCGCGGTATTGACCCCCGCATCGGAGGAGAAGTCAAAGCAGCCTCCCCCACTTCTCTGTTTGAAGCTGTTCGTTTGGCAATGTTAGGGACTAGTGCAGCAGGGGATACAACCCGTCGGCTTTGGACAATGACGTCACAAGTGGCCAATCGAGAAGCGATTCTTCTTAGTGTTGTAGCTCCCTTCAGTGGCTAAGTGTTTTTTGGCTTTTTAAAAAAAAATCTCACGAGATAGAATAAACAGATCCACTTTATTAAGCAATCAGTAAAAAAACGAAACTGAAACATAACAGCAAAAGCGAAAATGGTAAACTGCTCTCTGGCGGCTTGTGACGTCCTTGTCCAAAGCCGACGGGTTGTATCCCCTGCTCCACTAGACCCCAATGTTACGCGAAGAGGTATTGGGTTTTTGCGTTGCCGCACCGCGCCCAACGGACCCAGTACCGGTCCCAGCAAAAGAAGTATTTTGTCAGCGTTGTGGGAAGCCCAACCATACGGCAATGCGCTGTCGCGCGCCGTATTGCACTATTTGCCAGACAGTAGGTCATGCTAATAATGTTCGCCCCACAAAGTCACCATTTTCTAATCAGATGCGCGGCCACCGCCGCAACGCGGGCTTGAATCAGGGAAACGCTTGGGGGGCAGGTTCCGCCACCCATCCGCGCCACCGACAAAAATAATACACCCGGTTAGGACCGAAAAATGTAAAGAGGTGGAACACGTTAGTCTAGTTGGCGTACTCGGGAACAAAATAGTTGGAATTTTAGTTGATCTGGTCCTCAAGTTAGTGTATTGTTTGTGGAGAAAAATGATCGAAGGGTGTTACAGCCACCCCGGTACCATATCAGTGGCCTTGGAGAGGAAGTAATTGTCCCTGCAGGTTCGTGTGTAGTGAATCTGCAAATAGACGAGGGTAAATACAGAGGATGGAAGTAGTAAGGCTAAAGAAGGGTCAATTTGATATCATACTATGGAATGACTTCCTGCACCGTTATCAGGGGATAGTGGATTATCGAACGCGAACTGTGCAGTTCGGTGAAGCAATTCACCGATTTGGCAGTGCGCACCCCCGTCAGACGCGAGGGAGCTGTGAAAGGCGCCGTTCACAGTCTCCCATAAAACCGCAGATGTGGGCGATAAAAACCACTGACCCTGTGAGGATAAAAGGCGGAAGTGGAAAGATTCTCTGGATAGATGTCAAAAGTCAAGAACAGCCCCAGACAGACATTCTGCTTGACCCGCTCACCCAGAATGATGTTTTAGACCGTCAGTCAGTACATATAAAGAGAAGTATCTGCCGACCAGAGAGGAGACAGAAGGGTTTTGGGATACCAGTAAGTATAGATAATTTTGATGTAAAAGATGTTGATACCGAAGGGTACTATTGTTGCCAGTCGTCAGGAAATTTTTGAGGGAGTAAGAGGAGCTGAGAAGCAGCGAGATAAAGATGAGAAAGGAAGGAAAGGAAAGAAATGTTCAGTTAGGGAAGTGCGATATGTCGCGTCGACGTTAAGGAGTCAGTTAGCAGGGAAGTTAGGTCATTTAAATAGTGAGGAGAAAAGGTTGTTGCAGCCGGTATTGGAGGAATTTTCGTGGTTGTTTGAAGAGAGGCAGTTTCTACTGGCCACGGATTTGGTTCAGCACGAAATTCCGACCGGAGAAGCTCGGTCCATTGCACAAAAACCTTACCGTATACCATATCATTTGCAGTCTGTAGTTGAAGATACGATTCAGCAGCAATTAGCTGCAGGAGTCATACAACCCTCCTCGAGTGCGTGGGCGTCTCCCGTGGTCGTTGTGCCAAAGAAATCAGTAAATGGGGAGAAAGCCTATCGCCTATGTGTCGATATGCGGGCAGTAAATCGGGTAACGACACCAGACACATATCCGTTACCGCGCATTGATGAAACATTGGACCGATTGGGCAACTGTAAGTATTTTACCACCCTTGATTTGCGTTCTGGGTACCATCAAATCCCTGTTGCACCCCAGGACCGCCATAAAACTGCTTTTGTGGTACCTACAGCATTGTGTGAATTTGTAAGGATGCCATTTGGATTGAGAAACGCCCCTGCCACTTTTCAAAGATTTGCAGACTTGCTGCTGCGTGGGTTGAAACCTACAACATGCTTGGTGTATTTAGATGACATTATTTTTTCTAAAACGATAAAAGAACATGCAGAGAGACTGAGGGATGTTTTGCAAAGGTTAAAAGGAGCTCATTTGAGTGTAAAATTAGAAAAGTGTGATTTCGCCCAGTCACAAGTACAATATTTAGGTCATATAAGTGGAGAAGGTGTCAAACCGGACCCCCGTTTGACCACCGCAGTAAAGGAATTTCCAACACCGACAAATGTCAAAGAACTACAGTCATTTTTAGGGCTTGCAAACTGCTACAGACGTTTTGTGAATAATTATGCCACCCTTGCTAAGCCCCTGACTAATTTATTGAAAAAAGGAGTTAGTTTTATTTGGACCAAAGAATGTGATAAAGCTATGCAACAAATTCAACATGTTTTAACTAGAGCCCCTGTACTAGCGTACCCGGATTTTGAAAAACCATTCATACTGTCAGTGGACGTCTCAGATTATGCTGTAGGAGCCATCCTGTCACAAGAGATAGATGGCGAAGAACGACCAATTGGTTATGCGTCTCGACAGCTTAATAAAGCAGAGTCAAATTACAGCACAACTGAGAAGGAACTTCTAGCACTCATATTTGGTGTAACGTATTTCCGATGTTATTTGTATGGGAGAAAATTCACTGTCATCACTGATCACGCCGCGTTACAGTGGATGTTGAGCTTAAAAGACCCTAGCAGTAGGCTAACTCGTTGGGCTTTGAAATTGAGCGAATTTGAGTATGAGGTGAAACACAAACCGGGCAAGTTACATCAAAACGCCGACGCATTAAGCCGAAAAGTCAGTGATCGTAGCTAATGACGTTTCTATTGAAGAGTTAAGGGAGGCACAGCAGAGAGACGTCGAATGTCAGAAATATGTGGCTATGCCTGAATTTTCCGTTGATGATGGAATTTTATATCGAAAGACCCACTTGGGTAAACAGGCAGTAATCCCGAAAGAATTACGTTCCAGGATTATCGCACAATGTCACGATAGCCTGCATGCCTGTCGTAACGGCCTTCGCGCCACAAATTGCCGAATAGCCGCCCGTTATTTCTGGGCAGGAAGACGGAAAGACGTGCAAAAGTATACACAAAATTTTCTGCCTTGCGTTAAGAGGTCATTACCGCCTCGAACGAAAGTGCCTTTACAGCAGGTACCAGAAGCCACTTACCCTGGGCAGTAGTAGCAGTAGATATTGTCGGTCCTTTCCCTGTGAGCCCCCAAAATAATCGGTATATTCTGTCCCTTATAGATCATTTCTCTAGATTCTTGATTTTCGTTCCTATACCAGATATGTCCGCTGAAACAGTAGCGCGTGGTTTTGTCCCCCCTTTTGGTGTTACCATACGGAAGCCCTGAAGCTGTACTCACCGACCAAGGTACGAATTTCATGTCTGCAGTGTTTACCGAAGTTTGTCGGTTATTGCGAATTAAAAAGTGGCGAACGACACCGTTCCACCCAAAAGCGAACGGTCGCCTGGAGCGAGTCCACCGCACCGTTATGCGCATGCTGTCTTACTATGTTAATAAACATCACTCTGACTGGGACAAGTATGTTCAATACGTTACGTCAGCATATAACAGCCGTGTCCATGAAGCTACAAGGTACTCACCTTATGAAGCAGTATATGGCCGCCCTATGAATTCGCCTTTCGAAATTGACAAACTGCCCCCTGGAATTAAATCCAAAGATGTGAAAGGTCTAGCTCGGCGTCTAAAAGCCATCTGGAAAATGGGAACAATGCCCGAGCCACCGCCCAACAGTTAAACAGAAGTAATCAAAAAGCAAAAGTGCCAGAGTACAAGATAGGAGACCTAGTTATGTTGAGCAATCCAGTAGTAAAAAAGGGAAGAACCTACTTATGAAGGACCATACCGTATCATCCGGCTTACTTCACCAGTAAATGCGGAAATTGTTAGCGGAACGCACAGTAGTCGTTCATTTTGACAGATTGAAACTGTATAAAGGACCCGAGCCACCCCCATCTAACAGTGAAACCGGGCCTATTGCGCCAATAGTTCCACCCAAAAATGCAAGAAAGAAGGTAATACAACCGCCTAGACAGCAAGGTAGATATGCTCTAAGGTCAAACCCCTACGATTTGCGTTCCAGAACGTAGATCTGAGATGGTATGTAAACAGTTGAGAAAGTCCTGTATGCAGAAAGAGAATCAATTGACGGAAAACACCGTAGTTACTATACCTTTCATTAAGTTTTGCATGTTAGTTATAAGTAGACATAAGAATTGGTAACCATTGGTGACTGGTAATAGAATTTATGACGTCACATGTTAATGGAAGTGATTGAAGTTAAGTAATCATTTTGTCTTGTCATTTAACGTCTCCAGTAATGTTATCGTAGCAGTCGAAAATTAAAAACACAATCATTCTTTAATCATGGAATTAAGGGGAAAGTTGTCCTTGTCAAAAGAACACGTAGAGAATGAATTAGTTACTCTTGTAGTGCACGAACACAGGTATTAAAGCTTTACGATAAAAATGATAGTAACACGCCTTCGTAACTGCCAGTAGATCAATGACTACATGCTGCCGTCTACCTGTCCTTTGAAATACGCCCTATTACATGTATGTTTTGCTAAATGATCACACAACGATAATAACAAGAATAAGTATGTCCAAGTTAAACAACAAATAGGTTACTCTAAAAAAGAGTCTTCCTCAAGTGCTATTTTATTGTTTTCATGGTGCGATGTTGAACGGACAACATGGTAAGTTTTTTTCCTTGGTACCACGTATTTCTGTATATCAAATACCACGGAAAGAGTCGCGTAAATACCGCCGCTGTTGTCTACAGCTGGTCACATGCTCCGAGCCCCGCCCCTCCCTGTCAGCTGGCGACGCGGCCCCCTTCCCTTCCCTTCCCTTCCCTTCCCTTCCCTTCCCTTCCCTTCCCTTCCCTTCCCTTCCCTTCCCTTCCCTTCCCTTCCCTTCCCTTCCCTTCCCTTCCCTTCCCTTCCCTTCCCTTCCCTTCCCTTCCCTTCCCTTCCCTTCCCTTTCACCGGCCTGCCGACAGAGCGACCATTGCAGTTCCAACTTCCCCACCCACCGCCTCTGTCTTTGGCGCGTACAGTATCTGCACCTTTCCCCTCGCCCCTCCCCAACGCCCACCCTTGGCCCTGCACGCCACGTGCGTCAACCACGCTACACCTTCGTACATTCGTACGTTGCAGCTTAAACAGCAAACCTAAAGTGACAGTTACAGAAATAAAATCACCAGCTTAATATTGCCCTACAGATTTTATTAGTCTAATCTAAAGACGGGAATCTACGTGTATTGTCTATTTGAATTTCAGTATGGAACAAAAATTGAGAGAGAGAACTTTTCCTGGTACGCATTGTCTAAACCATCAGGATTGGTAAACGTTGGAATTTCAGATCGACCTCCGGCTATGTTGTATCACCACCACGGTTAATAAACGGATCTATATGGCGTCAAGAAAGCCGGCACTTGCCGCTATATCTGTCCTGTAAACGACCGCTGTGTGGGAAACGCGTTAGCCAAGGAGTTGGGTTTGGAATGCCATCGCAAAATACAGTTTCTATAGAAGCCTAACGCCTGCCAGTTACCTAAATTTTAGGAGAACAGAGTATTTAAGTAAAATAATTGGAAACCTATAGTTTTGTGATCTCTAGCGACTGAAGTTATTAGAGTCCATTAGAAAAGAACATCCTCCATGCATAACTGTCGTGAACAACATAACTCCGGAAGGAAATTTTGTGACAGTACCGAGAGACAAACTCCATGCGTAGCAAGAGGACGGACCCAGCGTGAACGCCAGTTATGCCGCCGAACCAGTGAAACAGGACGCAGCCGTACTGTCAGCTGTACTGTCAGCTGTGCTGTCAGCAACTTATAATCTCACGAGCGCGACGCGTGTCGCACCTTAGCACCTCAAGCTGCACTGAATCTCAACACAAGAATTCTTAACCATTATATAACGAACCCTATGAATAACTTTATGCACATTTTCAATAGTCAGGAACTTACTTTGCTCCCTACACACTTTTTATATGGCAAATGAACTCTAATTTTATTAAAAACCAAAGCATCAGCAGGTAAGTCATATCGACGTCTTCCGAGATGCAACTAGCTTCGTCGAGCCGCCAATAATGATAATATGGAAGCAGGTAGGTGAGAGAATTAACACAAGGAAAAACAATCATATCCTTGAACGATTGACTGGGTGGCTGATAATCAAAAATATTTGCAAAAACAAAACACAGCAAATAGCATATCACATGTTTAATAATTATTGGTCTGTTCATTGAAGGCGACACAATACCACTTTTCATCAGAGTCTTGTTAAAGGAAGTATTAACATGTCATTACTCTATTCCACAGAATTACACACAACATTGCCATTACTTAATGACAGTTTTCTTGTAGGCAGAAGTATCAAAGACCATCAGTTAGTATGGAAACACAAACGAGAACATAAAGAAATACCCGGGGATGCTTACATTCATTTTGCTACGAAATGAAACTGGAGGATAAGGAAGTTTTGTTTGAAGGAAATATTATTTTGAACTTTTGCTTTTGTTGCGGTTTTGCCATGTCTTGTATCACTATGACGAGTTGCCAATTACTTATGTCTAATTACTTGTGTCTAATTACTTAAGTCGATGTATTATTTTTACTATTGTTCATTTTGTCCAAGTCTCATTTATGCTATTATCAAATGTTTAGACAGTTTTAGCTAGAGCCTGCCAGCACCAGTAATTTAGTATTTGTTTCAACCTAGTGTTTCCACGTGTCACTGTGCTACTAGATTGACGAGGATAATCATTTTGTAGGATTTAAAGTATGCTATAGTAAGTTCCCGAGTACTGCCAATTATTTGTTTTATAATAATGATGTCTTAGGTAATAAATTGTTTTGGAAGGGTAATTTAGGATGTAACCATGCTTTATTTTCATTTGTATTTGAATGTTTATTTGGAGGGACATACCACATGCCTACCCCCGTGATAGATAACGTAAACAGAGTGAATCACACCCCCCAGAACGAGCAAGTTTTGGCTATATACTTAGTCTGTTGGATGAACAAGAGAACCACACCCGCAAGGGCACGTACCTTACGTGACGCGGCTGACACCCGCGCGGTCCCTCAGCTGTCTGTGTCGTTTCTTCACTTTTCCGCTCCGCGACATAGTCCAACCTACCCACTTTCATCTTTCCACTATCAACAGAACAACCCTTGAAGAGTCATGCACCACCCGCAGGGGCACGTACCTTACGTGACGCGACTGGCAATCGCGCGGAAACCCTAGCCGTCTGTGCCGTTTCTTCACTTTTCAATTTCGCGGCATAGTCCATTCTTTAATCTTCCATGTCGAAGAAGAATTCACGAGAACAGTGTCCCGTGCTCTCTGACGACAGCTGATCAGGCAACATCAGACGCGAACCGCGTCTAGCCCGCAGCTAAACCGCCAGTAAGCGGAAATCTCTGTTCAAAACCTTGAGCCTTCTTTGACACTGATTTGCCGTTGTATTTTCCGAAGGAATACCGACTATTGAAGTAGTAGCATTTAACTGTATGACGTGTCCCAGGACGCTGCGAGATAACCAATGATAGACGGAGTTTCAAGCAACCAGCTGGGCCCAATGAGGCCAGCACCATGGAGTTACAGAGACGGCGAGTTTAGTCGTAAAATGTTGAGAGGATGAAGACGGCGAATTTGGTCGCGCGGTAAAGTTTTGTTTTAAGTGAGAGAAGTCGTGTTTTAGGAAGAAGTAAGTAGCAGCTATCTTGGAGTCGCAGAATTGTCATTTACACGGTTAAGTAGGCGATAATGTCGTGTCAACGATGCGCCGTGCACTATACCTTCATAAAGGAAAAGTCCTTCAGAAATTACGCTCAACTTAGTCTTTTCTAATTCAATTCCTTACGCTTTCTGTTTCCACTATGGAAATCTCTAGACTCTTGTCAAGTTTTGTTTCCCCCCTCTCGTTAGCAACAGCCTTGACATCCAACGACACAATCTACGCCCCACCTGCACCAAACTTGTCATTTTTCTTGCTCAGACTCCATTTATGGTGTTCAGCAAATATATTGAGTTACGAGAAACTTCTTATCAAAATGTGAATGTTATTACACTTGGATGGTTAGCTCAAGGAGGCATTTAACTTTTTTGTTTATTGATATGGCATTTGCAAGAATTTGATATACTTGTGTGCCTCATTTCTACATTTATGTATGTTTATGTAATTTTAAACAGAACCTACTGTAATAACGCGTCTAGCGTGATGACACGCGTAATCCCACTTCTATTTTGTCATCGGTGAATAAACCGTATCGATTAAGCATATCTATTTCCCTTTGGAGACAGTGTAAAATCTCGCTGTTAAACCTCGCCCGCATCTCGTGGTCGTGCGGTAGCGTTCTTGCTTCCCACGCCCGGGTTCCCGGGTTCGATTCCCAGCGGGGTCAGGGATTTTCTCTGCCTCGTGATCGCTGGGTGTTGTGTGCTGTCCTTAGGTTAGTTAGGTTTAAGTAGTTCTAAGTTCTAGGGGACTGATGACCATAGATGTTAAGTCCCATAGTGCTCAGAGCCATTTGAACCATTTGTTAAACCTGACGCTTGCTTCCTGCGCCACGCACGTGCTCGCTGCGTGCGACATTTGACAGACATAGCCGCCTCGGCTTCGCTTCTCAGCTTCCGCTTGCAGCTCTGACGCGGCGCTGCCCTTGGAAGTTATCTGCCGAGCACCTTTCTGACGCAGCGCGAGATTCGGCCTTGCAGTCAGTTGCAACTCTGACGTAGGCTCCGCGCAGATCTTCCGCAAACGGTTCCTGTTGGAACACCCCTTATAACCTTTTATGCCTCTACGGCTTACTCGCTTAATATTCGCGCCACTTATGTTTTTTATACCTGGGAGCTTTTTCGTGATTTCCTGCTTTATCTAAGGAATCAAATGATCACGTCATATCGTCAATTGATGACTTGATAGATCATGAAAAAGGACAAATTTCTTACGATCGCGTGTTAGCACACCTAAATTAATGGCAAACCGCCACTGAACGCCATACAACCATCATACCCATTGCCAAGATAACCCCGGTCACTATTATTCTTATTATTATTATTATTATTATTATTATTATACTAATATGGACATAAAAAAAGAGAAAACAAAAACCTATCAGGCATGTGCCCTCCCTTAGTTTTAAGAGTGAAACTGAGATATCAATTAATTTGGAAAAACTAGTGTAAAGTAGTGAAGTGTTCCCTTAGTGATAACTTCCTTCTCAACTGTGTTTAATGTGTGGACCTCCCCTCATACCCTCCCGCGCTGAGTTACAGTGCACGGACCTGGCCACGGCCACGCCCCCTTCCCGTCGGCAGCCTGCGCGCTGCCCGCTGAGGACAACACAACGCAATGCCGACTCGAGCCACTCGCCCCCGCAGTGACTCATCAGTGGTGATATGTTTACATTTTCAACTTATTCTTTTTAAAAAAAGACATTTTTACTCCATCTTAGCAACAAGAACACTTTACCTAACTCACACTGTATGTTTTGTTCTAATTTTGTGATGATTTGATGTTTTATGATGATTTGATGTTTTATGATGATTTGATGTTTTATGATGTTTTGATGTTTTATGATGTTTTGATGTTTTATGAAGTTTTGATGTTTTATGAAGTTTTGATGTTTTATGAAGTTTTGATGTTTTATGAAGTTTTGATGTTTTATGATGTTTTGATGTTTTATGATGTTTTGATGTTTTATGATGTTTTGATGTTTTATGATGTTTTGATGTTTTATGATGTTTTGATGTTTTATGATGTTTTGATGTTTTATGATGTTTTGATGTTTTATGATGTTTTGATGTTTTATGATGTTTTGATGTTTTATGATGTTTTGATGTTTTATGATGTTTTGATGTTTTATGATGTTTTGATGTTTTATGATGTTTTGATGTTTTATGATGTTTTGATGTTTTATGATTCTTGTATACACACAATATTACTGATGTAAGTCCCTTTGCGACCCCTAGGAGGTCTTTAGTTTCTACACCCTCCCATAGGTTAAGACCCCTGCCGTCTTCCGTGAGGGCCCTTCTCAATCAAGTGATGCTTACTTTCTTTTGCAAGCTAAATTTGTTTACATTCAAATAATAACAACATTGAGTGGATTCACGTACGTTCTCCGCTCCCACGGGAGGGGGAGGAATGTAAAGGATGAGCCAGACAGTAGGAGACTTTACTTTATTATATGAGCCTCCAAACGGTAACTTCATTTTTCCATTGCGGCCAAGTCACGGCCGACAGTGTTAGCTGCCTGTAAAATCTTTCGTCCCACGGTCTAGCAACAGGAAGTCAACACCGACGAAGGGCACCTTGTTCACGCGCCTCTCTCATGTGCTGACGAGGTAACGCTGCCCCAGGCGTCGCTTAGCAAACAACGCTCTGGGAAGTTCCATGCTGCCCGCACGGTTTACTCGGTCCTGACCAATCAGGGTGGAGGAAGCCGCGTGGTGCGTCGAATATACCCGGCCGCCCGTCGCCGAGCCCTCTCTTGCATTCTTGGTCACCCGCGAGTCGGATGCGCGCCCTGTAGCATTGAACATCTCCCGCTTCTCCCGGTGCTGCGGCACTGTGGACTTAGTTTTGGCAGACAACAACTTTCGGTTGCTTTGCGAACAATGTTAGCTAAATTATAAGCTCTGGCTCACCCTCATCTCCCTAGGCCTATGTAGCCCCATTCAACATGCTTTAGCCAATAAATGGCCTTTCTCTCAAAATTACCCTATTATTCCACAACGCCCACCGCCTGCCCATACCCGCCATTCTGTACAGTACAGATTTTGTCCACTGCAGTGTGGGTATAGAAGCAGAGAAACCCTACAGCAACCGTGGCCGAAACATTGGTTTGTCCATTATAGTCTGGGTCTAGACCCAGAAGAATACTACTGCAACTGTGGCCGAAACGTTGGTTCATCCACTATAGTTTTGTTTAGATTGTGACGAGATACCATACACAGAAACTTCCACGTCCACTGATCCGCAATTTAGGGGAATTGGGTGACCCATGCCTCTCGAAATCTACGACGGACTTGCCGCATCTACTAGTGTGTCATGTAGAATCACCACTGTATTGCGACCCACATGTGGACGAACACATTTTTAAGCGCGTGGTCTTTCTGTTGTGGCTCATTAGTATACACTGGACGGCGGGTTGGTTGGATCGGGGAAGAGACCAAATTGCGAGGTCATCAATCTCATCGGATTAGGGAAGGACGGGGAAGGTAGTCAGCCGTGCCCTTTCAAAGGAACCATCCCGGCATTTGCCTGGAGCGATTTAGGGAAATCACGGAAAATCTAAATCACGATGGCCGGATTCGGGATTGAATCATCGTCCTCCCGAATACGAGTCTAGTGTGTTAACCACTGCGCCACCTCGCTCGGTGGTACATTGGAGAGCTCATACCACCATCAGTGCTGGACAGTATCGTACATCTAGAGAAAGGCATGAAACTTCAACATTCAGACTCAAGCGCGTAACTAATATTCCACCATGTGAAACTGCAGCATTACAAGACATTTCTTTTACCGCAAACGCACCATACATCAGACAGTTGGAGTGATATCTAAAGTAGCAGAAACTATAAAACAGAACCGGAAAATGCTTCGGGTAACAGAAATCCAACACAACAAAAGGAAATTTGGATGCAGAGGAGAATATCCGACCTTTACGTATACAACTTTCTCAAAACAATGTGCAAGAGACGTTTGAAATTCAGTGGCCATCAGTATTACTAAGCCGTTATCCCGGATCCCAGCTGCGGGTTGCGGGTTGCATATCTGACTGCTTCCAGGGCCTAATAACATTTTATTTTCAAAATTCGAGTAATTATTGACCGAATTTAAAAATTTAAAACTCTGCCATAATCTTCTCATTCAAAGATACAACCTTGTATTAAATGTTTAACGCAATAAGTATTAGAGTTATAAATTGCACGTTTTTCATGAGACAGCGTAAAAGACGCCGAGCAAATGCCCAGAGTATACTGAGCTGACAAAACTCGTGGGATAGTAAAACGCACGTATACAGACAGCGGTAGTAACGTTTAGACTAGGTATAAAAGGGCAGTACATTGGAGGATGTGTGATTTGTACTCAGATGGTACTTGTGAAAATGTGTCCGACTTGATTATAGTTGCATGAAGGAAATTACCAGAGTTTGAAAGCGGAATGGTAATTAGAGATAGACCCATGGGACATTTCATTTCAGAGATGATTAGGATATTCAGTACTACGAGACCACATTGTCACGAGTGTGTCGAGAATACATGATTTCATGTATTACCTCTCTTTATGGGCAACGCAGTAGCCAACTGCTTTCATTTAGCGACCGAGAGTGGTGATGTTTGCATAGAGTTGTCAGTGATAGCAAGCAAGGAACACTGCGTGAAATAACCACAGAAGTCAATGTGGGATGTACGAAGAGCGCATCCGTTAGGACAGTGCTGCAAAATCTGGCGTTAATGGGCTATGGCAACAGACGACGGACGCGAGTTCCTTTGCTAACAACACTACATCGGCTGTAGCGCCTCTCCTGCGCTCGTCACCATATGACATCTCCCTTGCTTTATGAATGCATATGATTTTTTGTCGGTGCGTCGATATAATTACGTACATATTTGCACCTGGAGTGGACGTAGGTAAGGGCGATGAATAACAAAATATTTTAGTTCTACTTATCTTGTAATTTGCTTTCTGATTAAAACTCCAGTTCATACAATTTGCGGAGGTTTATTTGTTGATCACATTTTACCAAAGTCATTGCAGAATACATCAAACTTCACATATAGTCTCTTTAACAATCCAACAGCTGACAGAGCTATTGACCGAAAAAACTTGACTACAAAGTGAACCCCTAGGCGAATTGACGCTGCATTGCCGTGAATGCTAATATACGTTCCAAACAATGAGTATTCATTACTTCAGTTATTACACCATCGTGAAATTAACAGCTAGAATTAAAAGTTACAAATATACAAAAGGTTGACAATCAGATTACTTACAGCATAAAACATTACTTCAATACAGATGAGTTTTAGGTTAGAAAATGTAAAATTTAAGACTGAAAATTAAATATGACATTTTTACAATAATGCGTTTCATTAATTTAATAAATACAAATCAATTATCTATCGGAAAATATTGCTAACATTTACTAATATACACAGAAGTTGTTTATCCTCTTTAATGGCTAATAATTTTGAAATATGTATCCAAACGTAAGTAATGGAGCTAATTACATATGCTGACGGAGGGGGTGGCCGAGCGGTTCTAGGCGCTACGGTCTGGAACCGCGCGACCGCTACGGTCGCAGTTTCGAATCCTCCCTCGGGCAAGGATGCGTGTGATGTCCTTAGATTAGTTAGGTTTAAGTAGTTCTAAGTTCTAGAGGACTGATGACCACAGCAGTTAAGTCCCATAGTGCTCAGAGCCATACATATGCTAACAATGATCAATTAATTATTTTAGTAATGGTAGTAATTCTGGTTTACAAAATTTGGGTTTGAAATTATATATCACTTGAAATTACGTGAATTTAAATTTGGTTCTTGCTTTTTGATCAATTTACAATAACGTTTTCCAACTGAACTTTCGAGATTTAGTTGCAGTTAATTAACGAAAGTAATAACGATGCTAACATTTAATCAAATTAATTACATACTGATACATAAATACATTACATAATCAAATGAATTACATACTGATTATTATAGTTCTCAGTAAATGTTGATGGTTCATAGTGATTATTATGCTACATATATACATATTATTTAATTATTCGTAAATTTTGTTTAAATATCATTAATAGTAATATATAGTTCAATTAAATAACAGGAAAAGGTGCCATAGTGGCATGATTTTTACCCTTTGTGTAACAAAGTACTGATACCAGGCTACAAATTCCAGGTATCGAATATTATAGTAATGCTTGGAGGGGGGGGGGGGGTATGTTACAGTCATGTGTGTTGGACGGTAGGCGACTGGAAAACCATGGCCTGATCAGATGAGTCATGATACGAGTCTGTAAAAGCCCACTGAGGATTCGACTGTGACGCAGACCCCACGAACCTAAGAACCCAATTTGTCAACAAGTTACCGTGAAAGCTGGTGGTGTCTCCATAGTGGTGTCAGCTGTGTTTACATGTAGTTGACTAGGTCCTCTGGTCCAATTGAACCGGTCATTGACTGGAAATGGTTAGTTTAGTTTCTTGCAGGCCATTTCCAGCCGTTCATGGAATTACTGTTCCCACACAACGAAAGAATTCTTATGGATGACAGTGCGCCATCTCATGAAGCAACAATTGTTGAGCTTGGTTTGAGGACCATTCTGGATAGTTCCAGTGAATGACTTGGCCACGCACATTACAGAATGCGAATCCCATCGAAAAATTACAGGACATCATGGAGAAGTCAGTTCGTGCACAAAATCCTGCACCGGCAACACCTTCGCAATTATGGACGGCTGTGGAGGCAGCATAACTTAATATTTCTGCAGAATATTTCCAACGACTCGTTAACTGGATGCCACGTTGAGCTGAAGCACTACGCCAGGAAAAAGGAAGTTCTACACGATATTAGGAGGTTATTTGTTGTTGTGGTCCTCAGTCCTGAGACTGGTTTGATGCAGCTCTCCATGCTACTCTATCCTGCGCAAGCCTCTTCATCTACCAGTATTTACTGCAACCTACATCCTTCTGAATCTGCTTAGTGTATTCGTCTCTTGGCCTCCCTATACGATTTTTACCCTCCACGCTGCCCTCCAATGCTAAACTTGTGATCCCTTGATGGCTCAGAACGAGTCCTACCAACCGGTCCCTTCTTCTTCTCAAGTTGTACCACAAACTCCTCTTCTCCCCAATTCTATTCAATACCTCCTCATTAGTTATCTGCTCTACCCATCTAATCTTCAGTATTCTTCTGTAGCACCACATTTCGAAAGCTTCTATTCTCTTCTTGTCCAAACTATTTATCGTCCACGTTTCACTTCCATACATGGCTACACTCTATAGAAATACTTTCAGAAATGACTTCCTGACACTTAAATCTATATTCGATGTTAACAAATTTCTCTTCTTCAGAAATGCTTTCCTTGCCATTGCCAGTCTACATTTTATATCCTCTCTACTTCGACCATCATCAGTTATTTTGCTTCCCAAATAGCAAAACTCCTTTACTACTTTAAGTGTCTCATTTCCTAATCTAATTCCCTCAGCATCACCCGACTTAGTTCGACTACATTCCATTATCCTCGTTTTGCTTTTGTTAATGTTCATCTTATATCCACTTTTCAAGACACTGTCCATTCCGTTCAACTGCTCTTCCACGTCCATTGCTGTGTCTGATAGAATTATGTCATCGGCGAACCTAAAATTTTTTATTTCTTCTCCATGGATTTTAATACCAACTCCGAATTTTTCTTTTGTTTCCTTTATTGCATACTCGATATACAGATTGAATAACATCGGGGAGAGGCTACAACCCTGTCTCACTCCCTTCCCAACCGCTGCTTCCCTTTCATGCCCCTCGACTCTTATAACTGCCCTCTGGTTTCTGTACAAATTGTAAATAGCCTTTCGCTCCCTGTATTTTACCCCTGCCACCTTTAGAATCTCAAAGAGAGTATTCCAGTCAACATTGTCAAAAGCTTTCTCTAAGTCTACAAATGCTAGAAATGTAGGTTTGCCTTTCCTTAATCTTTCTTCTAAGGTAAGTCGTAAGGTCAGTATTGTCTCACGTGTTCCAGTGTTTCTACGGAATCCAAACTGATCTTCCCCGAGGTCGGCTTCTACTAGTTGTTCCATTCGTCTGTAAAGAATTCGCGTTAGTATTTTGCAGCTGTGGCTTATTAAAGTGATTGTTCGGTAATTATCACATCTGTCAACACCTGCTTTCTTTGGGATTGGAATTATTATATTCTTCTTGAAGTCTGAGGGTATTTCCCCTGTCTCATACATCTTGCTCACCAGATGGTAGAGTTTTGTCAGGACTGTTTCTCCCAAGGCCGTCAGTAGTTCTAATGGAATGTTGTTTACTCCCGGGGCATTGTTTCGAGATATGGCGTCTTAAGCATTTAGATGAGCGAAAAGCATGTTTTTGCTTAAAGTGGAGCGCAAGTTATTGTCACTATTCATCCAGTGTTTCGTAATGAGAGCTGTTTTATACAGGGAAGATCTATCTCTATACAACTGGGTGTTTCCTGGTATTTAATGGACAACAATAGACTCATCAAAATACTACCCGTCTTAATTAATTTGAAGAAAGTTAAAATAGGTGGGACAGAAGAAACTAGGAAAGATTTACAATAAATGATTTTCACAGAAGAAATCAATCTCATCTGGTGTTATAACGCTAGTAGCGAAGCACAGATTACTGAGAATCCTAGAAAAAAAAACCAAGGTGAGAAGAAAAAAAGAAAAACATTAAATTCATGAAGAGGTATTGGAAGAAAAAGAAGGCAGAAACCATTAAGCCAGTTATCATGTTTAAATGTTCTCTTTAAGAACATGTAAGGCAGAAATATTAATAGCAATAAATTGCTTCACTAACGGAAGGCACATTCTGTTTTTGCACGAATGCATCTTGATTTCAGTTAGAGCTAGTTTCTGCATTATGTTGCTTAATAAATGTGCGAGGTGGTCAAGGGATTAGTTGGAGATGAAACCTCCAGCCTTCAGGCAAGCACGTCACCCGGTCGGGACATGTTACGAGACGAACAGGGCAGCCATTCCTCGTGGGTATGACTATACAGTCTGGTCCCCGCAGTTTATGTTCCAAGCGCAGAGCATTATCGTAAAAGGGTAAACATCACCGACTAACTTTAACCTTTGAAGAGTTTACGGCTACCGGTCGTGTAAGTTTCCTGAAAGGCAAGCCAAATATTTTTTCAGTATAGTGGTCGCCGACAATGGGTCAGTAAATGTTTCTTACTCTTGTGTTACCTCTCTGTGTACGGTAGTGACAGCAGAGAGTAAATAATATCAGCATTCAGTCATAAATCATCTGAGGCGGCCAGGAAAATTCCTGCCGCATGAAACGAATGAATGCTACATTGCTTATAGAAACACTAAGATACACTATTTCCGACGAAGGAACGCTTTGAATTTTTTAATTAATAAGATGTAGATTGTGAGTTAGTGATAGTCTTCCCCTATGGAAAAGAAGCTCCGATGAAACTAGCGTACACAATAGGTTTAAAACATTGTGAATATTACGTGTAGTGGATTTTCAGGTAGATTTACATGGGTATGCTTAATAATGGCAAACAACCAGATTGGCCAACAAAATCCACAATTAAAAAACTAGTGATTTTTGCAGCTATGGAAATTATTATTTCAATTTTTGTCCTTGTATAACGTGAGCCATATTCTCGCATTTATTTTCGAAGGTCTTCCTTCTTTTCCTCTCTCCGCGTTTGAGTAGATACATTTGTCCACCATGTTTCTTCTCCGGAGGATCATATTTCGAGAATTCATCGTGTGAAATTACTAGCTATTTGAAATCTTTTTCCACTTCGGTGAGCCAAAACCTTTTTTTTTTTTTTTTTTTTAATGAAAAGGTAGAAAAAGATTTCACTGGACAACATTAGTTGTCTTACTCTTCGTTGGTGGCAACAGAAAGAGTTCAGAGTCTTCCGAAGGTGTCTGTAACCGTCTCATTATATTACTGTAGCTCTGTTTTGTGCCTTATACTGCACTCTCCATATGCTGTAACTGGGCCAAAAATCTTCTCATAGATTTCCTATCTTTCAAATGGTTCAAATGGCTCGGAGCGCAATGGGACTTAACATCTGAGGTAATCAGTCCCCTAAAACTTAGAACTACTTAAACCTAACTAACCTAAGGACATCACACACAGCCATGCCCGAGGCAGGATTCGAACCTGACACCGTAGCGGTCGCGCGGTTAAAGACTGAAGCACCTAGAACCGCTCGGTCACAGCGGCCGGCTCCTATCTTTCACTTCTAGAATTTCTGTTATACGTTTCTTTATGAGGCATTATACTGTATAGAAGGCTTCCTGTCTAATATCTACTTAAAGGCGTTCTATGTTATTTACTTCTTTTTGCAACGTGCTCCATTACAATATTTGTAATCACACATATAGTTGAGCATGACGTATGTATTGAGGATTTTACATAACCGCCTTTGGTAAAGTGGTGTGTCCCCATCTTGAAAATTCTTGACTTAGAGTCCTCTTTCTCACGCATTCTGGACACTGTTTACTTCCTTAGGCAATTAGACCATCCTACCTGTTTTATCTGTCTCTGATTCGCGATTCTACTCTCTGAGGGTAACGTTTTATTTTCGCTAAAACAGTGTGGTAATTCCGGCAAGCAATAGATACAAAATCCGGTAATGACAATGCATGTTACAGATGGGACTACTAAACTTGAAGATATCGTACTAACTTCTACAACTTTGGTGATTTCCTCCAAGCGATTTCACGAAAGCAAAAGGAGACAACTAGATTATAGTTTAATGCTTTAACGACAGCTTCGTTACAGCTGTAGCACGAGATCAAACTTGTGAAAGAGAGAAGAAGAAAATCAGTTGCATTCTGACTCACATATCTTACTGTTTCCAATGTGCTTGATAGAGACTCTAGTCAACTGTTGCCGAGGACATGCTTTTCACGTACAGAGGCCAGTGTAGCTTCACATGGCGACAGGTTGCGTAGTCAGGAGAGGGAATGAGCGACGTAGATTGATGGGCTAAATACTTACTCATCGTCCGTTTGTGGATTAGCGGAAGTAGTTTTGATGTTGTGATAGGTTTATGGACTTTTATGTTTCTGTCGGATGGAGGATTACGTGCCGGTGGTATAATTACGTAACCACAATGTGATAGTTTGGCCAAGTCTGTCAAGTTTAAACGCCGATGGTACAACAAATAAAAGTACTTACGAAATTATTCTTTTATAGTACCACATCTCCCACACTGTGACAAGAGTTCCTATCTGAACCACTTACATATCAGATAATGTTCATAAACGTAACACAGTTATAATTGCGCTGTAGTCCCAAGAAAATCGTTTGTCCTGCTCCAGGTACCGACTTAATCCCTGGTGCGGGTTCTGTATAGTGACAAAACCATGCGGTGCGTTATGGCACTTTACGGACAATCTTTACTTTTATGCAATCAGTTACGTGTACCAACATAACAAAAATAACATTTCCTTGTAGTCAACACTACAGGCCGATCAGCATACTTCCTGCAATATCTAAAGCCCTAGAACACATCGTCCATGAACAGCTGACGGATTACCTCAAAACTCATAACATCCACGACAAATATCAGTCAGGCTTTCGAAAGCACCATAGTACAGCAACTGCATTAATCAAAGTAACTGATGACATTAAACATGCTATGGACAGACGTGAAGCTACCATCCTAACACTGCTTGACTTTAGCAAGGCTTTTGATACAGTTGACTTTGATATATTACTAATTAAAATGAAGCAGCTGAATTTCTCAAACAGCGCAATACACTGGTTCGACAGCTACCTCAAAAACAGAAGTCAACAAGTCATTTGTGGGTCGGAAAAGTCATCATGGAAAAACGTGCGCTCTGGAGTTCCCCAAGGCTCCGTCCTTGGTCCATTACTCTTCTCACTGTACATTAATGATATTTATTCAGTGATTCACTCCTGCAACTACCATCTATGTGCCGACGACATCCAACTGTACATAAGTGCAAGCCCCAAGAACATTGCTGACGCAGTAGCGAGTATGAACGCAGATCTTTGCTCTGTTTCTCGATGGGCACAGAACCTAGGTCTGAAACTAAACACCAAGAAATCCCAGGTCATACTTATATCTCATCCAAAGTTAATCAGTCGGTACTTTCGCGAAACAGTCCCTCAAATACTCCTCAATGGTACCCAACTACCATACCAAAAAACAGTAAAAGACCTTGGAATAGTCTTGGATGAACACCTAAACTGGGAAGAACAAACAGTCACAGCTTGCCGGAAATCGCTCTCCTCCCTAGATGCAATTCAAAAATTTAGAAAAATATTTCCAACCCATGTTAAACAAAAATTAGTCCAAACACTAGTCTTGCCTAATCTTTACTACTGTGATGTAGTTCAACATGGCACAAATAATGAAAATTCGAGATGCCTCGAGCTAGTGATGAATGCTTGTGTTAGATACGTATGCAACATACGGTTGTATGATCATATCAGTCCTTCATACTCCCAGCTAGGTTGGATACGCCCGCATAAGGCACGCGATCTCCACACGATGTGCTTACTTCATCGATTTCTTAGCCACTGGTGCCCCCAATACTTATCTTCTCACATTAAACACCTATCATCATTCCACAACCGCAATACCAGATCGGATACGTCTAGCATCTTGGCTGTACCTTTACATAACACAAAATCTTTCTCCGTGTCATTCTCCATCTCAGCCATACGACTATGGAACGCGCTCCCCTGTGATCTGCGTCTTATCCAAAACCACTCAACATTCAAGAGGGAACTTAAGACTTACATATTAGGGACGGTATAGCCACCATTGTTGTGCCCCCCCTCATCTTTTTCTTTCTCCTCTCCATCATAGCTTCGAATTTTACCATTCTATTTCTCTTCCTCTAACCTATCTACCTCTTCTATATCTCTTTCACCCCATTCCATCGTCTTATGTCTCTGCTTGATGAGAATAACTCACAAGCTGCACGAATATAACGAGAAAATTCCCAACTAGCAATAGGACTGACACTCATAAAAGAAAAATATGTTTACTTTCATAATACATAGTCATTATTATTATTATTATTATTATCATTATTATTATTTTTATTATTCTTGATTGTTATAATTATTTTTTGATTGTTATAATTATCATTGTACTACTTTTATAATCTCTATTTTTTTTCTTTAACATTAATACTGTATAACATGTTATATGTCCTAATTTTCTGTAGACACTGAAATTTGTTGAATCTGAGTATGCCTGGTTAGGTGTAAGAGAGGGCCTGAAGGCCCTAATCTTGCCAGGTAAAATAAATAAATAAATAAATAAATAAATAAATAAATAAATAAATAAATAAATATATCGTTGCCATGTTACATTTTTACGTATTCCTCCCGTAAATAATCGAAACGTATCTCTAATTTTGGATGCCAGTTATTTTAACAGCATATTAAGGTTTCATCTTATGGATCTATGTTTATGTAGTATATTCTGTATCTTTGTTCTGTTGCACTCATTTTCTGGAACTTACGTAGTTAGATTATATTTTTTTTCCTCAAGTCCGTCTCCATAGGAAGCAATGCGAGGGGCCGGGGTTAGATTCCCAGCAGGTTGCGGAATTTTCTCCGCTCGGGGAGTGGCCGTTGTGTTGTCTTCATCATTTAATCCTCATCGACACACAAATCGCCAAGTGGCATCAACTAAAAAGACTTGAACCAGACGATCGATATACCCGACGGGAGACCCTGGCAACACTAACATTTCATTCCATTTCTTCCTCTAGCGTTACGGCCCCGTTAGAACCACTGGTAGCCGCTTCGCGGATTGCATTTTTCACTTCTCCTCCCAGAACTTCTTCATCCTCTCACTTTTTCTCCCCCGATTTTCTTCCGAGTTCTTCAGGAAAGCTTTATCTCCTCCACTGATGACACTCTATCCTTTTCCTGTATCTTTCTCTGCGTCGATATCCGCCATATTGATTTATATGTACTTACTTCTCCAATTTTCCTTTCATTCTTCCTTGACACCCAATTCCTTATAACATTATGACTGTAATAACAACTTTTCCACTCCTACGAATTTTCACACTGATCACCAAATGTATAGCTAACACCGTAATTGAGTTGATCATATTAAAGACCAGTGCAAAACCACTCCTGTCGGAGCTCAAAAAAGACGAATGTGTTCCTGTTTAAAAGACTCACATAAAATGGGAAACCAGCAGCCTCTCAATATCATTCCGCTTTCCTCGCCAAAATTTTGTCATGCGAACTAATTCGCTGTCTGTTAACGCAGAACGTTGTAAATCGCTTTACCGAGTCTCTCTTTGTAGTTACGCTTTCATACTCAGCATCTCTCTCTCGCTACCATTGTGTGTATGTACCTCTCTCCCACTGACTCTTCTCCCATTAATTTACATTACATCCAACTGCCACTCTCTCCTCTCTCACTTACACTGTCTGCTATTGTCCTTATTTCCCACACCTACTACCTCCCCATAACTCGAAAACTCAAATTCTGGAGGGTTCCACTTATTTTTCCCTGTACCGATGTATTTAATATTTCGGTTCAAAATACGACCTCAACGGACTGGGCAGGTCCAAACATCCACCCTCAAGCCGTCCCCCCCCCCCCCCCCCCCCGACTATATATGGTCTCCACACATCTGCATTTTGTATTTCCACTCTCTCTTTTTTTCTCACGCTGCTTCTATCTCCATCTGTGTCTCTTTGTCCATTACTACCACTGTCTCTCATTGAGCATCCATCTCTCTTCTCCCTTTGGCTCCCAATGCTGTTTTCTTCATTCATTTCACTTTCACTGTCACTTTTGTCACTTTCTCTCTCCCAGAAAACTGTCACCTCTGTCTTTCTCTTCCTCTGGCACTCTCTCTGCTACTCTCTTTCAGCACAGAAAAGAGGTAATATGTTGCTCTACCGAGGCTGAAGTTCGAGGCAGCTGGTTCTCCACTGTCAGATTCGTTTAAAGAGGAACATTGTCGCTCCGACGGGAACATTTTTCAGCTAGTTTCCTTCTTGTCCCTGCTACAACATAGTGTACTGTTCATACGAAGTCTTCTTAACAATAATTAAAATATGCACATCACAATTGTTTTCATTTGTTATTACCGCACCAAGGTATACTAGTGCACTAGCTGAGAGAATATCAGATGACATCCACCATGCTGTGCATGTTTAAATTGTTATGGAGGTGAAATTTTATATTTAACTGACGCCTATCGGCTGTATTTTAACGTACCTCTGCCACAAGATGCAGACAAGTTGTTAATATTTCCTTCTGAAGAAGAGGTTTTTATATATGTTGATACCATGGTGAAGAGGTTTTAGTAAGCCATCCATTTTGCAACTGATTGGCTGTTCACTATTTCTACAAGAAGATTTTATCCTATGGTTGCTACTCTAGCCATGTACAAAATTTTAAAACGAGTTCTACAGGTTAGTAAAGTCTTGACTTTTTATTTATGTAATTCGACACATTTAAATACATAGGCACATATAAACAACAAGTAAGTACGCATGGTATAAAGTTAGCATGAAATCGACTGCTTTAAATTTTTTTCTGGACACTTCGGTCATTCATTACAGTTCATTGAAAATGCCCCGCTTGTGATTGGTGTCTTAAAAGAGCAAACATGTTATTGGAAATTTTGTACTGAATTCGCAATCTTTCCAGTTGTACATGATTTGGCAGTCATTTTAAGTTCATTTCTGGCATTTTTGTTAATGCAGTTCTACTTAGGGTATATACCACTTTGAGCCCTATTACAGAAGCGTGAAGTGCCTATTACACAGATTCAGCGCGTCTTAAAATTTCATTGCTGAAAAAATGATGAGGACTCAGAACTAGTCTGGTGATCAAAGAACCCTTGCGATGACCCTAGAACCTTCGCGTTTACGCCTCCGACTGCATGTTATGTCCATAATCTTAAGAACACATGGCAAAAATGTCTGCGATCTGCAATGAATAAAATTTACAGAAGTCGTCCTCCCCAGAACTGGTACTATCGATACTAAAAAATGTTTTTTGGTGTGTAGCTTGGTAATGCATAACAATTTCGAATATAGTAATGAATATGAATCGCCAAAGATTTTACAGTAAAATATGAGCCTTATGTTGGGATTAGTCATTTAGATAATTACGGCTCATGGTGCAGAAACACTGGAAACTGGTTTTTAGGTTTTCTACATAAATTTGGTCATTCCCACAATTAGTACTTTTCTTACCCCAAACTTATAGTTTCTCGTGGTTTTCTCCGGAGCCTCCCATGAACGAATGGTGCTTTTATAAGCCCTCCTGAGGTCCACCCTAGACCACATAAACCAAAAGAGCTAACCGATTTGACCTATTTTCCTGGAGGGTGTGTGTACTGTTCAAATTTTTACCCTCTATTGTAGGATAGCTACAGCATACCGTTCTTTCGATAGATAAACATATTATCGCTAGGCCAAGGGCTATCCAAAACCCTTGACCTGTCATCTCTATGATCAACAGAACCAGAGATACGACCACCTGAAAAATCTCGTTCTCATGCTCGGTTTTTGAACGTATTGGTACCGTTCACTATCATACACGGATCGATGTTGTTGGCAGTAAAGAATTTCTCATTTGCGTGCTTTTCATGCGCTTTTTCTCGGGTGCACATTACAGGGAGTATCGGTGTTATTTACTCGAATGATCAAAGTGCTAGTTGTAAAATACGCGGAACTACTAATTTTCACGGGCGTAAATTTAGGGCATGGTAACATTCACTATAGACTGTGGATACTTCAGAATGCAGTGCGCTGTAGCACTTGAGCTATGCTTTTAAACGATCCGCTGCAAATTCCATAATATCTGGTTAATGAACGAATATCAACTTGGCGACTGAGTACAGATCTGGAACGTATTAGAGTCGTTTGCGCCGCTATGTTTTGTAGCAACTATCAATGGTTCATTAGGGAAAGTGTAACATAAAACAATAACCACCATCGAGGCAATTTTTCAGTACCTTATACTGATAAATAGTTGAAAAACTCAACAAAATTAATCTCTAAAGTAGAACGCGTCTAGTAGTTAGTGACTAATTATTCTATATCATCTTCCGTAAGTTCCAAACGAGAAATTTGTTACGAAGCTTGACAAAAAATTCCTTCCTGACGTCAATAGAAGGTATAATGTATAAGTTACCATAACAATCTAAGTTTGGCGTTAAAGTAAACGGAGTTTTAAAAAATTATCACTGGCCCTTAAAAAGTAAAGTGCCATGTCAGAGTGTCCATCTGTCACTCAGTATTAGGCTCACAGAATGTTTCACTCTTAGACAAAAATCATCACATTTATATGAAAGACCTTCTGGGCTTAGTACTCATCATGCAAAACGAAAGGACTTCTTCTAGAACGGTGTGGTGCAATGAATCATTGCTCAAATCCGAAACACGCTCGCAAGCATGTAAATGCTTTACGTGTGGTTATAAGGAGGAGCCTGAGTAAATTGTAGAGAGAAACAACTTTGACCTTAGCAATATACATAGCGTAATATGAATTTAGAACTGTCCAATAATATATTCACGACTCGTTCTTTGGGAAGCTTTTCTTGATCAAATCCAGAACTACGATGACACCAATGTTACTGAAAAAAAAACCTATATAAGTAATGAATGGCGTTCCCAAATTGGTCTGATTCCCATGCTAAAATTACTTTCAATGGTGATGTGAGAAATTTCAAAGTTTCTAAAGTTTCAATCGTATATAAAGGGGATAAATTGTAATTACTCAATCGAAATCGTTGAGTCATCACTCATCTGACTCGTATAATGCCGCCCATCACGAATTCGTCCCCTGTGCCAGCCTCTTCATCTCAGAAACGCACTTGAATCTTTCCTCCTCTGTTATTTGTCGTATGTATTCCAAACTCAACTTTGCCTTACAGTTTATACCCTCCACAGGTCTCCCTAGTACCATGGAAGATACTCCCCGATGTCATAACACATGCCTTATCACCTTGAACCTTCCTCTGGTCAATGTTTTGCTGATTCTGTCGAGATTCTCATTTTCCATCAGTCCACCCAATGTATCTTCGTATAGCACTGCATCTCAGACTCTTCGAGAATTTAGATGGGCGTTAGGCCACTGTCTTACTGTAATTATTGAATGCAGTCAATCTGCTTAAGGCTTTTAACAAATGTAAGCAGGATGCATACATGCAATCAAACGCTTCGATATTCTTGGTTACCGGTTTTCCCAGAGCCCATCTTTCGTTTCCCTGCGACGTTGTGCTCCAAAAGTAGAGTCTCAGAAATGTCTTCCAAATTGACACTAATCTTCCAAATTAAGGCTAATCTTTAAGACCAGTAGATTTCTTTTGAACACAAAAATTTAACACACATCCACAACCTAACATCTTCATGTTGAATAAAAACACTGCTGCAGCAGTGTGGTTACTTTATTACAAAAGCACGATCGGTTTTGAAAAGTTAGTTACATCACTTGGTCAGGTCAGTTATAACATGATGCTGGAGTACATTTGTTATTAAACTTTTTCCTCTATTCCCAGAATTTTACTCCATTCTATTTTATCGTGAAGGTGACAATTTTTACAATGGAATAAAGTTCTAGGAATCGGGGGAAACTGTTTCATACAAAATGTACTCTAGCATCATGTTGTAATTAACTTTTACCAGACGACGTAACTAACGTTACGAAACGAGTCGTGCTTTTGTACTAAAGTAGCCGCAGAACTGCAGCGGTGGCTTTACTCAACAAGAGATTTCTTTTCGAAAATAATGCCCTCGTCGCCTGCGATAACCTACCTACTAAATTGGGCCACAATTTTAAGTTTATCATCAGTAACAATGTCATCAGAAAATCGTACTGCTGATCTTCCATGTACAGACTGGAAAGTAGGAGCGAAGGACGATATTCCTCTCTTATACTCTTTTCAATCCGAGCACTTAGCTCTTTGTCTCCCATATTTATCATTCTATCTTGATTCAAGATCGTATTATGTATTACTCGCCATTCCCTGTTACCAAAAGCTAGATTCCTGAGAATTTTGAACATCTTGCAACATTTTAAATTGTCAAACACTTTTTCTGTTTCGACAAATCCTGTGAACGTGTTTTGTGTTAAGTCATGCTTCCAGTATCAAGCACAACGCCAGGACCGCCTCTCTTGCCCGTTTACTTTTCCTAAAGGCAAACTAATCGTCATCTGAAAGACCCTCAGTTTTCCTTCCCATTGTACTGTATATTACCATTGCCAGCAATTTGGATGAATGAGCTGTTAAGCTGATTTGCAATGATTCTCGCAATTATCTTCCTTTGCTCTCTTTGGGATGGGGTGAACGACATTCCCCCGAAAGTCAGACGGTACGTCTCCAGCTCATAGATGCTACAAACCAACTTAAACAGTCGTTTAAGTGAAACTTTTCTCAACGTTTTTAGAGATCCTGAAGGAGTGTTACCCGTGCCTTCCTATTTGTTTGATCGCACGTCTTCCAGAATGCTGTTAAATTCTGGCTCCAGTATTGGATCTCGTACGTCTTCCCCATAGGCTGTGGGTCTGGCATCACTACACACTTTAGCTTCCCCATATTTCCTACTTGTTTCACTCGTAAGTGACTTATGTTGATGTATTTTTGTGTGTTTCCATGGATCAGTTGAGAAGTATTTCTTCTGTTACCTTCCTTGTTCCTATATTTGTCTGTCCAACTTACGTGATTTCCCTTTTAGATATATCCTTTCCCCACCAACGGCCTACTGTGGTATACATTATCACAGTATTTCCTACTTGAGTGAACTTCAAATGCATCTCATTATTCCTCACGCCTTCCCTGACCCACTTCTTTCCATTCCGATTCTTTGTGACGATTCTCTTAAACTTTCGCCTATTTTTCATGGTTTCTAAATTGCGGTCTGAGTCTATATCTGCTTCTGCATACGCCTTGAAATCCAGCATCTGATTTCCGAATCTCTGACCATGATGTAATCCAGCAGGTCTCTGTTTTGACATAACGAACTCGCATTCGGGCAGAGCGAGGTTCAAATCCCCGTCAGAACATCCCGATTTACGTTTCTTCGTGATCTCCTTAAATCGCTTAAGGTGAGTTCTTCGACGGTTCCTTTGGGAAGAATAGGGCCGATTTCTTACTCCATCTTTGCTCCTTCTGAAGTTGTACTTCGTCAATAATAACATCTTTTTTGTTCATGCAAACCCAATTCTTCCTTCCTTTTTTTCTGCCTAGCTTACTTCCTTCAGGGTCAGTCGAAAACTGCCCATGAGTTTTTAAGAGATATCTACTGCACGTTTAGCACCTATTTACATGATGTCCCCAGCCCAGCAAACAATATTCATGAATAGGCCATGTGAGGATTTTGAAGGTGACCTTTAGTCTAATGTAAATTTTAATTACTTAGGATCTTCTGATGTATTTCAGTCTAGGATCTGGCATCTCCACCGCTATATTTGTGTAGTCTTTGGATGTAAAATCGCGCTCTTCATATACTCCAACACAACTGGCCGTTGTGACTGTTTCCAATGCCTGATCAGCACCCTTGTAGATGAATGAGATTATGTCTTTCCCTCTAATTGCTCTTGGCTTCCCTGCCCGGGTTACATCGTTAATTTTCCACGAAACAAGTTTCCTTCAATTTACGTCTATGGTCACAAACTTTTTGTTAACAGATTTCGGTCTTTAATGACCATCATCAGATCTGTTTCACAAAAACAAAGTCCTAATGTACTGCAGCCATAGTGGCGTCGTCAAATGTTAAATGCGGATTCACCACCAGCATCGTCAAATACATATAAATAACATCACATGCACGAGACATGTTGTCAGTAGTACTACTCCACGATTTTGAGAAACAGACTCGTTGGTGTCTTCGGGTAGTTCCTGATGTCTTTTGCTCTGATCGTGTCGGCATCCTATGAAAGTTGGTCGTTACCGCCTCCTCCATTTCACACCTGTCGCTAGCTTAGCAGCCACCATGGTATGATGCTGGCTATGGTGCGGGTAGCGACGCCTGTATGCGAACTGCGCTCTCCAGTACACATGATACAGCCGCCGGGCGGCGACCTCAGTTGCGCGCCTCATTCAGTTGTAGGCCGCAGTCTTTGTTAAATAGATCGTCTTGTGGAATTATTTCAGTGGCCTCTTTGATTGTGCAATCCTAAAATGAGGAAGACTGCCTATTTTTCTTCTGCTGTAATTACCAGTTTCTACAATATGGTCAGCCGATGGAGCTATGTACTTCGCAGCAGATGGATAGTGCTCTGTAAACAAGTGTGCTTACCGAGCGAGGTGGCGCAGTGGTTAGCATACTGGACTCGCGTACGGGGCACTCGCATTCGGGAGGCCGACGGTTCAATCCCGCGTCCTGCCATCCTGATTTAGGTTTTCCGTGGTTTCCCTAGATCACTTCAGGCAAATGCCGGGATGGTTACATCTTCTTTCACCTCGTCGTCGGAGCTGAATCTCTGGGACCACAATTAACGCTGACAGGTACTGTGAGACTCTGAAAAAACTCAAACGGGCAATTCAGAACCGGAAAGAGGAATGTTGAGCAAGGGCGTACACATTCTCCATGACAACGCTCGCCCAAACATCGCTCGGCAAACCGTTGCTCTCCTGCAACAGTTTCAGTGGAACACCCACCCAGCTATAGTCCTGACTTGGCGCCCAGTGACTATCACCTGCTCCCTAGGTTAAAAGAACATTTGACCGCAAAGTGATTCAGGTCCGACGACGAGGTGAAAGAAGAGGTTCATAACTTTCTGAACAACATGGCGGCGAGCTGGTATGACATGCGCATACAGAAACTGCCACAGCGTCTACGAAAATGCATCGACAGAAATGGTGATTATGTCCAAAAATAGGTAAATGTTGAAGCTAAAAACTGATGTAAACCATTCTAGAAATAAACAGGTCTATGTACCTATAAAAAGTAGGAGACCTTACTTTTCGGATTACCCTCATAGCTCAGAGAGTTTGGAGGTTGCAGCAGCAAATTACCCAGTGTCGTCGTAACTGCCGTCCGCTTCACGTCTGCTGTGCAGCGAGCTTCGTTAATTTAAGTATTAACTGTATTATTCGTACTTGTCACTTCTTCCTTGTGTTTTTGCTTTTTGGAAGATTTAATTGTCGAGTGCTTAGTAATAGTGTTCCATAGATTTCGTGTTTGTTTTGAATACAGTCAGAGAGTCCCTTTAGACAACCATAGTGCCAGTAGTGCTAGTGTTTGTTTTCAATACAGTCCAGAGACCGGTAGTGCTATTTTCATTGTTTTCTACAATAAGTGGCTAGCAACCACAGTTTAGTCAGTTTAGTCAGTCGCCTTTAGTGAATTAGCAGTCCAGTTAAAAGTTGAATAACTCTCTACAGTAAATTGATTTCTTAGGATGGATAGGATGTGTGACTGCTTTGTACGGACGCAGGAAGAGCTGGCCACTGTTCGCGAACAGCTGAACGTGTTGATGGCCGCAGTCAGCCGTCTTCAGGCTGCTGCCTCGGAGTGTAGCGGCAGTGGTGAGTCTGGTGCGTTGCATGGTACACCCCAGGTGTTACATGCTTCACCCACTGTCCCTGTTGTCGAGACATCTTCGCGGGTACCGGGCGCGGTTGGGTCACCCTCTCCCCAAGGGGAGTGGCGGGTTCAGCGGCGTTCACGGCGCACGAGGCGGAGGGTCAATGTGGAGTCTGGCCGTGTGGCATCGCCCGCTCTGCCTGTGAGTGGACATGTGGCCGCTCCTTCAGCAAGGTCCGAGCAGGCACACGGGGGGAGGGGTTTATTAGTTATTGGGAGCTCCAACGTTAGGCGGGTGATGGAGCCCCTTAGGGAAACAGCAGAAATGTCGGGGAAGAAGGCCAGTGTTCACTCTGTCTGCTTGCCGCGGGGTCTCATCCGAGATGTGGAGGAGGCCCTGCCGGCGGCGATAGAGAGCACTGGGTGCACCCGACTGCAAATTGTTGCTCATGTCGGCACCAATGACTCCTGCCGTCTGGGTTCAGAGGTCATCCTCCGTTCGTACAGGCGGTTGGCGGAATTGGTGAAGGCGGAAAGCCTCGCTCGCGGGGTGGAATCAGAGCTAATTATTTGTAGTATCGTTCCCAGAACCGATCACGGTCCTCTGGTTTGGAGCCGAGTGGAAGGCTTAAACCAGAGGCTCAGACGATTCTGCGGAGATCTGGGGTGCAAATTTCTCGACCTCCGCTATTGGGTGGAGAAATGTAGGGTCCCCCTGAATAGGTCAGGCGAGCACTACACGCCGGAGGCGGCTACAAGGGTAGCGGAGTACGTGTGGAGTGCACATGTGGGTTTTTTAGGTTAGAGAATTCCCTCCCTAGGCCCGACAAGACGCCTCCTGAGACGCAGCAAGGTAGGAGTAGGCAAAATGCAACAGGCAATAACAATATTATGTGCTAATAGTAAACTGCAGGAGCGTCTATAGATAGGTCCCAGAACTGCTATCATTAATAAACGGTCACAACGCCCATATAGTACTAGGGACAGAAAGTTGGCTGAAACCAGACGTAAACAGTAATGAAATCCTAAACTCAGATTGGAATGTATACCGCAGAGACAGGCTGGACAGTGAAGGGGGAGGTGTGTTTATAGCGATAAGAAGTGCAATAGTATCGAAGGAAATTGACGGAGATCCGAAATGTGAAATAATTTGAGTGAAAGTCACGGTTAAATCAGGCCCAGACATGGTAATTGGATGTCTCTATAGACCCCCTTGCTCAGCAGCTGTTGTGGCTGAGCACCTGAAGGATAATTAGGAAAATATTTCTAGTAGATTTCCCCACCATGTTATAGTTCTGGGTGGAGATTTTAATTTGCCAGATATAGACTGGGAGACTCAAACGTTCATAACGGGTGGCAGGGACAAAGAATCCAGTGAAATTTTATTAAATGCTTTATCTGAAAACTACCTTGAGCAGTTAAACTGAGAACCGACTCGTGGCGATAACGTATTAGACCTTCTGGTGACAAACAGACCCGAACTATTTGAAACAGTTAACGCAGAACAGGGAATCAGCGTTCATAAAGCGGTTACTGCATCGATGATTTCAGCCGTAAATAGAAATATTAAAAAAGGTAGGAAGATTTTTCTGTTTAGCAAAAGTGACAAAAGGCAGATTGCAGAGTACCTGACGGCTCAACACAAAAGTTTTGTCTCAAGTACAGATAGTGTTGAGGATCAGTGGACAAAGTTCAAAACCATCGTACAATATGCGTTAGATGAGTATGTGCCAAGCAAGATCGTAAGAGATGGAAAAGAGCCACCGTGGTACAACAACCGAGCTAGGAAACTGCTGCGGAAGCAAAGGGAACTTCACAGCAAACATAAACATAGCCAAAGCCTTGCAGACAAACAAAAATTACGCGAAGCGAAATGTAGTGTGAGGAGGGCTATGCGAGAGGCGTTCAATGAATTCGAAAGTAAAGTTCTGTGTACTGACTTGGCAGAAAATCCTAAGAAATTTTGGTCTTATGTCAAAGCGGTAGGTGGCTCAAAACAAAATGTCCAGACACTCTGTGACCAAAATGCTACTGAAACAGAGGATGACAGAGTAAAGGCCGAAATACTAAATGTCTTTTTCCATAGCTGTTTCACAGAGGAAGACTGCACTGTAGTTCCTTCTCTAGATTGTCGCACAGATGACAAGATGGTAGATATCGAAATAGACGACAGAGGGATAGAGAAACAATTAAAATCGCTCAAAAGAGGGAAGGCCGCTGGACCTGATGGGATACCAGTTCGATTTTACACAGAGTACACGAAGGAACTTGCCCCTCTTCTTGCAGCGGTGTACCATAGGTCTCTAGAAGAGCGTAGCGTTCCAAACGATTGGAAAAGGGCACAGGTCATCCCCGTTTTCAAGAAGGGACATCGAACAGACGGGCAGAACTATAGACCTATATCTCTAACGTCGATCAGTTGTAGAATTTTGGAACACCTATTATGTTCGAGTGTAATGACTTTCCTGGAGACTAGAAATCTACTCTGTAGGAGTCAGCACGGGTTTCGAAAAAGACGGTCGTGTGAAACCCAGCTCGCGCTATTCGTCCACGAGACTCAGAGGGCGATAGACACGGGTTCACAGGTAGATGCCGTGTTTCTTGACTTCCGCAAGGCGTTCGATACAGTTCCCCACAGTCGTTTAATGAACAAAGTAAGAGCATATGGACTATCACAACAATTGTGTGATTAGATTGAGGAGTTCTTAGATGACGTATTCTCAATGGAGAGAAGTCTTTTCAAGTAAGAGTGATTTCAGGTGTGCCACAGGGGAGTGTCATAGGACCGTTGCTTTCATAATATACATAAATGACCTTGTGGATGACATCGGAAGTTTACTGAGGCTTTTTGCAGATGATGCTGTGGTGTATCGAGAGGTTGTAACAATGGAAAATTGTACTGAATTGCAGGAGAATCTGCAGCGAATAGACGCATGGTGCAGGGAGTGGCAATTGAGTCTCAATGCAGAGAAGTGTAATGTGCTGCGAATACACAGAAAGATAGTTCCCTTATCATTTAACTACAAAATAGCAGGTCAGCAACTGGAAGCAGTTAATTCCATAAATTATCTGGGAGTACGCATTAGGGCCCGCATCTCGTGGTCGTGCGGTAGCGTTCTCGCTTCCCACGCCCGGGTTCCCGGGTTCGATTCCCGGCGGGGTCAGGGATTTTCTCTACCTCGTGATGGCTGGGTGTTGTGTGCTGTCCTTAGGTTAGTTAGGTTTAAGTAGTTCTAAGTTCTAGGGGACTTATGACCACAGCAGTTGAGTCCCATAGTGCTCAGAGCCATTTTTTGAAGTACGCATTAGGAGTGATTTAAAATGGAATGATCATATAAAGTTGATCGTCGGTAAGGCGGATGCCAGACTGAGATTCATTGGAAGAATCCTAAGGAAATGCAATCCGAAAACAAAGGAAGTGGGTTACAGTACTCTTGTTCGCCCACTGCTTGAATACTGCTCAACAGTGTGGGATCCGTACCAGATAGGATTGATAGAAGAGATAGAGAAGATCCAACGGAGAGCAGCGCGCTTCGTTACAGGATCATTTAATAATCGCGAAAGCGTTACGGAGATGATAGATAAACTCCAGTGGAGGACTCTGCAGGAGAGACGCTCAGTAGCTGGGTACAGGCTTTTGTTAAAGTTTCGAGTACATACCTTCACCGAAGAGTCAAGCAGTATATTGTTCCTTCCTACGTATATCTCGCGAAGAGACCATGAGGATAAAATCAGAGAGATTAGAGCCCACACAGAAGCATACCGACAATCCTTCTTTCCACGAACAATACGAGACTGGAATAGAAGGGAGAACCGATAGAGGTACTCAGGGTACCCTCCGCCATACACCGTCAGGTGGCTTGCGGAGTATGGATGTAGATGTAGATGTACACTGCAGAAAGAGTACATTCCGACTTTAATGCGATTTTTCTCAAGTACATAAAGTAGACTGAGAGTGCAAAAATCACTCATAAATGATATATCATGATATAATGGGAGACATACTTTAAGCCGCGTTATATCCGACTGTTCGGTTCATCGGATCGCGGTATATCGGACTTCTACTGTAGTAAGAAAAAAATGGTTCAAATGGCTCTGAGCACCATCGGACTTAACATCTGAGGTTATCAGTGCCCTAGAACTTAGAACTAGTTAAACCTAACTAACCTAAGGACATCACACACATTCATGCCCGAGGCGGGATTCGAACCTGCGACCGCAGTGGTCCCGCGGTTCCAGACTGAAGCACCTAGATCCGCTCGGTCACTGCGGCCGGCTACTGTAGTAAGAGACGAGCCCTAATAAGTGCGTGCGCTGTATTTCCTGTTAATAATTCCTAAATATATTAAATTCCCCCAGATGTTAGCACTTCTGCGTCAGGTTGACATTATTTCTGTTACGGAATCTTGTCGGCGTGCGCCGTCAGTAACGTGAGCCCTGCAGGGACGAGAGCAGTGGGCGAGGCGCAGGCTTTTGTGATCTACCCAATACTGCGACAAAGTTGCCACGGGAAAGTTACCCCGCTACGGCAAAGAGTGTCTACGGAAGTTTGGCGGATTAGGGGGCCGACAGGGGAATGGGACGCGGAAGGCTGGATCGCAGCGTAGCCCCTGTCGGACACGCCCTCGCTGGTAATTAAGGGTAGTAGGGGGCTGCGAACTGGGCGCCGCTCTGCCGGCGCACGTCAGCCGCAGGCGGCAGCGAAACACCAGGGGAGCGGGCCGCACACAGCTCGCCGACGACTACTTACGATGAGAACCCCATTGCCGCTGTTCCAACTTCACGACCGCTGATCTGAGAAGCGACGCGATAGGATTCTAAGCAGCCGATTACTCCTCCTACATCTACATCTCTACATCTACATCTCTACATCTACATGGCTACTCTCCATATCACATTTAAGTGGTTGACAGAATGTTCATCTAACAACCTTCACACTAATTTTCCAATCTCGAACAGCGTGTGGTAGCTAACGAACACCTATATCTTTCCGTGCGGACTCTCATTTCCCTTGTTTTATTACACTACTGGCCATTAAAATTGCTACACCAAGAAGAAATGCAGAGATAAACGGGTATTCAACGGACAAATATATTATACTAGAACTGACATGTGATTACATTTTCACGCAATTTTGGTACATAGATCCTGAGAAATCAGTACCCAGAACAACCACCTCTGCCTGGAATAACGGGCTAGATACGCCTGGGCATTGAGTCAAACATAAACGGGTCTTCAACAGACAAATATATTATACTAGAACTGACATGTGATTACATTTTCAAGCAATTTTGGTTGCTGGATCCTGAGAAATCAGTACCCAGAACAACCACCTCTGCCTGGAATAACGGCTTTGATACGCCTGGGCATTGAGTCAAACAGAGCTTGGATGACGTGTACTGGTACAGCTGCCCATGCATCTTCAACACGATACCACAGTTCATCAGGAGTACTCACTGGGGTATTGTTACGAGCCAGTTGCTCGGCCACCATTGACCAGACGTTTTCAATTGGTGAGAGACCTGGAGAATGTGCTGGCCAGGGCAGCACTCAACATTTTCCGTATCCATACAGGACCTGCAACATGCGGGCGTGCATTATCCTGCTGAAATGTATGGTTTCGCAGGGATCGAATGAACGGTAGAGCCACGGGTCATAACACATCTGAAATGTAACGTCCACTGTTCAAAGTGCCGTCACTGCGAACAAGAGGTGACCGAGACGTGTAACCAATGGCACCCCATACCATCACGTCAGGTGCTTGCCAGTATGGCGATGACGAATACACTCTTCCAATGTGCGTTCACCGCCATGTCGCCAAACACGGATGCGATCATCATGATGCTGTAAACAGAACCTGGATTCATCCGAAAAAATGACGTTTTGCCATTCGTGCACGCAGGTTCGTCGTTGAGTACACCATTGCAGGCGCTCCTGTCTGTGATGCAACGTCAAGGGGAACAGCAGCCATGGTCTCCGAGCTGATAGTCCATGCTGCTGCAAACGTCGTCAAACTGTTCATGCAGATGGTTGTTGTCTTGCAAACGTCCCCATCTGTTGACTCAGGGATCGAGACGTGGCTGCACGATCCGTTACAGCCATGCGGGTAAGATGCCTGTCATTTCGACTGCTAGTGATACGAGGCCGTTATTATCCAGCACGGCGTTCCGTATTACCCTCCTGATCCCACCGATTCCATATTCTGCTAACAGAGTCGGAATCGTGATGGTACGCATTTCTCCTCCTTATACGAGGCATCACAACAACGGTTCACGAGGCAACGCCGGTCAACTGCTGTTTGTGCATGAGAAATTGGTTGGAAACTTTCCTCATGTCAGCACGTTGTAGGTGTCGCCACCGGTGCCAACCTTGTGTGAATGCTCTAAAAAGCTAATCATTTCCAAATCACAGCATCTTCTTTCTGTCGGTTAAATTTCGCGTCTGTAGCACGTCATCTTCGTGGTGTAGCGATTTTAATGGCCAGTAGTGTATGATGATCGTTTCCCCTGTGTAGGTCGGCTTCAACGAAATATTTTCGCATTCGGAGGAGGAAGTTGGTGATTGATATTTCGTGAGAAGATCTCCCCGTAACGAAAACCTCCTTTGTTTTAATGATTTCCAGCCCAAGTCCTGTATCATGGCTGTGACCCCCTCACCCCTATTTCTCGATAATACAAAACGTGCTGTCCTTCTTTGAATTTTCTCGATGTACCCCGTTAATCCTCCTTGGTCAGGATCCCATACAGCACAGCACTAGAATAGGTAGTCACTTTAGTAGATCAGTTGTATCTTATAGTCGTTCTGCCGATAGCACGCAGTCTTTGGTTCGCCTTCCCCACAACATTTTCTGTGTGTTCTTTCCAATTTAAGTTGTTAGTAATGGTAATTACTAGGTATGTAGTTGATTTGCGTCCTTAAGATTTGATTAATTTATCGTGTAACCAAAGTTTAACGGATTCCTTTTAGCACTCATTTGTATGGCTTCACACTTTTCATTACTTAGGGTCAATTGCTAATTTTCGCGCCAAACAGATATCTAAATCGTTTTGCAATTAGTTTTAATCTTTTGTTTACTAGGTATTCGTAATGGTAATTACTAGGCATGTAGTTGAATTTGCGCCTTTCAGATTTGATTGATTTATCGTCTAACCAAAGTTTAACGGATTCCTTTTAGCACTCATATGGATGGCCTCATACTTTTCAGTATTTAGAAACAATTGCTAATTTTCGCGCCAAACAGATATCTAAATAGTTCTGAAATTAGTTTTGATCTTTTGTTTACTATACGTTAAACGAGCACAACATCTGCAAACAACTTAAAAGAGCAGAGGGCCTCTAACATTGCATTGGGAAACACCAGCAATCACTTCTGTTGTACTTGATGACTTTCCGCCAATTGCTACGAGCTGTGAACTCTCAGACAGGAAATCACGAATCCAGTCGCACAACCGAGAGGACATTCAATAAGAAAGCAGAGCCTGCAGATATTTGACTCATACCTTGAGCTTAGTTACGCTAACAAAGCGATTGTTCGTTGCATGCAGTTCGTATTTACTGTGATTAGTGTGTATAGTACCTTCAGTCTGAGGAATAAAGTTTAAACAGTCAAATCATTCCCTGCGACCAATGATCAGTTTCCAAAGACGATACCGAGATATGTGTTCTTTTACGGATTGCGGGTAGTGTCGATACAAACACGGACAGTTCTTAATATTTATATGCATAAAGTAACAAAATGAGATACGATTTCGAGAATTGTTCACTTTTTTTGTACATTGTAATAAGCAACGGATAGTCCCAGTACCGCCGGCCGCTGTGGACGAGCGGCTCTAGGTGCTTCAGTCTGGAACCGCGCTACTGCTACCGTCGCAGGTTCGAATCCTGCCTCGGGCATGGAAGTGTGTGATGTCCGTAAGTAAATTCGGTTTAAGTAGTTCTAAGTTATAGGGGACTGATGACCTCAGATATTAATTCCCATAGTGCTCAGACCCATTTTTGAGTCCCAGTACTCACTTTAACCACAAGTTGCATAACAGCGGTCTTCTGGACCCAGATTCTTTCCATTTCACCATTAAAATGTATTAAAAATTGTTTATTTTAGTTCATGTGTTGTATAATATTTGGGAATGCAGTCGACTTCGTTTAGGGAAAACATTATTTGATGCAAGTCCAATTAATCAATTTTCTTTATTAGTTTTGTAGTTTTTCACATCTAATGCATTACAGTGTTCAGACCCCTTGCTAACAAATCATCTTTCGAATGCCGGCCAGTGTGGCCTAGCGGTTCTAGGCGCTATTGTCTGGAACCGCGCGACCGCTACGGTCGCAGGTTCGAATCCTACCTCGGGCATGAATGTGTGTGATGTCCTTCAGCTAGTTAGGTTTAAGTAGTTCTATGTTCGAGGAGACTGATGACCTCAGTAGTTAAGTCCCATAGTGCTCAGAGCCATTTGAACCATTTGAACCATCTTTCGAATAGTCTGTTATTAGTCTGAATGGCACATTACACTGGCAAGATTACTTACAACAGTTAACCGTTGGTACTCGTACACTCAATGTGCAAAAGTCAGATATACTGCAGAAGCTGCAACTGAATGTTCGTTTGGAATGTAAGTTTATTTCTTTACGGCAAAACTGCTTCAGGTGAGCATAAGTTCAGTTTCACGGACAGAATAATTATGCAACATATTTCTGTCCTTTACTTATAGCATGTATCCCAAATCACCTGTCAGAAGAAAAAAGAACTTCGTCTGAAATCAGCACAATTAATCTATATTTTTAAATAATAAGTCTTGAAATTGAAGCTCTTTTTGATCACGAAGATGATAGTGACGCACCTGTGGCCCCGAAGACATTGAATCCGTGCCTTCTAGTCGTCAAAGGGAAGGCAGGCTACAGAAGCAATGATTTCTTTATTGATTTGGGTGGAACTCAGTGTAATAAAACACCACCGCCACGCAACTCACTTCGAGTACACAGTATCATGGAAATTGGACCTGAATCAGTAGCTGGTAGTGTAACTGTCACTCTAATAATGCATGGGATTATTTTACCTCGCCAGGAATGTTAGAGGAGATCAAGCATTGTACTAACTTAGATGGTAGGCGCTTTGCTAGTATCAAGAAAAAATTGGCAGATATTACATCTGAGATGATGAATACATTTTTGGACCACTACCAGACATAACAAAATAAACCTGTGTTGCTTTTGCTATAGTATATACACAATTGGAGAAACCCCAACAAATTCTACTACGGTTAATTTTTTCACGAGTGTTCCATTATATGAAGAACTATTGTACGAAAAGATTACAGTAATCGAACCAAGAAAACAAGAAAATCGCGCCATTAATGAAGGCTTCCGGACCCAGAGATATTTTATCTTCATCATATGATCCTGATGACAGTTTTACAACTAAAGGCTATATCCCCAAAAAGAACAAAAATTCCATACAGCTCAGTTCTCTGCTCCACAGTGCCACAGTTGACACAAAATGAAGCCAGAGAAGTTTTACTCAACAACAAAATTAAATAAGGAAGTGATTTTCCTGAACGGTAGCCAGAGACCATCAAGAAGGTGGCCTTTTGACGTGTGGACATCTGTAATGCACATAGTACCCATAAATACTATGTTTATTTTGACAGTAACAGCCAACTACCCTGAAGGCAGCTCTGAAGAAAGGAGCATTGTCCTCAAGAAATTAGGGCAAATTCTAACAACTCAAACATCCAAAAGAATTTTCTGCAAGCCATGCCAAGTTGTGACATTAGTCGCCAACAAAGAACTGGAAGTCACCAAAAAGATGTTCCGTGTGCCCACATAGATCAGACAGAAAAAGCGATGGAACATGCAACAAATGCACAAAAAGTATTCACAAAAAACATAGATAATTATTTGTAAAATAGTATTTTCATGAGAAGAAATTCCGGTTTAAGCACAGTAAAACAGAAAATTTTTTTTATAATCTCAGATAAATTATAACGTACTTTATGATTTTTTATTTCATGTATTAAAAGGGTCACAATATCATGTTAAGTACTTCCTTATTTATTATGTGCCATCAAACCACCAAAATTTGATATTAGTGTTCTATAACATGCTTTTTTATTTGTAATGTGGTGTGGGTGTTCTAGACGCCTCTCGTACCCTTTTTCGAGTAAAGACGCTCATGCAGATGTTCAACCGAAAAATTTACCCTACGTATGATCAGACATACCAAGAATCCTAAATTAATGGTTTAATTTAAATCTTGCATCATTACCCATGATTTTATACAGTAGATACACGTCCATTCTTCGTGCTCGTAATAAACACTAAAACTAACAGGTAGTCCAATATATGCCAAATTTGTATATTGACAAACTTCTTAATTCGAAAACAAACAAAAACCACTCAATAATTAAGAGAAACTGGGATATAATCTGGTAGTTATGTAGAAACCAATATGTCAATGACAGTTTCCATTGTTGGGACTTCAAATTTATTTCAGTGGAGGATAAACAAGGCATTACCAACATATATAAATTACGAGGCCTTATTTTTGACAGTTTAAATTATATTAAAAGTAACTCACCACTATGCAATATACGGTTTACCCATACCTCGGGGTAAAAGTAGGTACTGTGCGGGGTAGAAACGGAAAATTTTAAGTTTTCTGTCTGATGCATGGTACACAGCTATAATCAAACATGTCATCATCTCTATACAATCCCTATGGGCCCAATCCTCACACTTTAAATACATTACTCAATCATGTGATTTTCTTGTTGATGAGTAGATCTCTTTCTAAAGAAGACAAGACATTTCATTCTCATCTTCAGAATAGCTGTTCTCCCCACACATCTTTAGACTCTTTCGACTTTTTTATGCTCTAGACCAAGAATCCTTCAATATTTTTTTAACCTGCTAGGAAGACGCTTTTGTGGCAATGAGTTCATTTTCGTAGGAAGACTGCGCGATCACGACGCGTTTTCCTCTTCATCTGGTTGAGAATGGTCTTTCGTAGTGATGAACTGGCTTTACACTTTTTGGTGATACGGCGAACGAAGACTGTATCTGCATATCAGTCGACGGGCCAGGATGTGAAGAACAAGCAATAACTGACACTTTTGTTTCCTGGGAATCTTGCATTACTCTTTCTGTTGTATTTAACAGCGCAAAGTCCTCCTCGGCAGATGCATTTGCATCAAGCGGGAAAATACCTGCCTTTCTAAATCGATATAGGTCATTTTGCATTGTTGTTGTTGCAGTACATGCAAGTCCAAACAAATGAGCTATTTGGTAGTGGATCGCCACTCTTTCCGGATGGCTGCTAAGTCCTCAGTTAATTTCCTGAGAGTATAAAGCAGTTAATGGTCCCATCTCAAATGAAATTACTTCTCTTCAATAAGGGATAATTACTCATATTATGGTGACAAAAATAATTCATAAATTAATATGCAATTATTAAATTAAAATGTGTACACACAAATAGCGTACCGTTAAAAGCATATACTTCTTACGTCACACATATAAGTAATACGTAACGAAGTCATGGGGTAATGTCAGACAGTTCCTGTTTTACCCCACTGCTTCTACCACGCTTTTCCCCAGCTGTACCATATCTATAAAATTCCTCCTGTATAAGAAAGAAGATGAAGAACCGTTTAACGTGACATATGTTCATAATACCTGATATAATTATTATTCATTGAATTACTTGTTTCAGCTTTTAATACGACGGTATAAGTTCCTTACTGGACACAAAATATCACAAAGTAAGATACAGAACGACAAACATCTCTTAAATCATTTTGCTCAACAACATCGCGTCTGGCGCCACCAAGTCTCATGACGGTACTGAGGTTTCCGATTGTCTTCATTGTTTTAGGACCAAAATGAGGGTTCCTGGTTTCACCTCCATACCCAATTATACCCCTATTTCCCCTATATAAAATAACATCATTCCATAAATACGACCGAATTCACTGAGTGTAATAAAATGTTCAAATGTGTATGAATTCCTAAGGGACCAAACTGCTGAGGTCATCGGTCCCTAGAATTTCACATCACTTAGACTAACTTCTGCTAAGAATAACACGCACACCCATATGTCACTGAGTTTGGAAGAGGTCATGTAATAGAGCTACAAGAGGCTGGATCTTGCTGCTGCGATCCTGCAGAAAACTTAACAGGAAAGTAGCCACTCTAAATGACAGTAGACAGCGGTTGTCACAAGAATGTATGGTCATAAGGAGACTGGGCTCTGGATGACCACAGGGACTACTGCGGGGGTGGGGGGGGGGGGGGGGAGACTATCGTGTTAGGCATGTGCTCTGTCTCACTGTACTGCTTCTACAGCAGCAATTTGAGCATCAGTTGGTACCACAGTGCCACAACTGTTGCTAATCGGTTACTTCAATGATAGCTCCGAGCCAAGATGCCCATAGTGTGCATTCCACTAAGTCCAAACTACCGCCATTTGACATTTCAGTGGTGTCAAACAACAGCTTTTTGGAGGGTAGAGTGGAGACCCGTTATGTTTTCTGATGGAAGCGGGTTCTGCGTCAATGCCAGTGATGGCCGTGTTTTGGTTTCAAGATGGCCACTTGAGCACCTGGAAAAAAACATATTTGGGTGATGGACACACTGGACCTAAACTTGGTTTTATTGTCTGGGATGCAATTTAGTGTAACAGCAGAGCACTCTCGTGGTTACCCTACCCAACTGGACCTCAAATTTGTAGTTCAGTTTGGTGATTCGACCTGTTGTGGTGCCATTCACGAACAGCATTCCAGGGGGTGTTTTCTGCCAGGATAGTACACGCTCACACACCACTCTTGTCAACCAACGTGCTCTGCGGAGTGTCGACATGTCGCCTTGACATGCTCGATCACCAAATCTTTCCCCATCAAGCACATATGGGACATCATCGGGTGACAACTCCAGCGTCATCCTCAATTAACATTAACCGTTCCTTTATTGAAAGAGAGGCACACAGCAATCAATCGCAGTCCCATTAGTTTTTATTATTCTTGCAAATCTATATTCAGCTGTAAATAGGCATTTCAATGAATCTGGGTTACAATTCAACGGATTCAAATGCACTGAAGAAGACTATTTACAGCCGAAATCTAGATTTTGCAAGAATAATAAAAATTAATGGGATTGCGGGTAATTGCTGTATACCTCTTCCTTCCTTATAGTGTACAGTCGCTTTGCACAACCGTTCCTTACGGAATCACAGTTGGTTTCTCCCTGTATTGATCGAACAGATACAACAGGCATGGAACTCCATCTCCAAAAACTGACACCTGACACCTGTGCAACGCAATGCAAGCCAATTTGCATGTTTGCATTCAACATTCTGGTAGTTACACAGGTCATTAATGTACCAGAATTTCACATTTACAGTGGCTTATCTCACACTCATATTAACCTGTGATTTTGCAATGTTAATCACTTTAATATGTTAGCAGACAAATGTATTCCCGAATTTTCATTAATTTATATTAATTATTTTTTCGTCTTACGATTTTTTCCCATCGTGTCATGACCGTGGGAATCAGTATCGAATAAGAATGACTCTATGTAGCGGTCCAGTTCCTGGTGGCAACTGCACACACATGGTACAAGTGTTTCAGCACCAATCCTTATCTAATGAAACAGGAAGCTCTGGGAAAGTACGCACAGTTAAGAATGGGAGAGGTGTTGATTTCCAAAAATGTCTACACGTCAAATATGATGGTTCAGCTCCTTCACCGCCAAATATAGAGGGTCATGATATGCCCAGCCTAGGTTCTCCAGATTGATGTGAATATATGTGTGGTTCGACTGTTCTTAGATAAAGGGGGGGGGGGGGGGGAGATAGGATACCCACAGGAAATCCTGGTGCTGCAGTCCTATTTGCAAAGGTCAGGTACAAACTGGATGTATTGTATGTATGAATAATAAGTGATAGATGCAACTTGCTATGAGCAAGGTAGACCTCAAAGCGTGATACAGTTGGAGCTACACGTTGGCGGTTTGTTGATTAAAAGTACAACATGCGACAGATAAATCACTGAAAGCACTCTTAGTCCATAGCATGACCCACCTACACGATCTCACAGAACACGGCTTCCATCACTATCCTGAAAACTTAGAGCGATGCAAGAGAACTGACTTCTGCTGAAAAAATACTCCAGCATATGCAATAGAGTTATGATAACTGGCACCACTCAGTTGTAAAGACGAGTTTCACAATATCCGGTGCCCTGCTGTATTGACTGTACTTTGTGAAGCCTGCGTCTATTTTAGATAGAAAACTGCTCACTCCCGAGAACTTCCAGTACGACAACTGCCAGTGGATTTGATTACCCATAGAAAATAAAGCTTAGTTAATAAGAAATAGTGAAGGAGCCAGCAGATAAAGAATTGGAGAAAATGAGTTGTAACGTGGAAACAAAGCATTTCCATTCACATAATTTCTTAGTGTGCGTGTGAAGTATGTGTCCTCCAATTTGTGCCGGACATTTTGTTACACCCTGTATTCTCTTTTCCCAGAGAGACAAGTTATATATGGTTTTTGTAACTTACCACTTTCTTCTAAAGTTGTTACATCATCTCCATTCATAAGGATAGTGACACTTATTTCCATTAATCTGTATACCTGGGTTTACTATGTTCAGTTCTGAATCAGATCATGTATACAGGGTGGTCCATTGATTGTGACCGGGCCAAATATCTCACTAAATAAGCACCAAACGAAAAAACTACATTGAACGAAACTTGTCTAGCTTGAAGGGGGAGACCAGATGGCGCTATGGTTGGCCCGCTAAATGGCGCTGCCATAGTTCAAACGGATATGAACTGCGTTTTTTTTAAGAGGAACCCCCATTTTTATTACATATTCGTGTTGTACGTACTACACTTATTTAGTGAGATATTTGGCCCCGTCACGATCAATGGACCACGCTGTATAAACATTAAATGAGGTTGGTGACAGGCTACAACCTAGTTTGAGTCCCTTTTTAGTAATCATTTCTTAGTGTTATTATTGGCGACTTTTATCATTATTTTTCTGTCTTTGTCTAAGCTTTTTACAGCTTCAATAAGATGAACACGTTATACAGCTCCAGCCACTATGTCCCATAGTTTGTTTCTGTTAACAATGTCAAAAGCTTTTCCGAAATCAGTAACAGCTAGATATGTCTCTAAGTAACCTTCCCGTAGGTAAAATTCTGTACACGCTAAGAAAAATAAGAGGCACTATGAAGGAATTATCTAAATGGCACGGAACTCGATGGATCATATACAGACAGATAAACGGTAACAATATCGGAAAAATTTGATGATTTATTCAAGAGAAAGAGCAATTCAGTAACCTGTTGGTCCACCTCTAGTCCTTATGTGGGTAGTTATTCGGTTTGGCGTTGCTTGAAACAGTTGTTTGATGATCCACTCAGGGACATCGTGGCAAAATCTGTCCAACTGGTGCGTTATACGGTGCAAATCGCGAGGTATTTCGATGGTCCCCCCCATAACGCTCGAAACGTTTTCAGTTGGGTGAAGATCGGGCGACCTTGGTGGCCAAGGTAGGGTTTAGCAACCACAGAGGCAAGCAGTAGAAACACTTACCGTGTGCGGGCGGGCTTTATCTTGCTGAAATATAAACCCAATATGGCTTTTCGTGAAGGGCAACAAAATGGGGTGTAGACTATCAACGATGTACCGCAGCGCTGTAAAAGTGCCGCGGATGACAACCAAAGGCGTCCTGTTATGAACAGTGGCGTCCCAACCATCATCCCTGATTGTCGACTCAAATGGCGGACAACGATCAGATTAGTATCCCACCAATGTCGAGGGCGCATCCAGACACGTCTTCGGCCTGGAATGTCATTGACCGGAGAATGGTGAGTTTTCCTTCGTATTGAGCCCCAAAACCGCATCTTGAGACCCCCTGACAGTGGTGGGATACCAACTGACTGTCACCCACCATAAAGCCCGACAACTGGGATTGGTCTTCGTTGATCTATTATGGATCGTGGGACGAAGGCTGGCATGAACTTCTTGATGCAATAATTTACCAACAGCCGTATGACTTGTTGAAGTTTATTTTATTTTATGATCTTCTATGTGCTGCTACCAGTTTCGGCATTACATTGATACCATCTTCAGGCCTCTGTACAATGAGTAGAAGATTAACTTCTGATAACATTCCCCTGTTAGTTATTCGTAATACCTTACTACAATTGAGTTATAAGGGGGTGTTTACCACAGTTAGTATGTGGTTAGATGGTACCTAGGATGGATGAACAGTTCTGCAGACACAGCGTTATAGGTGTTACCCAATATAGATTTAATGATATCGCTATGCATAAATAGGCAGTGACTTATATTTCAACTTTGGTCCAGGTCATCAGTGATGTACCAACAAAATTACTTATATTCTCATAGATATTGTTAGGTCAATGTTGCCATACATCTTCAAATGAGATACTTATAGTTCTTGAGTACTGATGATCTTGAGGATTGTACTTTCTACTTTGGAATTTTGTCTACTATACTTAGATGTTATTTTGATATTTGCCAATATAAGGCACTTATGGTCAATACAACATTCCCCTCCCCCCTAATGGAAGTTGTCCACTGCCATAACTTACAAAATGTGTCCAACATCATTTCCTAACCCTTGGATTACTGTACTAATCAACTATCGTTGCACTCTTGAGTTGCCACTTAACCAAATTTCATACTTGATGCAACATTGCATTTCCTGACACTCAGCTAATGGGTATAAGTCCGTTATTGTCTGACTCTAACTAGTCAATACTTTGACCAGTTTTTAGGTACCGTGACATTTCGACCCATGCAGATAGTTTCTGACTCATTAAGGTCATTACACAGAATATGATGACACTGTATGATGAACTTAGGAACCGGATAGTCTTCTCATATGCTACTACAGCTGCCCCAATTCAACCTCAGAATGATTTGACATGGTTATACGTCGTACTCTTCGTCTTAGGATTGTATACATTTAATTTTGAGATTTATCTTCATACATATAGGCGGCCTCCTATATTTCTCTTTTTCTTTCTTTCCTTTATTCAATCGATTCCACTTGGTATAATCCTGCATAATTGTATAGGACTTGTATCTAGGGAGATAGACATTTCTTGATATACAGAGACTGAGAAACTTCTTTGTAACCATGACTACATGAGGCAGCTACTGGTATTGCATTAATCCACTCAGCACAATGCGGAGTTGTCCTACATAAGAGTCCTAACGAAGTGTCCACGATGACCAGGTGTTTGATGATTTTATAGTACGATTGCATTGGTTTACTTCGGGAATGCAACTGGGTTTTAAGCCAAACTCTTTTATGCTTTTTATCGTTAATATTGCGGCAGCTGTTTGTCGTACCACGCTTAATACGACCTAGACCACAAATAAGTAACTATGTATTATGACGTGGTTGTCACATTTTCTTGTATTTTAATTTATTTTATTGTTATTTATATTAGTTAATTTTTATAAAAAAAATAATTCTTCCGCTTTTCTACTGGACATACGAATGTATGCAGTACATCTGTTGTGTTGCATAGCCTATTACAACTGTGTGTTACGGTTTTATGAATAATAGTGAACACATATGTTCATATATCATGCGTTATTTGAGTAAAACAGGGAAAACTATTAGAAACAGCATGACATAGGCAGAAGCATATGTGCCCTAATGTTACATATAGTTTTAATGATATGCAATATACCTCTTTGAGCCACTTACATAGTTAACATGATACCTGTAAATTGTTAATGTATGTTCTATACTTTTGTAATTTTTTTTATTAGTGCATTTCTTCTACTCATTGTACAGGGGCCTGAAGATGGCATCAATGTAATGCCGAAACTGGTAGCAGCACATAGAATAAAATAAACTTCTATAAATCATACGGCTGTTGGTAAATTAATGTATCAAGAAGACTGGGATTGGTGATCTGGTGCACCATTTTCTTTGGTGGGATCACATTTCAGCAAGATAACGCCTGCCTGCATAGGACGCGAGATTTTACTGTTTGTCTTCGTTGGTGGACATCCAGTTTTAATATTACGTTCTAGTTGGCATGTTCTTCACAATAAACACCTGCGTTTGAAATTGTATTTTGTACATAATTTTATGAGACCAGATAATTTAGTCTTGCGGTGAAGATGATCACCCTGTGATTGAAATCGATATGAAGTATTGATAAAGAATCGGTTCCAGGTTTGTTCGACATCCAATATCTCCGACAATCAGTGCCAAGCCAACTGCTTGCATAAGGACCAGACGTAGAGCAAATCGTTATTGACTTGCTCTTCACGTGAAGCAGTTTCTCTTGAATAAACCATCCAATGTTCCTGTAATCGTTATCAATTTGGTGGTCTGTATATGTATGTCATATCCACCGATTCCACCGATTTGCGTCCCATTCGGACACGTCCTTCATGGTGCGTTATTTCCGCATAAACAGCCATTTCGGAATCTACTCTTTTGTTCTAATAGGAGACAATAACAGTCATAATTATTTTTTTTTTAATTTTGTAGTGTGAGTTTATCAGGCTACTTCTTATATCATTTTCATAAACTTTTTTTTGACCTTTTTAAAAAATTGTTATTGGTAATAAAGTACAAAACTTAGTTGGTGATTATTAAAAGTTTGTGCCTAGCCATCGTCTATTTCGTGGGGAACATACGTATGGCCCCATTCGGCATCGGAGGTAGGCCCAGAGGTGCGGCGCTCACCTGCTGCCGGAGGCGGCGCACCTCATCCCAGGAGGCGGCGTCGTCTATGGCGTAGACGAGCAGGAAGGCGTGCGCCGTGGCGATGGAGAGGGCGCGCATGGCGGGGAACTGGTGCGCGCCCGCCGTGTCCAGGATGTCGAGCGTGAGCGCCGCGCCGTCAGGCAGCTCGTACTCGCCGCGGTGCAGCTCCTCCACCGTCTGGCGGTACTTGGCCGGCCAGCGGTCGTACAGGAACTGCGAGATGATGGCCGACTTGCCGACGCGCGCCGCGCCCATCACCACGACGCGCTGCTGCTGGCTGACCGCGCCGCCGCCGCCGCCGCCGGCCGCCCCGGAGGAGGACCTGGAGGGCGAGTCGGTGCCCAGCGAGGGCAGGCGAAGGCGGCCGCCCGCTCCCGGCATGCTGGTCGAGTGCTGCTCGGAGGAGTAGCTAACAAGGGCTGGACCTGCAATGAGGGAACGCCGAGCTCAGGAACATTCTACTCGGCACTATAAAACTTAACTCGTTAAGCCGCCCCATAACTACTCTTAAATCTTCTCCAGTGTTTGATATTTCAATCTCTCTTCTGGAATCTTCTTCAGCACTCCACTAAAGTCATTAATGCTCCTAGTGTTCAACCATCCTGGGACAGCACTGGATAAAGGAAGGATATATATATACAGGGTGAGTCACCTAACGTTACCGCTGGATATATTTCCTAAACCACATTAAATACTGACGAATCGATTCCACAGACCGAACTTGAGGAGAGGGGCTAGTGTAATTGGTTAATACAAACCATAAAAAAATGCACGGAAGTATGTTTTTTAACACAAACCATCGTTTTTTTAAATGGAACCCCGTTAGTTTTGTTAGCACATCTGAACATATAAACAAATACGTAATCAGTGCCGTTTGTTGCATTGTAAAATGTTAATTACATCCGGAGATATTGTAACCTAAAGTTGACGCTTGAGTACCACTCCTCCGCTGTTCGATCGTGTGTATCGGAGAGCACCGAATTACGTAGGGATCCAAAGGGAACGGTGATGGACTTTAGGTACAGAAGAGACTGGAACAGCACATTACGTCCACATGCTAACACCTTCTTATTGGCCCTTTTCACTGACGCACATGTACATTTACCATGAGGGGTGAGGTACACGTACACACGTGGTTTCCGTTTTCAATTACGGAGTGGAATAGAGTGTGTCCCGACATGTCAGGCCAATAGATTTTCAATGTGGTGGCCATCATTTGCTGCACACAATTGCAATCTCTGGCGTAATGAATTTCGTACACGCCGCAGTACATCTGGTGTAATGTCGCCGCAGGCTGCCACAATACGTTGTTTCGTATCCTCTGGGGTTGTAGGCACATCACGGTACACATTCTCCTTTAACGTACCCCACAGAAAGAAGTCCAGAGGTGTAAGATCAGTAAGACCAATAAAAAGGTGTTAGCATGTGGACGTAATGTGCTATTCCAGTCTCTTCTGTACCTAAGGTCCATCACCATTCCCTTTGGATCCCTACGTAATTCGGTCCTCTCCGATACACACGATCGAACAGCGGAGGAGTGGTACTCAAGCGTCAACTTTAGGTTACAATATCTCCGGATGTAATTAACATTTTACAATGCAACAAACGGCACTGATTACGTGTTTGTTTTATGTTCAGATGTGCTAACAAAACTAACGAGGTTCCATTTAAAATAACGTAGGTTTGTGTGAAAAAACATACTTCCGTGCATTTTTTTATGGTTTGTATTAACCAGTTACACTAGCTCCTCTCCTCACGTTCGGTCTGTGGAATCGATTCGTCAGTATTTGATGTGGTTTACGAAATATATCCAGCGGTAATGTTAGGTGACTCACCCTATATATATATATATATATATATATATATATATATATATATATATATATACGAGAGTAATCCCAAAAGTAAGGTCTCCTATTTTTTTGTAAGTACATAGACCTGTTTATTTGTACAATGGTTTGAACATTTAGCTATTTTTCGACGTAATCACTATTTCTGTTGATGCAGTTTTGTAGACGCTGTGGCAGTTTTTGTGTGCCCATCTCATACCAGCTCTCCGCCATGCTGTTCAGCAAGTTATGAACCTCTTCTTTCACCTCGTCGTTGGAGCTAAATCGCTGAGACCACAATTAAGCTGACAGGTACTGTGAGAGTATGAAAAAACTGAAACGGCAATCCAGAACAGCGGAAGAGGAATGTTGAGTAAGGGCGTACACAATCTCCATGACAACGCTCGCCCATACATCGCTCGGTAAACCGTTGCTCTCCTGCAGCAGTAATCACCCACCCACCCTATAGTCCTGACTTGGCGCCCAGTGACTATCATCCATTCCCTAGGTTAAAAGAACATTTGGTCGGAAAGCGATTCAGCTCCGACGACGAGGTGAAAGAAGAGGTTCATATCTTTCTGAATAAAATGGCGGCGAGCTGGTATGACAATGCCATACAAAAACTGTCACAGCGTCCACAAAAAGGCACCGACAGAAATTGTGATTATGTCGAAAAGTAGCTAAATGTTCAAGCTGTAAACTGATGTAAACCATTGTTTGCCACCTATTGCCTCAGTTACTTGCTGGATGCACTCCAGTGTCTGTCTTCCTCTACAGTTCTTTCCCTCTAGAGCTTCCTCTAGTACCATAGGAGTTAATCTTTGACGTCTTAACAGTGGTCCTATCATCTTGTCCATTCCTCTTGTAAGTATTTCCCATAAATTTCTTTCCGGTCCAATTCTACGCAGAACCTCACCATTCTTTATGTTATCAGACCACCTAATTTTAACATTCGTCTGTGGCGCCACATCTCAAATGCTTCGATTCTCTTCTTTTCCGGTTTTCCAACAGTCTGTGTTTCACTACCATACAATGCTGTGCTCGAAACGAACACTACAGAAATTTCTTCTTCAACTGAAGGCTATTAGATTTCTCTCGGCTAGGAATGCTCTTTTTGTCAATGCTAATCTACTTTTTATGTTATTGCTCCACTCATGATAGGTTATTTTGCTGCCTAGGCAGCAGAATTTCTTAACTTCATCTACTTCCTGACGTTAATTTTTCTCGCTGTTCTCATTTCTGCTACTTCTCATTACTTTCGTCATTCTTCGATTTACACTCCATCCATAGTCTGTACTCATTAGTCTGTTCATTCCTTTCAGCAGATCATGTAATTCTTCATCACTTTCACTCAGGATAGCAATGTCATCAGCAAATCTTAACTTTTATATCTTTTGACTCTGATTTTTAATTCCAGTCCCGAGTATTTCTTTTATTTCCATCATTGCTTTTGTCTCACACCAATTTTAACAGAGCACTTCATTCTTGGTCTTCCACTCAGATTATTCCTTCTTGGCCCTTGTACAGGTTGTACATTACCTGTCTCTCCCTGTAGCGAATCCCATTTTGCTTATTATTTCGAACATCTTGCACCATTTGACGTTGTCGAACTCTTAGCGTTACATATGAAGCCAACCACTAGTGTTTCAGTCACACATGCTTCATGTTGCCATCCAAGGCGTTGTAAACTCACTTTCTCAGCTCCTTCATTGATCGCATCCTTAATCTACCTCTTGGTGAAGATGTCACCACTACTTGTGCTAGTGGCCCAATTTTCCGGATTCTGAGTTTGACTGCGGTGTCCCTCATCGCGTTGCGCTCCCGCTTCATGAAGCTCTGCTGTACACGCCAGTGAGTACGGTAACTAAACGATTTTTCTGTACGTATTCTCACCGGCTAGTTTCCTATCGTTTTTAAATCCAAATAATTCAAGTTTATCAAACCATAAAAATTATTCGTTGGAATTTTTCATCATTCCGGTTTTCCGGTTCTTTTCAGGAACACATTTGACAGGCATATGGGATTTTCAACGTTTTAATATCCTAAAAGCATTTTTCCCGTGCATTCACAACGTATAATCATTTTTATGGACGGCGTGCTCCGTGAGTAAGTTTGCTAAAATCTTTTTCCGTAGAGTACGCTCTTGCACGAGATGGGATCAGGACGTTTTCTTATACCTATTTTTGTAATTTTTTGCACTGCAGTTAATCTGGAAATGCCTACCACTGGTGAAACGCGTAATTGAAATTTGAAACTCAAATCCTCCGCAAACAAGACCGTATTTTTATCTTCCCGTAGACAACAAGGTTATTTGAGACGGAGCACATTCTCGAATTGTTCAGTAGTGGGAAGAAGATCGGCTGAGCGTTTTCAGAGAAATCATGCTACCATTTCGCAGGACCGAGTTAGATAAATCAGAGAAAATCTAAATCAGCATGTTGGGTCGAGGATGTGAACCGTCGTCCTCGCGATTGCGAGTACAGTATACAACCCCTGCGCCACTTCCTTCGGAATTCCAGTGTAAGAGGATCCCAGAAGGGGGAACGAAACGTCTAACACTGGACAAATTTTAAGACGAAATTGGCTGGCACTAACTACTAAGGAAATTTTATCAGCAATGACAACGGCCACGAAAGCTTACAGATATGTAAGTTTGTATGCTGTTTAGTAATTGAATCTTAGATTGCTGTCGTATTGTACCACTGTGAATGAAATATATTGAAGACTATTGAAATTCCTGTTTCTTGAAGGCGGCGCGCAACAAACGTCAGATAGACATCAACATTGAATGTGGAAACAATTAGCATTACAGTCCAACCACTGAAAGTAGGTAGGAGTAACGAAATTTACTTTATGTGTAAAAGGAATTATTACGCAAAGAGTGTGTAATTCAAAACTCACATTTCAGTGTTGGTTGATACCGGTATCGTGTCAAGCCCGTGTAAGAGAGAGAATATAACAACGCGCCCCATTTCGACAATGGCAGGATCATGACCGGTCTAGAATACGATTGCTTGGGACTTCATAACTCTAACGCAGGTATGGATCTGATGGTTTTATGAGGGCCGTACTAAATGCAAGCGACACCACAGCGACAATACTTCGATTACAATAAGAGTCACGACACGACAACAGAAAGGAATGGCACACACTAACACACAAACGCAGATCATCACACAGAGTAGCAGATATAATAAAGAAACAACGATTACATATTGCTTACAGAACAAGAAACACATTCGAGTTACATTCACGAACAGAAATAGACAAACCAGATAAATATCAATAAGCAAATATATATAGACAGAAAGTCAGGGAAGTGAATCACTGTATCTGGGAATCTACACCTACATCTACATGGCTACTCCGCAAATTACAGTTAAGAACCTGGCAGAGGGTTCATCGAACCACCTTCACAGGCAGGAGTTTCAAACCTAGGTACAAAGCACATATAAGAAGTTGGAAGTACGAACACAGCCTTTCTACCTATATCGAAAACCTTATTAAACGTTGACACGAACCACTCATCACGGAACAGGATATTAAAATTATTAGAGTGAACAATAACAACAGCAAAATTTTCATATGCAAAGAGCCCTTGCAATGAAAGAAAAAGTAATTAATTACCAAATCTTTATAACAAAAAATCTCTCCGTCTCTCTCTCTCTCTCTCTCTCTCTCTCTCTCTCTCTCTCTCTCTCTCTCTCTCCCTCTCTCCCTCTCTCTCTGTCTCGCACACACACGCGCACGCACACACACACACACACACACACACACACACACACACACACACACACACACACACGCATACATACAAATACAAACACACAAAATAAATGAGCAGATATCAAACCAGCCATACGCACCACAACACAATCAAAAGACGATGGATAAACACATCAGCAGCTGGCAACATGACAAAGTCAAAGACACGCATTCCTTACAGAGTGTTGAAATAAATGTCGTCGAGGAGGCGGCCATCTGGAGTGTGAAGACAGAGTAAATGCATGTTCACGACGACACACATGGATTAACAACATCGGAAATCGTAACACCAAACGACATTTTAATCTCAAGAAAATTGTGCAGCAAAAGTTGTTACTGACCTTAAAAACAAGAGCATGAAGCAAACATGTTTTACAGGTCACTGAAGACGCTTCACAAGTAAAACAAGCGAAATGCGTATGGCAAAAAGCAAACTACTTTTCATTTAGTTTCAAAGAGGAATATACCTCCATGATCTTATAACTGTACTACAGCCACGGTTCTCAGTGTATCTAATTTCCCCAAGACAGTGTAAAATTGTTATCATCTACAAGGGAGCTCGTCTGCAATAATCGCCTGGCCAAAGGATTGCATTCTGTTTGAGACTGAGACTTACCAAATTTCGTATTTCCTATTATCTGGACATATATATATATATATTCTTAGGTATGTGATGGTCAGTTACACTGAGTCATTAAATTATACTTAAAGAGATGTACGTCAGGTTTTGTTTACATTGAATCATTATTCAAGAGATGTACGTCAGCTCTACTTGCAGAAGTACTTTTTATGTTGTCACCCGTACATCTAGAAGCAAAAAGAATTTTGTAAAAATCCCATGCTTTTACCATTTTGGGCGTTCGTAAATCCCTTGTTTAGGTCCATAAATTGAATATTATGAACCAAAACTCCGGTAAAGGTAGAAAAATGGTCACGTCGCTCGTACATGTCAAAATTTCACCACTTTTTTTTCTGCGCGCATCAGAAGATGCACAACACACGTACTTTCTCGAGGCCAGATACAGTGCTTTAAAAGTTCAAGCTTGCATTTGGAATTCCTTTGATTTTTTAGTTCTCGTGTCTCTAAGACATTATTGCAAGGAGCAGAATCTATTTTCAGAGGGAAATCAAGAGGTACCGCAATGCTTTAATTTCATGTAGGCAACTCTAATTTTGAGAATGGGACGAGGAGAACCGCGCTGTTGTGATTCTTAGCAGCAGGACAAGGGAAGACAAAGTAACATGGACGCAACTATAGCTCTCTTAATAGCACATATTTAAACACAATTACTCCGATTTCTATTTTAAATATCATTCTGTTGGAGACTGAGACTTACCAAATTTCGTATTCAAATTATCGTTTTTCTGTAACTCCCGATTTTAAAAAGCTAGGAGGTTACACACATCGCTGCAAATATATTAACCAAATTCACAGGACCAGTGTGACTGCATGTATGGCAGCGTGTTCAATAAAAGTCTTGCTTTAATTTTCCGAACCCATCAATCTGATTGAAACGTCGAAGATTTCCTGTCGTTGATAACAGCGTATTCCAAGTAGCAAAATTCTGATTATAACTAGAAATACTTAACTTAGCGCCGGTGCTATCAATGTCCTGCAACAGAGACTGTGAGTAACTGTGAAACGAAATCCGAAAAGTTGTCCATCTTTATTTGATCGAAGGTCTTTTTTATTTTTTTATTTTTTATAACTGCTGTTGAGGGTGCTACGATATACTTCGACAAATACTTGCGGAATTACACACACCTTTTGGCCCATTTTCTAAACCTTAGAGTAAAGAATTAACAATATATTTTCTAATGAACAAAGTGGAAGGCGCTAAACTAATAGTATGAAATTCTTCTACAAACAACTGACAACTTTTATGCATTTCGAGAAGAGTCGCTGAAATGTGTAAGCGAGAAAGTTACCTAAATCGAAAACAATATTGTATTGTTTTAAAAATATTATAGGAAACCTCTTTGAATTAACAAATTTCCGCAAAGAACACTCGCTACGTGAGAATTGAGATTACTTTCGTTGGTATCAAGTAGACCGCACAATGTTCAGTTTATTGCCAAGATTATAGAATTTTAAGAATTTCCGCAAATTCGAGACAGAGGCTTCTCCTGACTTCAAGTGCCAGCTGAAAGCTAAAAGTGTAATTTACGTCCAAAAACGAGAATACGTCTTCTTCCTAATGAGCAAGCACACGAAATAACCTCAAGCACAAACCACTAAACAGACTTTTTCCTCGGAACCTGTCTTGTTGTGAATACAAAGGAAAAAGGAGAAAAATGTGTTTGCTCGCGACATTGCATTCAGCTACTGGAGTACAGCTGCCGCAAGTAAATAACAGTATCGCCTACAATTAAGGTCACTAAGTTCTTCATTTTCAGCGGATGTGCTGTCAGCCTCAGAGAAGCATACGCACCGGTGGGAACTTGCGGTATAAAGCTTTAACAAGTTCCACGCCAGCTGCCACGACTTTCACGTTTAAGCTCTACGTCTGTTGGAAAAAGTATTTAATGAGGACAACGAAAGTTGGCAGTCTGACAGAGCAGTAATGTTCTATAAGATGCGCTGCCAACAGAAAATTACTCGAATGCAAGTTCTATCCCCTTCATGAAAACTTGCTAACCTATTAATGAGTAGAACTTTGAGATGCGGCCAGCGACAGCTATTAAATTTCATGCTGAATTGAAATAAAATGAACCGGCTGACAGCTGTAATTGGTGACTTCCTAACTGTCACACCTCACCACCTTCCGTGCTGTTCCCTTGCAATCACTACAGGTGTGCCACCGCGCTATTCGGCCCGATGACCTGTTTTATTTGACAACTTCCCCTCTTCAGGAGTTTAATTTTTTACTACAAACGTTGGGGGTGTAATGGTGCGCTAATGTGGCACTGTTTTCACCTGAGGACGCTGTTTTAATGCAGCAAAAACGGTTGTGACAATAAAGAAATCACCGTTTACCGCTGTCTTCTCGTATATTTTAGATGCGTCAGCTTTACTCATAAAACCACATAAGTTTCAGATAGCTGTTGGAGGTGTACTAGATGTTTGTCTGCAACGCCTTTTACCCTATGTTCAACATTTGGTCTGTTTTTTTCCGATTGCACAACATGCTGTGCCTCGTGGCAGTGATATGCAAAATCTCTCAAAAAGAATGTTAATTGCGAAGATATACAACAGATGATGTTAACAGTGGGACAGTGTTATATTGAATAGTTAATATTATATATGCAGTGAGATACTAAAGTGGGTTGTGTTTTTCTCTTTATGCACTCTTCAGAATAACAATTTATGTCTTTTGAAGACCTTACTTTATTGAAGACGAGAAACACTTGTTAACTCTTAGAACGGAGCTCTTTTTATTTTTTAGTCATCAGTCTTTTGACTGGTGTGATGAGGCCCGCCACCAATTCCTCTCCTGCGCCAAAATCTTCACCTCACAGTAGCACTTGTAACCTACGTCCTCAATGTATTGCTGGCTGTATCTTAAACTCTGTCTTCCTCTACACTTCTTTCACTCTACAGCTCCCTCTAGTACCATGGAAGTCATTCCTTGATGTCTTAACAACGTCCTATCATGAAGTCGCTACTCCTTGTACAGTGCTTCCCACATATTCCTTTCCCCTCCGATTCCGAGCAGAACCTCCTCATTCCTTACGTTATCAGTCCACATAATTTTCAACATTCTTCTGTAGCACCTCATCTCAAATGCTTCGATTCTCTTCTGTACGAGTTCTCCCACAGTTCATGTTTCACTACCATACAGTGCTGTGTTCCAAACGTACATTCTCGGAAATCTGTGCCTCAAATTGAGGTCTATATTTGATAATAGTACACTTCCACTGGCCAGGAATGCCCTTTGGGCCAGTGCTAGTCTGCTTTTGACGTCCTCCTTGCTCCGTCCGTCATTGGTTATTTTCCTGCGTAGGTAGCAGAATTTCTTAACTTCGTCTACTTCGTAACCACCATTCCCGATGTTAAATTCCTCGCTGTTCGAATTTCTGCTTCTTCTCATTACTTTCATTTTTCTTCGATATATTCTCAATCTATAATCTGTACTCACTAGACTGTTCGTTCTATTTTGGAGACTCTGTAATTCTTCTCCACTTTCATTCAGGATAGCAATTTCGTCAGCGAATCGTATCACTGATACCCTTTCGCCTTGAATTTTAATTCCACTCCGAAAGCTGTCTTTTATTTCCATCATTGCCTCTTCATGTACAAATTGAACAGTAAGGACGAAAGACTACATCCCTGTCTTATAGCCGACCGGCCGGTGTGGCCGAGCGGTTCTAGGCGCTTCAGTCTGGAACCGCGCTACCGCTACGGTCGCAGGTTCGAATCTTGCCTCGGGCATGGATGTGTTTGAGGTCCTTAGGTTAGTTAGGTATAAGTAGTTCTACATTCTAGGGGACTGATGACCTCAGATGTTAAGTCCCATAGTGCTCAGAGCCATTTGAACCACTTATCTTATAGCCTTTTAAATCCGAGCACTTCGTTCTTGGTCGTCCACTCGTACTATTCCTTCTTTGCTGTTGTACATATTGTATATCACCCGTCTCTCCCCATAGCTTGCCCCTCTTTTTCAGAATTTCTAACTTCTTGGACCATTTTACACTGTCGAACGCTTTTCCCAGGTCAACAAATCCTGTGAATGTGTGTTGATTTTTCTTTAGTCTTGCTTCCATTACCAATTTCAATGTCATAATTGCCACTCTGGTGCCTTTACCTTTCTTAAAGCCAGACTCATCGTCATCTCACACACTTCCAATTTTCTTTCCCTTTCTTCTGTATATTATTCTTGTAAGCAACTTTGATGCATGAGCTGTTAAGCTGATTGTAAGATAATTCTCGCACTTGTAACCTCTTGCAGTCTTCGAAATTGTGTGGATAATATTTTTTCGAAAGTCAGATGTTAAGTCGCCAGACTCGTACATTCTACACACCAACGTTTTGTTTGCACTTCCCCTGACGATTTCAGAAATTCGGGTGGAATGTTATCCAACCCTTTCTGCCTTATCTTAAGTCCTCCAAAGATCTCTTAAATTCTGATTCTTGTACTGGATTACCTATCTCTTCGAAATCGACATAAACGATACACTATGTACCCAAAAAATAAAACGAAGCGTCCAGGATATAAGGTCCGATGTCTATGTAATTTCGATGTAAATGATTACCGTTGCAGTTCTGTCTTAATCATCGTGATAGCGCATTATTTTTGATCCTGTTCATTGTTGTTGCCAGGCCTGGTACTGCATGCAAAGCGTGTGAAGGCGTAAGATGTCGACCGACAACGTTATTAGCACTTGGACAGAGTTTGAAAACTGCCTCGTTATGGGCCGGCTGGTCGGGTCGCGCAATATCTAGATCAGTGGCATATTCGGACGTGACACTACCTGATGTTCCACTGGGCGAAATCGCGAGGGCAAACACACTCATAGAGAGTTTCCTTTAATTTACGTCTATGGTCACAATTTTTACTGTTTAACAGATTAACGGTTTCGGTCTTTACCTGTTTATGAAACAGATCTGATGATGGTCATTAAAGACCGAAACCGGTAATCTGTTAAACAGAAAAGATTGTGACCATAGACGGAAATTAAAGGAAACTTATTACATATGCATGGTAAGACAGAGATTTAGGAACAAGGTTTTAAATTGTAAGACATTTCCAGGGGCAGATGTGGACTCTGACCACAATGTATTGGTTATGACCTGTAGATTAAAACTGAAGAAACTGCTAAAAGGTGGGATTTAAGGAGATGGGACCTCGATAAACTGAAAGAACCAGAGGTTGTACACAGTTTCAGGGAGAGCGTAAGGGAACAATTGACAGGAACGGGGGAAAGAAATACAATAGAAGAAGAATGGGTAGCTTTGAGTGATGAAATAGTGAAGGCAGCAGAGGATCAACTAGGTAAAAAGACGAGGGCTAGTAGAAATCCTTGGGTAACAGAAGAAATATTGGATTTAATTGATGAAAGGAGAAAATATAAAAATGCAGTAAATGAAGCAGGCAAAAAGGAATAGAAACGTCTCAAAAACGAGATCGACAGGAAGTGCCAAATGGCTAAGCAGGGATGGCTAGAGGACAAATGTAAGGATGTAGAGGCTTATCTCACTAGGGGTAAGCTAGATACTGCCTACAGGAAAATTAAAGAGACCTTTGGAGAGAAGAGAACCACTTGTATGAATATCAAGAGCTCAGATGGCAACCCAGTTCTAAGCAAAGAAGGGAAAGCAGAAAGGTGGAAGGAGTATATAGAGCGTCTATACAAGGGCGATGTACTTGAGGACAATATTATGGAAATGGAAGAGGATGTAGATGAAGATGAAATGGGAGATAAGATACTGTGTGAAGAGTTTGACAGAGCACTGAAAGACCTGAGTCGAAACAAGGCCCCGGGAGTAGACAACATTCCATTAGAACTACTGACAGTCTTGGGAGAGCCAGTCCTGACAAAACTCTACCATCTGGTGAGCAAGATGTATGAAACAGGCGAAGTACCCTCAGACGTCAAGAAGAATATAATAATACCAATCCCAAAGAAAGCAGGTGTTGACAGATGTGAAAATTACCGAACAATCAGTTTAATAAGCCACAGCTGCAAAATACTAACACGAATTCTTTACAGACGAATGGAAAAACTAGTAGAAGCCGACCTCGTGGAAGATCAGTTTGGATTCCGTAGAAATACTGGAACACGTGAGGCAATACTGACCTTACGACTTATCTTAGAAGAAAGATTAAGGAAAGGCAAACCTTCGTTTCTAGCATTTGTAGACTTAGAGAAAGCTTTTGACAGTGTTGTTTGGAATACTCTCTTTCAAATTCTAAAGGTGGCAGCGGTAAAATACAGGGAGCGAAAGGCTATTTACAATTTGTACAGAAACCAGATGGCAGTTATAAGAGTCGAGGGACATGAAAGGGAAGCAGTGGTTGGGAAGGGAGTAAGACAGGGTTGTAGACTCTCCCCGGTGTTATTCAATCTGTATATTGAGCAAGCAGTAAAGGAAACAAAAGAAAAATTCGGAGTAGGTATTAAAATCCATGGAGAAGAAATAAAAACTTTGAGGTTCGCCGATGACATTGTAATTCTGTCAGAGACAGCAAAGAACTTGGAAGAGCAGTTGAACGGAATGGACAGTGTCTTGAAGGGAGGATATAATATGAACATCAACAAAAGCAAAACGAGTATAATGGAATTTAGTCGAATTAAGTCGGGTGATGTTGAGAATATTAGATTAGGAAATAAGACACTTAAAATAGTAAAGGAGTTTTGCTATTTGGGGAGCAAAATAACTGATGATGGTCGAAGTAGAGAGGATATAAAATGTAGACTGGCAATGGCGAGGAAAGCGTTTCTGAAGAAGAGAAATTTGTTAACTTCGAGTACAGATTTAAGTGTCAGGAAGTCATTTCTGAAAGTATTTGTATGGAGTGTAGCCATGTATGGAAGTGAAACATGGACGGTAAATAGTTTGGACAAGAAGAGAATAGAAGCTTTCGAAATGTGGTACTACAGAAGAATGCTGAAGATTAGATGGGTAGATCACATAACTAATGAGGAAGTATTGTAGGATTGGGGAGAAGAGAAGCTTGTGGCACAACTTGACCAGTAGAAGGGATCGGTTGGTAGGACATGTTCTGAGGCATCAAGGGATCACCAATTTAGTATTGGAGGGCAGCGTGGAGAGTAAAAACCGTAGGGGGAGACCAAGAGATGAATACACTAAGCAGATTCAGAAGGATGTAGGTTGCAGTAGGTACTGGGAGATGAAGAAGCTTGCACAGGATAGAGTAGCATGGAGAGCTGCATCAAACCAGTCTCAGGACTGAAGACCACAACAACAACAAAACAACATTACATATGCAGGTCACTGTGTTGTTTCGCGACGATGTCGCAGCTTGTGATACTCGTAGAGGTTTTCGACGAGAACGCCTGACCACCACAAGGGACGATAGTCGTATTGTGCAAATCGTAGACCCTTTACATTTGCGCCCGCCTTCCGAGACCAAGTAAAGGACTGAATAAAATGTTCTCGGATTCCAACAGTGTTAATTGCTTAAAACTACACGAGCTTTCGGCGAATCACTCCTTGGCCATTGTCAAGTGGTATGACTGCCAATGGGCTGTTGGTGCGCCCTTATATACGCTAGCTGCCGGCTGTGACGTCACTGTGGGATACTGCGAACATCATATAAAAAAACTCAGCAGAATTTATCAGCAGAATCAACCGTCTACGTGAGGATGATATTATGGTCAGTTTTGATGTAGTGGCGCTGTTTACGAGTGTGCCTATCAAAGACGCTTTGCACCTAAATTCCCAGTACTTTGCAAGTGACGTGGTCGAGCTATTTAGGCACACTCTTACGTCCTCCTATTTCGTGTACAACAGCCAGTATTACGATCAGTCAGACGGCGTAGCAATGGGTAGCCCGTTGGCTCCAGCTGTTGCAAACCTCTTCATGGAGAATTTTGAGGATATTGCCATAGATACTGTGCCATTGAAGCCGAAGTGTTTCTTTCGATACGTTGACGACACGTTCGTCATTTGGCACACGGACGCGAGAAACTAGACGAGTTTTTCGAACACCTCAATGGCATCAACAATAGTATCCAGTTCAACATGGAGGTAGAAAAAGATAATGCATTGCACTTCCTCGACGTCCTTGTCAGCCGTAAACGAAATGGGTGCCTTGCCCACAGCGTCTACAGAAAACCCACCCACACAGACCTGTACCTACAAGCCACCAGCCATCACCATCCAGCACATAAGCGCAGAGTATTGCAAACATTGGTGCATCGTACAAGAGTAGTATCAGACGACGATAACCTGCCCCATGAACTGAGCCACCTACGCAAGGTTTTCAGGAATAACGGCTACAGCGCCCATCAAGTGCGAGAAGTGATTTCTGGATATATCAGAATAAGACCACCAACGAAGAGCAGGGAAAGAAACTTGCTTTGCTGCCATTCTGTGGCTCTGTGTCGGGCAAGATAAGTCGCCTGTTGAAAAGATACAAGATCAAATCAATCTTCAGGTCTCCAACGAAAAATCTATCATTTACTGAGACAAGTTAAAGCATTAGGTCTCAGAACACCTGTAGTCTACGAAATACCTTGTGAGTGTGGCCAGAAGTACTTCGGACAAACAGTGCGCACTGTGGAACAACGCAGGAAAGAACATGAGAGGTATTGTCACCTACGCTATCCAGAGAAATCTGCGTTAGCTAAGCATGCGTTAAAAAACGGCCACCACATAAAATTTGACGATACCTCTGTTGTGGCTGGCACTAACGGCTTCTGGGACAGTTTAATAAAGAAATCTATTGAAATAAAATCAACATCTAACACCCTGATTAGAGACGGTGGCTTCCAGCTCAGCGCTGCGTGGGATACAGCGATCGCGCAGAGGGCACATCGAACGCCGACTCAAAACATGCCCATATATGGCAATGTCACGGGCACCAGTGACGTCGCAGTCGGCCGCTAGCGTTTATAAGGGTGCACCAAGAGCCCATTGGCAGTCACACCACTTGACAGTGGCCAAGGATTTCTTGGCGGAAAGCTCGTGTAGTTTTAAGCAATTGACGCGGTTGGAAACCCAAGAACATTTTATTCAATGTTATCGCCGCGAGACTCTGCTTTCATACAAGTAAGGGACCCCTGCTACGTTTTGTAGGACCCTGCACCATTGGCCACAGACAATCAGCAGCCGGACTAGAGTAATCACAGTACCACGCATGGGCTGCCGTTAACACCACAACACAATGCAGTGGTGACCTGACCGGCGAGTATGGACTGCTGACGCATGGGGTTGAAGTGTTTTCAGCGATGACTCGCGATTCTGCCTACCCGCTACCCCGAATGAACCATCGGTGGCTCGTATGAGGGCGAGTTGGTGACAGGTCTCGCTTTTCCAATGCTTTGGAGAGGCACAGTTGAGTATTCCTGGCATGAGAAGCCACCGGTTATGACTTGGGGGAACAATGACGGCGCAACCGTACGTCACGGACATCCTACTTCCCTTCCGACAGTATTATACTGCCGCGTATCACCGGGACAATGTCACGTTTCCCTATGAGGTAACTGCATGATGTTGAATTACTCCCACGATCAGCGGTATCCCTACTTCTGTCTGCGGTGTTAAATGTGCGGAACCAGCTCAGATGTCAACTTCGTCCCAGAGCTAGTATCTAGGATAACATGGAACAGTTACAACAGTTGTCGGTTAGCTTGCAGCAAGAGCAGACACAAGGGCCTTATGACACCGATCCCAATCCAAGCAGTGTTTACACTCAGGCCAGAAGGGGTGTCACACACACTTACAACTCACAAAGTTTCATTTCATCCCCCCCCCCCCCCCCCCCATTTGGATGCTTGATCTTTCTCTCAGGGAGGGTGATAAGTCATGACATACCTTCCAATAATCGTGTCTGCCCTCCTCCTTCGGCGTAGTCCAACAACTCGACGTGGCATATACTCAAGAAACCTCCTGTATAAGTACTGAGTCAAGCTGCCTCTACAGCCGTCCGTTGTAGCGAAAGTGTTGCCGGTGCAGGATTTTGTGTACGAATTGACCTTCGAATTATGACCTGAAAATGTTTGATTGGATTCGTGTTGCTCGAATTAAACGAATGGCGAACAATTGTGGCATGTTGACTAGGCACGTACATAAGAATTCCATCGTTGGTTGGGAACATAAAGTCCATGAATGGCTACAAATCGTCTCTAAGTAGCCTAACGTAAACGTGGATCTAGTGCATTCCATGTAAGCACAGCTCCACACCATTACGGAGCAACCACCAGCTTGCACAGTACCTTGTTGACAACTCCGATCCATGGTTTCGTAGAGTCTGCGCCGAATATGGACCCTTCTGTCAGCTCCTAGCAACCGAAATCAGGGCTCACCTCACCAGGCCACTGTTTTCCGGTCGTCTAGGATCTAACCGATACAGTCACGAACCAATTGGAGGCACTGCACTGTGCTATTACCAGAGGCACTCGCTTTGGACGTCTGCCATAGCCGATTGACGCCTAACGGACACGTTGATCCTACGTCCCATATTGATTTATGCATTTATTTCACGCAGTGTTGCTTGTCTGTAAGCACTGACAACTCTACGTAAACGCCGCTGCTCTCGGTCGCAGGTTCGAATCCTGCCTCGGGCATGAACGTGTGTGATGTCCTTAGGTTAGTTAGGTTTAAGTAGTTCTAAGTTCTAGGGGACTGATGACCACAGATGTTAAGTCCCGTAGTGCTCAGTGCCATTTGAACCATTTTTTTTGCTCTCGGTCGTTAAGTGAAGGCCGTCGGCCACTGCGTTTCCCATGGTGAGAGGTAATACCTGAAATGTGATATTCTCGGCACACTCTACTCTTGTCGCTGCGGAATACTGAACTTCCCAACGATTTCCGAAATGGGATGTCCCATGCGTCTAGCTCCGCTACCATTCCTCGTTCAGAGTCTGTTAATTCCCGGCGTGCGGCCATAATTACGTAGGAAAACATTTTCCCTCTAATCACGTGTGCACAAACGACAGCTTCACTAATGCACTTCCCTTTTATACCTAGTGTATTGGATACTACCATCATCTGTATATGTGTATATCGCAATCCCATGAGTTTTGTCACCTCAGCATATGCTGAAATTTTCCAAACGTGTAGAACAATAGCGAAGGAATAGTGTTGACTTTCCTGATAAACGCCGTGTAACATTGTAGTAACGCGCCAAAATATATGTTGTTAGCCTTTATCCAGCCACTAAAACAGATTTCTTTACTCGAAGATTTCTTGTAGTTTGTATCAAATCAACGTTACAACCGTTTAGAATAATTACACTATTTTGTATTGTTAGAAATGGTCTCAAAGGCTGAGACCGGTGTTACTGAGCGTTATTATTGCTATTATCAAACCAAAAGTTCCTTTGGATCAGCTCAGTTCAGGCACGCGACTTTATCATCAGTCTTTGTTACTTAGTCTTATCTAGCCCTGCAGATATTTTCTTCTACTGTCCCGTCAACTCTTCAGAAACAACACATGTAAAATGTATTCAACTATTTTATTTGGTGTTTCACAATTCCTATACAGATTTCTGGAATTTGTAGACAAGACTTAGTACACAAAGTTTTGACAACGAAACCAAGTCCAGAAATATAGCGTTTGTATGTAAAATAAGTTTAAACATCATATCTTCCCCTTCAAGGCACGCACACAGCGGAGCCAGTGATCTACGAACTGTGCGCTCTATATGAGCTGCTCCACGTGGCCACCCCGCTGTTCATTGCAAAACGTGTACAAGCGACGCTTGCCTTAATATGCAACGTCCACAAACAATGTTGGGTCTCTAAGAATCACGCCTGTCAACCCTCCTAGCTGCTAAAGTATCGCCGACCGGGATGGCCGAGGGGTTCTAGGCGCTACAGTCTGGAACCGCGCGACCGCTACGGTCGCAGGTTCGAATCCTGTCTCGGGCATGGATGTGTGATGTCCTTAGGTTAGTTAGGTTTAAGTAGTTCTAAGTTCTAGGGGACTGATGATCTCAGCAGTTACGTCCCATAGTGCTCAGAGCCATTTGAACCATTTTTGCTAAAGTATCGGCTCTTTCTTGCAACTGTAGTCGCTGCCCCTAGATCACAGGGTCCCAAGTTGGATTCCCAGACGGGCACGCGATGTTTCTGTTGTCATACTCGTTTCACCTCACCTTAATCATGAATACGTGCGAATTGCCGAAGTGGGGTCAAGTAGAAAGGCTTGCACCAAGTGGTCGAACAATCCCCTAACTGGGACTCATGGCCAATAATGCCACACTATCATAAATGGTATGTAATGGACTGAGGCGATCCGGAAAGCGTTCCAGATTCACCTGTTTCCAGCTAAATCCGATTGAGAATCCTCTGATCTTCGAACATTACACTACTGGAAATTAAAATAAGAACACCGTGAATTCATTGTCCCAGGAAGGGGAAACTTTATTGTCACATTCCTGGGGTCAGATACATCACATGATCACACTGACAGAACCACAGGCACATAGACACAGGCAACAGAGCATGCACAATGTCGGCACTAGTACAGTGTATATCCACCTTTCGCAGCAATGCAGGCTGCTATTCTCCCATGGAGACGATCGTAGAGATGCTGGATGTAGTCCTGTGGAACGGCTTGCCATGCCATTTCCACCTGGCGCCTCAGTTGGACCAGCGTTCGTGCTGGACGTGTAGACTGCGTGAGACGACGCTTCATCCAGTCCCAAACATGCTCAATGGGGGACAGATCCGGAGATCTTGCTGGCCAGGGTAGTTGACTTACACCTTCTAGAGCACGTTGGGTGGCACGGGATACATGCGGACGTGCATTGTCCTGTTGGAACAGCAAGTTCCCTTGCCGGTCAAGGAATGGTAGAACGATGGGTTCGATGACGGTTTGGATGTACCATGCACTATTCAGTGTCCCTCGACGATCACCAGTGGTGTACGGCCAGTGTAGGAGATCGCTCCCCACACCATGATGCCGGGTGTTGGCCCTGTGTGCCTCGGTCGTATGCAGTCCTGATTGTGGCGCTCACCTGCACAGCGCCAAACACGCATACGACCATCATTGGCACCAAGGCAGAAGCGACTCTCATCGCTGAAGACGACACGTCTCCATTCGTCCCTCCAGTCACGCCTGTCGCGACACCACTGGAGGTGGGCTGCACGATGTTGGGGCGTGAGCGGAAGACGGCCTAACGGTGTGCAGGACCGTAGCCCAGCATCATGGAGACGGTTGCGAATGGTCCTCGCCGATACCCCAGGAGCAACAGTGTCCCTAATTTGCTGGGAAGTGGCGGTGCGGTCCCCTACGGCACTGCGTAGGATCCTACGGTCTTGGCGTGCATCCGTGCGACGCTGCGGTCCGGTCCCAGGTCGACGGGCACGTGCACCTTCTGCCGACCACTGGCGACAACATCGATGTACTGTGGAGACCTCACGCCCCACGTGTTGAGCAATTCGGCGGTACGTCCACCCGGCCTCCCGCATGCCCACTATACGCCCTCGCTCAAAGTCCGTCAACTGCACATACGGTTCATGTCCACGCTGTCGCGGCATGCTACCAGTGTTAAAGACTGCGATGGAGCTCCGTATGCCACGGCAAACTGGCTGACACTGACGGCGGCGGTGCACAAATGCTGCGCAGCTAGCGCCATTCGACGGCCAACACCGCGGTTCCTGGTGTGTCCGCTGTGCCGTGCGTGTGATCATTGCTTGTACAGCCCTCTCGCAGTGTCCAGAGCAAGTATGGTGGGTCTGACACACCGGTGTCAATGTGTTCTTTTTTCCATTTCCAGGAGTGTATATTCCAACGCCACATTTCCGCACATGAGTTCCTTATAAAAACGTTTTCAACTATGTGTCCTACGTATTTGCATTTACTTATTTTTGTTATATAATGTGGTTATAATTAAAATGCAGCTATACTCGTATGGCCAGTTTGGGCTGTAATTATCGTATGACAGCGAAACTTTGTAGATACCCTAATGTTTTAATAAAGAACCAATTAATGCTGGAAAAAATTAATTCCAACTTTGGCCACCAGGTGAAAAACTACACTTGACAGCATTTCATCGACGTCTCCAGTGCTCATATTGAGCAAACTGTGTAAGCGACTGTTAGTAATAAAATCAACATTATGTCTTTCTCAGTTTTTTAAACTTTTCTGTCCACGTCCTGTTCCTAATCCATTGCATATGGAAACATTACTATACGTCTTTCTTACATTCACACCGCCACATTTTCATCTGGTGAACAAAATTCGCAACAATTTTTTTCCAGCGCAAATCGGTTCCGCATTAACGCACAGAATATGTACCAAGTTTCGCTGCCATAAGATAATTGCAGCCCACACTGTACCTACGTGAGAAGCTGCACTTTAATTATAACCATCCGAGACATTTTTTTTTTTTTTTTTCATTGACTCGTTGCAGAACTTCATTCCACGCTCCACCAGTCTGCCTCTTATGAAATTATTAAATGAAACTGTCTACTAGGTATCAGTTCAGTTGTTACTCTTCTCAGCCGTACAATTACTGACAAACGTAAATAAACGTAAATAAATTGACAGGAGTATTCGAATTGCGACTATTCGTAGCACGTCTAGTCGAGAAGTGCATGACTTCAGGACAGGTCGACGCTTACTGTTGCAGGCAAAAATATGCAGTTCTATAAAAAAAAACTCGTGTCGCAAATCGAAAGTCGTAAAAGTTAAAAAACAGTTACGTATGCCATGAAATTCGCCACATTGTCTGCTACAACTTGGCGTAAACCGCACGGTTATTTATTTACCCATTCCCGATATAATTTGGATGGTTTCTGTTAGTTATTTCTTCCTGCATATACAGCAAATATGTATGCCTACTTCGTAATACTAAATGCATCACGTTTACACGTCCATTTCAAAGCACGAGAAACTCATTTTATCTTCGAAACTCCAATCGACTTAGACTGATAAGATTACTCAGTGGGAATAGTAAATGTTTTAAGAGGTTGTAGTATAGATAATTTCGAATAAACATTCCATGGAACACAGGGCCAGTTTTTTTGGAAACAGAGGTACAGCTGTTAGTATATATTCCAAAAAACATATACAGAAATCTCACAGAAGATGTTAATCAAATGCAAACGATTTTCAAAGATAATTTCCTGAATTCCACCTCTGACTTCAATGCGCTTTCGAATTCTCTTGACAACACAACGTGTAGCTCTTCCGAGGTCTTCTTTGCCTTCATGTATGGGGACAGCAGTATCCATGATCGGAACAATGAATCAATCTCTTGTGTTTATCTTTTCCCTGTATACTTCTCCTTTCAACCAAACCACAACTCAAAAAATCTAAAAGGAAAAGTCCAGGAACCTTGATGATCAATAAACATGACCATTTCTGCCCAGCCACAAATCATGAAGTGCTATGTTTGGCCTGACGACTAGAATGGGGAGGAGGTGGCACGCTGGAAGAACATACCCGCTGCTGTAGCCGAAGGGATCTCCTCCAACAACTATGGAAGCTCTTTTTTAGAAAAGTCTGGAAAACGGAACCTTGTAGGACGATGCGGTGACGCAACAGGCCTAATCAGTTAATTGCCTACCATGTTACGTTATGTTATTTTAACTGGGGACCCAGAAACGACGGAGAGGCTCCGCCCCCGCCGCAGCCGCAGTGGTCCGCTACCCCACCAACGATTATCGCAGTCCACTTCACCCTTCCGCCGCCCCACCCCAAACCCAGGCTTATTGTGCGGTGCGGCCCCCGGTGGACCCCCCAGGGAACGTCTCACACCAGACGAGTGTGGCCCCAATGATTGCGTGGTAGAGAAATGGTGGTGTACGCGTACGTGGAGAATTTGTTTGCGCAGCAATCGCCGACATAGTCTAGTTGAGGCGGACTAAGGGTGTAACCTCCCCACCGCAATTTTAAAAAGAAAGAAAATAAATTGACAATACTTAATAGAAATGGGAGCCAAGTGTAACCTCCCCACAAAATTTAAAAAGAAAAAAAAGATACTAATTAGAAATGCTGATGGACATGGCTCTATGCGTAACCTGCCCACAATCAAATGTACTGACAATGGCAACAAAAATGTGAAAATACGCAATCTGACTCAAATATAAATCCTTCAAAATTAAAGTCCATTCAGTGACAAGAAAATTCAATTAAACCGAAACATCGGTCTTTGGCCCTGTGAAAAACGATCAGAATTAAAGTCTTACCTCAGAATAAATGGATGTCACATATCTGCTCTTGTTGTTGCGCACCGCTTGGAGGAACTGCATTGCAAATAATAATATTCTCCTTTTTTTTTTTTGTGATTTTAGTGGAATTTTTCTTCAAAAGAAGTGGAATGAAATGGGAAGTGCAACGAAATCTTGAGTTCAATAAAAAATTAAATTTTTGAGAAAATACTTTTGAAATAAAAAATTATTATTGGGAGACTTGTTGGAGAATAATTACAATAAATAAAATTTCTCATTATCTAATGATTATATTAATTATCAGTATACCTTATTCCTCATGTTGACCATTGTTGCCGACCGCCTACATCACACAACCGCACTGGGCTGCTACTTAGCGACAACTAACTCGCAAAGACTACTGTACTGCACTGGCCTACAGCTACTAACAGACTGAGCAACGACTACTACTGACTGAGAACCGCTCGCAACACTCGCGCGGTCAAGCGCATACTCTGGTCACAGATGCTACAATGCCTCGCCATCGCTGCTGCGTTACATACGTGTTTCATAACCCTCCACTCGGGGGGCAAAAATTTGGCAGCGATGGTGAGTCATTTGGACTTGCCAAGCGCGGCAAAATTTTTCCTTAATTAACAAAATCCTACAACTTACAGAATATTTAAATGTTGTGCACACGCACTAAGTACAAAATATATCAGACAAGGACAAAATGTGGAGACTAAACATAGTAGCAAATCAGAAAACAGTATATACAAATTATTTGACAGATAAAGTGCACAGGCACTGAAAAAATTCTTTAGCATGTTCAGAACAAATAAACAGACTGGCAAGAATAATTAGATGTAGTACATAAAGTAAATGTTGTGCACACGCACTAAGTACAAAATATATCAGACAAAGACAAAATGTGAGTACAAATCATAGTAGCAAATCAGAAAAGTATATACAAATTATTTGACAGATAACAAAGTGCACAGGCACTGAAAAAATTCTTTAGCATATTCAGAACAAATAAACAGACTGGCAAAAAAAATTATGTTGACAAGTGTACATGCACTGAAAAATGTCTTTAGCATTTTCACAACAAATAAACATAATGGCAAAAAAAAAAAAAAAATTCATGTCCAAAGTGCACATGCACTGAAAAATGTCTTTAGTATTTTCACAACAAATAAACATAATGGCAAACATCATGTCGACCAGTGACATACGTGTACTCACACTGGAGTTTAGCGAATCGAAAAATGTATAACCTATGAACATAAATGATGTTACCAAAAAAAAATTTTTTTTTTTTTTTTTTTATGTGACAAGAATCAGGATAGGAAAGGGAAGGATTGCATCATGGTTGTAGCACTTTAGATTGCACACAGCTGCTCTGAAAGTCCATATCTTTCCACAGTAGTACAACACCAAGTGACACAACTTGAAGTTCTTTTCCCATCAGAATTTATCAGTGTAGCCGAGACACTGAACTGTCGTAGTAATGTTCCATGTTTTCATTTTGGCAGTACATTAGGTACACCAAACAGTGGGACCATAATAATGTCTTCATCGCTCATGGTGGTGGACAGCATGTCGTGTCAACACCACACTCTTACAAGGCACACCAACGTAGAATTAGTGCAAAACCAAATATAGTGCTCCATGATCACTGGGATAAACAGGACAAATGGACATTGCAGTAATTCAGGGTAGTCAGCTTATGAGGTGAAGGACATCAAGTCACATAATATTGACAATTACAGTCTTCATTGATAATTCGTGGCATTCATAGCCCAGTTATTGAACATTTCTGTACCAAGTATGTAGTATTACAGAAAAATGTTCATTAATTGTTTTACATAGAATCAGTAGCCTTCTTTTCCTGGTTACAAAATATTATGAAATAATCGCATTCTTTTCAGTTACAGAGTATAATTAAGAATCATTAACCTTCTCCTAATTACAGTTAATTAATCATTTGTTTTTAATTAATCATTTGTCTAATTACAGTTAATTAATCATTTGTATAATTACAGTTAATTAATCATTTGTCGTTAATTAATCATTTGTCTAATTACAGTTAATTAATTAATCATTTGTAGCCTTAATTAATCACAAAGCATTATTAAACAGTACCATAGTTAATTAATTATGTGTCATTCCAATCTATTAAGAATCATTAGTCTTTTCCTAATTACAAAGCATTATGAAACAGTCACATTTATTTCCAATTACAAAGTAGGAACATTGAAAACAAGAGTTAATTAATGGCATAATTAATAACAATTTCGTTGATTGACATTAATTATTGGCACTCAGTGGCCATCAAGTATTGAATAGAATAAAACATAGTTCATCATTCAGTATTATTCACATCATTACAAAGTCATTATTAAAAATCAGTTAATTACAGTCAAATCATTAGTAATCACAGGCATTACAATAAACAGTGGCAGTTATTAACTAGTGACAAAGCATTATTTTGAATATAGTCTCATTAAGAGGTCATTACTCGAGTGACATGCTATTCAGAGTTGATCAGTATTATTCAGAATTATCATAAACTAGTGACATTATGTGGGACTGGTAATACATTTTTTTGGTAGCAATGCATTGCGTTGGGATCGATGATTAATTGCTGAGGCATAATACTTTTTGCTTTTGACCTATTGCTGCAAATGAGGATAGGTAACGTCATTCGTCATGAGTCAGCTGTAGCAAGATTATGTAACAAGGCAGTACATGTGATCACATTTATAAATGATAAACACAAATGGGTAAAAAATATAAAAATGCAAGTACTAGAACAGGTATAATAAGTAACAGGTTTAGTAAGTATCATGAAAAACTTCTCCTGGAAAAAATACAAAAACGGATTATTGACCTGAAAGAAGAAACGCACACTATGCTGAAAAGTAGTGAACTTCGAATTAACAAGTAGTGAAATGTGTATAAAATGTGTTCCATAGCTGTCCTTTCCAAAACTTTCCGTCATCCTACTATGCAATGTAACACCTGCTGTCAAAGCAAACTGCAACAAATACTTAAATAACTACGTAGCATAAATACATTACTTCAACATTATCCTCATCTGTAAAGAAAAAAACTTCATTATCCATCACTTCATTATCCATATTATCATAACTTCATTATTATCACCACCTGTAAAGAAAAACTTCATTATTCATAATACCATTTCCTTCATCATTATTCATCAGTATTCACTATCATCTGCAAAAAATCACTTCATTACTCATTATACAACTATTCCTTATCTCTAGCATATTTCATCACTAAAACTAAGATGTGTAGTTCAGTCTGACAGCCTGCATCAATCACCTTGTATTCTGAAAGAAAAAATTAGTTAAGACTGCTATTCTGTGATGAGTATAGTATAGTCTTGTTAATGCTTGTTAATCCTGATCCCTTTACTCTTCCGCATAAAGTTATTGCATCTCCTTTCGTTTATTCCGTAGGTGAAATTCCCATTTATGCTAATTTTATTTTTTAGAATCATCATTCCTTTCTGAAATTGATGAACAAAGATTAATGTCTTGCATTTAAATCCTATACCCACTAAACAATGACTGGTTTATGGTGACACAATTAACCATACAGCATAACATGACAGAAAACGTAATATGTCAAAAACATTGACAGTGTTCAGATGCAAAAAAATGTACACAGAATAATACAATGCAGTAGCAAAAAAAAATGTGAAACAGTCACGATGTTGAGATGTCATAAGGCAAAAAAAAAAATGTCAAAGTCGACTGGTGTGTGTTATATCTTAACTATTTCATAGTGCATACAAACAAAACTGGAGTACAGTCATATACACAAAAAAATGGAAAATGTGCACGGTCTGATGTGTAACGACAAGAAAAGCGACCTGCTAACCTTACCTTGCCGGGCACTTGCCAAGAAAAAAAAATACGATAATCATCAATAATTAGTCAGGTGAATTAATTGCATTAGTAAATGGCATCATAGTGTGTTGAATCATACAGTGGTTTCACTCAATAAACGGTTTAATGTTTGAGATATGGTGATTGCCTTTCGATTTTCTGGTTCTCAAAGTTTCGACGTGTACAACATTGGGGTGAGGGATACTGCGAATCCGATACGGACCTGCGTATAGAAGTTCAAATTTACTGCACTTACCTTTTAATTTGCTGGATAAATAGTGTGTACGTACTAATATCTTCTGTCCAACGTGAAAGTCGCGGCGTGTACAAACCTGTTTTTGCTGTCTTCTCCGGCGCTCTGCGGCACGTTTGATGTTGTTCAGCGCAATGTCAATTATTTCGTGGTGTCGTAGGCGACGATTTTTGGGGAAGTCTATTAATTCTTTAATTTTGTTCGGTGGTTCCACGTTTTTCAGTATAACAGTCGGAGATAGCATAGTGGATTCATTTGGAATGGAATTAATTACATCTTGGAATGAGAGTATGTGTGTATCCCAATCAATATGTCTTTTGTGGCAGTATATACGGCACAGCTTACCAATTTCCTTCATTAATCTTTCACAAGGGTTCGAAGAAGCGTGGTACTTGGATATATAGATCGGAGAAATGTTTCTAGCTCGTAACATGCGTGTCCATACACTACTACGAAATTGAGATCCATTATCAGAAATTACTTTCATTACATGCCCTACATGAAATAGAAAATGTTTTACAAATGCTTTCGAAACAGTTTTAGCAGTAGCTTTGCGTAACGGAGTGAAAGTAACAAATTTTGAAGTGAGCTCAACAGCGACAAAAATGTAGCAAAAACCTCTGTTAGTTCTCGGAATCGGACCAAAAATATCTACTGCGGCCATGTGTCTTAATTTCACAGGTATAATGGGATATAAAGGAGGAATATGTGAAGTGGTGTCTGATTTAGCTTTCTGGCAAATTTTACAAGACGCTAAAACTCGTCGTATACGTTTTTCCATGTTGGTAAAATAACAGTTCTGTCTCAGTATAAGAAAACATTTTCGTGCTCCGTAATGTGCGTAACTTAAATGAGTGTACCAAATTAGTTTGTTAACCAGTTCGTCAGGAATGCATAATAACCAAATGTTGCTGTCAGGATGAGAGCGGCGAAACAGAATGTCATTGCGTACAGTGTAGTGGTTCCTAATCGTAACATTTTTCCTATCTTGCCAAAGGTGTTTAATTTCTTTCCACACATTGTCTTTATTTTGCTCCTTTGCTATGTCCTGTAATGACGATGAAATAAAGTTTTCAAATGCAACTTGCTGAATGTACATGACACTGAAATTTGTTTTGCAGAAGTTGGTTGCGATGTCTTGCTGATTGTTGCCGAGAGAACGCGATAGTGCGTCTGCTATAACATTTTGTGTTCCGGGAATATGAACAATTGTAAAATTAAATTCTTGCAAATATAGTTTCCATCTGCTTAACCTGTCGTGAGTGAATTTAGCTGAAAGTAAAAATTGTATCGCTCTATGGTCTGTGTAGACGGTGGTATGTCTGCCGTAAAGAAAGTGCCTAAATCTCGTGAAAGCCCATACAACACATAATGTTTCAAGTTCTGTGACGGAATAATTTCGTTCAGCAGGTGACAAAATGCGACTTGCAAATGCGATGTTTTTAATTACTGTAGAACCATCTTCTTCCATTTCCTGGAAAATGTGTACGCCTAAAGCGGTGTTGGAACTGTCGGTAGCAATGGAAAAATTTCTACTAAGATCGGGGTGCGATAAAAGTGGAGCATTCAACAAAGCATGTTTCAGGTTCATGAATTCAAAATGTGCTTGCTTATCCCAAGACCAAATAGTGTTTTTACCCGTTAATTGGCATAGTCTAGGCGTGTCTAAAGCAGAATGGTGAATAAATTTACGAAAAAAGTTAATTAAGCCCAAAAAACTGCGTAATTGCTTTTTTGTTGTAGGAACAGTAATGTCACGTAGAGCTTGAAGTTTTTCCGGATCAGGTGCAATGCCTTCTGCTGAAATTACGTGTCCAAGAAATTTTATGGAAGTTTTGCCAAAATGCGATTTACTGAGGTTAACTGTAAGTCCTTGTGCATGAAAAGTTTGCAGCAGTTGTTCAAGAATCAGATTGTGTTCGGACCAGTTAGCTTCTGCGATAAGAATATCGTCTACATACGTCGTAATTCTGTCTTTAAGTTCTGTCGGAAGTATTGTGTTCAAACCGCGAATAAAAGCTGCAGAAGAAATAGTTAAGCCGAACGGTAGTTTGCAAAATTGATAACAGTCGCCGAAACAGAGAAAAGCTGTATACTTTCTACAATTCGGATGAAGTTGAATTTGCCAAAATCCCGATTTCAAATCTAATGTGGAATAAATAGCAGTGCCGTGAAATTTCTGTAAAAGTTCCTCTAATGTCTGTGGTCGGTCTGTTTCATTAATAATAATGTCATTAATGTGACGTGAATCAAGTACAAGGCGAAGTGAGCCATCTTTTTTCTTAACAATATGTAGTGGGTTTATGTACGGACTAACTGCTGGTTCTATAATTCCTTGGTCGAGCATATCCTGCAATTCTTTTTTAACCTGTTCTCTGTGAATGTATGGAATAGGATAATGCTTTGCTTTAAATGTGTCGTGCGGTTTGACTTGAAATTCATACATAAATCCGGACATAGTACCAGGAATGTTGTCAAAAACTGGAGCTTGCTGTAAAAGAATTTTGTGTAATTGCGTTCGTTCGTCGTCTGTAGTTGCACTGCTCTCTTTAACCTTATCAGAAATTAACTGCATAACGTCGTAGTCAGCTTCGTCTGGAGTATTATAGTTATGTACGTACGTATCCGTGAACAATATGGGATTACAGTCTATGTTACGTGTTGCGGAAATCACCTCTGTGCGGTTAATTGTTTGTTCTTCCGCAGATAGTGAGTGCTGAAATTCTAAAGCAAGTTGTACATTTTCATCCTTTAACATTAAATAAGAATTCTGAAAGTCGATAACTGCGTCGTGTTGTACCAGAAAATTCGTGCCTAAAATTATGTCTGTTGTCAATAAAGGAACAATCCAAAAATTAGAGTGGAAAGTATGACCTCCAATACAAAATGATAAATGCGTCTGTAATTTAACGTCTACACCTTTACTCGATACTGCTCCTTTCACTTTTGTTTTGCCTAAAGGTAGTGTCGGATAAGTATTCTCTTTGTTGCACTCGTTGAAAGTCTCCTCATTAATTACTGATATAGGTGATCCGGAATCGATTACTGCTGAAAATTTCGATGAACCAATTTTAATTTCGATAACAGGATGTGAAATGGTTTTCTGAATAACTGGTCTTTCCTGTAAAAGAGTGTCTCTGATGTCGTCAAAAGTAATTACATTTTCGTGAACAACATTTTGCGTGTCAAAGGTAGTGCTTGTGTTATTAGAAGATGCGTCCTGTGCAGTATTTAGTCAGATTCTATCTGACGTGTTATTACTATTAGGAGGATTCTGTGGCATTTCGACTATTTGAACTGTCCTATTACTTCTTCCAGGCGTGTTACGCTCTGGATGGTACCTACTGTCGGGTTCATTCATGAGAATATGTTCTTGCGTATGATTTTGCTGTTGGTATGACCGACTGTTGTTAGATGTTCGCTGAAAATTGTCCTCATTATTTTTACGTCTGTCGTAATAGTCATTCCTATACGGTGCATTACGATAGGAATTGAAATACTGTCTTCTTTGTACGTAGTTGTTTCCTTGCTGACGTACGTTACTATTTGTTGGACCAGGGGCTATACGTCCACGCGGCGAAACATTAAAGCCTGGTTGCCCTTGTGTATTCCATTGTTGGTTAGATATGTTAACCGGCTGGTTTTGATGTTGTTGTTGTGAAACACCTCTATTGTTACTAAAGTGTTGTTCCTGTTGCTGAAAATTTTGACGGTATTGATAATTAGAATTTTGCCTGTTATTAAAGTTTTGGTAGTTGTCGTTCCTAAAACGTCTGTTATCTTTCCGATTGGAATTACGTCCCTGATCATAATTGTAGTACTGTTGTTGACCTTGTTTGTTACTCGAAAAGTTTTTGTTTACAAAAGAATAATCGGATTGCTGTACTTCCAAGAGCTGTAAAAGATCTCTGAACGCTGAAATGTTTTCTTTTTGCTGGCCCGTTAAAAGTGACACTCGTAAAGACCGTGGTAATTTAGAGATGCATAGTTGTATAAGTGCGGATTCACTGTACGGTTCACTTAGGTACTGGTTTTGTTGTACCATATGCTCAAAAAATTGCGTTACACTGGGAAAATTTGAGTTTTCATAGTTTGGCAAACTAATTAGTTGGTCTTTAATTCCGCGCTGTGTCGTCTTCGACCAGTACGCTGACAGAAAAGCATTCTGAAATTCCTCTACCGAGTAACACTGTCTCGCGATCGGTCTCATACGAGTTGCCGGTTCGCCTTCCAAAAAACTGCAAATAAATTCAAGTTTATGTGTTACAGGCCAAGTCGGTGGAAGAGCAAAACTAAACTGTTGAATCCAATCCAGTGGGTGAATCTGCGTTCTATCGTTTTTGAAAACCTTAAACTTTCTCACTGACAGAAAATGTTTGTAGTCGAAGTTATCATCTCTGCATGATGGAACAGGTTCAGGATCGTAAGAGTATCTATTGAACTGTGGTTGTTCGGAATCTAAGTCCCGTACTCTGTGCAGATTACCCAAATTATACGCGCTGCGTGAGTCTGATGCATGTTCATAAAGTGGCGTCTGTTGTGTATTATTAACAGAAGTGTTTTTCATTTCTGTTACTTCTTGTTGTAGATTTGATAACTTCCTACGTAACGTGTTGTTAGATGAATCAATCTCATTAATTGTCTGCTGTAAATTTTGAAATTCAGGTGTTTGGATAAAAGAAACCGGTGCAGTATCGTCTGATTTATTGTCATTAGCATTTTCGATAACATCAATACGACTGGCCAATTCATCACATTTTTCAGTCAATATCTTAACCTGATCATCGGTTTTAGAATCAGACGCATTAATCTGTTTTTGCAACTTGCGCGTAGTTTCGCTCAGTTTTTTAACATCAGCTTTGATGACATCGCAATCCTGTGTTAGATCTAGTTGTTCGAATCTATCTGTCACTGTTTGAATATTTACTGTGTGTGTATCCGTTTTTGCTTTAAGATCAGAAATTTCACCCCGTAATTCCGCGTTCAATTGTTCTATGGTATTAATTTTGTCGGACACGGTAGTAATATTATTGTCTACATACGTCTTCGCTTTCGCGAATATTTTACGTTTGTCCTCTTGTCTTTGTGCCGTGATTGTTTCCATGACTTGTCGTTTTACTTTGTTTTGATCCTGAATAAATCTGCGGAAACGCGTATCACTGTTCTGTATGTGCTGATTGAAGCGCTCGTTAATCTGAGTGTTCTGCTGTTCGAATTTCGCGTCTATCTTTGCGTCCATAGTGCGCGAAAGTTCTCCCGTCATTGCTCTAAACTCGTCCCGTAATTGTGCAGCTTTTTCAGAGCATTGTTTAGCGACTCCGCTAATTTCGTCTCTGAGTGTTTCTGTTGCGGCTGTTTGCATTTCTCTTAATTCTTGCGAAACAGATTTAATTTCTTCGCTATTTTTTCGTGAACAAGCTTCAATTTCCGCGCGCAGCTGTTCCTTAGTGTCATGGCACTGCTCGGCAACGTCTCTAATTTGTTCACTAAGCTGTCTGTTATCTTCCCTAAGTTGTTTGAAATTTTCACTCTGTTGTTTATTATCTTCCCTAAGTTGTTTGACCTGTTCATTGAGTTGTTTAAAATCTTCACTCTGTTGTCTGATATCTGCACTAAGTTGTTGTTTGAGATCTTTATTACTGTTGTTTATTTTCTCACTTTGCTGTTGTATCAAACTTGTCATAATTCGTACCAAGTCAAAATTAGCGTTTATATTATCTGTACTGTTTAGTGGTGGATCTAGAACTCTCTCGCTTTCCGTGACCATTTGGTCATTCTGTAAGTTAGAAAAAGGTTTGTCAGTCGGATGTACACTGTCAGACATTATTTCGGAATTAAATAAATCCGCCCTACTTTGTGTGATCTGTTCATTTTCATTAGACAGATTTGTCTGTACATTACTTGAGTTTTCCGAATCGGGTGTGTTAAGCTCTGCAGCGCTCATTACCATAGAGCATTCTGCGTCATCAATTGTCGTCAAGTTAACAGACGAGACAATTGAGTTCGTTTGTTCATCATTAAGGTGAAAGTCATCATTAGTGGTTGGAATGCATTGATTGTTAGTGAACGCAGGAAAGTCATGATTACACTGCGTGTCACATGTCCTATCGGTAAAATTGTTTAAATCGGTAGTTTCGTTCGTAATACCTCGCGATACACTATTCACAGTCTTTCGCGGCATTTTTACAATAGTCAAAATTTTTCACAAAACAAATCAACACAATGCAAACGCAACACACAAATACAACAAAGCAACAAATTGCCGTTGACCTGTAGAGAGAAAGTCACAATATTATTAAAAGCGTTGCGCTAAATCCTAATTATATCTAAGCAAACAAGAGCAGATATCTAACTGTTGCTCAAAAGACTCTCAACGAAATACGATCCTGGCAGGGTCGCCAAGTGTAACCTCCCCACCGCAATTTTAAAAAGAAAGAAAATAAATTGACAATACTTAATAGAAATGGGAGCCAAGTGTAACCTCCCCACAAAATTTAAAAAGAAAAAAAAGATACTAATTAGAAATGCTGATGGACATGGCTCTATGCGTAACCTGCCCACAATCAAATGTACTGACAATGGCAACAAAAATGTGAAAATACGCAATCTGACTCAAATATAAATCCTTCAAAATTAAAGTCCATTCAGTGACAAGAAAATTCAATTAAACCGAAACATCGGTCTTTGGCCCTGTGAAAAACGATCAGAATTAAAGTCTTACCTCAGAATAAATGGATGTCACATATCTGCTCTTGTTGTTGCGCACCGCTTGGAGGAACTGCATTGCAAATAATAATATTCTCCTTTTTTTTTTTTGTGATTTTAGTGGAATTTTTCTTCAAAAGAAGTGGAATGAAATGGGAAGTGCAACGAAATCTTGAGTTCAATAAAAAATTAAATTTTTGAGAAAATACTTTTGAAATAAAAAATTATTATTGGGAGACTTGTTGGAGAATAATTACAATAAATAAAATTTCTCATTATCTAATGATTATATTAATTATCAGTATACCTTATTCCTCATGTTGACCATTGTTGCCGACCGCCTACATCACACAACCGCACTGGGCTGCTACTTAGCGACAACTAACTCGCAAAGACTACTGTACTGCACTGGCCTACAGCTACTAACAGACTGAGCAACGACTACTACTGACTGAGAACCGCTCGCAACACTCGCGCGGTCAAGCGCATACTCTGGTCACAGATGCTACAATGCCTCGCCATCGCTGCTGCGTTACATACGTGTTTCAAGGGTAACCAGCCCGCATTCGCCGAGGCAGATGGAAAACCGCCTAAAAACCATCCACAGACTGGCCGGCTCACCGGACCTCGACACAAATTCGCCGAGCGGATTCGTGCCGGGGACCGGCGCTCCTTCCCGCCCAGAAAGCCGTACGTAAGGCCTCACGGCGAACCGGGCGGGCAGTGCCTACTATACCACACCACACAGTCACAGAGACTAGCTCTTTATTCACGTGAAGCGCTGAGTGCTATTGACAAGGAATTACAGATCGATTCCGTATTCCTGGATTTCCGGATGGCTTTTGACACTGTACCACACAAGCGGCTTGTAGCGAATTTGCATGCTTATGGAATATCGTCTCAGTTATGTGACTGTATTTGCGATTTCCTGTCAGAGAGGTCACACTTCGTAGTAATTGACAGAAAGTCATCGAGTAAAACAGAAGCGATTTCAGGCGTTCCCCGAGGTAGTGTTATAGGCCCTTTGCTGTTCCTTATCTATACAAACGATTTGGGAGACAATCTGAGCAGCCGTCCTCCGTTGTTTGCAGATTACGCTGTCGTTTATCGACTAATAAAGTCATCAGAAGATCAAAACAAACTGCAAAACGATTTAGAAAAAATATCTGAATGGTGCGAAAAATGGCAGTTGACCCTAAATAACGAAAAGTGTGAGATCATCCACATGAGTGCTAAAAGGAACTCATGAAACTTTGGTTACACGATAAATCAGTCTAATCTAAAAGCCGTAAATTCAGCTAAATACCTAGGTATTACAATTACGAACAACTTAGATTGGAAAGAACCCATAGGAAATATTGTGGGGAAGGCTAACCAAAGGCTGAGTTTTATTGGTAGGACACTTAGAAAATGTTGCAGACTACTACGCCTGTCCGTCCTCTTTTAGAATACTGCTGTGCGGTGTGGGATCCTTACCAGGCAGGACTGACGGAGTTCAAAGAAAGGCAGCAAGTTTTGTACTATCGCGAAATATGGGAGAGAGTGTCACAGAAATGATACGGGATTTGGGCTGGAAATCATTAAAGGCATTTTTCGTTGCGACAGAATCTTCTCACGAAATTCCAGTCACCAACTTTCTCCTCGGAATGCGAAAATATTTTGTTGACACCTACATACATAGGGAGGAACGATCACCACAATAAAATAAGGGAAATCAGAGCTCGTACGGAAAGGTATAGGTGTTCATTCTTTCCGCGCGCTGTACGAGATTGGAATAATAGAGAATTGTGAAGGTGATTCGACGAACCCTCTACCAGACACTTCAATGTGATTTGCAGAGTATCCATGTAGATGTAGATATGTTCTTGTTGGAAGTTCAATTGGACAACTTGGACTTCAAAACGAAAATGACATTCAATAAATAAAGCCATAGCAACTTGGGTACCAACGCACGAAATGGAAGCTTACCTCTGTAACCAATTGTGTCTCTGTAACCAGTAAAATTTGTTTACATGTTATACAGAATGATTTATTCGAATTAGGCTGTAGAACCACGTCCTGAAATTACTATCCTCCCGAAATACCCATTATTGGTGACGAAACAGATGATGAGAATCATTTGATTATAGATATATATTCCCGATAATATGTGCTTGTTATTCTACCCTTAATTTTTCTGTTCATCTCCACATATTCTTGTAAGGCAATTTGAGTGCGAACCATGTCTCTCATAAGTTGAGCATCTTAGCAAACAAATAGGGTCACACTTCTAATGTATTTTTACACGCGCCACTCTCTCTGTAAGGACGTAATGATTTGTGTTCTAGCGATCTCTGGTTTTCAATGTTATAAAGATGTAATGATTTGTATTCAAATATTTGTTGGTCTTGTATGCCTCACTGAGTCAATGAGGTTAATTAGTTGGGTATGTGTTGCGTACGACATTCCTAGACTGCGTACTACAGACCACCTGTTGAATGCACTACTTAAGATATACTGAGATTCTTTACAGTGAATTGTTCACTGGCTGAATAGTGTTTGGTATTTATAAGTTTGTAATTGTTTCATGTATACTTTTACACATCTGATTTGTCTTCGTATCTTCTTCCGCGGCGTAACAATACAGTAGTAATCTTGCGATTACGCATCACTCTAAGTTAACTTCATGTTTTGGCCATTTAGGTTTTAAGGAAGCATTTTGTTTGTTTAGATTTTCTGCCGAATGAGAAATTTTCTCTAAATAATCTTAATGTCATAAATTTCATCTATACTATAAATTATGTATACTGATATGCCAACTTGGTCTCCATACAGTGTGAGTGCTACTGCCTTTGCTTTGTTCTCAGTATGAAGTTACCTGCTTCCTAGTTTTAGCTGTTATTGCCATATTCTGCTTAATTTCACACAATATTTGTATTACAAACGCATTTATATTCTTTATTTAAGTATGTTTGCCACAGTGCCATCTAACGCCTTGTAGATATCCTGCAAAGCACGTAATATCAGCGAATCCGCTCATTGCTCTGAACTGGGCGCACATCACTGTTTGATGACTGATTCTTCGTTATGGCTGCATGTTTGGTCAGTGTTTTATATTGGGTACTTAAAACATATTGCTATTAAGTGATAAACTGTTACTATATCTGAGATGTTCAGAAATTACCATTACAAACTTCTAGGACTTACAGAGGGGAGAGTACATAAAATTTTGAGTAGGAACCAATCTCTGGAAACGTACTGTTTCCGTTCTACGGTGTAATTGTGTAATGCGCTCACGTATGCTGAGAGATAGAGGTTAATCACACAGTTGCTTGTCCCCGTATAAAATAGGGAAGACAAGACGACGTGTACTGCTTCAAACGGTCCTGGCACAATTTCTGGTAGCTGCATTAGAAACTGGAGAGACACTACGTGCAATGGAGAGCGTGAATAAAACACATTTCGTACAATGTCTGTAACAATGTTGGTGGTCGCAACATGAAGCCGCTGTTGTAATGCATCAGTACTGTTGTGTACATTCAATACCTATTTTTTTCCTTTGAATAATGTAAACACGTAATGTTTCAGTGTTAATACAAACAAATGTGCTTAAGTAATAAATGGATGGTTCGCTATGTTTCCTTTCGAATCGTTACCCAATACTTGTGCGGTTTCATGCCTTTTTGAGTTCTTCGAGCAGAAGTGGATGCATCAAAAAGAATCATTCGGTTTTTAAAAAAATCGTAACTATTACGTTATTTCAGATATGCCCGTGAACAACGTACTATTGGAAAGAGCAAACTCTCTAGTGATACATGGTTCTCGCTAGCTAGCAGCAGTGTGCGCCCACTTCAGTTCTAGTAAAAATGGTGTCGGGACAATAAAAACGTTTTATATTCTACGTTTCAAGCAGTGCGGGTCAGTAATAACTATTGAGCGTGACTTTCGCACTAGGTATGATGTTGATTATTCAACAGCACAGAGCATTAGACGATGGCATGAAAAATTCCGAGAAACAGGTTGTTTGTGTAAAGGCAAATCGCCCGGCCGTCCCGAGTGTCTGACACAGACGTCGACCGCATCCACTATAGGTCCACAAGGAGTCCGCAGAAATCCGCTCACCGTGCAGCTCGGCAGCTCAGGATGCCTCCAATGTCCGTCTGGCGTGTGTTGCGTCGACGTTTACACAGGAAACCATACAAAACTCAGCTACTGCAAGCTCTTCGTCAAGGTGGCAAACAACAACGTGTGGAGTTTTGTAACTTCGTTCTTGGTTAGATGGAGGATGACAGCTTTCCTCCACCCTTAGTGTTTAGTGATGAGGCAACATTCCATTTAAATAGAAAGGTAAACCGTCATAATGTGTGAATATAGGGTACGGAACAACCACATGAAGTTGTACAACATGAGAGGGACACTCTCCATATTTAATGTGTTTTGTGCTGTTTCACGGTATAAGGGGTCCATTTTCCTTTGCCGAGAACATTGTTACAGTAAGCACATGTCTCGATATGCCTGAGGATTTTATTTTTCCATAGTTTAATTCGAATGACTTCATTTACCAATGCGTCTGGGAATGCGGGAATTTTTAATTCAAAGGATTACTGAACGACGGGTCGGTCGCACTGGACCAAATGATTCAGCCTTACATTACTGGCCTCCAAGGTCACCGGATCTGACTATATGTGATTATTTCTTGTGGGGGCATATAAAAGACTCTGCTTTTGTGCATCCCTTGCCAACAGCAATGGATGAACTGAAACATCGCATAACAGCATCTTTGGAAGCTACAACTCAAGACATGCTCGCTGCAGCGTGGGAAATGTGAATACCGCATTGACATATGCCGTGCATTTCAAGGGGGGCGTATTGAACACCTATGAAAAAGTATGGAAAAAAAACCTTTTTGAGTTTCCCTTTCAACAAAAAAGAAATTCATTGTATTTGTTTATTGGTATCAGAAATATAGACGTGCCATATCGGATGATTCTTTTTGATGCACACTGTATTATGTGCTCTCTCCCCTCTCCAAGTCCTAGCCGTTTGTAACGGGAATTTCCGAACACCCTGTATACTATGTATAGCCTACCTGTCTGAACGTGCAATGGAGCAGTATGTGACGATTGATACTCTTGGATTATTTACATTGTTAGGTATTTCTTAGATAATATTCCGTCGATTTCTAAATTCTAAAACGTTTCCTATGGTCATTTTCGTCCACAAGCATGTGTTACGTTGATGAGTGTGTGTCTGCATACAGTCTTGAGTGATTAGACACTGCATTGATTTACCTCATGCTAAATATGTCCGTGTACTTTATACCATTTCCCTCTCTGTCTTTCTGTGCAGTTTCCTACGCTATTTAAAATCAAGGTGTGTGATTGCTCAGCGAAACTGGTAACAACGATTGTTACAATTTTGCAACACCGATTATTAAAGAATTTTAGATAAAAGAAACTTTAACGGGTAATTTTTTCATAGACCGCTCGTTTCCAACCTAATTATACCAGGAAATTACATCGGTTAGGTAGCCGGTGTTACCGCCTGCATTTTCCAGGGTGGCTGCTCTTACTACTGAAAAGCGTGTCTGTGCTGTTAACCCTGCAGTTAACAGGTACACGGCTGATGCAGCCGGTGCTCAGCGGTTGTAATGGATTTGCGGCTCTCATGATTACGTGGCAGCTGTGGGCAGAAACGTTGATGAGGCCGTGCAGAACGGCACGGTGCGTGCGTTATAAGCCAGAGGCCGCCTGGTGCGAACGTTAACAATTGCTCGGCTTCAGAGACCAGCAGAAACGAACGCCGCGTGAGTGGCTTCATTAGAGGTGCGTCAAAAGAAAGAGCAGAAAATTTGGTAGTATCGAAGCTGTTGGGTTGGTTGTTTTGGGGAAGGAGACCAGACAGCCAGGTCATCGGTCTCATCGGATTAGGGAAGGATGGGGAAGGAAGTCGGCCGTGCCCTTTGAAAGGAACCATCCCGGAATTTGCCTGGAGCGATTTGGGGAAATCACAGTATCGAAGCAGAAGGTTGCGACGCGTGTTGTATGCCTTCAGGTCACTATCATTGAGATTGTACAAGGCGCCATAACGTTCTCTGAGGAAAAGTGTAGCAAAAAGTTAAAAGGTATAGCCATTCTAGTGATAAACATAATTAACACTGGTGTCTGCCTAGTAAGCGAAGTGAAGGTACCTGCTGCGTCGGAAGCAAAATAACGCACGGTATTAGTAATAGACTAGCTAAGGCATATAGAACATTCTTCTACACAACAACTGTACTAGTGTCATAGGGCTTAATTTATAAATGACTGAGAATGTACTTCAGCATTTCTCAACCGTCATGACGCGACAAAATGCTATCGCGAATACATATCAGGTGCGTCGTGAGCTTTTTAATGTCTTCTAATCTCCTGTTGGTAAGATATCTAGAACATAAAAAATATGTCGCCAAATCGTTTCTTGGAGTAGCGCAATGTGCAAGAAATCTTCCGTCATTATTCGTGATTATACACATAGTAATAAAACAATGTGTTGTATGTACTTTATGCGTTAGCTTTTTGCATCTAGATGAAAATCACATGTAGGGGTGTCGCAGAAGTTTAAAACGTGCTTTGGTGTACCCTAAAGGGGAAAAATTGTTGAGAACCGCGGGTCTAGAACACCATTTTGTATGGATGTGGTTGGTGGACTGCGAGGCAAACGGCAACCAAGGGGAAACATAGGTTTTGAGACGTGTTGCTATCGAACGATGTTGAAAATTAGGATCAAACGAAATAATTCCTGCAACAAGTGAAGTTCTCAGTGGGATCGACGAGGAAAGAAATACGTGGAAAAGTTGAAGGAACATATGTTAAGGCATCAGGGATTATTTCTATGGTATTAGATGAAGCTGTAGATGATAGAAACTGTAGTGGGACAGAGATATTTAAATGTATCAACCAGCACGTTGTAAGAGACGTTGGTGATTATGTCGAACGGTCCCTACAGATTAGAACGATGTCGCCAGCGAATTGAGCTCACACTCGGTAACGTCATGCCTCAGCTACAAATTTTAATATGATGTGAGCTAATGACAATGTAAGATCATATCTGACCTTTGGTGTGGACAGTCACAAATAAGAAAAACATCCTCACCAATGGTGAGGTCAGTCATGAAGAGCAAACATGCATTTACTTATTAACTCTTTCAACAGCTTTTTTCGAATTTTCCTCTATTCTTTTTATTCTGCAAATAAAAATAGTTGAACACAGAACAAAAGCGACCACCTTACATACAGCACGGTACTGAAAACACTTTATCTTCGACTCATTAGCTTACCGGAAAAAAATTAGTCAACCGCTGGAGAAATCACTACGAGCATCATATAATAGCACGTAATTCCGCCCATGTACTTGATAACAAAGTGGATTTCGTAAACAGGTGAGCCCACAAGGTTGTCCAAGTACGTCGAATCCATTTTAATCCACTCTCTGGGCATCTGATTATCCAATTCCTCCAAATTGCAGGTATGCTGATGCATGCAGATAGTCCACCATCTCCGACACATTTTCTGTGGGGCTCACGTCAGGTAACATTGCAGGAGAGTTGAGACGTAATAGCGTGAACGAGTATTCAGAAAACTTATTCGTCCAGCCCGACGAACTTCGCTGTTCTAGTCTTTATGAGCCTGAATGAACAATGGGCTCTTGCCAGGTGACTGACTCCAAACGTTAATTTCATGTAGTTTCCGCCGCAATGTTTTGCTAACGGCTGGGGATGACCCTTCATTCACTGCCTGCAGCAAATCCTGTAACATCTGGAAGCGATTGTCATTCGCAAGCTGTGATACGCGCCTCCGATCTCTCTCGGTCAGGGTCTTCAAAAATGGTTCAAATGGCTCTAAGCACTATGGGACGTCATCAGTCCCCTAGACTTAGAACTGCTTAAACCTAACTAACCTAAGGACATCATACAGATCCATGACCGAGTCAGGATTCGAACCTGCGACCGTAACAGCAGCGCGGTTCAGGACTGAAGCGCCTAGAGCCGCTCGGTCACAGCGGCCGGCAATAGCTCAGCATGCAGTTCAGTTGAAGAGGAATGGATATCCCTAAAACGAGTAATCACTGCAGCTCAGGAAGGTAACTTCGAGGAAACCATGGGTAACAGAAGAAATACTTCAGTTGATCGAAGATAGAAGGTAGTACAAAAGTAAACAGGAAATTCAGGAATACAAAAAGACAAGTCGCTTAGGAATAAATAAATACGAAGTACAGGGAAGTTAAGGCGAAATGGCTGCACGGAAAATGTGAAGAAATCGAAAAAGAGATGATTGTTGGAAGGACTGACTCAGCATATAAAAAAGTCAGAACGCCCTTGGTGAAATTAAAAGAAAGGGCGTTAACACTATAATGGGAATTCCAATGCTAAATGCAGAGGAGAGAGCGTATAGTTGTAAAGAGTACATTGAAATCCTATATGAGAGGGATGACATGATAGAAGAAGAAACATAAGCCGATAGAGAAGAGAATCAAAATTCGAAAGAGCTTTGGAAGGCTTAAGAACAAATAAGGTAGAAAGGATAGATAACTGTCCTTCGGAATGTACAAAATCATTGGGGGATGTGGCAACAAAATGACTATTTACGTTGGTGCATAGAATGTATGAGATTGACGACACACTATCAGACATTTGTAAAAACATCACCTACACAATTCCGAAGATAGCAAGTGCTGACAATTGCCAGAATCATCGCACAGTCAGCTTAACAGCTTATGTATCCAAGTGACTGAGAAGAAATAGAGACGAATGGAAAAGAAAAATGAGGATCTCTAAGGTGACGATCAATTTGGCTTTAGGAAAGGTAAAGGCGCCAAACAGATAGTTCTGACGTTGCGGTTGATACTGGACGTAAGAGTCAAGAAAAATCAACACACGCTCATAGGTTTTGACGACCTGGAAAAAGCGTAAAATGGGTTGAATGGTTCAAATGGCTCTGAGCACTATGGGACTTACCATCTGAGGTCATCAGTCCCCTACAACTTAGAACTACTTAAACCTAACTGACCTAAGGACATCACACACATCCATGCCCGAGGCAGGATTCGAGCCTGCGACCGTAGCGGTCGCGCTCTTCCGGACTGAGGCACCTAGAACCGCTCGACCACAGCGGCCGGCCGTAAAAAGGGGCAAGATGTCAGAAATTCTGAGAAAAATACGGCTAATCCATAGGAAAAGACGGGTACAATATACACAAGAATCCACAGGGAATAACAAGACTGGAAGAACAAGGACGAAGTGTTCGGATTAAAAGGGATGTAAGACACGGATGTAGCTTTCCGTCCGTGCTATTCAATCTATACATCGAAGAAGCAATGGAGGAAATAAAAGAAAGGCTCAAGAGCGGGTTTAAAATTCATTGCGAAACGATATGAATGATAAGACTCGCTGATGACATTGCTGTCCTCAGTAAGAAGAATTAAAGGAGTTGTTGAATGGAACGAACAGCCTAATGGGTGCAGAATATGGGCTGAGAGTAAACCGAAGAAAGTCGAAAATAATGAGAAGTAGCAGAAATGAGAAAATCGGGAAACTTAGCACCAAATCTGGTGAACACGAAGCAGATGAAGTTAAGGAATTTTGCTACCTGGACAACAATATAGCCCACGTACATCTTGCGTAACGACCACGAAGAGAAAATTCGAGAAATTGGAGCCAATACAGAGGCTTATTGACCTTCTTTCTTCCCAGGTGCCATTCACAAATGGAACAGGCTAAGGAGTGGAGGGGGGGGGGGGGGGTGGAACAGTTAGTTATACCAGAAATACCTTCGACATTCACCATTAGGTGGCTTCCAGAGTATGGTGCAGATGCAGATCATTAGACGCACGCGGTGCTAGGAGTTGCACAGTCGCCCTGTTGCTATGGACTGAGGCGGCGGCGCTGCTGTGTAATTGCTTTCTGTCACGTGGCGATGTGGCCTGGAAGCCCCAGCAACGGGCTGTCCGCCTGTCCTTTGCAGTCGCAGCCTCGGCCATCAGTTAAAGGGGATGCTGCGCGCGACAGCGGAGCCCTCGCCAAGGCCGCGTGCCGGGGTCAGCACCTGCTGTTGCCCCGGCAACTGCCAAGCGCTGGCGCTCGTCAGACGCAGCCACGCCCCTCGCCGCGTTCCACCGAGCGCAGCGGAACGACCCACTCTCGAGTCTCAATACAACTGTCATGTTGAAAAGAAGGTGAGATACGAAAAGTCAATACCACGAGATTCCGCTGGCTGAGGACATCTTCAGGTATTTCAATCTTTGTAAAGCTACCCAAGTCGATTGTTAGTGATGCGACTGTGAAGCGGAAACGCGAAGAAACAACCACTATTAACGCAAGCAGCCAGATATCATATACTGCCTTCAGGGATCGCAAAGCATTGTGAGAGTGTGCGACAAAGCATGTTGCACCAGCCACCCTACCTCTTATACACTCTTATTTAATGTATTAAGGTCTACAAAATTTTTCGCTAACTCTCTTTTCAGAATTCTGATGTTAATGTTCCTACATGAAGCACAAGCATAACCAAATGGTAGAAACAAGTTCCCCCCACGAAACTTAATTACTCAGATCATTCAGTTGTTTCCTAGTTGCAGTGAGGTAATTAGTTACGTTAGAAATGATTGTAATTGAAAGTTGTTGCAGTTATAAAATTTCGTACATCTACCCTTATGGAAAATCTTGTAATGCATACGTGCATTCCCTTCACGTGTTTAAGCCAAGTATTACGCATACTTTTGCAATATGGAATGCTCAGTAGCGGCCAGGCTACATGTGTATTTGACAATTAAGCGTCAGCAAGGAGCATTAGGGATGAAATCATAGGAGGCAATGTGTGCAACCTTAGTAGGGACAAGATCCGACTACTCGGGAGTAGGATCTTATAATTAAAGACAGTGTTCCGAGACAATCTTCAGTCACAACGTCTGCAAACGTGACGTCAGATTCGCCTAGCAACAGTGATCTGAACGCCCATTAGCTGAAAGTTTGGATATATGATGAGTGATCAAAAAGTCAGTATAATTTTGAATACGTAATAAACCACGGAATAATGTAGACAGAGAGGTGAAAAATTGACACACATGCTTGGAATGACATGGGGTTTTATTAGAACAAAAAAGAAAAAAAACAAAGGTCACAAAATGTCCGACAGATGGCGCTGACAGCAAAACTGCTACCGTGACAATTGTGAGGTACGCCAATATGTTACAGAATCGCATCATCTCCAGCCTGGCTGATAAACACCTGCTGGAACGTACGATGTTTACGCAGGTTGGCGCTCCACCCCCACATTGCTAGACGCGTTCAGATGGTTCTGAGCACTATGGGACTTAACATCTATGGTCATCAGTCACCTAGAACTTAGAATTACTTAAACGTAACTAACCTAAGGACATCACACAACACCCAGCCATCACGAGGCAGAGAAAATCCCTGACCCCGCCGGGAATCGAACCCGGGAACCCGGGCGTGGGAAGCGAGAACGCTACCGCACGACCACGAGCTGCGGGCTTGCTAGACGCGTGAAAGACAGACTTGTTGCAACCCTTGTTCACAGTACGAGCAGCCCTTAGCGGCTCGCCATCTCACAAGTGTTCATGACGTCGTCTTTCCGGCTTAGATCTTTTTTAATATGTGACTTGTAAGTACTGCATCTTTTCGAGTCAGTACAAACTTAAATTTTATTAATGTACTATATACCTAATGTTTTAGTGCAGTTAGTCTAATTCTGAAGACGATGCTCATAGTAGCGTCGAAACCAGGTCAATTTTGACTTAATATTTGTGACCGAGGGCTTATTTGTTACAAGACACGGTCACTGAACCTTAGCAGCTATGATCAAAGTTTTACCTTTCAGATACATTGGAGCCTCGACTTCGCTCCAGACTCCAGCGTCCAACATCATTATCATTTGTCGTTTCAGATCTTAAGGAGAATGGGCTGCCATTCCTCCGTACGCAATCGGACACATTCAAAGTGTCCACGGCAGCTTTTCATACGTCTTAAAGACGAAAGGTGGACACACGCAATATCAGTGACCACTAATTCCTGTCCGAATACTTTTGATCTGATAGTCTATATCCAGTTAATGTGTCCTAGCGTCCTAGTGTGACAACTGTCACGTTCGTCCAAAAAATTCAAAAAATTAGATGAACTTACAGTTACGGCACTAGAAAATACTTGGTGACATTAACAGTATATTCAGGGGCGCTACATCACGATACCGCATAAGTGGCTGCAGGTCTTTGTTTACAAACCGATAGAAAATTAATTTATTTTTAACAGTTTAACAATTAACACAGCTGAATGGATAAACAGTAAGAGACTAATCTTCGTTCTCCACAACTACACTCATGCTCATAAATTAAAGATAACTGCAGAGTGTGGTGCCACAGAACGTGGCACTAAAGAAAACTCGCGCTAATAGCATAGGCACATAGGGAACGCACACCACACAGATCTGTAAGTTCACGGTATTGGTGATAAGTTGAGAAAACCGTCCCAATCACATGTGCTACAAAACGACACTGTTTCCTGTGCTTGTACTCTGACATCAGTATGGGATATGATCACCATGCAGACGTACACAGGCCGCACAACGGGTTGGCGTACTCTGGATCAGGTGGTCGAGCACCTGGTGGGGTATAACATCCCATTCTTGCACCAGTGCCTGTCGAAGCTCCTGAAGTGTCGTAGGGGTTTGAGGACGTGCAGCGATACGTCGACCGAGAGCATCCCAGACGTGCGCGGCGGGGTTTAGGTCTGGAGAACAGGCAGGCCACTCCATTCGCCTGATATCTTTCAAGGCACTCGTCCTCGATGGTAGCTTGCTGGGGCCGTGCGTTATTATCCATCACGAGGAAGGTGGGGTCCACTGCACCCCTGAAAATGCATACATACTGTGCAAAATGACGTCAGGATACACCTGACCTGTTGCAGTTCCTCTTCTAAAGGCAAGCAAGGGTGTACGTGCACCAATCATAATCCCACCCCTACCATCAAACCACTACCTCCATACAGGTCCCTTTCAAGGACATTAAGGGGCTGGTATCTGGTTCCCGGTTCACGCCAGATGAAAACTCGGCGAGAATCACTGTTCGGACTATACCTGGACTCGTCCATGACCTTAACCTGGGACCACTGTTCCAGTGACCATGTACTACGTTCTTGACACCATGCTTTACAGGCTCTCCTGTGGCCAGGTGTCAGTGGAATGCACCTTGCAGGTGTCTGGGTGAATAAACCATGTTTGTTCAGTCGTCTGTAGACTGCGTATCTGGACACAACTGCTCCAGTGGCTGCGGTAAGGTCCCGAGCAAGGCTACCTGCCGTACTCCGGGGTCGTTTGCGGGCACTGATGTGGAGAGATCGGGCTTCTTGTGGTGTTGTACACTGTGGAAGTGCCGTACTGTAGCGTCTGGACACGTGTCCAATCTGCTAGAATCGTTGCCATAATCTTGAATCGCACTTTGTGGCACACGGAGGGCCCGTGCTATGACCTGCTGAGTTTGACCAGCCTCCAGTCGCCGTAGTATTCCACCCCCCATAACGTCATCAATATGTGTTCTTTGAGCCATTTTCAACATGCAGTCACCATTAGCATGCCTGAAAACGTCTGCACACGTACTCGCTGCACCGTACTCTGACATGCACCAACACACCTCTCCGTATGTTGACTGCTGCCAGCGCCACTGTGCGATCACCGCAGATCAAATGCACCGCATGGTCATACCCCGAGGTGATTTAAGCCCGCAAACCGCCCACCAGAGCGTTATTTCACCATGCATCAGCATTATCCTTAATTTATGAGCATGAATGTATATGTTTGACAGCTTTCTTTCCCATTTCCTACGTTACAGCAGCAATAAGATTTCCAGATATTAGTATCCATATTATGCACATGAGGATTAAGCTGTAACTGGCTAAGTCAATCACCTTTTGCACATTGTTCGTTACAGACGAGAAAAATAAAAACGAAACAAATTGTTGTCATTTAATGAGAGGAAACATTTCCTCGCTTTTTTGTGATTTTTTTTTTTTTAAATTCTGTTGCACTGAAATATCGTATACGTATATCCTAGCTATCACAGTATGTAAGTACAGGAACATGTAAATTATCGACAAAAGCATTTTGATAGTAAGAAAAGCTCTTATAGTCACAGAGCAGTCAGTTATTATCACACACCTCCTCACGTGAGATCTAACTCAAACTACGGCGACAGGCACACTGCAGTGCAGGTCGAGATATCTGTCGACTATTCTCTTTCACGCAAACCAACTGATACAAGTGCATAATGTCTGGGATATATTGTACCAGTAGCAAATTAGAAATAGCTGCAAACATGCTGTTTTGGCAGAGACTTTCGGTTGCTGTTCCTTCATTATGAGGCAAATCTCAGAATTGAAAATCCCCTCCAAATACCATAATCCGATTTTAAATCCCCATCCCTTACCCATTAAACAGTCTTTTTGATTTGCTAGAGAAAAATAATAAAACTAAAGCATACTTTGTTCATCTGCGTGTCGGAATACGGCAAGAAGGCTGCACTTGGAGCTCTTTAGACGAGGTAGCTAACTGAATCATTACTGTTTCTAGTGACACGAATATGAAATGTCCTACCTTGCTACAGGAAACGAAGCAGAAATTTGGAAAGGAGTTAAGGCGCAAGTAGGTCTAATAAAAGTTTTGAGGTATTCCTATGACACTGTAATTCTATCAGGAACGCAAAAGGCCTGAAATATCACTTGAACAGCATGGTTAGTGTCATGAAAAGTGGTTGCAAGTTGAACCTATATAAAATTAATAGCAGGAGCCTCCAGTGCTTGTAGTGGGACGAAATTAAACGTCACCCATCCACCAAGTCAGCCCAGTTTGCAGGTGACTATAAGTTTAATTTAGTTTTGTTTATGTGTTTTCTTATTATTTGTAATAAATGTGAATTATCTAAAAGTTTTGTATTTTTTTATGTGTTTCATGTACGGAGAGATCGGCGCAACGAACGGGGACAGCATCTTCGTTGCCGCGACCACAGAGGAAATTGCTGGCCGCTATACGTCGCGGGTCGACAGCCAAGGAGCAACAGAAGATCCTGGAACCGAGTTGTTGCGTCGTGTTTCTAAAAAATTAAAAATGAATTTTTATACTCTTTTTGTACAACAATGACGTCATAATGAGCTTAGTCTTATTGAAATGTTAGTCACTGTCTGTCAACGCTCAAGTTCACATCTGTATGTGTAGGAAGCTAAATAAAATAGTGTATGTTACTAAAGTTGTAACTCGTGTCTTGAAGATTTATTTATGAAGAGTTATGTGAACGGATGAATAATATATTTGACAAGATTATTGATTCAGACAGCGTTGGCCGAAACTTTGAATCTAAAAGGTTTATTTAATGTGTGATTCTGGTATCGATTAGATCAAGATAACGTGTGTCGGTATAATTTTCTGAGGAAAAACAAACGAAATTTAAATTGGGAAAAAGTTACGAAAACCAATTGGCCCAAGTGATGTAATTCTTTGCACACGACTCAACTGATGTTTTACAGTTTCGTTCAAGAACCATTCTATGACAATTTAAAAAGAATATGAATCATTTTTGAAGTGGGTTGTAACTGACGTAGGTGACGAAGTCTGCACATGGACATATATCAAACGCAAACCTAAATACGTCGTTACACCGCATGCTGTCGATTTAAACCAGGCAGTATCGAGATAATTAGATGGAGAAGTGAGGCACTAAAGTAGGTGACGAACTTTCCTGTTTAGTTAGTGGAATAACTGATAATGGCAGAAATTAAGAAAGTGCGAAATAGAGCTCTGCAATGGCAACGAAAGCTTTTCTGAGAAAGTCTCTTTTGAAAGTATTTGTCGGGAGTATAGGCTGATATTATATCCAAACGTAGGCGTTAGATAAGAAAGAGATATAAGCTTTCCAAATGTGGTGAACAGAAGAATTTTGATTTTTGTACAGGTGGATCGCATTAATGGAACACATCCTGAGGTATCAAGAAACATTTAACTTCCTAATGGACAGATGCAGAGGGGGAGAGCGGGTGGAGGGGTGAACTTGTGAAGGCAGACCAATATGTTACTACAGTTAACAGTTTCAAGAGGATATAAGGTGCAGCAGAATAAGTTGCGAAGATGAAGGGCCTTGAGCAGGATCTACAACTACATTTATACTCCGCAAGCCACCCAACGGTGTGTGGCGGAGGGCACTTCACGTGCCACTGTCATTACCTCCCTTTTCTGCTCCAGCCGCGTATGGTTCGCGGGAAGAAAGACTGTCTGAAAGCCTCCGTGCGCGCTTGAATCTCTCTAATTTTACATTCGTGATCTCCTCGGGAGGTATAAGTAGGGGGAAGCAATATATTCGATACCTCATCCAGAAACGCACCCTCTCGAAACCTGGACAGCAAGCTACACCGCGATGCAGAGCGCCTCTCTTGCAGAGTCTGCCACTTGAGTTTGCTAAACATCTCCGTAACGCTATCACGGTTACCAAATAACCCTGTGACGAAACGCGCCGCTCTTCTTTGGATCTTCTCTATCACAAAGGTAGAGAGCTGCATGAAACTAACCTTCAGAATGATGACTACAAGATAATTATTCCACACGCTTGTCGCAGAAGACGTTAGTATACAAAAGTTGACAGAGAGACTGTTCATGGTGGTACTGTTATGTTGAAAGTTCAAATGCAGGTTGAAATGTGATTGTTAATTTTGGATGTAGGAATATAACGGAGAAATGTTATGTCGTTATTGAAAGTTCTTGACTGCTCTAAAAGTGAATACATACAAATCTGAATCTAGAATGATCCTGAGAGCGCTGTTTGGCGGGAATGATGAGGGCTCTGAGAAAGAAATGGCATGCCGAGGGGAGGCAATAACGGATAGGAGACACAGCGTCTGTTTTCTGAGAGCTGCTGGCGTTTACCGTTGCTTTTAAGTGTCGCAGATTTTTCTGTGAGTTGGATGTCGGATGTCATATTCAAATGTCTAGAACGTAATAAATTTTCAGTAAAGCTAGATCTTAATGGTATGTTTGCCAAGACGAGAGGTTCTACTTGATTTCTTATACGTTGAAGGTATCACTGTGAGAGGAAAGTGACATGTGCAAGGCGATAATAAAATCTAATTCATTATACAGATCTGGAATGGTCCGTGTTGCTGAACATAATGTGCAAGTTCACAGAAATAGACTAACTGAATATTATCTGCCCTGTTACGTGTTAGAGAAGCTACTGCCCATAAGGCAACATCTGACGGCAAAATCAAAACAATGGAACACGCTGTCTGGCCTTACGCGTATCTTATTGTAACTAGGGAGTTATAGTAGGTGGGACAGTAAAATCTAAAGAGAAAAATACTCTTGTACTCATGAAGAGCTATCGCGTTTCCAGCAAGGAGGTAATATTGAGCCGTAGTTGCCAGGAAAATGCGCATTTACACAGGAACTTGTATTCTTTACACACAGTATTTCTCAAACATGCTAAAATTGATAAAGGTGAGCTTCTGTAATTAATAATGGACTGAATACTGTTAACATCATCCACCAAAAGTAAATGTTACCTTTGGCCTCGAGAATATTACCACCATTTCATTTTTTTATAATTGATTATTAATATGCACAACTGATACTCAGTTTTTGTACGATAATAAGGACAAGTAATTTACTTTCTAGAACATTTTGTTTTATACGTCATTGATGAAATGTAGTATTCGCTGTAGGACCAAAAAAAATCACTACTGTGGAATGATTCCATCACAGTTCTAACTTGTGTACTTCACAATTGATCTTCCATGCCTTGCTGTTAATTTATTTCTATGAGTTCACAGATCTCTGCAATACTATTTTTCTTATATTTAAGCAGATTATTTCTTATAATGATAATAGTCTCTTTGACACGGATGCTCGTGTATAGGTTGAATATGTCTAGTGATGCTAATGTAGCTGTTGGTGGGATGTGGATGTCTTTAATTAAGCTTAAGAGTTCATGTGTGTTATGTATGGTGTAGTTACTTTCAGATGTACAGTATTTGGTAATGATGTCTTTTAGTTTACGGCTTATGAAGTATGCAGGGCTGTTTCTTGTTTTAACAGTCGGGCGAATGGGACAATTTTCTTTATGAACTTTTGGCTGTGCATGCAGTTCTGGTGCTGAGGGATTCATTGTTATGCAGTTACGTACTTCACATTTGTTCAGTAAAAAGTTACAGTTTTGTAGTAGCTTACGGAGTTTAGTTTGGAATTTTATTGTGTGATAAGATTTTATTTCAGTAATATTGCTGCTATGTAAAAATTGTAACGTTTTCTCTGTATATTCTCTTTCATGCACTACAATTAAAGAATTTCCTTTGTCGGCCTTTACTATGAGCGCTATACTTTCAGATAGATTGCTGTTAATATTTTTCAAATCTTTAAGTTCACTGCTTTCTTTATTTGTTTTTAGTTGTTTCATCATCAGTTTATCTGCCTTGTATGCGAGTGCATTTTTCTCACATGTGTCTAGTTTTGTTGTGTCACATGAAAGTTTTGTGCAGGTTATGGCATTTTCAACGCTGTGATTATTTAGATTTGCTCCAAGATTATGTTTCAGACTTTATTAAATAAAAGTAAGTTCACTGTTACTGAACTGGATGCTAGTTGTATTAATTATTCTGTCAAAATTTTGTTGTTGTTTTAACTGTTTGTTTTTATCCCACTCTGATTGTTCACAGATTTTAAGGTTTCTATTTTCCGACGGCAAAAACGCGCAGTTTTCAAACACTATTTACCATTTCAAAAATACCTGATGCAAAAAACATTCGCAAACGCTTGGCGAAATTCCAGTGGATAAGCAGCGCGACTGATGTTTTGTCCTCAAATGATGGCGCCAGGTAAACTGCAGTTACTTCTACAATTGTCGCCACGGTTCCCGGAATTATTCAGCAAAATCCAAAGACATCCGAAGAATTGCAGCAGAGACTGGTCTGAAGCGTCCCAACACGCAGAAATACTGAGGCAGATCCTTCAAGTGTTTCCATTTGAAGTCTTAACCCATCAGGCCATACCTGTACGACCTGCGCGCCAGAGCGCGGAATTTTCGAAACAGATTCTCACAAAGTCTCATAATGAAGCCGGCCGCTGTGGCCGAGCTGTTCTAGGCGCTTCAGTCCGGAACCGCGCTGCCGCTACGGTCGCAGGTTCGAATCCTGCCTCGGGCATGGCTGTGTGTGATGTCCTTAGGTTAGTTAGGTTTAATGAAGGATACGATGTTGGCTGCATCTGGTTCACAGATGAAGAACATTATCACCTGAATGGAGTTGTGAATAAATGAAACTGGCGATTTTGGGGTTCCGAAAATCTGAATTTGTGTGAAGTAAAACCTCTGTACTCTCCTAAGCTACTGTTTGGACTGCGGTATGCAGCAGAGGCATTACTGGCCATTTTTTCGTGTATGAAACTATCAATAGTGAACTTTACTTTGAGATTTTGGAAAATCTGTCGCGACACAGCTAGCGTTGGAGGATAGACAAGGACGGGCTGGTTAATGCAGTAGCGGGGCCGACAACGCTGCACAAATTTACTGGTGCAGGGACGGATTGGCCTCCGTATTAACCCATTTCTGGGGCTCATGGAAAGACGCAGACTGCCGGAACCATCGCACCAATCCGTATGAGCTGAAATTGTCAGTCTTTGTGACATCTGCATCCATTTCTGTTGCGACACAACCGAATGTGACGATAAATTCCATTGTTCGTTTGAGCCACATCCATACTGCAAATTGTGGACATTTATAAACAATTGTGAAGTGGTTGCAAACACCGCTTGCAGGGGACGATTTTAATTACACATGCTGCAGTACTGTACGAGCCGCACAGCACACATCGCCATCTTTCAGCAACTTTTCGAATTATATCGAAATTTAGGTATAAATTCTGTATAAATTTTTTACAGCTTTCATAATAAACATGCCTTCTGTTGCACTCGTCTGCAGATCTTATTTTTCGGGATGTTTAATTCCGAACTCAGAGACTCCTTCGCTGGACGACCCTGTATTTTAGTGGAGTCCAATTTACATGATAAATTAATTGGTGAATAGCCGCACTTCACTGAAAACGTTTTGAAATGCTAGCGGTAGGTTCACACCGCTTTCTTCATGTAACCGCGTAACTGTAGACTGGTTTACCGGCGTGTTCCCTCTTCTCACATCTCACTCTTGGATTAGCCAGAGCGGTACCGACTTTTTTTTCAGTCTTTTGCAGTTTAAATCGGCGCTGCACGAGCCGCCACTCAGCGCCGATAGGGCTGCACTGGGGCCAGTTGTTTGATGGAATTGTTGTCATCATGAGCGTCTTGAGTGAATGGTACACTACCTATTTTTAAAGAGTTATGGACTGGACAGCCGAGCGGTCTAAGGCGCTGCAGTCATGGACTGTGCAGCTGGTCCCGGCGGAGGTTCGAGTCCTCCCTCGGGCTTGGGTGTGTGTGTTTGTCCTTAGGATAATTTAGGTTCAGTAGTGTGTAAACTTAGAGACTGATGACCTTAGCAGTTATGTCCCATAAGATTTCACACACATTTGAACATTTGGACTGGACATGAGATAACCCTGGCGGCTGCTATGTCAAAGTGGCTCAGAATTTTGTATTACACAGGTGGACAGAAAGTGTAATAAACGTCTTAAAGGCAGTTAGTTTAGGTACTTACTTTTAAGCATTTCTTTCAAGTATTTTCAGAGTTTTTGGAGTAAACTGGCTATTGCTGTAATTGTGGCATACATTTGTTTAGATTTTTATTCTCTGAAATGGTAACATTTTTAATTGATAAATGTTAAGCAGTCATTCTACACTTATTTACTCAGTTACGACTCCGGCCACCAACACCCTGTAACGGTGTTTCGATACTTTATCTTATTATTATTATTATTTCACGTCATTTCACCAAAAAAGCTAATTTCGCCTTATTTTTCGCGTAAAAAAATCAGATGCTATTTCTGAGTGAGAAATCCACTGCGTAGTTTTTCCTTGCATATATAATGTAGATGGCGTTAGTGCAGATACAGTGAAGTGCTAATAGCTTGCATATTTAAAGCATACGGAATAATTCATGCTAATTTTAGGTTTGCTGCATGTTATTTTCGTGGTGTTGGAATTTCAATGGCCAGCATTGTACTTAAGTCTGCATTCAGATTTTCGTTCAAAATAAAACTATGTCTATACTGCCCCAGTGATACCAAAATTTCAAAAAGGCATTTCGATGTCGATGTTTTAGCGCTCCTTTTTTTCCAAAGCCTAACTGAAGTCACGATTCATCTCTGGTGCGCAGAAGCATCCTTCGACGGAAAATTTTAACGTGGTTATTAATTACGCGACTACAGCGTTTCATTTCCATCCACGGAACATAAAGCATCGTTATTAATTCTCTGTTAATTTCTTGACAGCCACAGAGAAGAGCTTATTGCGTTCTTCAAAGGCCTTGTCTCTCTCGCACGAATTAATTCGCTCTTACCTTCACATAAAATGGACGCTATATGTCTTTGTTTTCAGCAGTATTTTGATGTTTGTTAAGCGCGAACGTACCCCTCTCCGTTATTAGCTTCCGTTCGAAGCAGAGCTTTTCATAGTAGTACGGAATCCGTGATGACCGACTCTAATCAAAAGTTTAAACATGCTGTTGAGATCTCTGTCTATTACAAAACGATGTGGAGCACATCTTCTTCGAGAATGATTCGAATAACTATTTATTTTTTATAAACAACGGACTCTACGGAAGGGAATTGAATTGCAGCACGGCTGGAGCCTGCACCTCAGCTCGAAAGAAAATCAATCTCTTCAGTGACATGTGTGTATGAAACCTGAAAACCTGGTAAATTTATAATGCGTCACGTTTCCGTAGGTGTGGTTGAATACGTAGCATGGATCACCACAAAATACGGTTTTTGTTTGGCGACTAGATATATACTGCGGATGATGCTTAATGGTGTGCACCTTATCGCGTGCGTAATTTGAAACTGATTGTAGCTTCGAACCGGCGACAAGCTATCCGTAGTTCATGATCATACTCGCTAATCCACAATCATCCTTGCTAATTCAGATAACCCTTACAACCACACACACTTACGTAGGTCCTAACGCACACGCACACAAGGTATATAGATGAAGCGTCTAATACCATTACGCCTACCTCAGTTTTCAACTAAGAGATCCCATATTTTCAGTCCTTCCTCGGGTATGGGTGTGTGTGTGTGTGTGTGTGTGTGTGTGTGTGTGTGTGTGTGTGTGTGTGTGTGTTGGTGTTAGCAAAATTTAGTTCAAGTTGTGTGTAAGTCTAGGGACCGGACCTCAGGAGTTTTGCCCGTTAGGAATTCACACACATTTGAACATCCCATATTTTCCACTTACCGACATTACTCTCAAATCTCGAATCAACTCAGTAAGATCTTTTGTAACAGGTTAGAAAGGCATGTAGCTCTATTAATACTCCAGTCGACAAAATATGTGAATTAGCTCATAACCGCCTTCCAATTTTATTACAAATAAACCTTGCATTTAATCATTTCTTATTATTTCATTACACATTTTAAAACATGTTTTTTTATCCATTAGTACTTAAGGGGCTCCGGAGAGGCTCAAAATCATGAAAAGTTCAATTTTTACTTTTTCGCGTTTTCTGAATAGATATATAGATATATACCTTTTAATAGATATATAATTTATTCAATTCCGAAGACTACAACTATTTTTAATTTTTTTTTGAAATGTGTTCTACATGGGCGTGACCCACTGTGGCGCTGTTAAGCTGCTGTCAAATGGTGTTATTATTAACGTCCGTGTTCATCAGGTACATTTTAATGATGTGAGATAAAGTATGTGTTGTGGCTAACCTGTGATGGTTCAATATATATCGCTGGTGTGATTGTGGTTGTTTCATGTTTATTTACTCTTTCGTTATCTCGAAAATATTCGTAATTAATTCTGTTTCTTGAGTCTCTGTTTTGTTGAAGTATAATAATGAGTGGTCCTTGTCGGAAATAGTCCTGGCTCTGTGTACTAAAGTATACAGGAAGCCAACCCATACAGACTTATATCTGCATAGCCATAGCTTCCATCATCCGTCTCAGAAGAGAGCTATGCTGAATACTTTAGTACACAGAGCCAGGACTATTTCCGACAAGGACCACCTCGGTCCCGAGATCAACCATTTGACGACTGTTTTCAAGAGGAATGGTTATTCTGCCGGTGAAATTAAATCAGTATTGTCCAAGAAAGTAAGACACGATGCCGGCCACATACAAGAAGAGGACCAACACATAGCGCGGCTTCCTTTTTGCGGTGCTACAACGAGCAAGATAGCCAGAGTCCTGAAGAGGCAAGGAATAAAACCAGTTTTCCGACCACCTAGGAAAATTAAGGAAATGTTGAGACCAGTTAAAGATAGTCTCGGCTTAAGAGTGCCGGGAATTTATACTATTCCTTGCGAATGCGGCAAGAATTACGTGGGCCAGTCTGTAAGAACCGTTGCAGACCGCTGCATCGAGCACCAACGCCACCTGAAATACAGATATTTGGAAAAATCAGCGGTGGCTGAACATAGCCTGCTTAACAAGCATAAGATTTTATTTGAAGAAACCAGAGTAATAGCCCACACATCGAATTACTGGGACTCTGTGATCCGGGAAGCAGTCGAAATTAGACTTAGCGATAATAACTTTAATAGAGACAACGGTTATGCACTTAGCAACACTTGGAAGAGCGCACTGGATAAAGAAAAATCGCAGAGAAAAACTTCTCGCACTTTACCTCCTGATTTAAGGGATGGCGCTGCAAGCAACGTGGGATAGCAACTACTCGTACATCTATGGAAGTAGAGGGCACCACTTCGCTACGCGCCATATCGCTGACGTATTCCAGCCAATAAGAAGCCGTCCTTTACATATAAAAGTGGGAACCTCGCTAGTTCACGACAGTCAGTTTTAGCCCTGACGACGACCATGGAGGTAGTGGTCGAAAGCTCGGAGATTTATTCTGATTTGACGCGGCATGTACACCGAGAAATTTTTACTCAGGAAATACGTCGCGAAAGACTTCGTAGCCATAAAAGTAAAGTTATTAGAAATCCTCTGAAGGCTTTTAAGAAAAGGAGAAATGTTGGGAAGCCAAAAGTATGTGTTATTACTGTAAACAATAAAGACGATAACCAAGTGAGTGAACCTAACCTCTCAAGTACACCTGCCCATAGCAGTCAAAGTGGGAAAGAAAATACTTCATAGAAGAAGGTTGGTTCAATGAGTGAAAACTATGAATGTTTTGTGGGCGAATCGGATGTGAATGAAATATTTGATATGTCGGTTCTCAAAGGAATTTTTTCAAACTGTGTAAGATGTATTCATTGTAGTGAAGTGGATCTGGAACTCTCCATAATAAATCACGTAGGACTTGCTAGTGAAATACATCTGAAATGTGATAAGTGTTCATACATGACCACCTTTTGGAACAGTGTTGCAGTAACTGCAACTGAAGAAAATAGTAGTAAAATCTACGAACACAACAACGAGCGATGTTTGCTTTAGACAAGGAACGCCTTCGGGCTGCAGACAGGGCTGTAAAGAGTCTAGAAATACAAGCAAGAGTAAACAGGAGGAGGAACAAGAGGAAGCTGGAGGAGGAGTTTGCAGAGGATGAAGATAATCCATCCTATGGACCTGGAATGCACTAAAAAGTTAATCCAATCTTTGTCGCTCGATTCCCAAAACTTTTATTTTCTCATACTAATTACATGTTTTCTAAGGATCTTCCAAACATATTTGTTTCAAACTTTCAGTAAATGTTACACAGTACCTTCTGCATAATTCAACACAGCCTTTTCCCAAAAAACTGTATATTTTTGAATATATAAATAAAAAATTGCAAAAAAATGTTGTGAATTTTCATGACAATAGAAAATAAATCATCTTTAATAACTGAACTAAAATTTTGTAAAATCCCTGTGTTAAGTTGTAGCCCATATTCCAATAAATAATCTGTAAGAAGTTCAACTTCCTACCTCAAATACTTTGTGAGGAAAGATGTAATTTATAAGCGTTATTTTAACATTGCAAATATAGGGCGTTCCGGAGCCCCTTAACAATGTTTACTTACATGAAATTTCGAAAGTTCTCGTTCACTGAGTTCTGTTCAACAACATCATTCTTAGTGAGGCATCTAAGGTGGATTGCGACGACAGGAACACTTATTATATACAAGGGGCAGTCAAATGAAAATCGAACAGGCTCGACAAGGGGACCAGGGAATGGTTCACTCCTAAAATAATTTCCACACGCATTAAGACATTTATCCCTCTAGGAGACGTGACGATCAATTCCTGTTTCGTAGTATAGGGTCGGCAGATGACGGATACACGATCGTACTCACTCTTTTACTTCCTCGTCCAGCTAAATGTGATGTCCACACATGTCTTTCTTCAGGTCGTAAAAGATGTGAAAATCAGACGGTGGAAGATCCGGCGGTCCGGAGGATGTTGGGACGGACGGTGTCGTGATTTTTTTCGATTGCAGGCACCCTTTGCTCGTAGAGATCCTCGAGCGTGGAACCACAAACAACGTGCAGCGCTGTGAGGACACTTTGCAGAAACTGCGACGCTCCACGAAGTCAACAGGCCCAGTAACGCTGTCGGACGGAATTATCGCACGATATTTTCTAATATTTCACCAGTGTATGGCCCTTGGTATTGAGTCAATCGGAACTCACCTGAAACATTTATTCGTTCTAAAAAGCACCTGTTACAGCAAATGGAGTGGTGTCAGAATCATAACATAAGAGCAAAATTTCTCATATTGTGATTTTTTTTCAGTACGTACGAAGTATTTGAAATGACAGTATACCATGTTTCGTTAAATTTAATTTATATCCGTTATTGGAAAATATTTTTTATTTATTGTGTAAGCTGTAGTGGAAAATTTGATAAACTGTAATATATATAAACAGAAAGTGTTGAGAGAGGGGAAGGAGATATGATGAGTATCGACTGGAAGGCTTTCGAAGCGCGTTTCCGGAAATGAAGAGTGGACATGTGGATCGTCTTTGGTTGTACGTCGGTCAAAATCGAGAACAAAAGGAATTGCAATGGGCAAAGATGGCATGAATGGGCGTAGTGGTTCAGCCTGGTCAATCTAGCCAAAAAGTTGACGGAAATGATATCTGCATATGACATCGTTGGCCGGGAGCCTCCATCTAGGATGTTCAGCTGCCTGGCGCGACTCTTTTTATTTGCCGACACTTCGGCTACTTGCACGTCGATGATGAAGTGAGAGGACAAAACACACACACACACACACACACACACACACACACACACAGTCCTGAGCGGAGGCATCACCGATCTGGCCGGGAGTCGAAACGGGAGCCCCGTCATTGAGAATCCGTAACGTAATCTCAAGGTCACAAGTTGCGGGCAGAAGAGCCAAAAATCTCGTACAAATGCGTCACTGATGCAACGACTAATAACAAATAGACGACAACGAAAAGTTACGGCATTAGCGCCGTCGTGTAAACTACTGCCCACAATATAATTCTAAGCAATACATCTACATCTGTATCTATCATCGGTGGGCCAATGTAAAATCCTTCATCCCACTGTACCGGTTAGTAAGGTTTTTTCCCCGTCCATTGACGTGTGGAGCGTTGGAGAAATGATTGTTTAAATGCTTCTGTGCGTGCTGCAATTAGTCTAATCTAATCCTCAAGATTCCTATCGAAGTGATATATTGAGGGCTGTAGTACATTGCTAGAGTCATCATTTAAAGCCTGTTCTGAAACATTGTTGTAGACTTTTCGATTCTTTCAACATCTCAGGTACATTGAGAAATCTATGACCATTCGTGCTGCCCTTCTCTGTATACATTCAATATCCTCTGCAATATCCCCTGCCAGTCCTATTTGGTATGAGTCACACACACACACACACACACACACACACACACACACACACACACACACACACACACACGCATATATTCTTTCCTCATCACCTTAGCCAGCTTCATCCTGACCCACAACTTCTTCACTTTTGAAGGCCAGACATACCAACAATTAAAGGGAACGGCCATGGGTACCAGGATGGCCCCCTCGTACGCCAACCTATTCATGGGTCGCTTAGAGGAAGCCTTCTTGGTTACCCAGGCCTGCCAACCCAAAGTTTGGTACAGATTTATTGATGACATCTTCCTGATCTGGACTTACAGTGAAGAAGAACTCCAGAATTTCCTCTCCAACCTCAACTCCTTTGGTTCCATCAGATTCACCTGGTCCTACTCCAAATCCCATGCCACTTTCCTTGACGTTGACTTTCACCTGTCCAATGGCCAGCTCCACACGTCCGTCCACATCAAACCCACCAACAAGCAACAGTACCTCCATTATGACAGCTGCCACCCATTCCACATCAAACGGTCCCTTCCCTACAGCCTAGGTCTTCGTGGCAAACGAATCTGCTCCAGTCCGGAATCCCTGAACCATTACACCAACAACCTGACAACAGCTTTCGCATCCCGCAACTACCCTCCCGACCTGGTACAGAAGCAAATAACCAGAGCCACTTCCTCATCCCCAAAAACCCAGAATCCCCCACAGAAGAACCACAAAAGTTCCCCACTTGTGACAGGATACTTTCCGGGACTGGACCAGACTCTGAATGTGGCTCTCCAGCAGGGATACGACTTCCTCAAATCCTGCCCTGAAATGAGATCCATCCTTCATGAAATCCTCCCCACCCCACCAAGAGTGTCTTTCCGCCGTCCACCTAACCTTCATAACCTGTTAGTTCATCCGTATGAAATCCCCAAACCACCTCCCCTACCCTCTGGCTCCTATCCTTGTAACCGCCCCCGCTGTAAAACCTGTCCCATGCACCCTCCCACCACCAACTACTCCAGTCCTGTAACCCGGAAGGTGTACACGATCAAAGGCAGAGCCACGTGTGAAAGCACCCACGTGATTTACCAACTGACCTGCCTACACTGTGATGCATTCTATGTGGGAATGACCAGCAACAAACTGTCCATTCGCATGAATGGACACAGGCAGACAGTGTTTGTTGGTAATGAGGATCACCCTGTGGCTAAACATGCCTTGGTGCACGGCCAGCACATCTTGGCACAGTGTTACACCGTCCGGGTTATCTGGATACTTCCCACCAACACCAACCTATCCGAACTCCGGAGATGGGAACTTGCTCTTCAATATATCCTCTCTTCCCGTTACCCACCAGGCCTCAATCTCCGCTAATTTCAAGTTGCCGCCACTCATACCTCACCTGTCATTCAACAACATCTTTGCCTCTGCACTACCGCCTCGACTGACATCTCTGGCCAAACTCTTTGTCTTTAAATATGTCTGCTTGTGTGTGTGTACGAGTGTATACCCGTCCTTTTTTCCCCTTAAGGTAAGTCTTTCCGCTCCCGGGATTGGAATGACGCCTTACCCTCTCCCTCAAAACCCACTTCCTTTCGTCTTTCCCTCTCCTTCCCTCTTTCCTGACGAAACAATCGTTTGTTGTGAAAGCTAGAATTTTGTGTGTATGTTTCTGTGTCTATCGACCTGCCAGCGCTTTCGTTCGGTAAGTCACATCATCTTTGTTTTTAGATATATTTTTCCCACGTGGAATGTTTCCCTCTATTATATATATATATATATATAGGGTGAGTCACCTAACGTTACCGCTGGATATATTTCGTAAACCACATCAAATACTGACGAACCGATTCCACAGACCGAACGTGAGGAGAGGGGCTAGTGTAATTGTTTAATACAAACAATACAAAAGTGCACGGAAGTATGTTTTTTAACACAAACCTACGTTATTTTTAATGGAACCACGTTAGTTTTGTTAGCACAACTGAACATATAAACAAAGACGTAATCAGTGCCGTTTGTTACATTGTAAAATGTTAATTACATTCGGAGATATTGTAACCTAAAATTGACGCTTGAAACCTCCGACGTTCATGTGCGTGTTGTAACAAACACGGGCCACGGTCGGCGAGCAGCATCTGCAGGGACATGTTTACGATGACGACCGTGTTAACGAGTGTGGCTGTAGTGCACTGTTGTGGTTTGGTCTAGCTGTCGCAGTGTCCGCATGTAGGGCTTGCTGCTATTGTTATTCTGCATTCGTCTCCGCACGCAGACCAACTGTAGTACACCGTGTTACCAGACGTCTGTGATAGTGTAGTGTTGTAGGAACTGTGACCATGGTGTATTCCAATTCTGAAAAGGCGGAGATGATACTCATCTATGGCGAGTGTCGACGAAATGCAGCTGAAGCCTGCAGGGTGTATGCAGAACGGTACCCGGACAGAGAGCATCCATACGTGCCGCACATTGCAAAACATCTACCGCCAACTGTATGCAACAGGTATGGTCGTAGCACGCAAACGGGTCCGTAACAGGCCCGTCACAGGAGAAGTGGGTGCAGTTGGTGTGTTAGCCGCTGTTGCCATGAACCCACACATGAGTACACGGGATATTGCGAGAGCCGGTGGACTGAGTCAAAGTAGTGTCATGCGCATGCTGCATCGTCATTGCAGGGGCCCAAACAGCTGCAACATACATCGCGTTTCTACAGAATGATCTGCAACGTTGCTCGAAAATGTCCCACTGGAAACGCGTCGACGTATGTGGTATCAGCATCATGGCGCACCTGCACATTCCGCAATTAACGCTAGGCTGACCCTTGACAGGATGTTCGACGGGCGTTTCATAGGACGTGGAGGACTCATAAATTGGCCAGCCCGTTCTCCTGATCTTACACTTCTGGACTTCTTTCTGTGGGGTACGTTAAAGGAGAATGTGTACCGTGATGTGCCTACAACCCCAGAGGATACGAAACAACGTATTGTGGCAGCCTGCGGCGACATTACACCAGATGTACTGCGGCGTGTAAGACATTCATTACGCCAGAGATTGCAATTGTGTGCAGCAAATGATGGCCACCACATTGAACATCTATTAACCTGACATGTCGGGACACACTCTATTCCGCTGCGTAATTGAAAACGGGCACCACGTGTGTACGTGTACCTCACCCCTCATGGTAATGTACATGTGCGTCAGTGAAAAAGACCAATAAAAAGGTGTTAGCATGTGGACGTAATGTGCTGTTCCAGTCTCTTCTGTATCTAAGGTCCATCACCGTTCGCTTTGGATCCCCACGTAATTCGGTGCTCTCCGATACACACGATCGAACAGCGGAGGAGTGGTACTCAAGCGTCAACTTTAGGTTACAATATCTCCGGATGTAATTAACATTTTACAATGCAACAAACGGTACTGATTACGTATTTGTTTATATGTTCAGATGTGTTAACAAAACTAAGGGGGTTCCATTTAAAAAAACGTAGGTTTGTGTTAAAAAACATACTTCCGTGCATTTTTTTATGGTTTGTATTAACCAATTACACTAGCCCCTCTCCTCACGTTCAATCTGTGGAATCGATTCGTCAGTATTTTATGTGGTTTACGAAATATATCCAGCGGTAATGTTAGGTGACTCACCCTGTATATATATATATATACTTGAGCAATATTCTAGGATGGGTCGCACGAATGATTCGTGAGTGAATTCCTTTGGGGCGGCTTTTATGTCGCTAGTATTCTACCAATAAACCGAAGTTGGCTACATTATTTACCCATGACTGGGCCTGTGTGATAGTTCCACTTCATGTCCCTGCCAGTCCTATTTAGTTTGGGTCCCAGACACTGGAACAGTATTCTAGAATGCGTCAGACGTGTGTTTTGTAAGCAATCTGCTTTGTAGACTGATCATATTTTCTTAGTAATAAAGCGCAATCTACTACCCAGTTTAGGTGCGACTGAGCTTACGGGATCGTTCCACTTCGTGCCCCTACTAAGCGTTACACCCAAGTACTTCTGAGAGCTTGCAGATTCCAAATGTGGTTAACTAATATTGTATTCATAGGATACTACGTTTTTTGTTTTCTGAAGTGCACAATTTAAATGTTTGAAAATTTAAAGCAAGCTACCAATCATCGCACCACTTTGAAATTTTATCAAGGATAGAGTGAATACTTGTACAACTTCCTTCAAACATTATTTTGTAGCTCCATAATCCACCTGTTTAAACATATATTTTAGTGTACAAAGTTTATAATCAAACGTACAAAATATCTTGTTCAAGCTCTTGTTTATTTTAACTGTAGGATTCGCTATTGTATTGCCATTTCTATTGTGCATGGCGAACTGCATGTGCGATTTAAACTGGCAGTTTATAACGCTAGCCGGCCGTTGTCGCTGAGCCGTTCTAGGCGCTTCCGTCTGGAACAGCGGTGCTGCTACGGTCGCAGGTTCGAATCCTGCCTCGGGCATGGATGTGTGTGATGTCCTTAGGTTAGTTAGATTTAAGTAGTTCTAAGTCTAGGGGACTGATGAAATCAGAAGTTAAGTCCCATAGTGCTCAGAGCCATTTGAACCATTTATGACGGTATCATATTTAAGCAGTAGCTTAATGTATCAGTAATTAGGTTTCAAGCCACTGTAGCCTCATAATAAGATCGCGTTGTTACAATAACATTATCTTGACCATGGACAGTTAGAGATTAGCGCCGTGGTGTTGGCGGCAATAATGAAGGGCTTATGAAATGAAATCCTTACATAAAATTAATTATACCTTATACTAAAGATCAGTTTCTCATTATAAGCCCGCTTTTGCTTGAACACTAGTTAATGGTACAATAAATCGTGTCAAAATTTTAAAACGCTACTGGTTTCCTATTGTTTCCACATAAATCGCCAGTTCGAGCAATTGTATTGTATAGAAATACGGGCGTTGGAGAGAGTGATGCTAAGGTATCGTATACAAGAGCGGCAGCGCGACATTTTACTGGCGAGGCGGCGGCTGGCAGGCAGTAAGGACGCTGCAGAATGCTCCAGGCGGTCGTCGTGACGACGAGGGCCCAGGAGAAGCGCCTCAAAGAGCGGCCCGTCATCGCAGACAATAGGTCGCCACGGGCGACGCCAGACGCACCATTCATGCCTGCCACATTGAGGACGCGCTCAGCGATGGCCACCAAGTCATGTCCGCTGCAGAAACTTCGTCTCTCTGTGTTTACTGCAGAGACCGTATTACACACTTGTTAGTCTCAACCAACAGATCGCATATTGTTCTTTTAGAATGGTATGGTAGCCGCAGATGAAGCACGTTTTATAATCACTGGGTATCAGGAGTGTGTGTGTGTGTGTGTGTGTGTGTGTGTGTGTTTGAGTGTTGGTTCAAATGGCTCTGAGCACTATGGGACTTAACATCTGAGGTCATCAGTCCACTAGAACTTGGAACTACTTAAACCTAACTAACCTAAGGACTTCACACACATCAATGCCCGAGGCAGGATTCGAACCTGAGACCGAAGCGGTCGCGCGGCTCCAGACTGAAGCGCCTAGAACCGCTCGGCCACACCTGTGTGTGTGTGTGTGTGTGTGTGTGTGTGTGTGTGTGTGTGTGTGTGTGTGTGCATGCGTATGTGTGTGGGTTTGTGTGTGTGTGTGTGTGTGTGTGTGTGTGTGTGTGTGTGTGTGTGTGTGTGTCTTAGGGGTGCTCACCGACGAGATTATCAGCGCACATACGAAAGTAGCATAAATGAATGAGGTTCAAATCGAGAAAAGAGAAAAACGGGCAATCCGAGAGAAAAACGTTGTCAATCTGCCCGCACCCCCAGTCTCATCCTCGGTCAGCAGCACAATCGCACTGGTTCACATCGCGGAAGAGAGCGTTAAAATTATTAAGATGTTCCAAAACAGTCAAGTAAATCTAAGTAAGACAAGAAAAAAATTGAAATAGATTCTCAAGAACAAATGGCTGGCTGATCACTTACAAAAACCAGAAAGGAAAAAAAAACCACCAGTTATAAGTCAGTCACCATAATAACACGTTAAACAAGTCCGACAGTTCACAAAACCTTAAAAGTTTTGCCTCCTTTGGCTGATTGTCAAGTAAAACAAACGGCATATCTGTTGGTAAATGAGATGTCACACTTTGGTGCGAAATGAAAACACAGTCTAGCAATTTTAGATGACATTGTTGGGGAACAGCAATCAGTCAGATAAGTAAAAGCAATAGAAAAGAATCTCGATCGTAAAATCAATTACTAAAACTATGACCAATAAGTTTCCTCTAATTTAAATCTGTGGTCACAAACTTTTTGTTAACAGATTACCGGTTTCGGTCTATAATGACCATCATCAGATCTGTTTTATAAAATCAAAGTCCTAATGTACTGCAGCCACAGTGGCATCGTCAAATGTTAAATGCAGAATCAGCACCAGCATACTGCATTTAACATTTGATGATGCCACTATGGCTGCAGTGCATTAGGACTTTGCTTTTATAAAACAGACCTGATGATGGTCATTATAGACCGAAACCGGTAATCTGTTAACGAAAAGTTTGTGACCATAGACGTAAATTAAAAGAAACTTATTGTATATACGGGTCACTGTTTTATTCGCGACAACGCCGCAGCTCGTGAAAAACTATGACCGTTTCCGGCTCGAGCCGTAGGCCAGCTTCAGATAGAGCACAACCCGGCATACAGGTGATGACGCTTGGAACAGCTGTGCTGTCTACAGTCGCATAACTGGGCTCGGCACAGCTGCTCCAAGCGTCATCACCTGTATGCCGGGTTGTGCTCTATCTGAAGCTGGCCTACGGCTCGAGCCGGAAACGGTCATAGTTTTTCATAAATGTCTGTGCGATCGACACTTTTTTTTACTAATTTTACTGCGAAATGAAATATGGTGCTCAATAATCTGTACGCCAGTAGTAACACACATTGAAAGGTCCTCCCGCCGGAGCAAGAAGCCATGCGTCACAGGGCTGTAGCCTATGCGAAGACTCGTAAGGAGGACCTCATACCGCCTGCGTAGCTGGCAGGAGGCACGCTACGGACAAAACTAGGCGCTGTTTGTTGCCTGTCTTTTGCAGATACTCCCATTCTCATCGACGCATGACTCTGTACCTCTACAGCGAGGCAGCAGTGTGTAGGGAGATGGAACACTGGGGATCACGTAACGCCTCCTTGGCTGCTACATCTGTCCTTTCGTTTCGCGTAATATCCACGTGCCCTCTCAGTAGCAGAAACACGCCTCCTTCCCCATCCTTCGTAGGTGCAGAAGGGCGTCCAACATTTTCTGCTAAGTACAAGCGTCGTAGAGAGTGAGTGGAGAGTGATGGGCGCTGAGGGAATCGGAACAGATAAGGAATTTAGCAATCGAAAATTGTCTCGTCTGCTCCAAGGGCCGTAAAATCACCTATAATTCTGCGACGACGACAGTGAAGTCTTGAGGCAGTCGTATCATGATGACTCGATCAGGTCGGGACTCGGGGCAGGTCAGTCAGTTTCAGGTATTATTGTCACTAACCATTGCTTTACAGATGCTTTGTAACAGGTCTCACTGTCACGCTGATACACTCATCGTCTACGATCTGCCTTTAGTCTGTATTCAGTTCAGAATGCTGTAAAATAGGTACACTACTGGCCTTTAAAATTGCTACACCAAGAAGAAATGCAGATGACAAACGGGTATTCATTGGACAAATATATTATACTAGAACTGACATGTGGTTACATTTTCACGCAATTTGGGTGCAAAGATCGTGAGAAATTAGTACCCACAACAACCACCTCTGGCCGTAATAACGGCCTTGATACGCCTGGGCATTGAGTCAAACAAAGCTTGGATGGCGTGTACAGGTACAGCTGCCCATGCAGCTTCAACACGATACCACAGTTCATCACGAGTAGTGACTGGCGTAATGTGACGAGCCAGTTGCTCGGCCACCATTGACCAGACGTTTTCAATTGGTGAGAGATCTGGAGAATGTGCTGGCCAGGGCAGCAGTCAACATTTGCTGTATCCAGAAAGGGCCGTACAGGACCTGCAACATGCGGTCGTGAATTATCCTGCTGAAATGCAGGGTTTCGCAGGGATCGAATGAAGGGTTGAGCTACGGGTCGTAACACATCTGATTACGAAAAAGAGGTGACCGAGACGTGTAACCAATGGCACCCCATACCATCACGCCGGGTGATACGGCAGTATGGCGATGACGAATACACGCTTCCAATGTGCGTTCACCGCGATGTCGCCAGACACGGACGTGACCATCATGATGCTGCAAACGGAACCTGGATCCATCCGAAAAATGACATTTTGCCATTCGTGCACCCAGGTTCGTCGTTGAGTACATCATCGCAGGCGCTCCTGTCTGTGATGCAGCGTAAAGGGTAACCGCAGCCATGGTCTCCGAGCTGATAGTCCATGCTGCTGCAAACGTCGTCGAACTTTTCGTGCAGATAGTTGTTGTCTTGCAAACGTCCCCATCTGTTGATTCGGGCTCGAGACGTGGCTGCACGATCAGTTACATCCATGCGGATACGATGCCTGTCATCTCGACTGTTAGCGATACGAGGCCCAGTCCGGAACCGCGCGACTGCTACGGTCGCAGGTTCGAATCCTGCCTCGGGCATGGATGTGCGTGATGTCCTTAGGTTAGTTAGGTTTAAGTAGTTCTAAGTTCTAGGGGACTGATGACCACACATGTTAAGTCCCATAGTGCTCAGAGCCATTTGAACCATTTTTGATACGAGGCCGTTGGGATCCAGCACGGCGTTCCGTATTACCCTCCTGAACCGACCAATTCCATATTCTGCTAACAGTCATTGGATCTCGACCAACACGAGCAGCCATGTCGCGATACGATAAACCGCAATCGCGATAGGCTACAATCCGACCTTTATCGAAGTCGGAAACTTGATCGTACGTGTTTCGCCTCCTTACACGAGGTATCACAAGAACGTTTCACCAGTGAACGCCGGTCAACTGCTGCTTGTGCATGACAAATCGGTTGGAAACTTTCCTCATGTCAGCATATTGTAGGTGTCGCCACCGACGCCAACCTTGTGTGAATGCTTTGAAAAGCTAATCATTTGATTATCACGGCATCGTCTTCCTGTTGGTTAAATTCCGCGTCTGTAGCACATTTTCGTGGTGTAGGAAATTTAATGGCCAGCAGTGTAATAAGAGAAATCAGAGCTCGCACGCAAAAGATTTAAGTATTCGTTTTTCACGGGCGCTGTTCGATAGTGGAACGGTAGAGAAATAGCCTACAGGCTGTTCTATGAACACTGTGCCAGTCACTTTGAATTGCAGAATAATCATGTACCTTTAGATTTAGACGTTGGAAGGTTTCCAGAAGATCATTTGAATTGATCAAACTGAGATGTGTACCAATTCGTTATACTCGTCCGTGCCGCCACGTCACTGAGATACGAAGAGGCCGGACACCGTCGCTTCCCTATTTCCTTTTTCTCGCAAGGGCTGGGGTCACAACTAACCTCATGGTGCATAGTATCCATTCGTACACTTGGCGAATGATGTCATCGAATATGCGTATGAAAGAGTGTTGCAAGGCTACCAACACATCCAGTAAATCTTATTTTGTTATGTAAGACTCTACAGTTGCTTCACTGTGTCTTGAACTGCCGCATAAACGGTTCGTGAATAAATTCTAAAATTATTGTACGTACTATTACGACATTAGCTCCACCAAACCATGTCCAGATAACCAACAGCTCAGTTTAACGAATCAATACTAGAAATACGAATAATCTTCTAAAACACTTAAAGTCATCGACTTTGTTGCAGGAGAGTGTACATTTTCAGGAACATACCTCTTCATTAACTTGTCTGCAGCTGTAAAAAAATTTAACCACGGGTCGGTTTAAGAGGAGCCCAAAGGAGATTTTGGCAGCCAGCTCATTCTGTTTCATTGGTGAATTTCTTACAATCAGAAGAACCTACTTCTTTTTGTGTGTAACTAATCATATCAAATAATGCGAGTATTAGTACAATTTGACTTCTGTACAAAGTCAGTGCAATAACGTGATCATTGTATATAAGTGTAGTAAAATGATTTTTCTGTTTGATGATGCTCGACAATAACCTAAGAATTATCATATGCACCTCAGTGCGTTGAACATTTACAAGTTGTGTGAAAAGTTGTCTATCATCTTTTAAATTAAAATGGGTTTAATATATTTTTGCTTTAGTCCACATCGATAACGATCATTTCACTTGGGGGCTGTGGAAGGTACATTTGCGTATTTGTTGTTCATTATAAATATGTATTGAGTATTCTTGTTTTTATGACGTGGTTTGCATCCTGGGAGATCTCCTCACCATGGATCTACTGGAAAGAAAAGTGCAGCTAATTTAATCTAAACCACTGTGGTGACAGATGGGTTGGAATCCGCCTTTGTTGACCGCTTTCAAATGATTTAAAACTTTTCGTCCCCTGGACAATATGCTGCTATCGAATTCTTAATTCTGAAGTTTTCTTCCGTCTATGTTTTTAAAATGCAGCCACAATGTTTGACCGATAAATAATTAAACTGAGTCTACAATTTTCCAGAGTGATAATTCATTATTGATCATTTACGCGTGCTTTAATAGGTCAGTTTATACTTGACCCAAGACTCCGTAGTAGCAAATGTTCTCGCAGCTCAGTGATGACACAGCACTACTTGGGAGGTTTCTCCGCAGCCTTATATTTACACTCGTCCAACAGCCGACTGAGTCTAGCCAATTTCGTTCTCTATGCCTTTCTACTAGAACGATTTTGTGTGCCTTAACGATGTTTCTTTTTCGATTTTTTGCGCAGAAATTTGAGACTTTCGGGCGAGAGTATGCAAATGTTTGTTTCCCTTTACGAAGTAAAGACATATTTTGGAAACCGCCTTTGTTACAATTTTTTTCATTATGCAACTTTCGTTAAGTGCAGCAACTGGGTTACAAGCATTTCAGACATTGTGTTGTCAATGGTCATTAATCTTCATGCACTTACCGAGAGATAGTGATATTAGAGACTGGAGCATTTCACACCGTACTGGAGACTTCACGTGGCACGTGGCACGTGCAACTGAACGACGTGTCGAGAAGAACACTGTGCACCATTCACGCTGTACCGTAAGGAAGAAAAGCAGAAGGCTTTTGAAATTCTTTAGCTTTTACATGTTTTAACTTCTAAGTGTAATGTAAATAAAGGTGTACTTCTCTAGCTCATTGTCCATGTTGACAAACACCACGAGCAACGAGGATCCGGTGTCAAATGACTCGCCATTTGCCCCGAGGGAGTCGGCGCACTGGTTAGCAACTGTGATTTCCCTAAATCACTTCAGGCCAATGCCGGGATGGTTCCTTTGAAACGACACTGTCAACTTTCTTCCTCATCCCTCCCTAATCCAACGGGACCGATGACCTCGCTGTTTGGACCACACCCCCAAACCAACCAACCAACCAACTCGCCATTTGCCACCCACCTCAAACACCCAGGAAGCTGTCCAGAGTATGCCGTGCGAAGCGGGAGGCCGGTCGAGTTAAGCACGCGTGGCATTAGGTCAGTAAGTGATGATCATGCAAGGAGAGTAATAGTGGTGTTTTATTCAAAGTCAGCCATTTGCCATTCGTATCGGGATAAATGTCTCGTCTAGACTTTTGAATGCATCTCAGTGTTCAGCCATAAACATCCGCAGTTGAAATTATGGACAACCATCAGCTGTATAATGGAATAAAGACAATGAAATTTTAGCTCTGATCTGGACTTGAACCGGTTTGCTTATCACGAGCAGTAGCTTTAACGTTAGGCTATCTGTGCACGATTCACCGCAGACCCAAACTTCCGCAATTCGTCAGTCTTGTGTCTGCGACCTCCACATGTAGATACATGCACGTCCGAAAGATCATTGCTCCGTACTTCTGGACATAAACACTACAAATCGTATGTAAACATCTACGTAGTTCCGAGATGTTTCCATTGTCATCACCTGTTCAACTGTCGTTCCTAGTCATTGTTATCTCTATTAATCTAGTGATGGATACTTCTAAAAGTAAATGTTCTTATGTAATAGTCTCTCAATCGGATCTCGGAGGAGACGTTTTGTGAAGAATCCAACAAAAGAAGAGGGTGCGAAAGAAGGCATGAAGTGCAAAATCAAAGTCGGAACTTTAAACATTGGGACACTGAAAGGAAAGAGTCGAGAGATTGTAGACATGGTGCAAAGAAGGAAGCTAAATATCCCGTGCCTGCAAGAGACCAGATGGAAGGCTGCCAAAGCCAAATTATTGGCAGAAGGATACAAGTTGCTCTATAGCAGTGCAGAAAAAGAGTCCAGAAATGGAGTAGGGATTATTGTGGATAAAGATCTAAAAGAGGAAGTCTGTGAAGTGGACAGAATCAATAACAGAATCATGAGCGTAAAACTTAGTATCGGAGGAGACGTCATCACAGTTTTAAGTGTGTATGCACCCCAGACAGACCCCTAGATGGAGTAACAATGGAAATACTAGCGAAAAAAAGGGTGATAATTGGGGGGAGGTTTAAATGGACATGTTGATGAGAGGAGGAGTGGGGAAGGTAGAATGAATGGTGGATGGAGTCACCGAGAAAGAAATGCAGCAGGGTACAAGATTGCTGAGTACGCTGTATCTTTTGACCTAATGATCGCCAATACCTAATTCAATCGTAAAGGAGAACAACTTATAACGTATAGGAGTGGAGACCATAAAAGTCAGATTACTTGTTGTCCAGAAGGAAACACATAAAGGAAATAAAGAATACCAAGGTTATATACAGTGAAAGTGTGGCCGCGCAACACGAACTCGTAGTGGCCGATTATGAAATGGTAGTGGGAAAAAGACGTAAATGTATCAAGCGAGAAGAACAATGAATAAAGTGGTGGAAACTGAAAGAAGAGGTCTTATGAGAAAAATTCAAGGAAACTGTATTAAAAGAAGTGAAATTACCAGAGGATGGACAGGAGTTGTGGAGTTATAATAGCAATGTAATTACAAATGCTGGAAAAAGACGTGCTGAGTGTAAAACCAGCAAAGGTACCACCAGAAGATAAGGAGGCATGGTGGTGGAATGAGGAGGTTCAGACAGCGATAAAATTGAAGAAAGATGCAAAAAGAACAGTGGGGCTTAACAGGAAGACAGGAGGTGAGGGAGGCCTACAAGACTGCAAAAAAGATGGCAAAAAGAGCAGTGGCAAAAGCAAGGGCTGAGGCAATGGAAGAGGCGTATGAAGACCTGGAAAGAAGACAGGACGGCAGGCAACTCCTATGGATTGCTAAAGCAGGAGATAAGGCGACCAAGTACACAACATCAATGAGGCAGATAAAAGGTGAATCAGGTGTAGTATTACACGACCTTGATAAAATCCTGAATAGGTGGTGGGAGTACTTTGAAAGGCTATTGAATGAGGAAAATGTACGAGAGAAGTATGAGGATGGAGATGTAAATGATGGAATGACCCAAAGTAGGGAAGAAGCCGAACACGTGACGAAGAAAATGAATAATGGGAAGGCCCTATGGGCAAACCAAATCCCGATAGAAGCATGGAAAAGTCCAGGAGAACAGGGGAAATGATATTCTCTGGGATCTAATACAGAAGATCTGGAAAGGAGAAAGAATGGTGCATGGATGGAGAAGCGGTATACTGGTTCCCATATGAAAAGGGAAAGACGATATCCAAAACAGTGGCACTTATAGGGGGATAAAACTGATGCCGTACACAATGAAGATCTGGGAAAGGATAATTGAAAAGAAGTTTTGTCTAGAAACTGAAGTATGTGAAGAACAATTTGGATTTATGAAACTACCTGGCAGATTAAAACTGTGTGCCGGACCTAGACTCGAACTCGGGACATTTGCCTTTCACGGGCAAGTGCTCTACCAACTGAGCTACCCAAGCACGACTCACGCCCAGTCCTCATTATAATTTGGATTTATATCGGGAAGAGGAACAATCGACGTAATATTTGAACTAAGGCAACTAATGGAGAGGCGCAGAGAAGTACAAACCGCACTACATATGACCTTTATCGATCTTGAGAAGGCATATGACAGAGTGCTGAGGCAAGAGATATGGAGATGTCTGAGAAATAAATGCCTGACAGAAAAATATATCAGGGAGGTAAAAGACATGTATGAAGGTGCAATGACACAAGTCAGGAGCAGTGCAGGTCCAACAATGTGAGAGTAGGACCACATCAAAGATCTGCTTTCAGCCCATCTCTCTTTGATCTTGACATGGATTTCTAGTCAAAGATGTGAAGAAAGAGGCACCGTGGAGCATGATATTTGCCGATGATGATGTAATCTGTGAACCCACCCAGGAGTCATCTCAAGACCAGCTTGAACAGTGGACAAAAGCTCTAGAGGAAAGGGGAATGACAATTAGCTCTAGAGGAAAGGGGAATGACAATTAGCAGGTTGAAAACAGAGTATATGTGTACAAAGGATGCCAAAGATCCATATATTAAACTGCAAGGAGAACAACTGAAGCTGGTCAAGAAATTTAAATACTTAGGCTCTTAGATGCAAAGTGATGAAGGACTAGAGGCCGAAATACAGTACAGGATAAATAGCAGATGAAACTGAGCGGAGTATGATAAGAAGGTTAGCTGCAGAATGAAAGGAAAGCTTTACCAGTCTTTGGTGAGGCGTGTGATACTGTATAGCGCAGAAACTTGGCCAATTACAAAAGCCCAAGAGAAAAAGATGGAAGTGGCAGAAATGAGAAGGTTAAGGCGGATGAGTGGGGTGACACGAAAGGATAGACTAAGGAATGAGTACACCAGGGGAACAATGAAAGTGGTGTCAATGGGGAAGAAGACCCAGGAAAGTAGGCTAAGATGGTGTGGACATGTGCAGAGAAGAGGGGAGTACTACGTGGGGAGAAGAGTTGAAGACCTAGAAATCGAAGGATGAAGGAGAAGAGGAAGACCGAAACTGAGATGGAAAGACAAGGTAGCAAGGGACCTATGGGAGAAAGGATAGCTCAGAGAAGAAGCACTGGATAGGCATTTATTGAAGAGAAGGATCCAGCAAAGTAATGCCGACCCCAGATGACGTCGGAAAAGTCTGAGATGATGATGATGATGATGATTAATCTGGTGTCAACTTCTCTGGTTCATCTGACATTCACTTTCCTGGCCAGATAGCCTGTCCACCTCTTTTTGTTAGTTCTCCTTGGTTTTTGGGTCGTTTGTACGTTAAAAGTCCTTGTCTCACAGTCATATATCATAATTTGAAACGCAAAGTAATTGTAACACTTTGCAAGATTTCTTTCAAAAACGCTGCTTCATTTATCAAGTTCATTTTCATTTCTTGCTTTCTTTTCAACAAGTCTTACTCTTCAACTACCATAAATGCAATAATTCATCAACGGTTGTATGATCCCATACAAAATTTCTAATATTCTCTTTTCGATGAAATGGATACATTTTATTTTTGTCTCATTATAACTGAATTTCAGGCCTACATCCATCTTCGCACCATTAAGTTCTTCCATGCGTTCTCGAATTTTACCCCTACTAAAAGTAGAAAGCAAAATGTCATCCTAAAAACGAAGGTGGTTCAAATGCGGTAAGTTACCACAGATTTCCCCGTCCTTTTTCCCGTCTTAAGGGTCTGATATTAATTGGGTTCCACTGAATCACTTTGTCAGATTTATTTTTCAGCTGTGTATTTGTACGTTCATGTAGTCAAACTGAAGCTCTAGAATTGACATGTATATTTTCTTCAGTACAGTAACATAGACTGAATAAGTGTTTATGAATACAGATTCTTTCGAAAATGTGCCAGAAGTTTTATCAAAATTTTTTTTTTGTCCCTCTCAAAGTGGTAAATCATATTCATGGATCCGTTTGGACCTTCGTTTGAGATTTGAAAATAGTACATAGTGCAACATCCTTTTTTAACAGCAGACTGCTCTTTTCTTTCTATGGGATCGATGATAATTTTAGTGAGTTTCTCTTACGTTAGGAAATGGTTTGGTAGAAACACTTAAACTATCTATTCAGTTCCCTTTGTAATGCTCAAAGCAATCCCTTGGAAATGTATGAAACCTTATTCATTCACTATGCCAATTACACTCTCATAAGAGCAAACGCAGTCACATAGACGAGGTGGCCGTAGGAAACTATCCGCGAACTGACATGGCTGCGCATCCCACAAACGCATCCCAGTGTTACAAGATCGTAACTGCCTCCATCGAGCTAGATGCCGTGGTTAATTAGCAACCCTTCAAACAGAGAAGCCGTAACATGTTTAGACACGCCATACATTTGTTACATTCTCTTAAGCTTTATTCGATTATATTATGATACCCATGGCAACCGCACTGAGCAGATCGAGTGGCAGCTGAATTGTGAGTGTCTAGTGTGCCTGGGACGGCAGGTGGTTAGACGAAACTTGAGTCCCACAATCCACAGTTCTGTAGCCCTCGTTAGAGTGCAGTGATTCTCCGCTCACCCTTTCTCCTGTTCCTACCACTTCCTGTTATCTGGCCCTCCTTTTCATTCCCTCCCCCCCTAACACCAAACTCTTTCCCTCCGTACCTTCAACCCTCTTTCGCTCGCTCTCTCTCTCTCTCTCTCTCTCTCTCTCTCTCTCTCTCTCTCTTTCTTGCTGCCCTGCTCTTTCTCGTGTCAGCTGAACCTGTTATTTATCGATCTCGCTCGTCTCCTGGAGGCACACGGGATGTTAACATCTGACTTGCTATGCTGCTCCCCGTTTGAAGTGAGACATGCGAAAGGAATTCTGTCACGTAATACTTGGTGACAACACTTTCTGCGGCGTAGTTCCAAATAACAAGTCCTCGCGGCGCAGATAAATTGAGAGCTTTCTCGCTATTACCAGAAGGTGCGTATAAAGCCTGTGATACTAAATTCTGAATAGACGTGCAGAAATATGGTAACAATGTACATAAACATACCTACAAAGAGAATAAATAACAAGCAGAATCCGTGTTTCTTAGATGACTAAAGTAAAGTCATCAGTCTAATGTGGCCCGCCACGCAACCTCTCCTCTGCCACACTTTTCATCTCAGTTACCTGCGGGATGTATTCCCATCTCTCTCTACAGTTTTTACGCTCTACAGCTACCTCTAGTCCCATGGAAGTTATTCCCTGATCCCGTAAGGGATGTCCTATTATATATTCCTTCTTATTGTCAGTGTTTCCCGTACATTCCTCTTGTCGCTGGTTCCGCAGAGAACTACCTCGTTCCGTACCTCATGATTACACCCAGTTTTCAACATTCTTCTGTAGCGCCACTTCTCAGAAGCTTTGGTCCTCTTCTGTTACCGTTTTCCGACAGTCCATGTTTCACTACCATATAATGCTGCGCTCCAAATGTACCTTCTCAGAAACTTCTTTCTCAAATGAAGGCCCATGTCTGAAATCACAAGATTTTTCTTGGCCAGGAACGCCCACTTTTATCAGTGCTACTTTGCTTTTCATATCCTCCTTGCTCAGCCTTTCATGGGTTATTCTGCTGCATAGGCAGTAGAATCCCTTAACTTTGTCGACTCGGTGATCACCAATTAAGATGTTAGGTTTCTCGGTATTCTCCTTTCTGCTACTTCTCAGTACTTTCGTATTTTTCGGTTTATTCTCAATCCACACTCCGTACTCATTAGACCGTTAATTCCATTCAACAGATCCTGTAATTCTTCTCCACTTTCACTACGCAATGTCATCACCGAGTCTGATCACTGATATCCTTTCACCTTTAATTTTAACCCAGCTCTTGATCCTTTTATTCCGCTTATTACTTCTCTTATGTATAGTCTGAACATTACGGGTGAAAGACTACATCCCTGCCTTGCACCATTTTTAATCCGACAGCTTACTGTTTCTCTTGGTTGTTGTACAAATTATAAATTATACATCTTACCCTACAGCTTACCTCTATTTTTGTCAGAAATTCGACCATCATTTCATATTTTCGGATGTTGTTTGGAGGTCGACAAATCCTATGAACATGTCTTGGATTTTCTTCGTTCTTGCTTCCTTTATCACTCGAACGTCAGAAATGCCCCTCTGGTGCTTTTACATTTTCTAAACCGAAACTGATCATCATCTAACACATCCTCAATTTTCTTTTCCTTTCATCTGTATATTATTCTTGTCAGTAACTTGGATGCACAAGCTCTTAAGATGATTGTGCAATAGTTCGCGCAGCTGTTAGCATGAGTTTCTTAGAAGTAGATACCATAGAGGTTGCGAAGCAACTCAAATCGCTTGATACGGGCGAGTCTTCAGGTCCAGATTGTATATCGATCCTTTCAGATTACGCTGATACAATAGCTCCCTACTTAGCAATCATATACAACCGCTCGCTCACCGATAGATCTGTACCTACAGATTGGAAAATTGCGCAGTTCGCACCAGTGTTTAAGAAGGGTAGTAGGAGTAATCCATCGAACTACAGACCTATATCATTGACGTCGGTTTGCAGTAGGGTTTTGGAGCATATACTGTATTCAAACATTATGAATCACCTCGAAGGCAACGATCTATTGATACGTAATGAGCATGCTTTCAGAAAACATCGTTCTTTTGCAACGCAGCTAGCTCTTTATTCGCACGAAGTAATGGCCGCTATCGACAGGGGATCTCAGGTTGATTCCGTATTTCTGGATTTCCGGAAAGCTTTTGACACCGTTCCTCACAAGCGACTTCTAATCAAGCTGCGGGCCTATGGGGGTATCGTCTCAGTTGTGCGACTGGATTCGTGATTTCCTGTCAGGAAGGTCGCAGTTCGTAGTAATAGACGGCAAATCAGCGAGAAAAACTGAAGTGATATCAGGTGTTCCCCAGGGAAGCGTCCTGGGACCTCTGCTGTTCCTGATCTATATCAATGACCTGGGTGACAATCTGAGCAGTTCTCTTGGGTTGTTCGCAGATGATGCTGTAATTTACCGTCTAGTAAGGTCATCCGAAGTATCAGTTGCAAAGCGATTTAGAAAAGATTGCTGTATGGTGTGGCAGGTGGCAGTTGACGCTAAATAACGAAAAGTGTGAGGTGATCCACATGAGTTCCAAAAGAAATCCGTTGAAATTCGATTACTCGATAAATAGTACAATTCTCAAGGCTGTCAATTCAACTAAGTACCTGGGTGTAAAAATTACGAACAACTTCAGTTGGAAAGACCACATAGATAATATTGTGGGGAAGGCGAGCCAAAGGTTGCGTTTCATTGGAAGGACACTTAGAAGATGCAACAAGTCCACTAAAGAGACAGCTTACACTACACTCGTTCGTCCTCTGTTAGAATATTGCTGCGCGGTGTGGGATCCTTACCAGGTGGGATTGACGGAGGACATCGAGAGGGTGCAAAAAAGGGCAGCTCGTTTTGTATTATTACGTAATAGGGGAGAGAGTGTGGCAGATATGATACGCGACTTGGGATTGTATTCATTTAAGCAAAGACGTTTTTCGTCGCGGCGAGAGCTATTTACGAAATTTCAGTCACCAACTTTCTCTTCCGAATGCGAAAATATTTTGTTGAGCCCAACCTACATAGGTAGGAATAATCGTCAAAATAAAATAAGAGAAATCAGAGCTCGAAAAGAAAGGTTTAGGTGTTCGTTTCTCGCGCGCACTGTTCGGGAGTGGAATGGTAGAGAGATAGTATGATTGTGGTTCGATGAACCCTCTGCCAAGCACTTAAATGTGAATTGCAGAGTAGTCATGTAGATGTAGATGTAGATGTTGTCAGTTCTTCCAATATTCTGAATTTTGTGGATGACGTTTTTCCGCAAGTCTGATGGTATATCGCCTGTCTCATACACTTTACGCGCTAGCCAGCCGCGGTGGTCGAGCGGTTCTAGGCGTTACAGTCTGGAACCGCGCGACCACTACGGTCGCAGGTTCGAATCCTGTCGCGGGCATGGATGTGTGAGGTGTCCTTAGGTTAGTTAGGTTTAAGTAGTTCTAAGTTCTAGGGGACTGATGATCTCAGAAGTTAAGTCCCATAGTCTTATGTCTTAAGTCTTCCAAACCTCTGGTTCTGGTTCTAATAATGGATCCCCTATCTCTTCCCAAGCTAATCGTGTTTTTCCTTATATCGAGTAATCAGAGAAGTCGTCCCCTTACAGAGGGAGAAATGCAACGTGCTAAACGTTGGGGAATAGAGAGTAAAACTAATGAAATAGTTCTGTTAGTTAGGTCACTATTTCACCGCCATAGTTTAAGCCGGTGTAAAATCGTTTTTGCTATCGGCTGAGGTACCAATGATGAGGAGATACAACATAAAGTTGCCAAGTATTACGCAGTACAGATTCGCAGTAATAGTCCAGTACTTCGATCCCTAGTCTTGGAATGCCTTGCATGGAAGCGGCGTATGTTTTTTGTGTCTTTTTCTTACAGGTGTCTAGTTTTTCCTTTCCTTCCCTTCCTTCCTCTCTCTCTGTCTCCCTCCTTCTCCTTCTCTCTCTCTCTCTCTCTCTCTCTCTGTCTCTCTCTCTCTCATTTTGTGTATGGTTGTGTGCGCTTGTTTGCATGCATGTGCAGGTGTGTATGTTTTTGGCTTTAAGAGATTACGAATCATTCTTTATCCACGATAACGTTTTCGTGCGCTGCAAGTATGCTCTACCACTCCTGCACTGCTCTGGTTTTCATGAAACCGTTAAATATTTCGAATGAGACCAGCACTTTTACTACTACTTGCTGTGTATTACATGCATTCCCACGGCCGTTCCGAGAAGCCACTAGCAATTCAGACTTCGTCCTTTTTTCCCATTCTGCGGACGTCTGCCCCGAATCCCGACACTTTCAATCAGAATTCAAACGTGACTCCCTCTGAGACCCGTGACGGCTGTACGGTCCCACAGGGAATGCACGAAGACGTGTTGAGCCTGCGTAAAAAAAACTCCAAAGCTGCGAGCAAGTTTCCAGGTAACCAACAGCCTCTCACTTCGCTCGTCCCTGCTACTGTGTGATTAAACACACGTGGAAATTTTAATGACGCCACGAACGGTCATTTTCAAAGCTGACAGCTTGGATATTCTATGAAAGGATAGACAGAGAACGCAAACAGCTCTGACTGACAGCTACTCAACTGCGGAAGACTAACTGCACGGGTCATATTCAACGTTCTCGGAATTAAAAGCGTACTGACGATGGAAAAATTTATTGAAATTGGAACTACTTGTGTAAAGGAAATTGTGTATTCCATCGAAACAGACCTACGGCATCACAGTGACAAATCAAGTGAAGTGCAGGACGTTATATAGCACAGTGTGGTGTTCGTAAATGATTTGGTTGAAGGAAAAACTTTTTAAAAAAAGTACTATGCTACTAACCAATTACATTCACGCCTATTAATATACAAAACGGACAGTGGTAACTTACACAAAGAAGTTTAGACCAGTCACCTTGAAGCAACAATAAGAGTGAGGGAGGTGATAGAGAGCACAATTTCAAAGGATGTACCTCCCCTTATTTGTCAAATCATTTCACACAGAGAACAGATCACTGCATTAGGTTATGGTTACCCATCTATTGGAAAGTACTTTCTTCTTGAGTCAGTCTTCTTCTGGTTTGATGCGGCCCGTTCCGAATTCTTCTCTTATGACAACCTCTTCATCTCAATTATTTGCTGGATGTATTCCAATCTCTGTCTTCCTCTGTAGTTTTTACGCTCTGCAGTTCCCTCTAATACCATGGAAATAATTCCCTGATGTCTTAACAAATGTCCTACCACCCTCTCGTATGAGTCTTATCCATAATTCCTTTCCTCGCCGATTCATAGGAGAATCTCCTAATTCTTACGTGATCAATCCACCTCTTTTCCGGTATTCCCACTCTCTGCAAGAGAGTTGCAAATAGGTTACTTAAAAGGTGCAAGATTGCCATTTCTCGCTGCAGTGACCGAAGCTTGACGTGGTGATGAGGGATCGCATTGCCTTTTACGCCTATATTCCTACAACATTCCTATTTAGAAAAACAAATTTATCTTTAAGTGTAACCAATTTTCTTTAATCTGAGGAGTTAAGAGCATTTCTTTTGAACTCAACACCCTTGTTCTCAGGAGCATAGGCATGTTCGATATGGCATAGCGATACTTTAAAACAAAATCTTTGGGGTTCATCATTAGTATTTGTAGCATCACATAAAAATAACATTAAGGTTGTGTTTGTGTGAAATTCAAAAACCTGTTTCTGATTCACACAAGAAGAAAATTCATGCATCATCCTCGACGATACGGCGTTCTTTACTGTGATTAATGCAATAACTTGGTTGATTGCGATCAGTTCCAGAAGAATACTTGTTTGAGTGGAATTCCTGTTTTAACAAATAGCCAATAACCGATGTAGTTAGAGCACTGATTTAACACAGTTTAATAGCATTCGTTGGGAGAAGCTCAACAACCGTCCGCTAACTTTAATCAACGTTTATCCTGATTTAAATCAAACATTTCAAGTAAACTCACACAACAAAGCCATAACCGATTTCATTACTTTCATTTATCCAAGTGAATTACTGCGCTGTCGCTATTGGGCTTGACGGAGATAGGATTCAAAAATGGTTCAAATGGCTCTGAGCACTATGGGACTTAACATCTATGGTCATCAGTCCCCTAGAACTTAGAACTACTTAAACCTAACTAACCTAAGGACGTCACACAACACCCAGTCATCACGAGGCAGAGAAAATCCCTAACCCCGCCAGGAATCGAATCCGGGAACCCGGGCGTGGGAAGCGAGGACGCCACCGCACGACCACGAGCTGCGGACGACGGAGATAGGACCTTAAACCAAAATAAGTAATAGATTTTGAAATATTTGTACAGCCAGCAGTGGAAAATCTAATTTTATTCCCTGATCTGCCACATCAATCACAGCGGATAAACAAGAGGCGCTGCTGCAGTGTGTAATTTTTAGATATCCAGTGTAGATTGATGGCGTAATACAAAAAATATGGAACTTCGTTTTCCCTTGACGATCTTTCGGCTCATTTTGACCTTTATGACCGATCAGCTGCCGGTAGTAAATGTGAAAACGCTGTTACCCTTGCCTTCAAATCGGACGTAGCGAAGCCGAGAGAATCTCTGGTCACCATTAATAATTTCATCAATCAGTATGCAGATGACACCGTGCATAGTCAAATTATGTGTAACGTGGAAATGAATTTAAGGTGTATAGTATGCCAAAAGTAAAGTGACAGACGAAAATCAGCGTTGCTAGTAGGAGTGCTTCGTAGCAGAGCTGTTTATGCCGGTGACTGTAATTAAACTACAGATACTCGCGGAGGTGCTGTGTGGACTGTCATTACAGTATGTCTGCTAAACTTGGTAGATATATTAATGCGTTACTGCAGAACCTATTTGCGCTTGAAAAATTATTTCCACTTTTGGCCACAAGATGCAAATCTGGCGCAGTACACGATTCGAATTGAAACTTCCATATTTAAATTTTTGTTATTATATTGCTGAGTGAAAATGAATTGCCTGTCTCTTTGCTTATTCTTATCATTTCAAAACTGACCTACAGAATTTGCCCTGACAAACAGACCTCAAACTTTTCCTATTCATTACTTACTCACAATATTCAAGGATAACGCGATGTGACTGCTTTCAAATTAACTCAAAAGAATGGCCCTGAATTAGTAGAAATCGTATTAATAACCTATACATTTGAAAAATCGCTTACCTCACAAAAATCTTCATTACCCGAACCACTGCAACGCCGGAAGAACCCATACTGCCAGCTAAATAAAACTATTGAAGGCTCTAACTACTGATAGGCATGTGGTTAGCAAAGGAAAGATTTTGTTGCAAACCAAACAATGTATTTGTACCTTAATAATGTGACATCCAGTTCAATAAAATATATAATCGTCCGTGACATCCAGGTCCAAAAATAATATCACAATATAGACAAGTGTAATGTGCTGCGAATACAAAGAAAGGAAGATCCCTTATCATTTAGCTACAATATAGCATGTCAGCAACTGGAAGCAGTTAATTCCATAAATTATCTGGGACTACGCATTAGGAGTGATTTAAAATGGAATGATCATATAAAGTTGATCGTCGGTAAAGCAGATGCCAGACTGAGATTCACTGGAAGAATCCTAAGGAAATGCAATCCGAAAACAAAGGAAGTAGGTTACAGTACGCTTGTTCGCCCACTGCTTGAATACTGCTCAGCAGTGTGGGATCCGTACCAGATAGGGTTCATAGAAGAGATAGATAAGATCCAACGGAGAGCAGCGCGCTTAGTTACAGGATCATTTAGTAATCGCGAAAGCGTTACGGAGATGATACATAAACTCCGCTGGAAGACTCTGCACGAGAGACGCTCAGTAGCTCGGTACGGGCTTTTGTTGAGGTTTCGAGAACATACCTTCACCGAGGAGTCAAGCAGTATATTGCTCCCTCCAATGCATATCTCGCGAAGAGACCATGAGGATAAAATCAGAGAGATTAGAGCCCATACAGAGGCATACCGACAATCCTTCTTTCCACGAACAATACGAGACTGGAATAGAAGGGAGAACCGATAGAGGTACTCAAGGTACCCTCCGCCACACACCGTCAGGTGGCTTGCGGAGTATGGATGTAGATGTAGATATATAATCATGAATAATATTCAGTCTCCAAGTCGGACACGTATAGATCGTCCGCTCGCACTAATACTGCAAACCTCCAACACTGATAATTATTCACCTCTAACTTCCATTACTGCTGACTACTCACACCCAACTTTTATCACTGCTGGCTGTTCACCTCGAACTGCTGTCGCCGCTGACTGTTAACTTCCAACTACTAGTCCGACCAGCCACAGAGTCTCTTGCAGAGGGCGCACAGCACTGTCAGAGTTATTAATGCAGAGCGCTACATAGCGCTGCCAACATATAAACACGTAAACAGCCTACTTACAGTATGACTGTACGACATCCACACTGTCATTGGACGAGCACAAACGTGAGTGGACAGTATTGCTAAAGTGGTCTAAAGAAGATGACAACGAAATTCGAAAACAGGGGTGAGATTGGTGCGTCACCTGAAGAGGTGGGCGTCCTATCCCAGTGACAGTTGTTGAAGTGCTTGTTCTTGCTGTAAATGAACATGCAGAATGTGTTCCTGGTAGTGTTGGAGTTCTTACAGTGTCACGAGAATTGCCTATCACTTGGTCAACAGTATAGAAAGTTATTAGGTCCATTTTACGCTAGTACTCGTTCAAGAGCCATGCGATGCAGCAACTGAAACCTCATGTACTGCAGCAACGTTCTCAACTCGTTCTTCAGTTTCCTGCAAAAATTGAAGTTAATTCGAAGTTAATGACATGTGGCCGTGTTATATTCTATGGGGTGACGAGACACATTTTACACTACAGGGTGCAGAGAATATACAGAACTGCCGAATTTGGGATACTGTTATACTGCGTGTTGTGCACGAAGAACCATTGTAATCTGCGTGTATTACTATGTGGTGTGGATTCACAAGCATCTTCATTCTCGATCCGCTCTGCTCTGAAGAGAATACATCCAAGGCACCTGTCGGGTATAACGTGACGTATGCACGTTATCGAGATCGCCTTGTACAACATGTGATTCCCGCTTCGGAAGAGGGCAATTTTATGGAAATCACTGTTTTCATGCATGACGGGGTAACACCGCACATCGCTCACCCAGTGAAACGTCTGCTTAATGAAACCTTCCACAAAACCATTGTCTCCAGAGGTTTTCCAGATGCATGGCCCATGGCCTGTAAGACAGTCTGATCTGAAACCATGTGACTTTCGGCTCTGAGAATATGTAGAGGAATACGTTCACCAGCGACATGTTCGGCCTCTACCTGATCTAAAGGTCAGTATACAGGAACACGATACTCACATTCCAATGGAAATGCTGTGAGCAACTGCTGATCACGCCTTTCTACGGATGCAGCATCTTCTCGACGTCTCCGGTGTTCTTGTCAACGTCCCCGGTGTTCATATTGAACAAATTGTTTAAGTGGCGGCTAATAATAAAATCAACATAATGCCTTTCTCAACTCATAATCCATTACATATTGAAACATTTCTATACATCTTCCTTGCCTCACTGCGCCAGATTTTCACCTGGTGGCCAAAATTGGAACTAATTCTTCTCCAGCGTAAATCTGTTCCCCATTGACGCTACAGCATACCTACCAACATTCGTAGCCATACGAAATTACAGCCCGCATTGGTCCTGTGTGATTAGCTGGACTTTCGTTATAACCACCGGTACCTTTTCATGTTGGGTAAAGTGCCATTCATCAATGATGCTGTGTAATTTCTTATTTTAGAAAGATCAGTCTACTGTTTTCATTTCAGGAAAATTTGGCGCTTATGGCGAACATAGTTTTCTTGCATTTTCATGATTAAATTTATATTTATCGATCATTGATTTCCATTTAGTGGAGTAACCATTCACATTATAGTACCGTCAGTACCCACCATCACTACTTAGTTCTTAAGCCCACTTCCTTAATTATTCATCAAGTAGGCAGTCAGGAAACAGGCCTCACGCGCGCTATTTTGTAACCGCTAGGCTCATGCGGGCTCCCTGCAACACTAAATCCATCCTGTCAGAGAACAACACGAACTTCGTTTCTTCAGCGCTAGAGGGACTCGCAAATTTTGTCAATAATAAAACAGTCAAAATGGTTCAAGTGGCGCTGAGCAGCATGGGACTTATCATCTGAGGTCATCAGTCCCCTAGAACTTAGAACCACTTAAACCTAACTAACGTAAGGACATCACACGCATCCATGCCCGAATCAGGATTCGAAACTGCGATCGTAGCGCTCGCGCAGTTTTAGACTGAAGTGCCTAGAACCGCTCGGCCACTGCTACCGGCGCTACAACAGTCAGTAATTTAGAAAAATCCAATAAATTATTGTCTTAATCTAGAAATTTGCGTTCGTCTTTGTTTTTGGTAGCTATACCAGGATATAACTGTTACACATATCGTAGTACGAACGAAGGAATACAAACGAAGGTAACCCAAGAGATTGTTGAAGTTTGTAGAAGAATTCTTGCAAACCCGTAGACTGCAGGATTGTCGCAAGGTTTCCACTCTTTCTTTTTCTTCTTTCGTCAAACAGCGTAATGGATGATGTTTAACGCCATGTACTAAAAACGGGACAAACACGCCAACGATTAGCAGCTAAGCTACCAGTATCACTGAGCGTTACAACAGCGTTGAAGTGTCATGGAAAACTCAAAACAGTTCAGAATAGTTCATACGCGTGGCGCACATCAAATGGAGGAGACCAAACTGTTGAGCACATGCTGTTTAGCCTGCCTGATTTACCGAAAAACAAGAGCAGTGAATAAGTACGTGAAAAAAGAAGAAGATGGCCTCTATTTAAATCACATTTTCTCATAAACTGGCGTCATCTTTTTATATCATTTCACGTGAATTAAACAAAATTCTCGGATACATTACCAATTATCGTGTTTAAATACAATGACTCAAACCCCCACGGCCATACTGATCTAAATATTCGATGATTCTTAAATCAAACGTTTCTTTTATTTGCGTCATTGCTTCTTCTTAAGACAAATTCTCGCTCCTGTTCTCCCCTCCTCTGTCAACACTTTCATCTCAGAGTGGCACTTTTAACTTATGTCCTCAGTTATTTAATGAATGTGTTCAAACCTCAGTCTTCCTCTACAGTTTTTGCACTCTACAGCTACCTCTAATACCATGGAAGTTCCTTGCCGATGTTGATGTCGTAACACATGTCCTATTGTCCTGACACTTCTTGTCACTGTTTTGCATATATTCCTCTAGTCGTGGATTTTCCGAAGAGCCTCCTCATTTCTTACCTTATAAGTCCACCTGATTTTCAGCAGTCTTCTGTAGCACCACGTCTAAAATCGTTCGATTCTCTTCTGTTTCGGTTTTCTAGCAGTCCACGTTCCACTACCATATAACGTTGTGCTCCAAACTTAAAGTCTCATAATTTTTTTCCTCAGTATAATGTCTATAACTGCTGTTAATAACGTCTCTTGGCCATGAATGTTTTCTTTCCTCTGCTAGGCTGTTTTTTATGTCCTCTTTCCTACGTCCGTCATGAGTTATTTTGCTGCTTAGGTAAAAGAACTCCTTAACTTCGTGTACTTCGTGATCCCCGATTCTGATGTTTAAGTTCTCGCTGTTCTCGTTTCTGCTACTTGTCGCTCCTTTCATCTTTCTTCGTTTTACCCTCCGTCCATATTCTGTATTCACTACACTGTCTATTCCATTCAGCACTTGCTGTAATTCATCTTCACTTCCACTGAGGATAGCAATTGTCATCAGCGAATCCTACCAATGATATTCTTTTACTCTAAACTTTAACCCCACTCTTGAACCTTTCTTTTATTTGCGTCATTGCTTCTTCGAAGTATAGATTGAACATTAGGTGCGATAAACGTTGAACAGTAGGTGCTATGAACTACATCTTACCTTACTCCCTTTGTAATCCGTGCACTTCAAAAATGGCTTTGAGCACTACGGGACTTAACATCTGTGGTCATCAGTCCCCTAGAACTTAGAACTACTTAAACCTAACTAACCTAAGGACATCACACACATCCATGCCCGAGGCAGGATTCGAACCTGCGACCGTAGCAGTCGCGCGGCTCCGGACTGAGCGCCTAGAACCGCTAGACCACCGCGGCCGGCCCCGTGCACTTCGTTCTTGGTCTTCCAGTCTGATTGTTCGCTCTTGGTTCTCGTACCTACTGTATGTTACCCATATTTCCCTATGGGTTACCCCTATGCTTCTCATAATTTCGAACATCAAGCACTTTTGCACTGTCGAACCCTTTTGTCAGGTCCACAAATCTTATGAAAGTGTCTTGATTTTTCTTCATTCTTGCTTTCACTGCCAAGCGCAATGTCAGAACTGCCTCTCTGGTGCCTTTACCTTTCCTAAAGCCAAACTGATCGTCGTCTAACAGATGGTTCTTCTTCAGCCGTAACTGATCTCTGGTGCCAGCTGCGTGTCACCTCTTCGCCTTTTAGCTTACTTTGCCGTAGCGTGATTGGCCATGTGAAGTTTAAAAGAAGCGGGTTAAGACGGACTGACAGGTTAGTCTCCAGCGAGGTTGGAGGGAGTTACTAGCTCGTTCGGGAGAGGTGCCGCAACTAATCATGTTAGCAGTGACAATTTTTTACCCCCAGTCGGGCGCCTTTGAAAACTTTTAGCGTCTACTCACTATAAAATATTTTTCCTTTTTTTCTTTTTCGATACAGGCAAATTTTAAAACATGTCTCTGTAACGGCAGGTCTCACCTCTCAGCAGTTTGTCTTCGTCACTTTTTGCTCGCCATATTGACAATATTCACTGCATAGCAAATTTTGACTCAGTATGCCTTGGATCTTTTAACGTTAAGGGTATACTTTATATACGTATTTATTAATTTTAATGTCCACAAAATGTGGTGACACCGTACTTTCCTTTTTACCATGTAGGTTCCATCTGATAAGGCTTTAGGTCGCGAAACCGATTGGTTTTTAATAAACAACAGTCTTACCTGCTGTTATAGAAATTCTAACACCATATCTGGCAAAGGTTTTCAGGACGCATGCGTGCGTCTCAGATGTAATCCTTGTAAATCATGTAAATAGGTTGGAGTTCATTCCCTCCTGTTTAGACCAGTTACTGATATGTGCAGAACGCACGAATTTAGTTTCATATGTTTTCATATTACCTGTCAGATAACGGTAAAATTACTTAAGAGCACTGCACTTACCTGTGTGGTTTATAATTTGTTCTCGTAACATGAAACTTTATCAACAGCTGCTAAGATCGCAAGAATACACTACTGACCATTTAAATGGCTACATCAAGGAGAATGCAGATGGTAAACGGGTATTCATTGGACAAATATTTTATACTAGAACTGACATGTGATTACATTTTCACGCAATTTGGGTGCATAGATCCGGAGAAATCAGTACCCAGAACAAACACCTCTGGCCGTAATAACGGCCTTGATACGCCTGGGTATTGAGTCAAACAGAGCTTGGATGGCGTGTACAGGTACAGCTACTCATGCAGCTTCAACACGATACCACAGTTCATCAAGAGTAGTGACTGGCGTATTGTGATGAGCCAGTTGCTCGGCAACCATTCACCAGACGTTTTCAATGGGTGAGAGATATGGAGAATGTGCTGGCCAGGGCAGCAGTCAACATTTTCTGTATCCAGAAAAGCCCGAACAGGACCTGTAACATGCGGCCGTGCATTATCCTGCTGAAATGTAGGATTTCACAGGGATCGAATGAAGGGCAGAGCCACGGGTCGTAACACATCTGAAATGTAACATCCACTATTCAAAGTTTCGTCAATGCGAACAAGAGGTGACCGAGACGTGTAAACAAAGGCACCCCATACCATCAATCCGAGTGATACGCCAGTATGGCGATGACGAATACACGCTTCCAATGTGCGTTCACCGCAATGTCGCCAACACGGATTCCACTATTATGATGCTGTAAACGAACCTGGATTCATCCGAAAAAATGACGTTTTGCCATTCGTGCACCCAGGTTCGTCGTTGAGTACACCATCGTAGGCACTCCTGTCTGTGATGCAGCGTCAAGGGTTACCGCAGCCGTGGTCTCCGAGCTGCTAGTCCATGCTGCAGCAAACGTCGTCAAACTGTTCGTGCAGATGGTTGTTGTCTTGCAAACGTCCCCATCTGTTGACTCAGGGATCGAGATGTGACTGCACGATCCGTTACAGCCATGCGGATAAGTTGCCTGTCATCTCGACTGCTAGTGATACGAGGCCGTTGGGATCCAGCACGTCGTTCCGTATTACCCTCCTGAACCCACCGATTCCATATTCTGCTAACAGCCATTGGATCTCGACTAACGCGATCAGCAATGTCGCGATACGATAAACCGCAATCGTGGTAAGCTACAAACCGACCTTTATCAAAGTCGGAAACGTGATGGTACGCATTTCTCCTCCTTACACGAGGCATCACCTCAACGTTTCACCAGGCAACGCCGGTCAACTGCTGTTTGTGTATGAGAAATCGGTTGGAAACGTTCCTTATGTCAGCACGTTTTAAGTGTCGCCACCGGCGCCAACCTTGTGTGAATGTCTGTAAAGCTAATAATTTGCATATCACTGCATCTCCTTCCTGTCGATTAAATTTCGCGTCTGTAGCACGTCATCCTCGTTCTGGAGCAATTTTAATGGCCAGTAGTGTAGGTTGGAGTTCATTCCTTCCTGTTTAGACCAGTTACTGATATGTGGAGAAGGCACGAATTTAGTTTCGTATGTTTTTATCCTACCTGTCAGATAATGGTAAAATTAGTGAAGAGCGCTGCAATACCTGTGTAGTTTAAGATTCATTCTCGTAACATGAAACTTTATCCACAGCTGATTAGATAGCAAAAATAGTTGGCTGTTCGAAAGTGATCAGTTGAAGTATTTCGGGCTCTGCCCATCATCATAAATATCAAAATAAGAAAAAAAGTCTAGCGGGTCCACATTACTCCATACTCTGTATGAGTACTTGCTTCTCATTTTGATACTTGTGTTGATTTTCTGATAACGATGGGAGGGATTTGTATTACTACATACTCTTTAACAAGACTTTGATCTCAGTCTGATATTTCTGACGATGGTCAGAGCACGAAAAGCGTAAATCAATAAATCACTTCCAAATAGCAAAGAGAATAAATATTTTTATCGGTTAATGAGCAGTGATTAAAGTTTCATGTTTACACGATGGTTACATGCCTCCTAAACGAGTTCAGGTCGCATCTTAAGTGTTCTCGTAATATATACACTCCTGGAAATTGAAATAAGAACACCGTGAATTCATTGCCCAGGAAGGGGAAACTTTATTGACACATTCCTGGGGTCAGATACATCACATGATCACACTGTCAGAACCACAGGCACATAGACACAGGCAACAGAGCATGCACAATGTCGACACTAGTACAGTGTATATCCACCCTTCGCAGCAATGCAGGCTGCTATTCTCCCATGGAGATGATCGTAGAGATGCTGGATGTAGTCCTGTGGAACGGCTTGCCATGCCATTTCCACCTGGCGCCTCAGTTGGACCAGCGTTCGTGCTGGACGTGCAGACCGCGTGAGACGACGCTTCATCCAGTCCCAAACATGCTCAATGGGGGACAGATCCGGAGATCTTGCTGGCCAGGGTAGTTGACTTACACCTTCTAGAGCACGTTGGGTGGCACGGGATACATGCGGACGTGCATTGTCCTGTTGGAACAGCAAGTTCCCTTTCCGGTCTAGGAATGGTAGAACGATGGGTTCGATGACGGTTTGGATGTACCGTGCACTATTCAGTGTCCCCTCGACGATCACCAGTGGTGTACGGCCAGTGTAGGAGATCGCTCCCAACACCATGATGCCGGGTGTGGGCCCTGTGTGCCTCGGTCGTATGCAGTCCTGTTGTGGCGCTCACCTGCACGGCGCCAAACACGCATACGACCATCATTGGCACCAAGGCAGAAGCGACTCTCATCGCTGAAGACGACACGTCTCCATTCGTCCCTCCATTCACGCCTGTCGCGACACCACTGGAGGCGGGCTGCACGATGTTGGGGCGTGAGCGGAAGACGGCCTAACGGTGTGCGGGACCGTAGCCCAGCTTCATGGAGACGGTTGCGAATGGTCCTCGCCGATACCCCAGGAGTAACAGTGTCCCTAATTTGCTGGGAAGTGGCGGTGCGGTCCCCTACGGCACTGCGTAGGATCCTACGGTCTTGGCGTGCATCCGTGCGTCGCTGCGGTCCGGTCCCAGGTCGACGGGCACGTGCACCTTCCGCCGACCACTGGCGACAACATCGATGTACTGTGGAGACCTCACGCCCCACGTGTTGAGCAATTCGGCGGTACGTCCACCCGGCCTCCCGCATGCCCACTATACGGCCTCGCTCAAAGTCCGTCAACTGCACATACGGTTCACGTCCACGCTGTCGCGGCATGCTACCAGTGTTAAAGACTTTGAACAGATGATGTATGTGACAAAGGCTGACAAGAGTGAAAGAAGCAGACGTCCTTTCTTTCTTATTATTACTTACCGTTACTTCTGTGTTTTCAGCACATGAGTATTTTACATGGCTGTACTTTGAAACACGTATTATTGTCAGAAGTGTGTCTAACCGTGATGCATATATCGATTGTAGCTACAGCCACTCGAAAATTATTAATAGGTCGTAACTGCAATAGTGGATATTGCAGTAAATGTACAGTCAGTGGTGAATAAAAGTCATTTAAAATATTCTGCAAGACTGAGCCCACAACAAACTGAATTGTATAAATGAAGACATGGCTAACAACTACTTCATGTGCGAGAGTGGTAATTGCAGTGCACGGGAAGCACGATTGTATCGTGGAGCGTATCCTCAGAGAAGACATCCAGACAGCAGACTGTTCACTAGGTCCCATCAGCGCCTGCACTAGATCGGTTCATTTAAGCCCAACAAACCCCACGCAGGTCGATCAACGACAGTGTCGACGCGACAAAAGGGAAAGCGTGATTACAAGTCGTCGCAAAGCCGGGCACAATATACTGAATGACTGTTGCAGAAGAGTGCGTTTCGCCCTCCACCATACTGTGGGTATTAGACGAGAAACAATTGTATCCACATCGTATACAAAGTATGCAAGCTCTGGACGCACTAGACTTTCCAGCAAGGGTTGCCTTCTGCCAGTGGCTCATTACACTATATAATAACGGCCAACAGTTCCTCGTGCACGTGTTATTTACACACTAAACATGCATTATGAAAATCCTTAACACACACGTTTGGGCTTATGAGAACCCAGTAAATACCATTCAGACGGCACATCAATGAAGATTTTCCGCCAACGTTTCGGCAGGTCTCGTTGTTGACTGGTTGATAGGGCCACATGTCCTGTGTGGACGACTTACTGGTCGTGCATACTTTCATTTCCTGTAACAGAAGTTAATCGACTGTTTTGGGTGTAGTTCGTTATTCTGGAAGGATGCGTGTGTGGTAAGTGCATGATGGTACAACGGCACACTTTCATGTGGCTGTTCGCTACACGTTGCATGAATTTTCAACAACTTTATCGCCGCTCGGGATTAACCGAGCCGACAGCCGTCACGGTAGCTCAGCGTGTTCGGTCAGAGGGTTAGCTGCCCTCCGTAATACAAAAACTGAGTTAATCGATCAACAACGAACTTAAACGGATGTCTTACGACGTCCGCCCCGAGCAGATGCAACGAACTAAAGCGAACAAAATGATATTAAAAAAAAAAAAAGCGGTCTAAGGCGCTGCAGTCATTAACTGCGTGGCTGGTCCCGGCGGAGGTTCGAGTCCTCCCTCGGGCATGGGTGTGTGTGTTTGTCCTTAGGATAATTTAATTTATGTAGTTTGTAAGCTTAGGGACTGATGACCTTAGCAGTTAAGTCCCAAAAGATTTCACACACATTTGAACATTTTTTTAACAAATTTATCGGCCGTGGGTTGGCAATACAATGGCGTCTCAGGCCCCGACTTGAATCCATTAGATTTTTTTTTATGCAGTGGCACTGTACACTTTGACTGGGATGTATCCATGATGCACACAACATTTTAAGTAAACCTTAACATTTTTACAGATGTGCTTTTTTACTATACATCATGTATCGTGAGAACCAACAAGTTATGTTTGTGAATATACCTATTTTCACAGGGTGCTTTTTACCTTTGTATGGTTTTACTTATGACAAACCTATGTATAACGTGCTGTACTTTTTTTAAGGTAATGGACCACGATTTTCAACCTAAAGCATTTTGAAGATCAGAAGATGACAGTTTCAACGATCGAAACAGAGCTCAATAATATTAAATTAATGCTACGCCGGCTGTAATAAGGTTTTTTCGTTTAGTTACAGATCGCTCCTTCTATTTTCTAAATATGAGAAACTTTAATCATCCAATATACTCACGCCAAGACAACCATACAAGCACAGTAAACCGTTTTAATAAGCAAAAAAACTCTGAACAAACAGTGTTTACATTTGTGTGATATAATGCGAAGAATTGGAAAGCAATTAATAACCGATAAATTGAAGAAAATTAATTAACTTTATAAGAAATGAAGACGATTAATACAGAAAAACTAAAGAACTGGACGAACGTGATGCACTACTGACATTTAGCATATCATCATATTTCGCCGTTGCAAGGCCATTACAAGTTAACTAATTAACTCAGTTTAATTAGCCAGACAAGACACAGAGAGTGGCAACGCAGCACGTGCTAGAATGTGAACACATTCATTATGCGCTACTTTTAGGTTATATGATTTCCAAATTGTAATTAGTTGTTCAGTGCCAATTTTAGATTTATAATTTAAAAACCTCTATGTTGATCTCTATTAAAGTTACAAGAATTCTGATTGCACATGCAGAATGGGAAGGTAATTCCAACAGGAATGATGCTCCACTTGCTCTGTAATTAATCATCTACTCACTACCAGCACTACTGTAAAGTTGTGATAAAACGATAATTTTATTTTTGTTACTTGTCGATAAACTGTTCAACTTGAACCTTAGTACGACATATCAACTACATCAGCTCAGTATCACGCTATTTTGTATTTGTTTGTATTCAAATTATTGCTCAAGGATACACATATTTAATGCTGTGATGGCGCCCTATCGTGATGCGGTGTAATACACTGCTAGGGCTTTCATTTATCCATCGTTTGTTAAACATCGATATAGCGTTTGTCTAAGCGACTTCTGGGATCATGAATAAGTAACGGACATTGTTTTAGACGCAGTTATAGTAAGATAATTCGATTCTTAGTTGAGTTAGCATCGAGCTTGTCTTTTGTCAGGTGGTCACTAACAACAGTTATTAGTTTTTGTGACAATTCAGTAAACATTCAGGTCCTTCGTACACTAATTATTTCGGCACTATAGTTACCCCCAACTGCTATCCTAATGTTTGTTTTGTACCCTATACATAGCGTATTTTTCCATTTGTCTTCGAATTTGAACTGATAGCGACGTCGCCACCTACGACTATACAATTGTGAGGAAATACCAAAAAACTGTGACTGAATTATCAGTTGAACATCTTGTTCTCGGCCCCACTACAGGAAAATGTACACGATACGGAAACTTACCTTAGTACGTTGTCAAAACAAGGTTTTTCTCATAACGACTTGGACGTAATGTTGGTAAATTTTGTAATGTTAATATCATTACAAGTTTCGTGTTACTAAGTTACGGTTCATATGGGAAAAGATTTGAAAACTGCGTTCTGCGGCTTCCCCCGTCGGAGGCATGGGTGTTTGTGTGTGTGTGTGTGTGTGTGTGTGTGTGTGTGTCGTCCTTAGTGTAAGTTAGTCTAAGTTAGATTAAGTAGTGTGTAAGCTTAGAGACCGATGACCTCAGCAGTTTGGTACCATAAGTCCTTACCTCAAATTTCCAAATTTTACTCGCGTTCTGAGGGTATCGCGCACACTTACACTGATGATCCAAAACGCTATAACCATCGGCTTAATAGCTTGTTTGTCCACCTTTGGGATGAAATACATCACCGATTCTGGGTATCAGGGATCCGACAGTTCGTTGGTAGGTTTTTGGAAGTGTGAGGCTTTAGATGTCTATGCACAGGTCATGCAGTTCGCGTGAATAACGGGTCGTTGATTTGCGTGCACGATGATGGTGCCCGATGGCGACCCAGACGGGTTTCATAGGGTATACATCAGGCGAATTTGGTCGCCAAGACATCAACTTGAGTTCATTATAACACTCCTCAAATCACTGAAGCACGGTTCTGGCTCCGAGATACGGAAAGTTTTATTGCTGAAAGATGATACCGCCGTCGGAGAAGACATCAAGCAGGAAGAGATGCAGGTGGTTCGCAGTGTCAGCGTGTCTTCGATTACTACCACAGGTGTCTTGCAAGCGGAAGAGAATGTCTCCCTCCCGCCAGCCCGCGTCTGTGGCGCGCTCCATGTTTCACGACGCCGTTCATCTCGATTCACCTGATTCACCTGAAGAACCGACACGTTTCCATTGATCGACGGTCGAATCCCAATGGTCCCATGCCCACTGCACTAATAATTGACGATGTCATTGGGTCAATATGTAAACACGTAGGGCTAGTCTACTGCGGAGCTCCATGTTCAACAATGTATGATGGGCGGTGTGCTCCGAAACACTTGTGCGTGCACCTGCATTGTGCTCTTTCAGTAGAGATGCCTCATATCACCATCTCTGCTACTTTATAGAGAAGATAAGCCTCCGAACCCCACGTTCTGTGACGAGTCGTGGACGTCCAACGATTTAGCGCCTAGTGGTAGTTTTGCTGTCCTACTTTCTTAGAAGCTCACGACAGTAGCCCGAGAACATTCTACCCGCTATGCCGTTGTCGAGGTACTCGTTGGCAAGGTCTGTGTAATAATTACCTGCCCTTTGCCGAAGTCGCTTATCTCAATGGATTATTTCCTCATCTGCAGCCCATATCTACGCTAAAGTGATACCCCGTCCGTGCCTGCTCCGCTTACATACTTTTGGTACCGCGTCACGTGCCCACAACACCACTAGGCGGTATCCAACGCCGCGGTGGATAGTGGTCATAATGTTTGGGTTATCAGTGTAATCACGTATACAGATAGTCAACATGGAGGTTTTGATAAGTCAGTCTGCAAGTACTAAATTGTGTGAATTTTGATTGCAGTGATTTAATTTGGAAGCTTACACTTTTTTTTTACACCACCAAGATGCACTACAGTATCTTACATAAATGTCAACTTGTTACCTCTACCTATTCCTAAGGAAAAGAGGTCTCAACAGATGGACAGACAGACGGATCCTGTAAGGTTCCGGACTGAGGTATGGAACGCTAAAAATGACGGAGAAAATCGGAAAATTTTGACAAAATAATATACAAGTGGTGTTCGACAACGAACAATGACAGAGGGAATTTTCGGTCCAATAGTCAGAATAGTGGCTACATGTTACAGAATGGATGATGATGATGATGATGTCCCATACTCCGAGGAGTGTAGGGAACGATACGAGAGACCCGCATCGTCGGCTAAGCAAGGTCGTAGCGGAGGTGGTTTGCCATTGCCTTCCTCTGACCGTAATGGGGATGAATGATGATGAAGACAACAAACACCCAGCCATTTAGAAGCAGGAAAAATTACTCACCCCGACGGGAATCGAACCCGGGACCCCGTGCGCAGGAAGCGAGAACGCTATCACTAGACCACGAGCTGCGGGCACAGAAATGGAGTTAACAGTAAAAAAGAATTTAATAGCGTCGACGTACCTCCCTTGTTGTTGAAATTAATATCACATGAATCATCTGTTTTCGTTAGAATATTGTAACATCAGTCTTCATTTGATGGGTATGAAAGCAAAGTCTCAGAAAATAGGGATTTTCTCTGTGACATAAACCTTCATCTGACTATAGAGTTATAGCAAAACGGTTGTACATATTGTTCTTTCCAAAAAAGAAAAAAAATTGTCCGATCATTACCACTGTCTTAGGTATCTATTTAAATAAAGTACATTCATTTTAATGACCACTTCGTCGCAAAAATTAGAGGAGAATACATGTCGTAGAGTATTTGTGAAATATTTGTTACTCGATTTTCAGTCGAACGGGCTTCTAATAATGTGGCTGGATGTAAAATTTCTGCAGTTCGTTGTCCAAAAATGGACTTTTGATTTGATGCAAATTTTCTTCACTTTGTATTTCAATAATTGACTTTTACATGATATTTGTCTCCTGAAAGCAATCATACATATTCTCCCCCAGCTGTCTTTAATTAGAAAGAAGAATATGTGCCGTACATAGTTAAAAGACATTTGAATATTCTTGATGGTATTGCTTGAAAAGCAAAGTAATATTCCTACAGCCTTTTGTGCCTTCACCGAATGATTGTTTTTGTCAGTTCCGCATGATAAAATTTACAGGAAGTGTCTCATTACTGATTTAAATATTAGGTCGAGGGAAAGTACGTCCCTTCGTCCGAATGAAGACAAGAGAAAACTTGACTGCAGTATTTGTTATAGTAGTGTGAAATCTGATTCAATTACGTTCAACGTTAGCCATATTTCTCCTGGTGTCCTACCAACATAACACAAAAACAGTAATTTATACGTTGTCGTAACACATTGAGAGATTACCGCACATTTAAAGAAGGCAGTCATCTTCCTTATGTTCGATGGAATTTTCATAGGAATTGTACAAGGATATCTGCTACTGTGCCAGGCTGGAATTTGTAGACTTCTAATTTGATAGGACCTGTTTAGAGTAAAACACTAATGCAGCACGTCTCCGAATCAACATGATAATGGGTGAAAAATTTCCAGTCCAAACATCCGATATATTGAATATTCGGCTACAACGCTGAAACGTGGAATAATGAAAATCATTATGCATACGAAAGACGGACATAACGAAATATCATTAACGTCAGCAAGGGACGCACATTTAATATGTAAAAAATTAGTTTGAATTTGATTAAAATTAAAAAAAAAAACTTTTTCTCCTGTGGACTCACCATCAGCGAATTTTTTGAAGTGAATTTATACGAAAATCATTGCGGTAATATTTTTTCGACGTATCCTCCTGATGTCTTGTCTTACGAAACTAAGCAGCAAAAAACCAGATTATGTTAGCGACATGTTAAATTATTTTTCATATTTTTTTTTCAGACTATAAGTTCCAATTTAATCTTGTGAAACATCACAAAGAAAATTACGGGAGCTCTAGTTTTTAAGCGTGGTCTTTCGGTATTCAAGAAAGTGGTTTACACAGGATTACGTTGTAGATCAGTGTTAATTTAATCGTTAAATTGCTTACGTGTGTTGTTGGAGACTTAATGTTTTAGGCAGACGTTGAGGCGTTCGTCAAAGCCGTAAGAAATGCCAGAACTCCAATGGCTGTTATAATCTTTTGTTATGCCTGTGTCTTTCTTGTAGAGTAATTTCGTGTGTAGACTGATGGCTGTCCTTTTAACTTACAGGAAAAACTTGCAGATACATCTCTTCCAACCAGAATGTAGTAAACAAGACCTTCTGAGGCAGGAATATGTTGTGTGCGTATGTTCAGTTTAATTTGATACTCTGTAAATAGGCTGTTTAGGTTTTTATATTGGTAACGCCACGTAGCGCTCTGTATGAAAATCACTGGCTGTGCTGTGTGCAGTCTGTGGCTGGTTTGCATTGTTGTTGGCTATTGTAGTGTTGGGCTGTTGGCTGTTAACAGCGCGTAGCATTGCGCAGTTGGAGGTGAGCCGCCAGCAGTGGTGGATGTGGGGAAGTGAGATGGCGCATTTTTGTGAGCGGATGATCTGGACGTGTGTCCATCAGAAACAGTACATTTGTAAAAATGGATGTCATGAACTGCTATATATATTATGACTTTTGAACACTATTAAGGTAAATACATTGTTTGTTCTCTATCAAAATATTTCATTTGCTAACTATGCCTATCAGTAGTTAGTGCCTTCAGTAGTTTGAATCTTTTATTTAGCTGGCAGTAATGGCGCTATCTGTATTGCAGTAGTTCGAGTAACGAGGATTTTTGTGAGGTAAGTGATTTGTGAAACGTATAGGTTAATTTAGCCAGGGCCATTCTCTTGTAGGGATTATTGGAAGTCACATTGCCTTGCGCTAAAAAATATTGTGTGTCAGTTTAAGCACAGTCATGTACAATTGTTCAAAGGGGACGTTTCATATGTTGACCCTGCCAAGGTACCTCACTGGAATCTTCTGATTTTTTCTTGTAGTTTGTGTAATTAGTGTAGCTATTGTTTATTGCTAGCGCGTAATTATAGAGAGAATTTCCTTTGTAGTCGTAGTTTTTCATTGTTGTACAGTAAAACTCTTGTGGCATGCATGTAGATTTGCACCAAGTATTTCGCAGGTGCGCTTGCAATTAACTAGATATTATTTTCAGTGCTATGTTAATGTGTTTTCTTATTTTGCTCTTCAAATTGTGCTTTTCTGTGTTGTCGTGTGAAATATCGTGGAAAACGGAATACTAGGCTCCAAAGTAAGCTGAGAAATGACAGTGAAGACGAAAGCAGTGTGTTAGCGCCACCGTGTAATGAATTAACTAATATTCAAACTAGTAATTTGGTAACTGTGCATAGGGAAATGAAGCGGCCGGCAAATAATGGTGTAGACAGTTAAACAAGTAGGGAACAGGGAAGCATTATCGATCGATCGCTTGGCAACAGCTCGCCTCAGGAATCCGAAATGACAGAACACAATATTGCAAATACTGTAGACTCAGGTTTTGGGTCCTCACCGTTTTCTCAAATAAGTCAAGACACATTTTCTGCTCGTCAAAATGTGAATGTAGCCGGTGCAAATGCACTGCTGAAAAGTAGAGAGGAACAGATTCCAGACACTAATACATTATTATTGCTATTAATGCAGCAAATGAAACAAAATCAGAGACAAACACAGCAACAGTTAGACACAATGGAACAAAATCTTCAAACGTTAGACACAATGGAACAAAATCTTCGGAAGTTAGACACCACGCTTCAACAAACACGTGAGGATTTAACAACTGAGTTACATAAAATCGAAGCGAAATGTCAAAAAGTCTGTAATGACGTAAAAACAAAAATTTGTGAGCATTTCCAAGCTATTTTTTTGCGTCATGAAAATGCATTACAGAATCACGAAGCAGCCATAAAGGAACTGCAAACTATTGTTCATGAAAATCACTACACCCTGCAAGCTAAAATTGACTCAGTTGCATCTACCGATTCGGTTACACAACTTGCAAAAACCCAGGAAAACTTAAAGGACACAGTAGATACTCTGAAAATTTGTTTAGAAAGACACATGGAGGAAATTAGTTCATTATCAGATAAAGTAGTCGAACTTTCGGATCAGCTAAATAATTTATCTACGAAGGTAGATGATAATCTGAATGACACAAAACCGGTAGTCTTTAATGACTCAGAAGAGTGCGAACAAATTAGGAAATTCAAACAAAATCAGAATCAAATTAATACGCAACACCAAAGAGAAATCCGGGAAGTACTAGATCAGTTGGCACAAGTAATACAAAAATTACAAATTTCAGAGGACACTCGCGCTCCAATACGGGAAGAGGGACTTAGAAATACGGAAAAGCCGCAAAATAATAACACAGGGCATTTCGGAAGTTATGAAAGAAATTGGCAATGTGCACCGAATTTTGAGATGGAACCGCCGACACGACGTAACAATGACCGACATGCGACTCGCCGACACGATGATTTTGACTATAAGCTGTTCATTACTACACGTAAATTCAAAACACTTAAAAATTATGGCAACGATATTCATCCACAAGCATGGCTTCATCAATTCTCTCATTGTTTTCCTCCCAACTGGTCATTGGAGCACAGATCAGAATTTATGTGTGGCTATTTAGAGAATGAACCAGCTGTAAGAATGCGATCGGTCATTCACGATTGCCACAGTGAAGGATAATTTAATCATGCCTTCCTCTCAACATCTCAACATATTGGTCTCAAGCTACACAAGACCGAGTAAAACATAGCATCATAATGATGAAACATTTCGAACAATCTGAATTCTCCAGTCTTCTGAAATATTTTGAAGACATGTTGCACAAGAATCAGTACCTGTCAAACCCATACAGCCCCTCAGAACTCATCCGCATTTGCTTAATCAAATTACCTGAACATTTACGACATATTATTTTGGCAGGACGTTGCAAAGACGACATTGAAGCTTTTCAGGGACTCTTACAAGAATTAGAAATTGACACTGACAATCGCGGAACGCGAAAACAGGAACACAACAATTACAGGTCACATCCGTCGCAATACCGCGATGAAAAAAATAACTGCACACGACAAGGCTATTCTCACAACACAAATCGTGACCAAAACAGACACCACCTGTATGATAACCGTTGGCAGAGTAGTAATAATTACAGGGAAAGATCACCTCTCCGCAGTAGGGACTATCACAGAGACAATCAGAGAAACAGACAATATGGGAACCAATGTAATTATTATCAAGGGAGACAGAATAACTTTAGACGTAACGGTCCAGCGCGCAGTTACGATGCTGGGAGAAATTCTCCACCACGTGACCGACAAGAAATTAATTACAGAAATTACCGACCTGACGACAGACGATATAATCGTAACGACAGACTTGAATTGCATCAGAACTGGCGAGATTCAAACAGAGCAGGGCACTCTTGACAAGGTGAATTTGTAGAAGTTAGGCCTCCTAATCCCAATAACGACGTGCGCCAACAAAGAGACAGACAATGACTCGCATCGCAGGCAGCCACGTGCACTGGCTGGCTGGGAGAAAAATAACATAGCTAACCTTGAGAAAAATTCCAGTATTCTTTACCGACATATACCGAATGATAATTACGTTCAAGTTGAAACTCGAAATAATGTGAAGAGTAAAGGATTGCACCACATTTCACATGTAAAACCGTTTATTGAAAGATAATCTGCTTTTTAACTTGGTCTTTGCCATAAAATTTTTCACTTCACATTTCTATTATGCTTTGTCAGACTTAAGAAACTGTTAACATGCAACAATGTTTGAAGTTAAATATCCAGTCAAGAACCAAGAGAACTTATTTAAACAGATATTACGAATGCATTGTTATTGTGAACAGACAACACCGTGTTATTGTGTGTGTACATTCTTGCTTGTTATTTGCACGATTACGTAACGACTATAAGGCTTACATACTTAGAAAATTTACCAGTACTGCTAATGAGATTTTAATGCAACATTTTGGTTTACTTGAAAATACATTCTGGATTTAAAGTACTTTCTGTGAGATACCAGATGACACAGTGGTTAGTTTATGTGACAGCTACACGATTTTATCATGACACTACTAATGAGTGACACTTTACAATGTTGCTTTTGCGGTGTTTCTGTTTTATATCTGCACAGTTTTTCTGAATTATTCTGGAAAGTAAAACATGTTTTAGTAGTAACTTTTGTGGTACAGCCTTTATCGTAGCACAACAATACGTCACATTATAGTACTTTCTTGATCACAGTAAGGTACATAATAACTACGATATATATACGCAAAGCATTTCACTTTCGTTTATGATGAGGTAAGTACATTGACTTCAGCAGAACTTTGCATACAGAGGACGATAACTACGACACTTCCACAGAATTATATTACAGCAAGACGCACATTTAGCGCTACAGGACACGCATTTGAGTGATTAATTTTGTACTTAAACCATTTATTTTTCAAGATTTTTGAATTACAAAGAAAGTTTTCCGTGATACATTTCATTCCATTGCTGTAATCTGTAACACCTGAGGGTATAATTACATTAATCCTCAGGGGGGTACACGCCTACTTCGTGTACCATGTGTTTGGCAAGCACAAGAGGCCCTAGCTAATATGGTATTTGCTAATACAACTTTACACCTTGGTACCATATTTCTCTGACACAGAATTACACACCTATCTGATTATTTAACAGAGAAACAAACATATTTTTACTACATCACCCATGTTTACGCAATTACACCGTTGGATAACTTCACACTTATGAAATTGTGTTTTGTCTGTACATTGTGACTTGTTCATATTTTTTCGGAACCATTGTGATACTATGAGAGCTTAGAATGATGTATTTGGTAAGGGAGCATGATGTTAAAGTACGTTTGAGGTAGATGACACTATTGAAATGAGCAGAGAATTTTTTTTAGGTTTTGACATTATTGCAGAAAGCTACGACGTTTTTGAGATTTGACTGAGGTGTTATGATGTTATTATTACGATGACGATGTGTATTATGCTATTGAGGTATGTTTATGATCAATAAGATGATACTATATGAGGAATTTGATTATGCTACGTATTTCTTATGATGAAATATTGAAGAAGCGTCGACGAATATGTATATGTATAATAAGGTAAGGAATAATGAGTAGTGGTTAGGGACTCTGACTTGTGAAAAAGGATGTTGGAAACCAAGAATCGTACTTTAAGAGTTATGAAATGTGTGTAAATGCGTGAATGTATCACAATGCTGGCGAAAATTTTTTGGACACTGTAACATTTACAGGATTTTGTTTCTACACATTTGTAACACAAATTTTCGACTTGTGAAAATTTTATATGAGACTGTCACTGTAGCGGAAACTGCTGTCGTAAATATTTCAGTATGAAAGGTAAGTGACCTTGACGAAATGCGTTTTGGGCACCCAGCTGAGAGATAGTCGTCTGACAAAAGAAAGCCATTAGGTGGAGAAAAAGAAAAAGAGGCCATTATCCTCGCTATTGACATTCCTTTGTAGAAAGCATCGCAAATACGACACACTCAAACTTGAAAACATATGATGACACTGTGGAGCTCTTAATTTATGATATTTACTGGAATGCCTAATGAAATGACGAGAAATATTTTTATGTCTATACACCTGATTATGACTACTGACTTTCTAGTTGAAAGATACCTTATGAAATGCCATATGGCTAATGAATGATGTTTCATGCCTTCCTTTCTACATATTTGCTCATTTTCTTTAATATCTAGTTTCTAGTTGCACTGCAGCATTGGTTATTATAAAATTTAATAGATGTACTAATATCACTATTTTCTGTCTACAGACCCAGTAAAGAATACGTTTATGATGTACTTTCTTAGAAAAAAGAGCACAAATAATCATTTCCCTTCACAGGATTTGCATACATGTTTTCTTTTCAACTACTTGGTAATATTTCTCATAGAATAAGTTGTGGTACACCACTTTAGTTGCATAGCCATTAAGTTGTGAATATACATTTCCCTTGACTGCATTGTTGTCTTTAGTGTAATATTTTTTCTGCTTGAGCTATGTCATGTTTAGATATAAGTTATTGCATTTGCTGCTGCTGTTTGCCAGGCATAGTGCTACTAAATCCCCATGGTATGGTGGCAGCCAATGAACAGTGCCGTTTTAGCCTCACTGCATGGGCTGAGAATAATGCCGGTCACTCCTGAGTGTGGAGCAAGAACACAGATGGAGACAGAGCATTCCCACTTGCTATGTGTGTTCCATGTGTGCTTTCAGTCACTGTTTCCTCCTTCAGACGAGTGTAAGTATGCTACGAGACTACTTTGTTTCAAAGACTAGAGCAATTATGCGAAGAGCAAAGCCATCTGAACTAGACTGTGTGACCAGTTGAGCAATATGCTTTCTCAAGTTCGCGTGCTCGTCAGTATGTCGAGCATTATACTCCGTTTACTGACTCTGTTCGTGTACTATGTGAGTTACTGGTATGATGGCTCAAATGGTTCTAAGCACTATGGGAATTAACATCTGAGGTCATCAGTTCCCTAGACTTAGAACTACTAAAACCTAACTAACCTAAGGACATCACACACATCCATGCCCGAGGCAGGATTCAAACCTGCGACCTTATCAGCAGCGCGGTTCTGGACTGAAGCGCCTAGAACCGCTCGGCCAGAACGGCCGGCTACTGCTATGCATCTACTTGTTATACAGAACTGAATTTAGAGTATTTTCTCAAAATTTAACCAGAGTCCACTTTCCGAGAACCACGAAATTATTCTTCCAAAAAGGAGAAGCATTAACTGCTTTTACTGTTTGTTGCCTTCTGTCTAATGAGATTTATCACAACTATAGCAGACAATTGTCTGCTTGAATATTTTTGGCATCACTCATACAGCCAGCCTCATAACGATTTTATCTGTTGCACCCACGTAAAAAACCTAACTACCTTCAACAATTAATATTTTAACTAAATTAAAACGCCAACATTATTAAAATTTTCTTTTCCTATACCCTTATTTGACCTTCTGTTGTAAATCGTGTATGCCTTCTGTTGCTAGAAGAGTTCTAACGTTTGCTGGTAAAGCCCACCCTAAGGACATCAGACGTTGTATTAGTTTCGTAGCTTTTTGATACCTTCTGTCGCAACCGAAAGTTCTTCAAATATGTCAGGAATGGTAGCGGATCCAAAACTGAACACCGTGCCACTCCCTTGATCATTTCTCCACACTTATTAAAATTTTCTAACATTGTTTGAGTTCGCTTTTTTTATGTTTTCCGTCGTTCCTTAGCTGTTTCTACACTCCTGGAAATTGAAATAAGAACACCGTGAATTCATTGTCCCAGAAAGGGGAAACTTTATTGACACATTCCTGGGGTCAGATACATCACATGATCACACTGACAGAACCACAGGCACATAGACACAGGCAACAGAGCATGCACAATGTCGGCACTAGTACAGTGTATATCCACCTTTCGCAGCAATGCAGGCTGCTATTCTCCCATGGAGACGATCGTAGAGATGCTGGATGTAGTCCTGTGGAACGGCTTGCCATGCCATTTCCACCTGGCGCCTCAGTTGGACCAGCGTTCGTGCTGGACGTGCAGACCGCGTGAGACGACGCTTCATCCAGTCCCAAACATGCTCAATGGGGGACAGATCCGGAGATCTTGCTGGCCAGGGTAGTTGACTTACACCTTCTAGAGCACGTTGGGTGGCACGGGATACATGCGGACGTGCATTGTCCTGTTGGAACAGCAAGTTCCCTTGCCGGTCTAGGAATGGTAGAACGATGGGTTCGATGACGGTTTGGATGTACCGTGCACTATTCAGTGTCCCCTCGACGATCACCAGTGGTGTACGGCCAGTGTAGGAGATCGCTCCCCACACCATGATGCCGGGTGTTGGCCCTGTGTGCCTCGGTCGTATGCAGTCCTGATTGTGGCGCTCACCTGCACGGCGCCAAACACGCATACGACCATCATTAACACCAAGGCAGAAGTGACGCTCATCGCTGAGGACGACACGTCTCCATTCGTCCCTCCATTCACGCCTGTCGCGACACCACTGGAGGCGGGCTGCACGATGTTGGGGCGTGAGCGGAAGACGGCCTAACGGTGTGCGGGACCGTAGCCCAGCTTCATGGAGACGGTTGCGAATGGTCCTCGCCGATACCGCAGGAGCAACAGTGTCCCTAATTTGCTGGGAAGTGGCGGTGCGGTCCCCTACGGCACTGCGTAGGATCCTACGGTCTTGGTGTGCATCCGTGCGTCGCTGCGGTCCGGTCCCAGGTCGACGGGCACGTGCACCTTCCGCCGACCACTGGCGACAACATCGATGTACTGTGGAGACCTCACGCCCCACGTGTTGAGCAATTCGGCGGTACGTCCACCCGGCCTCCCGCATGCCCACTATACGCCCTCGCTCAAAGTCCGTCAACTGCACATACGGTTCACGTCCACGCTGTCGCGGCATGCTACCAGTGTTAAAGACTGGGATGGAGCTCCGTATGCCACGGCAAACTGGCTGACACTGACGGCGGCGGTGCACAAATGCTGCGCAGCTAGCGCCATTTGACGGCCAACACCGCGGTTCCTGGTGTGTCCGCTGTGCCGTGCGTGTGATCATTGCTTGTACAGCCCTCTCGCAGTGTTCGGAGCAAGTATGGTGGGTCTGACACACCGGTGTCAATGTGTTCTTTTTTCCATTTCCAGGAGTGTATATTCTTCAAGATATGGTCTCTCTGCGCAGCTAAATCTCATTTCCCTACAGGGGAATTAAAACTAAACATATCTACAGTCATTATACAACGTAATAATTATATATACAAAACTAATATACATTACTGAAAACTAAAAATGCTTCACAAATAAGAAGAAGCGAAAAGCGTTTGACACAAAACAAACAGCCTTTCATTTTGTTTGTTTAGATGGATTACATCTTGAAGAATTGTTTAAACTATGCAGCATAAATTTCTTTATTGTGTTTGTTCATTATTATTCACACTAATAGTTTCTAAAGCTGTCAGTTCCATGAAACTTAAGTTTCCTAGGAGAGTAACATAATCTACACAGCTAAATTACCTGAAAAGAAGATCGAAGAATAACACCAGAAATAACCCGTTTGTTTGCAATGGATACTATGTCTCTGTGTGTGGAGTTTCCCCAGAACATTACTGTAAAGTTAAGTTTCTGATATTTCCATTATCAATTGCAAGTCCGCCGCCATAGATAGGGACTGACGACTACCATGAGAAGGATCCGGGTTCGGTTCCCAACTCTGTCTGGGACTCTTTTCCTTGGTTTGAGGGCTCGACCGAGGTGTAACCAGCCTCGTGAAACCAACTGAGAAGCTATGTTCTTGAGAACCAGCGCCTCCATGTCACTGAAATGACAACTACCCCGAGAGCGGTGCAACGACCCCACGCCCCTCCATATTGCATCCAATGACGCCATTGTTAGAGGATGAAACGGCGGTCGGTCGTTACCGATGCGCCCGTTATGGCCTGTGGACGGAGCTTTCGTTGATTATAAGTCGAGCAAATGTTCCTCTGCTGTATTTAAAAAATTTAAGTCGGACGTCGTAAATGTCACAGTTGCTTCATTTCATCATCTTCGGTAATTTCTACCCAATTTGAAAGCGTCCTTCTGACTGTAATCCTCATACCCCCCTATACCTCCACCCCTTCTCTCTCTCTCTCAGATTCCTCCACCCCCCCCCCCCCCTCCTTTCCCACTCGCTCATTTTCCACCGTCTCCGGTACTATTTCTGTCTGTCTCTCTCTCTCTCTCTGTGTGTGTGTGTGTGTGTGTGTGTGAGTGAGTGAATGGGTTGGTGTGTGGTTCCACCAGCTGCAAGACGAGGTCATCGCCCCCCGCAGCCGCTTGCTCCTGCCCGGCGTTTCCTCTGCAACTGACGGCTGTGAGCACCGCGTTGGCGCACGTGACCTGAAAAAGAGCAGATGGTGCTTGCTTGTCTGGCACTAGCCACACCGCAGTCTCTACAGAAGGGGCAGTCGTTACGCGTGAACACGCCCCCTCCCCAGTCCCTTCCCCTGTTCGATGCCCTCACTCCCCCGTTGCTAACAGTTTTTCAATACTACCGCTACTCATGTGGCTCACGTACATCTCACAGTCGACTGCCCTGTGTCCGAACACTAACTGAATGGTCGTTACACTGCCGGTCGCCCTTGCAGTTCACTTGGCTGGTCGCTGTCAGGTTGCACGTGCTCGGTGCTACCAGACGGACTCGTATTAAATCTCTGCTCCATCTCTGACTAATATCTGTGGAAAGGCAAAGTGTTTCAGTAGAACGATACGATCACTGTCTAAGTTTCAGAACGCGTCAGTGATAAACGGCATCCGATATTGCACTCCAATATCAAGTGCTGAGAACCTTACCCAGCAGCTGTTAGGATGAAAGGCTGCCACAATGTCTGTAAAACCGTCCATACATTTACCTCAAATAGTGTGCACTGCTGCCCTGAGGAAATATAATTTCAGAAGAAACAATTATCCCCAGAGTTCTCTCGAATCTTCAGCAAATACGCCGATGAAGAGAGCATGTGGACATCCAACAACAAGTTGGGTCCTGAGACTACTGCCGGGAGAGAATATTTTTCACACTGAACTACAATCATGCTTTACTGGCGAAGCGATATGCCAACAAAATGTTGAACGCTGATGAATATGTTGATACACCGCAGAAAGGCAAAAATTTTCATTTTTGACACCTGAACATATTACGTCTAACACAGTTTTAATGTTCATAGAAATATACACAGTTTTAACCTTAATGTGCTGCTTCGCTTGGTTTTCTGATGGCATCTCTCCTTTTTCATTAGTTAATAAGCTGTAAAATAATATAAACACTCAGCATAAAAATTAAAGGTGAAGTAATGAATTAAAATTTGAGCCATAGCCACGACTTGAAACCAGCTGCTTCCTTAGAAGATGCGCGAACCACTACACCGCAATAGCAATATGGCTATCAACCCTGCACGGGCTACCCTCCTCCAGTGCCCTCTACAGAACAACAGTTCACGCTTTTAATCCATTTTCCCCTTGTTAAATGGTGTTTCGCTGAGGTTCTTCGATATTGCTGTCTTACCCGAACTTTGTACATAAAGAGAAAATCCTGCCTGGACCTCAGGCGTAGGTGAACTATTGATCTATAGGAATTACATTTTCCTGGAGACACATGAGCCTCAACTTCATCGGTGTATTTGCTGAAGATTCGAGAGAAATCTGGGAATAATTGTTTCTTCTGGATTTATGTCTTACCAGGAGAACAGTTAACCCTATTTGAGGCGGACGGTTTAAGAAGGGGAAAATGAGCTGATGGCGTGAATTGAAGTTTGTGCTAGTTAGGACAGTGGAATAGGGTTGTCCACTTAGGTGTGCTAACCACAATGCGGCGGTGGTAGGTGGCTAGCACATCTACCTAATAAGTAAGAAACCCCAGTTCCTCCCAGCTGTAGTACAAATTTTAATTTATTACTTGGCACCTATTGTCATCGAAGATAAAGCTGAGACTCGTATGTCTCCAGAGAAATGTATTTCTAAGTTTTGTATAAATTATATAAAAAAAGAAATAGTTCTTTTGTCTTACATCCTTATCAAATTGTTGTCAATGTGTTATCTGTTGTGAAGGCGTAGTACAACAGTATCGCAACATTAGTACAGAGTTTTTGTGGTTTATTTAATTCAAAAACATAACGTTCTCATATTCTCTGTTTTCTAACGATACGACGGTTGACTTTCGTTAGTCAATAAACAGAGTTCTGCCAAAACGTTACATGTCACTGGTAAATTATATATGTCATGCAATTACATGTATAACGGAGAGTCATTATATGTTTAACAATGCATCGTACAACTCACATATTTGAACAACTGGTGCCTCATTATCTTTGTTCTGCTGTCAATATGATGCAGAGTTACGCAACACGTTGTATAATTGCTAAACATGAATTCCGTGAACAGTGATTTACTCAACTCGGCTTGCTCTGTTCGTCCATGGGCCCGAAATAGCGGCTACATTGATGTTCTGTTACTAGATGATGCTACGTATTGTTACCTAGTGAAGAAAATAAAAGGTAAACCAATACCTAGCACACCATTCTTAAAGGGAAGATGTGAATGTAATTTCGGACGTACTGTACTAGATACTAGATACAGATCACATGCTCGTACAGCGTAACGCGTAGTGCGCTAGCTAGTGAGACAGCAAGATAAGCCAAACCAGAATCGCCGGCTGGTGCGCCGGCCCGCATCACTGTCGTTTCCCACGCTCGTTTTTACAAATTCTGGACTCGTCCCAACATTTTGTGGGTAATAATACCTGCGCATATCGTGATGATTCGGATAGTGGCAGCTGTCGCGGATACTGCGCCGCCTGCAGATCATACAGAACAAAGTGCTACGAATCATTATCAATGCTCCACGCTACACACGCACCGTGGAACTTCACAAAGAATACCACCTTGAAACCCACAAGGAAGTATTCAAGCCGGCCGGTGTGGTCGCGCGGTTCTAGGCGCTTCAGTCTCGAACCGCGTGACGGCTACGGTCGCAGGTTCGACTCCTGCCTCGGGCATGGATGTGTGTGATGTCCTTAGATTAGTTAGGTTTAAGTAGTTCTAAGTTCTAGGGGACTGATGACCACAGATGTTAAGTCCCATAGTGTTCAGAGCCATTTTTTTTTTTTGAAGTATTCAAAACACACGCCACACGACTATACAGGAACTCGAGATACTCGAACAATCCTTTCATACTTATTCTGGGAAACTACGATCACAACCATAAGTGGAAACATAAGTGACCAAAGACACTGCTAGCTAGGGCATAACCACCTATGGGTAGCTAACATACACCGACAAGCGACAAACGTCTGAAAGCCGCGCTCCATATCAGCAACGTTGACTGGAAATTACTGACTGCTATTAGAGCCGACCTACAGACCACAACAGGGAAAGCGACGAGCTCGCCCACTGACGCACAAACAAATCGCCATCACCCTACACTGTACATCTGATATATGACCTATCGGACACAAAAACGATGATAAACCAAACTGTTGCAGGTTGCTGACGCTGATCGAGAGTTCAACACCAGCACCCAGCAGCAGCCGCCGAGAAACAGCACCGCACAACGTCAAAGTTATCGACATGCATGATACCCACTACTAACAAAGCCTACCCTGCATGACCTATCGCAGGCAGCAAGACATCCGCTACTGCTCTTACCACCCGACCTAACTGATCGCAGAGGATTTCTTCCCTTGGCTCTTTCCTCGGCATTTTTTTCCTTTGCCTTTCAAACCGCTACCCTTCGTTCGACTTCGACCCAATCTGTCTCCAGATGAGCGCGTATTAATGGTTAACCTTAACCAGGCGTACGCAAACATCGCAGTGCCCCCATCCTGCGACACCTCACTCTAATGAAAACTAACCCTTATGCAAAGATGGCAGTAGACCTTTTGAGTTGGGCATTATAACGGTGTGGGCGTGGAGGAGCTCCACCTCTTACAAAAAAAAAAAAAAAAAAAAAAAAAAAAAAAAAAAAAAAAAAAAAAAAAAAAAGGAAAACAAAATGTTCCACACGGTCGTCTGGCTTACCCAGTGCCGGCTGGCCACTTGCCTTATCCTGAAACTGGGATCGTATCCTTAGAACACATTTTATCTTCACCTTCGTCCGTCTCGGTAACTGTGGGGCAGCAACACGCACTGCTTAGTGAAGAGATCCAGGTTCGAGTCCCAACCGGATCGGAGAATTTCTCCGCTCGGAGATTGGGTGTTGTGTTGTCCTTACGCTCGTATCGTCATGAAAGACATAAAGACATTCTACAGTTGAGATAGCCCTATGAACACGTCCACCATGGAAGTTATTCCATGATGTCTTAACACATTACCTACCACCCTGTCCTCTTATCACTGTTTTCCATATATTCCTTTCCTCCCAGAATCTGCGGTCAACCTCCTCATTGCATATCTAACCAGTCCACCTAATTCTCAACATTCTTCTGTAGAAACACATTTCAAGTGCTTCTATTCTCTTCTGTTCCTACAGTCCATTTCATTACCATATAATGCCGTGTTCCAAACGTTCATTATAAGAAACTTTTCCTCAAATTGAGACCTAAGTTTGATATTAGTAATGTCCTTTTTGCCAATGCTAGTCTTTTTGTTAATGTCCTCCTTACTCCGCCGCTAGGTATCAGAATTCCTTAACTTTATCTACATCGTGATCGCCAGTCCTGATGTAAAGTTTCTCACTGTTCACATTTCTACCATTTCTCAGAACCTTCATCTTTCTTCGATTTGCTCTCAGTCCGTAGTTTGTAATCATTAGACTGTTCATTCCATTCAGCAGTCCATGTACGTATTCTTCACATTCACTGAGCATACCAACATAATTAGCGAATCTTATCATTGATATTCTTTCAAATTTAATTTTAATTCAATTCTTGAACCTTCCTATCATTTTCCTCATTGCTTCTTTGATGTATAGATTTAACAGCAGGGGCGAAAAACTACATCCCTTTCTTAAACCCTTTTCGATTCGAGCGCTTCGTTCTTGGTCTCCCACTCTTACTGTTCCCACTTGGTTCTTTTATATATTGTATATTACCCATCTTCTCCTTAGTTTACCCCTATTTTTCTCAGAACTTTGAATATCTTGCACCATTTTTCCGGACCCATACACATAATACTAGGAAAAAAAGATCTTTATTACACATTATTAAAGATGTCAGAGTACCAGAAAGAAAGCCAATACCAAAACACTGGGATGAAAAATAATCTTCATTAGTCACAGCGTAACCTTACACTTACACAGGAAGAAGCCATTTGCTCAGCCATGAAAATATACCATCTCACTTACGAACTAAAGATGGTGAATCACGTTCTCAAACGTCTGTACTGAATCGCTGTAGTCTAATCTTCTCCCTTGCCTTTATGCCATAGCTTCTTGAAGTCGGAATTTTGATTCCTGTCGCCTCCACCCTTCCCCCTCCCCAGGAAATTGTGTACGCCATCTGTTTGCGCCTAGTGGTATCCATGTGGAAGTGTGAGAAAGTTTATCTAACACATTCAGGTGTAAGGTGTTTCACATACAACGCAGCTGCTGGGTAGTATGATGCTGTGCAAGAAACACTACCCCAATAGTCTATGATCGCTGCATACACTCCCGTTTCCGAACACTACAGAGGGTAGCGTACTGCTTTTAGCTGATGCTTCACGCTTTAGGATCGGCCTTCAAAAGAAGTCTCAGAAAATGGTTGCGCTGTTTAGAACTTTACATGAGTAAGTAGCATCTGCTCAGAGAACTGAAACCTTACAAAGTAGCAGTAGCATGATGAGGGATCAATCCATACACTTTTACTTCAAAAGACACCATGCTCGTCACGGACCGTATACATGTTATAATTTCCACTAGTGTCATTTAGATTTTTAAGTCATTTTAGTGTGGCTAAGTTGCTGTAAATAACAAACAGTAATGTGTGACGTTCCACACTATAAAATCCATACATGTTTGACAGTACTTTCATTAAATAATCAGGGCTGATAAATCAGAAACTACTCACGTGCTGAAAACGCAGCATGTCGTGAATGGCAGTAAAAATCTAAATGGATGTGAGTTCATGTCAGCATTCACCATACACAAAATCTCTATATAGTATCAAAATACACAATCAAATGAAACTGTATGATTGCAGAGACCTTTTCAGATATCAGACATCTGTGATTCATATATGTAGACTGTAGCGACGAATGAAAATTTGTGCCAACGTCGGAATTCGAACCCAGGTCTCGAGCCAGCAGGTTCGAATCAACTGTCAAAAATCTGTAGTGGAATCATATAGTTCCATTTGATTGAATCACCTAAGTCTAGGTTTCATGCAGGATCCCCCATTTCGTTCTGTGCTGGTGCGCTATTACAGTACATCTGGAGAGCCTCTGCAATGGTGTTCGAGTTTAGGGGGAACGCCAAGTGGGCTGAGGCGTGAATGGGGATTTTAGCTGAGGGAGGCATGCTAGGGTATTCCGTGCAGTTGCCCAAGGCCACTGTGCCACGGTGGCGTAGTGGTTGCCCATCGGCCTATTAGCAGGACACCCGAGTTCGAATTCCGTCCTTGGTACAAATTTTCATTCGATGCTTCAGTCAGCATGCATAAACACCAAAACAAACAGTTTCGTATGTGCACGTGAGACAGTTATATCAGTTTCAGTGCAGGTTATTTCATCGAGGTACTGTCAAACATGTATGTCTTCAGCTTGTGGAATGTCTGATTTTAACATTTGTTATTTATTGGAGCTCAACCACTTGAAAACGAAATATGTCTAAATTCTAACTGTGGAAATTATAGTAAACAGTACATTCGATGGCGAACATAGTCACTTATGAAAAAAATCTAAACGAGGCCGTAAGCCGAAGACAAATACTGTTGTCATAGCTTGTGCTCGTGGTCAGTACTGTAACAGTGCATGATGAGCATGATGAAGAGGTTGATACTGAAACAATCTTTGTTTCTTAAAAAGTATGTCTCCTTTAATAGTGTTACCAGAGCTCGCAGATCACTCAAATTTTGAAAATCTTAAACAGTTGCCTCATAACTGGAATCTTGTGTGCAATGAGTACAACACAAATTACTGTAATGGTCCTTTTCCATCAAACAACAATTTATGATAGATGTTTGAACAATGTAACACCTCTGATTATTTCCCAATAAATTCCAGCACGGCGTCAATGTATTAAGTACGTTTTTGAAACTCCAGATTGTTTAGTAGGGAGTGAAATAACGTCCGGCTTCGGAGAGTGTGTCACATGGATTCAAATACTTCCTAGTCGTGACTTTGTGTAAGCGCCCTTTCATCAGCCTCTTGGTAATTCAAAGTACTTGAAAAACGGTTTTCTCTCAACCTAGAGTGTTCGTGTCACCGCCAGACACCACACTTGCTAGGTGGCACCCTTTAAATCGGCCGCGGTCCGTTAGTATACGTCGGACCCGCGTGTCGCCATTATCAGTGATTGCAGACCGAGCGCCGCCACACGGCAGGTCTAGTCTAGAGAAACTCCCTAGCACTCGCCCCAGTTGTACAGCCGACTTTGCTAGCTATGGTTCACTGTCTACATACGCTCTCATTTGCACAGACGACAGTTTACCATAGCCTTCAGCTACGTCATTTGCTACGACCTAGCAAGGCGCCATATTCAGTTACAAGAATGTATTCTGAACAGATAATATTGTGAATCATGTACCATCAAGAGCGACGTTCATCATTAATGGATTAAAGTTAAGTATCAAACTAATTACATCCGCTTTCTGAATTCTAATTCCATGTCATGTTCCAGACCTCACGTCAGTATAGTTCTTCCCTCTTCACGCCAGCCTGCGTGAGCTAAAACGTGTGCATTTCGGCCTCCACTAGTAACACGGTGTTGGCTCTTCTGCCAACACAACATAGAGAGTGATCAGCTATGCGATGTATCTGTGCCTAATTTCACAGACCACTAGATGCCAGTAACACGAGCTGAGTAGACGCGCATCGGTCGAGTTATGCATTAATCGCAGACCGTGGCAGAGCCGACTAATTGAAGGGTGACGGTTGAGGTGGTAAGCTGCCTGAACTCGCTTTGGTACGGGCTTACAGAATTCGAACAGTTAATGTTACTATTTCAGTAATTTTGAACGGGAGTTGATATCATGGAGCACAACTTTTTTGTTCGGCATCTGTCAGAACTTGTATGTACTTTGCTGCTATCACCTATCGTTAGAGGATTGACATTGTTTGAAGAGGCTACCACCTAAATAGCACACCCGTCTTCTCCTTAACATGAAAACGTTGACCCGAGGAGAAAAGGCCTCCCGACATCCAATTCTCCTGCTGAAACGGTTTTCTTTTGCAGTAAAATATCAGTCCTCTTAATGAGAGGAAGAGGCAGTTGCACTCTGCAGTACAGAAAGCTACTGTCTTAGGGTCACTACAGATCTAACGATAACTTCCCACGGTGAAAACACTGCTTTCTTTGACTTTCAGGAGTAGTTGAGTGTTTCAGAGGGAAAGGCGTGTTTTTATACGACGAACGTTTAGCGACTTTCAGCGGCAAAGAGAGTGCGAAGGTAGATGACTTCGGATTGTATAAGTGCCGTCAACGACGTTAAAACCATGCAGCCTGTAAAATAATTTCAGATATTATCAGACGTTCGGGAATGAAAGACCGATTGCATGTAGTTTCGATAAATAACCGATTCCTGTAGACAGGGATATATTTGGCTAATAGGACAAATCAAAAGAACGCAGTAATTCTGCTAAATGTCAATTGTAAATAACTTACAGTTCTAATAACCACAAATATTTCGAATAGTTTTCTGAGTTTAGCACCAGGCATACAAAACCAGATTTACACCCGAGAATTTTTATTGGTTAAACTGATATACGCTACCTCTTCTCTATTCTGTCAATGCTCCGAACTGTACTAACATTTAATAACCGACAGCAGTACACAATATTCGTGGATACACAGTCGTCTTTGAGAGAGACTGTATTATTATCCAGTACCATCACAGACATTAACGTGTATAAATTTCAGTTGGAGATGAGACGTGGTATCAAATTACATCGGCACAGGATGTCGGATACAATTTAAACATTGTATCTTAATTAATACTGAATTAATTAATATAGTCACATTAAAGCGTCAGTTAGATCATGAACATTCAACAGAGGAAGCTTGTTATGCTAGCGACACAATACAACCGAATCCGAATAATAGGTGTCCAAATAGTTTGTTAATTTTAAATTTTGAAGAAAAGTAATTAATTTTAGTTGACACACAAATGTTATGAATATGGTACCGCATCAACTGACTGGTCGTGGAAGTCTAAGCAAATATATTAGTTAATTTCATTTTCAAATGTCACTCATACTATATTCTTGCAAACTCAGTGCGATCAAATAATTATAAATAGTGATTCTCATTATGTGAGGGACTACTTGAAATTGTAATGTGTTTATTTCCGTTTAATCTTTCTGTTCGCAAAAAAGAAGTTACTTAAATGTAATTTGACTCAAAAATTATGACGTAATTAATGACCGTTCTTAAGTAAAACCACTGGTGGTACTACATGGTACCGAACTCTCGTTTGGAACAGTCGTGTGGCAGGTCTTCCGATCTGTTAAAGAATTTCTTTAGTAGTATTAAGTTGGTAACTTGCCTGTCGTTTCTGTAGCTGTTTCAGCAATATTAGCGTAAGCAAAACTGCCGGGGTTCATTTTTTATAAAGTAAACACAGAGCCAGTTACGAAACAACCACCGCTTCGAAATTTAAGATTTCTGTATACGATTTATTTCAATTAGCAACTGCCGCTTAAGGAGCCAAGGTGGGAGCGCTGCCCAAGACCAAGATCTGTAAATAGTGCGTATCACAGTTAGTAGCGAATAATGACATTGGTGAAAGTGTGTAAGGGAAAAGGAACGAGGCACCCAATAACAGTTCGCTTGTGTGGAAAAATTCAAACCGAATCTGAATGAAAAAAAAGTCTGCTAGTTTTTACCTTTCAATACAGTTAGTCTTAGATAGCGAATTTGTGGACCTACAAGCCTAGTCCACGCAAGCAAGTGTGAGTAAAGGACAGCATTTATATGTATTTTTCAGGCAGACATACTAGTTCTTGTGATCTTTATTTCGCTGATTTAGAACCTGTCAGAACTGGTTAGGAATTTCGCACGAAAGGAATTTATAAAACTCATAAAAGCCACCTGATGCTGTTTAACACTTTTTTTCTTATATTATACCAGTCGCCGTCTTAAATCAGCATGAGTTCGAGAAATATTATCAAGATAGCGTTGGCTGATGGTTCATTGACATCAAAAGTATTGCCAGGACACAGGAGACAGCTTTATCGAGCATTATGGTATTCATGAAAAATTTAAGAGAGCCCTTTGCATAGTGCAAAAGAGACTGTGCATAAATACGGATGCCTGATACTCCGGTGTTCTGCGTGTACTTCAGATGTCCCTTCCCTGTTGTGCTACTAACATGCAATAACGTAAAATGTAATCATGTTGTGCTGCTAATACAGGGTGTCCGGGATAAACATACAATAATATAAAATGTTATAATTTGAGAAGTATCTGAGATATTTGTTGACGGTATGTTTTTTACACACCTAATACACTTCGATATGCGCACCGTAAGTTGCGCAACAGACATATAATCTGTATTCCACCTCTCTCCAAGTGTTCTGCAGCATTGGATTTGCGATAGCTGCGATGGCGCAGATCTAGAATATCGGGAACTGCTTTATCGGAAATTGGATTCTTGAGGACTCCGCTGGAAGGACTGCCTACTTGCTGTGGTGGCCTGACATGGAGAGCAAACTCTCAGTTTCCCGAAGCCACCGGTGCCATTCCTTGATTCTTACGTAAGTGGGAATATCGTCAGTTGGTCGCAGTCATTACTCGCGTCGAAAACGACGTTGTACCAGTTTATCGTCAGTGGAAGCGCAAGCGCGCAGAAACACCTGCTGTGGAAGCCACAAACGTGCGTTAACATGAACAAAGGAGTTACGCCCATGCGCACCAACTGCCGCAAACAAACACAGAAAACCTCTCGTGTTACCATACTTGTAGAAACAAACCGTCAATAAACAACACAATTACGTCTCAATTTGTACCATTTTATATTATTATATGTTTAACCCGATAATCTTGTATTTCTCAACTTATTGTAATTTAAAACTGAATCGAATCGAAAATAATAAAATTATTAATGTAAAATCTTCTGGGGGATCAATTATATCTCTGCCGAATCATTTATGTGGTCTGGAGCGCAGGTGCGAAAAGCAAATCGGAATTCATATGTTTATTATTAAGCAAGCGATTAACCGCGATGAGTGAATGTGAAAAGTTAAAGCTTTATGCGGAATTATTATTCGAAGCCAGATACACCAGTTCCGTCGACCATACGGTACCAATTACACCAACCAAGAGCACCTCTCTGGCAGCCTAAAAATAACTTTCCACGGGTACCTCCACTTTCCTTCGAAATTCTGTAAAAAGCCTGTTTCAGTGGATTAGCCAACATACCACCTACATCAATCCTCTCGCAGCCATTAGTCTCCTGGTAAAGTGGGAGAGCCTCAGGAAAGTTAGTAACGACAACGGAGGAAATCATGACGAACAAGGGTTGCCATCCGTCTCGATAAATCGGGACCGTCTCCGTTATGGACCTTCTTATCCCGACATACCAACAAGACCCAATTTTGAAACTTTCTCACAGATTAATACTGTGTGCCGGACCAAGACTCCAACTCGGGACCTCTGCCTTTCGTGGGCAAGTGCTCCACCATCTGAGCTACCCAAGCGCAACTTCTGATCCGTCCTCACAGCTTTTAATTCCTCCAGTACCCCGTCTGCTACCCTCCAAACCTATGGCTTAGCCATGTCTCCGCAATATCCTTTCTTCCAGGAGTGCTAGTTACGTGAAGTTTGGAAGGTATGAGACGAGGTACTGGCTGAATTAAAAACTGTGAGGAGAGGTCCTGATTCGTGCTTGGGGAACTCACATGGTGCCGGCACGGTAGCTCAGCGTGTTCGGTCAGAGGGTTGTCTGCCCTCTGTAATAAAAAAACTGAGTTAATCGATCAACAACGAACTTAAACGGATGTATTACGACGTCCGCCCCGAGCAGATTCAACGAACAAAAGCGAACAAAATGAGATTAAAAAAAAATGGTAGAGCTCTTGACCCCGAAAAGCAACGGTCCCGAGTTAAGGTCTCGGTAGGGCACACAATTTTAATCTGCCAGGAAGTTTCATATCAGTGCACACTCCGCTGTAAAGTGAAAATTTCATTCTAGATCCGATTTTGGTAAATACTGTCACAACCTTGGCTGAAGTAACGCCATCTGTTAGCGCAACATGTGAATGCAGTCTCAGTTAGTCTTGTTTATGTCAATACGGCGAGTTTTTATCCGGACGATACGGCCTTTCTGACAACTGGACGACACTTGGACCAGCTGATCGCTAGGATGCAACGGCAACTTGCTGTAATGGAACGCTGGGCGCTGCAAAATAAGATAACGATCAACCCGACGAAGACGGCAGCCGTTCTGTTCACACGGAGGAAACCAGTTCTGAACGCCAGACTACAAATAGCTGATCAATTTATCCCGTGGTCGCCGGGAGTGAAGTACCTCGGTGTCTACCTTGACAAAAAATTACTCTTTACGCAGCATATTGACGACAAGAAGACGGCAGCGCAGAAGATGGCCAGGTCATTGATTCCGTTCCTGAAGAGTATGGATCTATACTCTAAGACTAAACTCCAGTTGTATAAGGCAACGGTGGAACCCACAATGTTATATGGCTGCACCTCGTGGGGAACTAGATGCGTCTCCAACTACAACAAACTCCAAACGCTGCAAAACATTTGCTATCGATGGATCACAGGAGCTCCATGGTGGACAAGAAACATCGACATCCGCACAGCACTCCACGAGACCAATATACAAGAGAAAGTCCATGGCAAGGCTCTACGAGTTTTTGACAAAATCGATGCCCTTAGGGACGAAGTTCGACAATTAGAATAGGTAGGAACGGTAAACCCTGCAAGATGGCACAAGTATCAAGTACCGAAGTCAATAACGTTTCACCCCCCATAGGCAATCAGTCATAACACGAGGAAGCAGTCACACATAACAGCCTAGACACATGTCACCCTCCACAGCAGATAGACATCACCAAAGACAGCAGGCTAAAGGACCCATTGAGTGCCCAAGCCCAACTGAATGTGTAATAAATAAAGTGTTTTTCTTTTATCCTTACATCCCATCCTAGAAGAATAAGTCACCAAGGATGATCTCTTCAGCTCGCACTACAAAAAAAAAAAAATATGTCAACAAGTTTATGTTGACAAGGTCGTCACACAGATGGAGTTGCTTGTTGCGCATTCTGTATCGATGATACAAGAAACTTGTAAATCTAGCGCCGTCATTCGAGAAAATATCAGACTTTTCCAGTACTAGTGGGCTGAAACTATTTAAACAGCGCCACTTGGAAGAATCAGGCGTTCCAATTTGAACAGCGATCTGAAATACGATTCTTTCTAAACGCAATACGAACAACGAGTGCAAGTTGGTAATGTTGGAACTGCTGACTGCGTTTGTACAGGGCGTGAAATGAACAGTGACGCTTACTTCGATGACTAAAGTGCTGCTGTCGACTGTTTGCCGTCTAATAAAGTTATCATAGCCTACGAAAATCCCTAACGATGGAAAGAGAAAGTGTTACTTTTCGAATGAATTTACAAAAGAGTAGTCATTTGTCAAGAAAGGATGTACGGATTAGGAAACGTTGTGTGAGATTTTTAGGTGTTTCATGTCAGTAACTCCCGGAGGTAAGACAAATGTGAGACATGACATTTCTACGAAGAATGGTATAAATGGATACGCGGTATCATCGACTCAAATCCTATTTCTCCATTCACGATTGAGGGAGATACCCAGGAAGAATTTCTCGTTGCTGCTCCAGAAATAACAACAGCTTATAAAGTTGTCAAGCGTCACCACTCCTTCAGTTCGATATAAAAGTAATGATTATAGTTTTTCAGAGTCTGTTTACCAAATTAAAACTGCGACAATATACTACAATGACGAGGCGAAAAGGTTTGCGATACAGTATGCATAAATACAGCTCACAAAACACAGCAAAGGAAGCACAGTATCACAAAAAACCTAAGTACAGAACACCCACTGTTGATACTTCCTGCCTGTTACGGGGATCGCGATATCACTTATTTATTGTTTTGTTTATTTCCTTCTGCTGCATTCCTTTTGCTGTTTGTATAGGCGTAATATTAAAGAAAAATAGTACACCAGGGAAAGTACCAGCACCTGCCAACAATGCGACCGGATTTCAGTCTGTCAGTTCAGGCTGTGCTGTAGCGGTTGCTGCCTAGTTTGCATGCACTTCGGATCACTCTCGTGATTGTTTAAGGAACGTTGATCTTCAGTTAATTAAAGTTCGTATAGAGTATTAGTCAGTGAAATTACTCATAGTATATTGTTTTGCCAAAAGATGATTTTTGTCGATGTCCGTCGTCTGTTTAATCACATAGGTAATATAAATCGCTGTTCTGCATACAAGTAACAACTTTTAATTGTCATCATCAGAGTCCTTGAGCTTCAAATAATGTCACTTGGAATGGCCGCAAAATTTCGCAAATACCGGTGACATTACTCTCGGCTTTGGACAGAAGAGAAATCAGAGCAGTGCGAATCGGAGTGTAACAGGCAGCTCGTCCCACGGGAAAGGTGACTCATTTTACATTCGCGTAACTGATAATGCCATCTGTGAACGGATGCACGACTTAACTAGAGTGCTATTTTAACTACCTTCCGTTTCAAATTAACAGCGCTTGCAACACATACTGCCTGTAATAACCGAAACTTGAACAATGTCTTTTGAACTTCAGTTGTGAAAGGAGCAACTGAGTAACGTGCGAACATTAAGTTTCGTTTTAAATTAGACACTTCTGAAATACAGACTGTTTTACGGCAGTGGAGCAATGAGTTGTGAAAACGATTCTAAGTCATATGCAAGGTTTCGTGGTGGCAGAGAGATCATTGAAGATGATCCACTTCAATGAGAATCCATGAGCCAAGATCTGGACAAGGTTTTTTGTTTGAGGGATCTAACACAAATTATAGTTAGAAAGGGGCTAACTCAGCCAGAAATTCAATATAGAATTCGACACGGATTCCAGTTGACCGTGAGGCTTTGTTTATGTTTAACTATTTCAGCTGTGTCTCAACACCACTTACACTATTCAACTATGATTACATAAGGAACCATTCTTCACAGCAACCATAGACTGTAAGGAAGGAGAGACACACAGGAATCAGTCGCACTACCATTAGTTTTTATTATTCTTCCAAAACTAGATTTCGGCTGTAAACGGCAATTTTTGCTGAATTTCAGTCGCGGCAGTACGTCATGATGTTCCTTCTGTAAGATCATATAATGACATGTACTGCCAAAAATCTGTTGAATTGTAACTCAAATCCATCGAAGATGGCTATTTATAGCTGAAATATAAATCTGCAAGAATAATAAAAACTAGTGGCATATGGGGGGGGGGGGTCTGGGTGGGCCTCCCCCCCCCCCCCTATCGATACTACATGTAACATCCACGAGTTAAATTTTAGCTACAGTGTGACGAGAAGAAATTATGCCTCTAACAGTTATAAACATTATCTATCCGACATATGGAAAAACAGTGAAAAATGGAAATAAATATCAATTATTTATATATATTTTTATGATGTAATTGGACATATCGATGTGTATCATTCAAAGACAATCATAATTGTAAATTCCTTTTATGATCTGCGTTTGTCTTCCTTTGTTTTTTACCTTCTTCTTGGCTGGCTTTTGTAGATAGCAGAAGCAAGACGTACATGAAACTGAGGTCTGTTAAGAAATTGCAATTATTTGTTAATTATTACTTGAGAACAGAGTTCATTATTATTATAAATATGAGTGAATAATTACATGTAACTTTAATTCCTCTCTCAATAAGCATTATCTGTGTTAATTATTTCTTTCCTCTGCAAGAAGCACAGCCATTGATGTTAGCGATTTGTATCGCGTTTTCATCTGTGTTTCTTACGAAAGTATCAAAGGTTTGCTTGATGAAAATTAGTCTAAATAGTGCACAATATGAAAGCAAAGTTAAATAAGCATTTCAAATACTTAACCTGTTAAAAGGAAATTTGCTCTAACAATAGAAAGTCTCTATCAATTGTCTGCCGCCATCTTAACAATTATTTCTGCAGCAAATTCAAATTACGCAAGTCTGCAGACATAAATGCCGATGGTAATAAAAATGTCTAAAAATAAATGTGCACCAGTGGTACTGAACTCATTTTAATGAAAATAATTTGAACCAGATTGGTTCTTTAAAAAACAGTGCTCATAGCACGATCCATATAACATACTTTTCTTGCTGATGTATGGAGCCGAAATTAATTAGGCACGAGTTGTGAGGAATATTGTTTCAGGTAACATACACCAGTGTTGTGCATGGCTGCTATTCGTTGGTTTTAATGATCATTTTGCTGAAGATAACTGTTTCCATCGTAATCAATAGTTGTATAGAATCTGTTGTATGAACTGTGATTTAGTGACACTTACACAACTTACAGACAACACTTTAATACAATGTTAACTTGGAGTTCCTTAGCAATTTGACCAAATCTTTAGCCAGGAGAAAAATTATTTAATAATTACTCACTGTAATAAAATAAGATTACCATTTTCATTTACAATTTAGTTCCATACCAAACCACTGAATAACAAATACATGTTGATCTTGCAAAAAGCCGAGACGCATAGTTTACTTTATCATGGTACATATTAACTCCCAATTAAAAAGCAAGAGTCAAAACTACAAAATCATCAAGACTCTGGCTATGCCACCCTTATATATATGTTTGAAGCTTGAATTACAATATCCCTATGTCAAGAATTAGACATATAGCATCCTGAAAGGTATCAGATGAAATACTTATATACTCATGAGCCAGAACTGCCATTACTCCACTTCTACTCGTTTCATACAGCATGACTTGCACTGACCAACTTACGACCCATGGCTGGCTGCTCAGAATACATTGAGCTTAGCATGGAGATCTTATCAGCTATACACTGTAGCCGTACCACGCTTCTGCATGTACGTTATGCATAGCATATTGGGGGTGGGGGTCTGGGGGAGGGGGCTCCCCACCATGGATACTACACAATGTCGCTGAAATTCTATTGAATGACCTTTGTGCATCTACTACGTTAATTGATGATCTGACTGGGATTCCTAAAATAACTGTGCTTCTCATTCTAAATGAAAATTTTATGCAAAAAGATGATTTGTTGTCGCTTTGTTCCCCATTCATTCAGTAACGATCAAAAAGATTGCTGAGTGGAACATTGGATAGACATTAAAATATCGGCATCTAGGAGATTGGTTGGTTGGTTGGTTTGGGGAAGACCAGACAGCTTGGTCATCGGTCTCATCGGAGTAGGGAAGGATGGGGAAGGAAGTCGGCCGTGCCCTTTCAGAGGAACCATCCCGGCATTTGCCTGGAGTGATTTAGGGAAATCACGGAAAACCTAAATCAGGATGGCCGGAGGCGGGATTGAACCGTCGTCCTTCCGAATGCGAGTCCCATCTAGGAGACCCAGACCAGATGTCTTCCATCGTAATAGGTGATGAAACTTGTGTTTTCGGTATGAGCAAGTTACAAAGTGCTAAAGTTTGGAATGGGACTGTCCAGAATCTCCTAGACCGAAAAAATGCGCATGCAGAACAGCTGCGTCAAAACACTGCTCTCTGTTTTCTTTGTTCAAAAGGAACTAACCATAAAGAACTCGCTCCAGAATGACAAATGTTGGACACAGATGCCGGTTCGACCGGAGTACAGGGGTCATGGAACATGGTGTTTGTTGCACGACAATGCACCGGCGCAAGAAAGCAGGAGTGTGCGCTACTTCTTGGATCAAAAATATATCGTGCTGCTCGAACACGTTCCTTATTCGCCCGATTTGTCTACCTGAGGCTTCTGGTTATTTCCAAACCTATAATTTCATATTTTCAGGTACCCAGAAGGCTAAACCATGGAACAGCAAGCAATTTAAGTGTTAAATGACGGAATTTTTCCGACTATTTCCCAACGCCTCTACTTCTGTGCTGACTCATTAGGAGCCTATTTTGAAGAAAAAGTTGTATAAACTAAACAACGTCGTCTTGTATTTTCTTTCCAGGGAAACGGACTGCGAGGAGGAAGAGCGCAAAATCCCCCAAGACTGGCTAAGTTTCACGGAAGCTGGAAATTTAGTGCGGACGTCAATGCGAGATGCTTTTAATAGTTTTCACAATGAAATATTGCCTCAAAATATGGTAGAAATCCCAGAGAGATTCTGGTCGTATGTAAAGTACACCAGTGGCAAAAAACAGTCAATATCGTCACTGCTGATAGCGATGGAAACGTTACCGATGATGGTGGCACTAAAGCGGAGTCACTAAATATAGTTTTCCGTAATACCTTCACGAAAGAAGACGAAGTGAAGATTCCAGAATTCGAAACCAGAACAGCTGTTAGCATGAGTGACAGTGACATAAAAGTAGATACCTTAAGTGATGCGAAACAACTCAAATCACTTAAGAAAGGCAAGTCTTCCGGTCCAGATGGTATACCAATCAGTATGCAGACACAACAGTGCCTTTCTTAGCAATCATATACAACCACTCACTTAACGAGAGGTCTGTTCCTAAAGACTGGAAAGTAGCACAGGTCACACCAATATTCAAGAAGGCAAACAGGAGTCACCCATTGAATTACAGACCCATATCACTGACCTCAATTTGTAGTAAGATTTTGGAGCATATACGTACTCGAACATTATGAATCACCTTGAAGAAAATGACTTATTCATACATAACCAACACGGATTCAGAAAATATTGTTCTTGTGCAACACAGCTAGCTCTTTATTCGCATGAAGTAATGAGTGCTGTCGACAAGGGATCTCAGATCGGTTCCATATTCCTTGATTTCCAGAAGGCTTTTGATAACTTTCCTCACAAGCGACTATTAATCAAATTGCTCCCATATGGAGTATCGTCTCAGTTGTGTGACTGGATTCATGATTTCCTCTCAGAGAGGTAACAGTTCGTAGTAATAGACGGTAAATCATCGAGTAGAACAGAAGTGATATCTGGCGTTTCGCAAGGTAATGTCATAGGTTCTCTGCAGTTCCTGATTTATATAAATGATCTAGGTGATAATCTGTGCAGCCCCCTTAGATGATTTGCAGATGACTCTGTAATTTACCGTCCAACAATATCATCAGACGATCAAATCTAATTACAAAATGAACTACAGCTAATTTCTGTTTGGTGCGAAAATTGGCAATTGGCACTAAACAAGGAAAAGTGCGAGGTCATCCACATGAGTACTAAAAGAAATCCGATAAATTTTGAGTATACGATAAATCGCACAAATCTAAGGGCTGTCAATTCGACTAAATACCTAGGAATTAAAATTACGAGCAACTTAAATTGGAAAGACTGCATAGATAATATTGTGGGGAAGGCGAAACAAAGACTGCGCTTTGTTGGCAGAACACTTAGAAGATGCGACAAACCCACTAAAGGGACAGCCTACATTACAGTTGTCCGTCCTCTGCTGGAATACTGCTGCACGGTATGGGATCCTTACCCGGTAGGATTGACGGAGGGCATCGAAAAAGTGCAAAGAAGGGCAGCTCGTTTCGTCTTATCGCGCAATGTGGGTGAGAGTGTCACTGATATGATACGCGAGTTGGGGTGGCTGTCACTGAAACAAAGGCGGTTCTCTTTGCGGCGAGATCTACTTACGAAATTTCAATCACCAACTTTCTCTTCTTAATGCATAAATAATTTGTTGACACCCATCTACGTAGGGAGAAATGACCATCATAATAAAATAAGCGAAATCAGAGCTCGAACGGAAAGATTTAGGTGTTCCTTTTTCAAACGCGCCATTCGAGAGTGGAACGGTAGAGAAGTAGTATGAAAATGGTTCGATGAACCATCTACCAGGCACTTAAGTGTGAATTGCACAGTAACCATGTAGCTGTAGATGTGTAGATGACGTCCAAAGGACACCGTAAAAACCGTGGCATGTGCGAGTGTCGAAGACTGGAGTGACTCGCGACCGAGAGCAGCACGTAACAGCATCAGGCTTGAAAGAAAAGTGACTAACATACGCAAAAAGAAAGAATGAGTATGAGAATGGTGACGCTGCAATGCAGACGCTAGTATATATGGATGAGGGAAGAGGGAGGTCATTCTCTGGTTAAGATATTCACGCTTCTCGAGGTGTGAAAAATGCGATCACACAGAAGTGGGTGTATCTGGTGTTCTGCACAAACTCGTCGTCAAGACTCGCCCTTTTCATAAGCAGGTCACGCTTACAACATGCAGTTCGGGTAAGATATTCGTCGCCCCTGCTTGTATTTCACAAGCTGGTGAAACTGCCGCGGATAGAGGATTTTCTCCCTGAGCGCTGTCGCCTAGTATTTGGACCTGGCTGGCGATTGGCTGCGCGGCTTTGATGATCCTCCGCCGGGACTGGCCTTCCACTCACTGCCCGTGACCCCAGGGGCGTAAAGTCGACTGGGCGAGCAGAGGTTTACTGTCGGGGCGCCTCTGGCAGCGCATACAGTGGGTCAGTCCCCAGACGCCGGGCAGATCATACGCAGCAGTTGCTGTGTGTCATGCTGAATCTCCGTGGTTGGTAATTTTGAAGAGAAGATTGGACAGCTGACTACACAGGGCTCTGTTTCATTTAGGAAAATGTTTCCCATCTCTCTTTTAGCGTGGAAATGTACACTGAGCGCATTTTTACATTTCACTGTCATTTTTCTTGGTGTGGCAAAACTGACGATGTTTCTAGAGCTTTAGCAAGCAACTTTCATACAGATGATTGTGCTGTCACCGTGATGAAGGCTGCTTGCAGTGTAGCCTAACGATGATAGTTTTATCACATTATAAGGGATATTTTATTGGAAGACAACGGGATGCTAAAATCCACACTCATTTATACCTCACTGCGCTTCAGCGTGTTTAAAACGTTGATACATACTAATTATAAATTGCCGGCCGGGGTGGCCGAGCGGTTCTAGGCGCTACAGTCTGGAATCGTGTGACTGCTACTGTCGCAGGTTCGAATCCTGCCTCGGGCATGGATGTGTGTGATGTCCTTAGGTTAGTTAGGTTTAAGTAGTTCTAAGTTCTAGGGGACTGATGACCTCAGATGTTAAGTCCCATAGTGCTCAGAGCTATTTCAACCATTTTTTTATAAATTTGTCACAGAAAATGTAAGGAATGGCGCTGGGAACTCATGCCCACATTTGTTTTAACATTGGTAGCTATTACTGAATCAAAAAATAAAAATCATGATCATGCGCACTTTCGGGTTAGACGCTTTTGCCTGTTCCGAAACAAAGAACATTAGAGCTGATCGCACCATATTCTTTGTGGTGCTCCTATCGTTCTTCTAACCTAAGATCTGTCGTCATAGATTTTCCTTCATTTCTGGTTTTCATCTGTACGCGATAGATGCTCATATTATTCTTTTCTGTATTGTTGGATTCTTATAACAACGAACTCCGCTCTTATCTCACTGCTCCTCTTACGAACCATTGACTTGCATTCTGCCAAAGGTCTTAGAAGTCCCATTTCCCCCGTTTCATTTCCCGGAAGTTTTTTGGTCGTTAAAGTCCATGTTACAGGTCCACAGAGCAGCGAAGGTATATTCGCAATATTGTAGAATTAAATTATTGTCTCTTTACTGCTTTTGTGCAGGAACTTCCTATTAATGACACATAACATGTTTAAGTATCTTTTTAGTTTCTTTTCAGCCGAGATACATGAATATACGTACTTACCATAATGAAAAATGCTTTGTCAATAAATCTCAAAAGAAAATCGAAGATTCCTACCTACCGACACATACAGTATGTAACCCACTCATTTGCGCACATGACCAGGCTGTACTAGCAGTTATGAAAGACAATCTACAACTAACTGTTTGGTCCTTACATGTAATGTCAAACCGGTAATGTAATCATATCCACAAAGAAAATTAAAGTGAAAGCGTTTTTACGTTGACATATTCGCACTTTATTATTTGTTGTTGTTAGAATCCATGTCTTGTACTTTAATGTATCGTGGAACAACAAATCCACACCCTGAAGTTTTTAGCTATTAAATGTATGTTGTTCAGCCAATGGATACTATATACTGCTTACTATGGCTGGCGAATCTTCTAGATTCTGGCCACAGGAACGGGAATTGCCCGTAAATTATAAGATGCAGGTGAGCCAAAACCTTGCAGCTAACAGACCTCCCTGGAGTAGCCATGTAAGGTTAACTCGTAAAAAAAGAGCGAACATGTCAAGATGTTTGATTTAAATGTCTTTGAAGCTACCAGGTAAGTGAAAAAGCTAGTTCCTTTCTTTACATTCCAAATTTTGCCCAGGACGTATTCGCCTTTTTGAGGTGTGACAAGCATGTTTCATTCTGTTTCCCAACTTTTTACTCTACCATGATTTTGACATTTGACCGCCACAGGTTGGCAACCAATGTACATTTTTGTTGACTTGGGCGACGCCTGATACGCTATAGGCTTTTTTTATTCTTGCTTGAAACAAGTTGCTTGTATCGTGGCAACGGTGAAGATCTCAAAAAATAATAGGATGACAATTAATTACATGTATCCGTGTACGTTCTAACAGATTTTAAACCGATTCGCTGAAGTCTATAATATGAAAATGACGTGCGTATGGAAACTTCACAAAAAAGTGTTTTTTGCACGTAATTAAGCTAGATTTTTTAAAGAAAATTTTCAGTTTTATAGACAGAATGGATTTTTTATATATTTGAATCACTTTAAACCATTTCCACTTATTAAATTCACATAAGAATGATTTTTTCGTGCTACTTTTAGCTCGAATTTAAACCATCGTATCTCGACAACGGATGAGGATTATTAGATAAATATTTCATTTGAACTTTATACATTCATCTACACTAGCGAAAAGTTTGAACCGATTCGTACAAATGGCCCGCTTGTCAAACCTCCCAGAGAAACGTGTTTTCTGCACGTTATTGCACGTTAAACCAGATCGGTGTCCACGCAAATGATGTCGTTAACTGACTATTAATTTCAGCCCAATTAACATATTCTGCAAAGGGAATCAATCGATTCCCACGAACTGCCTGGGCGCCAGCTGCAGTTCGTCCTTCAAACGTTGCTATAGTATAGCTACTATAAAGACAGATGTTCGAATGCTTGTGAAAATGGCCTCTGGTCCGAGCTAAATCATAAACTTTTTGTCCATGATCCTAGCTCAAATAGGATCAAATAGGAACCGAGCACCCCCCCCCCCTTTCCAACCGCGGCGTTCTCGATATCGACCATGATTTCATGATTTTAGCCCTACGATGTCGTTTTCCACAGAAAAGCTGTAACTTTAGTTTTCTTTGTTGACTATGATTAAATTATAGTTTTGCCATTATATATAAGGAGCAAACAGCTAGTTGTACACTGTACGAGGTGTGGCTAGAAAAAAACCGGACTAGTACTGGTGAAACAATAAAACGAATGCAATAAGGTTGAAAGTCGCGTGGCCTGTCACGTGACTCTCGCTCCGCCTACTGCTCGAGTTTCATCTGCCTCCTGCACTCAGTCTGCCCGTGGAGTCTGTTTTAAGTAGTTGACGTTTTGTCTGTGCGTCGGAAAATGTTGAGTGTACAGAAAGAACAGCGTGTTAACATCAAATTTTGTTTCAAACTAGGAAAATCTGCAAGTGAAACGTTTGTAATGTTACAACAAGTGTACGGCGATGATTGTTTATCGCGAACACAAGTGTTTGAGTGGTTTAAACGATTTGAAGATGGCCGCGAAGACACCAGTGATGACACTCGCACTGGCAGACCATTGTCAGCAAAAACTGATGCAAACATTGAAAAAATCGGTAAACTTGTTCGACAAGATCGCCGTTTAACAATCAGAGCAGTGTCTGAGTTAACAGGAGTTGACAAGGAAAGTGTTAGGCAGATTCTTCATGAAAGTTTCAACATGAACAAAGTGTGTTCAAAAATGGTTCCAAAGTGTCTCACAATTGAATAGAAGGAACGCCGAAGAATGATTTGTTCTGACATCCTGGAAAACATTGAAAGTGATCCCACCTTCTTACAAAATGTTATTACTTGCGATGAATCGTGGTTTTTTACTTACGATCCCGAAACTAAACGCCAATCGATGCATTGGAAAACTCCTGGTTCTCCACGACAAAAAAAGCACGAATGTCAAAATCGAAATTCAAGGCAATGATGATTGTTTTTTTTTTTTTTTGACATCAAAGGGATTGTGCACATTGATTGGGTACCAGAGGGACAAGCAGTGAATCAGCATTACTACATTAGCGTCCTGGCTACCCTACGTGAGCGAGTACGGAGAAAACGGAACGATTTGTGGAGAAAAAAGTAATGGATCCTTCACCAAGACAATGCCCCTTCTCACAGTGCGTTGTCAGTGAAGACGTTCTTGGCAAAACACAACATTCCCATCTTAGATCATCCACCCTACTCATCTGATTTGGCCCCCTGTGACTTTTTTCTTTTCCCTAAATTCAAGTTAGCTTTGAAAGGAACTAGTTTGAGACTGTTGAAGCAGTAAAAGAAAAAGCGACGGAAGTAATGTATGGACTTACCGAAAATGATCTGCAGCATTGCTATGAACAGTGGAAAATTCGTATGGAGCGGTGTAGAGACCGAGGAGGAGAGTACATTGAAGGAGATAACATGAAATTGTAAATAATTGTAAATAAATGTTTTTTCCAGCATCAGTCCGGTTTTTTTCTAGCCGCACCTCGTATTCTGTATCTGCCAGTGTATCCTGGTAATCTGAAAAAACGAGTGAGTTACATTTGTACGTCTCAGTGTGTAGGAATCTTCCATTCCTTTTTTTCTGGATTTATTGACAGTTTCAGTTACATGTATGCTACAGCGGAAGATAAAAAATGGTTCAAATGACTCTGAGCACTATGCAACTTAACTCCTGAGGTCATCAGTCGCCTAGAACTTAGAACTAATTAAACCTAACTAACCTAAGGACATCACACTCATCCAAGCCCGAGGCAGGATTCGAACCTGCGACCGTAGCGGTCGCTCGGCTCCAGACTGTAGCGCCTAGATCCGCACGGCCAGAGCGGAAGATAGAAGACGCGTATCTTGATACTGTTACTAGCATAGAAACTCTGAATTCACCTTATTAAAAGTTGAGAAAACCCACACTCTTCAAACATTTCCCGTGACTTAAAGCTCACACCTCGTTGAAGGCCTTTTCATAATAATGACAACAACCAAGTGGATTACTGAATTCAGTAGTATACGGTCTGAGAAATTCCAACAGGTGAAGTTACACGCCGTAGATCAGTGATGCAGATCGGTACAGAAACACGATGGATGGTTACAAATTGGGCAGAGGAGGAAAGAGGACACTTAAGGCCTCAGAAAGAAAGTGGGCGAGGAGGAGAATAGGAAAACACAATCAACGAATCTGTGGATATACAGAAGAGGTAGCTTATAAGATGGCACGAATTAAACAGCCAGGATGATGACTTCATACATCTGCCTGTTAATGTTAGAAATCTTTCCATTGGTGTGCAAGCAGAGGCTTCATCATGTTAAAGGAATACTTACCAAACAACGTGTGGAGAAGCGAAGTGGCTTGGTCGTTCCCGAGAAGATGAAGGACGTTCTAGTTTCACCTGTTGACACAAGAAATAGACTCTATTAACAAAATGAACGGGCAGACAGTTAAATTATGATTTGTTTCCATTATTTAGATGGTTTATAATTCTTTTGCTCACGTGCTCGTAACACGAAAATGCAGAGCATTTCCACAACACTCGTATTTGTCTTTACATTCGAACTCATTGATTTCTGGTGTATGCTGAATCTGAAAGTAAAGTGGTAATTTCTATACACTCATCACTGTAATACAATGGTAAAAAAATATCGGAGACCTATTAGAGTCAGTATTCAACATACACCACCTCAAATTACACAAATAACTCATTAATTTAATGAAAGAATGACTGCTTCATAATTCATTTCTGTTATACCTTAATGAAATATGCAATAACCACAAAAATCGGTGAGAATATGTGCTCCTTTACCGTTTTAGCAGTTCTGCATTACGTTTGGTATAATATTATATTAAACGAGGAACTTCGGAGTATCAATGACGTTTAGACAAATAAACGTCATTGATACTCCGAAGTTCCTCGTTTAATATAATATTATACCAAACGTAATGCAGAACTGCTAATAAGTTCAACACTGAAGGTTAAATCTTAGAGGATACGAGGCCATGTCATTTTCCTCTCCAGATTATTCTACTACATCGACGTTTCAATCTTGGATCTTAGCTGACCGTGAACACCATGAGATCGCAATAGATGGGTTGATACTTCGATCGAGTAGAAGAACTTTAAGAGGAAAATGACGCGCCCTGATATCCTACAAGATTTTACCTTCAATGACAACGACCACAGAAACGTGCAGACTAGCTTAACTTCAACATTGTTGAGGTTGGTAATAAATTTACCTTTGACTGCAAGAGTCCTCTTTAGTTTGTTTCTATTACGCCATGAGCGTTTTAGGAGTTGCCAACCCCATCCTCAGATACACCTGTCTACTTTTTCCCAAAAATAGCGTTACGCTAGTGCTTACACAACACGACAGCACTATTCTTTGACTATGTGTTACGAATCCCTTGACCTCTTACGGTCGTGATATCAGTTAATGCTCTCCTGATCAAGTCAAAGTTACAATTCCGCACAGGCCTATGTACAAACTTTATTACAATAATATTATCTAACGGATACTACGCGTCGCCTAATAATGATGACTGTCATTTTACACCGTGAATTAAGGAACTTTTACAATAAGAGTGTGTGTCTCATACTTAACCGTCATCGCACATTTTTCGCGTCACGGAGAAGTCAAAACATTATGATCAGAAACGGTGACACTTATCTCTAGAAGGCACCGAAACATAATAAGACCCGGTTCCATGGTACCATATAGGCCATGGTCTAAAATAAGGTATAGTGTAAATAGCAGTTATTAAGGTCAACAGGGGTATGTCTACTTAATACATCTTATCTCATTTTGACATACGTTTAAGCTATTTTGCTTCAGGTACGATTAGTTACGTATATAGAAATGGAAGTCAGAAAGGTACTGTCCCGTAAACTGATGAAGTGCGGTCACGGAGTAAAGGATGAATACACCGATATCACAAAAGCAGAGAGAAATCATTTGGTAACCGCTGTAGATCAGTATCAGCTTTATTATTACTATGTTCTTAAAACTGCACGTTTTGTGAGAGACATTTCAGAAATTCTTTTTCCCTTCATTGTCAGATTCTAAACAGAAGTAACTACAGCAGGAGAATCAGGGATTAGTGCTAACAATGATCCATGTAAGGTTACAGAATGTGCTCAGAAGTGACACTGTTGACAATACAGGTTGTCACATTGGGAGACGTTCTACAGAGACCTTAACGATCAACAGTAAATGGACGAACTGATTCGAACGGAACAACGTGTTACAACCCATGCGGTGGCATCTTCAAGTGAACTGCGGTTGCAATGCCTTTCATACGATAAGTGAGAGCCTGGTGTTATCGGAAAATGTGTCCGAATGTTCTTTTCTGTATTTTTTTTTAACGTGACGTGAGGAAGAGGTTAGTGAGCTGCTTCACGCGATCAAAGCCACTGTATCTTTTGATATGATGACAAATAACTGTTGCTTGCTAATCTTTTTCTTTCTCATCTTTTGGTTTTCCACTTTTGGATTAAGGGGAGGTTTACTATCTTTTGGTACAAAAAATCGAGTTTTTAAATGGCATTTTTGGATCCATAAAAGTGTTTACAATCCACCCCTGAAAAGGTTATTCCGAATACGGAACGGAAATGTTTGTTATTCGCGGATGAACAAAAAAATGCAGCTGCCTGAAATCGGCCTTTTTCACGCACCAGTTTTTTCGGGAATTTCGACTTTGTAGCCGCGAAAAATTTTTCTATGTGCTTGCCCATGAAAAAACTGATAAAGTGATCAAGGAGCTTATGACATGCTACAGCTTGGCAATCCGACGGCATTCCAGGTCGGTGGAACACATGAAGAAGGCAATTTGTGCAACGTATTTCCACAAGTGTTCGACGGATGACCACCCACAACACTAAAATTGTCCGGCTGGAGAAACTGGTTGGTGCAAGTGGCCCATTGCAGAGGCTACCGGACATCTGGACGAATATCAACACGACCAGCCGCTCTCCAAAGACGTTCAGAAAATGATGCATATGATCTACGAGGCCCTTACGGAGGACGAGTTATTGTACCGGTGCTTGGGACAAAACATACAAAATTCAAATGAAAGTTTGAAGGCGTGTGTTTGGAAGCTAGCCCCCAAGCATTTGCATTCTGGCGCGAATACTGTGGAGATTGCGATTTGCCTGGCAGTGAGCAACTTCAACGAAGAGTATTCAGCAATTCTGAAAACCATGACAACGATGGACGTCACCCTGGGACTCTATTCGACGCAGTTCGCCAAGCATTCGGACGATCACAGGATTCAAGCGACCGAAAACCGCTTGTCACCGGCCGTACGAACGGCTCTGGAGCAGCGCAGGATGGCCCAAGTCGAGCATAACGCCCTCTATGAGGAGGAGGAAGGACTAGTTTATGGACCCGGAGTAGCAGATTGAACGTAAGTTGCATAATATTTCATTTCTATGTAGTCAAAAGTTCAAAACCGTTCTTCTCGAAATGACTTCTTTTATCGCGCGGTATGGTAACTTTAAATTTACAGAATGGATTGGCATAATTCTTCGTTTCCGACGAAGCTAACTAAATTGTCTAGGAGTTGTACCACTTTTATTCCGATCCATCAACTATAAATATTTTTACTTGGCCGACGAAGTGGAAAAATCGAGGGGAAAAACCCTATTTTTTTCAAATGGCCGCCATTTTGTTTCCTATGGTCCAAATAACTTAAGCGAGGTCCAACTCCTAAAGAATCTAACATACTTCGCTAACGTCAACTCAATTTTGATTTTAGACGAGCCGGCTGACCTGTGACATACTGCGCGTGGAGATCTACATACATATTTTGTTTCGTCCTGACGGCACTTCCGCCTTTGCTTTTCGACATTTCCAGTCGAAAAAATTCCAGTTTCTAGACGAAATATCAGCAAACATTTTGACCAAATTTGATATTGATATCTATAACATATCGCAAGAAAACAATTCTCGAAGAACATGCTTTTTTCGGGCCATAGATAGTAAACCTCTCCTTAAGATAAGTGTGTTCTCGTTATTGATCTGCCCATTGATCTTGTCCTGAAAGGGAACGTTACCTTATCTGAGGCTACTTCAGTGCCGAGTGAAGCGATTTATGTGCTTCAGTGACGCCATCGCCTATGTCGCCAGTAGCGCAGCTACCGGCAGGGTGTTCCAAGCGAGAAAGGGCATGACGAAGTCGCTACTGCATCGAAGTACCCTACCACTTGTAAGTAGGCTGTTTATGTTTTCTTATTGGCAACGTTACGTAGCGCTCAATATGAAAATCACTGGCTGTGCTGTGTGCAGTCTGTCGCTAGTTTGCATTGTTGTCTGCCATTGTAGTGTTGGGCAGCGGCAGCTGGATGTGAACAGCGCGTAGCGTTGCGCAGTTGGAGGTGAGCCGCCAGCAGTGGTGGATGTGGGGAGAGAGATGGCGGAGTTTTGTAATTTTTCATGAACTGATATATTTATATATGATGATATCAAGGTAAATACATTGTTTGTTCTCTATTAATATCTTTCATTTGCTAACTATCCCTATCAGTAGTTAGTGCCTTCAGTAGTTTGAATCTTTTATTTAGCTGGCAGTAGTGGCGCTCGCTGTATTGCAGTAGCTTGAGCAGCGAAGATTTTTGTGAGGTAAGTGATTTGTGAAAGGTATAGTTTAATGTTAGTCAGGGCCATTCTTTTGCAGGGATCTTTGATAGTCAGATTGCGTTGCGCTAAAAAATATTTTGTGTCAGTTTAAGCACAGTCTTGTAAGAATTGTTCAAAGGGGACGTTTCACACTGTGGTTTGGTGGCTCCGCTGTGCGAAGCCGCGGCTGCGACGTGTTATCCAGCAACATAGTCGCGAAGTCGCACACTGGAAGCGTAGCACACTAGACTTCTATCAACAATGTCTAAATGATGCACTAACCCTTCCTGCTGACATATGACCAGCTACGCATTCGCCTCAATAAAATTAAAGCGACAATCCTTCGCTTCTCTCGGGAAAAGGCTGAGGGGATGGTGGTGAGGTGCCGTTCCGCATCCCTGATTGAGGGCGAGAGGCCATCCATCTATCACCTAGCCTCTGAAAGGAATCTTGCAAAGAAGAACACCATACTACGCCTTAAAACAGACGATGGTACGCGCCTCACAGACCATCGTGAAGTCCTCCAACACCTAACAGACCATTATACGCACCTCTTCCAGGATGTTGAGGTAGACGTCGCCGCCCAACGAGCACTTATCGGCGGGTTCCCGACTTCATTGGATAGTCGAGACCGCGACTGTTTGACTGAGCCACTCACACTCGCTGACCTCATATCTGTCCTCCGTGCCTGTCCGGGACAAAAACGACCTGGCCCGACGGTCTCCCTTATGAATTTTACCAACAATTTTGGTGTTAGGAGACCGCTTCTGCAAAATGTGCGCGGAAATTTTTGCTGGTTGCGAGCTACCCGCCGATTTTCTGGCTGGTCGTATTACCCTTTTTCCAAAGGTCACATGTCACTGTCGGGCTAAAGACCTTCATCCCAACACCGTTCTTAACACTGATTATAAGTTGGTGGCACGAAGCGTGACTTCACGTATTAAACAGGTAATGAATAAGGTACTTTGTCCCACTCAATCATGTGGCGTTTCGAATCGAGCCATCTTTACCGCCGCTTCTATATACCGTGATGCTGTCTTAATCACCGCCGACGCTCGAACCCCAGCTGCAATTCTTTCCCTAGATTTCGCCGGTGCCTTCGATAGGGTCTCCCATCTCTACCTACTGGCCGTTATGTCGCGGATGGGTTTCGGGGAGCGCTTCATATGAGTCATCCGGCACTTCTTGGATGGAGCAAATTCCACAATCGTTGTGGACGGCTGCAGATCACGACCAATTCCCATCAGACGATCAGTTCGACAAGGGTGTCCCTTGTCAGTGTATTTGTTCGCTTTGGCGCTGGACCCCATGCTGCGTGACATCGGACGAATGGTCGATGGTGTCGCTTTCCCAGGCGTCACCTTCCGCAGTGCGGCATACTCGGATGATGTCGGTGTGTTTGTAGCAAACGCCAGGGACATCGATTCAGTTCGCCGAGTCCTCAACGTTTATGAACGAGCATCCGGTGCCATGTTAAATTCCAACAAAACGGTGCTAATCCCGCTAGGACCACGATCATTGACCATCGAACGCCCATGGTACCGGATTGTGGGGGAACAACGTATCTTGGGCCTTGAGGTGACCGCCTACCCGCAGCGCATGCTAACACTCACGTGGAGGCGAATTCTCACGCGCATCAGGGGACTTTGCTTGAGTTACGCTGATCGACGACTCGACCTCCATTAACGAATCCAACTGATTAATACTTACATCCTATCAAGGGCATGGTATGTAGCACAACTCCTTACGCTACCGAAACAAACTGGCAGAGCCATCTCACAAACAGTATATTGGCTATTGTGGCGGCATGCACTGTTCAAAGTTGATGCGCAGACTTGTACACTGCCAAAGGTCGATGGTGGCCTTGGACTCATTGACTTTCCCCGCAAATGTGCGGCCCTCCTGATTCACCGTATCGCCACTTTGCGTGAGATTGACCCATGTGGGACAACAGCGGTGCTTTTCGACCGTTATCGCCCGCAATCGGCGCGTGCACCAATATGTTTGACACATATTCCGTTCCGGATGACGACAGTCAAGGACTATTACCTCAATCAAAGTTACGTCCTAACAGTGGCTACTGACAAGGCACGCACGTCAAAGCGCCTTTACCAGGCACTTCGAGGCCAGCCCACACCACATAAATTGGAGGACAGACGACCGTCGGTCATCTGGCACCAAGCTTGGGCCAATATCAACCACCCAGCCCTTCCCACGGAAGTTTCAGCGCTATGGTATCGCGTCGTAAACAATTTAATACCCACTAATCATCGCCTGGCGGCCACCCGCCTACGGCCCTCGGCTGCTTGCGGCCGATGTGGTGACGTAGACAACAGAGAGCATCGTCTCTTATGCCCTCACGTCACAGAAGTGTGGGACCTTGCACTTGGGCTATTAGCGCTGATCGGTGGGACTACACCGGACAATGTGTTAATCGACTGGTTCCTTACCCCTGACATTCAGACCAACCCCCGAACACGACGTAACGCAATGGTGCGGCTCTTGAGCCACACCATTTTCACGATCTATGACCTTTGCCTCACCGATGCTGTTTCTTTCATTGACTATCTTTGGAGCCAGCATCGCCTGGCGGAATCTGACCGGGAATATACCACTACTTCTGCAAGATTTCTTAAAGTGGCAATGGTTCATGGTTATCAAAAGATGTTCCGGGTCGAATTGCCTGAGTGTAGCCCTGGATCTTTGTCAATCAGACTTTCAAACTACCCTTGACTTGCCTATACCCCAGATTTGACACTGGCCTTCTGGGCATCACTAGAGTAGGCTGTTCTATGATACTGATCATATGGAAATTGGTAACATGGAAATTGTGTAAACCTTGTATGAAAAATTATTGGAAAATTGGAAAACACGTAATCCATCTTAGAGGATTATTACTTAGTTAATTCTATGGGCGATGGGATTATCTCGCCAGTTTCGTTTTCATTTGAGTGAACTGCCGTCCCTGTTTTCTATTTTGCCTTCATTTCTGTCTTTATTTATTTGTTTCTTTTTAGTTCCAAAAATCATCACTTGCTTCACACCTGCAGAGGGAGGTGTGTTTCTGAATAGTGTGCCGTCGCCCCCTGAGGCATAGCAGAGTATGCCTCCACTTTTATTTTTGGTTTATGGCAATTAGTCTTGCTACTAACAGCACCCTGCTTTACGTGCTGCGTCGACACTAGAGGATGGCGGCATTTGCGGAGAGGAAAAGGTGGGGCTACAGGGGAGGTAGGAGGCCCATAAAAAAAATAAAAATAAAAATAAAAAAAATTAAAAAAAGGAAGCCGAGTGAAGCATTGAACGCATTTTGGCAGAGAGAGTTCCAGAGACAACCTGACAGAAAACAAGCAATTCCAGAACCCGTAGGTGGCAGTTTCACCACCCGACTTCCAGTATGAAGAGGTTGGTAACATCTTATATGGGACGTAATACAACATACATGTTTCACACACTGCCTCACGCGACGGATGGATAAAAACGACGATTTGCTATTGCTCACATAAAGTCATAGAGACTTTTTTTGGAGAGAGGGGGAGGGGTCAAGGGCTTTATTGCCCTTTATTTTCTGAGACAGTGCCAGTCTGTCAACATAAAGCAGTGCGGTGAGACACTCTTAAAGTCTTGAGAAGACTGATAAGTTCTGTAATTCACATTGCAACTCTTAGTGCTATCTAGTGCGACCTTGTAAACTGAACAGATCAGCTCGACTGTTATAACCTTTCCTGTCGGGAAATATTCTAATTCCTTGGGTGCACCTAACAGGGACTGCCCCTACCGTTTGATCAGGCAGGTACTGCTGATGTGGAGGGGGGGAGGTAGGAGTGGATGGGGGGGGGGGCGCAGTGGACAGATGCGCAAGAGAGCCTGGAGACACCTTAGGGAACGTAAATATGCCTCGGCCAGGAAAGTACTGCTACGTACAGGCTTTTGCACTTTGATGTAGTGCTAGCACCGGAAATCATCATGGCACATGCGCTCCCCCCCCCCCCCCCCCACACACACCCTCCCACCGGACGTTAAGTCAAACTTATTAGCTTTGTGAATGTACTCGCATTAGTCATAAAATCGGATATAGCAATTAATGGGAAAGATATAAGCTATGTCTTTATCAAAGTATAGATTCTGACATTCTCCTTAATCAGTTTCTGGAAATACTGCGTTAAACCTGGGGTGGACTTACATGAAAATTACGTTGTTAAGGCATTCGAATCATCCCAAACACTCATGAAAACTGAGCGATTTATATGGTACTTTAGATGTTATGAGCACATTTGAATTACTTTTGGTAGAGACTTCGTGTGAAGGCAACTAAACTGCTCAAGAAAAGTATTGCGCCACCTTCGTTACTTGCGTAATTCGTGCTTTGTTGATTAGAGGCAATTTTCTCAGTACTCTTTAGTCAACACTGGTGTCAAGGGACGATTACCACTCTTGTGAGACAGCGTTATCAATGTCTGAGAGATTTTGAAAGGGCACTCATTGTGTTTCTCTCGGCAACGGGCATTGATACTGCAGAAAGAAATAATGTCTCACTGCAATCCAAAACGACCAAAGGGGGAGGCTGAAGAAGACACATCCTCTTTCTCAGCACAGCAGCGCCCTCGCACAGAGGTCAATTCAGAGCCGAGCAATGCCGTAGTTCGTGACACAGCTGAAGCAGTTAACATTATCGTGTAGGACTAAAGAGTTATTCAAGTCTCAGATCTAAATGCACTACTGTAATCTTTGAACACTGTTCTTCAAGAGAACAGTTTGTTAATTATGGATGATGTGGTGGTTTAATTGTCAACGAGAGTCGTAAATTATCAGGCACTCATGTGCAATTTAAGTAGACCTTTTTATCGTTCATGTAAAAAGTGAACTATTATGGCTGGACAATTGTAGTTTCATCTAGTGATATTTTATTTTTATTTGCGAGCGAAGTTATAGTTTGGTCAGGCTTATTGTTTAATACCCTACTCCTTCGAATTGAATCCCGTACGTGTCTGCACATTTACAGGTCCTGCAGACAGTTTTTTGAGCAGTTTATAGTAAATCCAATAACCTCCACCCGATATTTTCAGTAATAAGTTGCGAATAGAGTCGGTGCTAAATATGTAATAATTTAGAACGTCATACCTGATGCTGAAGTTTATCGTATGAACAGCGAAAATGTAGCATGCGATAAAATTTTTACTTTCATTACTTTCCATGAGGGTATCAGCAAGAAAAACCTTCGAAAAGGTTTAAATTTATAAAATTTGTTGAAAGCCGCTAAGTGCTCTCGTTCTGAAATAAGCTGCCTCAACACATATACACATTTCACCATCATTTAAGACGGATTATGCCTTTCAGCGTTCAGTCTGGAGCATAGTCCCCTTATAAAATTCCTCCATGATCCCCTATTCAGTGCTAACATTGATGCCTCTTCTGATGTTAAACCTATTACTTCAAAATCATTCTTAACCGAATCCAGGTACCTTCTCCTTGGTTTGCCCCGACTCCTCCTACCCTCTACCGCTTAACCCATGAGTCTCTTGGGTAACCTTGCTTCTCCCATGCGTGTAACATGACCCCACCATCTAAGCCTGTTCGCCCTGACTGCTACATCTATAGAGTTCATTCCCAGTTTTTCTTTTATTTCCTCATTGTGGACACCCTCCTGCCATTGTTCCCATCTACTAGTACCTGCAATCATCCTAGCTACTTTCATATCCGTAACCTCAACCTTGTTGATAAGGTAACCTGAATCGACCCAGCTTTCGCTCCCATACAACAAAGTTGGTCGAAAGATTGAATGGTGCACAGATAACTTAGTCTTGGTACTGACTTCCTTCTTGCAGAAGAGAGTAGATCGTAGCTGAGTGCTCACTGCATTAGCTTTGCTACACCTCGCTTCCACTATGTTGCCATCCTGTAAGAAAATGCATCCTAAGTACTTGAAACCGTCCACCTGTTCTAACTTTGTTCCTCCTACTTGGCACTCAATCCGTTTATATTTCTTTCCCACCGATATTACTTTCGTTTTGGAGATGCTAATCTTCATACCATAGTCCTTACGATTCTGATCTAGCTCTGGAATATTACTTTGCAAACTTTCAATCGAATCTGCCGTCACAACTAAGTCATCCGCATATGCAAGACCGCTTATTTTGTGTTCACATATCTTGATCTCACCCAGCCAGTCTATTGTTTTCAACATATGATCCATAAATAATATGAACAACAGTGGAGACAGGTTGCAGCCTTGTCTTACCCCTGAAACTACTCTGAACCATGAACTCAATTTACCGTCAACTCTAACTGCTGCCTGACTATCCATGTAAAGACCTTTAATTGCTTGCAAAAGTTTGCCTCCTATTCCATAATCTCGTAGAACAGACAATAACTTCCTCCTAGGAACCCGGTCATATGCCTTTTCTAGATCTATAAAGTATAGATACAATTCCCTGTTCCACTCATAACACTTCGCCGTAAGCTAAAGATCTGGTCCTGACAACCTCTAAGAGGCCTAAACCCACACTGATTTTCATCCAATTGGTCCTCAACTAACACTCACACTTTCCTTTCAACAATACCTGAGAAGATTTTACCCACAACGCTGATTAAAGAGATACCTCTGTAATTGTTACAATCTTTTCTGTTTCCATGTTTAAAGATTGGTGTGATTACTGCTTTTGTCCAGTCTGATGGAAATTGTCCCGACTCTAGGCCATTTCAATTATCCTGTGTAGCCATTTAAGACCTGACATTCCGCTGTATTTGATGAGTTACGACTTAATTTCATCCACCCCAGCTGCTTTATTGCACTGCAATCTATTGACCATTTTCTCCACTTCCTCAAATGTGATCCTATTTCCATCATCATTCCTATCCCATTCTACCTCGAAATCTGAAACATTGCTGATCGTATTTTCACCTGCATTGAGCAACTCTTCAAAATATTCCCTCCATCTGCCCAAGGCATCCACAGGATTCACCAGCAGTTTTCCTGACCTGTCCAAAATACTTGTCATTTCCTTCTTACCTCCCTTTCGAAGACTGCTAATTACACTCCAGAATGGTTTTCCAGCAGCTTGACCCATAGTCTCCAACCTGTTTCCAAAGTCTTCCCAAGATTTCTTCTTGGATGCTACAATTATCTGTTTGGCTTTGTTTCTTTCTTCAACATAACTTTCTCTGTCTACCTTAGTTCTAGTATGTAGCCATTTTTGATACGCCTTCTTTTTCCTTTTACAGGCTGCCTTGACTGTGTCATTCCACCAAGCTGTTTGCTTCATCCTACTTTTACACACTACTGTTCCAAGACATTCTTTAGCCACTTCTAGTACTGTGTCCCTGTACCATGTCCATTCCTTTTCCAATGACTGTAATTGACTACATTCAACTAACTGGTACCTTTCTGAGATCGCTGATATGTACTTGTGCCTGATTTCCTTATCCTGAAGTTTCTCCACTCTTATCCTCCTACATATGGACCTGAGCTCCTGCACTTTCGGCCTCACAATCCCAATTTCACTGCAGATTAAATAATGATCAGTGTCATCAAAGAATCCACTGAATACACGTGTGTCCCTCACAGCCTTCCTGAATTCCTGATCTGTTATTATATAGTCAATGACAGATCTGGTTCCCCTGCCTTCCCAAGTATACCGGTGAATGTTCTTTTGTTTAAAAAAGGAGTTTGTGATTACTAAGCCCATACTGGCACAGAAATCCAAGAGTTGTTTCCCGTTTCTGTTGGCCTCCATATCCTCTCCAAATTTACCCATAATCTTTTCATACCCTTCTGTTCGATTTCCAATCCTGACATTAAAATCACCCATGAGCAGAACACTGTCCTTGTCCTTCACTCTAACAACTACATCACTGAGTGCCTCATAAAAACTATCCATCTTATCTTGATCTGTCCCTTCACAATGCGAATATACTGACACAATCCTAATTTTCTTGCTAGACACTGTCAAATCTATCCACATCAGTCGTTCGTTTACATACCTTACTGCAACTACGCTGGGTTCCATTTCTTTCCTGATGTAAAGCCCTACACCCCATTGTGCTATTCCTGCTTTGGCTCCTGACAGGTATACCTTGTACTCTCCCACTTCCTCTTCTTTCTCACCCCTTACCCGAATGCCACTAACAGCTAAAACGTCCAGCCCCATCTTACTTGCAGCCTCTGCCAGCTCTACCTTCTTCCCAGAGTAGCCCCCACTGATATTAATAGCTCCCCATCTCATTACCATTTGTTTGCCAAGTCGTATCTTAGGAGTCCCTGGTTTGTCAGTTAGAGGTGGGACTCCGTCACCTCCAAAGGTCCGAGGCATTTTGCTCTGATTGTTGCCAGCATCATATTTAATGTACCAGGGAAGCAGGTCGCTAGCCTTACTTGCCCCGAGTCCCATTGAGTTTTACCCCTAACGGTTGAGGGACTAACCGGTGGATTTGGTAGTCTTTGCCGTATGAGCAGAAAGGTGACCACGACTCAGACTATGTCCGAGATGCCCAGCCTTATTCCAAAGTAACTGGTATCCCGACTGTCGGGACCACTTACATGGACACTCATACGTTGCCCGTGGTTCATGAACTAGGACATGACTACAGGAACCCACACCGTAAACCACCCAACATTTAGTAACTTTAATTAGTTACCATACTGCATTAAGACTTTAACGTAAGATTATATCTGTTGTTGAGTAGATCAGTATAGCATTTTAAATTTTTATGTTCGGTCAGTAATTATATAGAATAATGAAAATCAAATATTTGGTGGAACAATTTGGAAATTTGTGGTAAGTTCTATGGGACCAAACTAGTGAGGTCCTCGGTCCCTAAGCTAACACACTACTTAATCTAACTTAAACTAACTTACGCTAAGGACAACACACACCCATTCCCGAGGGAGGACTCGAAACTCCGACAGGGGCAGCTGTGCGAACCGTGACAAGGCGCCCAAGATCGCACGGCTAACCCGCTCGGCAAAATATTTGTTGCCACTGGAAGTTGTTGGATAAGTAACAAGCAGTTGGGATTGGGTGAGCCTTTTTCTACCTTTTATTACTCTCTTTTGAATCTTAGTAGATAATGCAACATATAAAATTTTACAAAATAAAAATATTTCGAATCAACTCATGAGAAATCATTCATTTGCCGCATCACTTATCCTTTTCCAATCGCGTAGTTGGGGCCTGGAGGTTCGTCGCGGTTTGGTATTACTAGGAAGCTGACTAGGTTCAGAGGGATGATCCGTGGCCCCACTGCTGCAGCTTTCTTCCTGCGCTTTGACGCGCTGTGTTGCTACGTCTTGGTGTTGACAGGAGCTCAATGGTTGTCCAACAGTTTGTTGGTCGGTGTGGTTGCTGACATACACCTCAGATATTTTCCAAGCCCAAGTCTAATACAATGACTAAAAAACTAAACATCGTCCGGAAAGGCCTCGGAAGGCCATCGGCACCTACCGAAGGCCGTGTCATCCTCAGGCGGCTGGCGTCACTGGATGTGGATATGGAGGGGTATATGATCAGCATTCCGTTCTACCGGCCATTGTCAGTTTTCGTGACCGGAGCCGCTACTTCTCAATCAAGTAGCTCCTTGATTGGCCTCACATAGGCTGGGTGTATCCCGCTTGCCAACAGCGCTCGGCAGACCCAGACGGTCACCCAGCCAAGAACTATCCAAGCCCGACAGCGATAAACTTTGATGTGACGGGAACCGGTCTTACCACTGCGGCAAGGCCGTTGGGCATGCAATGACTAGGCAGTTCATAAACGTTTATTTATGTTTTGCTTTTATCCTATTTTTTTTTCATATTGGTCCCCTAGACATGCTAAACACTGTAATTTCACAGTGTGTCGCAGCTGGAAGACAGAGGGCAATATCCATGTGGAGGCTAATCACTTGCATGCAGGAAATTTTCTAAAAGTCTGGTACCGTGATCGTTAGTGCTTCGAAATGTTTCGCCTCAGTTCTGTAGACAAGACTGTTTGTTTGCTAGTATACTAAACAGTTGCGACCGTTCATCACAAAATCCCGTGCTCCAGAGTGTATAGTTTAGTACAAGGTCGCAGGCGTTTTAGCCGCTCAGTAATATCTATAGTCGATAAGAAATATAGTACTTTGTATTTTGTTCATCCACTCACAAGTAAGTTCTGTTAATGCTGCATTTTAATACATAGGATGAGATATACTCTATTTTATATTGCGTTATGTCTCTCTCTCTTTCTCTCTCAGTCTCTCTCAGTCTCTCTCTCTTAAATAAGAGCTCTGATTGTGTGGCAGTTTCACTCAAAGAATCTCTAATATTTTTCTAAAACTAGAATAAATTGTTTACTGTGATGTAAATGTGCTGAGGAGATATTCAAGTTACTGTTTACTAGAGAAACACAAAGCTGCTGAGATCGCTAACACAGACTGCAAGGTGCCATTTATGGCAACGTTCGATGCAGTACACGTAACAAGTCAGTTATGTATAATAAGTATTACCCCTCACAAAACGAAGAAAATCACACATTATGGAGAGTACCCACCAATGATATAACAGAATTTTAATGTATTGATTCAGATGCTTTTTCTGCATTTCGCGATTACCGCTTCCATGTATGTTTGGGTTCTGCAAAGGCGGAACAAGCTCACCTGCTACTGTTTTTGTTGTGCGAATACATTGCAAGTGCATATTGATGTTACAAACAGTTTTGCTAACAAACTCGGTGGCTTTAGTGATCCATCAGAGTGCTCAATACAGGGCGCTGGCTACCTCAAAAGCAAATATCCGCACGGAAGCGGATAAAATAAAAAAGCAACGTTCCGTACTAGAGTGCTCAAACGCGCAGCTGCAACGAAAATCCACAGATATGAAACTAACATTCAAAGTACGTCCAGATGTCGATAACACGGTTATGAGTACGTGTGACCAGCTGAACACCTGCGTAAGCGCAGCGACACAGTAGTTGTCCATCCGAAAGAGCGCGGTAGCCCCTGATTGCCGTTCTGCTGCGGAAGCCGGATTGTATCGAGTAATTATTTCCACATGGTGACAGGCGTGGTCGTGTAGTGATGGTGCAGGCTCCTAATGGACAGTTTAAAATGCTACAGTAAATTTGTGTCTCTAAGCCGTAAAACAGTGATGTACGCTTTCACAGTTTTGTGCTGGTGTACAATGAATAAACTTACGGTATACAATGAATAAACTAACGGTATATAAGATCTTAACTCCCGAGTTTAGCTTTAGAAATTTCGATTTTCTTTTCAGAATAACTTGTTTTCAATATAAATTATCTAACTCCGTTGTTTTCATATTAATTTTTGGTGCTTGTATCAATTTACATTGAATCTACTGGTGTTGTCTTTCATGGTATTGAATTTGTCACTGTTAACAAGCCGTAAGGCTCACTTTAAACTTGTGGCTCTTTGCAGCATTCATTGGCAGACTGTGCGATCGTTTTGATTTATATTTTTGACATCACCTTCGTAATTTTCGCAAATAATTTTTTGTCACTGTCATGTGACTTCAACTAGTGAGTCAAAACCTTTTTTGATTAACACTAATTTCTGTAACCACCTATTACTTCGCTCGATTATAATTAATTACTTTCTTTGGCCTGTAGTTCTGGACTTACGTTTAAGTGGTAAAAATGAAGTTTTGGAGGGTGTATGTTGAGATTTTGAGACTGTAGTGAAAATCAGGAGGACCTGCAGAGATTGGACTAGCATTTGACCATACAAGTAAATAAATGCACCATATTGTGCGTAAATGGGCAAAGAAACTCGCTACGCCGTTTTCGATAAACTACTGAAATCAGAAATAAACATAAAATATCTAGGAGTCACTGTACAGAGTGACCTAAAGTGGAATGACAGTATGTAACTAATTATAGGAAAAATGTTTGGCAGGCTGAGATTTATAGAAGGAAAATATTGGAAAATGCAACTCATCCACGAAAGACGTGGCTTGCGAAGCACATGTAAGAACGATTATTAAATACTGCTCTTCGGTCTACGATCATTTCGAGCTTAGATTAAAAGAAGAGACAGAGAAAATCCCATGAAGAACAGCACAAATCGTAAAGCGATGTTTCATAAGAACGAGAGCGTTACTGAAACGCTACATAAAATCCGGTGGCACACGCTACTCGGACGGTATGTATCACCGACAGGTATACTGATGACATTCGGAGTGCGTACGTTGCAACATGTTACTTCCTCCCACACATGCCCCGCAAAATGATCAAGGCGAGAAATTCAGAGAAATCAGAGCTGATACAGAGGCATGTCGACAGCTATGCTTTCCACTCCGTGTAGCTGATCAGCACAGGACAAGGAGGAAATTGTACTAGAATTACCAAACTTCACACAACGTAAGGTGGTTGGCAGCATATAGATACAGATGTAAATTTAGATTGTAATATAAAATGGATAGGAATAATGAGAATATCATTACAATATAAAATCTCTGATCATTTAATCTCAGCCAGATCATTGGGGGAGTAAAACGTATCACTCGCCACATTAATACATACATCAAAAAAAGTTTTGCATCACCTCGGTTCAGACAGCTCTGAGCACTATGAGACTTAACTTCCGAGGTCGTCAGTCCCATAGAACTTAGGACTACTTAAACCTAACTAAACTAAGGACATCACACACATCCATGCCCGAGGCAGGATTCGAACCTGCGACGGTAGCGGTCGCGCGGTTCCAGACTATAGCGCCTAGAGCCCTCGGCCACTCTACGCGGCTTTGCGTCACCTCGGTTCCGAGAGTTTGGGAACCTGTACAGAACATGGGAGTAGGGTTCAACGTAAATATTATTTTTGCCCTTTTTATTGCTCATGGAAACCACATATTGCATGTTGACCGCCATACAACGAGACCCTCAGTGGTGATGGTGCAGATTGCTGTACACCGGTACCTCTAATACCCAGTAAAACGTCCTCTTGCATTGATGCATTCCTGTATTCGTCGTGGAATACTATCCACAAGTTCATCAAGGCACTGTTGGTCCAGATTGTCCCACTCCTCAACGTCGATTCGGCGTAGATCCCTCAGAGTGGTTGGTGGGTCACGTCGTCCATAAACGGCCTTTTCAGTCTATCCCAGCTGTGTTCTATAGGGTTCTTGTCTGGAGAACATGCTGGCCACTCTAGTCGAGCGAGGTCGTTATCCTGAAGGAAGTCATTCATAAGATGTGCACGATAGGGTCGAGAATTGTCGTCATTGAAGACGAATGCCTCGCCAATATGCTGCCGATATTGCTTTACAGTCGGTCGGAGGCTGGCATTCACTTATCGTACAGCCGTTACGGCTACTTTCATGAACAGCAGCGGTGTACCTCGGCCCCACATAATGCCACGCAAAAATAGCAGGGAACCTCCACCTTACTGTCTAAGTTGTTCAGCGTGACTGGGTTGCCTCCAAACACGTATGGTTGAAGGCATATGCGACACTCATCGGTGAAGAGAACGTGACGCCAATCCTGAGCTGTCCATTCGGCATGTTGTTGGGCCCATCTGCACCACGCTGCATGGTGTCGTCGTTACAAAGATGGGCCTCTCCATGGACGTCGGGAGTGAGGGTTGGGTTGGGTTTTTTGGGGGAAGAGACCAAACTGCACGGTCATCGGTCTCATCGGATTAGGGAAAGACGGGGAAGGAAGTCGGCCGTGCCCTTTCAAAGGAACCATCCCAGCATTTGCCTGGAGGGATTTAGGGAAATCACGAAAAACCTAAATCACGATGGCCGGACGCGGGATTGAACCGTCGTCGGGAGTGAAGTTGCACATCATGCAGCTTATTGCGCACAGCTTTAGTTTTAACACGACGTTCTGAGATTGCACGAAAAGCATTATTCAACATGGTGGCGTTGCTGTCAGGTTTCCTCCGAGCCAAAATCCGTAGGTAGCGGTCATCCAACGCTGTAGTAGCCCGTGGGCGGACTAAGCGATGCATGTCATCGACAGTTCCTGTCTCTCTGCATCTCCTCCATGTCCGAAAAACATGGCTTTGGTTCACTCTGAGATGTCTGGACATTTCCCTTGTTGAGAGCCCTTCTGGCACAAAGTAACAATGCGGACGCGATCGAACCGCGGTATTGACCATCTAGGCATGGTTGAACTACAGACAACACGAGCCGTGTACCTTCTTCCTGGTGAAATGACTCGAACTGATCGGCTGTCGGACCCGCTCCGTCTAATGGGCGCTGTTCATGCATTGGTGTTTAAATCTTTGGGCGGGTTTAGTGACGTCTCTGAACATTCAGAGGGACCGAGTCTGTGATACAATATCCACAGTCAACGTCTATCTTCAGGATTGGGAACTATTTGATAAAAAGTATCCGAACATCTATTATAGGACATTACTATGGGGTGTGTCCACCCTTTGCCTTTATGATGGCTTGAACTCTACTGAGGACACTTTCAGTGAGGTGTCAGAATGTCTATGGAGAAATGGCAGCCGTTTGTTCCTCAAGGGCTGAAACCAGAGAAGGTGGTGATGATGGCCCTGGAATCTTGAACGAAGTCGACATGATAATTCATCCTAAAGGTGTTCCATTGGGTTCAGATTGGGGCTGTTGGCGTATCAGTCCATTTCAAGAATGTTACTGTACCCAATAAATTGAATTACAGATGATGCTTTAGTATAGGATACATTATCATGCTAATACAACATCGTCTTTGCACCGCACCTCTACCGTACACAGTAACGTAAACTATGTTCGTATCCTTCCGCATTTAGCGTTTTCTTACGCTCGATTGAGGGATCATACCCTAACCACTAAAAACATCTCCATACCATAACACTACTTCCTCCATACTTGACTATTGGTGCAACACATGATACCAGGCAACGTTTCTCAGGTAGTAGTCAAACCAAAACCCATCCATCAGAGAGCCACGTTGTATGGTTTGACCCGCAACTCCAAATCGTTTCCAGTCATCCACTGTGCATTGGCTTCGCTCTTGACGCTGCCCCAATTGTCGCTTAGCATTAGCTACAGAAGTGTGTGTTAATGAGGAGCAGCTCGACTATCGTTCCCTATTCTTTTTAAAACACTATGCATACATGTGCACGGTGGACTGCTGGTAGTGATTCCTTCCGCAGGCTTCATGCAAGTTTTTACAAGGGCTTTCCACAATATTACACTCTCCATGTACGTCAATAAATGAGCTCTGTCTGGTCTTTGATAAGCTGTGTTAGTTTCTCCGCTTTCCCAATCACATCACCGAAAGTCGACCTTGGCTGCTTTAGTAGGGTTAAAATGTGCCTGCTGGATTTGTTACTTAGGTGACATCCAGTCACTAGTCCACGTATGAAGCCTCTCAGCTCTCTTCACCGACATTTTCTTCATCTACATCTATAACATGCTGCGCAAGCCACTTAAGGCTGTGTGGTGGAGTGTACTTGTGGTACCACTAACTGCCTGTTCCACTCGCGAATGGCACGGGGGAAGAATGGTTACCGGTAAGCCTCTGTATTCGCTCTAATTTCTAGAATTTTCGCGTCTTAATCATTACCGAGACGTATGTAGGAGAATGTAATGCATTGTCAGACTGTCTGCTATTATTACTTCTCCATTGACAACTCAGTGAACTAAATAAAGAATGGAGCCATTATACGCACGCACTAGCATGGTGACCATCCCAAGAGGACGAAGATTAGAATTTAACGTCCGTAGACAACGAGATCATTAGAGACGAACAACAAGCTCGATGTGGTAAAAGATGGGGCAGGAAATCAGGCGCCCCCTTTTCAAAGGAATCATCACGGTATTTGCCTTCAGCGGATTAGGAAAGTCAGGCAAAACCTAAATCTGGATGAGTTCTACCGAATGCGAGTCCAGAGTGCTAATAACTGCTCCACTTCGCTCGGTCCATTGCATAACGGTTTCCGAATTCTTTTATCAGATATTGCATTGGCAGCCCTGATATCCTGCACCGTTGCTCATCAGGTAGCTAACTGAATTGCACATAATTTCATTAATTTATGAATTTTCTCGCTAAATAATGATAGTATGGAATAACCTTAATTGGCACATCTTACTTGAGATATTAAACGAACTGTCCAGGAGTTTTTAGTTTCACTATACAAATCAAGTCTGTGGACACTGCAGTGCTAAGAACGTACAACGAGGTTGAATACTTGTTAGGTGAAATTTGATGAATCATTTACATATATAGGAAAGATGTCTTGCTTTCTCATGAAGCTTTTTACACATTTCTGCTTATGGGGCAGGTCTAAAGCAAGAACAACATTGGAATGTCTCGTTGCCAACTGTTTCATAACCGAGTGCAATTATCTGCAGAAATCTTCATTCAAAAAATAAGTGTTGCACTCTAGCTATGCCATTTCTCTTCCACGACGTTTCTTTACGGGAAGCTAGTTCAGCAAAAAGTGTAGCACATTTTGTAAGTTATTCTGAAATTTCGAGCCAAGCACTGACATACGACTTGGCTAGTTCAGACGATAACATCGTCCGCGAAAGACAAGGGTCCATGTGAGTACCATACAGCACGCACTTTTAATCAGAAACCGTAGATAATTTAAACCAACGTTATGATCGCGATGGCACGTGGCTTTATTACAGCCAAAGCGTCTGCCGGATTAGCTGACCAATGCCCGCTGAGTAGCCACGCGCGGGTGAATTCGTGTGCTCACACTGAGTGCTCTTTCTCTCTCCTTCTCCCTCCTCCTCCTCCCCCCCGTCTCTCTCTCTCTCTCTCTCTCTCTCTCTCTCTCTCTCTCTCTCTCTCTCTGTGTGTGTGTGTGTGTGTGTGTGTGTGTGTGTGTGTGTGTGTGTGTGTGTGTTTTGTGTGTGTGTGTGTGTGTATGTGTGTGTGTGTATTTCTCTCTGTGATTGTTGATCTATTTCCATTTAGAATGGTAACATTGCTAAAGATATTCCGGTTTTCTCTTGAAAGCTTAACCACACCGGAACCACCTCTCTTACCCGCTGTCTAACTAGGTTCTAAATTTAAAAAACAAGTTACAAAACTTTTCCTCTCTTTATATAAATTTTCTTTTACTACCATCCCATTACTTCATTCTACCAAACAACACCAGTTACGCTTTCAAAAAATATGGTAACAGTAGTTAAATAAGGTAACTGTGTTGGCATTCCCTTCATTAATTAGTCATTAAAGTGATGACGGCGGTAGTCAGACGAGGAATAACAGCAAGATAAACACGAATAGTCGAGAATATACGACTGAAATGATTGTACTAAGACACGAAAGAGTTCAAGATGACATCTGTAAGGCGCAGAACAGGAATCTTGCTAGCGTAATTGAAGAAAGCGTTCTTCACACATAGCTCTACCACTATCAAGTACTGATCTGGAAATTAGAAAGGAACGCGTCTGAGGCATGAAATTATAAAATGGTTCAAATGGCTCTGAGCACTATCGGACTCAACTGCTGTGGTCATAAGTCCCCTAGAACTTAGAACTACTTAAACCTAACTAACCTAAGGACAGCACACAACACCCAGCCAGCACGAGGCAGAGAAAATCCCTGACCCCGCCGGGAATCGAATGAAATTATACAAGGTGTCTCCATGCATTGCAAAGAAGAAAAGAATCAGTCGTAAACCATTTTAGGCTGCAACCCCCCGAGGTGTTTCTGCCAACATCCTATCATAAGTTTCAAACGATTATGTGTTGTTTTTAAGGGATGCCACAGACGAGCGACAAGTCGCAGTAATCTGCAATCGCCAGGTCGCGCGAAATGCTAGCAGATCGAACGTTTGTGTGCAAATCACAACCATTGAGATCGATTACGAATGCGAAGTTTCACACACGAGAGTGATCTCAAGGTGTAGACTGTAAAATTGCACACAACACACTTTTTATCTATGAACCATATTTGCAGGTATGTAAAGGATTAGGATTTGCAGTTATCTATGACTCGTAGAACCTTCACCAAAGAGCACTAGTGTTGTCCGTGTTTCACGTTGTTCCCTGGGCTAGTTAAGTATATAAGGAGTGTGAACGTTATCAGATGCCTCTGAATGACATGTAGATGCCGTGTACAAGTATGAGACAGCGTTATCAGCACCTAACGGAATTTGAAAGGGGCCTTATTGTGGATCTCCACTTTGTAGCGTCTCTACCCACGTTTTAGTGCAGTTAATAAGAAGTGTAAGAAAGCCACTGTGAAGTGGTGTAACAGTAGCCACGGGCTAGTAACCAAAGTGTGGCGACATGTGGGTCAGAATAACGTCTATAGAAAAGGATCACGAGATGGACTACTCAGGCGCATCGTAAAACTGCACTGCGCAGCGGTAGTAGCAGTAGCGGGCGGGTCGATTTCAACATAGCAGGGCAAGACTCCTGTTATTTCCTACGTGACTGGGTGCCAAGTTTGGGTGTAACAATTACGCGCCAGCGCTGTATAAACAGCTCTGAATTTTGAGGCAGAGGCAGAGGCAGAGGCAGTTTGGAGTCCAGCAGCAGCACCATGACACCAGGACCGTACTGGACGACGAGACGATTTGGCATCATTGTAGCAGCCATGGGTTCGTGTCCATGTTGGGCCAACCGCCACCAGCACTGAGTTGCTTTGCATAGTTTGGTGTCTTAGCGCTGCTGACTTGCCAACCGAGCAACAGCCGTGCGACACCTGCCAGAGGGCAGTGTGTACCATCCCTCACACAGCAGTCGCTATTCGATGCCGCCGTGCAGGGCTGGATTACAAGGACAGGCCGCGCGCGTGCATCAATGCGTGTGTCGCAGATTCTGCGCCAACACTGCTGTGGAAGTTTTTAGCAATCGTGTCGCTCTTTCTTCCAAAAGTCGTGATGTCCGTGTTAGTGTAAGTCATTTGATGGTTCAGTATGGTCCTGCACTTGGACCAGGTTGATGGGAAGTCGTTCCTTCGTGGCGCTATTCTTGCGCGCGAGGGAGGTCTGGCCAGCGCAGCGTGGCGTCTCAGTGAGGTCGTCGGCCAAGGTCACGCATCATGGGGTTGCGCGACTCGTCGACCTTCTTGTAAAAGTCCTCTGCAGCAAGTTGGAAATGCTGTCTGAGCAAAGGAACACCCGCGAGGGCATGTAGTTCCACGGTGTTGCAATCCCTTGGGAGATGAAGCACCGTCCTGAGGGCCCTGTTTTCGACTACTTGTAGACGGCGGATGTTGGTCTCAGCTGCATTGCCCCACACCACCGCTGCGTAGTCGAACAGCGGGCTGATGGTGGCTTTGCACAGCGTGAGATCCAATGCTGCTGGTAGCGCCGATGTGGGGTTATCCGCAGGACGTGGTCGTGCGGTAGAGTTCTCGCTTCCCACGCCCGGGTTCCCGGGTTCGATTCCCGGCGGGGTCAGGGATTTTTCTCTGCCTCGTGATGACTGGGTGTTGGTGTGATGCCCTTAGGTTAGTTAGGTTTAAGTAGTTCTAAGTTCTAGGGGACTGATGACCATAGATGTTAAGTCCAATAGTGCTCAGAGCCATTTTTTGATTTTTGAAGTGGGGTTGATGACTGGGTAGAGCATACGCAATCTACCCAGCGCCTTCCTCCTTACTTCTTTGATGTGTTGGCGCCACGCTCCGTCAGAGGAATGCCGTCGCAGTAGAACACGCTGTGCCGCTGACGTCACGGCCGTGGCTTACTGAAACTGCCACCCTCCGGCTTGCAGTCACCAGGGCGCCTAAGCGAGTATCTCATGGCTGAATGGAAGCAACTGTCCACGAGCCAGCTCCGGCCAGAGTTGACGGAGTGAGGAGTGTTTGCCTCGCTGAGCCAACGACGCGGTGTGTAATTAAAGTGGAAGAGAAGCATTCATTTCGGTTGGCAGTATATCCACTGAGCCTCCCAGCCCGTTGTCATCATCATTCACCCTACCAAGTGCAACAGCCCCAAACTGGACCACTGTCACACTCGATGCCCCACAAATCTAGATACTGCGCTGGGGGTGCAACTGCACTCCTCAGCATGGCATTCGAGTGTGGGGCATTCGAGTGTGGCAGTGGTCCAGTATGGGGCTGCACGGTAACGTGAGGGCATGCATACTAGTTGTCAAGGTTCCAATCGACCATATATGACCACCATAAGGAACGATCACGTCACATCTGCTCTTGTCGTGAACAGTGCCGCACTGTGTTCAGCAGTTAATCGTAGTTCCGAAGTGGCCCGGATTCCAGCGTCGGCGAGTAAGGCGGAATCACAGGGGGCGGTCACATTTTCCAATGTTATGGAGAGGCACAGAGAGTGTTACATTTGACGTCATGCGTGTCGAGGCGTGAGGTATGACTTCAGGCCACGACTGGTCGTGACTGAGGGAATTCTGACAGCACAATAGTACGCATCCGGCTTCCTCATGTGACAGTATTGTGGCGCAATTTTTCTACAGGACAATGCTCGTCCACACTTGGCATGTGTCTCTATGAACTGACTTGCTCTTGGTTCCAGCAAGATCGGCAGATCTGTCACAGGTAGAACGCGTGTGTGACCAGCTCTGACGTCAACTTCGAACCACTGCCAGCATCCAGAACACCAAGGACCAATTATAGCAGTTTTAGGCAACCTCTTCAGTTTTGAGCCATACGTGAGAGGATAATGCATGACCATAATTCGGCGACCTGCCCTCCCTCGCGCTTCTGTCCTCCGATGCCCCACCACTCTCAAACCCGTCACATTATCCGAAAACTTTATCGCTTAATACGGTTCTGCCGGCCGTTGTGGCCGAGCGGTTCTAGGCGCTTCAGTTCGGAGTCGCGCTGCTGCTACGGTCGCAGGTTCGAATCCTGCCTCGGGCATGGGTATGTGTGATGTCCTTAGGTTGGTTTGGTTTAAGTACTTCTAAGTCTAGGGGACTGATGACCTCCGATGTTAAGTCCCATAGTGCACAGAGCCATTTGAATACGTTTCTGCTGCACTAATCTGCGCTTAGAAGTGGAAAACACATTTTATATTTATCCTTAACCCATCTCATTTAACAATAAACATTAATTTTACACCATTAATATACTGAAACTTCCTGGCAGATTAAAACTGTGTGCCCGACCGAGACTCGAACTCGGGACCTTTGCCTCTCGCGGGCAAGTGCTCTACCATCTGAGCTACCGAAGCACGACTCACGCCCGGTACTCACAGCTTTACTTCTGCCAGTATCTCGTCTCCTACCTTCCAAACTTTACAGAAGCTCTCCTGCGAATATTGCAGAAGTAGCACTCCTGAAAGAAAGGATAGAGCACTTGCCCGCGAAAGGCAAAGGTCTCGAGTTCGAGTCTCGGTCGGGCACACAGTTTTAATCTGCCAGGAAGTTTCATATCAGCGCACACTCCGCTGCAGAGTGATAATCTCATTCATTAATATACTGTTTTTAATAATCTGTGATTTTTCCATTCCCGTTATCTTCTGTTGGCCCACTGCAGCCAGGTTTCTGGTGTTTGTCCCACCCACGGCAGGACAGTTGCTCGCAGCCTGCTTGAAGTCTGCGAAATGATGACCGCGCAGAGGTTTCTTTCATGGCCCCAAATAGGAGATAACCGCAAGGGGCCATGTCAGGGGAATACGGTGGACGTGGCGTTACCTAGAACCACTTACCAGCGATGGCACCCGTGGTTTTCCGACTCGTATGGGAACAAGCGTTGTTTTGCCTGAGCACTTCACGTGCCGTAGCACTCTCTCCACACACTGCCAACAAATGCCTGTGAATATCCGCAGTGTTTACACACTCCTTCCACAGGAACTACGTCGACCAGCGCTGTCCTTGATCATCACGCACCATGTCGCCACTAGTATAATGACAGCAGTGGTTGGCTCGCACTATGGGACTGAACAACTGAGGTCATCAGTCCCCTAAGACTTAGAACTACTTAAACCTAACTAACCTAAGGACATCACACACATCCGTGCCCGAGGCAGGATTCGAACCTGCGACCGTAGCAGCAGTGCTTTTCTGGACTGAAGCGCCTAGAACTGCGCGGCCACAGCGGCCGGCAGTGACAGCAGCGCGTAGGAATTACACTTCTAGTGATTGTCCTACCACTGACGGCTAGACCAAAGTACTAGAAACACGCAACTGTAATGAAGAGTCATATGGCGCACCATGAAATATGAGAAAAAGTAAAGTGTAGATTAGCATGGAACGCCTCTAATAGTTTGTGCGTGGCTTCTACAGAATACAGCTCTTATGGAGTGTATTAATAAGGTAATTCGCTTGGGAGGAGAAGGCTTGAAGAACTTTTATTCCGAGGCTCCTCCTCCCCAATGACAGCCTGAATAGTGTTTAAAGTGTACTGCACACAAGCAGTAACGTATTGCACGTCTTATTGTGTGCAGACAGAAGTATATTCTCTTCTCTACTCAAAGCTACAATCAATGAATTTTATATATCAGAAACGTCTTAAGTTATTTAAGGAATAATGCATTCCAGTAGCAATGAACTATATTCTATTTCTACTAACAAGCTACAAACATAAGTGCATTTCTCATGTAAAGCTAAAATTTATGTATTCCATGTATGAAGTGCTCAATCAGCATTTAAACCTGCCTCGGGCATGGATAGGTGTGATGTTCTTAGATTGGTTAGGGTTAAGTAGTTGTAAGTTCTAGGAGACTGATGACCTCAGAAGTTAAGTCCCATAGTGCTCAGAGCCATTTAAACATACATTAGCACAAACCGGTTCAGATGAGAATACCTCGAGGTTGTACCGAGACCTTCTCATCTGAAATAGGTAGAAATAGGCCATTATTAACCAACATGCTACTTAGACTTCATTACTCATCCACATCACATCACTTTCCTATACATAATACAAATTATTTTCACCACGCTCATTGTGTTACTTTTTTTTATTTTTCTTTGACATTTGCATTATATAAATTAATTCCCATCAACTAGGTAGTAACAAATTATATGGAACCATTTTAGCAATTGTTAAGCATTCAATTCGCTGTAACTTTAGAGAAATCTTGATACATTATGTTCTTTATATTATTAAAAAAAATCAATAACAACTATATACCAATAAGATTGTAACAATGGGAAGTCTTTGCTATTAAATTCAGAAGCATCCGACCCACCTTACATTTCAAGGCGACTGGTTACTCTGTACAATGAATGAAATAAATAAATCTTATGGACTCCCAGAGCATTCCGGGCTAACGTTAAGGAAGTCGTAACAGCCTCCACGTGAGTTTCAGGTTCGGCTACTTAAAATGTTGGAGGAATCAACAAAGTGGCTAAACTTTCGCTCTGGAAACCCTGTTCCTGTTCTTATGACCTGTTAACGGATGTTTAATGTTAATGTTTCGATACTGTTAAGACTTTTTTTGTTTCGGGCCCTCAAAATTCTACACAGTGTTAAGATATGTTCAGTCTGTAAATGTAATACGGTAACGCAAGTTTCAACACGAAAGGCGCGAAATCTAATTCAGTCGGCGAGATAGCTGATAATTTCTGGCAAGAGTTTATAATCGTGCTAACGGTTCGTCGGCTGTTTTATTCTCTCGACCAACTTTCTGTTTTCCCTGCTGCAGTCACCCAGGCGACGTCCACACCCAGTCAAAAATATCTATTGAAAAGCGTGCCGTCCGTGAAACCTTACGCTCATAAACTGGTAGGCGGTCCCTTGCCTCCGTGCCCTTACTAGATTTCGGACTGAAGGGGCGAAAATAATTGGGACTGTGACCTGATATAAAATATGAACCTCTTGCCGACGTCATCGGTAATAGGCCGCACATTTTCTCGAAGTTAATACCCGCCTCGCTCAATTTTTTCCCTGTGATGTTTTGCAGTATTTATTGGGTAATCGAAAATCCACTTTGTTTAGTAATTCAGGAGCACTCGTTATGTGGGACTGGAATTAATAACGCGAATGTACACAAAGCGCTGGCTAAATTTCACTGTTCATGAAAGTCGCTGTTTGCCAGGAGCACTGCAGGGGCTCGGTATTAAAATTATTTACATACGTGGAAGTGCATGCAGCGTTGTATGCCGGGCGGAACCATCCATCTAAACTACATTTATTGCGTTTACTGTTCTTTGTAGAAGTTCCGCGTACCTAGAAAACTACACTCCTGGAAATTGAAATAAGAACACCGTGAATTCATTGTCCCAGGAAGGGGAAACTTTATTGACACATTCCTGGGGCCAGATACATCACATGATCACACTGACAGAACCACAGGCACATAGACACAGGCAACAGAGCATGCACAATGTCGGCACTAGTACAGTGTATATCCACCTTTCGCAGCAATGCAGGCTGCTATTCTCCCATGGAGACGATCGTAGAGATGCTGGATGTAATCCTGTGGAACGGCTTGCCATGCCATTTCCACCTGGCGCCGCAGTTGGACCAGCGTTCGTGCTGGACGTGCAGACCGCGTGAGACGACGCTTCATCCAGTCCCAAACATGCTCAATGGGGGACAGATCCGGAGATCTTGCTGGCCAGGGTAGTTGACTTACACCTTCTAGAGCACGTTGGGTGGCACGGGATACTTGCAGACGTGCATTGTCCTGTTGGAACAGCAAGTTCCCTTGCCGGTCTAGGAATGGTAGAACGATGGGTTCGATGACGGTTTGGATGTACTGTGCACTATTCAGTGTCCCCTCGACGATCACCAGTGGTGTACGGCCAGTGTAGGAGTTCGCTCCCCACACCATGATGCCGGGTGTTGGCCCTGTGTGCCTCGGTCGTATGCAGTCCTGATTGTGGCGCTCACCTGCACGGCGCCAAACACGCATACGACCATCACTGGCACCAAGGCAGAAGCGACTCTCACCGCTGAAGACGACACGTCTCCATTCGTCCCTCCATTCACGCCTGTCGCGACACCACTGGAGGCGGGCTGCACGATGTTGGGGCGTGAGCGGAAGACGGCCTAACGGTGTGCGGGACCGTAGCCCAGCTTCATGGAGACGGTTGCGAATGGTCCTCGCCGATACCCCAGGAGCAACAGTGTCCCTAATTTGCTGGGAAGTGGCGGTGCGGTCCCCTACGGCACTGCGTAGGATCCTACGGTCTTGGCGTGCATCCGTGCGTCGCTGCGGTCCGGTCCCAGGTCGACGGGCACGTGCACCTTCCGCCGACCACTGGCGACAACATCGATGTACTGTGGAGACCTCACGCCCCACGTGTTGAGCAATTCGGCGGTACGTCCACCCGGCCTCCCGCATGCCCACTATACGCCCTCGCTCAAAGTCCGTCAACTGCACATACGGTTCACGTCCACGCTGTCGCGGCATGCTACCAGTGTTAAGGACTGCGATGGAGCTCCGTATGCCACGGCAAACTGGCTGATACTGACGGCGGCGGTGCACAAATGCTGTGCAGCTAGCGCCATTCGACGGCCAACACCGCGGTTCCTGGTGTGTCCGCTGTGCCGTGCGTGTGATCATTGCTTGTACAGCCCTCTTGCAGTGTCCGGAGCAAGTATGGTGGGTCTGACACACCGGTGTCAATGTGTTCTTTTTTCCATTTCCAGGAGTGTAGTATTTTCAATCACAACACAGCACTAACGCTGTGAAAGCTTTCAACATATTTCTGAAAATAATTCCATTATTGAGACTCAGTATTACATTTTTCCACATGAGCTGCACTGAAAATATTACATTCGCCAAACTGAAACTAGTTACCGGTATATATTTTTTTAGAACCAATCATCACCAAATAATTCCCTCGCAGTATGACTGTAGTGTTAGGATAACAATTTCCAGTGCAACAGAAAGTTGTTGAAGATAAGATATACGAAAGGGTGTGAATATTCTCCAAAAGCACGCAGCGTGATTATAGTATAATGTTCATAAAATTTCCGGTACGGTACAAAAATGTTAGATGTTTCGACGCAAATCATGACGTTTTCGTAATTATCATCTCATCGACGAATGTGCGGCGTTTTTCATCGTGATCATTGCCCACATACCATTTTATAAATGGGCGTAATAAAAGCTTAAAATCAAAATATGTAATATCAAGTAAGAGAATATCATGTATGATCATAATGTCTGATGGAAGATCGATAATACATTATAAACGCCTGCAACTCTTACGTTGGTTTATTCTCATGCATCACAAACTCGTCACAGTGCTAACTGCTCCATAAAACTAGCAGATTATGCTATACAAAATTTCAATGTTGATGAATTTTTCAGAAATTCCGGTTTAGCATTTTTATTATTTCCTAGGACATTTTGCTATTTTTATTATTTTGAGACCTGGTACACCTTTCTGATATTCCAATGTTCCAATTTATATTTCGTATTTTTATTATACTTCTCTGCATCCAGAGTTTTTATATTACACTGATACTACTCTCACTTTCTTGCGCTAATTTATTCACTCTCTACGGACGTGAGAGTGCGTTGTACATGCCACAAATGTCGTTTGTCTCTATGGCCATCCTTTCTACTGTTCCTTCCAGTGCCAAGAACAGGCAAATTAAGGTTATCGTTGCATCAACGACGACATCATTAAAGATGGTCAGCGCCAAGAGCATTATTTCTGGGCGCCGTGACAGATGAGCTATTATGCCATTCGTGTGTCTACTAACAATTTTAGATTCTCTTCTCTCTTCTTTCTTGTACCTCATCACTTCTTATTTTCTCTGTCAACATAGCTTTAATTTCTTTTTATAGTTTCTTTTTCTTCTAGTTTCCCCATTTTTTCTAAGCTACAGTTTTCATTCCCATTTAAAAGAACGTGCTAAAACCTTAGAGTGAAAATTATACTCACGGTACATGATCCTAGACCGAATATTTTGCGATGAGGAACCAATTATTGGAAATAAACATTTCACACGGTACGTGATCTTGTATAGGGTGTTTGTATAGAGAAGTATAGTTTCTTTTTCTTCTAGTTTCCCCATTTTTTCTAAGCCACAGTTTTCATTCCCATTTAAAAGAACGTGCCAAAACGTTAGAGTGAAACTTATACTCACGGTACATGATCCTAGACCGAATATTTTGCGATGAGGAACCAATTATTGGAAATAAACATTTCATACGGTACGTGATCTTGAATAAGCTAAACTGCGTGTGTCTTGTAGCAAACAACTGCCTGATTCAGGAAGTGTTGGTGGTGCAACGTTAGGGGCCCCACACACGAGCGACTGGTCGAATTTGATATCGCCTTCAATCGGTCGCTCGGTTCAACTCCGCCACACACGAGCGATTTACCAAGCACTTTCAACTGGTATTTCGAACGGCTCTGTATCGTACAGTTTGCAGTTCTAGCATGAGAAACGAACTGCTGTGTTTAGCAACAGTGCCGATTTATCTACGTGTGTCAGCTAAAGAAGAAAAACGGCCTGGAAGAAGAGAACGAAGCGAAATGAAAGATCACAGGTTCAGAGGGTATATGGCGTTATTTCACTACAATATCGATCAAATTTACGAATAACTCGTTAATACTTGTCCACTTATCAGTGTGACGTTGCACGCAGTCTGGCCGGGAATGATTGCAGTGATTGGCTGGATAGGGTGTTTGTATAGAGGAGTTATATTAAGTTTATTGAGTACTTATTTGTTATAATGTTAATAATGAATAGGACTGTTCTGCAGAAAATTTAATGCAGTTTAATTTTGTACTGGGAAAATATTCGCTATAAGCCGAGATTGTCGAGGAGTAAAGCAAGGGAAACAGAAAAAGTCACCTAGAATTCCCCAGCCCCGCGGTCACCTCCGGTTCCCCCCCCCCCCTCTCCCCCCTCCCCACACACACACACACATGGGTCAGTAATTTTAGTACGTTAATAATGGCACTCTCTTCCACGAATTGTTTGCCCTGTTCGACGTCTTTTTCGTCTTCGCTGATTGGGCTGCTGATCCAAGACATCATGTAATCATTTCGTTTTGTCTCTCAAAGGTTTCTGGCACATCAACAGAAAGCTACATTTCCGTGGATTTTTTGGTCTGCGCCTACAGGGTATAGGCTAATTTAATTACTCTGTTTTTGGTGTTATTAGTATTGAGATTTTACTAATAAGGGTTTCTTCTCTTATTGTGGATTTTAGTTACTGTTATGTGAATCTTTGTTATTGAAATTTGTTACTCACAAAACCCGTTCTAGTTATTCTGCATTTATTCAGCAATAATTTATATGCTGTTCTTGAATGTTAGAAGTAAGAGTTTTCTGATTAAGGATTTGGTGCATTATTTGAGTATTTTTTAAAGTTTGTCTCTTGAGCTTCTGTTATTCTCTTGCACATTGCTAATAGAAAATCTTGTCTGTTATTTGTAATTGCCTTGATGATTCTGTTACCAATAAATATTGTATTCTGGCAAGAAACGTATGCTCCCCCGCAATCCACAGTGACTGCCGCTTCCCAGCCCACGTTGCTGCTTATTCAGCCCTGTCACAATCTCTGTCTGGACGGCACTGTCCTTGTCTAATAATGACATTGTCACTTGACAATGGGTCACTTAAAAACTGTTTTTGTTTTCATAGTTCATGTATACATCCATTTATTGCGTAAACGAAATTTAGCCGACCAGTGATGTGCCAACGAACTCTTTTCTTTAGGATTTTAATTTTTAAAACTGGGGTGGCATTACATTCTCTGGGACATTATATTCGCGTAAATACGTATATGTAGGGTGACTGAAGCGCATCTGCCAATGTGTTTTATGCAACCAGCCTTCAAACATCATACACAAGATTTTCATATTCAATCACTTGCTTCATGCAAACTACTAGTCCTATAGAAAAAATGAACAGGACTTTCTGTAGGAAATTTAATTTAGTTAAAATTTGTACTGGGATGCGTTGTCGCTAGAGGCCATGTTTTTCAGTTTATTCAAGGAAAACGCTTTTGAAGCTCACTTTTGCAAATTTGTCTTGAATTATTCGACCGGGTTCGATTCCCGGCGGGGTGAGGGATTTTCTCTGCCTCGTGATGACTGGGTGTTGTGTGATGTCCTTAGGTTAGTTAGGTTTAAGTAGTTCTAAGTTCTAGTGGACTGATGACCATAGATGTTAAGTCCCATAGTGCTCAGAGCCATTTGAACCATTTTGAATTATTCGAAAACTGCGGCCTCTAGGGAAGACACATCCGGGTAACAATGCAACTACATTACATTTCCTACAAAAATGTCCTTTTAACTTTTTCTGTATGACTAATAGTTCGCGCGTAGAGAGCAAGAAACAATACAAATCTCGTGCGTAACTTTTGGAGACGTTGTGTGTTGCACAAAACCCGTAGGTATGGGCAGCTCAATCACACTCAATGTTTGAATTCGGTTATGCTATTACAGGTCAGACAGCGAAGGTAGCTATTAGGAATATGATTTTTCTCATCTGTCCAAAATATCATTGCAAATAATGAAATCGCTGTTAACGTGAATTAGCGAAACGAGCACTAACTACACAGATTTTATGCAAGCATTCAGAGAGTGTGTGTGTGCGCCATATAATCCTCAGGAACAATATCGCGCGCGGGCTATGACGTCGTAGCGGCTGCAGTCAGGGAGTTGGATTACGGCCGCCCTTTGTCAGTAAGTGTTCCCTGGAGAGAGCCGCGCAGCTGCGGCTGTCGGGTTATTGTAAACTCGGGCCGGTCCAGCACGCCCACGCAACCGCCAATTTGAGTGTCCATCAAGTTCGCTGGCGCCGGAGTTGGAGGCGGCCCCACCCCAGGTCAATAGCCTTGTGCCAGTGCCGGAAAGGACCGCAACCCGACACGGGAAGGGCGCACGACAAGGTCAGGAGGGACATAGCGAATGCTCGCCTGTTACTGCAGTGGGACCGAGGAAGTCAGGAAAGATAGTCCGAACAAAACGGTGGGATTTTATTGCGGAATACTTGCATTACTGCTTCGGGAAGCTCCTCTACGTATACGCATTTTATTTCTAACGGTTCTACGGTTGTTTCATTCAGGGTCTCACAATGGCTAATGTTGTTCCCACAAACAGAGTTACGAATTATGAATCAAGTCCATATGTTAACTGGTTCACCTCTTACAGTACTGTGAATGGCTGCGAAGTGCAGTACAAATGGGGCACCGGTAAGGGTGGGGGGGGGGGGGGGGTAGAGAGGCAGGGGTCAGTACTGAGGCCACTACTGTATCTTATTTATGTAAATGATTTACCATCTATAGTTCAATTCTTTTATCTTGGCGGCTCGCGCATGCCCGCCCAGATGCGGGAGATTGCTGCGTTGCCAGTTGCAAACGACGCATGCGCCAAGAGAAGCATCACCATAGTATAGTATAGTTCGCAAGCTTACGTTTAGGGGGGAGCGCGCAGTTTATGAAGTAAAGCCACCACGGCCGCATTAACCCTTTCGCTGCTACAGAGACGTGCCCCCCGCATTCCGCGCTGTGCGCGATTTTGTCACTGCACTGCTCGCCTGTGCAGACACACTTCTTTTGTTGCAGTCGCGAAAAATGGAATATTTCTCAATATTACATACGACACCTATGTGGTACTTAAATTAAATGAGATATTGTTACACAGTAAATTTTATATGAAATTTAGTTATCTTGTCCACATTTCATTCACAACATTGTGGCAACTAAAATCGACCATACGGGAAGTATACTCTATGGACATTTACCTCTGCAAACTCTTCAAAATTTCGTGCAATGGTTTACTATATTTAATGCTGCACAAAAACTGGGTTGAACATCGAAACAAAATTAAGTCATTTATGGGGGGAAGGTATCAGTCAAGACGATGTGTAAAAATCTAATTTTTGGGCCAAATAGTTTATGTGAAATCGAATGATAAGTGTGTCAAAGCAGTGAGAACACCATTTGTCTGTACAGGCGAGCAGTGCAGTGATGGAATGCGGGGAGCACGTGTCTGCAGCAGCGAAAGGGTTAATGAAGAGACAAAGCACTAGCAATTTCAAAAAACTGCATTCAAACGAATAAAATTCGTGAAGTAAGACACTTCGATATTGTTTTTAAATAAAGAAAATATTTTGCATCGCACAAGGTTTGAACTCTACACCTGTCGTTTATTAACCCACCGCCTTAACCGTTACGCTACCGCAACTCGTCCCAAATTATAACACCACGAGGTATCTAACAGGTCACGCAAAATACTGACAAACACTGTTGGTATGATTATGAATTACTCACACTTCGTCGAAGTACAATAGGAAATAAACAATTACCGCTGTTTTTATTGCGGAAAAGCGGTTCGTGAGATTGATACAAACACCTTTCCTTGCTATCGCCTGAATTAGAAGACTTATTGCTTGTTTGGTTTAATTAATTAATAGAATATGAAGCAATTGGTATAAAGAATGCTTTTTCCAAACTTTCTATCAAAGAAAATCTGCTATCAAGACATTGCTTTCGTTCTATTACTTTATTTATGACTGAACGTTTCTAAAACTGAAGACACTCGTCCGTGCTCTGCTCTGCAGTCGAGATCTGGCAACGTCGTTCTCTGTTCATTGGCTGACTGTGTTTTGTGACGTCAGATGCGCAGAACAAACCTAAACTCGGCCGCTAACATATATGACGCGCACTTTAGTATTTCAGGCGGTCTTAAAATATTTCTGTTTGCTGATGACACTATCTTTGTAGTGAAGGATACAGTGTGCAATATTGATACATTATCAAATAATGTACTTCAAGAGACACTCTCATGACTGTTTATAAATCACAATAAGGTTCCAATTTTAGAGCCTACGAGTATAACACGCAATTCAGCAAAAACTGACATTTTTATTACACAGAATGGGTATATGATGTGAGACTGAACAGTTCAAATCTCCAGGCGTTAGATATTAAGCTGTCCTGGAAAGCCCATCTTCAGAATGTTGCTTCAAAACTAAAGCTGTTTTGAAACTTCCTGGCAGATTAAAACTGTGTGCTGGACCGAGACTCGAACTCAGGACCTTTGCCTTTCGTGGATAAGTGCTCTACCATCTGAGCTACCGAAGCATGACTCACGCCCAGTCCTCACAGCTTTACTTCTGGCAGTATCTCGTCTCCTACCTTCCAAACTTTACAGAAGCTCTCCTGCGAAGCTGTTTTGTTTACCATTAAACCAGTATATGAAATAAGAGAGAGTTCAATTCGAAAGGTAGTCTTCTTTGATTATTTTCATTCGCTTGTGACGTATTGTGTTTTTTTTAGGGTAACTCTTCTGATTCAGAAAGAGTATCTTTTTCGAGCAATGTGTTATAAGTTCGTGAACCTCTTGTTAGTATGGGAATTCTGGTATTGGTCTCTCAATACACATTTTCTTTAATTTTGTTTTTTGTTAACAGAATCAGCCTATTCCCAAGAGTTCGCAGCTTTCACTCAGTTAATACCAGGCAGAAACAGCATCTGCATTTAGAGCGCACCTCCTTGACTCTTGTTCGTTGTTTTCGATAAGCTGCCACAATAATTCAAAAATCTTAGCAGTAACCCACACACTTTCAAGTGTAACTGAAGAGATTCGTCGTGGCTCACTCCTATTTTGTCGAGTCCTGAAAAAATTAACATAATTCCTAAGTTGCGTTGTTAATTATGTTTATTTAAATTTATGACTTGTCGCCTGCATATGATCCATTTTATCCATTAGTACTCTTCTGTTGCAATTTCATGCACCCACCCGTTACACGACCATGGAGACTTGGTACTTCGGAACATAACATATAAAGTACATAAAACATAAGTCATATTTTCAGAAATTTAATGTGTCCAAAAGTCCAAACCATCAAAGAATTTAGGATTGTAGGCACGTCGTAGCGTCTGTTAGCAGAGTTTCTGATCTAACAAATAAATGTTAGAATTGCGGTTTGGTGACAATAGGTAAGTGCCGGTTCGGGGTTCGATTCCCATTCGGTCCTAGAATATTTTTGTCACGTACCCATTCTTTCACCTCTGGAAACTATCATTTAATGTGATAAATGCCAAGGTGTGCCTTGGTTTGGATTTAAACTTATTTCTATAAATGACTGAGGAAATAAGTTCAAAGATCGGAGGAAGTCAGTAGAATGTTACCTCCAGTAGGTGGGTTGGATATTCAATGCAAGCTACGTGTTGACAGCATAATTGTATTAAGAGCCAAAAGAGAAGGGAACAGAGGACTTCAAAACACACAGAAGGAAGGAAGTCATCCTGAGAAGACACTTTGTAGGCCATTGCCACGTGAAACAAAGCTGTCACCTGTAATGAAAGACTGGTTAGTAACTGGTGCCTAAAATACACATATTTCTACCCTCACTGTCCGTTAATGCATTTTTCTATATTTGCTGACACCCTGCTAGCTCTCAGAATATCAGACAACCCACCATGAATTTTTTTGACTACGATGAAGAGCAGACCGAAGTTAGAGAATCGTCTAGAAGAAAAAATGTGGAAAGTAGTGGGATACTGAAGTACTGAGGAATGTTAAGGAGCGATCCACAGTAGGCTCTTCAGTTGGAAAGAGACGTACATTTCTAAAAAAGGAAATCTCAGACGGTGGAAAGACGAACACAGGTACGAGGAAAGAAACTGTGAAGAAAATTTGAACAACGTAAGAAATGCTCCAATTGACCGACAAAGAAGGAAGTACAAAAAATGTTCAGGAAAAGATGTGAATACAGCAATACAGCCGGGAAGCCAAGGCGAAATGAAAGCAGGGAAACTGGAAAGAAATCATCCGAAGAACATATTCAGCCTATAGAAATGACAAAAAAACTTCTGAGAAATAAAAATCAAAACCGTCAACCTTAAGAGTGCAAGAAAAGTTCCAATGTTAAAATCACAGTAGGTAGAAAATATGTGGAAAGAGCACACTGAATTTATCTACGAGGAGGAGGAGGAACTGTACGAAGTGATAGAAGAAGAAATAGGAGCCGACGTGGAAGACATGGCGGATCGAGTTTTAAGTATCAAACAGAGTTTTGGAAGACTTGTTCCCAAATACAGCTGATGCCAAACATAACATTTCTTTGGAAAATGTAAAACCATTGGGGAAGTGCCAACGAAACGCCTATTCACGTTGGAGTGTAGAATCTATGAGTCTGAAGACACACTATGAAATAGTCAGAAATGTCGTCATTCACGCAATCTCGATGATTACAAGGGAACATTAGTGCGACTAGTATATCACAATCAACTTAGCGGCTCATACTTAGACGTTTCTAGCAGAAACAATTTACAGAAGAACGATGAAAACAGCTAAGCATCCATCAGATGACGGTCAGGCCAGCTCTAGGAAGGGAAAAGGTCCAGAAAGGTAATTCTGGTTGGTTGGTTGGTTGTTTTGGGGAAGGAGACCAGACAGCGTGGTCATATGTCTCATCGGATTAGGGAAGGATGGGGAAGGAAGTCGGCCGTGCCCTTTCAGAGGAACCATCCCGGCATTTGCCTGGAGTGAGTTAGGGAAATCACGGAAAACCTAAATCAGGATGGCCGGACGCGGGATTGAACCGTCGTCCTCCCGAATGCGAGGTAATTCTGGCACTGCACTTGATACAGATAAGGACTTAAGAAAAATCAAAAGAAACTCATAGGATTAGTCAACCAAGCAAAAAGCATTCGATAGTTAAAGATGTTTTTAGCAAACTAAATGTAAACAACAGGGAAGGACAGGTGACTACAATATATGAAAATCATGAGTGAAAAACAAGATTGCAAGATCAAGTACGAAGTGATCGGATTAGACAGGGTTTAAGACAGGTACTAGCCTTTCGCTCCTACTGTTGAATCTGTCTCACAGAAGTAATGGTGAAAATAAAACAGAAGTTCAGGGATGGGATTAAAATTTAGGGTGAAAGTACATCAATCGTAAGACTCGCTGATGACATTAATATCCTCAGTGAAAGTGGCGAACAACTGCAGGACCTGCTGAATGGAAGGAACAGTCTGCTTATTACAAACTGTAGATTGAGAGTAAATCGAGTAAAATATAGAAAGTACGAGGATTAGTAGAAATACGATTAGCGATAATCTTAACATCAGAACCAAGAAGCAGACAAAGAAATTCTACTTAACGTAACACTTGGCGGAAGAAGCAAGGATGAGGTTAAGAAGTAGACTATCACAGGAAAAGAGGACATACCTGAGCCAATTAAGTCTAGTAATATCAAGGATCGACCTTAGTTTGAGGAATAAACATCAGAGAGTGTACATTTTCAGCACATTGAATCACTGATTGTGAGAAAACCAGAAAACAAGAGAACTGAAGGGTTTGAGGCGTGGTGCCATGGAATGATGTTGAAAATTAGATAGGCTGGTTAGATAAGAAATGAAGACATTCTAAACACAATAGCACGTGGAAAATACGTATAGACAAGAAGAACCGACAGGATGATAGGTCCTGCATTTAGACATCAAGGAATAACTTCAACGGTACTTTAAGGGGGGTTGTGAAAGCTAAAATCTTTAGAGGAAAACAGAGACTGGAATACACCCTAAACGTAACTGAGGACGTTCGATGCCTGGTCTGAGATATATAAATTAGCACAGAAGAGGAGTTCGTGGTGACATCAAACAATTACGAATACTGAGCAAATGAGGGTAACTTGCTTTGTTTAGTTGTATTTGCAGTATTCTTCTTTGAATTTAACTAAAGGTATAACATTTAGTTCGGTGATACATTCTCTTCTTGAAATATTCTTCATAATTTTGACCACCATATACGATGGACATTTATGTCAACGGTTGCTGAAAACCACCATACTGGTATTACACAATTAATTGTGTCACGCTCGGTTTCGTTCTTAGGAGATCATTAGGTTCCTGAGTTGTACCAACATGATGATGTTCTCAGAACACATTCTTCCAACGACCCTTTCAGTTTGATTCTCGTCTCATTGTACTAGTTTATGAAAGTGATATGAAGTCGCAATGTTATGAAATTGTAGTGATATGTAGGAAGGCCTGCAGAGGGTCGGCGTTAGGTGTAGAATTTGGCCAGTTGGTCCTCAATATAGACACACGTAAAGTATTGGGTATAAATAGGCTTAAAGAGCCATTATTCCATGATGAACTGATTATAGAAGCAGTTTAAAGTGAAGCGACCACATACGTGATGTAACAGGCGTGAGTGAGTATATTTCCATTGGTGACTGAGGACGGTACAATACGTCCTTTGCAGACTAATAATTACAGCTATTAGAATTACTACACTCTTAGGTTGGTTAGTAACTCCAAGTACATGCGGTAAAAATACGTTATTAATGCTTAATTCCCCCGGGCAGCAGATCAGGTTGTGAAGTGTGACGCGTGGACGCAAAACGGTAAGTCTATACCGTGCAGACAATCTCAGGTAGTATATTATGTGAAGTGTTTGTGAGAACACTGTTCGACGCAGAGAACAAAACAACCAACAGACTGATATGTTTTTGTATTAACGTACCACGTATAAAAATATCCGCAGCTATACCCGTATAACTGACCACAGGAAAGGTGGAAACCAGACTGAGATTCATTGGAAGAATCCTCACTAAGAACAGTACACCAAAGAAGGGAGTAACACATAAAATCCTCGATCGACCGATTTTCGAATGTTGCTCTCCAATCTGTGACCTGTGCCAGACAGAACTGACAGAAGAACTGGAGAAAATCCAAAGAAGAGCAATTTATAGTCGCAGGCTCATTTAGCAAACGCAAAAGAACCACGGCGATGCTTATCCAACTCCAGTGTCAGGTGCTACAAGAGATGCGTTACGCATCATGGAGTGCTTGCTATTAAAATTCTGAGAACGTATGTTAGTAGAGGAGGCTAGAAATATATTGATGTCTCCTACATGGATCGATCAAAAGTATACAGACACTTTTTACTGGACATTGTGTTGCACAGTCAGCATAACAGCTCATGCATCAAGGCAACCGACAAGTGTAATACACAGAAGAATGGTAAAAAATATTTAGGATCTGTGAGAAGACGATCAGTTTGGTTTTGAGTAAGATGAAGGCACCAGAGACACAGTTCTGACGTTGCGCTTGATAATATTCAAAATGTTCAAATGTGTGTGAATTCCAAGGGACCAAACTGCTGAGGTCGTTGTCTAACACCGAAAATGCAGGATGTATGGCACCTGCTACCTATATATAACTTTTTCTGAATTGTATGCAAATATTTGTAATTGAAATTCTTTCTTTTAATAAGTAAGGATGTTGCTTCACTGTATGTGTATATTTAGGTAGAAGCCGGTTGACGATTCATTGTATTTATCTACGTTTTACTGTGAAACTTATAACATATGGGAAAAAGCCAAAGGAATTGTTATTTGCATCGACCAACAACGATAATAGCAGTGCTTGTGCGTTGTAAAAAGGGAGTTATTGCGCAGAGCGCGCGGAGAGAGGAGAAACGGGTTCCAGTGCTTGTAGTGTGCGGAAGTGTGGTGTTAACGCTCTCGCAGTAGAGAGTACCATTTCGGCGGCATCATGTACGCTCGCCGACCAGATGTCTAGAGCAGGAGTATGGATAGTGGAGGGGTGGAAGAGGCTGTATTAATTACGATTGCCCGTTCCTGTAATTAGCCGTGGCTCCACAATATTCTACCGTCTTAAACAACAGCAGCAATTCCAGCAATACAGTTTCGTCGTCATCTCCGAGTTTCGTCGTATGCACAGCACTGAAGTAAGACTGTTCATTGGTAGAAGGTATTAATGGCTAACCCAGCAGGACAACTGAATGTGATTTGATTGATAAGGTTTATTTAAATAATAATGAGTTAATCTCGGGTCGATTGTGTCCTAATTGCCCCCAGACATTGTTACCAAGCAGGATCCTCGTTCCTTTTTTTTCTAACATGCTAACTGATCGTCATAAGAAACAAATTGAATAGTTACAGCCAATTTGTTAATGAATAATTTCTCTTTTAAGAATTTTATCCTCAGTCTACTTTCAATTAACTGTTGTACAACAGAGGCTTCAGTGTATGACTAAAGTAAAGCAATTTCATTCTTCAAGTTGGAGAATCAATCATTGGAAAAAATCCAAGTGTAAAGAAATACACAAATTAAGAGTGTGGAAGTTTTATTTATTTTACATATAGCTTGGAGCACATGGCTGTTTGGTTTAGTACGTATTCTAGTATTTAATTCTGTTCAAGTCAGTAAAAAAGGCTCTGTTGTTCAGAAAATAACATGAAATCCAATTTGCAAAATAAGTGACGGCAAAGTAAAAAGTGCTTGCTCTTTTTAAATTTCTTTGATGACGTTATGTTGAGGTAATTGAACGTCATTGTTCACGTAAAGTGTACTAACATACAGTTTAACTGCATATTTTCAAATCGTTACTCGATTGCATTTTTCAAAATTTAATGCCAAACATAACGTAAGAGTGACTTCTCAGTTTTCTTTATCATTACATACTCACTTAAAATTTGTCTCAAAAAAATTTAAAAAAATAAACGTGGTAACCTTTAGTTGCCACGATAGTGTTTAATAATACATGTGTTATTTTCCCATCATCTTGTATAGGATTTTAGGCAACAGCCTTGTCGCGGTGGATACACCGGTTCCCGTCAGATCACCGAAGTTAAGCGCTGTCGGGCGTGGTCGGCACTTGGATGGGTGACCATCCGGGCCGCCATGCGCTGTTGCCATTTTTCGGGGTGCACTCAGCCTCGTGATGCCAATTGAGGAGCTATTCGACCGAATAGTAGCGGCTCCGGTCAAAGAAAACCATCGTAACGACTGGGAGAGCGGTGTGCTGACCACACGCCCTTCCTATCCGCATGCTCATCTGAGGATGAAACGGCGGTCGGATGGTCCCGATGGGCCGCTTGTGGCCAGAATACGGAGTGCTTGTACAGGATTTTGGATGTAAATTGCCCTAGTGGGCTGGCGATTGTTAATTACTTCATTTTCGTTCATTCGTGTGACTTTTAAATTCATGATCGGTGGTACCCCTTTCTGTCCAGTGTTGTTCGTGAGTGAATGCACAAAATAACTTTCATTTTCCAAATTATAGCCCTGTTCTGTTTAATTACTTCTATTTTTAGTACACTTTCTATCAGAAGGGTCGGTTGCACACTTTCCTCCTACTTACCGGTATCACTTCTTCGGGGAAAGTAGCCTTATACAATTAGAAAAAATCCATTAGGCATACATGCGATCCACGGTCATATTTTATATCGTAAGCAGGATAGGCCGATTAGTAAGAGGGAGGTTACAGTCGGTCCCTAGACTTACACACTACTTGAACTAGCTTAAACTAACTTATGCTAGGAGCAACAAACACACACACACACACCCATGCCCGAGAGAGGACTCGAACCTCCAGCGGGATGGGGAGCTTGATAATGGAAGCAAGACTGCAGAAAAATTATGACGGACTCATTGGATTTGTAGAACTAGAGAGAGTTAGACAGTGTATGATAGTGCAAGACGTTCGAAATATTGAGAAACATTTAAGTATTCTATAGGGAAAGTCGGACAATATACAATATATACAAGAACCACGAGGGAACGATAAGACAGGAAAACCCAGAACAAGGTGCTGCGATTAAAAAGGGTGTAAGACATGGACGCAATCTTTCGTCACAACTGTTCAATCTATACATCGAAGAAGCTACGACGGCAACCTAAAAAATGGCTCAAGAGTGGAATAAAAATTCAAGATGAAAGGGTATCAACTGTAAGATTTGGTGATGATATTGAAATCCTCAGTAACAGTGAAGAAGAATTACACGATGTTCTGATTGTAATGGTTCAATGAATATAGAACATCAGTTGACAATAAACGGTAGAGAGACGAGAGTAATGAGAAGTACCAGAAATGAACAGCGAGAAACTTAACACTAAAACTGATGATCACGAAGCAGAGGCAGTTAAGGATTTCTGCTACCCTGGAAGCATAATAACCTCCGACAGAAGCAAGAAGGACGTAAACAGCTGACCAGCGAAGACGTCATTCCTGGCCAAGTGTAGTTTACTAGTACCAAATATAATCTGAGGAATAAATTTCTGAGAATGTGCTTTTGGATCACAATAATTATGGCAGTGATTCATGGGCAGTAGGAAAACCGGAACAGAAGGGAATCGAAACGTTAAGATGTTGAAAATTAGGTGAACTCATAAGGAATGAGGAGGTTCTCCGCAGACTTGTCGAAGGAAGGAAGGAAGGATGGAAAACAGAGACATGAAGAAGGGGGTAGGATGATAGGACAGTTGTTAAGATATCAAGGAATAATCTCCACGGTACTAGAGATAGCGGTAGAGGGAAAAAACTGTATGGGAAGAAAGAGATTGGAATTCATCCAAGAGAAAATTGAGGACGTAGGGTGTAAGTGGCACTGTGAGATGAAGCGCTTAGCGCATGAGAGGTATACGTGAGGAGAATGATGAAAAAAAAGGAGGGCTACAAAATGTCAGTTTCCTACAAAACGGAACTGACTGTATGTGTAGTGTCAAACAAGAAGTGCGCGGGCGGCGACTTCCATCGGTCCGAAAATCCCTGTGCTATCATGATTTTCGTAACCAGCATCACAATGGAAAAAGATGTTTCCATAATTGTTTTTAACACATATAAAAGGGCCTGCGATTTAAGGTCGATCTGCAACAGAATTTTTTTCATTGTCTTTGGGGAAAAAAGGGAACTCCCGTATTTAATGAAGAGCTGTTACATTGCCGATGAAGGTCCTAAGCTTCATAGTTAGCGACATCGTCTGGTAAGTTGGAAATGTTTGTGATCAGACGTAGATTATGCTGTGTGCTTGGAAAGCACTGAGAACGTTTTGCAGCTACGCAAACCCTAGCTAGCTTGTGTCCACAGGGGGTCTCTGGAGAGATTCTATGATGGCGGGACCTCTCTAAGCTGCATGCTGACGGAGGTCAGCCGCGAAACGGGATTCTGCCGGCAGCAGCAACACCACCTCCGGCTTTTATCGCGTTAGGGGGATTACTGGCCGCTGACGTCGGATCCGTCCGTGCCCGCCAAGGGGCGACAGTCTATGTAAATAACGTGCCGGCTAGGAGCGGCGAAAGCATTCCCTGTCCAGGAGTTGCAGCACAGAGTACTAGTCGCACGGTGCCCCAAGGATAATCACTTTATGTACAGGCTTAGCAGTCACATGCACGTTTACTCAATGAACAGTCTAATTTCAGCGTTATCACGACGAGAACCCTATTTCCCAGAGACTTCTCCCAGTTGAACGGGACTCAGAATAAGCGATCACGTGTCTCGGATTATGAGCAGATAATTGACCGTTTCTAAAAAGAAACGGTCAAAGTTTTCGCAGTATTTTCGATGTCATTTACTTGCCTCTTACCGCATAATATTCTCAGACGATAGAGTGGATCAGCGGTTGGCATGGCTTTTTAATTTTCCGCGTAGTGCTCGAAAACCGATTTTTGGTTATTTTCTTTTATTTGTATTGTTTCATTTATTCACCCTTGTCCCACACGGCTGATAATCACCGTCCACAAGAATCCCCTAAGTGGATAACTAACAACGATTCCTTCCACCTAAAACACGTAACAATAAATACGGCAAGAAAAGCAATAATGAGAATCTCTTCTGATAGGCAATGACAGTATCAGTACAACCATGATTAAGAATGTTGCCGATATCTTAGTACCTGTCTTAACTGACATATTTAATTTTTCCCTCGTGAACGGAATATACCCCACTGCATGGAAAAGAAGCATAATTCGACCCATCCCTAAGATCGAAAACCCGCAACTGCCTAGTGATTACTGACCAATTAGTATACTGCCTGCTGTTTCCAAAGCACTTGAATGTATTGTTCATGATCAAATCACTGAACACCTTCATGAATTCAGCCTATATGATAAATTTCAATCCGGTTTCCGTAAACATCAAAGCACAAACACTGCTCTAATTAAAGTAACTGATGACCTGAAATATGCCATCGACAGCCGAAAGGCAACAATACTGACGCTACTAGATTTCAGCAAAGCTTTTGATACTGTTAACTTTGACAAATTGCTCAGAAAAATGCAACACTTAATTTCTCAGATAGTCCAATGAGATGGTTTGAAAGCTACTGAAAAGACAGACAGCAATGCTTTGTCTGTGTAAATGAAAAATCTTCCTGGAAACATGTCTAGTCGGGAGTGCCACAAGGATTAGTGTTAGGACTACTTTTGTTTCTTTATATGTCAACGATATTTCGTCGGCTCTGTCCTCCTGTAAATATCATTTCTATGCCGAAGACCTCCTTCTCTACCTGACCTGAAGATATAAACACTGCAATCGCTCAGATGAATGATGATATGTCTTCAGTAGTGACATGGGCGAAAAACCTGGGGCTTAAACTATATGCAAAAAAGACACAAGTGATCTTAACAGCGCATCAGAAATTAACAAGTACAGATTTCCGAGAACGGCTGCCTCCTATTCTGCTCGACGGTATTCCAATACCATATCAGAAAACAGTTAAGAACTTAGGTGTAACTTTGGATGAGCATCCCAACTGGGCGGAAAATACAGTCGCAGTGTGCCGGAAGACGTCCGCTTGTCTCTGTGCTCTCAAAAAGTTTCGGAACGTATTTCCACAGGATTTGAAACGTCAGCTCGTGCAAGCACTCGTTCTACCGAACCTCCACTATTGTGATGTAATTCAACAAGGCATGAGTAGTGAAAACAACCGACGGCTAGAACTAACTATGAATGTCTGTGTACGTTACACCTGCAACATTCGCCGATATGATCATGTTAGTGCTTCATACTCCCAGGTTGAGTGGCTGCGGCCGGACAAATTGCGTAACTACTACACTCTATGTCTACTTCACCGACTCCTCGTCGCGCAAGCACCCCAGTACCTTGCTTCAGAGATTAAACACCTTTCTTGCCATCATAATCGAAACACGAGGTCACTTTTATTTGGTATTCTAACTGTGCCCACTCACAAAACAAAAACTTTTGCAAACTCCTTCTCAGTTGCCACTGTCCGCCTCTGGAACAAACTGCCGCTTACCTTGCGCAAAATTCAATCCCCTGCTGTTTTTAAGAAGAAGTTGAACCATTTCCTACTATCATCCTCATAACGTTTTTCACAAAATTAATGTACAAGGCCAATCCTCTATTCTGTCAAATAGCAAAGCTAGTGTCTCCTATATTGCTCCTTGCTCTTCTTCCTCCTCATCTATTAACCACGCAATCTTCTTTTCCTTTATATTTCCTTAATTATGTTTCATCATGTCTCTCTATTCTTCTCCTCCCTTCACCATCAGTCTCCCCGCTGCTAGCACTCCTATCTAAAATCTGTCTCTTTCATAATGAGCCGGCCGCGGTGGTCTAGCGGTTCTAGGCGCGCAGTCCAGAACCGCGCGACTGCTACGGTCGCAGGTTCGAATCCTGCCTCGGGCATGGATGTGTGTGATGTCCTTAGGTTAGTTAGGTTTAAGTAGTTCTAAGTTCTAGGGGACTGATGACCATAGTAGTTAAGTCCCATAGTGCTCAGAGCCATTTGAACCATTTGATTTTTTCATAATGTCTAATTATAACAGTACTTATCATCCACGAATATAAACTCTACATGTATGTATTTTTCCAAGTGTGCCTTTGTAATTGTTTATTTCACTTTTTGTACTAGATGTAGTTTAACATGCCTACTAAAACATATGAATGTAAAATAAGTAGAGTGCCTGGTTAGATGTAAGAGAGGGCCTGATGGCCCTAATCTTGATAGGTTAAATAAATAAATGTAAGGTTACTACACGAGTTAGGGGATGCAAAGGCGTCATATTAATTGCAAAATTACGGGTGGATCTCATAAAAAGTGCCAAAGAAACTGGTATAGGCATGCGTATTCAAATACAGACATATGTAAACATGGATAATACGCCGATGCGGTCGGCAACGCCTACAAGAGACGACAAGTGTTTGGCGCAGTTCTTAGATCGGTTACTGCTGCTACAATGGCAGGTTAGCACGATTTAAGTGAGTTGAAACTTGGTATTATAGTCGGTGCACGAGCGATGGGACACAGCAACTCCGAGGAAGCGATGAATTGGGGATTTTCTCGTTCGACTATTTTACGAGTGTACCATGAATATCAGGAATCCGCTAGAACATCAAATCTCCGACATCGCTGCTGTCGGGAAAAAATATTGCAAGAATGGGACCAGTGACGACTGAATTGAATCATTCAGTGCCACAGAAGTGCAACCCTTCCGCAAATTGATGCAGATTTCAATGCTGGAGTATGAAGAAGTGCCAGCGTGCGAACCATTCAGTGAAACATCATCGATGCGGACCTTCGGGGCCGAAAGCCCACTCATGTATCCTTGATGACTGTACGACGAAAAGTTTTACGCCTCGCCTGGGCCCTTCAATACATATATTGGACTGTTGATGACTGGAAACGTGTTACCTGGTCGGACGAGTCTCGTTTCAAATTGTATTGAACGGATGAACGTGTACGGGTATGAATCCATGAATCCATGGACCCTGCATGACAGCAGGGGACTTTTCAAGCTGGTGGAGGCTCTGTAATGGTGTGGGACGTGTGCACCTGGACTGATCTGGGACCCCTGATACTTCTAGATACGACTTTGACAGGTGACATGTACATAAGCATCCTGTTTGATCACCAGCATTCATTCGTGTCCATTGTGCATTCCGAAGGACGAGCAATTGCAGCAGGACAATGTGACACCCCACATGTCCAGAATTGCTACGGAGTGACTCTAGGACCACTCTTGTGAGTTTAAATTCTCCCGCTGGCCACCAAATTTCGCACACATGAACATTATTCAGCATATCTGGGATGCCTTGCAACGTGGCAACGTGCTGTTCAGAAGAGATCTTCACCCCATCGTACTCTTGCAGATTTACGGACAGCCCTGCAGGATTCGTAGTGTCAGTTCTCTGCAGGGCTACTTTAGACATTAGTCGAGTCCATTCAGTGTCGTGTTGCGTCATTTCTGCGTGCTTGCGGGGTCTCTACACGATGTTAGACAGATGTACCAGTTTCTTTCGCTCCTTAGTGGTTCAAATGGCTCTAAGCACTATGGGACTTAACATCTGAGCTCATCAGTCCCCTAGACAACTACTTAAACCTAACTAACCTAAGGACCCACACACATCCATGCATGAGGCAGGAGCCAAACCTGCGACCGTAGCCGCATCGCAGTTCCGGAGTTAAGCGCCTACAACCGCTCGGCCACAGCAGCCGGAGGCTCCTTAGTGCATAACATATGTGTTATGGTATAACGATTGGTTACAGTCTTTTTAAATTCTCACATTCTGATATATCATTCCCATATCAATTCTTACATTAATTACTATATTTTATACTGATATTAGAAAACTACGAGCATCGCGCGAAGGCAGATTTCCAACAGTGAATCTTACTGGGAAAGAAACGTCGTTAACACTGGTGAAGATTTCGGAGTTGGCAATAATTTCACGGCAGACCATGCATAACGGATAATTTTCCCGAAAACTGGCACTTACACTACAGGAATTCCACAGAAAATAATTTCAAATAATCTTCTCATTTTTTTTAAAAAATATTCATCTGACTTACAGTTAGTAGATAACAGTGTTATAACAATACAACTGGAAAACATTCGTGTAACAATCTTCTACAGAAATGGGTATGTAAACGAAAAACAATAGTAAAAGTAATAACCGGATTTCGAACACGGGACGCAAAATTATCAAGCTGCGATGCTAACTACTGAACCACCACTTTGTACGAGGATACAGGGCGGTAAAAAACACACAAAATAACTCAACAAATACCTCAAACTGTGGACGTCGTTTTTTTTTTCAGATACGGTCGAGTATCCAGGGATAAGCCGAGATATGTATTCGCTTATTTTGGTCCCTGTTCCACTGAGGCAAGTTTCTGGGAAATCGGATTAGGGCACTTGCCGTGTTCTCCCCGCCACCTGCATACTTTAATGCACGGGTGAGCACTCGGCAGCTCGCTAGAGGCATCCGGACCGCGGTTGGTTTGAATCTGGTCAGCGGAAGAAATTAACGTGTGTGTTTTGTGTGTTGTGTGTGTGTGGGGGGGGGGGGGGGAGAGGGGAAGAGTTAGAGAGAAAGAAAAAGAAAGAGAGCGAGAGCAAGGCATTCCCGTCGTACTTCACCAGGTACGCATCTTCCGATGTTTCCGCCAACACTCTGCTCGCCTCTCGTTTGCAGCTCACGACGTAGACCACTGAACGTTTTCCTTAATCTGCGCATACGCAATACCATTTCGTCGCTGCTGGATCTGAACAAGAATGACATGCATGTTGCCAGTCTGAGCGCGAAGTCAAGGCTTATGTGGTTATCTGCGTGTGGAGACTGAGGGAGACAACTCACTACCTTTAAGGTGTGTGGCTTGATGTATTTTCACCTCTGGATGAGTGACACACACGTTATTTACTGCGAGATCTTTCAGAAATGAACAACAACACAACAAGTCTTCCGGTCCAGATGGTATACCAATCAGGTTCCTTTCAGAGTACGCAGATATAATAGCGCCAGAATTCCCTACTTCGCCTCATTCGTGATCCACAGTATACATGACATACTAGATAAATTAAATAGGCATATCTGTCCCAAGTCATAACAAGAGCTCAGCAATTACGTTAACCAAATGCAGTTAGCAAATCTGGTAAAAATTAATGAAAAATGTGGTGTCACCGCCAGACACCACACTTACTAGGTGGTAGCCTTTAAATCGGCCGCTAAGTTAGTTACATCGCGGAAAAAGCAAGGAGGATGTAAGAAGAAGACTATAACAAGCAAAGAAGACATTCCTGGACAAAACAAATCTACTTGTAACTCCGGCCTTAATTTGAGGGAGATGTGTACGAGAGTGTACGTTTGTAGCACAGCGAATCATAGACTGTGAGAAAACAGTAAAAGGAGAGAATCGGAACATCTTGAGATGTGGTGCTATAGAAAAATATATAGGATGATAAGAAATGAAGATCTTTTCCGCAGAATAGGCGGTAGAAGGAAGGTGTATTAAACATGGACAAGTAGAAGGTCAAGACGGTAGGGAATGAGTTCAGACACAAACAAATCGTTTCCACAGCACTTAAAAGAGTTGTAGGGGGTAAAAGCTATACGAGAAGACAGAGATTGCAATATATCCAAACAGTTGAGAACGTTAGCTTAAAGTGCTTCCATGTGGTGAAAGGTTTGGCGGAGGAGGCGAAGTCGTGACACGATGCATCAGACTAGCCAGAATACTGATGATACTGTAAAGAAAGTAAATGATAACTCTATGTGAAGGATAGCCACAAAGATATAACCAGGGGAGTTGTCATAAAGTCGCGAACTTGAGGCTGCCGTCCGCAATATTTCTTGCCCCAGACATAGGCTTCCGACGAAAATGTTTGGACTAAAATTGCCAGCTTGCATCATTTACAGGTAAACTAATATTTTTGATTATGGTCTAAAGCTGTGGAAGTCAACCTGGTCCCTACTGGCCACTAGTGGGAGTTCCAGCTTTCAGGATGGGAGGTATGCCGCTTGGTTCAAATGGCTCTGAGGACTATGGGCACATCTGTGGTCATCCGTCTCAGAACTTAAACCTAACTAACCTAAGGACATCACACACATCCGTGTCCGAGACAGGATTCGAACCTGCGACCGTAGTGGTCACGCGGTTCCAGACTGAAACGCCTAGAACCGCACGGCCACACCGGCCAGCTATGCCGTTAGGCGCTAAAGAAATGTTCATTAGGTTTTCATAAAATTTTGACGTAAAGTGTTTGGCGACCAATTATCTTCATAAGCCTTAACTTGCTGCAACTTTGCTTTTTGCACTTTATAAATTAAAGTTTCTTTCTTACTTCATAAAACACCATTACTGTGGAACTGATAGCCGGTTAAAAAATTGTACTACAAAAATAGATACAAAACAGGGCGGTAAAAATGATTGGCTCCTCCTGGTCTAAAGTGCAAAGAAGTTCTTCAGTGGACTCGTTCAAACGATATTTTCTTTTACATACAGGTATATGAATTTTGGTTACGCCATGTACTTTTATTGTAGTGGTATTATTTTTATCATTTGACTTTAGGCTTCCTATCAGCACAACTCGAATGTTCTTTGGATGAAGGCTGTGAGAAAGAAAGACTGGAAATCGACCAACATATCAAAATATGTTACCAGCATTTTCGGGAGCAGACTCTAAACGGAACATCAGTTTCGTCAGTCCGAATTAAGAAGAACGCTGGATTACGAATGCATCTTATTAGTGGTTAAAATATGGATTCAAGACCAGACAAACGTCTTAAAATGCCTTCCTGATGCTGTGTTATTCACGAAAGCAATGGAACATTTTATGTCTAACACAACTGTTCCGTACACATGACAGAAATTAGGACAAAGAAATAATCGCAAGCAGCAGTCTGATACTGCTTTGGGGCAACTCACATGGCGGCGCCAGCTTGAAACAAAACATACAAAGTAATCCTGTGGTGCCACCTCGCCTTGTTACACCTCCATAAATATAAAAATGTAATTAATTCTCTTTCCATTATAAAAATAGCTTCTCTTAGAATATCGTAAATGTTTTTTCCAGTGTATATATGAAAATTTTTGTTATATGGTATTGTAAGGAGGATGTAGCTGGGCAAATGTGCTACATTATAACACAAAATACGGATAATATCACGATTTCTTTAACAGGTAGCTCCATTACGTCTGCAGTTTCTTCTGTAAAGAACTTCTGTCACTTCCAAAAAATACGAGTAGCAGATCTATCTTTAAACATATTGTTCAGAATAAAATTACTCAAAAAATATAGAACATATTTTGGCTGGGAATAAGAAATGAAAAGTAAGTTAACCCTGAGATTCATCCTTGTTGAATTTAGTCGATTATTTAAAACGTATGAAATGTACAGTGAGCTGAATTTACAGATTTTTGAGTTTCATTGGCATGGGAACCATTTACTCGCACAAAAAAATTTGTTCATTTGTTTTTGGCAAAGGAATAAATATTCCAATTAGTTATAACCGCAAATTAAGTGTAGCCAAGCAAATAAAATCAGTTTATATTAATTAACGATTATATAAACATTTTTCAGACGAGGTTTGTTCACGTACAGAGTATTCCAACTAGGTCACACAGGAAAAATAAGTTAATAATGCTTCCTTGTCGTATGTCGAATTAGAGCTTCCGCAATCTGTCCGTACAAGCCCCAGGTCTAGACAGATTTACGGCGTTTTCCAACGGCCATTAGCGAAAACAGTGTACCATCAGTCATATGACCTGTAACGTCTGTCATTTAATTGGGAAATAAGCTCTCCTTATTCGGACATTCGCAGTAAATCTGCAATACAAGTCCGGCAGGGGTGGCCGTGCGGTTCTAGGCGCTACGGCCGGCCGGTGTGGTCGAGCGGTTCTAGGCGCTACACTCTGGAACCGCGCTGCTGCTACGGTCGCAGTTTCGAATCCTGCCTCGGGCATGGATGTGTTTGATGTCCTTAGGTTAGTTAGGTTTAAGTAGTTCTTAGTTCTAGGGGACTGATGACCTCAGATGTTAAGTCGCATAGTGCTCAGAGCCATTTGAGCCATTTTTTTCTAGGCGCTACAGTCTGTAACCGAGCGACCGCTACGGTCGCAGGTTCGAATCCTGCCTCGGGCATGGATGTGTGAGATGTCCTTAGGTTAGTTAGGTTTAATTAGTTCTAAGTTCTAGGCGACTGATGACCTCAGAAGTTAAGTCGCATAGTGCTCAGAGCCATTTGAACCATTTATTTTGCAATACAAGTTTTCTGGGGATGGGGCACCACTGTTCCTCGTGCTCTCCATCAGGCAGATGTATACAGGATGGTTCAGCTACGCTGCTCACCCCACATATCTCATAAAACCTTTTAATATAGCGTAATGCTGACTTCACAAAAGAGTTGTGAGGAATTACTCACTAAATGACGAGTAGTCTCCTTTCACAGCTATATTAATTACAGGAACATTAGTATCAAGTTGGCTCTTCCAAATGGAAATAAACTACACTACTGGCCATTAAAATTGCTACACCAAGAAGAAATGCAGAGGATAAACAGGAATCATTGGAGAAATATACTAGAACTGATATGTGATTACATTTACACGCAATGTGGGTACATAGATCCTGAGAAATCAGTACCCAGAACAACCACCTCTGGCCGTAATACCGGCCTTGATACGCCTGGACATTGAGTCAAACAGAGCTTGGATGGCGTGTACAGGTACAGCTGCCCATGCAGCTTCAACACGATACAACACTTCATCAAGACTAGTGACTGACGTATTGTCACGAGCCAGTTGCTCGGCCACTATTGACCAGACGTTTCCAGTTGGTGAGAGATCTGGAGAATGTGATGGCCATGGCAAAACTCGAACGTTTTCTGTATCCAGAAAGGCCCGTAAAGGAAATACAACATGCGGTCGTGCATTATCCTGCTGAAATGTAGGGTTTCGCAGGGATCGAATGAAGGGTAAAGCCCCGGGTCGTAACACATCTGAAATGTGCTGTCCACTGTTCAAAGTGCCGTCAATGCGAACAGGAGGTGACCAAGACGTGTAACCAATTGCACTCCATACCGTCACGCCGGGTGATATGCCAGTATGGCGATGACGAATACACGCTTCCAACGTGCGTTCACCGCGATGTCGCCAAACACGGTTCAAAATTGCTCTGAGCACTATGGGACTTAACTTCTGAGGTCATCAGTCCCCTAGAACTTAGAACTACTTAAACCTAACTAATCTAAGTACATGACACAGATCCATGCCCGAGGCAGGATTCGAACCTGCGACCGTAGCGGTCGCGCGGTTCCAGACTGTAGCGCCTAGAACCGCTCGGCCACTCCGGCCGGCTCGCCAAACACGGATGCGACAATCGTGATGCTGTAAATAGAACCTGGATTCATCCCAAACATGACGTTTCGTGCACTCAGGTTCGTCGTTTAGTACACCATCGCAGGTGCTCCTATCTGTGATGCAGCGTCAAGAGTAACCGCAGCCATGGTCTCCGAGCTGATAGTCCATGCTGCTGCAAACGTCGTCGAACTGTTCGTGCAGATGGTTGTTGTCTTGCAATCGCCCCATCTGTTGACTCAGGGATCGAGACGTGGCTGCACGATCCGTTAAAGCCATACGCATAAGATGCCTGTCATCTCGACTGCTAGTGATTCGAGGCCGTTGGGATCCAACACGGCGTTCCGTATTACCCTCCTCAACCCACCGATTCCATATTCTGCTAACAGTCATTGGTTCTCGACCAACGCGAGCAGCAATGTCGCGATGCGATAAACCGCAATCGCCATAGGCTACAATCCGACCTTTATCAAAGTCGGAAACGTGATGGTACGCATTTCTCCTCCTTACAAGAGGCATCACAACAACGTTTCACCAGGCAACGCCGGTCAACTGTTGTTTGTGTTTGAGAAATCGGTTGGAAACTTTCCTCGTGGCAGCACTTTGTAGCTGTCGCCACCGGCGCCAACCTTGTGTGAATGCTCTGAAAAGCAAATCGTTTGCATATCACAGCGCCTTCTTCCTGTCGGTTAAATTTCGCGTCTGTAGCACGTCATCTTCTTGGTGTAGCAATTTTAATGGCCAGTAGTGTAATTTTTGTTGTCAGTATTGCATATGTAAAAGTTCAACGGCGTTTCAGTCTTCAAAATCCGGTTAGTTTTTTCGGAGACATTTCTGTATTTTGAAATAAAGAGTTATATCTTTCGAACATGAGGCCGGCCGCTGTCTTACGTGAAATTTCATGCTGTTACATAGAACTGTGGCATCAGACTTGTTTACACCTGTCTTCAAGAGTCTTTCAGTTCAGATCCTTCAGCATTTCTGCGACACTCTTTCATTGATGAAACAAACCTGTGACCATTCATGCTGACGTTCCCTGTATATGTTCAGTATACCCTGTCAGTCCTGTCTGGGACAGGCGGGATGCCCCGTGTGGGCACAGAAAGAATCTGTCCAGCGCAGATGTACGCCCCTACGGGTGCACACAGAGAACGCTGGTTAGCCTGCTAGTCAAGGGGCAGATGTGCCATTACGTGTAGAAGATCATGCGCGCTCCGTTAGTTCTGCAGTCTTTCTCGCACGATTTTACAGAAACTATTCATAAAAATGATTTTTACTTTATTCGCATCTTTATATTTCATCTTAAAGGTGAAGCACTCATCATCTCGTTAATCGTCCTACTTATTGTAATATTCTCATTTAAGTATGACGCTGCGTGAAATTCGAAGAAGTGTGCAATGAAAATAATGGCTCGCTATGAATTTGCGTTTGGTGCACATTATACCAGATGTTGCTGCAAATCAAATTTAACTAATATAATTTTTTCTTTAAGCTTGGGAGGGGATCTCTCACTGTGTCCAACCTCGCGAAAATGGAATTTATGTAGCACGTTCAATTCTGACTGCACGTGCGAGAAATGAAATATTCATAACGTGCCTCATCTCACTTAAACCATTCGAGATATCTAAACAAGATTCTGGCAAATGATAGCACACAATGAGAGAGTGTGTTATCATACGGTTAACATACAGAACTCTCTCATCTACATCGATGTACCAGAAGCTATAATTTTCATGTAATTTCCTTTCAGTCCAGTGTTGTAATCATTAAGAAGTAATTGATTAGTAGTGTGCAGTATTGTTCTATTAGAAATACCAAATTTGAGGCCTGAGTATCTGTGGATAACCATGTTACAAAAACATGATAGTCATTACCTCATGAACCATTCATTTAGGTTAAATTTACTTGAAGTTCACCACTTCACTATGTTTGGAGATAGCAACAAATATATGCCACACTGTTTGTTACAAATTATTTTCATATTACTCACATGAAAAACAGGGAGAAAGTCCTGTGTTAAGTTTCCATTCCAGTTGTTCACTATTAAATTTATGGTGGGTTACCTGATTCCATCAAAACTGAAATGGAATAGGCGATCTTTTTGGTCTGAATTGTTAACATTCGTCATTTGAAGAAGCATCATTAGTTATCCAGATAGGCTCCATTTCTCATGTTAACAGGTTTAATTTTAATTTTTTTGCCTAAACGCAGTATAAACTGCACAAACTCACCTTGCAATAGCTAATGAGACAGAATTTTGGAACATAGTGTCTTATTAAACAAGCAGTAGGCGACCTGAGTGTCCAATACTTTACAGAAAACCTCAGTGCGTCAGTTTGCTGTAACAAAGACGAGAAATTTCTCATCTGTTTTCTCTTTTTAATTTCTGTCAAAAATTCTTAAAGAATTACACTACTGGATTTAAAAAAATAAAATAAAAACCATAACTTCTACTGTATCGCCGTAGGTAAGAATGCTATTTATGTTAACCATACAGCAGAATATTTCCTTACTCACATAAAATCGCTTTCCAAAATCTCGAATTGATATCTTGCATTGTCTAGGAGATAATTGTGAGGTATGTAATGAGAATTTCATTGTTGTGCACGTTCGATTATATTGGATTGGACTGATTTGGGGGGAAGAGACCAAACAGCGAGATCATCGGTCTCATTGGATTAGGGAAGGATGGGGAAGGAAGTCGGCCGTGCCCTGTCAAAAGAACCATCCCGGCATTTGCCTGAAGCGATGTAGGGAAATCACGGAAAACCTAAGTCAGGATGGCCTGACGCGGGATTGAACTGTCGTTCTCCCGAATACGAGTCCAATGTAAGATTAGAATTGTATGTGCCACATACCTTCATTCTCTCGAGACTGAATACAGATGGAGACCTCCTTCGAAGTCTAAAGAAAAATTCACTATCTTAGCTAACTTTCAGTCAGAGCAAATTATGGTGTAATATGTACCAAACGCAAAATATTAGCGACCCACATTTTTCATTGCACAATTTTTCGCGTAGCGTTCTACTTAAAGAAGAATGTCACAGTATAAGTATGATCATTATCGAAAGTTCGGGCACTTTACTATGAAGATGGCACATGAAGCTGTAACAGGTAGCCCACTTTCTTTCTGTGCGCCATCTAATGCAGGTAAGGGTAGAATAGTGGAGAAAAGTTTTGTTTAAAACGTACTAATCACACTTGGATGGTTCAAAATGGTTCAAATGACTCTGAGCACTATGGGACTTTACATCTGAGGTCATCAGTCGCCTAGAACGTAGACCTACTTAAACCTAACTAAGCTAAGGACATCACACGCATCCATGCCCAAGGCAGGATTCGAACCTGCGACTGTAGCGGTCGCGCGGTTCCTGACTGAAGCGCCTAGAACCGCTCGGCCACAGTTGCCGGTTCACACTTGGATGAAGACGGCAGAAACACCAACTGGGAGCCGGTGCAGTGACGTAGTTCTGTCACAGTGCGCGGGGGCGGCAGGGACAACACGGAGCGTTGTTTGTTTCCGGACGCTGTGTTTACTGCTGAGCCTGACGCTGCGAGACAGCCAGCGCTGTTAGCAGTAGGCCGGCCACTGTTGACAGCAAGTGTAACCGGGGCATGTATCCGTCACTCATGTTGGGAGACTCGCCTCTGATTCGTCAATAACAGCAATTAAACTACTAACGGTAAAGGACGTCAGCCTCCCTCACAATTTCCCCAGTCCTGCCCTCCATTGAAATATCGCATTATTTGCCTTTGTTGATAACTGATAATTGAAGAAATAACTTGCAATCCGATCCGAAACTGGCATTGAACCCTCCATAAATTTACCATTGCAGTGCGGTATAAAGCAGAACATTTTGTAATTATTTTGCTATGTAACACACCGCAGGAGATCTAACAACATTAACTAATGCGTAACCTATAAATCATGATTTCCTTTGAATAAAATGTTGAATAGTTAACTTTATGGTAGTTTAGTAGCAATGCAACAGTCACCTCGACCCCCTTCAGTGCCCTAGGGTTAATCAGCAGCAAACTGAACCATTATCACTTGCAACAGTGGCCCAACAATTTATCTGCACAAAGTGATAACGTAGTCAGATACCGTGAAAAGTATTGACGAGGAAAAAATGGTCGCAGAAGTATAATCTAACACGTATTCAGTGCACTGTCAGCGGGTAATAGATACAGAAATAATCAGTGTTATAAATTACTTTTCTTTCTTGGTGTTCACAGTCACGTAAAACTTTTTGAAAAGCGCCATAATCGCATCTGACGTGTTTATAAAATTCACCATAACTGTTGCTACCTTTAGTCATTTACAAGTGGAACCTGTCGAAAATTTCATGCTTTGGTTGGTTGGTTGTTTCGGGGAAGGAGACCAGACAGCGAGGTCATCGGTCTCATCGGATTAGGGAAGGACGGGGAAGGAAGTCGGTCTTGCCCTTTGCAAGGAACCATCCCGGCATTTGTCTGGAGCGATTTAGGGAAATCACGGAAAACCTAAATCAGGATGGTCGGACGCGGGATTGAACCGTCGTCCTCTCGAATGCGAGTCCAGTGTCTAACCACTGCGCCACCTCGCTCGGTGTATGTGTATCATCATGACATGTTGTATCATCATTGGGTGGGCCGTGCAACAGTGACATATATATGTACAAATAACAGTAATGTCCTTTTGAAAACCATGGGTGTTTGGAAATTTCCCTTACAGACTACTAGGACTTGTAGAGGGGAGTGAGTGCATACTACTTTTAGTAGGAACCCACGTCCGGAAACGTAGCGTTTCCGCTCTACGACGGTTTCATTTCAGATGTTTAACTCATCCACTTCTGCCCTGGGAATTGAATTAGGCGTGGCGCTGTACAACTATTGGGTAACGTAAATTTCCTATACCTCATGTATAGCCTGCCGCTGTGGTCGAGCGGTTCTAGACCCTTTAGTACGGAACCGCGCTGCTGCTACGGTCACAGGTTCGAATCATGCCTCGCATATGGATGTGTGTGATGTCCCTAGCTTTAAGTAGTTCTAAGTCTATGGGAATTATAAACTCAGATGTTAAGTCCCATATTGCTTAGAGCCATCTGAACCATTTTTTTACTTCACGTATATGCTTACAAATTTTTTTTTGTCGTCAGAATACTTGTTTCAGTCTATAATGACCACCTTCAGATTTGCACCAAAATATGGGAAACACACAAACACACTAGCCGATTGTCTACAGCTTAAAACAATAAACTAGACCATAACGAAAACTGTTACCAACACACATGTGCATTTGCGCGCTATAAATGTGAAGAGGCATACCTTTTTTTATAAAAACATGTCCTAATGTACTGGAGCCATGGTGGCATCGTCAACTGTTAAACATAAAATCAGCACGGCAGCATCGTCAAATATAAATAAATAACAGCATATGCAAGAGTCATCTTGTCAGCAGCACTAATGTTCAAACAAACTGCCGTACAGTAATCACAAAACGTTTGTGTTGCAAGTTCACCAGGTGTCGCTATTGCAGGCATACGCATATTCTACAATAATTAATTGTACAACATAAAATAAAGAGGGATACATTCAGTAAAGTCTGTAATGGCCTTATAAGTTGTAAGAGGCATCACAGTAATAAAAAGCGATGAAATAAAACACGAAAAAAGTTAGATTTTTAAAAAAGAAAAAGGTAAGAGACCGTAACTGACATACGCTCAAGTGCCAATATTACAGATAACGATATAAATAATAAACAGCTTTAATAGTGCACAGAGTAATATAAAAAGTATGAAACAAGTAGCTAAAGACGTTTCGTAATGTTGGGTAGCAATTCGAAAGGAAACAAATGAACCATCCATTTATCGCCTAAGCACACACATTTATGTTAATATTTAAACGTTACGTGTTTACATTAATCGGAAACAAAAGAGAACACCGCATTCTGTTCGCACAGAACGTATTGTTTAAGTATTAATACAAACAAACGTTCTTAGGTGATAAATGGATGTTCCGTTATGTTTCCTTTCAGATCGCTACTTAATAACTTTATTGTGTCAAGCCTAATTCAATTCCTCAAGCAGAGGTAAATGAGTTACAGATCTGAACTAGAAGTTTCTGAAGGGAATTTCGAACACCCCGTAATTTTTGACAGGGCAAATCGATGGGTAAATACGGTGCACAGGAATGTGACTGAAGTGATTTGTTAAAGCACAAGAAAGCCGTGTTTTGCTAAGATGACGCTGGAACAGAACATACTATATTGATGGCGAATACAAGAGTCGGACCTTGCCCGTCAAGTAGGATACTTGTGTTTTGCCGTCAGAGTTTCTAAGCTGCACGATGTTGCAAGTTGTAACATAACCTGCCATTTTAGAGAGCTATGGCATAACTAGCCAGAATTTGCGAACTCCGCAATTCAAATACTGTCAGTGAGCGTGCTGACTTACATTTGCAAACTGCTCTGTTCTCTTTTGTATCTACACACCGCAGAGCAAACTCATCTTCAACGTGTACAATATGTCTACATTTTCCACTGTTTGATGTTTGACATGTAGAAGTTTGCGGCTCCCCTGCGTCACTTTGATATATGCATCGAAGTTCTCAGCGCAGATTTTAAATTTACCATTAATCTAGCACGCCGGAGACAACCACGTTGGAGCAATACGACGAGACATCTCTCACTGAAGCGTCGTCGATATATTTCTCAACATCAGTGATTTTCTGTATTTTTAGAACGGAACTGGTAGCATATTGTTCTAGTTAACGGTACTGCTACATTTATCTGATGGAGTCGTACTTGTACTGACACCTGCAAAGCTCGGTTCTATTATCTTTATTTTGCCCTAAAATGACGTTAAGCTACATTTTCGGTTGTGTACCGTGCACTGAAGTTCTTTAAAAACTGCCATTCGTTATTGGTCTTATGTGCTGTCGTTTTAGGAAAAGAGTACAACGCATAGGATCTGATACGAATTTACGCTGATGGCCTTTAAAACTATCACCAGAGGGTAGTAAAAATTTTATTTTCTTTCCTGTACAGTAGAATAATAAAAAGGAATGGTTAAATTTATTGATAATCCGAGGGCATGTAGAGTGGGAAACATAACATACTAAGCACCTCTTGCAGTAACAATGGTTCTAACGATTTTGGACGCAGACTCGAACTGAGCCTGGATGAAAGATCCAGGTAGCCATTCCATGATGTTCGAACTCTATTACAAGTTTCATCAACTGTAGTATTCAGTGCCACATAACAGAAAAACAGATCAAATACTGGGAGTATTAACAGAAAGGACGAGGAAAACGGCCTTCAGATACTACAGATATGAAAATGAGAGAAAGCGCGTGATGCCGCACCTTGATTGGATTATATGTACCAGAGAAAGGAAGGGAGGAAGATAGAGTGATGTTCTATCATACAGTGCAGACAGAAATTGAACAAACGACTGAAGAAGACTATTTTATTCTGGCTGGAGATTTAAATGCAGGAGTAGGGAATATGGAAACATAACACATGGTACCACAGTATGGAGGAAAAAAAAAACCACTGGAAGTGACATATCTAACGCTCGTTTTCTGTTTCTTACTAAAATGTTTCTTTGTCAATGTGTAAAAGAGAAAGGATAAGTGTAAAAGCGTGTTCTAAACGAGACCGATTCATAACTGCCGAGATTAAAGAAGAGTCTCAAATATACAACCTAAATGATGAAATACAATTACATAAAAAATGGAAAGACCATCTAGAATTTACTAGAACGACTGATTTAAAAAAGGTCAGCAAAAGCAGCAAGTCGATGCAACTCAGGGACTGATGACCACAGATGTTAAGTCCCATAGTGCTTAGAGCCATTTGAACCATTTTGATGCAAGCTATTTGGAAGAAGAAGTATAGTAAGGCCAAAGAAAAAACTGGAATAAATCCTATGAAGTCGGAAAAGGTCACTAAGGCCAAATCCTTGTTGGGAAGGGCAATCAAAGTAGCTGACGAGCGGTGGGGTGCCAATGTCTCCACTAAGACTTAATCCTTGTTTGGGTGAAGAAGAGAAGATCAGTCGAAGCAGCTGGCGATGGTGGGGTTTCATTGTCTCGGCATTCCATGACCAGATGTTTCCCATGGATGCGGGATTTGGAGAAGGTGCTCGTCATGACAAAAGTCGAACACCCTCTGTAACGATGTAAGTCAGGACGGTGTGGGTAACATGCAGTCTTCCGTTATAAGATAACGTCGCGGAGAGCTGGGAATCAGATCAAAACCACCATCCTTATCACGCCAGATTACCTGTTATGCGGATCACAGATGAACTTTCTGCATACCCGATGGCACCGCATACCCTAACATCAGGACGAATACAATCTGGTAACGTTCATTTTTTGTGATATGGGTCCATTTTGATCCTGAATACAACACCGTGAGCAGTCTGAAAAGACAACTTGGTGCTTTTCCTGTGTCTGGTACTATCGTCGGGCGCAACACTCTCTTCTGCTGCCTCAAGGTAAGAAGCAACAATAGCCGTCGAGCTGACTGTCTCTGATGCCCCAGAAATAGTCGAGCTGTCTGGGCTTGCCATTTCCCGACTCAAAGTACGAGGGTTGCCCAGTAAATAATGCCCCATATTTTTTTTCTCCGAAATAAAAAATATTAGAAATGTGACACTTTAGGTGCGAGTTATTTGAAGTTTCCCGCGTGTGTACGCAAAGTTTCAATTTCCTCCGACAGAGAGCGTTGGTGTAGGAATGTTCTAAAATGGCGTCTGCAGGTGACATCCATCATAAACAGCGTGCAGTGATTTCCTCCGACAGAGAGCGTTGGTGTAGGAATGTTCTAAAATGGCGTCTGCAGGTGACATCCGTCATAAACAGCGTGCAGTGATTGAATTTCTCGTAGCAGAGGAATAAACCGTGGACAATATTCATAAACGCTTGTGCAAAGTCTACGGAACATCTGAAGTCTATAGGAGTACTGTTGGTCGCTGGGCACAGAGGGTGAAAGCATCAGAGGGCGGTGCTGCGGAGCTCCGAGATTTGCCGCGGTCGAGAAGGCCTCCCACGGCTGTCACGCCTGACATGTTGCAGCGGGCTGATGTTCTCATTCGACGGGATCGACGCATTACGACTCGACAGAGGCTTATGTCAAAACATTAGACAAACTTAAGCAGCGTCATGTTAACCCACAGGATGTTTTGATTCAGCATGATAACGCTCGTCCTCACACAAGTTTGAGGACTTGTGAACACATCGCGAAAGTGGGTTGGATAGTGTTACCCCATCCACCCTACAGCCCCGATTTGGCTCCTTCAGACTTTCACTTGTTTGGGCCAATGAAGAATTTCATTCGTGGAAGACGTTTTGCCGATGACGAAGAAGTGATTCACGAAGTCACAACCTGGCTCCGTAGGCAGAGTACAGATTTTTACCGGCAGGGAATACACGCTCTTGTGTCTCGCTGGAAAAAGGCCGTCGAACTTGAAGGAGATTATGTGGAAAAATAAAGCAAGTAGACAAAACATCAGTCTTTCACATATGTAAATTTGATTGTTGTGGAATAAATACTTCTAGAGAAAAAAAATATGGGGCATTATTTACTGGGCAACCCTCGTATCTGGCATGGCTGAACGTACCTGTACGGCCGAGTATAGAAAATGTCTTGCAGCCATTGAAATCCTGAACCCATCGATTCCATATTTACAAGACAGTATTGGGATCCCGGCCAACGCAGACAGTGAACGGGTAACTGCAGCTAAGATAGATCACGATTGTTCAGCTGTCAGATTCCGACACTTGCTGGTAGACGTAGCTTCATTTTACACTAGACAGTATCTGATTTCTGAATCTCTTTCTAACCATGAAGTAATTTCACTGAAATCTTCCCGTATATCCCGGCTTTCTCGAACTATACCTCCTCATCTTGTGGTTCTTGGACAGGTTATCCGCTATTACCACCTGACATTTACTGCAGAAGTCAATAAGTCTGTCTGCCCTCTCATTCCTACTGCCAAGCCCATATTCTCCAGTAGCCCTTTCTTTTACTCCATCCCCTGTAATCGTTTTCCAGTCCTCATTGACCACTAGATTCTCATCTCCCTTTACGTACTGAATTACCCGTTCGATATCATCACATACACTACTGCCCATTAAAATTGCTACATCAAGCAGAAATGCAGATGACCAACGGCTATTCATTGGGCAAATATATTATATTACAATTGACATGTGATTACATTTTCACTCAGTTTCGGTGCATAGATCCTGAGAAATCAGTACCCAGAACAACCATCTATGGCCGTAATAACGGCCTTGATACGCCTGGGCATTGAGTCAAACAGAGCTTGGATGGCGTGTAAAAGTACAGCTACCCATGCAGCTTCAACACGATACCGCAGTTCATCAAGAGTAGTGACTGGCGTATTGTGACGAGCCAGTTGCTCGGTCACCATTGACCAGATGTTTTCAATTGGTGAGAGATCTGGGGAATGTGCTGGCCAGGGCAGAAGTCGAACATTTTCTGTATACAGGAAGGCCCGTACAGGACCTCCAACATGCAGTCGTGCATTATCCTGCTGTAATGTAGGGTTTCGCAGGGATCGAATGAGGGGTAGAGCCACGGGTCGTAGCATATCTGAAATGTAACGTCCACTGTTCAAAGTGCCGTCAATGCGAACAAGAGGTGACCGAGACGTGTAACTAATGGCACCCCATACCATCACGCCTGGTGATACGCCAGTATGGCGATGACGAATACATGCTTCCAATGTGCGTTCACCGCGATGTCGCCTAACACGGATACGACCATGATGATGCTGTACACAGAACCTGGATTCATCCGATAAAATGACGTTTTGCCATTCGTGCACCCAGGTTCGTCGTTGAGTACACCATCGTAGGCACTCCTGTCTGTGATGCAGCGTCAGGGATAACCGCAGCCGTGGTCTCCGAGCTGGTAGTCCACGCTGCAGCAAACGTCGTAGAACTGTTCGTGCAGATGGTTGTTGTCTTTCAAACGTCCCCATCTGTTGACTCAGGGATTGAGAAGTGGTTGCACGATCCGTTACAGCCATGGGGATAAGATGCCAATCATCTCGACTGCTAGTGATACGAGGCCGTTGTGATCCAGCACGGCGTTCATATTACTCTCCTGAACCCACCGATTCCATATTCTGCTAACAGTCATTGGATCTCGACCAACGCGAGCAGCAATGTCACGATACGATAAACCGCAATCGCGATAGGCTACAATCCAACTTTTATCAAAGTCGGAAACGTGATGGTATGCATTTATCCTCCTTACACGAGGCATCACAACAACGTTTTACCAGGTAACGCCAGTCAACTGCTGTTTGTGTATGAGAAGTCGGTTCGAAACTTTCCTCATGTCAGCACTTTGTCGGTGTTGACCTGAAAAGCTAATCATTTACATATCACAGCGCCTTCTTCCTGTCGGTTAAATTTCGCGTCTGTAGCACGTCATCTTCGTGGTGTAGCAATTTTAATGGCCAGTAGTGTACTTTCTCTGTTCTTCAGCTTCCGACGTCGGCATGTATACCTAACTATCATTGTCGGTGTCAATTTAGTGACGATTCTGATGAGAACAACACTAACACTTAAGTTTTCACAATAACTTACTGTCTGATCTGCATTCCTATTCGTGTAGAGTCCTCCTTCCGTTATATCATGTTCTGCTGCTGCTGATATTGCTCTATTCTCTCGCCGGCCGGAGTGGCCGAGCGGTTAAAGGCGCTACAGTCTGGAACCGCACGACCGCTACGGTCGCAGGTTCGAATCCTGCCTCGGGCATGGATGTGTGTGATGTCCTTAGGTTAGTTAGGTTTAAGTAGTTCTAAGTTCTAGGGAACTTATGACCACAGCAGTTGAGTCCCATTGTGCTCAGAGCCATTTGATTTGACTCTATTCTCTCCTGACCGTACATCCTTGTCTTCTTTCCATTTCACTTTATTGACCCACCAGAGTATAGACTGAGACTTAGTATTTCCCGTTTCAGATTTTGTAGATTGATTTCCTAGCTTGTCTGTCACGTTCAAACTCCTGACATTCCACGCCCCGACTCGTGGAACATTATCCTCTCGTTGGTGATTCAATCTTTTTCTCATTGTCTTCTCCCCCTCGACATTCTTTTCCAGGAGATCCAAATGTATTCGATCATTGCTGATTCTTCCACGTCTAGGGGTAATTTCCCATCTCAAGGCAAGTGAATACCTTGAACCTCTATCCACTCCTCCGCCCTCTTTGACAATGCCGTTGGCAGGGTTAGCGTGACTTTTATGCCAAATGAATGACGTCTGTCATTCACGCAAAGAGCTGCTCGAAGCACTCATCACACCACAGGTGCAGGTCGGTAAGGGCTGTATTGTTCTATGAAGGACATTCACCTGGGCTTCCATGGGACTTTCGGCAATAATCGCAGGCACAATGTCCGCTGTGTACTACGTGAAGATAATTGTAGTCCACCGGGATCCCCTCATGTGTGGTGTCTTTTCCGATCATGATAGCTTCTTCCAACAGGATAACTGTCTGTCTTATAGAATAGTGCTACAGTGGTTTGTGGAGAATGATAGTTTCTTCATTCCAATGAACCAGTCTCCCGCATTCATTGATCTACAGTAATAAACACCCGTCGTCTGGATGATGCCTGTTATGGAAATCTATGTACCTTTCCAGGTGGAGATATTCATCCACCAAGTAATTGTTGAAATTCATGGTGAAACCTTCAGATGCCTTTTTTTTTTATTTTGCACAATTCGCTACTAATTTCGGTCAATGTCCACTATCAAGCTTAACTGGCATAAACGGCAAGGAAGTTATACCACACGGGTAATTTGAATTTTTCCGTCAGCAAGCAAGTGCAGGTCGACAGCTAGTTACGATCCTGTAATGGTCTTAAAAGAGCACACTATTTTTGTTCAAATTATGGTATAAATTTCCTGCCACTTATGCCAGGTAAGCTTGATAATGAGCGTATGGCATTGGTGGCCGGGAGACCCCTCGCGGGGCGGTTCGGCCCCCGCTCCACAAGTTCTTTAACGCCACTATGGCGACTTTCGAGTGAATGTGGATGAAATGATGATGATAAGACACATAACACCCAGTCATCTCGAGGCAGAGAAAATCCCTGGCCCCGCCGGAGATCGAACCCGGGACCCCGTGCGCAGGAAGCGAGAACGCAACCGCAAGACCACGAGCCGCGGACAGCTAAGGTTGATAATGCTCATTGACAGAAACTAGCAGCAAACTGTGTGAAATAAGTGTTAGGAAATCGTTCCCTGTACAGCCTTTCAGCAGCAAGAGCATTGCAACGTAGTTCCCCTTTCACAAGGTGCATATCAGTGTGTTCTGCTAAGCTCTTCCGGTTCTGCTCCATCATATTGTACTGAACGTTCCTGAATAGTACTGAGTAATGAATGGGTCTGTCTTTGATTCATAGCACATTCTGTCATGGGACGATGTAAATACGACACAACAGAACTACCTGATGGACAAGTAAAGTAAACAAAACCTGCATCATGACTTGCTAGTAATCAGACTCGTCTTCTTGTTTCCTTGCAGGACATAAAGAATGTACATATAAATAAACAACACAGTTCGTGTGAACATGGAGACATGTTAGTTGCAAGTAAGTGGAAAACAGTAATGATAGAGAAAGCTATAGACAAGTTTACTTCTGTGTCACCTTCAACTGGCTTCTGTGGCCCCAGATTCCCTACCTCAAATTTCTCAGTGGAGCGTTCTCTCTATCCTGTTACGTAAACCCCCTGTCCATACGTACTTCTCCTTCACAACAAGTACAGTGTCGTGCACGAAAAACTGGCCCTGTGCCCGAATTGCGCACGAGCTATTGCCCCACCACCAACAGATACAACAACAAATTGATAAACCGATAATACTTAAATAACAAAGAAGTAACAAATAAGCTAATGCGAAGGTTTATATTTACTGCATTGATCTTGTCTTTTACATTACATTAGGTGCTGAAAACGCCCTCCTCGTTCTTCATTGCACTTTTGCGCACTGGGCGGTGTGGCCGAGCGGTTCTAGGCGCTTCCGTCTGGAGACGCGTGACCGCTACGGTCGCAGGTTCGAATCTTGCCTTGGGCATGGATGTGTGTGGTGTCCTTAGGTTAGTTAGGTTTAAGCAGTTCTAAGTTCTAGGGGAGTGATGACCTCAGATGTTAAGTCCCATAGCGCTCAGAGCCATTTCTTGCTCACTCCGTACCAAGTTAATATATACTCGGCGCAAGTTTGTCGGATCAGTTCTCGAAATTTCATTGCGAATATTGTCTTTCAAGTCTTATTATTTTGCTATTTGCGTGCAGTTTACCCTTTTGGCTGCCCCACAGGTTAAAGTCACAAATGGTTAAGTCCGGAGAACGCAGCGGCCGCAATACTTTGCTGACATTCTTTTCCTCTGTGAATCTTTCAAAACGTCGTGAAGTTTGAAGTGTGACCCGTCGCCCCATCCCGATGAAAGACAGCATACGTAGGCTTATGAGGAAGGAGGGGTCAACTGTGCGTAAAATTCCACAGTTATTAGCATACACACAACTGTTGTTTCAAAGAAATATGGGACCTACATCCCACTTGCTCACAGGGCACACTACATTCCGCCTTTTGCACCGTGAAGAGGTTCCTCACTAACAGTATATGGATAGTTTGTTGATCAGGATCTGGTGCTCTGATAGCTCAAAAGTCCTATTAGATGGAACTAAGCTTCATCACTCATGAAATACAGCATCGGATCCAACATTCCACTCACCGCTGTTTGACATAGCCAGGTATAGTAATTCACACGTTTGCCTATCTCCTTCAGTTCTTCGACAAATGTCATTCAGTAAGGTCTCGTCCCTATATGGTGAAAACACATTGACAAGACCTGCGTGAAACGTTCTATTTTTGCGACAATACTGGTATCGACTTCTTTGGCCTCTGCATCAATTGTGCGCGAATATCCGTTTTCACTCCAGGTGTACGAACAGACGGGGTTCGATTCTTTTTTGAGTTTGCATCTGAGCCTGTAGTACGGTACGTTGTCGTTTGATCCTGTTTTCTGTTCTTTGCTGGTATGGAGCGCCAGGAAACACATTTGCAAAACTGTCCCGCGTTTCCTTAAATGAACAGGTAGACACGTACGCCTTCACTGTTGCAATTGTTTCTTCAAGAGGATACATCTCGCTGAGACATTTACTTCTTGAAACGTCCTGTGCCGGTCCGAGAGTCGAACTCGGGAACTTTGCCTTTCGCGGGCGAGTGCTCTACCAACTGAGCCACCCGAGCATGACTCAAACCCCGTTGTCACAGGTTTCCTTCTGCCAGTACCTCGTCTCCTACCTTCCAAACTTTACGGAAGCTCTCCTGCGAACCTTGCAGAACTAGCACTCCTGAAAGAAAGGATATTGCGGAGACATGGCTTAGCCACAGCCTGGGGGATGTTTCCAGAATGAGATTTTCACTCTGCAGCGGAGTGTGCGCTGGTATGAAACGTCCTGGCAGATTAAAACTGTTCTGCAAGGTTCGCAGGAGAGCTTCTGTAAAGTTTGGAAGGTAGGAGATGAGGTACTGGCAGAAGTAAAGCTGTGAGGACGGGGCGTGAGTCGTGCTCGGGTAGCTCAGTTGGTAGAGCACTTGCCCGCGAAAGGCGAAGGTCCCGAGTTCGAGTCTCGGTCTGGCACACAGCTTTAATCTGCCAGGACGTTTCATATCAGCGCACACTCCACTGCAGAGTGAAAATCTCATTGTGCATTTACTTCTTGTTTTAACCAAGTCGCAGCGTCAGTGTCTTTCGTGCTGACAGTACAAAACGGAGTCGCAACAGCTTTGAAACAATAGATGGCAAATGCGGGCGACAGTGAGCGGCCTAGTAGTCGGGGCCGGTTTTCCGTGCGCCACCCTGCGGCAGGTCATAACGGTGCCGCACGGCCGGCTCCGGTGGGTTGGCCGTGGCTCGCGCTGTAATGAGAGACGGCGTGGGGCAGGCGCGGGCCCCAGATCGATGCCCGCCTCCCCGCAGCCCTGACCGGCCCTTATCGCGCTGTTAATTGAGGCAGCAGAGCCCGCGGGAGATAAAGCGCGTGCCGGCCGCGCCAGGCACCCAGGTGCCGCTCCGACGGCGGCAAAAGGCGACCGGCTAGCGTCGTAAACACGCGGCCTACTGACAACCAAACAATTTCATACGACTTCCACCAGAAACAAGACACTGTGTACTGTCATAAGGGGCGACCATGAAGTTTCCGTTCAAATCCACATGCCGACAGGGCAAAGTCGCCGTGAGCATTGAGACATTCATCCCACCGAACCACCAGGCTGAAGATATCCGTTTAATAAAACATCGTGTACAACTGCGGCAAGAACTCCGTAACTACCTGCTGCACGTCCTCGTCCGACAGGAACCTTTGATCCTTCAATATCATTTTTAAGGAACCGGAGGCGTAATAGCACGAGGAGAGATCAGGGCTACAGGGCGGGTGTTCGGTTATCTTCACTTGAGTTGGCGTAACTTCTGCGCTACGACGTCTGCGATATAGGGACGGGGGTTATCATGAAGCAGCAACATCCTTTGACATGGCATTCGGTATGGGTGGTTCCCGACGACATACTGCCAGTAACATCCACGAGATAAATTTTAGCTACTGTGCGACGAGAGGAAATTATGCCTCTAGCAGTTATAAACATTATCTATTCGACATATAAAAAAAGTGAAAACGATGACAAACATTAATTATTTATATAATTTTTTATGATTTAATTGGACATATCGATGTGTATCATATAAAGACAATGATAATTGTAAATTCCTTTTATGATCTGCGTTTGTCTTCCTTTGTTTTTACCTTTTGTTGGGTGGCTTTTGTAGGTTCAGGACGCAAGACGCATATCAAACTGAGGTCTGTTAAAAAACTGTTATTATTTGTTAATTATTACTTGAGAATAGAGTTCATTATTATTATAAATATGAGTGAATAACTATTTGTAACTTTAATTCCTCTCTCATTAAGCATTATCTGTGTTAATTATTTCTTTCCGCTGCAAGGAGCGCAGCCATTGATGATAGCGGTTTGTATCGCGTTTTTTTGTCTATGTTTTCCTTAGAAAAAAAATCAAATGTTTTTTTGATAAAGTCTAAATAGTGCACAATAAGAAAGTAAAGTTTAATAAGCATTTCAAATACTTGTCCTATTTGCTCTAACAATAGAAAGTCTCTATCAATTGTCTGCCGCCATCTTAACAATTATCTCAGTGGCAAATTCAAATTACGCAACTCTGCTGACATAAATGCCGAAGGTAATAAAAATGTGTAAAAATAAACGTGCACCGGTGGTCCTGAACTCATTTTAATGAAAATAATTCGAATCAGATTGGTTCTTTAAAAACAGTGCTCATAGCACGATCGTTATAACAAACTTTTCTAGCTGATGTATGGAGCCGAAATTAATTAAGCACGAGTTGCAAAGAATATTGTTTCAGGTAACATACGTCAGCGTTGTGCGCGGCTGATATTCGGTGGTTTTAATGATCATTTTGCTGAAGATAACTGTTTCCATCATAATCAATAGTTGTATAGAATCTGTTGTATGAAATGTGATTTAGTGACACTTACACAACTTACACACAACACTTTAACACGACGTTAACTTGGAGTTGTTTAGCAACTTGACCAAATCTTTAGCCGGGAGAAAAATTATATAGTAATTACTCAATGTAATAAAATAAGATTATCATTTTCATTTACAAATTAATAAAATACCAAACCACCGAATAACACAGCCAACGCCACATGCACCACACATATTCTTCACTCTCCGATGAATGTCAACCAGTGTTTGATCATCACCAGCCAAGAAATGAATACGGGCACTTTGGTCCTAATTGGAAGCATTTGGTAACAACGTCGGCACGTTTGCGCATTTACCGCAAGTGCGTCAGGAACACACGAATGCCACACTAGTCCCTTGCCTACATGTCGGTGCTTATATACCCACATCGAACTCGCGCTACGTCGCAGATACTCTGCAACAACGCTCTCAAACTGAATCTTTTTGATCGCCGCTTACATTACTTTTAAATAATTGCTATTCCATTTAAAACCAAATACTACTGACTATCTTTTTAATGCCCATCCTGAATTGCATCTACACTGAGTTAAACAGTGTACTCCAATAAGGTCGTGATATTAGGGCCTTCCATCGTGCAGACCGTTCGCCGGGTGCAAGTCTTTCGATTTGACGCCACTTCGGCGACTTGTGCGTCGATGGGGATGAAATGATGATGATTAGAACAACACTACACCCAGTCCCTGAGTGGAAAATATCTTCGACCCAACCGGGAATCGTACCCGCGCTCTTAGGATTGACACTCTGGCGCGCTGACCATTGAGCTACCGGGGGCGGACAACACTGTGCTGAATGTTTCACAACAAATAGGCGCCGTTCATACAGATTCTCGTAACCAGCAAGAAAAAAACGCATCATCGATGATGCAGCTAGCCATAGTGATGTCGTATGGACCTGGAACATTTTTTATAACATGATTAGTGTTCATGAAGTGCCCTGTACTTGTCGTCCATGGGCAACAACTGTGGTAGATGGCTGGCGTAGTCCGACCAGACTGACACCGTGATGCCTGCTGGGGTGGCCGAGCGGTTCTAGGCGCTGCAGTCTGGAACTGCACGACCGCTACGGTCGCAGGTTCGAATCCTGTCTCGGGCATGGATGTGTGTGATGTTCTTAGGTTAGTTAGGTTTAAGTAGTTCTAAGTGACTGATGGCCTTAGAAGTTAAGTCCCATAGTGCTCGGAGCTTTTTTTGACACCGTGATGACTGGTGACTTCGTGAGAGCCAGCAGGAGACACGTGAAAACAGAGTACACTACAGTTCTTTTTATTCTAGATGGGCGTGAATAGTCTCGACCCTTAAACCCAGACACCATGCCCAACGGTTCAAATAGCCATAAGACTGCCGCGAAAGAGCTATGGAAACGTGGTCCTAGGTTCTCTTCACAAATGAATGCTGCAAATGTCTGATACCAGATAGCCGTCGTTTTGCCTGGAGGGAACATGTTAATACAGCAACCCGGAGAGATCTGGTCAGTGCAGTACAGTGAGAGGACAGGTCAGCGATGTTCAGGGACAGTGCCATGTGGAGGTGTCGGATTCCATTGCTGACCATCCAGGGTAAAAGCAATGCTCCACAATACAACCTCGAACCAATCCCAGAACCGTCTCAACAATATTTCTGGAAATAATTCAAGATTACGGATGAAAGGTAACAAGCTTATCGCGCAGGAATCGCCAACTATTGCATCACTAGTGCCGATATTGAGTGACTAAATTCGCCTGCATGTTTCCCCAATATGAGTCTGATAAAATACTCCTGGTATAAATCGAAAAAAAAAATTGCAAGCACTTCATGACCATCAAGAAATATACAGGTGTTCCACACGGAAGCTCTGAAGAATGAAATAACTAAACAAGAACTGTTTAAATGAACTCGTGGTCGGTGAGTCACATAGGCGGCAGACTTATACTCACGGTAATGTACATGTTAATCTGAATTGATTAAGGTTGCTGTGTGTTCCCTCGTGAAAAAAAAAAAAAATTATTGTTCGTACTGGAAACGATATTTTGTCTCTTTTCTTTGTTAATATCTTGCAAGATGCATTACTTTTGAATTGCCCCTTCCTTGTACAGAGTGTCTTAGAACCTCTGTTCACATGATGACGTGTAAGTTCTTTGGTGATTATATTTACGCTAACGACTAGGCCACTGCTTGAAGGGGCCTTCACGAGGGAACCAGCTGACATGCTTCCTACGATTTATTGATTCCTTAAGGGTGGGACCCAGATGAAGATTAAGCACCATTCGTAAATTACATAAGTCAATTTATTTAAAACTATATAACAAGATTGAAATGCTATGTTTATAAAATATTTCAAACAATTTTAGCAGTAATAAAAATATTTCGATTAACACAGAAAAAGAGCCATTAGGCTCCGTTGGAGCTTTGAAATAACAAGCTAACAGTTATTCTGAACTGCTGATGGCAAACCATTGCTCAAATTGAATACAATTTAACAAGGATTATTAAGCAGTATTTAAACTTTACTGGAATGACACTTAACTTTATTACGAGCGTTGCCCAGAAAGTAATACACATTTTTTTCTTCAACAAGTCTTTATTGAATAAAATAACAATTACACACACACGAAAGAATCGTGTTTTATCTACACACCATATTTTTCCACGTAATCTCCATCCAGTTCTATGGCCTTCCTCCCGCGCGAAACAAGGGCGTGTATGGCCTGTTGGTTTCAATCCTTGTGCTGGTGGCGGAGCCAGTGCTTCACTGTTTGAACCACCTCCTCATCGTCAAAATGTCTTCCACGAATGGAATCCTTTAATGGCCTAAACAAGTGGAAATCCGACACGGCTAGATCAGGGCTGTAGGTTGGATGGTGCAACACTGTGCAACCCTGTTTTGCGATGTGCTCAGCTGAGTCCTCAGACTTGTATGGGACCGAGCGCTATCGCGTTGCAGCAAAACATCTCCTGGGTTGCTGTCTACATCTGTGGCGCCGAAATACCTGGAAGCGCATCTTGAGTTTTGTTTATGTGTGGACACACGCTTCTGAGTTAATGGTACCGTCTCTTGGCATCACATCAATGAGAATCACACCTTCATAGTCCCACAAGACGGTGATCATGACCTTACCGGCGGAAGCACTGCTTCGAACTTTTTTCTTTTGTGGGGAGTGGGAATGGTGCCATTCCGTCGACTGTCGTTCTCTTTCGGGCTGAAAATGGTGAACCCCCACTTTGCAGCAAATGAAGACAAATGTTGTTCTGTGCGATTTGTGATCCACCGTTAGACACCCCGGGACCCACCTTGCACTTTTGAATATCCGAGAGTGCGGATAATTGCATCCACGCTTCCTCTGCTGATTGACGGAAGCAGCGCCAACTGCCGAGTCGTAATGCCTTTGTCCTCGCGAATGACACATCAGCTCACGTGTGAGTTGTGAGAGCTGTGGATGGTCTCCCCAACCACTGCAAATCGTGGAGCTCCGCCGAACCGACTTCTGACGACCTCACCTTCTTTGCGCAGCGACTAACTCTACTTCTGTCGACAGCAGATGCTCCATAGATTTTGCACAAGCGATTGCGAATATTCCCCACAGTTTCTTTCTCTACAGTGAGAAATTCAATGACGGCACGTTGCTTGTAACGTACATCACCTACTGACGCCATTTTGAAGTTATCCTGCAGCTACGCTATCTGTCGGAAGTGACACAAACTTGGTGCGCTCACTCATGAGACTTCAAATAATACATACGTAACGTTCCGCATTCGTAGCATTGTTTTCGGCTGAGCAAAAAGTCTGGTGCATTACTTTCTGGGCAACTCTCTTAATTAGAAACCCAAAAGGGAGTAAGATGAAGCGCTCCAAAGTTAAAATAAAATATTACCAACGAGAGCAGTTGAAGAATAACAGTAGTATCATAAATACAGCATCAGAATTTGTGCAAACTGCCGTATCCCCCAGGCGGTACTATCGTATTTTGTCGGCTTCTATTTTTCCTCGAAAATTTTTATTGAAAACACTAGGAAGGGATTATGCAAGTAGTAGAGTGGTGCTTCTAGGATTTCAGAAGGGAAGGAGAATCATGTATTAGGTAGATAAAAGTTATATTTAAGGTAACTTGTGAAAAGAGTGGTGCCTACCGGTATTCATTTTCTATTAATGCAACAACGGGATTCATACCACGGTTTCATTATACCTACAATGAAGTGTAGCAATGCGTTGTTTCATTGTTTCTCTTCTCTCACTATTGTACGGCCTCGCTTTCGTCACTATCATCACTACTTTGAGGCTCAGATAACAACCAATCATCTTCATTTCCACTAATCCACAACATGTCATCCTCGAAACCGTCAATGGCACAAGCAATTCCAATTTTTTTAAAAACTTTTCATTGCAATATCGACACCTATGTTCTCCCATGCATGGATTATCCACTCGCACATAGTCGATACTGGTGGTTTCCTTATCTTGCCTTTTGGAGCCGGCCGGAGTGGCCGAGCGGTTAAAGGCGCTACAGTCTGGAACCGCACGATCACTACGGTCGCAGGTTCGAATCCTGCCTCGGGCATGGATGTGTGTGATGTCCTTAGGTTAGTTAGGTTTAAGTAGTTCTAGGGGACTTATGACCACAGCAGTTGAGTCCCATAGTGCTCAGAGCCATTTGAACCACCATCATTTGCCTTTTGGAGCCAGCTGATGAGATCCCGCCGCGATCCTTTCTGAATATAGGCGTCGAAGATGTTGTTTGAAAGCTTTGCTGATGATGACATCTAAAGATTGAAGAATAGACCTTAAACCTCCAGAGACGATGACAGTACGGGACTTCTTCCGGTTCATTCTCTCAAAAAAAAAAATGGTTCAAATGGCTCTGAGCACTATGGGACTCAACTGCTGTGGTCATAAGTCCCCTAGAACTTAGAACTACTTAAACCTAACTAACCTAAGGACAGCACACAACACCCAGCCATCACGAGGTAGAGAAAATCCCTGACCCCGCCGGGAATCGAACCCGGGAACCCGGGCGTGGGAAGCGAGAACGCTACCGCACGACCACGAGATGCGGGCTTCATTCTCTCCTTTACAGCTTTCACAAGATGACCCTGGAAACTGTTTAGGCAAGAAGGGACTTCTTTTGTAATAATGCAGCTGGTCGGCTTCCCCAGACTTTCTATAACCAATCCACCATCAAATATGTTGTCATTCAGACCCTTTCCTGGATCTGTAACTGAATTCCATGTCGGGTAGTCCCCTGTGGTAATGTCTTCCTTGTAAAGATGGCATACGGTGGAAGATTATTGCCGTCTGCTGCGATGCACAACATCACTGTGCATCTTAGTTCATACGTCCCATTCATCTTCAGAAGCACACTTTTTGAGCCAGTTGAAGCAACTGTAGTATTATGCGGTGTATCAAAAAACACTGTCGTCTGGACAGCGTTACCAACCAACCTGAAAGAGCAAATAGTCATACTGCTACCGCACTTGTATTACGTAACGACGGAACTCGATTACCTTATCTGTGTAGTCTCGAGGCAAACGCTGGCACAATATGTTCTCATTCGTAGACTGGTATTTTGCCATCTCATAAAACAAACCGCTCAACCAATGGTTTCTTCAAAATCGTTTCTGTCAATGTTGAGCTTGGCAGCTATCTCGCGAGGTTTTGTCCTGAATCATTTCGTAAGGGACAGCACAACCATCATTCCGAAGGTCACTGGCATAAGCAATTGCACCATTATCAATTTCGGGTTGTTTCTCTGTTTTAGGCCCACAGAAGAATTTGGAGCTTGCCTTTGCAACTATGAGTTTATAGCTTCTAATCTCCACAAATACCGTATTGAATTACGATGAACGGAGAAATGTCTTTCGGCATCTTTCACTCCGTTTGTATCGGCGTAAGCTAAAACATTTAATTTAAATTTTGCTCGTGACTCGTAACAAACTGATCTAGAAACACGTAGCTCCACTTTTCAAATTTACGGTATGCTGTGAACCGCAATATTAATAAAATAAATTTTAATGATGAAAAATGGTAGGGTGGGAGGGGGTGGGTGAGCTTATGTGACAAAATACGGTATTTTATCACGTCCGCTGCCCGCCTGGCCGACTGACCCGCTGCAATAGCCTTCAAGCTAAGCACGAGAGCACAGAATGTCCACAACACACAAAATACTCTCTCAGAAACACACATAACAATTAAATACCAATTCAAGCCTCAGACCTCAATATCGGGTGTGATTTCACCTAAGGACAAATCAATAAACAAAATTTTCAGGTGAGGGAGTTAAGAACGCAATAAATGAATAGTTTTAAGATGTTATCTGCCTCTCCTTCCCCCAACATAGTAAACAACTTGCAAGGTGCTCCAAAAAGAGGTCAAGTGAAACTAATGCTAAAATTTATCACAGGAGAAGAGAGCGCACAGAAATAGAAGTGCATGAAATTTTAAGTAGGCTCGCTCACACTGCTTTTAAAACTGAACAAGCACACCACAGGACGAATGGATTATTGTTCTGCCGGCCTGGGTGGCCGAGCGGTTCTAAGCGCTACAGTCTGGAACCGCGCGACCGCTACGGTCGCAGGTTCGAATCCTGCCTCGTGCACGTGTGTGATGTCCTTAGCTTAGTTAGGTTTAAGTAGTTCTAAGTTCTAGGGGACTGATGACCTCGAAGTTAAGTCCCATAGTGCTCAGATCCACTTGATTTTTTATTTGATTATTGTTCTGCCCCGGGTTCCCGGGTTCAATTCTCGGCGGGGTCAGGGATTTTCTCTGCCCCGTGATGACTGGGTGTTGTGTGATGTCCTTAGGTCAGTTAGGTTTACGTAGTTCTAAGTTCTAGGGGACTGATGAATAGCTGTTAAGTCCCATAGTGCTCAGAGCCATTTCAACCATTTTTCTGCCAGCTGATTTGCTGTTTAACCTCCCCTAGAAAAGGACGCAACTTACACAACAGAGGGGCCACAAGCAAGTTGGCCTGCTCGGTTTCGCAGTTTAAGAAGTAAAAATACAACAATAGAAACAATATCCTCAGCACAAAATATAATCAGCAAAGTTAACCCATTTCTGCGTAGGGTGACATATATGTCACGTAACATTCTACTGTTTCTTACTCTCGTTGCCAACAATGAATGCATCTGAAATGCCTGTTATTGTATGTTAAGGAATATTGTTGATATCTACGGAGGTTTCAGGCAGTAGAAAGCAGGAAACGGACAAAGCCTGGTTGTTCATTTACTGAAGACTTTTTCTGGATAAGATTATGTCTTGGTATAAGAAGTGAGTACTATTTTCTGAAGCGATATGCCACACAATTCTTAAAACTTTCGATAGATTATAGCGATAAAGGCGCTGAAATTTATGTTATAAGTTAGCTACAAAATGCATTTCATTATTATGGTTCAAAATTCAGTTTCTAATTTGTATTGCACATACGTTGCCTTAGGGAGAACGCTCAATATAATATTTCCTTCTTTCTTAGAGGCCTGTCTGTGCATGAAATCCTGGATATTCTTGTGGAGGAAGGTGCAACGGATATATTTATTGTGCCTTCTGAAGCTGAAGACGAGTCAGATGAAAATTCTGGTGAAGAAGATGGGGATGGAAAGATAGATATTCTTGGACCAAGATTGTGATGATAGACTTGACCTTTGAATCACGCAAATTTTAGCGCTTTTTTCACTGTTAGTAGGTGGTTGACCCGACAGTTTAACTTTATCCAGATTTAGGGTTTGCTTGATATCCTAAAATAGCTCCAAGTATATGCTGGGACCATTCCTTACCTTTCCCGACTTTAAACATTCCGACTTTTAGCTTCGCTTCTAACGACCTCGATGGCGACAGGATGTTAGCTCCTGATATTCCTTCCTCCCGTCGCATTTAAGAAATTGATAGTCTTTACTTTCGTGAATAATCCAACAGCATATTACACGTATCTGAAATCAGCGCTATGTAAGGTACCTTTTAGGAAGGTGTAAGTAGTCGTTTCAAAAATAGGCAATGTTTTCAGGGTGAACAGACAGCCGTGAGAAGTTAGCACCCCTTTTTCGAGAAATATACATTGTTTCCACAGTTCCTGATATATGTACCATAGTTCTATAGTTCTTTGTACAAAATTTCAATAGTTCTGCAAAATTTAGCGAAGAAAACAACAATACTATTAAAAATTTTCATATCGAAAACATTCTTTGTCAATTTCCGCAAAATGTAAATAAGTACAAAAGTTCTGAGCACAGTTTTGAACAGAGCTCCAAGAGTTCTTTCGAAAATCCAAGTAACATTTTTTGCTGCAGCTAATATTTTACGAGATAATTACATTTTAATGATAAAAATCTTTTCACTTACTGTGAAGTTGGCACCCTTTTTTTCAGAAATGTATATTTTTTTCAGAGATCTTGATAGATATGGCATAGTTGTAGAGTTCTTTGCACAAAATTTCAATAGTTCTGCAGAATTTAGCGAAGAAAACAACAATACTCGAAAAAATTTTCGTATCGAATACATTCTTTGTCAATTTTCGCAAAAAGTAAATTCGTACAACAGTTTTGATGAACAGTTCTGGTTAACACCCCAAGACTTCTATCGATAATCATAATAACATTTTTTGTGGTTATAATAGTTTGTAAGGTAATTGATTAATTGTGGGGCTCACTTAGTCTACAAAAAAATTATGTCTATTCGTATGTTCTGATGACAGCTCTGGATAGCATTGTAAGAGTTCTATCGAAAATACTAGTAACATATTCTGTGCAGGTAATTGTTTACGTAGTAACTGCATTTAATAAGGAATGCTTATGAGCATTTCCCGTGAAGTTTGAACCCCTTTTACGAGAAATACACATTTGTTTTCATAGTTCTTGATATATATGCAATAGTTCTAGATTTCCCTGCTCAAAACACGAATCATTCTGCAGAGTTTCGGGAAGAAAACAATAACTCGGCAAAATTTTGGTATGGTAAAAAACTATTTGTCAATTTGGAAAAAATAAATTTGTATAACAGTTCTGTTGGCAGTTCTGGATAGCATCCAAAGAGTTGTATTGAAAATGATAAGAACATTTTTGTGGGGATATAATTTATACCATAATTGTTTTCATCTAATACTCACTTTCTCTACGATAGCAAAATTCTTAGAATAGTTCTGATGACAGTTCTGAATAGCACCCACAGAGTTCTACCAAAAACTATAATAACATTATTTGTGATGATCACATTATATGAGATAATTAATGTGGGACTCACTTTTGTCATGTAAAAGTAATAAATTCGCACAAAAGGTCTGATGGCATTTCTTAATAGGACCCTAAGAGTTCTACCGGAAACTGTAATAACATTTTTTGTGGGGATAACAGTTAATGAGATAATAGCATTTTCGAGAGACCCACTTGGTCTACATTATAATAAATTGGCACAACCCTTTTGCTGACAGTTCTGGATAGCACAGAAAGAGTTCTTTTAAAACCCTTATAACATTTTTATGGTGCCAGTAGATTATGAAATAGATTGTGTGTTCACTCTGCAGTGGGTGTGCGCCGATGTGAAACTTACTGGCAGATAAAAACTGTGTGCCGGACCGGGTCTCTAACCCCAGGCTATGACGAAGGAATATCGTCACAATATCCTTTCGTCAAGGAGTGCTACTTCTGCAATTTTCGTAGGACAACTTCTACGAAATTGGGAACGCAGGAGATGAGCTACTGCTGGAATTACAGCTATGACGATGATCGTAAATTCTCACTTTTATTTTGGAAAACCGAGAACTGAAAACCCGGATGTATATTCTACTAAATACAAAAAGTCTAAATGTTCAGCACTATACAAGTGCCAGTACACCTTCTTAAGACTGTAGTAACTGTAGGTGGAAGCGTGGGATGTGCACGCTTAGATGATTCAAGGAGAGAAGGCTCGTCAGTGCAAAACAGATGAGAGAGAGCAGATACATTCACACGCGCCACTAACCAGATGGTGTCACACCTGTCGAGAATCGCACCAGATGTACAATGAGCTGTGGTGGAGTGCTGTTGGCGTGGTTACTTTGCAACTTACTTGATGGGCACCAATACACCGTTACATTAATGTACAATACTTGAGAAACAATGTCATTCACACACTTTGAGTTCCTTATCACTCAGTACTAGACTAAATTACCGTCCTAGTGATAAGAAGCCTATGTACCTCACCGACTACACATCTTCGTCTTATAAGAAAAAAAGATAAAAATACCAAGGGACACAAAATATAAATCCTGATAAACCGGAAATCCGGATTACTGAGGACCAAATAAAAGAGGTTCTTGTTTACAAATTTCGAAGTCCTTATCAAAGTTAATACTGTATCCCCTCAATATAATAACACCTCTATCAGTCATGCATTGAATTAGGATTTAAACATACTAATTAGTTCGTTTGTACAATATATTCATTTAAATATACTTACATTTCTATACGTTGTAAGACATTTGACTCTCGCTGTAGTGTAACTCATCAAACTCCCACACTTCCTTTCTAACTAGAGGAAGTGTTTGCAACAATATTAACGACAGCAATTTCAAATTTATTCGTTACACACAGCACATGTTTTTATGTATCCTAGCGTCTGGTGAAGTTGCTACATAACTTTCATCCATGAGGGTCCTGGGCATATTTTTAGCTGTTACTGGGTCCTGGATGTCATGAGAGCTCAAAACAATTACTGTTTTACGTAATAAAATTCATCTGGTTTTCCTGATTATAAAAATATACATTCATGTACAGTACCTCGTAATTCTCGTGCTTAAATGTCATTTTGTTTAATTTGGCGTGCCGCGCCGGATTAGCCGAGCCGTCTATGGCGCTGCAGTCATGGACTGTGCAGCTGGTCCTGGCGGAGGTTCGAGTCCTCCCTCGGGCATGCGTGTGTGTGTTTGTCCTTAGGATAATTTAGGTTAAGTAGTGTGTAAGCTTAGGGACTGATGACTTTAGCAGTTAAGTCCCGTAAGATTTCACACACATTTGAACATTTAATTTGAGCGCCGCAGTTTCCGTAGAACCTTGTTTATGTAATAGCTTTGAAGAACCTGTCGACTGTCGTATGTGCAGGAAAAATGTTTACATGGCATAAAACAAAATCAGAATGCATTTCAACAGTTGCAATACGGAATTAGCTTGAGAAGAAAATGACATACAAATTTTCTGCAATCAACGTGTTTGCATACAGAGATACTGTTACCACTATTAAAGCTACATAAACAAAGCTATGGATGGATAATAATATAGTGCTTGCCTACACACTGAACCACATTATTCAACAATGGATTAAATATTTTAAGCTGCAGTGTGTCATATTATGTTCTTAAATTATTAGGACAAAAAAAGTTTCTATTAAAATACATTGTTTTTAAAATAATCAAAACATGAAACTGAAAAATATTACTGGTTTGCTGTTTCAACAAGGTAATAATTCAAAAAATAAAATTTGTTTTTTATCTTTTATTTGGAATAGCGTGTAAGTACATTGAACCTAAAATAACAATTACGTGTAATTCAGTATGTAAGAAAAATATCAATATTCACTGCACAATGTATTCCACAGATTTACAATGTATTTCACCTAGAGCTCACAATACACCAATTCTTTGATAAAAGTTTCATTTCTGAATATATTGACAGTCTTGCATTATTAAATTTCAAAGTACCAGGAAAAACTACAGGCCATGATGTACAGGTCCCCTTAACAGCTCTTCTTCAGGATACACTAAAACCCAGAAGAAAATACATATGTAGGGAATTCAGTAATAAATAAGCATAGAATTTATGAGGTGTGAAACAACTATTATATAATGAATGGCACCAACGAGAGTGTACTCTTGATTGTCGACTACGATTTCTTTCGTGATCGTTTGCAACACACATCTCTTCCTTTGATTCGGAGGAAACTGACCTTCAGTTAGTTGACAAGTTGTTATACTAGTATCCATCATCAAGTAGCATCCGAATTTGTTTTCTTCGACTGCTTCTCCTTTACTTTTCTTGCATTTTATGATTGTCTTTAGACCTCCATTTGTTGCATCTACAGCCTCTTGCATGAAATTATAACGAAGTCTGAAAAGCACATACGTATCAGCGGAAATATAATGTAGTTTCACATAGCGTGAATTTAGGCACGTCAGACACGGTATCTTTTTGTTGCAAATCGGGTTATCTTTTAATATTGTCTCGTATAATTCCCCAACATTCGAATCTACATTCAGAGACAATATTTTTCGAGAGATTACTCCTTTTTTTAGGAACGGTATCACATATAAAATATCAAATCTCTGCTTCAAATGCTGGGAGTTTATAATTTTTTTTGTCCAAAACATCCAAAGCCAGATCCAAAAATGGATGGCTCACCATTTGAATCGTACTTTTGAAATCATCACTGAGTGATATTGCTTGCATGAATAAGGTTATCAAAGAATCGAAACCGCATGTTCCCTTCAAGTTGTAGGTAGTAGCAGATTTGAATTTGCTTGAGAACCCATTTGGGAAAAGTGGCAAAATTAATGTCTATGAGTTTCTTACTCGAGTTCCAGTTTGGGCAATCATCTAAGTAGTTTTTCTTGCTCTTAGTTTGCATGCTCGATGTGACAATGATTTCATTTTGAAGCTTTTTCAGCATTGCACTCTCCTCCATTTTATTGTTACAGGTCTCTCGGTTTTCTTCTGTTTTCGAACCGCAGGATGAAATTTCATTGACATCCCTGGTGAAGCATGATTCTCGGTAGTCTTTTGTGGAATGACATATCTCTTTAGAGTCCAAATTCGGAAGTAAATTATTATCTGAAGAGCGCTGAAAACACACACTATCACTTTTGACTGAGAGACTGTTGTTTTGCGCATTTATAACAAGTGAGCACGAAGTAGGAGAAAATCTGTATTCAAAACTATTAAAAATTTTGTTTGTCTCATGGGCATCATCGAGTTGGGTCTCACTTCGTAAGGTATTGTTCAGTGTGCTCTCAGAATTATCAAGGATATGATTGCTTTTGGGGTTTGTTATCTTCAGCTTCTTATTTTTTCCTGTCCAGTTTTCTTCTTCATGGTAAGGCAACGATGCTTCAGTTGGTTTGTACTTCACAGCTTGCATTGAATCTTGTTTTTCTATCACAAATGGCGCTGACAGTTTTGTTTCCTCATGCAGCCACTTCAAATGTTGAAAAATGAATTTGTCTAACGTAAAGACAGCTTGTCAAAGCCCATTGTCTTTAATTTTGAAAATTGTCCTTCAGTCGCTGCTGACGAACGAATAGATAGAGGAATATGGAAAGAAGGATACATCACAGCTGTCCACAGTGGTATATAGTACATCAACTCTTTCAGCATCTCTGCAGCATTAGGAATGTTGTACGGATTCACATCAATGAGACTGTCATCCTTAGTCTGATTCACGATGATTTCAGCTTCATTGTAGATACGTTTTGCCCTATCAATCCACGCGTTTGCAGTAGATTCCTTAGAGTTCAAAACTGATTCCAAAAGACAGTCATCATTGTTTTCAACATCATCAGTTTTCTTGTCATCATCTTTCTTTTCGTCAGTATATGAATGACGTGAACCACCTCTGATAATGTTATCAAGGTGGTGCTGATGTTCCATTGATGAATACTCTTGACCGCACTCATCAATCCCAAGATGTTCACTCAACGCAACAACCAAAAGTGAGCGCAAAGCACTTTCAATATCACGAAAATCTGTCATCATGTAAATATAGCCAAAACTCGAAGATAAAGTTGTTTGACTTGTGATTTACCTCTCGAGAAGCATTTCCACCTCGAAATCATGACCATAAAATGGTTTAAATCTATTCTCAAACAACACGAGGGTAGAATTACTCTTTCATGCAAAACAATATGACTATAACACCTATTCAAATAATCTGTTAAGTCCGAGCAATTGGCTATTGCTCTAGAAATGGCAACCAACAAAGCCTTACCAAAATCATTTACCATGATTTTTGGTCTGGGAGCTCCAGATCTGACGATTTCCATAAAGAAAAATGACAAGAATGATGGGTCATGCCTAGAGGATACCATCTGATAAGTTGGGCAACTGATTAATGATCGATTGACGATATTTGGATCTTTACTAGTGACGTTTACTTAGCGGATGCACATGTACTGATACAGGTATATGTACTTTGACTTAATTTCCACACAGTCAGCCCTGTTTGACAGATCCCCAAATCGTGAAATATCTCGAAATGCAACGCCACCTGTAGCATCTACTGAATCGTATACACTGCTATTAATTTGATGACAACATTTGTGCAACTGACTTTGATCTTTCAGCCAATATATACAGAAGAATGGGTTCCATCAGATTGCGTGAATTTCGTCCCAATGGGTTGTATGTTTTGCAATATGCAGGTTTTCAGCAGGCTTACTAGTTATTATACCAAATCGTTTGTCCCTTTCCTCTTCTTTAGCCTTACTCAAGACATCAGCATTTGGTAAATTTGGAGGAATCATGCCTCCGAAAGACATATTTTTCGCTTCATAATTTCGCCAAAGAGCTGCAGGCATCCTGTTATCAACCAATTTAGCAGCTGCCTGTTGTCTTCTCGTGCCACGAAGTTGTCTTCTTTTCAGATGAATACCATCGTCCGAAAAGTTTGAAAGTCTGCAGTTTAGAATAATATCGTTGTCCTTTTTTGGCTTGTTCAGAGCAATCCCTTCGAAAGTGACTCCGCATTCTGTAGATCTTCCTTTCATTTTCAAGAAGTACTTTGAATTTGAACTTTCACAAACTTTCGCGTATTTGAAAGAAAAGGCACATGGAATTTTGTGATATTCATAAATTTTATCAGCCATCAAATCGGTCCATTTCCCTATTTCCAGTCTTGAAGGCTTTCCAAGTTTCCTCTTTGTAGGTTTTATGGTAGACCATATTTCTACTGACAGTAGTAAGTCGATTTGCTTTGTCATGTCCTTGTTGCACGAAGAACCAAAAACATTCCACGACTCATCTTTGCTGTCGTCGTCTTTTTCTTCAACGAAACATTCCAGCCTGAAAGTGTTTCTAACAAAAGTAAGCAGATCATGACGATCTTCTTTAATTGTTGTGTAAATATGTTTTGAAGACATTTTCGAGCCGATGTCGGCCATGGCATCGGACAGTTTTTGGAAGACCGGATGAGACGGCGTGAATTGAATGCCTCTATCATCGATTATTTTAAATTCCTCCGTGCTGAGAAGACGTTTCAATTCTGGTAGATTGTACATTTTTGTGGGTATTACGGTTCATAAATATCACTTACACAACAGCACCGACTGCACAATAGGCACCGACTGCACAAGAGCTCTGACTGAACGAGCATAATGATTATTCGCATGAGAGTGAGCAGTATTGTTACTTTTAGTCATTAGGGGAAGATCAAGGAGCGAAATGCAGCGCTGACGGGCTGCTTCACACGACGCGGCGCGCTCCACTCAAAAAGTGCAGCTGTTGTTGTCATTAGCTTCGATGCTACGGCGAGAAGCTTTGATGCTACCTCTATTGTAACTACTACACTGACGTCATTTGCTAATTGTTTAAAAGACGCAGTTCACGTGTTCATTGTTTCCAGATGTAGTGCCATGACTTTTGCATTGTTGCTGTGCTTTGTTTATTATTTTTTGGTCTTGAGATGTCTCAGTGACGTATCATAGTTTCCGTTGTCCTTCCATCGGGCGCAGCTGTTCAGATTGATACATGTCTAAATTTTCTGTAAATTACTTTTCAACAATTTGCAGTATTGGCGCTGCTTCGTTAACAGCTTCCCTTCTCCATATGCTTTTCATTGTTGTGTGATTCTGTAAATTACTTGTCAACAATTGGCAGCACTGGCGCCTTCTCGTTATAGCTTCCTTTCTCTGTATGCCTTTCATTGTTGTATAATTCAGTATCGACGCTAATGCTCTCTTGATGAGATATGAGCCGATTGCTCGTTTTTATCCACTGTGCCCTTCGTATTTCATTTCAGCAATTAATTTATTTGTTTATCAACGTAGTAAGTAGTACAAAGCTAATCCAGAATGTAAACTGCACTTAAATTCTGTTTGAACAGTTTTATAGTCATTGTCCGCTGCCTGAACGTCAAATATCAGATTAATATACTGCGCCTAGTTGCGTTATTTTATAGGAATTTTATTATATTAAGTGGGAAGTACTAGATCATGTTGAAGAAATCCAAAGCATATTGTTCGAAGAGGATAATATTATTCGAAATTTACCTGGACCAATAGGTGCAGCCAAAGCAGCCTTTGTGATGCTATAATTACCTCATAGATGACGATATTTGTCTATTGTAGTTTTGTATTTCAATCAGAATTTTGAGAGCATCAAAGCTTCATTTCAGCGTGAGAGAGGGGTAAAAGCAATAGATGTTATTGAACTGAAAGCCTTCATCAGTCTCTTGTTTTTAATTGTTGTTAACAAAAGTAACAGGTAAAGCCTGGGAGATCTGTGCGGAATTGATGGTGATGGCATTGAAAAATTTCACCTCGCAAATGAACATAAAACGTTTCAAATTTATTGTGGAGGGTCTTAGATTTTACAGTCGCGCTATTCGTGATGAAAGGAGACAATTAGACAAGCTAACAGCAATTCGGGAAATATTTACTGTGTTTGTACGCAACTACCACAAATCTTACAATCTTGGAGAAAATGTTACAGTAGACAAGAAGCTGGAAAGATTCTGTGGAAGGTACAGTTTTCGCCAATATTTACCTATCAAAACAAACGACTATGGATTCTTAAGTGTGGATTCTTAAGTATTTTACCTGTACAATTTGGAAATATACGCTGTGTTGCAACCAGAAGGATTTACCAACTGAGCAATAAACATTTTGATGTTGTTCTGTGACTGTGTAAACCTATATATCAGTCAGGTCGAAATGTGAAAGCGGACAACTGGTTTACTAGTACTGGAATGATAATAGAGCTATGAAGGGAGAATTTTTCTTTTGTTGGCATGATGAAGAAAAACAAGCGTGAGATTTCTCTAGAGTTTGCTATCAGTAAAAGAAGGGCTGCCCACAATTCCTTTTTTGGATTCCACAAGACTGAACTCTAGTTTCCTTCATACCTAAAAAGGGGAAGTGGGTGATCCTGGCATCACGTTTGCATGAAGATAATTCGATAGATGCTGACATTGTAGATAAACGGAAGCCATCCATTGTAAATTTTAAATAGCTTTAAGTGTGGTATTTTCACAGTGGATAAGCCGAATGCTTTGTACAATGCTGCAAGAAATGTGCGCCGCTGGTCAATGGTTACATTTTTGTAATGATCAGTACAGTTGGAATCTATGCACAAGTGATTTACTGTGTGGGAACAGTAAGAACTGTATCAGAAGGAAAGGGTTCCTGTATCAGCTATGTTATACATTGTTGTTTTCTTCGCTAAATTCTGCAGAACTATTGAAATTTTATGCAGAGAACTCTAGAAATATGACTCATCTATCAAGAACTCTGAAAAAATATATATATTTCTTGAAAAAAAGGGTGCCAGCTTCACAGTAGGAGCTCTTATGGGGTTCTAAATTAAGTTACAATTACCTCTTAAACTATTACCTACACAAAAATATTTTACTAGGATTTTCGATAGAACTTTTCACGTGGTGTCCAGAACTGTCATCAAAACTGTTGTACGAATATATTTATATTTTCTGTAGAGAAAGTGTGTCCCACATCAAATCAATTTATCACAAACTGTTATCGCCATAGAAACACGTTATTAGGATTTTTGATAGAGCTCTTGGGGCTCTGTTCATAACTGTCCTCAGAACTGTTGTACAAGTTTAATTTTTGCGAAAATTGACAAAAATGTTTTCGATACGAAAAGGTTTTCGAGTATTTTTGTTTTCTTCGCTAAATTCTGCAGAACTATTCAAATTTTGTACAAAGAACTCTAGAACTATGGCATATCTATCAAGAACTTTGAAAAAAATATACATTTCTGAAAAAAGGGTGCCAACTTCACAGTAAGTGAAAAGATTTTCTCCTCAAATTGCAATTATCTCGTAAACTATTAGCTGCACAAAAAAATGTTACTTGGATTTTCGACAGAACTCTTGGAGTTCTGTTTTGAACTTTACTCAGAACCGTTGTACTTATTTACATTATGCAGAAATTGTCAAAGAATGTTTCTGATACGAAAATTTTTTCGAGTATTGTTGTTTTCTTCGTTACATTTTGCAGAACTATTGAAATTTTGTGCAAAGAACCCTAAAACTATGGCAGATCTAACAAGAACTGTGAAAAAAATGTATATTTCTCGAAAAAGGGGTGCTAACTTCAACGACTTGAACAGACGCATTACAACAGTGAAGCTATGATCTAATGCAAGACATGTTTGTGTTGTAATTTTTCAGTCTCAGTGCAAGTGCTCAACCTACCACTCGGGGGAGCAGATTATTTGCACTGACAAGACACTGACGAATCAAGACATACTCGCTGAACTCAAATAAAGCCTGCTGGCTTTAGCTACCCTATCTAAGGGTCTTATGCAACTAGCAACGCCTTAAAAAACCACATACGGGATTTTAATATTCTCTCGCTGACTACGTGAAAACTATTAGTCGTACGGAAAAAATGAACAGTAACTTTTTGGAGGAACCTTAATGTCGTTAAATTTTATACTAGAATACGTTTTCACTGAAAGCCATGGTTTTGCAATTATTCGATAAAAACGTCTTAGAAAGTCATTTTTGTACATTTTTCTTGAATAGTTCGAAAACTACGCCTCTTCATTTTTTCTTTTGGACTCAGGATATTAAAATGCTGTGAGTGGTATTTGAAGGCATTGCGGGTTGCATAAAACCAGTAGGTTAGGGCAGCTGAACCACCTTGTATAGGCGGAGCAGAAACGAACAGAAAATTATTGTAGCGAAGATGTGTTTCGCAAACGGCGAAAGCCAGTAACATATACGACTCTGACAAACGACAGATATTTTATGGCCTGATACCATGCATCTCGAAAACAGCGAACTTGATCGGCTGCTCGAGTGAGCCCAACCATCTACTTACAGTGCAAGAAAGCATCACAATTTACGTGTTTCTAAGGTCACGTCTATCATAAGAATCTCCAAAAGTGACCAACATAGCCGGCCGGAGTGGCCGAGCGTTTCTAGGCGCTACAGTCTGGAACTGCGCGGCCGCTGCGATCGCAGGTTCGAATCCTGCCTCGGGCATGGATGTGTGTGATGTCCTTAGGTTAGTTAGGTTTAAGTAGTTCTAAGTTCTAGGGGACTGATGACCTCAGCAGTTAAGTCCCATAGTGCTCAGAGCCATTTGAACCATTTTTGACCAACATAAAATACAAATACGAACAGTAAAATAGCGGAGTCGCTTTCCTTGCAACCCTCTCTTCTTACGACGTACATTCGCATCACCGTCAACTGACAAAACAGACTAAAATTACAGGTCAGCTGTTGTCCTGAGTATTGACAGCATCGCATAAACAACCATCCGTGTGCGTGGCCCATATATCCCCATGAACGACACACCCTAAACCTGAGTGACCAGAAACGGACTTGAAACGCCACTGCCGGCCGCTGTGACCAAGCCGTTCTAGACGCTTCAGTCCGGAATCGCGCTGCTGCTACGGTCGCAGGTTCGAATCCTGCCTCGGGCGATTGTGTGTGGGAAGTCCTTAGGTTAGTTAGGTTTAATTAGGTCTAAGTCTAGGGCCCTGATGACCTCAGCTGTTACGTCCCATAGTGCTTACAGCCATTTCTACCATTTTTGAAACGCCACTCTCGCGAATGTGTATTTTCATATTCTGTTTATAATAATGGCATTCATTTTATAATTGCTAAATTTTTTCTACAATTGCAGTAATTTCTCCGGATAATTAAAGTTTCCTTCAAACTGAAAACACGTCCCAAGTTACAACATTGTCATGTACTCAGGAGCGAATATGCTACTAAACTTTAAAGGAGTTACAAATCGTAGAAAGCTCGCCGATACTCTATTTAATCGTCTGTCTGTTACTTGATTACTTAACTAGACTTCAGTAATCAGTAAGTCACGCCAAACTCAGCAGAAGTGTTTGAAAAAACCAGTTACAAGTTAAAAACAGTTAAAAATATTTAAAAAACAGAATTCATTTGACAATGCCACATGTTTCATGGTAGAAGTGCTTTTTCCGTTTAAAGGGGAAAAATTCTGCATCACTGATGAATTATGACTTAACTGTCCACATGTTATGTAACTAATTTTAAATTTACACCGAATTTCACTCACCATAAATCTCTGTAATTCAAGAATTCGCAATATCTTCCAAATACCTTTAATATATGATAGAGCACATAACAGTGTAGAACTCGAAATAATTAAACGTGCTACACAGAACACACCCTCAAGTCTGACAAGAAAAAAGCCTGTAGAAACTTGCGAAAACTGCTTACGGCGGTCTCTAGTGTACATATATTTATGTAATTCTAAAATATGTCACTATACTAAAGTACCGAGCGAAAACATTCCTAGGTACTATATTCCCTGGATACAACACTCTCCCATACTTTGTAATAATACGACCCTTCATATTTTCCTTAATTAGATTTCTTAATTATTACTAAGTCCCATAAATTAAACTATCCTGTCGAACAGTAGCTTACAGAGCTACAGAATCGTAGTGTGATCCCTTTTCTCCGGCCAGAGAGACCTTGAGCACGACACAGATCCAGGTCAGTGGTGTGAGGAGCATTTCACTATGTGCCAAGATACTTGCGCGTTAGTGTATACATCTGAGATGACTCGGAAAATGGGAACGAAACAATCATAACTCGAATTATAAATATTAATAACGTCGCTCAGCTCATTTTTAATTCAGAAAATGTAGGGGGGAGGGGGAGTCTATCACATCATTCACCATAACTATGGCACTTTTACAATGCAGGAGACTTCGATTGTTTGCTAAATAAACGAGGGTGGCAGAGTCGTCCTCCGAAGAAGTGCGACACATTACGATGTTGTGTAGTAGGTCTTGTAGCACAACAAATCTGTAAATCGGCGCTTCGACATGATACACTCAAGATCCCCATCTAGGTTATCACATTAGTACTATTTTCCACTTTCATTATCACAAGTCGTTGTACCCACTGCCTAGCGTCGAAACCCCATGGGCTAAGTGTGGCCATCGCAGACGGTTAGTAGCTTTCCTTAGAGCCAACCGAAGAGCTTGTTTTGATCTGTCCACCTACTCGCTGCTCTCCCATCGATCTCGTGCCCTCGATCTTTTTTCCGTGATTACTTCATTTGGACTCTCTCCATCCCTTCTCACAACGTGGCCAAATACAATTTCTTGCCTGCCACGAGAAGAAAGGCGCCTGGAGACATTTAAATTGCTAAACAATGAAAACATTACATGCTCTTTCGGTCCATTTTATGTGCCAGAACCAAAGTTCAAACGCATCAATGTGTCGGTTGTCTACGGCATTGGCAGGCCTTGTTTCGCAACCTTAAAAGAAGACGGAAAACACGAGTTTTTCCACAAGCCTTATATTGCATGGTTCGTTACCGCTCTATTCTGACAGACCTTGTGAGCTGCTTCATAGGCACTCCCCCCTAGCATAATCCGCCTTATTCTTCGCAACTTCCAGTAACGCACGTGGTCCAGCCAAGATAGATGAAGCAATGCTCAATGTCTACTTCCTATAACAATCCTGTGAGCTGCACCTGCAGTCTGGACTCGCTGAGATTGATGTTTAATCCATATGAGAGACTAACATTCTTTACTTTTTTCAATAGCTCATCAGATTCGTCTTTGCCACTGGCTAGAACACTGACATCAGCAAATCAAAGATTATTAATAGTTCTTCCACTGACTGAGATACCTTTACTACTACCGTCAAGAGCTTTCCTAATGACGTGTTCGGCATATATGTTGTACACTTGAGAATAGGATGCAAGTCTGTCAGGCACTTTTATATACAGTGAAGAACTCAGACATACCAATTAATTAAGTACGTCAAAATCAGAAGTGCATTTCTGTAACCTTGACGGTGTTAACTCTGTTTTTATTTATTAATTACAGCTTCGCCTAATCATATCAGAAGCCACACGTTATCAATTTACAGCATGGTAGGTATTACCGACTGCGAGGAACATTATTAAATGAACTGGTTCAAATGGTTCAAATGGCTCTGAGCACTATGGGACTCAACTTCTCAGGTCATTAGTCCCCTAGAACTTAGAACTAGTTAAACCTAACTAACCTAAGGACATCACACACATCCATGCCCGAGGCAGGATTCGAACCTGCGACCGTAGCAGCCGTGCGGTTCTGGACTGAGCGCCTAGAACCGCTAGACCACCGCGGCTGGCAAATGAACTGGAAAACGGAGCAGGTAGAAGATTGACTTAATACTTACTCGAAAGATCAATTCTGAGACAGACTAATTTCATCTTGCTTCTGAAATGCTTTTACCCCATGTATCTGTACGGCAACAGGGATACCACTCATGGGCCAAGTGTTTGAGAAATTTTAGTGGCAAGTTCTCTTATTCTCCCGAACAATGAGACGTGACTGATTTGGAGGTATAATACAGTACCTCTTTAGATAATTACAACGTTCTTCATTCGTCAGTAAACAAGAGACAAATCGTTGCCGATGAAACTTTAACATAATTCTTCATCGTGAAAGGAGCGGAAGTATTAAACTTGCTCCAATAAATGAATTAGTGCCTGTCAAAAAACGATGCGAACTGGAAGAAACACGAACTATTATAACACTTTTTTTACCAACTGCAAAAGAAATATATCTGAATGATTATGCAATGAAAAAGTCATCGTAGATATGAAGACATTAGAAATGTAGATGGAGGCATATAGTCGAAAGTTTACCTACGGGTATGTTGATACCTGTACAAAATCTGTCCTAGAACTGGAGGCAAATTTGGAGAGAGAGGCATGCAAAGACGACAGTCGTGAAACTAGGGCATCCTCTGAAGAAGTCTGTCGAAGAGACCCCGTGATGGCGAACTGCAAAAGTGTCATTTGTGTTGGACTTCTTTGTAGTGCCGGCGCATGGACCCACTCGACCCACAGCGTGCCTTGTAAACAAATAACGCCAGAGCGGCGCCCGCGCGCTGACGCAGCAGGTAAATGGAACGGCCTCCGCTAATGAAAGTGTCCGCCACGTGGCATCATGTCGACGGGAGCAGCAGAGCAGAGCCGACACAGGAATGCGGTGGCCCTCCTCAACTCTGGACGTGACCCGAATGTAGGCCACCAGCGAAACACGGGGCTCTCGCTCGAGGCCGTGGACTGTTCGCTGTGAGCAGTTCTTCGCTGACGTCACAGAGGCAGCACGCTAGGACCACGAGAAAGACAGGCCGCGGCGCGTACGTCACGAAGGTAGCGCTGCGTTCGTTCGCTCGCTCAAATCAGCAGACAAACTACGTTACTACACCTGTTAACTTGTAACTAGGCGTGTCCGTACAAACGAAAACTCGATATTCTACTGGAATCCGCTATTATGGGATCTTACTGTTATTAGTCCTATAATGATGGGAAATCAATGGGGCTACTTATAATTTGTTACGGCTGTACTGGCGTACAATAAAATAAAATCGTGCTAAAATTATAATCAGTTGCATGAGGCACCACTTCCAGCATGTAATGAGTGCTGTTAAGCAGAATGGACTAAAAGCTATAAACAAGCCGTTATGCCATTTATATCGAGTACTCATCTTAAATTAAATTTTGCTGTAGTACTGTTAATCAGTAAGACTTCATAACAGCAGATTCCAGTGGAAGATACAATTCTCGTTAGTACTTACACGCCCAGCTGCTAGTTAACAGGTTTTTAAACGCATTTAGTCTGCTGAGCGAGCGAGCAAATTCAGGACTACCTTCGTGACGTACGTGCCGCGGCCTGTCTTTCTCGTGGGCCTCGGGCAGTACGACTCCTAACTACAGCGGCCATCAGTAAAATAGGCACCATCACAATCCTACAGCATTCTCAGTTCTTCAAATGTTTCGTAAAAATTTTAAAAAATGGACATACCTATTTTTATTCTGGAATATGATGGAGTACTTTCTAAAATGAAATTCTTGCCCAGTGATACGAAAAGAAATTAAAAATTAACGGCAAGAATATACGAATAAAAATATTTTGTAGTTCAGCCTGCGGAAAAAAACAGAACCACTGACATATTTGTACTGAAAATAATATATGAACGGTGTCAAGGTTTATGGAAGCTTGTGCTATTTTTTTTACAGTGAAAACATAGAAGTATAAAATACCGTAAGAGATGTGAAACTGGTCCACCTGTGTAAGGAAAAATGTCGTCGATGATGTATTTGCGTTCTATTGGACTCTATAGAAAATTTCAAGCGAAAATGTTAAGAAAACAATGAAATTAATTTTGATAACATGTGAGGCATCATTACTATATCGTGTCATGTATGAAAATATTTCATTTACGAGAGACTCAGTGCGCGACAATGCACGAGTACTTATTTCCCACGGCTCTCCTTAATACGACTGAGAACATTCCCTACCTCCTGAAAACTGTTATTTGTAGCTCTTACTGACCGTTCGTCACTGCACCTACCGCCAGAATCGCTGATATACGCCATGCAAAAGTAGCTGTAGGCACTTTTGGGCCTGTATTTCCGTTAAGTCGAGCATTTCTTTTTTGTGAAACTCACGTTCTATCTAAGTATACTACAAGACTGTTGTTCTCAGCACGCAGTAACTGCATTTTACACAAAACTCTGTTCTTGTCGGCCGCGCGGGATTAGCCGAGCGGTCTCAGGCGCTGCAGTCATGGACTGTGCGGCTGGTCCCGACAGAGGTTCGAGTCCTCAATCGGGCATGGGTGTGTGTGTTTGTCCTTAGGACAATTTAGGTTAAGTAGTGTGTAAGCTTAGGAACTGATGACCTTAGCAGTTAAGTCCAATAAGATTTCACACACATTTGAACATTTTGTTCTTGTCGCTGCGATTTCTCTGCATTCCGTTAAGAATATTTGTCCATTATTATACTTTCTGAAACAAAAACTAAATGAGTGGGGAAGCCGAAGAACGGGGATTTCTAAAACAGTGTAATTAATTTTTTCACAGAGATCATTCCATATTATTCTAGTCGTCGGATACTCTTCTCTGTTGTAGTGGCTCTGAGCACTATGGGACTTAACATCTGAGGTCATCAGAACTACTTAAACCTAATTAACCTAAGGAAATCACACACATCCATGCCCGAGGCAGGATTCGAAGCGCCTAGAACCACTCGGCCACAGCGGCCAACCCTCTGTCGTAGTATCGAAGCACAGTTCTATGCACAAATTTTTTCTCAAAATCAACAAATTTCGTAATTTCCGTTTTCATTTGTAACCCACTCTTGCAGAATCGAAACACATGCTCAGTCTTAGAGCTTCTGTCAACGTTAGAGCACTGTTAACGAGAAATACAGCTGATTCGGAAAATACCACAGGGTTTTGTTGTTTATGAACTTGCGCAAAATTAGTGTTAGTCTTGGCTTCTTCACTGCTGGTCAGATCAGTAGAAAATCTTCAGTACGTTCGATACGACAATGTTAGACCGTTTTACTATGTCTTTTAGCCCTTTACACGCACAGATCGGACTAGTACTACATGTAGGACCTTGCTCTTGCATTTCATGTAGAACCAAATACAGGTCAGTGCACAGTTCCACGGAGTACAAAACTATACGTGAACACATGATGTCGCACAGAACCAGAACATTCACCTGGCCCTGGTGATGACCTACTGAACTGTTACCAGTGTACAGGCGGCAACAAGGCTATGTGGCGGGCGAATCACAGTAGCGTAGGCGAACCCCAGGGAGCAGGTGTGACCTTGAAGTGTCTAATTTCGTGACAGTCGCTCTGATGATAGCAGCCAAATGAAACAATCGAATGTCAGTTGTTTGAAAGCGATCGATCCTTTTGGTTGTAGTTTTACGTATTGGTTAAGTTACTCATCTATTCTGTTGTGTGGAACCTGTCTGTAGGAGCAACAGAAAGGAAACAGTCGACGTAGTCTGGCGCATTCAGTACTGAGCGGAAACATTCGATCGTTTTGTAATTGTTAAATAATTATCGTTGGGTGCACTCTAATATCGCCTGTCGTCACTATTACTGCTATTCCGAAATTTGCTTTTTGTTGAGTGCCATTAAGTAGCTTTTAGTTCAGTTTTTCGTCCATGGTTATCAGCAGACGTTTTCTTAATACTGAACTTTGTACCTGGATCAAAGTGATCCAAGGGTAAATTCAATGCGATACACAGTACCTTCAAGAATAATGCATATAATGAAACTAAATTAAAGAAAGTCATGGCAAATTGGCGAAAAATAACGATTATTTCTTGAAAAAATTGGTGTCCCGACAGGTGGCAGTCTGCTTCCAAAGCAAGTGATAATAAAAATTCGTCTTATATGGATCCTGTTCATGTCAACTACGTATTTACCGAAAGAGAATTATCGATGGCGTGTGCAAACCAGAGTGAACAGACAGACACAGAGCTCCCATACATTTAAATAAAAACGTAATTCTTCATTTAGCTAAACAGAAATTTGTAATATAGCGTCAGTCATCAACCTTTGAGAACTAACCAAACATCCATATTTAATACCAGAAGTAAGTAAAATTCGTATTTAGGTAAACACATGCATACATTTTGAAAATATTTCATGTTTATAAGTATACTTTTTAGTCACCTCTCCTTGAAATAATATACGTTGTATGTCTCCATAAAGTTGGCAACCCTAGTCATCGTTCATGTGTAACGGAAAACGCTGAAAAAGTGTTTAAGCGAAATTGCTCAATCCTGGAGACTAAGTGTGAACATTCGTATAAACTGCCGTAATTTTCAAAGACTTGGAGCAGTCAGTGGTCAAAAAGTGAGTGAAAACGTTCATATAATTGATGATAGCTGTAGAGACTACTTTCTTTCGGTTGTTTCATTCGACTGGAAGAACAGACTGAACGAAAAAACAATCGACTTTTCATTCGGTTGTTAAAACCAGTCGACTGTCTCCCATCACAAGCCCTAACGACGCCCAGTCGTGTCGTGTCACAAACCACCCAATTCATATGGCTCACTATCTAATTTGCGTTAACTTTTCATAACCTGTGTTTCGTGCCTATATCGCCAACATACCTAATTTCCAATTTGTCGTTGCAATGGTGTGGTTTGGAGACAGTTTGATATTTTACTTTGGTTCTTGTAAGACAAACTCAGTGCAGATGTTTCTTAAATTTATTATATTATTTTCTACATATATAAGGAGAACAAGGGTGACTATAAGTCAAATCCAAATCCAAGGCTGTAGAAACAGGCATAACTAGGTAAAAGACAGTTGTCCCGCTTAGGAAAATTTTAAAAAAAAGTCTTTGGAGAATAGACGAGTAACTGTATAAATATAAGGAGCTCTGTTTCCAAGCTACTACTAAGCAAAGAAGGAAAGGCTGAAAGTGGAGGAAATATGTAGGACTGTTCAAGGGAAATGAAACTTAGAGCGGTATTATAAAAAGAGAAGAGGGAGTAGATGAAGATGAAATGGGAGAAGTCTTTGACAGAGCACTGGAAGACATGTCTAAACAAAGCCCTGCAGAAGACGAGACTCCCTCAGAATTATCGATATCGTTGGGCGAGCCAGCCATGACAAAACTGTCCCACCTGGTGTGTAAAACGTACGACAGAGGCGAAATATAGTCAGTATTCAAGACGAAAGTAACTTCAGTTCTAAAGAAGCCAGACAAATCGGTCTTGCTCCCTTCTCGACGACTGTTTTCCTTTCATGTCAAATGTTCAAAAGTGTGTGAAATATTTGAATATTACAGAATATTACAGCCGGCCGGTGAGACCGAGCGGTTCTAGGCGCTTCAGTCTGGAGCCGCGCGACTGCTACGATCGCAGGTTAGAATCCTGCCTTGGGCACGGATGTGTGTGATGTCCCTAGTTAGGTTTAAGTAGTTCTACGTTCTGGGGGACTGATGACCTCAGATGTTAAGCCCCGTAGTGCTCAGAGCCATTTGAACCATTTTTTGAATATCACCGAAGTATCAGTTTAATGAGAAATTTACGGAAGGTGGAAAAACTGGTAGAAGACAACCTCAATAAGACCATTTTGGTTTCCGGAGAAACGTAGGAACACGCAAGAGCATGCCCAACCTACGACTTGTCTCAGAATATAACATGAAGAGTGGCAAACCCACGTTTATAGCATTTGTAGATGTAGAGGTTGTTTTGATAATGTCGACTGGAATACATTCTTTGAAGTTCTGAAGGTAGGAGGCATGAAGTAGAAGAAGTAACTGATTAATTAGAACTTGTTCAGAATCGAAACTGACCCATCCGGTTGAAATCGCCTCGCAGATTATCGACTAGAGCTGGTTGGCAGGCCAGCCTGGATGTGGGTTTTAGGCGATTTCTCATATCCGACAAGGTAAATACCTGGTTAATACCCACGCCCCACCTCAAACACACACTTAGTAAACACGTAAAAATGTTATCACACTTGAACTTGCCATCTATACCAGACGCAAACGGGGGTGTCACAGATTCCTTCCCGGGGCGAATGGAACAGCAGTCGGCCACCAAATTCCGCTAACGCTGTCAAAACCGATATATAACAATACCGACGCCGTAGAGAAATGGGGAAAGGCAAAAATCGAAGAAGAAGAAGAAGTAGTTCATAAACCAGACGACAGTTACTGGACTCTAAGGACATGAAAGGGCCGCGCGGGATTAGCCGAGCGGTCTTAGGCGCTGCAGTCATAGACTGTACGGCTGATCCCGGCGGAGGTTCGAGGCCTCCCTCGGGCATGGTTGTGTTTGTTTGTATTTAGGAGAATTTAGATTAAGTAGTGTGTAAGCTTAGGGACTGATGACCTTAGCAGTTAAGTTCCATAAGATTTCACACACTTTTGAACATTTGACATGAAAGGAAAACAGTCGTCGAGAAGGGAGCGAGACCGATTTGTAGCGCGAGGTGTACCCGAACTTCACTGACAACGTCTTGGATATTGATCAGGAATATAATTATATTATTACCCCGCAATACCACGGCTCCCTTATACCAAAACGCTTACAAAATATCCCTGAACAGTCCAAACTTTGGTGGTGGAGTTCATATCCACGCTTAATACCGTTCGGCATACATCTTCATTGATGAAATACCCCTCACATGGTCCGACCATTTTGTCTTGCAGATGGTGGGTGTATTCAGGATGCAGCCATTCACTTCATCGTAAAACTAAGTGTTTATATATCTATGTCGTTTGTATTTTTATTAACTATTTTTCTCTTTTCTCCAGGCCTCTATGCGTGCTGAACAATTACATTTTTAGATGTACTATTGCGATTCTTAGAAATTTCAAGCCATGAAGCTGTACTACGATGTCTGATCGCAAATTAGTAAGTCATTTCACAACATGTGTTATTCAGAAAAATCATTAAATTATCCTTTTCCCCTGATTTCATCTCATATTGTGTTTTAAAAGATATAGAAGAAAAAATTTTGAGGCTTTGTAGGTGGCGCAGTGAATGCAGCAAAAACAAGGAAATGAGAACTAATAACACACGCACTCACAGAAAATTGAGTATCCTCATTTTAAAAAAAGAAGAAAAAAGATTTTTTTATAACTAACTTCTTTTATAGATTCCATTCTGTTTCCTCACAGGCGCAGATCCAAAATGGGAGGTCAAAGGGAATTATGACATTTCCCACCCCTTCTTCTCCTCCCATCAAAAGACATTTAACTAAAGTTGCTTATGTTTTTAAACACATTAATTTGCTAATTTCTCAGAAATATTTCGGAGAATAAAGTATCATGAAAACTAAGGATCTCAAAAATGGCCAACTCTAGGAAATTAAAAGCCATTTCTAATACTAGATACAACTTAGTTTCTTGTCAGATGGCAAAACCACATGAATAGGATTGCGGCAACAGGAAAAATTCCAGGCATTCACAGGCTGATGATTTACGCTGCCCGGGACAAATCTAACACTTCGTGACTCTACAGGTGTAATCCGAAAGCTACAGGAAGGTCAGTCAGGAAAGAGAGAGTTGAAAACACACTTCATAAAAAATAAATAGAGAAATGAAAATAAAAGGGTGACTGACTTTCCCGAACGTAGGCAGAAAAAAAAACAGCTAGATAGTGTCAGTCTGCAGACCTGTGTCTACAATCGTAGAGATAAATGACATAATGACATTATGACGAAAGCAGAATTTCCATTCAAAGCGTGGAAATTACAGCTTTCTGAAGAGTGCGAGTTTGTTGCTATTACTGTTGTCAGATTACCATCATGATACATATCCTTCTCAATTTTTACAGGAATTTATTTTGAAATAATGTATTTTTTAATAATTTCAGTTTCTTGAGCGTTAAGCTAAAATAATGTTTCAAACACTGTTAAAAAGTAAATATTGCTATTATGTTAAAAGTCTGTTATATCTTCATAGTTACTAAAATTCTAGGCTTATGTGGCGTATAAGACGTGGGGTGTCAACAAGTTATTTTTGCAGAGAAATGTGGATACAGTAACAAAACTTAAAAAGCTTCCTAGAGGTTCATTATTTATGGTAGCTGTTACCGCATTTTCTACGGTAAATGTAGCAGACAGCACAAAGAACAGTCGTTAAATTTGCAGTGGATTTATATAGCGCCTTATGTTTTCTTTTCAAGTGTTTTAAAGAGAAAGAGATCTATACTGAAATCAAAATAAACTCTTCTGTCGTGAAATTTAGCCGCCTGCTGCTACGGTCGCAGGTTCGAATCCTGCCTCGGAAATGGATGTGTGTGATGTCCTTAGGTTAGTTAGGTTTAAGTAGTTCTAAGCCTAGGGGACTGATGACGTCAAATGTTAAGTCTCATAGTGCTTAGAGCCATTTTCTTGTCGTGAAATTTGTGTCAGATATTCTCCGGTTATTACAATTAGTGAAGAGACTTCAGTGCATATACAGTTAATTTGCCAGAAATATGACGTATTTGCGAGTCAGTGTAATACAGAGTGGGTCTCATTAAGAGCTTTCGAAACAGTCGTGGAGCTGCGGTGAGGTTCAACGACATGCGGACAAATGTCCCGGAAGCGCCGACCACATGACACTGACAGACTGTCGCGTTGGCTCGGTCATTCCAATATCAGACGAACAGAAATCTCATACAGTTTCATGGGTTTTGAAAGCAGCGTTTTTTTGCGAAATTTGCTTCGTGAGTAAATACGTAATAACCGACAGTGGTTGATAAAAAGCCGTTATCGTGGTAACATATTTGTTAAATATACTGTGGAAACAATAACTTTTTAAAGTAGACCTATTTAATTGCAAGAAGTTTCAGGTAAGCATTTTATGAGATGGTGATATAATCCTTTATGACTTACCGTGCGAGGTGGCGCAGTGGTTAGCACACTGGACTCGCATTCGGGAGGACTATGGTTTGAACGCGCGTCCGGCCATCCTGATTTACGTTTTCCGTGATTTCCTTAAATCGCTTCAGGCAAATGCCGGCATCGTTCCTGTGAAAGGTTACGACCGACTTCCTTCCCCGTCCTTCCCTAATCTGGTGGGACCGATGACCTCGCTGTCTGGTCCCCTCTGCCAAATCAGCCTACCAACAAACCTCTGTGACTCGCGTCCTGTTCACATTACGTCCATTATATTCAGAGTCATACCTCACAGTGTTAAAGTAAACTCTGTCTGGTATTTGCGAGGCACCTATTTCTAAAAAGAAATACTAAAAGTAACTACACCTTGAGCAAAGCTGTTTATTCGATGAAGATTACCATTACCGGAGTAATATGTCGTTAGCAGTTACCTGCAATTTCTCACTTCATATGATGCCCTTGTTCCACATCAACCCCAGGTAGCAAAAAGTGCTGTTGAAATCGCAAAGAACGTACCCGAAACAAGAAAACGAAAGTTTATACGAATATAGACATCGGCCCATCCGAATTAGGCTGTAGAACAGTTTTTAACTTTCTCGGTCATTGAACCGTACTATCAGCCTGCGGCGATAAATACGTAGATACATATATTAGGCAACGTTGTTAGGGTGTGGGAGCATTGTTGTACATTTCCTTCCTGGTACTAGACTGAATTCCTAAAACGCACTCGTTACGCATTATAACAGGAAAATGAAACATTTGACCAACATTTAAAGAAAGAAGTTGTCTTGAATTGCTTTTAAACACCAAAATTGTCACTAACAAGTAAGCATCATTCCATTTGTACCATAAGTATTCAGGGTTTGCATAAGGCAATTAACCCATGTTCTGTTCTGTACAAATGAGAGGAGGCTTCGAGACAATTTTAAAGATCGAAAACGGGATAGTAAGACAAGCAGATCAGAGTTTTGATCACGTCGAAAAGATCATTGCCCAAGGTCACTACTACAAAACAGATAACGGACATCTGGAACTTTATTCCAATGACTTACTACCACATAGTTCTTTTTGTCATCTCCATGAAGATTTAATCCAAAACTAATAAACGCGATTATGATGATGATTACTTTCTATGTTGCGAAATGGTAAGTTGACCATCTCCGAGGAGAGCATCCGTAACGTTTGGGTATATTTCCATAGGGTTTAAAACGTACTCAACAAAAATTATTCTCTTTTGGAATTTCTCAATGCCTGTAGGGACGGATGCAGAATTTTGACGATATCGTGTGAAAGCACTTTATGATTTCAGACTGTGAACGAGCGTGGTCCATGAAATTACTGAAAGTCCCATATTCTATAGCTTCTACACAAATTACGAAATTTGGGACCGCAAAAGTAGGTTCATGTGAATGAAATAGCTTTGCAGAAATGAATAGGCTTCCACAGGATGTCCTTGCGCGGAAACATACATCAAGCTGCAGTGAAGACAGAAACCAGATGAAACAAGGAGTACGCTCTTAACTCCCGCACTCCCCCAAATTCGAGAAGACTAAAATCTCATATATTACTGAAGACTATAATATTGTAAAGGTAATAGGATGGTATTAAGAAACTTTCAGGACCTTCAAAGCGGAGTAAGCATATCAACACTCCGATATACAACAAAATAAAGCGTGAATGAGATAAATATTGCCCTCTGGAAAGTCGGATTACGTTGTTGAGCAACTCGGGGCTTCGTGTGTCATTCAACTCTACACACAGTTGGAGACAATTAACGGTCGTAAGGAATTAGCGAACTTTCTCGGTGCTAAAGCCTTAGGAGAGATAGGGGGAACACCGACGCCTGAAGAAATTTTTGTTTTATTTCTGAATCTGTCCATGGAAAACTCATGATACCTCACGTGACCTAGGAATGTTAGACGCACAGCCGTACAGGGAAAATCGAAAAAATATCGAACATTTTTGAAGCTCTGTACATATTTCCTCAAGTCTGCAACCTGTCAGTATTGCCCCAAGTACCTGTGAAACATCAACACCCTTACAAGGCAACACCAATTTCATCAAATATAGAAGGAAATTATTCCTGTTCTAAGAAAGTAACACAATTTATGATCTTAACAAGCATCAAAATACGTTTCTCGAAAATGGTGTACAAGTTTAAAAAAATAAATCAACCTATACTGTATAGAAACCTAGAACTCTGTTTACATTTGTTGATGGTGCTTTTCTTATGCTTGTTTTAGGATTTCTCTTTGTAAAAACCAGAAACTCAGTCTTTTCCATCCATTTTAGTGATTTTATTGAAATTCGATTAAGACCTTGTTTTCGGGCAGGGTCAAAGGGAACCCACCGCATTGGATCCAGGGAAATACCGTAGGATAACTGTGTCAATTTGTAATATGGTTGACTAAGTCTTGCCCTTATACATGAGTAGAAACAGATCTTCTCCTACGGAAGATTTACTCTCTGACTTTGCTTTTAATCGTTTATGAAGTGTACCTTTTAGTATGTTCAGCTTCTGTGATAAGGTGTTCAGTGATTTTCATGAGTGTATTGAATTCACTCACTTCATTAAACTTAATGCCTATTTCATTGTTCCTTTACTCCATTTAGCCCATCCTGATTTTCTCTTTCTTGTTCTCGTCATCCTAAATTAGTTATAAGGCCTCACTTAAGAGTTAACAACTTTCTTCTCAACTTTATTGTTATTGCTGTCAGAAAGTACTGAAACGCTCATCTTAGTTTAAGTATAAACTAAACATAAAGTCAAAATTCAATATAAATTTACTTTTAGCGCCACAATAAAACTATTGTTTACAAAATTCCTCGCCTCTGTTCCCTACTTCTGGCATCATCCGCAATTCTGCAGCGATATCCTCCACTGACTAAAGAGCTACTCAGCTGAAAAGACGATGGTGTCTGTATTGCCTGGCATGTCAATGTTCCCCCAGTCTACTTTATAGGGAACTTTCAGAGTATGAGCAGTAACTAATGGTCCGCCTTCGTGGACATGAACGTTGAAAGTAATTCGACGGAATGTAAACCAGTCAATAGACCGCAAAATGACCACAATACGCGAGAACACAAACTCAAAAATCATCATTATAGCTGCAGAACGCAGAGTTTCGTCTTTGGTGCAGTTCCAGTTGCTGCACGTATGCCACTGCCTGGATCCTGTTGCATCATCCTCCAGACCGATTAGCGAATCTAGGTGGTGGTGTAGACGATGAACACAACCGCCGACCGGGGGCCGATGAGGGACAGTCGGTATAGGCTATAGCGAAGCTAGATAACATGTTTCATGTGACGACACAGTGGACAACTTCGGCACTGATGTGGCTAAGCGAAGGGAAAGAAATCATGACTGTCCGCATCAAACATGTCAGAAGACTGATGACTCAGAACAAAAATTATGTGACTGAGCTCGGATATTGTACTATGCGGGCAGCGAACAGACACAGACTAAAGCGGTATTTGGAGGTATGATATGAAGCTATTATTCGCCCTCCGTAATAGCACTAGCTAGAATCTGATTGCTCATTTCATTGTAATGTTCTTCCTTGACTTTAGTAGTCATAGATTTCAACGTAAGTTACACATCACTCAGCATGAGATTTCATCTATGTCACCTATACGAAAATAATATACACTCGACATTTTACGTTAAGGAGGGATCATTTATCTCACGTTTTTGAGCAGACGTCTGATATCAGAAGTATGTGTCCCATATGCAAACTTCCGTAAGCTAGAAATTGTATGTTTTTCACCGAAGCGGGCAGCAGGTACTCGAGGACATCACAGTCTTGGCTATTGTTACAAAAAAGTTTGTGCAGAATTTACAGGCATGGAGCACGTGAAGAAAGTGGTTCAAATGGCTCTGAGCACTAAGGGACTTTAACTGCTGAGGTCATCAGTCCCCTAGAACTACTTAAACCTAACTAACCTAAGGACAGCACACACATCCATGCCCAAGGCAGGATTCGAACCTGCGACCGTAGTGGTCGCGCGTATCTACATCTACATCTACATCTACATCCATACTCCGCAAGCCACCTGACGGTGTGTGACGGAGGGTACTCTGAGTACCTCTGTCGGTTCTCCCTTCTATTCCAGTCTCATATTGTTCGTGGAAAGAAGGATCGTCGGTATGCTTCTGTGTGGGTTCTAATCTCTCTGATTTTATCCTCATGATCTCTTCGCGAGATATAAGTAGGAGGGAGCAATATACTGCTTGACTCTTCGGTGAAGGTATGTTCTCGAAACTTTAACAAATGCCCGTACCGAGCTACTGAGAGTCTCTCCTGCAGAGTCTTCCACTGGAGTTTATCTATCATCTCCGTAACGCTTTCGCGATTACTAAATGATCCTGTAACGAAGCGCGCTGCTCTCCGTTGGATCTTCTCTATCTTTTCTATCAACCTTATCTGGTACGGATCCCACACTGCTGAGCAGTATTCAAGCAGTGGGCGAACAAGCGTACTGTAACCTACTTCTTTTGTTTTCGGATTGCATTTCCTTAGGATTCATCCAATGAATCTCAGTCTGGCATCTGCTTTACCGACGATCAACTTCATATGATCATTCCATTTTAAATCACTCCTAATGCGTACTCCCAGATAATTTATGGAATTAACTGCTCCTAGTTGCTAACCTGCTATATTGTAGCTAAATGATAAGGTATCTATCTTTCTATGTATTCGCAGCACAATACACTTGTCTACATCGAGATTCAATTGCCATTCCCTGCACCATGCGTCAATTCGCTGCAGATCCTCCTGTATTTCAGTACAATTTTCCATTGTTACAACCTCTCGATACACCACAGCATCATCTGCAAAAAGCCTCAGTGAACTTCCGATGTCATCCGCAGGGTCATTTATGTATATTGTGAATACCAACGGTCCTATGACACTCCCCTGCGGCACACTTGAAATCACTCTCACTTCGGAAGACTTCTCTCCATTGAGAATGACATGCTGCGTTCTGTTATCTAGGAACTCTTCAATCCAATCACACAATTGGTCTGATAGTCCATATGCTCTTACTTTGTTCATTAAACGACTGTGGGGTACTGTATCGAACGCCTTGCGGAAGTCAAGAAACACGGCATCTACCTGTGAACTCGTGTCTATGGCCCTCTGAGTCTCGTGGACGAATGGCGCGAGCTGGGTTTCACACGACCGTCTTCTTCGAAACCCATGCTGATTCCTACAGAGTAGATTTCTAGTCTCCAGGAAAGTCATTATACTCGAACATAATACGTGTTCCAAATTCTACAACTGATCGACGTTAGAGATATAGGTCTATAGTTCTGCACATCTGTTCGACGACCCTTCTTGAAAACGGGGATGACCTGTGCCCTTTTCCAATCCTTTGGAACGCTACGCTCTTCTAGAGACCTACGGTACACCGCTGCAAGAAGGGGGGCAAGTTCCTTCGCGTACTCTGTGTAAAATCGAACTGGTATCTCATCAGGTCCAGCGGGCTTTCCTCTTTTGAGCGATTTTAATTGTTTCTCTATCCCTCTGTCGTCTATTTCTATATCTACCATTTTGTCATCTGTACGACAATCTAGAGGAGGAACTACAGTGCAGTCTTCCTCTGTGAAACAGCTTTGGGAAAAGACATTTAGTATTTCGGCCTTTAGTCTGTCATCCTCTGTTTCAGTACCATTTTCGTCACAGAGTGTCTGGACATTTTGTTTTGATCCACCTACTGCTTTGACATAAGACCAAAATTTCTTAGGATTTTCTGCCAAGTCAGTACATAGAACTTTACTTTCGAATTCATTGAACGCCTCTCGCATAGCCCTCCTCACACTACATTTCGCTTCGCGTAATTTTTGTTTGTCTGCAAGGCTTTGGCTATGTTTATGTTTGCTGTGAAGTTCCCTTTGCTTCCGCAGCAGTTTTCTAACTCCGTTGTTGTACCGCGGTGGCTCTTTTCCATCTCTTACGATCTTGCTTGGCACATACTCATCTAATGCATATTGTGCGATGGTTTAGAACTTTGTCCACTGATCCTCAACACTATCTGTACTTGAGACAAAGCTTTTGTGTTGAGCCGTCAGGTACTCTGTAATCTGCTTTTTGTCACTTTTGCTAAACAGAAAAATCTTCCTACCTTTTTTAATATTTCTATTAACGGCTGAAATAATCGATGCCGTAACCGCTTTATGATCGCTGATTCCCTGTTCTGCGTTAACTGTTTCAAATAGACTGTAGCGCCTAGAACCGTTCGGCCACACCGGCCGGCGGATATTGTTACAACAAATGACATTTGCTTACTTGAACACTATGTCGTTTCATGTAATTTTTCGTGAAAAACTGAAATCGGAGGCCTGAATCTCAGTACCTTAAAGCTGTTTCTAAATTTTAAAATGTTTTCGAAGTTTACATCTTGAAAAATTGGATGAAATGTTACACTAAAGAGCGTACAGTTCCTTTGCATAGAAATGTTTGGTGCGAAAATGTTTAATTCACATTTTTAATTTCAAATGAAAATACAGTAACTTTTGCTACCTATATCATAAATTTGAAGGAAAGAAAATCTGTAGAGGTTTACTCTCCGAAAACCGATAATTAGTTTTGCAGAATCTAGAGTACTTGCAGCTTAATACTTCTCTGTTTTCAACATAAAATAGAGCATCGTTTTATGAGGAAGTGCCTTACAGCAATGTTGCATCTGACAGATGGGAGATGGGTCGCTCTGCCTTGATCTGAGTGAGACTAACTGCAAACTGGAAATAGTGAAGAGACAAAATGCAGAACTGTAATTCCTCTCTGTTGGTTTAATATCGCTTTTGCAGAGGTGCAACATTTCCTGCCGTCTGTATCCGAAGCGACGTATTTCGTAACTTGATAACTTGAGTATAAAGACGATGATCTGTAAAAGACAGCAATAAGTTTCCTGTTTAAAACAAAGAAATCATACATTCAACAAACTGTAATATTCCATGATGCCCCACAGCAAATTTCGCGTTTTTTTCAACCGAAACTTGCTGAGAATACCCCCCATATACTGTACGTCGCGCAGCGATTGTGCCAGTAACGTAAGACAAAACAGTGTCCTTGGAAAAGCATTAGAGAGAGTCTATTTCCCTCTCTCGATACGGGAAAGGACAGGGGATCTCTACTGTTGTAGTAAAGTACCTCCGCCTTCACTGCAAGTGCCTCGTGGAATGTATTTATGTAAATATTGTCACTCGTCATCTCGACGCACACGTCAGAATAAGTGGTCTACTTGAGGACGCGCTTTCACAGTCTCCCAAATGACACCACTTAGAGTGGAAGCTGGCTTATGGGCCTCTGTGAGGTGGCAGGGCGCGGGCCGTCGCCGCTTCGCCGCGCCTCTGCCGCCCCTAACAAGCTGAGACGGGCGGCTGTGGCAGCGCAAACTTGTCGCGACGCGTAATACGGCGCACCCCGTCGCCACGCCCTGTGTACCTTCCGCGCGGCCTCGGGCAGACACCTGCCGACCTGGTGACCCAGTAACTCCCAGGGCGGCCCCTAAAGCTCCGTCCTAATCCCGGCAGCAAATGGCGGGCTCAGGGCGCGTCAAGGCCCTGCGCTATGAGCGCTTCTTAGGATGCGAAGCGACCACGGAGAGGTCCCTGGCATTTCTCACCAGAATCCCGTGATGAAGTGGGTGCTGCCGTAACATTAGAGCCTGCGCAGATCCAACTTATGTAACAGGTGGCAAACACTCCTAACAATGACTACACAGAAACTGCGTAATACTGTCGCGTCCCGACACAGCCTCACTATACCAGAATGAAGTAAGTGCGAACAGCGTAGCGCAATCGGGATGTTAACGACAATGGGTTAGTTATAAATTGCTGTCAACCTTTATACCGGAGATGAGAGGGAGAGAATCTCCTTGGTTTGAAGCAAATAGGTTTGAAATGGGCGCCTCTACATGAGCCTTAGGAAGTCATAAATGGACCAGAAATATTGGCATCTTAACTAAACAAATACGTTACAGAATTGCAATAGGCAGAAAAGATTGGTTAGTTTCTATCAAGTTTATTCTCACATATACTTACGTGTGGTGTTGGACCCAAAACCCCTTAGTAAGATTCAGTCTATTTATTCGGACATGCTACTTCGAAGCTAATTGCCGGTATATATAAGAAACCAGTACAAAGCAACCACTTTTTCTTGGTTAGCACTGAAATTGTTGTTGTTGTTGTGGTCTTCAGTCCTGAGACTGGTTTGATGCAGCTCTCCATGCTACTCTATCCTGTACAAGCTTTTTCATCTCCCAGTACCTACTGCAACCTACATCCTTCTGAATCTGCTTAGTGTATTCATCTCTTGGTCTCCCTCTACGATTTTTACCCTCCACGCTGCGCACCAATGCTAAATTTGTGATCCCTTGATGCCTCAGTACACGCCCTACCAACCGGTCCGTCTTCTAGTCAAGTTGTGCGACAAACTCCTCTCCTATTCTATTCAATACCTCCTCATTAGATATGTGATCTGCCCATCTAATCTTCAGCATTCTTCTGTAGCACCACATTTCGAAAGCTTCTATTCTCTTCTTGTCCAAACTATTTATCGTCCATGTTTCACTTCCATACATGGCTACACTCCACTCAAATATTTTCAGAAACGACTTCCTGACACTTAAATCTATACTTGATGTTAACAAATTCCTCTTCTTCAGAAACGCTTTCCTTGCCATTGCCAGTCTACATTTTATATCCTCTCTACTTCGACCATCATCAGTTATTTTGCTCCCCAAATAGCAAAACTCCTTTACTACTTTAAGTGTCTCATTTCCTAATCTAACTCCCTCAGCATCACCCGACTTCATTCGACTACATTCCATTATCCTCGTTTTACTTTTGTTGATGTTCATCTTATGCCCTCCTTTCAAGATACTGTCCATTCCGTTCAACTGCTCTTCCAAGTCCTTTGCTGTCTCTGACAGAATTTCAATGTCATCGGCGAACCTCAAAGTTTTTATTTCTTCTCCATGGATTTTAAAACATACTCCGAATTTTCCTTTTGTTTCCTTTACTGCTTGCTGAATATACAGATTGAATAACATCGGGGAGAAGCTACAACCCTGTCTCACTCCCTTCCCAACCACTGCTTCCCTTATATGCCCCTCGAGTCTTATAACTGCCATCTGGTTTCTGTACAAATTGTAAATAGCCTTTCGCTCCCTGTATTTTACCCCTGCCACCTTTCGAATTTGAAAGAGAGTATTCCAGTCAACATTGTCAAAAGCTTTCTCTAAGTCTTCAAATGCTAGAAACGTAGGTTTGCCTTTCCTTAATCTTTCTTCTAAGATAAGTCGTAAGGTTCAACACTATTCCAATGAAACTCTAAAAATCCTACTTGACCTGCAGTTCCTGAGTGTCCACCAGAGTCTATCACCGTCTTCTCGTAGTTGAAGTCTTTATCAGCTGTATCAGCTGCTATGGGCCTGCCGGCCGAAGTGGCCATGCGGTTCTAGGCGCTGCAGTCTGTAACCGCGAGACCGCAACGGTCGCAGGTTCGAAACCTGCCTCGGGCATGGATGTGTGTGATGTCCTTAGGTTTGTTAGGTTTAACTAGTTCTAAGTTCTAGGGGACTAATGACCTCAGAAGTTGAGTCCCATAGTGCTCAGAGCCATTTGAACCATTTTTTGCTATGGGCCTACTCGGCCCCGCTGGCGTCTCGCTGCGGAATCTCCAAACTGCCGTCACTGGCTCTGAATCTGCATCTGGATCTCTGCTTCTAACTATTCCACTGCCCGGCCTTTTATTTCGTTTCTCGTGTACTTGGGTGCACACGAGTTAATTTGTTTCACACGACCCTTTCATTTCTAAGTGATCGGATTGCACAAGAATGCCTATGGTTCCACACGACACTTTCGTTTCTAGCTGCATTTGGTTCTACACGAGTCTTTTCCGCATGTGACTGACACTCTCTCTTGCTGTATTATCGCCATGGTGTTTACGTCTTCCACTGCGCAAGTTTCATTCATGCTGCTTCCTCTGGCAGGAATTCAAACACTAAGTTATTTGATCAACAAGCCATACTTGGCAGCCTCCGCCGCTTATCTTGTCCCTACGTCCTGCTGGACTATTTCTTAATGTTGGCTGGCTGTTTGCCTATGGAGCCTGGACTCTTATTATGGTCACAAAAGCTAGAATAAAAATTAAAATTTTCTACGGCCATACCAATACTTTTAACTAGCTAAGTGCCAGCTGCGTGGTCTGCACATACATTTTTTTGTTTTTCTTTAGTCGAGTTCTTGTGACGTTCACAAACTGTAAAATCTTCTTCTAGGCTTTTCGCACTAATTAGAGCAACAGAAGCACGGTGCTTTCCGAATTACTTCTGACCAAAACGAGATTCTGTTACCTGGCGTCAGGGGTCGTTAATCATGCCTTTTGAGTACTTGTGGTATTCCCATAAAATATTTCATCCCCTAACACGGACTTCTTTAGAGGCCAATTATTAGTTTTCATAGATTTAGCTATAAATGTGTTTTAATATAACTAAATATTTTAACAAAAATTTTCATCCCCTATTTAACTTTCTTAGGGATTGAATTTCCAAAAAAACCTTGAAACACGTATTATTTTTATTTTGTATCCACGAAGCCAAATACAAATTTTCAGAGAGTTAGTTTCAAAAATGAAACTTCCTGGCAGATTAAAACTGTGTGCCGGACCGAGACTCGAACTCGGGAACTTTGCCTCCGCGGGCAAGTGCTCTACCACTTGCCCGCGAAAGGCAAAGCTCCCGAGTTCCAGTCTCGGTCCGGCACACTGTTTTAATCTGCCAGGAAGTTTCATATAAGCGCACACTCCGCTGCAGAGTGAAAATCTCATTCTAGTTTCACTCCTTATTTAACCCCATTATGTGTTAAATTAGGAAAAACACTAAATCACCTACTTTTTTTATTTTTAATCGAGAACGTAAATATCATTCAACAGTTGTATCTTTAGAAATGCTGTAGTACTACTTTAATAATAATAATTTATTTACGTTATAAATTTTCACCCATTATTTTACCCCCTTAGTGACTGAATTTTAAAAAAATGCCGAAACGAGAGTTCCTCTATTTCTGACAGAGCAACCAAATATCAATTTTCGTAGTTCTAGCTTCAAAATTGGCTTAGTATTAGTAGCGACATAGTCTCAAAAACTTCTCTTTTCCTACTTCACCTCCTTCGTGATGTAATTTCGAACAATCCCCTACTAAATGATGCCTGCAGTGTAATATGAAGAGGTTTGGGCTGGGTGGCGATGTATCAGTGAATCAGTCGGGCCCTGTTTCATCCCCTTAGGTGGTGAACTGCCAAAAACATTGAAACATATAATTTTTTATTTCAGACCGAGGAGCCAAATTCAAATTTTCATAGATTGAACTTTCATAATGGATTTCATTTTTAACATTTCATCCCCTTTTTCACCACCTTAGATGCTCAATTTCCAAAATCATTGAAACGCAATATTTTTTTTTATTTGTCACCAAGAAGTCAAATACCAGTTTTCAGCAGTGGTTAGACACTGGACTCGCATTCGGGAGGACGACGGTTCAATCCCGTGTCCGGCCATCCTGATTTAGGTTTTCCGTGATTTCCCTAAATCGCTCCAGGCAAATGCCGGGATGGTTCCTTTGAAAGGGCACGGTCGACTTCCTTCTCCATCCTTCCCTAATCCGATAAGACCGATGACCTCGCTGTCTGGTCTCCTTCCCAAACAACCCAACCCCCCCCCCCCCCCAACCAGTTTTCATAGATGTAGCTCTATAAATGCTTTAGTAATTCCTTCATAATGATTTTTTTTCAGAGAAATTTTCGTTCACTTTTGCACTCTATAGGTCAAATTTACAAAAACGCTGTAAGACGTGTTTCTTTATTTATGACCTAGAAACCAACTACCAGTTTTTATAGTTCTAGCTTCAAGGTTGCCTTAAAAGTGCCATTTTTCAAAAACCTTTCATCCCCTTAGGGGTGCAATTTCGAAAAAAATCCTTCTTAATCGACGCCTACGGTATAAGATCAACAAATTCCCCAATTTTAAGTTTCAGTCTTTAGCGGTTTGGGCTAGGTGATAATGTGTCAGTCAGTCAATACATTTCGTTTTATATATAAAGTTTACATTTTTACTTCCTTACGGACTATTTTGCCTAACTATCTGTCAGTGAACATATGCTCTGGACCTTTTATTTAATAACTTTTCAAAATACCAGTTTATAAAAATTCTCTAAAAATTTTCTTTAATTTTGCATAAACCACCAGGGTAGCCAAAATAATAACAATCTTCCACAGCAAAAGCCAAATGCAAGAAACAGTAGCAAGTAATTTAAGCCCATAGTGATTTCGTTTCAGCTCATGGTGATTGTGCAAACCTCCAGGAATAAAAGCAATAAAAATCAAAAATATTAAAATCAGATAATAAATTTACACTGTTCAAACAGAAATCCAAATAAAACTCCACTGTGAGAAACGTCCGCTAAACGCAATAATAATCAAACATCTTTAAAGCGGAGAGTAAAATTACAGTACTATGTTAAATATAAATTAAAGCGGAGGACCAAATAAAATTACTTTCGGCCTCGCTTAATATAGCCTGCGGTCCTGCTGAATTATGTATTGCAAAATAATTAGAATTACCCCGATGCCTGAAAAATGTCGAACTGCGTGTTATTCAGATGCGTATGCATCAGCAAGACAAACACAATTTTATTCACTGAGCACGGCTACGTAAATTTCTAGTTCAGCTTAAAGCTTGTGCTCACAACTAGTCACATAATCACTTAACAGCAGTACAAGTTAACATAATCAAACTCTTAGAGGTACTACGTGACAAAATACAGATTGCTGCTATAGTAGTTTAATGATGTATTTATTGTAATGGATCCAATTCGGCTACATTTGCACCTTCAGACCATCTGGGCAAGTTACCTCTGTTTTATTACAGTGTTGGTCAGTCGTATTTTCGGTTCAAAAAAATGGCTCTGAGCACTATGGAACTCAACACCTGAGGTCATCAGTCCCCTAGAACTTAGAACTACTTAAACCTAACTAACCTAAGGACATCACACACATCCATGCCCGAGGCAGGATTCGAACCTGCGACCGTAGCAGTCGCACGGTTCCGGACTGAAGCGCCTAGAACCGTTCGGCCACCGAGGCCGGCCGTATTTTCGGTTGAACAAATTTGGTCCACATACCATCAGCGGTCGCTGTCACTGTAATGTATTACGACATGGTGTTGATGTAGGACTCATGTGCCATTAGCTGTTTTGTGGTTTCCTCCTCTTGTTCACCCCCCTTTCTTGTAGTTTTTCAGAATTTGACGTTTTATTGTCAACTTTGACAAATTGACGGTTGCAACGGTTGCTCATATGGTAGATGCTATAGTGTGTTGAAGTTATCATTATGGGCTGTATGTATGATTCTTGTAGTCGATACGGCTGTGGATAGGTGTTTCTGCCTTTCCCCCGTCTTTGGTTATAAATTCAATAAACTTTTGTATGGAAAGTTTATGTTGTAAATCCATTTATTCATTTAAAATGTCATCGGAGCGTTGTATTTTGTATATGCAGATTTCTCTCTCTTCAAGTACGTTCATTGTTAAACCTTTAAGTAATAAGTGTAAAATTGTCAATTCTGAATCCATTAATTCTGTTCTACGGTTATTATTCTTAAAGCAGTTGAAAAAAGTAGATGGATTATTTTCGCTAATCCTCACATAGGCAAACACAGTTTCATTCCCCTATTAACCGACAGATCACCCAAACCTTGAACTCAAAGACTGATCTGACCGGTCCGTCACGGCAGAACAACAAAAATAGTCAAGCTCGCTCAGCGATTGGATGTACACACCCCATGATATTGCAGTCTTCTTTCTTCCTTTCGCTACCGCCTTTATCCCGCATTGTGCACAGGTTCGGCTGGGTTAAGTACGGATTTGGCATGGTGAATTTGAAGGAGTGGCCAGATGCCCTCCCTGCCGCCACCACATACCCCCCGGGATGGAATCAGTGTACCCCAGCTGCCTGTGTCTAGTGTAAATCGTGAAATAGTGTGAATGTGTTTCAAATGTCGGCGAGTCGTGTAACTGAGGCGGGACGTGGGGACCAGCCCGGTATTTACCCAGTATGCTGTGGAAAACCGCCTAAAAACCACATCCAGGCGGGCCAGCACACCGGCCGTCGTCGTTAATCTGCCGGGTGGATTCGATCCGGAGCCGGCGGGCCTACCCGAATCCAAGAAGCAGCGCGTTAGCGCTCTCGGCTGTCCTGGCGGGTCGTGATATTACAGTCTGCCTCCTGTAAATGCAATACCGTCCTTTCAACAGGTACGTTTACAATATGCGCCAAAGCATGGAAAGAGCTGCATGTTAACTTGTACACACATAGCTCAAAGACAAGCGCAGTTCAGACACTCCAGTAAGGGCAGAAGGCGGACAGCTTTACTCAAGGCTCTCTGTATTTGCCGTACTTGTGTCCACCAAAGAGAATAATCTTATTGCCAGCCAGCTGTTACCCAAATGTGTCTTCCAAGGCTTCCTGCTTGACCGATCCACAATACTGTGCCTTCCCGCGGTCATCATTCTCCTCGGTGGTACTCAGCGTTCTTGTCGCTGATGCACGGCGATCTGTTCCTCCACCACAGCAGGATTCGCACGTTGACTGACGTTACCCCTGACGGCGTGCTCGCACTGCTGCTGCGCTTGTGCGGCCTCAGTTCTGTTTTCAAGCGTCTAATGACGGAACAATTTCACAGAGTAATTGAAAATAAATGTACCAATTACTATTTAATACAGGGAGATACGTTGATAAGACTTACAAAGAACGTAATTTCGCCGTTGCGCAATCGGAGACCGGCGCATGTACGGTGTTACGTAACTGAAAATTTCTTTGTCGTAAGTCAGAATAGTAATTACTATACAGAAGGCATCCAGTGTGTTAACAATTGTTGTTCTGTCGTCACACTACAGAGGCGATTTCATCAACGATATTATCAAGCACCTTTAAATGCCGACCATCCGCAGACGGCATCGGCTGTTTGTAGCAACAAGCTGTTACAGCGAAGGAAGAGGAAAACCCGGCGACCACGTTATCGATACAAAACGTCTTTCGTTCAATTTCTTTGTAAGGGGTTGTGTGAGAAATCTTGTGATTCGGGGGGTAGGAACATGTGGGAAGGGGCTGGAAGTGGTAAAGTGCTGGGTATAACTACTTTTTTGACAAACTCATTTCCACACTTCCTCATAAAGGGGAATTACTCGATTCGATAATAATAAACAAATGTCGCCAATTTAATAACAAGTACAGCCCTCAGCTAGCTGAAGTGATTAATAACCTTCGCCTCAAATGTCGGCAACATTATTGAACAATAAAAACAACAAAAATTTTAACTAATGTTAGTAGTTAACCACTCTTATTTCAAAACAATAAATGAAGTATACTTGTGGTTTAAAGGCATTGGCATAGCCAGTCAACTGCCGCTTCGGGGAGGTAATAACAAATCGACAGGATAAAACAGATTACTATAACAGCCAGAAAGCAATAGAATTAAAAACTAAATTTAGACTGTTAATGGCATTTAGACGCAAATGAAATTTGGCCACTAAAAGGACGGGAGATGCTCAGACATACTTGGTTAAAACATTGAAACATTTAGATTACAGCAATGACGATTATGGTTAAGTGCAGTTGAATATATTCTGCTTTGGTACTCACGAAACCAACATATCTTAAGGACAATAGTTATATTAATAGGATTCCACAGCTGAGGCAATAATAAAATAGGAAACACAACATTCAAACCATTATCAAAAATGGTTCAAATGACTGAGCAGTATGGGACTTAACATCTGAGGTCATCAGTCCCCTAGAACTTAGAACTACTTAAACCTAACTAATCTAAGGACATCACACACATCCATGCCCAAGGCAGGATTCGAACGTTATTAAAAAGCTGGAATGAAATTATTTCTACGATTTTCGTGTGAACTTCAACAGGCTTTTAATTACAACTGCGGCGTTAGTAATAACTGATGTCGTGGCCCGCATGTACACGTGTCCAGCAAGGCAGGACAGCCAAGAGCCGTAATCCGCTGAGCGTCGGGCGCCACCACATCCCTAATGGACGAGACGGGACGGACACACGTGTTGGTCGCGTGCACGGTCGGGGCGCCGCGCGGGTCGCGAATACCCTTTCTGTTTGCGTAACCGGCTGGCGCCCATCCGCTTTCCCCGCTGCTGGCCAAAGGTCAAACGCCCGGAAAAGAACTTTTATGGCTGCCTCGGTCGGCCGATAACGCTGCCGTGAGTAGTGACGTTCAGTTCAGTCAACGCCTCCGTTTTCCCGTCGCACTTACAAACTAGACTATAGTTCAATTCTTTTATCTTGGCGGCTCGCGCATGCCCGCCCAGACGCGGGAGATTGCTGCGTTACCAGTTGCACACGACGCACGCGCCAAGAGAAGCAGCACCATAGTATAGTTCGCAAGCTTACGTTTAGGGGAGAGCGCGCAGTTCATGAAGTAAAGCCACCACGGCCGCATTAACCGTTTCGCTGCTACAAAGACGTGTTCCCTGCATTCCGCGCTGCGCGCGATTTTCTCACTGCACTGCTCGCCTGTGCAGACACATGGTGTTCCCACTGCTTTGACACTCTTATCATTCGATTCCACAAAAACTATTTGGCCCGAAAATTAGATTTTTACACATCTTCTTGACTGATACCTTCCCCCCCATAAATGACTTAATTTTGTTTCGATGTTCAACGCAGTTATTATGCAGCATTAGATATAGTAAACCATTGCACGAAATTTTGAAGAGTTTGCAGAGGTAAAAGTCCATAGAGTATACTTTCCGTCTGGTCGATTTTAGTTGCCACAATGTTAAGAATGAAATGTGGACAATATACCTAAATTTCATACAAAATTTACTGTATAACAATATCTCATTTAATTTAAGTACCACATAGGTGTCGTATGTAATAATGAGAAATATTCCATCTTTCGCGACTGTAACAAAATTTTTGTTTACACCGGGCACGTTTGGCTTTATTTTAAAGTACTTCAATCAATCAAAATGAAGTAGACAAAATACATTAAACAAAACTGTGGACTTACAAAAACATTAGGACTTGAATATACCGCCTACCAGTGAAGTGCTCTGAGCTATGTCAAATATAATTTTTGTGTGTGGCACACACAAACAGCATTTATTTGCTAAAACACTGATCAGCCGACACAAACGTTGAATATTGTGTTACCGCAGCACAAAACTACGAAAGGTGACTTGGCAATGGAAGAGACAAAATACTGTCCACTGAAGATGCAGAAGAGGAATATATTTCAATACCATTGGTAAAACAGCGACTGTGGAACAAAAACAAGAAATAGAATATGAGTACCATTGTGTATGTGCCATACCTTTCATTGATTGAAGTGCTTTAAAATAAAGCCAAACGCGCCCGGTGTAAATAAAACTTTTATTACAATCGCGAAAGACGGAATATTTCTCAATATTACATACGACACCTATGTGGTGGTTAAATTAAATGAGATATTGTTATACAGTAAATTTTATATGAAATTTAGGTATCGTGTCCACATTTCATTCTCAACATTGTGGCAACTAAAATCGACCATACGGAAAGTACACGCTATGGACTTTTACCTCTGCAAACTCTTCAAAATTTCGAGCAATGGTTTACTACATTTAATGCTGCACAATAACTGCGTTGAACAACGAAACAAAATTAAGTCATTTATGAGGGGAAGGAATCAATCAAGAAGATGTGTAAAAATGAAATTTTTGGGCCAAATAGTTTTTGTGGAATCGAATGATAAGTGTGTCAAAGCAGTGGGAACACCATGTGTCTGCACAGGCGAGCAGTGCAGTGATGACCAAATCGCTCACAGCGCGGAATGCGGGGAACACATGTCTGCAGCAGCAAAAGGATTAATGAAGAGACAAAGCACTAGAAATTTCAAAAAATTCCATTCAAACGAATAAAATTCGTGAAGTAGGACACTTCTATATTGTTTTTAAATAAAGAAAATACAAAGCACCGCACAAGGTTTGGACTCATAACCTCTCGCTTAGTATCCCAAGCCCTAACCGTTACGCTAACGCAGCTCGTGTCAGAACATAACTCAATGAGGACTCTAACACGTCACGCAAAATACTGACAAACACTGTTGGTATGACTATGAATTGCTCACGCTTCGTCGAAGTACGATAGGAAATAAACAATTACAGCTGTTCTTTATTGCGAAAAAGCTGTTCGTGAGATTGATGCAAACACCTTCCCTTGCTATCGCCTGAATTAGGAGTCGTATTGCTTGTTTGGTTTAATTAGTTAATAGAATATGAAGCAATTGGTATAAAGAATGCTTTTTCCAAACTTTCTACAAAAGAAAGTCTGCTATCAAGACATTGCTTTTGTTCTACTACTTTATTTATGACTGAACGTTTCTAAATCTGAAGACACTCGTCCGTGTTCTGCACTGCAGTCGAGATCTGGCAACGTCGTTCTCTGTTCATTGGCTGACTGTTTTTGTGACGTCAGATGCGCAGAACAAACCTAAACTCGGCCGCCAACATAAATGACGCGCACTTTAGTAAGAAAGAGAGAAACTATTGAAATTAACGCTAGCTATCGTGGCCATTGCTACTCAAGTGCCATATCACGATTAAAGAATTACACGGTGACACACGGGAGACGGACGGTTTTTAATGAAATAATACTCAGCCAACTTTAAGATTAATGAATGTTTATTTACACAAAATCGAATCTCATTATTTGCCATTTTAGTTAACAAAGTTATTTGTAACAAATAATGTCGTCAAGATGATGTCCATCATTTCGAATGCAGGACTCAAGTCTCTTCTCAAAATCCTCCAACATACGGACTAAAATCTCTGCAGGGACGGCAGCAATTTCTTGAATGATTGCATTCTTCGACTCGTTCCAATTTCGTGGTTTCTGGTTATAGACACAGTTCTTAATGTACCCCCACAAAAAAAAGTCACATACTGACAAGTCGGGTGACCTGGGACCCCAAGGGAGATTGCCAAAACGTCAGACAATCTGGCCAGGAAACATGCATCTAAGAACTGTCATTGAAGTGTTTGCGGTGTGCGATCTTGCCCCATCCTGCTGGAACCAAACGCGTTTTAAAGGGATTCGTCGTCTTCTTAGTTCTGGTTTCAAGAATGTTTCAAGCATGCGAATGTAACGAACCGAATTAACAGTAACTGTGGCCCCGTCCTCTTAAAAAAGTAAGGTCCAATAATGCCAACAGAGCCAGGAGCACACCAGACTGTTACTTTTTCTGAGTGTAGAGGACGCTGGTGGATTAGGTGTGGATGCTCTGGAGCCCAGTAACATAGGTTTTGCTTATTCACGGTCCCGTTTAAATGAAAATGAGCTTCATCGCTCATCAATAAAATTTCATTTTCTTTCGATCCCAAAATCATTTGCATTCTGTAAGCGAAGTCTTCTCATACAGCAAAATCAGTTTCCTTAAGTTGTTGGACAATGAGCATTTTGTAGGTATGGAATCTTAATTCTTTATGCAAAATTCGTCTAACCGATTCTGTCGTTACTCTGCGTCTCGGGCCAGGATGCTTCTTATCCAGTATGTTTCCAGTTGATCTGATGCTTTCCATCCGTCTGAGGATTGTGTTACGGCTTGGAACAGCTCCATGTCGACTGACATTAAATCACGCACGAAACAATCGCTGCGTAGCAATAACAGACTCACCACTTTTCACGAACTTGTCATAGACAAACACTCGACGTTGCAAGTCCCACTGCTCCATAGTGACTGAGTAAATGAAATGGCGTCTTGTGTGGATCAGAACTATCCCCACCACGACCACCTCCCACCACAGCGTCCTCGGTACTACGCAGTTCAAAGCAGTCCGTCTCCCGTGTGTCACCCTGTATTTGTTGTCCTTCTTTCTAATTAATTTGATGAGCAGCAGCGCACAATGGTACGGTATCTACGATTACTGCATCTACATCTGCACATCGCATGCCACCTAAAGACTGACGGAGTGTATCAATGTCACTTCCCTCCTTTCCTGTTCAAGTTACAAATGGTGCTTGGGACGAACGACAGTTGGTTATTTTTAAATTCGAATGTCACTAATTTTACCCTCGTGATCTTTTCGTGCCATATTCATAGGAGGATGTAATATGGTGGTCGTCCTAGAAATGTACGATCTCGGAGATTCAGTAGTAAACCGTACTGTGATGCATTCCTCTCTTCTAACATCTGCCACTGTAGCTGAATGAGCATTTCTGTGATGCTTTCGCGCTTACGATCAGAAAAGATACATCTGTATGCAAATATTGCTATTACTAGCGAACCTGGAAATGCTTCGCAACTGCGAAATATGTGTGAGAATCGGATATATATCGTAACGTCGTTCTCCCTTCCCCACTCTCCTCTTTGTCCATCTGACTCTGCCGATCACCTCCTGCCATCTCTGTCTGTCCAATTCCTCCTTCCTTCCCCTTCCTGTCCTCATCCACCCCTCTCTTTGTCCTTTTACTCCTTCCCCCTCTCTATGTCACTAAACCACGCCCCACCCCCACCCCGCTATCATCCCACCATGTACCTTAAACATTCTTTATTGCAAACGAAACCTTGATTGGAAATTGAAGTCATTTAAAATGAATGGGTTAATTGGTTGCCATCGTTGGTGTACTAGGTTTGAGAGAAACCTCTCAAGCTGCTTGATGAGGACAGTAGCTTCAATGACAGTGTTTCGCATAGTTTTAATCTGGGAAGGGGTAGGATCACAAAATTTCGGACGATTCAGATTTCCTGGTAGTATTCTAATCAAAAGCCTATAAGCTATAAATAAAACGTTCCTGTTTTCTGTTACAATCAACTACAAGGAATAAAACAAAACAGCACTATAATTTTTGTTTAAATTATATATAAGGAGAAAGACTATATGTGGGAGAAATAATTTTTGTAATGGTTTACAACCCTGCTCCGTAGCCCAGCTGCATTTTGCTTCTTGCTGTCACTTTTACAAGAAAACTCGTACATTGATACATTGTTGTTTTGTTTTTTGTTTTTTTTTTAAAAAAAAGGTGTATAGCTTGTGTTACTTCTAATATTTATGAGAACATCGAGTAGAAATTTGCAGTACACGGGCCACGAACTTTTCGAAATTTTTGGAAAACCTTTAAACAGTACCCTGTCTTTATATAGTAGTATGGATTACATTATTATTATTATTGTACTTAGTTTCAGCTTGTTTATAGGATCTTAGCCTCTAAGCTGGTCGTAGGTTGTGTTCCAAAAATGAACAGCACAGAGACAGAAGTGATGACACTTTCTGCAGGACCTGACCATCATTTTGCAGGACAATGCTCAAGCACGTACAGTCCAAGCTGTTACTGATTTGTTTGACTGTTGACTGATGGGGCTGCTAAGTGCTACACCACCTACTTCGCTCCCATGACTAAAGTCCTCGTGAGTTCAACTCGGTCTCTAAACTGAAGGAAACACTTCACGGCATTCACTACAGAACTGCTACAAATTCGTCGGACTGTGGACCGCGCCGCTCGAACTGTCAACACAACTGGCACTGTCAAGTATCCTACGACTTCCACATCGCTGGCAACGGGTTATACACAATGCATTTGACTGCTTTGAAGGTCAGTAAAACTTTGAAACAAATATTTTCTACGAGATGTGAATAAATAGTTGTCACTGTTAAAGTTCCAACCCTCGTATATACGCGGAATCAGTGATATATTTCATTCCAAAGACGGAGAAACAAGCTATTAAGCAGGTGGTCGTATTCTTTTGGCTCGTCCGTCTATTTAGCAGCGGACAGAGAAGCTTGATTAACATCAACCACCCTCCTCCACAGCTTCCGCCGCCGCGGTCATCTGGCTCCCTGGCCAGCTGCGCTAATCATTTTCGTGTCGCGGTTGATGGTTCTACGCTCTCAGTCATTTGACGTCGATGTGACCCCCCTTGGCTGGTTGGCCCGACACTACACATTTATCTTTCCATAATTATTTGGTGGCACCTAAGAAGAGGAGGCTTTAGGTGTCGAAACTGGTCGTGCAATAAGTAGAAATTACTGAAAACTTTAGCGGATTTTTTTATCCTATTAACATAGATCTGGATTGTCGATTACGGTTTTGAGCTCTGATCCTCCTGAAAAGCAGTTCAGTGTCTCAACCACTGTGCTATCTCAGTCGGTGCCATGAGAACCAACATTGTCAGGCCTACCTCATTGTGTGCTTACATTGGCAAGTACTGTTCCACGACATGAGTTTAAATTTGAAAGTACAAATTTTATGGATGGCAATCTTTCTTCGTAAATAATGGGTTACGGTGGCACAACTATAGAAACCCCTCACATTCTGTCGGCCGCATATAAATTATTTCTCAAATTCTAATGAATATACGATTTTCTCGTGTTTTGCTATCGTAACCAATTCTGACTTATACATGTAGAAGTGTCATATATGTCTTTATTTGATGTTCATGGAAGAAATCAAATTTCATTGTATAAGGGAACTACAGGTAGAGTATAATGCCACGATTAGCATAATCTGTTGACGTTACTGGTTCCTGCTTCTTCAGGAGGTGTTCATCTTAGTCCTTCGAGCCGGCCGGTGTGGCCGCGCGGTTCTAGGCGCTTCAGTTTGGAACCGCGTGACCGCTACGGTCGCAGGTTCGAATCCTGCCTCGGGCATGGATGTGTGTGATAGGTTAGTTAGGTTTAAGTAGTTCTAAGATCTAGGGGACTGATGACCTCAGATGTTGAGTCCCATAGTGCTCAGAGCCATTTGAACCATTTTTTTAGTCCTTCGACACCAGCGTGAAATCGCAAACTGGTTCACTAATAAGTAGTACTTGTATTTTAATACGTGCAAGTGCTAAAGCAGTAGAACTAAAATGTGGAAAGTATACTAAATCTCTGTCTATCGCTTTTTTTCATAAATTTTCGTTCTGAACATTATTTTTCTCACACTTACACATACACAGAAAGTTTGTGCAACAAATATACGTAATGTTTTCACAATTTGGGGTCCTTTCTGAATAAGCATAATCTCAATCGGCTCACAAACTGAGGGGAACAAGAGTGAAACTTAAAACGAACAAACAAAACAGACAGACAGTGTCACCCTGTGCAACACAAAAACAAGTCCGATCCTAATATTGACTACAAGCTTACTTGGATGCATTTACTAATGAAGCGAAGAAAATCATTGGTGTGTCAGCAGTTAGATTTACTTAATAGGAAAAGGAGGGTTTTCCGATGTGATATCAGCGGTGAATGAAACGTAACTCATTCAGGAAATACTGGTGGTAATCCGGTTTAAAATTTCAATTCACCTGACAGTAGTTAAACCTTATCTCGGTTTGTGTGGAGTCTGTAAGGATCTGGTTACTTGCCATTCATAAAGCTGCCATAAAGTATTGTTTTAAATATCTAAACAATGTGATATTTCTGCAATCTAAAATAGGCGAATCCTTATTTGTTACTGCCGTGTGCGCAGATATGTTCTTCGTGGATCTGCCTACGTGAGTTAATTTTCTCAATCCGAGCAATGAAACTGACTTTTCCCTTTCTTAGGATTTCCTCTTCAAATTTTTATGACATATGCAGGTATCAGTGTTTTAACATTTGTGTTTCGCTTGCTCATGTGATACATATACAAATAGTTCCATTTCATTGTTCGTGGAGGGCAGCAGTAGAGTGAAATACCAAAAGACAAATCTAGTTTTCATAACTTTTTAATAATTCGTTGCTACAGCTACGCACAGGGCAAACTAATTAAAAATGAAGTGCAAACATCCGTGGAATAAACACTTGAAATATTCAAGTACCTTTCAGCAGCATGTCGTTTTCTGTTGCGCATAACACAGAATGTGTTATCCACATGCAAAATAACTTCATCAAATAATAACATTAAGGGCCAATACATCAAAATAACATCACTGCCGTTTTGCATTATTGTCTTTAACATTCTTTAGCGGTTCAGCCTCCTAAATCGAAAAAGCTTCCGTTATTTTCATTCATTGGGTATATTCTGTCTCCCTGATAAACCGTGATGCTTGTGGGCAGAACCCAGAACGCAGTAACTGAACTGATTGAAACACTGTACGATGTGCTGCGCACAAACGTAGAAGGATCAAAGTCGTTTCTGTTAGTATATAGTCCTCATATAAAATATACACCAATGGTTTGAACTAGTTTAACGAATGGTAGATACAAACGGTATCATTCAGCTGGATTCAGATATTGTCCCGTATGAAATATACTGTTTAATGTTGCATTTAACAGTATATTTTATGTAACATGTCACCATTAATTTTAATTGTGGCTGTACTTATTTTAGTCAGAAACGAGTACTCAAAACGACTGTTATTTGCTACGATAAACCTTGCCCGCTGCAAAAAACAACAGAAAAAATTTATTTTTCCCATGATGGATACGAGGTCAAGTTAGTTGACACCAGTGTTAAAATGTAGGCTCAGGCAGCTCTCGCAATGGAAAAGCAGACACGGATTTATTTTATTTTCCTGGCTGGACGTATACAGTTGATGTACATTCAAGTAATAAATGGTTAAAATGGAAATGACCAGGGATTTCTAATACTTTATCGCATTCATTACAGAAGAATGCTGAAGATTAGATGGGTAGATCACATAACTAATGAGGAGGTATTGAATAGGATTGGGGAGAAGAGGAGCTTGTGGCACAACTTGACTAGAAGAAGGCATCAATTGGTAGGACATGTTCTGAGGCATCAAGGGATCACCAATTTAGCATTGGAGGGCAGTGTGCGGGGTAAAAATCGTAGAGGGAGACCAAGAGATGAATACACCAAGCAGATTCAGAAGGATGTAAGTTGCAGTATGTACTGGGAGATGATGAAGCTTGCACAGGATAGAGTAGCATGGAGAGCTGCATCAAACCAGTCTTAGGACTTAAGACCACAACAACAACAACATCGCATTTATATGATTCTTGTAGGATCATTGATAATGACAGTTGTTCCCTAGATAACCGTCAATTCTATTGCATTTGCATTGTGAAAGATGATTAGCCTACAATCCAGATTTGAGTGAAAACGTTACCGCTCAGAACCTATATCTACATTTACGTCTACATGATTACTCTCCATTTCATAATTAAGTACCTGGCAGAGGCGTTCATCGAACCAGCTTTAAGCTGCTTCTCTATCGTTCCACTCTCGAATAGCGCGCGGAAAAAACGAACACGTACATTTTTCCGTGCGAGCCCTGCATTCTCTTACTTTATTATGATGATCATTTCTCACTATATAGTTTGACGCCAACAAAATATTTTCACCCTCTGAGGAGAAAGTTGTGATGGAAATTTCATGCTAGGGCGCTGCCGCAGTGAAAAACGCCTTTGTTCTACCTAGTGCCAGCCCGATTCGTCTATCTTAGGCGTGGCACTCTCTTCACAGTTTAGCAATACCACAAAGCATAGTGTAAGCGGTCTCTTTAGTAAACCTGTTAAATAGTCTAACTGTTCTGCCAATAAAACGCAGACTTTGATTTGCTCTCCTCACAATATTATCTACATGATTAATCCGATTTAAGATATTGGTAAATGTACTCTCTAAGTATTTAGTTGCGTTTTCAGCCTTTAGATTTATTTGATTTATCGTGTAACAGAAATTTAGCGGAGTCTTTTTAGTGCTCAAGTGGATGACTTCACACTTTTCATGATTTAGAGTCACTTTTTGCACCAGACAGATATCTTGTCTATATCATTTTGTAATTCGTTATGATCATCTGATGACATGACATTACATGACGGTAAATGTTAGTATCATCTGCAAACAATCCAACGGGACTGTTCAGATTGTCTTCTAAACAATTTATGTGAATCAAGATCAACAGAGGGCCTATAACACTTCCATAGAGAACGTCAGATATTACTTCTGTATTACTTGATGACTTTCCGTCGATTATTACGAAATTCTGACAGGAAATCACGAATCTAGTCACGCTACTGAGGCTACACTCCCTAGGCACGCAGTTTATTTAGAAGCCACTTCTGACGAACATCGTCAAAAGCGTCCTGGAAATCCAAAAATATGGAATCAATCTGACGTCCCCTGTCGATAGCACTCAACACTTCATGAGAATAAAGAGCTAGTTTTGTTTCAAAAGAAGGATATTTTCTGGATCCAGTATGAAGAAATACGGTTATAGAGTATGTAGCTAGTGAGACATGTTACATCTACATCTACATGGATACTCTGCAAATCACATTTCAGTGCCTGGAAGAGGGTTCATCGAACCACTTTCACAATTCTGTATTATTCCAATCTCGTATAGCGCGCGGAAAGAATGAACACCTATATCTTTCCGTACGAGCTCTGATTTCCCTTATTTTATCTTGTCATCGTTCCACCCTATGTAGGTCGGTGTCAACAAAATGTTTTCGTATTCGGAGGAGAAAGTTGGTGATTGGAGTTTCGTGACAAGATACCGTCGCAACGAAAAATGCCTTTCTTTTAATGATGTCCATCCCAAGTCCTGTATCATTTCTGTGACTCTCTCCCATATTTCGCGATAATATAAAGTTCTTTGAACTTTTTCGATGTACTCCGTCAGTCCTATCTGGTAAGGATCCCACAACGCGCAACATTAATCTAAAAGAGGACGGACAAGCGTAATGTACGCAGTCTCCTTAGTAGGTCTGTTACATTTTCTAAGTGTCCTGCCATCAAAACGCAGTCTTTGGGTAGCCTTCCCCACAACATTTTCTATGTGTTCCTTCCAATTTAAGTTGTTCGTAATTGTAATACTTAGGTATTTAGTTGAATTTACGGCTTTTAGATTAGACTGATTTATCGTGTAACCGAAGTTTAAAGAGTTCCTTTTAGCATTCATGTGGATGACCTCATACTTTTCGTTATTTAAGGTCAACTGCCACTTTTCGCACCGTTCCGATATTTCTTCTAAATCGTTTTGCAGTTAGGTAGATCTTCTGTCATCCAGCGCTGTTGCATTTTCTGATGCGAGAGAAGTAGGTATAATTTCCAGTTTTCACCGTAAAGAGAAATTACCAAGGAAGATGATAAAATTAGTATGTTAATCTAAATAGTGCTTGTCACTGTATATCATTTCTTAGTAATACGTGTTACTGTCATGGCGTTGCTTAATTCATTAGGTATAAATTCAAAAGACTTAGCGCATAATGTAACAGTTCTAAACGCATGCAGGGGCCATTAGGATAATTAACAGGCTTCTGACGCAGCTAAAAAGAAACGAAGGATCAGAGTAATATTGTAGAGCGAGGTCATTAGATTTAGTTCCACGAGTACAAGGAAAAAGTGGGCAGTGGTCTCTTTGAAGAAATCATCTGGACATTTCCTTGATTGTAACCATTAATAGAGGAATTTTTCTCAATGTCTCACATTACCAGGATCTGTTTTGCTCTGAGATCAAAAAAGTGTTCCGACGGTTACGCCTTACTCTTATTTTGTTTCAAGCTGCTGACGACGCACCGTAACCACAAACAAGAATAACGTAACTCCAACGTGGTTGCATTAATTTACTAACAGGGCTACATTGCAGCTTCTAGATTCTGTCAACCGTTCTCTGCTCTGAAACTCATTCCTGTGAAATGGAGACGTGCCGTCGCAGTAGTACTTTCATTTAATTGTGTGTTAATGAGATTGGTGTACGGAGAATAGAATTTCCATAAAAATTAAAATTATTTTAAGCGCTATCAAATCCCACATGTTTTCGGAAACGACTTCTGGAACAGGTGCGCTCAGTCACAGATGTTGACCGAGGCGGGGGCGTGGGACGCAACAGGTGCTCCAGCTGCAGGCAGCGGCGGTGAAACCCGCCCACGCTTTTTCTGGAGGGCCCACACGACGCCTGCCGGGCCACGAGGTCTGTTATTGCGGCGTATTGAGCGGGGCGGAGTCGACCAACAAGACGCGGAAATTGCTTCCCGTAGGCGGTGCAAGGGGGCATCCCAGAGGACCAAGGAAGAGGGCTGTGAGCGCTCTGCAGCCACGAGGGCTTGCTTTCACTACTTCCAGGGCTCACGAGGAAAACGATCTAATGCAGCATACCAGAATTTCCCTTCCCCTCTGTGTCGTTCTACAGCATTATCATCATCATCATCATCATCACATCATTATCAGACTGTTTGCCACCAATTCCTACTATAAAATTCTTGGCAAGTCATAGGGTTTAAGTGCGTTACCGATTTCAGTGTTCGTTGGTGTCAAGGGCACGGCCACTCGCTTGTGATACAACGCTGGAATTATTTCTGTTAACTTCTTAATAATTATTTAACATCGGTAGGTCTGTGGTCATTGGCGTTAAATGATAATGTTTCAAACACCAGACAGATAACATTCACAATTAAAAGTGTTTGTTATTCCTTTAAATTCGTGAAAGCAATGCAAAGACAGATAGGATTCCTCGCAGTTACGCAGCACACCACGACACTTTTTAATACTGAAGTTACTTTGACTAACTGTCCAGCACTTCTGCTTAGAAGTTCAAGTTCACCTGCTAACAGATTTAAAAATTTTAGGTTGGGTTAGTGGTGTTTAACGTCCCGTCGACAACGAGGTCATTAGAGACGGAGCGCAAGCTCGGGTTAGGGAAGGATGGGGAAGGAAATCGGCCGTGCCCTTTCAAAGGAACCATCCCGGCATTTGCCTGAAACGATTTAGGAAAATCACGGAAAACCTAAATCAGGATGGCCGGAGACGGGATTCAACCGTCGTCTAAAAATTTTAGAAGTCAAGATACTTCTACTCACAGTGCTCAAGAACAACTATTGAAAATTTTCTAATGTTTCAGAACTCCTATGCAAAATTTTAGAAATCCGCGAAACTATCGCTCGAATAATTCCTGTTACTTAGATTCCGCTACTGACTCGCCACTGGTAAAAACGTGTGTCCCTCCTCACACATTTCTCTGAAAGCCATCTGTTCCTTGCCAATATGGCCTCCACCCTTAAATATATATATTTATCTCATTGTTAGTGTACATATTAGTTATCATTTGGGACCAGAATTTTGCTGTGGTATGATTATTTCTGCTGTGAGTTTTACTTTTCTGGCAATTTACATTTTAATCATTGAAATAGTTAACTTAACCTAATTTATTATTAATTACGCCTGTTATCAAATATAATAAAATTTGCACGACATAAACTCCTAGCCGGCATCTTTACTAACATACACTTTGTTTTATGTTAAAATACATTTCTGATTCTTCGAATGAATATTGCTGCTGATAAACAAAGAATATTACATTGATAAAATTCTGGATATGAATATGAATAGAGCTGTTGAAATGTTTTATGTGGGCACTTGTTTCCTTGTTGTTATTGTTGTTGCTCTTGTTGTGGTCTTCAGTCCTGAGATTGGTTTGATGCAGCTCTCCATGCTAGCCTATTCTGTGCAAGCTTCTTCATCTCCCAGTACTTACTGCAACCTACATCCTTCTGAATCTGCCTAGTGTATTCATCTTTTGGTCTCCCTCTACGATTTTTACCCTTCATGCTGCCCTACAATGCTAAATTTGTGATCCCTTGATGCCTCAGAACATGTCCTACTAACCGGTCCCTTCTTTATGTCAAGTTGTGCCACAAACTCCTCCCCAATTCTGTTCAATACTTCATCATTAATTATGTGATCTACCCATCAAATCTTCAGCATTCTTCTGTAGCACCACAGAATTATGCACAACAGCAATGGCAGCATACTAGCCTACCGCAATATCACAACAACAATCATGTACAACCCCTATGCAACACAAACATGTCAAATAACATGCAGCAACATATGAATGCGCAGCCATGACAAAAACCGAATCAAAACACCAAGATCATTGAGGTAAGTGAACCACAACCATCAACCAGTATCAGTCAGTCAAACTAGATGCGACGCCATTCTGCTGCCGTGTGTCAGTCGCAGGGTGTCTAGGGGGCACTTGCATGAGTGATGATAGTAATAACGAGCAACCAAGGGTGCAGACAACCAGCTGTAGTAACAATGAGAATGTGTGTCGCACAGAATCAGAAAACATTACGCATATTCAGGGTGAGCCATTGTTGTTCGCGACACAGAAAGCTGAACAATGCAGCTCCTTCGATGAATTTGAACAAGCTTTTCTAAACAAGTATTGGTCACGTGGGGTACAAGAACGATTAAGAAAAGAAGTTTATAGTACTGAGCTATTTAATAGAAAAGGCGTTTGAAAACTGTTCATTTCTTAAGTCAATAGCTATTCCCAAACCTTGCATCTATAATATCTTAGGTGCTATTCCGCCCACCAAGGGGGTGCTAACTCTCACTTTCTTTCTCGCTCCTATGCTCCATTTCATAGTCTTGTCTAACCTGTAAGTATGATAATTTGGATTTTATGTACACTGCTTGACAAGGAACAGTGACATTGTAGCTACAATCATGGACGACACGAAACATAGAACATATGTAATAGCGATGGAGTAGTATATTTACAACGAAAAATGGTATAGATTTCACCACGTGGGAAAGCAGCATAACAGGTAAAACTAACGTTCGTGTTTTTCACAGGTCTGGCTCCCAGGGTAGAGGTCGACATCGGACTCTCAGTAAGAAATAGCCCTCCTCGGGCAATAAAGTATATTTTGCACCTGTTATTTATGCTGGCTACCTACTCGGGAGATACTTTGCCACTCTGTCAAAGCGGGTTTCAGTACTTGTACGGGTTTCTGAATGGCTGTGCGCTGAGAAACAAGTCTGCCAAGAGCAATCCATGTTGATTTGTGGGGTTTATAGGTTCGGAGAGTATTCAGGCCATTCCAAACGTTCGGTATTTTCACTTTCCAGTGTGTCCGACAACTTTGCGAACTCGTGAGGGGGGGGGGGGGGGGAGGGGGAACTGACATCCGTAAACAGAATGTCGGGACCTACCTTACACCTACACAGATGAACATAGTCCAGAATAATCTCCATGCAGTACCATTGTGCTGTGGCGGTACTGTGCTGTAATGGTATGTCACGCAGTGGTGATCGGCCATTGTGCCCAAATCCTGCCCACACCATAACGCCTAGGCTACACCGATGACGTTCATAATGGAGAGGTTGAAGTGGGATGCATATCCGAGGATACAGACCAGTCTGATTTAATAACCGCGAAATCCTTCTGGCAGAGAAATGTATACCGGTAGCGATTGCACGGTCTGCAGTAAGACGTCTGTACCTTTTCGATATTAGGGCTGCTTATCGATCCTGGTGTAGTGTGATTCGGCGTCTACAACCACTGGTATGCTTTTAGATAGTATTTCCACCGTCAGAGTCCTTTTTTAAACGCAAGATGACAATTTTGGACACGCCTATTACTGTAGCCACAATACTGAAGTTTGGCCGGCTTCCAGCCGTTAAATGGCTTGTCCACGACCGCACTTACTCAAATGATATCTTGCAGACATGGTGCAGCACCAGATGGAATGTCGCAGTAATTGGCTTCACAACAATTTTCGTCAAACACGGTATTGCATGGACTGTCCTATGGATATAATAGGGTGATAAAAGTCTTGGGACAGCAGTACGCACCTATACAGATGGTGATAGTATAGCGTACACAACGTGTGAAAGGGCATTGCATTGGCGGAGCTATCATTTGTACTCAAGCTATATTACGGTATATTGATAATTTTTACTTATGGACCGTCTGACAGCAACTGAATAATTCAGTTGCTGTCAGACGGTCCATAAGTAAAAATTATCAATATACCGTAATATTACATGCAACTGAGGAAGACAGGACTACAAAAAGTTGAAGATGTACTCAAGTTGTTGATGTGAAAAGGTTTCCGACGTGATTATGGTCACACGATGAGAATTAACCGGCTTTGAACGCCGAATGGTAGGAGATGACACATGGGAAATTCCGTTTCGAAATCATTATGGAATTTAACACTCTCACCACGAACAATGAATGGCCGACAGCCTTCACTTAACGACAGAGGACAGCAGCGTGTACGCAAAACTGTGTGAAATAATCATGTACAACGAACATATTCGTTAGAATAGAGCGGCGAAATTTGGTTCAAAAATGGTTCAAATGGCTCTGAGCACTATAGGACTTAACATCTGAGGTCATCAGTCCCCCAGAACGTAGAACTACGTAAACCTAAGGACATCATACACATCCATGCCCGAGGCAGGATTCGAACCTGCGACCGAAGCGGTCGCGCGGTTCCAGACTACAGCGCCTAGAACCGCTCGGCCACACCGACCGGCGGAAATTTCGTGTTAATGGACTATGGCACCAGACGACCGACACGAGGGCTTTTGCTAAGAGCACCGCTCGCCTGCAACTCCTAGGCCCGTGACGATATCGGTTGGTCCCTAGACGACAGGAAAACCATGGGCAGGGCAAACGAGTCCCGATTTCAGTTATGAGTCGCTGGTAGTATTCGAGTGTGCCGCAGAACCTATGAAGCCACGGACCCAAGTTGCCAACATTACACAGTGCAAGGAGGTGGTGGCTCTATAGTAGTATGGGCTGTGTTTACATGGAGTGGACTGGGTCTTCTGGTCCAGCTGAACCGATCATTGACTGGAAATGGTTATCTTCAGCTACTTGGAGACCATTTGCAGCGATTCATGAACTTCATGCGCCGAAACAACGATGAAATTTATATGGATGATGATGTGCCATATCATCGATTTGAAGAATATTCTGGAAATTTCAGCGAATGACTTGGCCACCCAGATCGTCCGATGTGAATCTCATGGCACATTTGTGGGAGATCAACGAGAGGTCAGTATGTGGACAAAATTCCGCACCGGCGACACTTTCGCAATTATGGACGGCTATAGAGGCTGCATGGCTTAATATTTCTGCAGGGGATTTTAAACGACCTCTTGAGTTCATGATACGTCCAGTTGCTGCACCACACGGGGCAAAAGATGATGATTATATCTGGTTTGCAGGGCCCTCAACTCCACGGTTATCAGCACCCTTACAAATTCCCAATCTCTATACAACCCAGTCCTGCCACTTTTCCCGAATGATGATGAAATGATGAAGACGACACAAAAACCCAGTTCCCGGGCGGAGAAATTCTCCTACCCGGCTGGGAATCGAACCGAGGACCATATGATGCAAAGGCAGCAACGCTAGCTACTTTTTACTGTTACATTTGGTCTCTTATGTTTTTTTCCCCGGGGAGTACAAAACAGATTCCTAAAAAGGAAGGAAAATTGCAACACCCACCTTTGTCCCCAGTAAAAAAAAAAAAAGAAAAAAAAAGAAAAACACACACCACTTCCACTTCAGGCATTTGCCCATATCTAGGTCTCCCAGTACGACTAACCTAGAGCTATGAGTGGGCGAAAAATGATAAAGGAAATAGCAGAGGGCCATGAAAATTAAACATAACTAGTTTATTCGTTTTTTTATTTATTTATTTTATAATCTGTGAACTCCTCGAGTGGCCGGTTCTACGTCGGCCAGCAGGTCCAAACGTGTCTTCTCGTTGAGTGGGCGTAGATTCCGTTACCTGTTCTGTTCGTTTCGGGTAGGTTCACATCGAGTTTTCATCTTCTCATGGTTTGGACATTCCAGGTGCGAGGCGGATCATTGAAGGTGCTCCCTAAGAAATTGGAGAAGTATTGCTGACAGCATGGGTTGCGTGTTCCGACGCAACTGCGACAATTCCAATATCCTGGCCCTGACTTGTGGCCATAATTCAAAAGATAACGGATCGTGTGGCCACAGATCTAGTTCACAGAGTGAGGTTTGGTGGTGAGATAAAAAGTCCCCTCCTCTAGTAAAGGTGTGGATGTCGATCTGAGCGGGTGTTTGGCATCTAAGAAACGACAAAAATACGCCTGGCAAGTATCCAGACATCGGACGCTTGACCACCCCAGTGGAAATGGTGATCATCTGTGCCGTCCACCCCACAGCGGGTGAGAGGGGCGAGTCGACTAGATGGATGCGATGCAGTCGAGATCGGTTAATTAGTTTGCCATTTACACGCTTATTGGACGTCGTATTCTAGAAATCGGGCGTGGACCGCTTATCATATGTGCCGCCACACATACTTAATTTCCATGGGGTTGGGCGGGCAGAACTGTTGTAACACTTTGTGAACTGGTTTCGTCTACAACAAACGTGTAAGTGGTAAAGACCGTGCAGTTTGTGAGCGGGTATTGAGATAGGCGTAGCGACCACTGTCATCGGGGACATCAGCTCTTGTGGGATAGTCATCCATGTAGAAGCCAACAAAGAGTTACAGCCTTTATAAAATTCGATGGGGATACCATCAGGCCCTGGGTATCTGTTATCAGGTCCCTCCTAGATAGTATCAAGTACTGCATCTGTGGTAACGTCTTCCTGGAGTTCATGCGCTACCTCCACTGGGGGAGTGTTCGTAGTAAGTTGGGAGTGCTCGTAGTAACTCATGCAACCTCCCTGATCAATTCCGTGGAATGTGGTACAGCATTATACAATCCGGTGAAATGGTTTAGAGATCATGGGCGATGGTTTGTTGGGTCTCATCCTGATAGCCTTCTACATCAGTGAGGACATGGATCATAGCCCTGCGTCGTCATTGTCTTTCCTCTAGGAGGTGGTATACCAGCAGATGTAGATGATAAACGGGTATTCTTTGGGCAACTATATTATACTAGAACTGATACGTGATTCCATTTTCACGCATTTTGGGTGCATAGATCCTGAGAAATCAGTACCCTGAACCACCTCTGGCCGTAATAACGGCCTTGATACGCCTGGGCATTGAGTCAAACAGAGCTTGGATGGCGTGTACAGGTACAGCTGCTAATGCAGCTTCAACACGACACCACAGTTCATCAAGAACAGTGACTGGCGTATTGTGACGAGCCAGTTGCTTGGCTACCACTGAACAGACGTTTTCAATTGGTGAGAGATCTGTGCTGGCCAGAGAAGGAGTCGAACTTTTCCTGTATCCAGAAAGGCCCGTACCGGACCTACAACATGCGGTCGTGCAATATCCTGCTGAAATGTAGGGTTTCGCAGGGATCGAATGAGAGGTAGAGCCACGGGTCCTAACACATCTGAAAGGTAACGTCCACTGTTCAAAGTGCCGTCAATGCGAACAAGAGGTGACCGAGACGTGTAACAAATGGCATCCCATACCATCACGCCGGGTGATACGCCAGTATGGCGATAACGAATACACGCTTCCAGCGTGTGCTCACCGCGATGTCGCCAAACACGGATGCGACCGTCATGATGCTGTAAACAGAATATGGGTTCGTCCGCAAAAAGAACGTTTTGCCACGCGTGGACCCAGATTCGTCGTTGAGTACACCATCGCAGATGCTTCTGTCTGTGATGCAGCGTCAAGGGTAACCGCAGCCGTGGTCTCTGAGCTGATAGTCCATGCTGCTGCAAACGTCGTCGAACTGCTCGTACGGATGGTTGTTGTCTTGCAAACGTCCTTATCTGTTGACTCAGGGATCGAGACGTGGCTGCACGATCCGTTAAAGCCATGCGGGTAAGATGCCTGTCATCTCGACTGCTAGTGATACGAGGCCATTGGGATCCAGCACGGCGTTCCGTATTACCCTCCTGAACCCACCGATTCCATATTCTGCTAACAGTCATTGGATCTCGACCAACGCGAGCAGCAATGTCGCGATACGATAAACCGCAATCGCAATAGGCTACAATCCGACTTTATCAAAGTTGGAGACGTGATGGTGCGCATTTCTCTGGCTTACACGAGCCATCACACCAATGTTTCACCAGGCAACGCCGATCAACCGCTGTTTGTGTATGAGAAATCGGTTGGAAACTTTCCTCATGTTAGCACGTTGTAGGTGTCGCCACCGGTGCTAACCTTGCGTGAATGCTCTGAAAAGCTAATCATTTGCATATAACAGCATCTTCTTCCTGTTCGTTAAATTTCGCATCTGTAGGACGTCATCTTCGTGGTGTAGCAATTTTAATGGCCAGTAGTGTATTTGAGCGGCTTAATCTGATATTTTTGTAAATGTAACTTCATTCGCGTTGGAGCGCGATGGTTGCTCACTGAACAGCCAGCTATATAGCTCATTAACGCATCAGCGCCCATTGGCGACACATCACGAGAGTAGAAAGCCGCGTAGGATTATATCTTCTTTTATAGTTTCCCTCTTCTGGTGGTCTTGCTGGGATGCTTACTAAGTGTGCATGCTGTGCGGACGCAGGAGGAGCTGGCAGCAGTCCGCCAACAGCTGAATGCACTTTTGGCTAAGGTCAATCACCTCCAGGCTGCTGCCTCGGGGTGTGGCAGTGCCGGAGAATCTGGCGCATCGCAAGAGACACCTCAGGTGTCCCTTGTGTTGCTCATGAACTCTGCTTCTGACGCACTTCCTTGTGTACCCGACGCGGTGGATCCGCCCTCATAGTAGGGTTAGTGCGTCGCTCGAGGCTGGGGGTCAATGTAGAGACTAGCCGTCTGGCCTCGCCCATTCACCCTGAGAGTTGACAAGTGTCCGCTCCTTTAGCAGGGTCCGAGCTGGCTCGAGGGTGGGTTTTACTGGCTACCGCGAGCTCCAAAGTTAGGCGCATTACGGAGCGACTTCGGCAGATAGCGTTCAGTGGTGGAAAGAAAACCAAAGCGCACTCGGTATGTCTACTGTTGGCCTCATCAGAAATGTGGGGGCGGCCTTGCCTCCGGCTATCGATCGTGCAGGGTGCAGTCGTCTGCAAGTTGTGGCTGACGTCGGCACCAACGAGCCTGTTGCATGGATTCGGAGGCCACCCTCAGCGTGCGGCCGGCACAGGTGGTGAAGACTGCTGGCCCCGCACGCAGGGTGCAAGTAGAGCTCCCAATTTGCAGCATTTTTCCCAGAGTTGATCGAGGTCCTATGGTTCGGGGCCGAGTGGAGGGTTTCTCCCAAGACTTCGTTGACTCAGTGATGGTCTTGGCTGCAAATTTCTAGACCTGCGTTATCGTGTGAGGAGGATTTGTAGGACTCCCCTTGGGAGGTCAGGGGTGCGCTGCACAAAGCAGCCATTCGCGTAGCAGAGTACTTGTGGAGTACACACGAGGGTTTTTTAGGCTAGAGGGTAGGTTGAGGTTCTCTGGTGAACACTCGCCAGCCGATATGCAGCAAGGAAAGTAGACTATGTTCAGATTAAACATTCAGTAAACATATAGTAAACTGTTGAAGTATTCGTAATAAAGTTCCCGAATTTACTGCCCTCCCAGAAAGTTCTGCGCTCAAATCATTCTTGGGACCGAGAGCTGGCTGAAACTTAAAGCGGGAAGCTCAGCTGTATTTAGCGAATAGTAGAATGTATACCAGAAACACAGATATGCCTTGAAAGTAGGAGTGTTCATTGGAGTTGATTTTCTCTTTTAAGGTCGAAATTGAGTGTGACGGTGAAGTTATTTGATCGCATACAACAGGTGTAGGTAAAACCAAGTTAATTGTTGGTTTCTTACCGGCCACCCGATTCCGCTGTGACAGTTCTAGAGTCATTTAAAAATAGTCTGCGGACAGCAGCGCGTAAATATCCAAATCACGCAATACTAGTTGGAGGCAACTTTAACCTGCAGAGTAGAGACTGGCGTGCCTATGGATTCATTGCGAAGGGTACAGAAAGTTGCGTGAAGTACTTCTACACACGTTTTCTGAAAGCTGTTTTGATCAGCTTCCTCGTCGGCCCACACGCAATGGAAATATCTTAGACATTGCAGCTACGAATAGGCTGGACGTTATCTACAGTATCAGTATAGAAACAGGGATTCAAGACGTCATTATAGCAATTATAGGTACGAAAGTTAATAAATCACTCAAAAAGGCTAGGACAGTGTTTGTGCTAAATAGAGCAGATAAGTAGTTGTAAGCATCTCACTTAGACAGTGAACTGACATCACTTAGTGTCAGCTTTTAGAGCTGCCTAGAAACACTTCGAAAGTCAATTTGCAGTGTTTCTAGGCAGCTCTAAAAGCCACAAACTGAAACTAAATAATGGATTACCACAGGGATCTGTTTTAGCCCCATCACTATTCAATTTATACATTAATGATTTATCAACCACAATATCAACTAAATTCATCTATGCTGATGACATCGCACTGGTAGCACAGAGCAGTAATTTCGAAGATGGTGAACGAATTCTTACGGAGGATCTGGAGAAGATGTCAACTTTCTTACGACCTGGAGATTGATCCCAAGCACATCGAAAACTGAAGTCTCCTGTTTCCATCTAGCGAATTGTGCTGCGAACTACAAACCAAGAGTTCTGCTCAATGGACAAACGTTGAGGTACAATCCTTTCCCAAAATATCTCGGAATCACTCTAGATAGAACCCTGAGCTACAAAGAGCACATCACCAAGCTTTCGTATGAAGTGAATGCAAGGAACAATATACTACATTAACTCAGTGGTACAACCTGGGGAACCTCTGCTGACTGTCTGCGTTTAACTGGCATCAGTCTTGTGTACTCTGCTGCTGAGTACTGTGCACCTGTCTGGTTGGAAAGTGTACATGTGAAGAAGTTAGACACAAAACTTAACGACACAATGCGCTGCATTACTGGTTCCATCAAATCAACCTCATGCCACTGGTTGCCTGTACTGAGTCACATCCCTCCACCTCACTTAAGTCGGAAACAAGCTCTACTGAGGGAGGCCAAGAAAATCTCCGCATCACCCTCTCTACCACTGCACCAGGAATTCTGTCATCCGCCACAGCAACGATTGCGATCAAGAAGACCAGCAAGTGTTACTGCAGGACAACTCATCGCGGATGGTTTTGATATAAATGAAAGCTCGATGCATGAATGGACAACAAAAACATTGGGAACAAGAGCCCATCACCTTGATCCCACAAAGAAGCCAAAAGGTTTTGACCTACCGAGGAACCTCTGGTGCCGCCTCGGCAGGTTAAGGATTGGACATGGTTGTTGTAGCTACTTGAGGTACAAATGGTGCTGGATCTGTTCACCAATGTGTGAATGTAATCAAGAAGAGCAGACAATTGAACATTTAGTCCAACGCTGTCCACTTCATTCATACCCTGGAATTCCCGACAACTTGTTCACTCTCACACCCAGTTTAATTAATTGGCTGAAAAACACGGACTTCAAGGTTTAATCTTGTCTTATATAATATGTATACTGTATAAAATCACTTCCCTTGTATCAGCTGTATATTGTATAAAATCACCATACGATTAAATAAATACTTAGTTCCAGTGAGATCGACGCAGCGGACTCATGGGCAAAGTTTAAGTAGATTGTAACTAGTGGTCTGGAGAGTCATACACCTAGTAAGTGGATAAGGGATGGCGAAGAACCACCACGGTTTAATAACGAAATTCTTAAGATGGTGAAGTAACAGAGGCTGTTGCGCTCACGGTTCAAAACAGAAAGCACAAACAACAAGCAACGGTTAGTACAGATTCGTGCGCCTGTGAAACGATCTATGCGAAGCATACAACAACTACCACCGTCATACCTTAGCAAAAGATCTTTCAGAGAATCCGAGAAAATGCGAAACTCAGTTTGCCCTTTTCTCGCATGATATACTACGAACTATGGATGAAGAGCAACAGGTCGATTCCATATTTTTATATTTCCGGAAATTATCTGACAGGTTGCCTCAATGCAAGCTGTTAACGCAGGCACGAGTATATGGAGTAAGTTCACAGATACGTAAATGTCTCGAAGACCGAACGGTCTAAGGCGATGCAGTCATGGACTGTGCGGCTGGTCCCGGCGGAGGTTCGAGTCCTCCCTCGGGCACTGGTGTGTGTGTTTGTCCTTAGGATAATTTAAGTTAAGTAGTGTGTAAGCTTAGGGACTGATGACCTTAGCAGTTAAGTCCCATAAGATCTCAAATACCTTTGAACATTTTGTCTCGAAGACTTCTTAAGTAATAGAACCCAGTATGTTTTCCTCGACAGCGAGTGTTCATAAGAGACATGGGTATCTTCAGGAGTGCCCCCGGGGAAGTGTGATAGGACCGCTGTTGTTCACTACACACGAAAGTGATTTGGTGGAGAGAGCGATTGTTTGCTGATGACACCATGGTGTGCGGTAATGTGTCGAAGTTGAGTGACTGTATGAAGATACAAGACAACTTTCCAGATGGTGTGATGAATGGCAGCTAGCCCTAAATGTAGCAAAATGTAAGTTAATGCGGATGGGTAGGAAGAACAAACCTGTAATGTTCGGACACAGCAGTAGTAGTATTCTGCTTGACACAGTGAAGTCGTTTAAATACCTGCACGTAAGGTCGTAAAGCGATATGAAATGCAACGAACATGTGAGAACTGTGGTAGGGAAGGCAAATGGTCGACTTCGGTTCAGTCAGTGAATATTAGGGAAGTGTGGTTCATATGTGGTGGTGGTGGTGGTGTTGGTTAGTGTTTAACGTCCCGTCGACAATGAGGTCATTAGAGACGGAGCGCAAGCTCGGGTTAGGGAAGGATTGGGAAGGAATTCGGCCGTGCCCTTTCAAAGAAACCATCTCGGCATTCGCCTGAAACGATTTAGGGAAATCACGGAAAACCTAAATCAGGATGGCCGGAGATGGGATTGAACCGTCGTCCTCCCGAATGCGAGTCCAGTGTGCTAACCACTGCGCCACCTCGCTCGGTTTCATATGTATCGGAGGCCGCGTATAGGACCCTGGTGCAGTGTTTGGGATCCGTACCAGGTCAGATTGAAGGAAGACATCGAAGCCATTCAGAGGCGGGCTGCTAGATCTGTTGCCGGTACGTTTGCAGAAAGCTTAAGTGTTACGGAGATGCTCCGGAGCGTTCTCTTCGAGGAACAGTACTGAGAAAATTTAGAGAACCAGCATATGAAGCTGACTACTGAACGATTCTACTGCCACCAATATACAAGCTGGTCACACTTCTTCCTTTATGTCTTCAGTTCATCTTCTACGAGGTCATCGTTCAGGCCTTTTCGTACAGCGAAAAACGCATCACAAAATTCCTTTCACCATCTCTCATCCTCTTTTCTCGCAACACGGCCAAGCTTTCTCTGTGTCTGTTGCGTAAAGCCGCCTTTACCCCGAAGCGAACACAAGCGAACGCGCAGCAACGAACGAGAATTGTCTCTACTGTAAACACTTCGCACGTAGTGTTCGGTCGACGGCGCGTCACATTCACAAGCCACATTCTTGTGACCCTCTGGGTATCGGTTTTAGAACGAACAGTCAAAGGAAGTTCGCGTTCTTTCTACTTCGGTGCTAGCTTCGGTGAATAGACACAGTGCACTCGCTTTGCCGCAGTGTGCTGTTTTTCGCTCGCGATTTCTTGTTGGTGTTGTTTACTGCGTTTTTTTATGGTGCTGTAGTTGTTGGATAGAAACGTGCTTCCGGTAATAGAAGAGTACAGATCACGCAGGTGTTTGCGGGATCCTAAAGATCCGCATCATGAAATGTCTAACAAATAAAATGATGCTTGGCAAGAAATTGCCGAAGTGTTGGCAGTGCCACAAGAGCAACTGAAGGTGTTTCACGTAATTCCTACAACCGAAATAAACATCGTTCGAATAAACAGCTAACGTAGATTAATGTAAAAAAAATACGTAGAGACCTGACCATTCTCGTGGCCTACGTTCTAGGTATCTGTCTTAATGCTACAGATTAGCTACTATTTTAGGAAATATAAATACAGGAACACAATAAGGGAAACTTGTTTTCTCCCCTGTAAAGATTTGGCTGGTCTTTCGTATATTTTTACATTACATTACTAATTTTTAATGACGGTATCTCCCTCGCATTTACATTTATAGAATCAACGAGTATTCCGCATATGGCAATGCACACATCAGAAATTGTTTGGGAAACAGACACGGTTGATATACGAAAAATATATTTCAGGCTAGTTTAACTGTCACCTGTTGCTCAGAATCGCAGCGTTAGTGCGAGAGCCTCTCTCTTTGCTGATATGGATCGTCGACAACTTCTGTCTTGCTTGAAATCGTCAATTCAGAAGCAGCCAGAAGATCGTGAAAGATATGCGGATGAAGTTTTGGAATAAAGCAAGCGATAATTGCAGCAGCAAACCACTAATCTGAACCAAACACCTACTTCTTTCACGCCTGAGCAAAAATTCAAAGGGCCTCATTTTTTCTGCATCTACGCCGTTTTGCTTTCATGACAAATAGCGTGTTCGCTGTGCAAAGTAAACCAAGCTGTGTTTCTTCTTTTTTCCACGTGTACCGAATGTGGGTTAGTCATGTACCGTGACATCGTTTTAGCGCCAAAAAACAAAACACATCGTATGTTTTCTCTTTCGTTCGCTCTAGAATAAATGTTTATGCGCAGGTACGAACCAATGAGGGCGCGCGCAAGCGAATCCCCTGCACATTGTTTACGAATGCGCATTCGCTGGTGTTCGCTTCAGTGCAAAGGGAGCTTAACAATCACTGCCATATCTTCAACCTCAGTCTTTTTTCTTACCTCATTTTGTTTCTCTGTACGTTCTTGCTTTGCCCAGTAAGCAACTTTCCATCACTAGTTTAACAACACTTCATTTTTGAACAGCTTACCCATTCAGCCCCCATGTTTCACTTCAGTAAGTTAGTACTGGCAACATACAATGGTTAGAGACATTCCGTGTAAGGGAGATAGGATGTTAGTTCCCAGAGCAATACTTGTCTATCCAAATAAGCTCGAAGCCACATTTTCCTCTCTGTTTCTTTCTATAAGCGTCCATTCGCTTGTTATTAGCAGTCCTAAGTGTATAAATTCGTCTACAATTTCATTAACTTTTTCTATTTCCTGTTAGTTTCACGATCACGCCCTGAAAACCCCGCGATGTCGACCGGCCACCGTGTCATCCTCTAGCATGTGGCTTCAAGCGGATGCGGTATGGGGGAAGAGGGTTTCATGGATAAGCAGCACTCTCCCTCGGCCATTGTCGGTTTTCCAGACCCTGGTGCCGCTACTTTTCATTCAAGTAGTTCCTCAGTTTGCTTCTCTAGGCCTTATGTACCACGTTTCAGTTCTCCCACTGAGCAACATTCCATGACAGTACTGGGAACTGAACCCATCTCGTCCACAACAATGTTTGACGCGCTGACCACTGAGCTACGGACGCCGACCCTACGTTATTTTGTTCTGCAATAATTAATACTCAGACGTACTGTCATATTTCCTCTGCTCATTTTGTTTCTCCTTTCCATGAAGTTGTAGATAAGCAGTAGACACAACTGTTATCAGCAACATGATGCAGATGAGATTCAGTTAAGCATCTTCCAAAAGAAGACCAGCAACGTTTCATCAGTGTGATAGGAGAAAAACGGACGGATTCCTGTGTCAAAGTGATTTAGAAAACCTACGTACACCGATCTCTATCTCTACGGCTCTAGTCATCATCATACAAGACACTTAAGATTAACCACGTAACTGATTAAGATCTCGCCCATCATCACATCCACCAGAAGTGGAAAACGCCGAGAGAATTTGCGTTTCACGGAATATCAGTGCGAGCTATACAAAACAGAAGAGTATCAAAGGGTGAGCATTGTCGCCAACAATTAACGTGAGCTCCCCACCAGTTTCAAGAGCAAAAACCACTAGAAAACCACTAACAAAAATACCTCTACTCTCATAATCTCTAAAATTTCCACAATTTTTTTTAAAATTATTATGAAAGAAAACAAGAAGTATATTAGTAATTAGTTTTCTTTATTATTAAGTAATAACATATTCACAATCATTAAATGAACAAACAATAAATACACCAACAGGTCAGGGTCAGGAACATACAAAAAGTTCTAACACAACAGCTAATTATTTAAATAAATTCGTCTTCTTCAAATGAATCACTTTTGTCTTCATCGCCATCACCGTCGGTTTCAGATTGATACAATACTTTGGTGACGATTTGGTTTACAACGTTTACTGGAATTTCATATTCGTTGCAGCATTTTCTTTCTAACCCCAAACGACAGGATATTCTCAATATAGCAGTTAAAAGATTTCATTCAGTTCGTCTGCTTGTTTTTATTGCATTCATACTGTTAAACAGTCTCTGAAAATCGGCATGGCAATAAGGCAGTATTAGGATGTTAATCGCAAAAGGCGCTAATTCCTCAGGTGAGGATTCCTCTTGAGCATTTTTGAAATGCAGTGCTTCATTCCAAATTTTTTTGTGTCTTTGGTCTCGTTCCAGTTCAACAAATGAATTTGTCGCCACACGTCATCCACTCTTGCTACAAATTCCACACTTTTATTGAACTAAGCCATTATATCAATTAGATTTTCTTTGTTGTGACTAACACTTATTTTGGAATTGTTTTTTCATCAACGTCAAATTTTGTGGCAACCTGTTTTTTATTTCTTCAATCAGACTTACTATAAATGTTACGCACCGATTATGCAACATTTCTTCGTCTTCCCGTGGTAATCCTTTTTCTCTCATTTCAAGCAAGTGCTTTTCAAAGCGGAATCCCAGATGAAATCTTCAATCGAATACATCGCCAATATTTTGAGTAAAAATATTAACTCTATTTGCAGGTAACGTAACTTTGCTAACAAACATATCCATCAGGTTGGACAACATCAAAGAGTTTCGTGTGATCTGTATCTTTCGACTCGAACATTGTGTTGACTCTATTCAGTTCAATTAATATTAGATGTAAAAATGAAATATATGCGCAATTAATCTCGTTCGCATACATAGCGTGCAATAACTCTGCCACGTAAGACCTTTCGCGCACTTTAGCTACGGAAAAGTGTGTTTTTAGCTCTGACCATTGCATACTAATTCTTGATAAAGCGGATTCTATTGATAGCCACCTTGTCTGGCACGCTTGAGCTATTTCTAATGGTTTCTGTCCATCGTTGACGGTATGAATATGATTAATTACCTCTCCTAAATGGTCGACTACACGTATACTATCATGCATGGTTGTGAAAAATGCAAATCTTGCTTCTTCCTTTTTCTTATTCCCAACGGGCTCTGACTTAAAAGTAATTTTAGGCTGCATAATTACAATCTGAAACAATTTACTTAGCCAAAGAGTGATCAAAGAAGTAAAACCGATCAATGAATGACTAACAAATTTAAAAAAAAACGTTGCTTACCTTTTTATATTGTAGGTGATTCTTTGGCATCCCTTGGGACTTCATATCTCCATAGCGACTCCTTAAACCTGCGCCCCAAATTTGCACTTCACTACATAACCCATCGTACTTTCAATAACTTAAAGCCAATCTTTTAAATGTGGGTCTTGAGCCAAGAATGTCGAAACTTTTGCCTATATTGTGGTTTCGGCATAGTTATACACGTATGAAGTCGTGAAATAATACCATGCGCTGAGAATCACAATTGAATAGTGCACACCACGAACGAAGACAGTCGAGTTACTTTTTCTGCGCATCTGACGTGACGCACACTGCGTGAGCCAGCAAGCGCTCAGTGGCTATTCGAAGCGACAGTGAAATAAGCGAGCACCAATTATTTGAAATGGGGTGCTGCACTCACTGCACCTGCGCAAGCCGCCTTCGCTAGTAAAATGAACTATAACTGTTCGCTCTACAGGGAATCCACGCATGTGCTCTATCGAGTATGATGGTTCATTTGATGTCACTTTTTAATACATCAGTGTTGTCTTCGCAGTAAAAGTACTACTGAAATCAAATAAAGTAGAAATAACATATTTCGAAACATATAAGTAGCTTAGTGGTTGAGAGGTCGCATTTTCAGTAACAGAAACTGAATTCTACTAAACGACGGTAAAATCCACCAGCCACTAGAAACAATATTTCGCCACTAAAATGAGGGTAGAAACCACAAGTTTTAGTGGAAAATCCACTACGTTGGCTACACTGGGTGTGAGATCAACAGCACTTTACAGCCCGATTGGAGTCCAGGCAGCGAGTAGGCCTAAACATAAACAGAAAAACTTGGAGCACCGGTGATACGATTTTGTTAATCATAATGAAGCTTGCTTAGTGATGGATGGACAAAATAGAGAGGTAACTGCTAATTTAGGTCCTCCAGTAAAAAAAATTAATTGTAATTAGCGAACAGTTGATTAATTAATTTATACATTTCATTATTTTGCCAAATACTTTTCTTAAAAGTCGATGTATACCTCCGGTTTTTGTGCAGAAACAGTCACAGATTGTGTACGGTACTAAAAATGTGCCTGTTAATTAGTGCTGACACATTAGTTACTATGGTTCTTCGTCATGGCCATCTACGGTAAATAATTTTGTTTCTTATCATTTTTCATCTGTATTTTCTTGAACATCGTATGAGAAATTTTTTCTTTGATATCATATATTATAATGCTTTAAAGCTATATTTTCATGTCATGACATCCACTGAGTGTAAATACTTCAACTGCTTATTAATTTACCATTACGTATTATTTATCTATTATGTTTTTCCTGTCTACTGGAGACCTTCATTGATTGAAACCTTACGTCGCTATAAAATTCCAGGCGAATATGTACCTAGATCGGAAATGTGTGACGATCCTATGTCATCCCGCGTCAATATACAGGGTGTTTATAAATGAATATAGGGGTTTTAACGCTTTATAATATTTATTATATTAAACTTACAGTTATAAATGATACGTCAAATGAAAGGGCAACTCAAACAGTTTTACCAAGATCCTTATAAATGTCCAATGTGAGCACCATTTGTCTCACAGCACACATAAAGTCTGTAGCTGAGCTCTTCCCAAACGTTGTAAATGTGTCTTCAGTGATTGTAGCAACAGCTGCTTCAATCTGGTTTCTTAATTCAGGGAGGTCTACTGGTAGCGGAGGCACGTACACACGATCCTTGATGAAGCCCCAAAGGAAAAAACTGCATAGCGTTAGGTCGCGTGAACGTGGAGGCCATGAAAAGCAAGCACTGTCATTGGGCCCCTTACAGCCTATCCAGCTCTTGGGGTACAGTGAAGTTCAACCAATCGCGTACTTCGCTATTCCAGTGAGGTGGCGCACCATCTTGCTGGAAAATGAAGTTATCTGGCTCATCTTTTTCCAACTGAGGGAAGAGTCATTGCTCTAGTGTATCAAGGTAAGAAGTACCAGTTACAGTAGGTTCACCAAAAAAGAAAGGTCCATGAACTTCCTGCCGGGATACGGCACAAAAAACAGTCACTTTTAGGGGAATGTCGTCGCATTTGTACCACCTTGTGGGGATTTTCTGAGCCCCAGATGTGCGCATTGTGAGTGTTAACGTGTCCACTAAAGTGAAAGGTCGATTCATCACTGAAGACAACATGATCCAGAAAATCTTCATCGTCATGTAACGACATTTCGTTTGCGAAGTTGGCACGTAAACAATGGTCTGCCGGCTTTAGAGCCTGTAATAACTGTAAACATTAAGGACGTAGTTGTACGCGTTTTCTGAAAGCTGCCGGCTTTAGAGCCTGTAATAACTGTAAACAGTAAGGACGTAGTTGTACGCGTTTTCTGAAAACTTTCCAAACAGTCGACATGGGAACTTGTAATTCAAGACTAGCCTTCCGGATAGATTTCGTTCGACTACGAGTGAACGACTCTCACTCACTCAACAGTCTCTTCACTAACTCTTGGGCGTCCTATGCTCTTCCCTTCACAAAGGCAGCCGGTATCTTCAAATTGATGATACCATCTACGAATGTTATTATCACTTGGAGGATCACAACCAAATTTCAGCCGGAACGCACGTTGCACAGTAACTACAGATTCGATCTTTGCAAACTGCAAAACACAAAACGCTTTCTGTTCTCTAGTCGCCATCTTCGCTACTATCTCTATCTAGCGGATTGCGGCAGAAACACTGCGCGCTGCGAATGCGCAGTGGTGCCAAACACAACTGAGCTGCTCTTTCATTTGACATATCATGTATAACTGTAAGTTTAATGTAATAAATATTATAAAGCTTTAAAACCCCGATATTAATTTATACACACCCTGTATTTGTCATTCTTTGTGACATTCACTCGTAAACTTATGGATCTACTTCCATCACAGAGCGGGTCAGGCTGCTTAGGTGGGTGGTAGCGTGCTTGCGTTCGATTCCCGGCCGGGTCGGAGATTTTCTGCGCTCGCGAACTGGGTGTTGTGTTATCCTAATCATCATTTCATCCTCATCATCGGCCGCAAGCCACCCAATGTGGCGCCGAATGAAGTAAGACTTTAACTTGGCGGCCGAACCCGAATGGGACACCCCGGCCAACAGTGCCATACGATCATTTCGTTTACTCCTTTTATCACAGAGCGTATCTTACGTTAACGCTACAGCCGCTGGATTAGCCAAGTGCAGCTTTCCAGAGTAATCGCTGCTAGCTTACAATGCTTTCAGTAGTAGTGATTTGTTTTTGTTAGGCACGATCTCTCAATGTGGCGGTCAAGGGCTCGAGACATTGCTAGACGGCAAGTGAAGCTCAGACGATGTACATGCTGCTACTAGTTAATTCACTTTCGGTTTAATTATTCGCGCCGCTTTGTGTTTAGCCTTTAAGGTTTCAGTGTGAAGCAGTGTACATACCGTGGCATGTGGATATTGCTAAAACTTAGTGTCTTTCAAAGTGTTTGAAATGAGTAATAATTTCTGTAATAACCAGTATTGTTGGTGCTTCGCTGACCTCAACAGCTCTCATTCGAACCCATCACGTCCGCTTCTTCAAACTATCAGCAAATGAAATAAATATACCGTTAACTTCTTGGACTGGAGAGAGGCAGCATCGTTTAATATGGTACACCTAGCGGTCGTGTTATAAGTAGCTCAAAACGCAATTTCGTAATTGGCACCTACTGGATCATTTTCATCAAATCTGCCGATGTGTGCTGTCATATGGTTCAGACGAAACAGACGAAGTACAGTAGAGGGGCTCTGTAACTGCCGACATCTCTACACTCTCCACACCTTAGGTAATAGATTTTTTAGACGAAATTGTGACATTTGTGGGAAAATAGAGGTAACTGAAACATTTACACCATGAAAGGAGTACAGGAAAGAGAAACCATGTTTGATACTCACATCTGACATACTTTCACTAGTTTTGGTGCAGATAAACGATGAACGTCCAAATTACTTGGAAAAGCAGATAATGTATGCAGGCCGGGTTAGTTGCAATACGTCATACTGGTAATTATAGAGGCCGCTCCATGTAATAACGGTCTTCAGTGCAACTTAATAACCTGTGTGACATAGTCATAGAAATTGTTCTTTCGCTAGTTTTTCCGTCTTCTTAAGTGCATCTGTATTTTCGTGTGCGTGGAACAAAGCGACCTACTCTCGTCTCATGTGAACTCCTCAGTTAAATGTAGAGTATTATAATATGACTGCTCTCTTATTATTCACCAATGCCGTCGCTTTCTTGCCTTCCAGGGTGCGACTAGCAACAGTTAATGACGTTTCAGAACCGTATTCTCAGTTCAGAAATTTCAAATAGAAGTCTAGTTGTACCGACAGACCACAGACGTGATCAGCGTAAATTTTAACACCTTATTCCATGAGTATACCAAGATGTTGGTGCCTGATTAAGACAGTGTTTTCTACTATGAAAACGCACGTAATCACATTCTCTTTAGTGACGTGTTTCGGTTGATGTTCAAATGGATTCCAATACTATTCCAGGCTCCTGAAGGTCCCAATTACAATATTGCTGAGCGTCTGTTCTCTGTTTCACAATATAAAACCTAGCTTACATTCGTTTCTTTGGTAAATCAGATGGAAATACGTTCTGTTCTGCATGGAAAATAATATATAACTCGTATGGAAACAATTTACGGTATTTGTTTTTATTGTTACAACAAGAACCGACATGTTAGATATCATCAAAGTTGTATTTTTCAAGTGCGTTTTGGTGTTTCCTCCATTTTCATCATTTGAAATACTCACACTCACATTTTCTCGCCGGCCGCTGTGGCCGAGCGATTCTAGGCGCTTCAGTCCGGAACCGCGCTGCTGCTACGGTCGCAGGTTCGAATCCTGCCTCGGGAATTGATGTGTGTGATGTCCTTAGGTTAGTTAGGTTTAAGTATTTCTAAGTCTACGGGACTGATGACCTCAGATGTTAAGTCCCATAGTGCTTAGAGCCATTTGAGCCTTTTTTATTTTACATTTTCTCTAGACCATAATGTGTTAACTACTCCTAACGCCACGTTTTGGCCCTATTTGCTATCAGATGGAAAATCAAAAAAAGATGCAATATATATGTTACTAATAATCCGTTTTTATCTGATCTGATTATGGTTATGACTGAAATGATAATGATAATAGAGACACTGTGTTCTAGACAAAATCTGGGTGCCCCTACTAATAACCATCAAATGCTGTCTTATCCTACGTAGCTATAAGGAATACTGGAAAGAACGATTAACCCTCAAGTAATTTTTGTGTGAATTAAAGATATATCGTTGGTGATGGCTCAGGTCCAAAAGAACGGACCACTGAAATGCTTGGAAGGACAGAGGAATGCCTTCTAAGAAACTGTCCTTCACCGTTCCCTTCAGGTCCGTCACGTTCCCTCCACATTCTCTTTCATTTGTTCTTGTTCTAGATCCGCCACTCCTAGTTCCCACTTCGGTCTCGTACCGAGCGAGGTGGCGCAGCGGTTGGCACAGTGGACTCGCATTCGGGAAGACGATGGTTCAAACCCGCATCTAGCCGTCCAGGTTTAGGTTTCCCGTGATTTCCCTAAGTCGTTCAAGGCAAATGGTGGGACGATTCCTTTGAAAGGGCACAGCCGATTTACTTCCCCATCCTTGACTCAACCCGAGCTTGTTCTTCGTCTCTAATGACCTCGATGTCGACAGGACGTTAAACGTAATCTTCCCTTTACTTCGGTCTCGTTGCAGTCCTGCTGTCCTCGTTCCCACCTCAGTCTATAGTTCCAGTGCCGTCGCTCCTCGTTCTCGTTCGGTTGGTATACATCTCTATGACATCTTTGCAAATCACACCTAAGGGCTTGGCGGAGTGTGTCGTTCCAGTCCTGCCATTCCACGTTCTCTTCTCGGTCTCGTTCAGCCGTTCTCATTTTTTATTTGGTTGTCTCTCGTTCCTCGTCCCAGCTACGCCGTTTTCCGTCCTGTTGTAAGTCCTTTCGTTCGTTCTTCTTCAGCTGAATTTCAAACTGTTCTCAAACACTCGATTCTCATTTCCTTGAGTACGCCGTTCAGCTCCACGACTAGTAATATATAACATTGCTATGACTATGTCTTACAGTCAGCTCAAGATGTCCTGATTGGCAGGAACTCGTTTTTCTTTTTTATATGGTAGTGCGTATTTTTGAAAATGAAAGTTCCATATATTCCACTTTAGCATTTACAGACTATACCTATGAATGGCAATTTTAAATTAGATGAATGTATCAAAACAATTCCCTGTCCCATTTTGAGTCAGAGATGATAATCCTTTGTATGCACTGTAGACCAGTCAGACTATTTGGAGTCCATTTTAATCTATTTCGTTCAGTCAAGTCACTAACTATTTTAGTTAGAGTCTTAGAAATTACTGTGTTCGCTTGACTTTGATGTATATATATTATTTACCTAACAGGGGGACCTTCTCGCTTCGATTATCTTCATACTTATAACATTTAAAGGTCAACGTCTAGATATCAATTTCCTAAAGCAATACGACGCAATCCTCACAAAACTCGGAAAATCGGCTTTCAAGTGTGGAAGATTTTCGAGCTCTCTCAAGTAAAAGACATTCTAGATTATCAACGTAAAAAAAGCGTGTACCGCAGAAATTTTGTAACGTTAAGATCGCTGGTTCTAATCTCATTAGCAGCAATATTTTTTTTACTTTTACTTAATTTCCATGTATATTAAAGAATGGAAATGTTAGTTAACGAAGATCATTTTTTTACAAAACAAATGGCTCAAATACCTCTGAGCACTATGGAACTTAACATCTGAGGTAATCAGTCCCCTTGAACTTAGAACTACTTAAACCTAACTAACCTAAGGACATCACACACACATCCATGCCCGAGGCGGGATTTGAACCTGCGACCGTATCGGCGGGTGGTTCCAGACTGAAGGGTCTAGAACTGCTCGGCCACTGCAGCCGGATAATTTTTTCTTATAGTTTTTAAGAATAGTCTCTTTTCAGTTTTAATATCTGGTTGTACGGAAATAAAGAAATGAATGGATCACAAAGATGAATGATTTTTTCCATCTCTAAAGTGAATTACATATTGAGTGTCGTTCGCGATTATACGGTACATAACCTGTAATCAGTTTCTCGGATTGCCATCAATGCTTTGTTTGTTATAGAAAGAAAAGCTCGTGCTTACTTTATAAAAGCTGAGAAACAGCTGCTGGTTTTTGGAGCTCGTGGTCCTGTTACCAATTAGTAACTGGAGAAAGTCTGACGCGAAGAAAGCCCTGTGACCACGCCCTGGTACCCACGGCACTGCGGAATCCCAGGAGCAGCAGGGCCGACGCTGGCGGAACAACTTTGATTTCTCAAGCGGCGCCATTACAGGGGCGAGGCCTGGCACACAAAAAGTCGACGGATAGAGGCCTTTAATATTCGAAAGGGCGCCCTCGGCGAATCTGCGTCCGCCTGCCATCCCGGCCGTAAAGAGACATTGCTACCCAAAGCAGCTCACAGCGCCCAGAAAGTGAAGGCTGAGGTAATACGGGCGACGAAATTGCTCCGACGCAGCGAAGACGACTATAAAATTTAAAATTCGTGAAACTCCCATTCTTAAAACATGGAGCATACAGAAAAAGATACGGGCTGTGTGTATGTTCTTTTTGTCGCTGCTATTGTCTGACACTGAGGTGACTTTGGAAATTAGTGTATGGTATTGTTGGCCGGGAGGCCCCATTCGGGGGAGTTCGGCCGCCGTATTGCAAGTCCTTTTTAGTTGACGCCATATCGGCGACTTGCGATCCAGTCTCCTGTCGTGAATCGAACCTGGGCCCCCTGCGTGATAGGCGGTAACGCTACCGCTACGCTTTTTTTTAAACTCATTTTTTTCTATTTTGTTCGGTGTATATGTTCGGGGAGGACGTCTCATAACAGCCGCTCAGGTTGTTCGTTGATCCGTTCACTCCGTTGTTTTATTACAGAGTGTAGTTAGCACTCTGTCCGAACTCGCTGAGTTACCGTGACGGCTACGCTAGGGAGGCGGACGCTGAGGTGATAAAAGTCATGGGATAGAGATATGCACTTATACGGATGGCTGCAGTATCACGTACGCAAGGTATACGGATAGCTGCAGTATCTCGTACGCAAGGTATAAAAGGGCAGTGCACTGGCGGAGCTATAATTTGCAGTCAGATGATTTATGCGACATTTTCCGTCGCAACTATGGCCGCACGACGGATATTAAGAGACTTTAAACGCGAAGTTGGAGCTAGAAGCATGGGACATTCCATTTCCGAAATCGTCAGCGAATTCAATGTTCCGAGATCCACAATGTCCAGAGTCTATCGGAATTACCAATTACCTCTCACTCGTGGCAACGCTGTGCGCGACGGCCTTCAGTTAACGACCGATAGCAGCGGCGTTTGCGTAGACTTGTCAGTGCTAACAGACAAGCAACACTGCGTGAAATAATCGCAGAAAAATATGGGAGGTGCGACGAACGTATCCGTTAGGACACTGCGGTGAAATCTGGCGTTCATTGGCTATGGTAGCAGACGATCGAAGCGAGTGACTTTCCTAACAGCACGACATCGCCTACAGTGTCTCACCTGGGCTCGTAACCATACCGCTTGGACCCTTTTTTTTGGTCATCAGTCTACTGACTGGTTTGATGCGGCCCGCCACGAATTCCTTTCCTGTACTAACCTCTTCATCTCAGAGTAGCACTTGCAACCTACGTCCTCAATTATTTGCTTGACGTATTCCAATCTCTGTCTTCCTCTACAGTTTTTGCCCTCTACAGCTCCCTCTAGTACCATGGAAGTCGTTCCCTCATGTCTTAGCAGATGTCCTATCATCCTGTCCCTTCTCCTTATCAGTGTTTTCCACATATTCCTTTCCTCTCCGATTCTGCGTAGAACCTCCTCATTCCTTACCTTATCAGTCCACCTAATTTTCAACATTCGTCTATAGCACCACTTCTCAAATGCTTCGATTCTCTTCTGTTCCGGTTTTCCCACAGTCCATCTTTCACTACCATACAATGCCGTACTCCAGACGTACATCCTCAGAAATTTCTTCCTCAAATTAAGGCCGGTATTTGATATTAGTAGACTTCTCTTGGCCAGAAATGCATTTTTTGCCATAGCGAGTCTGCTTTTGATGTCCTCCTTGCTCCGTCCGTCTTTGATTATTTTACTGCCTAGGTAGTAGAATTCCTTAACTTCACTGACTTCGTGACCATCAATCCTGATGTTAAGTTTCTCGCTGTTCTCATTTCTACTACTTCTCATTACCTTCGTCTTTCTCCGATTTACTCTCAAACCATACTGTGTACTCATTAGACTGTTCATTCCGTTCAGCAGATCATTTAATTCTTCTTCACTTTCACTCAGGATAGCAATGTCATCAGCGAATCGTATCATTGATATCCTTTCACCTTGTATTTTAATTCCACTCCTGAACCTTTCTTTTATTTCCATCATTGCTTCCTCGATGTACAGATTGAAGAGTAGGGGCGAAAGGCTACAGCCTTGTCTTACACCCTTCTTAATACGAGCACTTCGTTCTTGATCGTCCACTCTTATTATTCCCTTTTGGTTGTTGTACATATTGTATATGACCCGTCTCTCCCTATGGCTTACCCCTACTTTTTTCAGAATCTCGAACAGCTTGCACCATTTTATATTGTCGAACGCTTTTTCCGGGTCGACAAATCCTATGAAAGTGTCTTGATTTTTCTTTATCCTTGCTTCCACTATTAGCCGTAACGTCAGAATTGCCTCTCTCGTCCCTTGGACGCTAGACAACTGGAAAACGGTGACCTGGGCAGATAAGTCCCGATTTCCGTCGGTAGGAGCTGATGGGAAGATTTGAGCGTGGCACTGACCCGACTATGCCGTAGACCTAAGTTGTCAACAAGGCACTGTGCAAGCTGTTGGTGATTCCATAATGGTGTGCTGTGTTTACATGGAATGAGCTGGGTCTTCTGGTTCAACTGAACCAATCATTGACTGGAAATGGCTGTGTTCGACTACTTGCAGCCGTTCATGGACTTCATGTTCCCAAACAAGGATGGAATTTTTATGCATGGCAATGGGCCCTGTCACCGGATTACAGTTGTCCGCGACTGGTTTGAAGAACATTCCCTACAGTTCGAGCGGACGATTTGTTCACCCAGATCCCATCGAACATTTATGGGACATAATCAAGAGGCCAGTTCGTGCGCATAATCCTGCACCGGCAACACTTTCGCAAATATGGACTGCTACAGAATATGGCAGGGGACTTCCAACGACGTGTTGAGTCCATGCCTTGTCGAATTGCTGCACTATGCCTGGTAAAAGGAGGCCCAAGACGATATGAGGATGAATCCTATGACTTTTGTCACTTTATTGTAATGTGGCAAAAGTATCTTTTTGACCGGTGCAACATTCCCGAGAGCCAAAGAATTACCTCGATGAAATTGTAGCAGTACACTTTTCATGTTCTTGCTTGAACAACGATTTTTGATTTTGATGATACTGTTTGCCACTGTCTGTCACTGTACATTGAACAGCCAAAACATTATGAGCATTGCCCACCGCGACGTTAGATGACATCTGATTGCGTTGCGGACACGTAACAAAAAAAAAAAAAAAAAAGGTAGCGAGCCACTGTGTCCGAGCGGTTCTAGGCGCTTCTGTCCGGAACCGCGCTGCTGCCACGGTCGCAGGTTCGAATCCTGCCTTGGGCATGGAAGTGTGTGATGTCCTTAGGTTAGTTGGGTTTAAGTAGTTCTAAGTCTAGGGGACTGATGACCTCACATGTTAAGTACCATAATACTTAGAGCCAGTTGAAACATTTTTGAAAAATATGTAAACGGAGCGCACAAAAACGGGGGATGACCCTAGCAAAGATACAGACTGCAAATGGGGAAATCCATTCAGTTGAGCGACTTTGACAAAGGACAGATTACTATTACGCAGAACGAGTATCTCGAAAACGGCGAAGCTGATTGAATGTTCATGTGCGATGTCGTGAGCACGAGGTAGGACAGTGAAACGAGCACTAGGTGCTAAATCACTGGAAGACCACGACTCTTCACAGAACTCGGAGTTTGGTGGCTTGTCTGCTCTGTAAAGTAGGATAAATGGTGATCTGTGGCATCTCTGCCGAAAAAGCAAAATACTGGTGCACGCACAAGGGTTTCGGAGCACACTGTTCATCGTACACTGTTGGGCATGGAGCTCCGCAGCAGGCCACACCTACGCTTTCACATGTTGACCCAACGACATTGTGGATTACGTTTGCAGAGGGACGGTGCCATCGGCATTTGACCGTCGAATAATGGAAACGTGTCGGCTCTTCTGGTGAATCACATGTTTGCTACAAAAAGTCAATGGTTATCTCTGGTGGTAGCAATACTATGCTGTGGGAGACATTCTCCTGTGCTTGGATGTTACCTGTGGTGCTGACTGCAGAACGATTCACCTGCTGCTCATTTCACATAAGAATCTTGAGGATAAGTTAATAGAGATTGCGGAGGCATATATGGAGTCGTTCCTCCTTTACTCCACTTGCGAGTGACTAGTAGCGGTACAGGATACCCTCTTTCACCCACCATAGGGTGACTATGTGAGTATGTATGTATATACAGATGTAGTCGAGGACACGCTGACAGCTGCTAACCACCTGCATCCCTTCAAGCTTGAATCCTGAAGCGATGCAGTCCTTCAACAAAGGAAATAGCTTACAATACGTTAGCTCGTCCAGTCTTAAAAGCATTGTTCGTCTGTATGGGACCCATACCAATTGGGTCTGATTTAAGAGACTGAGAAGGTCCAAAGAAGACCGGCAAGATTCGTGGCTGGTACATTTAGCCATCGCGAGAGAGTTATAAATCTCATAGAAAGTTTGAAGTGGGACATACTTGCAGATAGACGGCGCGGTAAGCGGAAGAGGCTACTCACTAAATTTCGAAATCTGATCTTCGCCGAGGATGCAGAGCATATATTATTACCACCAACTTTGAAATCGCGCAATGATCACCATTCAAAGATAAGGGAAATTAGAGCTTGTACTGACGCGTTCAGACAGTCGTTTTTCCCTCGCGCGATCCGCGAGTGGAACAGACGTGCGGAAATATGACTTTGGCGCGAATTGTGCCCTCCGCCACACACCGCTTGGTGGCTAGCGGAGTATATAGGTAGATGTATGTAGATATGTAAATGTAGATGTCTTCCCCGAATGCGATGTCTCTTTCAGCAGTATAACTAACCGTGCCTAAGAGCCATAACCACGCTACAGTAGTTTAGGAGCATTATAGTGAACTCACGTTGATCTCTCGGGGGCTAAATTCGCCTGACGTAAATACTATGTAACCCCTCCCGGTCGCTATTGAGCGCCATCACCACTTACGCAAATCCGCGGCCTGTTACTTACGCTAATTACATGACGTGTGCGTAGACATCTAATGCCACATACCTCGACGAACCTACCAACAAACAAAATCCCTGATATGCAGAATCAGTGACGTATTTCGTTTCAAAGACGGAAAAACAAGCTGTTACGTAGGTGGCATAACGTTTTCGCTCATCTGTATAATTAAGATACCAACGTCTCAGTGAAATACAGGGTGGTCGGAAATTCCCGTTACAGACTTCTAGGACTTGTAGAGGGGAATGAGTACATCGTATTTTGAACAGGAACCCATGTCAGGAAACGTCGTCCAACGAGACTATTGAGCGTCCAAGTTATAAGCGCGGGCGTCTGTAAATGTACGTATACACGGGGTGATTCCGTGATGATGTTACAGAGTTTCTAGTATGATGGAGAACGATAAACGTATTAATCTGAAGTAAGGATCCCTGTGCCGGAAACGAACAAGTCGAAAGTTATAAACAAAAACCGTTATGATGTCGCTGACAGTTGAATACATGTACCGGTTCTTGTGTTGCGAAGAGTGTAGGGCTGGTAACTTTCAGTAGTGGTGGTGTGGACAAAAACGAGGAAAAATGTCGAATAAACGTGGGCTCTAAATTGCATACCTGAGGAACTAAGACGAATGGTTCATCTTTGCTAATGTGAAACACGTCTCCTCTACTGAGCAAGTGTTCATAGCTGTTAAGGTACTCACTTTAGAAGCCACGTTTATTGGACATTGTTTCTCGTTTCTGTCCACACTACCACTACTGAAAGTTACCAGTCCTACACTCTTCGCAACACAAGATCCGGAACATGTATTCAACTGTCAGAAGTATCAGAACGGTTTTAGTTAATAACTTTCGACTCGTTCGTTTCCGGCATAGGGATCCTTACTTCAAATTAATACATTTATCGATGTCCATCTTCCTAGAAAATCTGTAACATCGTCACGGAATCACTCCATGTATACGCACATTTACGGATGCCCACGCCTGTAACTTTGAAGCTCTGTAGTCTCGTTGGATGACGTTTCCGAACATCGGTTCCTATTCAAAATACGATGTACTCACTCCCCCCTACAAGTCCTATCAGTCTGTAATGGGAATTTCCGACCACCCTGTATAACAGGTACAAGAAAACAGTCTGTTTAAAAAGACAAATGCAACCCATCCAGAATATTTGACAAAAATTGGTTGGCATGATGTTAATTATTGTAATTTGCTGAATAAGCGCCTCGCTCTAAGACAAGAGTCAGTACAAACACTAAAAATTTATTAAATTCTCCCAGAAGGTTAAACTTCTCTTCACCCGGAGTTTCCATTAAATCCCAAGTGCTTCATTAAGGAAGGTTCTGTAACCACGTGGCGTGCTCCATATTCTGAACTTTCTTACCCAGTGAGTTGCACGCAGATCCACGGTTTAGGGCGTAGCCCCAACAACTGTATAAGTTGACAGTTTTCACACGCCTGAAAAATATTTTTTGGAACGACGTAAATAGGTTGAAACTGGTTCCTTCATATACTTTAAGAAAAAAAAAAGCGACGCACCTCGAAGGAATTATCCAAATGGGGTGGAAATCGGTTGATGTGATGTACATGTGCAAACAAATGATTAAAATTACAGAAAAATTGGGTGTTTATTCAAGAGAAAGAGCTTCACCAATTGAGACGTCAGTAACGCGTTGGTCCACCCCTGTCCCTCAGGCAAGCACTTAAGGCATTGTACTGAATGACAGAGCTTGTTGGGTGTGCTCCTGAGGGATATTGTGCGAAATTCTCTTCAATCGTCGCGTTAGGCCGTCGGAATCCCAGGTTGGTTGGAGGGCCCTGCCCATAATGCTCCAGGCGATCTCCGTTCGGGAGAGATCCGGCGAAATCGCTGGCAAAGGCAGAATTTGGCAAGCACTAAGACAATCAGTAGAAACATACGTCCTATGCGGACAGGCATTATCTTGCTGAAGTGTAAGCTGAGGATGGTTTGCCATGAAGGGCTACAAAACGGGTGGTAGAATATAGTCGACGTACTGCTAGGCTGAAAGGGCGCCGCGGATGGCAACCAAAGTGGTTCCGCTATGAAATGAAGTGGCACGCGAGACCATCACTCAAGGCTGTCGGACCGTGCAGCTGGTCGACATTCAGGTTCGTGTCCCATCGCTGTCTGGGGCGTCTCCAGAAGCGTCTTCATTGGTCATTGGGGCTCGATTCGAAGCGGAATTCATCGCTGCAGACAATTCTACTCCAGTGAGTGATATTCCAGCCCGAATGTAATCGACACACCTGCAAACGACGGGCGTTTAGGTGTACAGAGATCAATGGTAGTTGGCGCAAGAAGCCTGTGAGCTCGTCCCCCTTTTCTGCGAGCATTATATTAATCGTCTTTGTGCTCACTGAAGCACCAGTTGGATGGGTGATAATGATGAACCAGGGCTCTGAGTGCCTCTCTGACGATTCATCAGCCCCAGCCGTCACGTTCTGTTGCATCTCTTGGTTGACCACTTCCTTCTTGACGCTGTGGTCGGCCATGGGTTACCCATTCTTGCCAACATCGTCGAATAGAGGCATTGCTTCTAGTGATACGTCAAACGACTCGCGTATTAGGCCACCTGGCTTCTTTGAGCCCGACTACACGTCATTTTTCAAATACTGAGATCTGCATATATTGTTCATGCACCTGTCTGCCAGGAACTGTTACTGTCCAACTGAGTACACTGAATAAAACTCGCAAAGACTTTATGCCCTGGTATCGGGCAACGGCCGTGCCGCAATGGATACACCGGTTCCTGTCAGATCACCAAAGTTAAGCGCTGTCGGGCGTAGCCGCCATGAGCTGTTGCCATTTTTCGGGGTGCACTCAGCCTCGTGATGCCAACTGAGGAGCTACTCGACCGAATAGTAGCGGCTCCGGCCAGAGAAAACCATCATAACGACCGGGAGAGCCGTGTGCTGACCGCTCGCCCCTACTATCCGCATCCTCATCTGAGGATGACACGGCGGTCGGATGGGCCCGATGGGCCACTTGTGGCCTGAAGACGGAGGACTTTTTATGCCCTGGTATCGATGTGTCCCCTGTTTACTATCCCTTCCGTCTGTCCAGTGAAACTGGACTACAGCGTCGCACATTCATCCCTCGCCAGCCAAAGCTCAAAATTTTGCATTTCCCGTCGATACCTGTATGACTATCGATTTGCGAGCCATTTGTATAAGTTCTTCGAGGCACGTCGTACTTTTTTTTATTCTTCTTCTTCTTGGAGTGCATTAGTGACGAGTAAGGTTGAAAGTGTGGCTGTATCGCAACGAGCATCTTTCGTACATCGCAGAACTGCGCTGCGCTCAGCGTTAAGTCACTTGTAATGATAATTAATTGAAAACCTCAGCTGCCGACATGTGTTGTTGATACACCTCGATGGGGACAGCTCACAAAGTGTGCCCCAACCGGGATTCGAACCCGGGATCTCCCGCTTACATGACAGACGCTCTATCCATCTGCGCCACCGAGGAAACAGATCAATAGCGCGACTGCAGGGACTTCTCCCTAGCACATTTCGTGTGAGACCCACATTCCCAACTGTCCACAATCTACATACATAAGGTTCTACATACATAATGTTCCTAACCATCGAGGTATATCAACAACATCTGTCGGCAGCTGAGGGTTTCAGTTAATTATCAGTTATTCTACAGAAGCTGCACGGTCATCAGTGGTATCTGTTCTTTCGAGAACAGTTACTATCTTCATATTAAGTCACTTGTGACACACACAGTCACGACTCGCCCCTGTCCACGAGAGTGACTCTTCTTTGACAAAACAGTGCACGTTTACCTTACATCGAGCCAAATGCTTAAACTGAAGCCAGCCAAGGAGAACGCTAGGTGGCAGATGTCGTTTCAGTGCCACCACGATTTGAAACAGAAAGGCACTCTCTCTTCTCATACTTCGGCGTGGTCAGCACATAGTAGCAAGAAGAATTTCAGACATTTGATTTGTGTTTCATATGGTCGCTTTGAAACAGCAATCTTTTCTATCAAGCTGAGACGGCAGCAAGCAGCGTGCGATTCAGTTGCATTCACATAATAGACTTCAGCAGTGACAACATTCACGTTAGGTAAAATCGTGTCCTTTCTGCGTTGTCCTAACATGTGAACTTCACGCCCAGATTGCAGGGTCTTCGTTATCATTTGTAACGGCTTGTGAGGACGTGGCGATCGGAATCAGCCTTTATGGTAGTCGTCTCTAAATTCAAGAGACTTACGAGGAGCTTCTCTCACTTTCAATCACGTTTTCAAGCGACTCATAACATTACTTCTCTTATGATTCTGAGACACGTAGTTCGCAAAGAATGTTAAATGTTCCAAATAGATGTCTGTTCCATAGCTGAACTCTGTATCTAATATGCTGATAAATTACATGAGGTTTGTCATACATTTTGACTTGTGAAACCTTTTGCCTGAAGTACCGACACACTAAGTACATTTGCCTCCATGTTCGTACGAGGGTAATCCCAAAAGTAAGGTCCCCTATTTTTTTATAAGTACAGAACTCTGTTTGTGTGGCAGTTGGTCACACTGTTATGAAGAGTGCTTCAAGCGCTGTGTATAAACACGCGCACGCCGCGCTAAGGCGCTCAGTCTTGTCTTGGCAGCCGTTGAGAATGGAGCTCTAGTTGGATGTTACCGCCAAGTGCGAATTGCGCGCAATTATTCGGTTTCTGAACGCAAAGGGCACTGCGCAGATTGAAATCCATCGCCAATTGACGGAAGTGTATGGTGAGTCGCGCATGGCTGTCAAAAATGTTCGTAAGTGGTGTAGAGAGTTTGCAGCTGGTCGGACCGAAATCCACGAGGAACAAAGGAGCGGAAGACCGTCAATTTCTGAGGAGACAGTGTAGAAGGTTGAGCAAAGAATGGGTGGTGATCGGCGGATCACCCTGGATGATGTCTGCACGTTGGTTCCTGAGGTTTCCCGAAGCACCGCTCACAGAATTTTAACGCAAACATTGAACTAGCGCAATATGGGAGCCACGCATGCTGCCTGAGGACCACATGCGGCAACGAGTTGATGCTTCCCGCACATTTCTTCACCTCCTTGCAGCCTAATAGGACAACTTTCTGGACCAAGCAATAATCACGCCAGTGGCGGCATCCTTCTTCGCCAAAGCCGCGAAAATTCGAACAAACACAGTCTGCCGGTAAAGTCATGACAACAGTTTTTTGGGATCGGAAAGGGGTATTGTTGGTCGACCTTATGCCCACTGGGACCACAATTAACGTTGACAGGTACTGCGAGACTCTGAAAAAACTCAAACGGGCAATTCAGAGCCGGAGAAGAGGAATGTTGAGCAAGGGCGTACACATTCTCCATGACAACGCTCGCTCACACATCGCTCGGGAAAACGTTGCTCTCCTGCAACAGTTTCAGTGGAACATAATCACCGACCCATCCCATAGTCCTGACTTGGTGCCCAGTGACTATCACCTGTTCCATAGGTCAAAAGAACATTTCGACTGAAAGCAATTCAGCTCCGACGACGAGGTGAAAGAAGAGGTTCATAACTTTCTGAACAACATGGCCGCGAGCTGATATGACATGGGCATACAAAAATTGCCACAGTGTCTACAATAATGCATCAACAAAAATGCCGATTACGTCGAAAAATAGCTAAATGTTCAAGCTGTAAACTGATGTAAACAATTGTAGAAATAAACAGGTCTATGTAATTATAAAAATATAGGAGTCCTTTCTTTTGGGATTACCCTCTATCATTAAATTGGATTTTTTTAGAAACATAGCGTTTATTCACGGGTTAGATCACGATTGTACGCCCATTAGTATGCAGTTCGAGATATATTGCGGCTAAGGCAACGTAAATGTAAATCATTTCGTTATAAATGTCGCGTGGCTAGAACCTCCCGTCGGGTAGGCCGGTCGTCTGGAGCAAGTCTTTTGAGTTGACGTCACTTCGGCGACTAAATGGGGATGAGATGCTGATGACTAAGATAACACATAACCCAGTCCCTGAGCTGAGAAAATCTCCAACCCATCCGGGAATCGAACCCGGGCCCTGTGGCACGACACTCCGTCGCTCTGACCACTCAGCTGTCATTTCGTTCATCATAAAGGTTCAATGTTTCCAGTCTGTTACGTAGCCTAAGTAAAAAACAACGAAAACATTTGTCCTTGCGCAAATCGGACCTATATGGTGTGATTCATTGTGCTTTGAAGTTTTATAGTACGTGGTTTGCAGTTCATGCAAATGTTCAGTTTCAATAGTGTTACTGCTAAATAACAGCCCCTCTCTCCACCCTCCTTTCGTTGTACTTCAAGTAAGCTTTTCCATAATATGACATCTTCTTTATAATTTTACAAAATTAGCTGTCAATTGTCTATTTCTTGTCGTTTTTACATAGGTTCACGACATACTTATTTCGGCATTTGTGCCACTTTCAAGTGTTCATCTAGATAGAGTGACGACCACAAAACATCTTGAAACGCAACTTTTTTACAGTGTTTTTAATGTAGGTCATGTATTTACCTTCTATAGAAATGTTATGTTTCTTCTTTTTTAAGTGGCAGAACGTTCCATTTTTCAACTGTCAAAAAATACCATGAAATTTCTATAGAAGGTAAATACGCGACATGTATTAAAAAGTAGTAAACAAAAGAAATTATGTTCCAGGACGGCCGGCCGGAGTGGCTGTTACGGTCGCAGGTTCGAATCCTGCCTCGGGCATGGATGTGTATGATGTCACTTAGGTTAGATAGATTTAATTAGTTCTAAGTTCTAGGCGACTGATGACCTCAGAAGTTAAGTCGCATAGTGCTCAGAGCCATTTGAACCATTTGTTCCAGGACGTATAACAAGCGTCACTCCATCCAGACAAACACTTGAAACTAGCACAAATGCCGAAAATACCTTGTCGTGAACCTATGTAAAAACAACAAGAAATAAACATTTGCAGCCAATTTTGTAAAAGTATAAATGCGATGTCATACTATGACCTTACGCAAGCTGCGGGCCCAGCAAAGAAGAAGTAAGATTTTCCATCTCCTGTTGCTACTGAAAAATCAAATAGAGTTATCAGTGGATCATTTTCTGTGGATGTATTTCAGGGCATAAACTGTGTTCATAATTTCGTATGAACACAGTTGTGTAATTTCAGAAGTACTGGCAGCTTTCGACTGTCGATTCTCTGAATGCATTTGTCTTCGATAATGTGCTTTTTACAGAGATAGAATGTAAGAAGCTTCACTGGGAATTGCATCGGTGTGTATGAGTAATCCTGTCAGTGTAAGCATTATAGCTTGTATGTTACTGGCACATGTAGAAGCCACGAAACACAGTTTCATGAGATTTATTTGTATTAGTTACATATCGATGTCGTACATGGCGAATGTTGACATGAGCCTCAGTAGCTCACACACTTTACATTTATTTTACTGATGTTGATAGCTACAATATGTTTAACATCTCAACCACTTTAAAATCCCTTAGACGACAAAACTGCAGTTGTGCAGTTGTGGAAATTTTCGAGGCACCTAATTTCAAAAACGAAGCTTAATTTAACGAGTACAGATCAAACTTAAAGCTACTAGATCCTTTACCAAGGCTAATAAGGGATTTGATTTGAGAAAAGAAAAAAAGCAGCGGAAGTGTGCTGGAGCAGGCTTTATAAAACTGGTAAAGATTGTAACATAGTGTTCCAGGTGTGTTATCATAATATGAAGTACGATAAATGGGTCCAAAGTACCAGTCCAGAATTTTCATTCACAGAATACTGTTTTGCTATTGTAAAACAAATAAAGACGTTAGTAGCCGAAACGTCATAAACTGTGCATTATTAGATAACTGATAACAAAGGATTTAGTAAATAATAAAGGTATTCATGGTTCCCTGTACAGCCATTTTCCTTCAGTACACATTCCATTGCTTGAATAACCTTCAGATAACAATAGACAATGTTATTTCTGAATATTTCTTTTTTAAAAACTGGCAACAAATGCTGTACAATCGCAATAAAGTCATGAGATGTTCAATTGACTCTTTTATTGGAACATGTTACGCGTTTCGGGATTACACCCATCTTCAGACATCACAACCTTCAACTCGTTCCTAACCAACCAGGCATACAACCTTGACAACTCAAAGAAGGTGTCCAATAAGATATGACTGTAACTGCGGCACAAGCAGTCTTGAAGCAGTTTGAGTTGTCAAGGCTGCACGCCTGGTTGGTTAGGAAGGAGTTGGAGATTGTGGTGTCTGAAGATGTTCGTAATCTCGAAACGCGTAACATGATCTAATAAAAGAGTCAATTGAACACCTCATGACTTTATTGCGATTGTACAGTACTGGTTGCTAATTATTGACATAAAAATGATCGCAGGCCTCAGACGGGATTTTATGTCCTGTATATCATATTTCCTTTTCATTTTGTATGTAGCAGCCATAATGTCAAAATAGAAGGGTACCACACAGAACATCACCTACCATGGTCGTGTTGCAATATTTTTAAGGCCACAGCCGGTTTTCAACCAACATTCTTATCAACTGGCAAGAACCTAATAATGCAACATAGTACTGAAATCAGAAGTGAAATCGACAGTTCAAAAAAAGAGCGCTGTTGTTGTCTCTGCTAGTAAACTTTGTTACACATACCATTAGTTACATCAAATCTACTATCTGATCAAAAGTATCTGGACACCCCTATGTAATAACGAATTATCGCTAGATTTCACGAGAGGGGGGCTCACCAATATAAAAGGATGAGTGGTGTATTTTGCTCCTGCTGTAATACATCGACCGTTTCCAATCACAAAATACACTAGAGCAGAAATGAGTTACAACAGAGCCAGCTGCTTGCAGCTGAGAGTGTTATTGTAACACAGCCACAGCCAACTAGCATTGTGAAGTGGAGCCGGATGGGCATGGTATAGCAACAGCCGATGCTGCAATATGGCAGTGGAAGGACAGAAGCTTTTCCTCACTTCCCACCATGGAAGTGTATAAGGTGCGTGCCTCGAGGCCTAAACGAACATAGTCTGGAGCCTATAAGCACTCAGCCGTTATACGATTTATGTGGAGTACTGATTTTAATTTTGTTTTACGACTTGTAACTTCATAATAGGAGATTCCAGTACAAGGTACAATTCTCGTTAGTACCTGCACACCCACCTGCGAGTTAATAGATTTAGAAACTCATTTCTCCCGTTGCGTTAAGTGAGCGAGCGAGCTCAGGCCTACCTTCGTGACGTACGCGCCGCAGCCTCTCTTTCTCGTACGCCTCGCACGAGACAGGGCAACCTGCGTGGGTCACGAGGGAGCCGCCCACTTGCTGGAGAAAGTTCACTGCCATTGTCAGTTGCGCTGCCATGCTGTCTTCACGGCCGCAGTTGGAGACGTAACTGGCAGCAGCGTTCAAGTGACATCATGCTCGGCCCCGCTGTTTCCGCTGTCAGCAATGTCGAACGTCTATTGTTTCGTATGAGAGGCAACTAGATACCTCCACCAGGCTGTTCCTGATGTACAGTCGTGGACAAAACCAGCGAGACCCCTCGCCTTTTCGTTATGCTGATCTGCACAACTTTAAAGTCTGCTACACAGCATAGCAGGCAAGGCGACGAAGTGCTACCAACATACTATGCACAGGCGTGAAATTGAAAAACTATGCGAACTTCGTCAGACTGTTTTCAGTCATGTCTAAGACTATATTAATGCTGATTAGTGTGTTAAACTCAACACGTAATTATAAGATATAAATGAAAGACGAAACGCTAATTAGTATGAATTGTACTAATAAAAATGAGTTTCAGCTTATCGAGATAACATAAATGTTTTAGTAAGACAATGTACCCCAGATCGATAAGAATTAGAAAAATATTATGCATATTCGGCTGCGAAACGGTCTGTGTCAATGTTACGGCCAGTCATACTGGATTATCGTTGCTGACCTACCATGAAAGAGTGCAAATTTAGCAACTTTCTCTCTCTCTCTCTCTCTCTCTCTCCCCAATCTATCTTCTGCCGAAATAATATTTCCTCACATCCTCACTAGAAGAAGGGGAAACAGAAGTTTTTTTGAATCTTCGGCAATAGTTGCGGGGAAATTCGCGATAGTTACATTGAACTCCTTAGAAATATTCTCACATCAACATATTTCCTGTTTGATGGTATGATGATGGGTGGTCTATTACCGTCTATCGTGTTGAACTTCAACACGGAACATTTTAAAGCAAATGCACTAGAAACCGTTAAGTTCACGTGTTTCTATTGATACGAGGAACAGACGTTGGTGTTGTGGCCACATGGGACGAAATAGCTTCAGTTTCTGGAAGAACACAAAATTCGTAAGAAAGATATCCCATTACCATTCCTGAACGTGTTGGTTAAGAGAATGACGGACCTATACCTGGGTCACAGACTATGTACAGAGTCAACGCACATGCTCTATCCCTGTGGCCACAGTTATCACCAACCTTCACATTCCTTACTAATGTCTAGTCCATAGGACGCGAACGCTGCCATGCAGGAAGAACTGCGCAAAAGAATTACATGAGCTACGTTCCGAGGGAACGGGTACTCAGACCGACACATACTGAGGTAGTTGCAGTCAAAATCAGTAACACAAGAGAAAGACGTTGAGACAGTGAAAGAAAAAGTAAAGCTAAGAACCGCTCATCCGCCTCCTACTGGTCCAACTTCCAGTAAGCCCGGTAGACTTCTACGGAAACTCAGCATCCAACAGTCAATCAAATGAAAACGAGACATATGGGAAAAAATTAAGTAAACTGCTTATTATTTCAGAAACAATCGCCGTAACTGTTAATACATTTATTTCACTGTGAGAAAAGACAGTAAATGACTTCATGGAAAAATGTTTGTGGTTGTTGACGGAACCATGGTTGTACCCAGTATAGCATCGCTTTTTGAAAAATAATGTAAATCACTTTATCGATATGTGACTACAATGGAGTCGCTATACGTGCTTAGAGAAATGTAATTATTACACTTCTGGAAATTGAAATAAGAACACCGTGAATTCATTGTCCCAGGAAGGGGAAACTTTATTGACACATTCCTGGGGTCAGATACATCACATGATCACACTGACAGAACCACAGGCACATAGACACAGGCAACAGAGCATGCACAATGTCGGCACTAGTACAGTGTATATCCACCTTTCGCAGCAATGCAGGCTGCTATTCTCCCATGGAGACGATCGTAGAGATGCTGGATGTAGTCCTGTGGAACGGCTTGCCATGCCATTTCCACCTGGCGCCTCAGTTGGACCAGCGTTCGTGCTGGACGTGCAGACCGCGTGAGACGACGCTTCATCCAGTCCCAAACATGCTCAATGGGGGACAGATCCGGAGATCTTGCTGGCCAGGGTAATTGACTTACACCTTCTAGAGCACGTTGGGTGGCACGGGATGCATGCGGACGTGCATTGTCCTGTTGGAACAGCAAGGTCCCTTGCCGGTGTAGGAATGCTAGAACGATGGGTTCGATGACGGTTTGGATGTACCGTGCACTATTCAGTGTCCCCTCGACGATCACCAGTGGTGTACGGCCAGTGTAGGAGATCGCTCACCACACCATGATGTCGGGTGTTGGCCCTGTGTGCCTCGGTCGTATGCAGTCCTGATTGTGGCGCTCACCTGCACGGCGCCAAACACGCATACGACCATCATTGGCACCAAGGCAGAAGCGACTCTCATCGCTGAAGACGACACGTCTCCATTCGTCCCTCCATTCACGCCTGTCGCGACACCACTGGAGGCGGGCTGCACGATGTTGGGGCGTGAGCGGAAGACGGCCTAACGGTGTGCGGGACCGTAGCCCAGCTTCATGGAGACGGTTGCGAATGGTCCTCGCCGATACCCCAGGAGCAACAGTGTCCCTAATTTGCTGGGAAGTGGCGGTGCGGTCCCTTACGGCACTGCGTAGGATCCTACGGTCTTGGCGTGCATCCGTGCGTCGCTGCGGTCCGGTCCCAGGTCGACGGGCACGTGCACCTTCCGCCGACCACTGGCGACAACATCGATGTACTGTGGAGACCTCACGCCCCACGTGTTGAGCAATTCGGCGGTACGTCCACCCGGCCTCCCGCATGCCCACTATACGCCCTCGCTCAAAGTCCGTCAACTGCACATACGGTTCACGTGCACGCTGTCGCGGCATGCTACCAGTGTTAAAGACTGCGATGGAGCTCCGTATGCCACGGCAAACTGGCTGACACTGACGGCGGCGGTGCACAAATGCTGCGCAGCTAGCGCCATTCGACGGCCAACACCGCGGTTCCTGGTGTGTCCGCTGTGCCGTGCGTGTGATCATTGCTTGTACAGCCCTCTCGCAGTGTCCGGAGCAAGTATGGTGGGTCTGACACACCGGTGTCAATGTGTTCTTTTTTCCATTTCCAGGAGTGTATTATCTTTGTATCGTAGTATATAAGATTTCATTGTCTTCTCTTTTCTTCTTCTTCTTCTTCTTCTTCTTTGTCTTCTGTGCCCGGTTGGTTCTTAAGTCGCATTTAGATTACGGTCTGTAAAGAATTGTTTCTACTATATGTAGTGTATTTAGAATTTCTGCTAAATATATATGCCAATATTTACTGCAGTATGTGTTTTTGTTAGTAGCAAGAAAGTTCCTTCCCTGTCCCCTTTATTTAATTAATTCCCTAACAATTAAATGTTGCCCTGGCAATTTGTAATTGCATTGTTGAAGCGACGCCATTGCTGTTAAAACTGATAAAAATTTCTTCATAGCTATTTAATTCTGAAAGTACTGAAAAGATTTAATCCCAGTAAATGTAAAACGGCGTCTCATAATAATTCCCATTTCATTTTTGGCCAGAGGTACAGTTTCATTGAAAGGAATTATTTTAATTGTGTACGCTGACATTGCACGTAGGCAGTTGTACTGAAGCATCAAGCCTCACAAAGAAAAATATTTGTTTGAATATTATGTTAAATTTGCTTAACGTGTAACATTAAAGAATGATAATTTTTTTATCTATCGTGAGTAAGATGGATGTCTTCACGTTCGAATACGCATGGTATTTCTGGTCATAGCGCCGTGAGAAAATTTAGCCGTGGGTTTTAATGAATGTAAAAGAGATTTTCTTTAATCAAACATTTTCATTCCAATTTAACGGAAAATTTTTTCTCTCTTTCAAAAAAAGTAAGTTCCGCGATACCAGGCCTGCAACTCTTTGTCCGAAGCAAATTGACGGCCGCTGGTGCTTTCCTCAGGGCTCCAAAAGTACATACGGAAACTGCATAGGGAGAGGTAGGGACTATATGGAGCGCGTGTAAGGGCTACCCTGCGAAACTTCTGCAGAGTACTCGAAACGATGTGGTAACATGTTGGAGGGTCCACATATCCTCCATACGGTGGCGAAATCTTCCTATGCAATTTCCAGATTTTTGAAACTCTGAAGAAAGACGTTCGTGACGGTTGATTTACTTCGTAAGAATAGCTGCACAGTTACGTACTATCATTATTCCGCAAGCGGCCGCAAACATTTTTCCACGATGGCATTGATCGTCTTGTGTCACAGTGGGATAAATGTATTAACAGTTGTGGTGATTATTTTTTAAATAATAATCAGTTTACTTACCCTTTTCTGTGTGTCTCGTTTTTATTTGACTGTCCCGTCAACATAGATCTGGTGTGGTGGTAAGTCCTACGTGGGGTAAACTATTAGAAGAAAAATTGTTCAAATGGCTCTGAGAACTATGGGACTTAACTTATGAGGTCATCAGTCCCCTATAGCTTCGAACTACTTAAACCTAACTAACCTAAGGACATCACACACATCCATGCCCGAGGCAGCATTCGAACATGCGACCGTAGCGGTCGCGCGGTTCCAGACTGTAGCGGCTAGAACCGCTTGGCCACTCCGGCCGTCAAACTATTAGAAGAACTCGAAAGAAGTGCAAGCGACAGGCTCGACTAATACCACGAAGCACATCAGCGGCCGCTGAGCACTGCTTCCTTTATAAAATGAAATACAACGATACCAGTAGCTTGGTGCAAACGAGTTTGTTGGGCAAAGTAACTGAGATGTCAGTGAAATAAAAACGCCGGAAAAAATTAGAAGCCAAGACGTAGGCTTGGAATCCGACATTTAAGTTGGCAAGACATCGTCGACCTTCACATCCACCACAGTTGGGAAACGCTGCGAGAAAGTGTGCTTCACGGAATAACAGTGAGGACTCCGATAAACAAATGACTGACAGTTAATCGTCGAAGGAGTAAGGGTGCTGGGACTCGTACTCGGATATGAATAACGGAGCGGCACCAACAATGCAGTCGCCGGCCGCGGTGGTCTAGTGGTTCTAGGCGCGCAGTCCGGAACCGCGGGGCTGCTACGGTCGCAGGTTCGAATCCTGCCTCGGGCATGGATGTGTGTGATGTCCTTAGGTTAGTTAGGTTTAATTAGTTCTAAGTTCTAGGGGACTTATGACCACAGCAGTTGAGTCCCATAGTGCTCAGAGCCATTTGAACCATTTGAACAATGCAGTCTGACAATAGTCCAGGCAGCAAGTAAGCATTATAACACAGCTCACAGCACCTGAAGAGGGCCACTGAGTCGAGTGTCGAAAAACGTGCAAAAAAAAAAAAAAAGGAAAAAAAATGGAATCAACAACTCGGCTGAACACGCGAAAGCAAACCACTACCAAACCTCAAACTCACTCACGGCAGCAGCACAACAGGGGCGGGATCCAGCACTGGCAGTGAATTCTGTGCGATGTTTACACAGCCTACCTGTAAACCCAGTGTTTATCCGTTGCGGTGTGGCGGCCGGGGGAGCAGTGGCAGCAGTTGTAGTACTGTAGTAGTAAGGCGAGCCGAGCCGCTGGTCTGTGGCGCTCCGCTTTGTGTGTTTGTATCTCAGCTCGAGGGGGCGGGGGCGTTCCCCGCGGCGCCGACGCCCGACCCGCACAAGCCGTGTTGCGGGCGTAATTACCGCCACCTGCGTGTTATCTGACCCACTTCACCGCTCCAGAGTGCGGCCGCGCCGCCGCTGTTCAAACTTTGTTAGTCTTCGCTTCGTATGCAATTATGCGTACCCTTCACAGCCGCTTTTCTGGCGCTGCGCGTTTGTGACATCTGAATGGCGTATAGCCCCCGCGTTTGCTAATTCATTTCGTTCCAAAGTCGTGTCTCATGAACTGCAGATGTTGCTCCCCAACATTATGAAATTCTGCTATGTTCCTACCACGATTTCACAGATGCGGCCCATTTCGCCAATTTCTCTGTTTGTATTAACCCATTTATCACATGACCTCTTACATACATGGGATGGACGAAAATGTGGAAACACCGAAACCCCAACACGTTGCCGTGTCTTACACCGTGTAGGAAACCCGTTGGTACTCAAAACAGCTTCCAGTCGTCTCATAATCACGAAATATAGATCCTGTATGGTTTTAAAGAAAATCTTAGACCATTCTTCCTGCGAAATAGCGGCTGGGTAACGATGATGATGCAGTTAACGATCACGCACCATTCTGTCCAAAGCAGGCTACGAAGGCTCAATAACATTGAGATCTGGTAACTGCGGTGGTCAGGGGAGATTCGGCAATTCATCACGATGCTCAAAAAACCAGTCCTGGACGATGGGAGGTGTGTGGACAGGAGCCCTTCATCTTGCAACACAGCATCACCATTGGAGAGCAAATTCTGTACCATGGGATGGATCTGATGAGCCAAAACGTTCATACAATCCTTGTCGGTAAAGCGACCTTGCATAGTATATACGAGGCCATGGAATCTAACGACATGGCTGCCCATATCATCACCGAATTCTCACCGTGTTTCACCCTTCGGACGTAAACTTTGCCTCAAGTAGGAAACAGCATGAAACAAGACTCATTCAACCAATTTACACTACTTGCCATTAAAATTGCTACACCAAGTAGAAATGTGTATGATAAACGGGTATTAATTGGTCACATATATTATACTAGAACTGACATGTGATTACATTTTCACGCAATTTGCGTGCATAGATCTTGAGAAATCAGTACCCAGAACAACCACCTCTGGCCGTAATAACGGCCTTGATACGCCTGGGCATTGAGTCAAACAGAGCTTGGATGGCGTGTACAGCTACAGCTGCCTATGCAGCTTCAACACGATACCACAGTTCATCAAGAGTAGTGACTGGCGTATTATGACGAGCCAGTTGCTCGGCCACCATTGACCAGACGTTTTCAATTGGTGAGACATCTGGAGAATGTGCTGGCCAGAGCAGCAGTCAAACATTTTCTGTATCCAGAAAGGCGCGTACAGGACCTGCAACATGCGGTCGTGCATTATCATGCTGAAATGTAGAGTTTCGCAGGGATCGAATGAAGGGTAAAGCCACGGTTCGTAGCACATCTGAAATGTAACGTCCACTGTTCAAAGTGCCGTCAATGCGAACAAGAGGTGACCGAGACGTGTAACCAATGGCACCCCACACCATCACGCCGGGTGATATGCCAGTATGGCGATGACGAATACACGTTTCCAATGTGCGTTCACCGCGATGTAGCCAAACACGAATGCGACGATCATGATGCTGTAAACAGAACCTGGATTCATCCGAAAAAATGACGTTTTGCATTCGTGCACCCAGGTTCGTCGTTGAGTACACCATCGCTGGTGCTCCTGTCTGTGATGCAGCGTCAAGGATAACCGCAGCCATGGTCTCCGAGCTGATAGTCCATGCTGTTGCAAACGTCGTCGAACTGTTCGTGCAGATGGTTGTTGTCTTGCAAACGTCCTTATCTGTTGACTCAGGGATCGAGACGTGGCTGCACGATCCGTTACAGCCATGCGGATAAGATGCCTGTCGTCTCGACTGCTAGTGATACGAGGCCGTTGGGATCCAGCACGGCGTTCCGTATTACCCTCCTGAACCCACCGATTCCATATTCTGCTAACAGTCATTGGATCTCGACCAACGCGAGCAGCAATGTCGCGATACGATAAACCGCAATCGCGATAGGCTACAATCCGACCTTTATCAAAGTTGGAGACGTGATGGTGCGCATTTCTCTGGCTTACACGAGCCATCACAACAACGTTTCACCAGGCAACGCCGATCAACCGCTGTTTGTGTATGAGAAATCAGTTGGAAACTTTCTTCATGTTAGCACGTTGTAGGTATTGCCACCGGCGCCAACCTTGTGTGAATGCTCTGAAAAGCTAATCATTTGCATATCACAGCATCTTCTTCCTGTCGGTTAAATTTCGTGTCTGTAGCACGTCATCTTCGTGGTGTAGCAATTTTAATGGCCAGTAGTGTACTTTCTCCCATTGGTCAGTAGCGCAGGTTTTGTGGCTTCGGTGCTACGTTTTCCTGTCATGGGGCTTTCCATTACTGGTGAGTGTTTTTCCCTTCTTATGGAGCTCCCTTCGTATTCTTTTGGTGCTGACAGAATTCGTGAGGTCGACTTTCAGTTCCGTAGCTTCTTTTGCAACTGTCGTCCTCTTGTTATTCGTCATAGCTCTCTTCAATGACCGTCTGTCATGTGCACTCAACATACACATTCGTCCACGTTGTGGCTTAGCTGATGACGTTTTTCCAATTTCCCTACATGCTGCATAAATACGAACACGAACAGTTTTCCCACGCTCGAATTCATTTAGCTCCGACATAAAGCATTCACAACTGAAAAGACACTGCTTTGAACACCACCAACACTTCCAATCGGCAAGGTGGATATCAGAAGACACATCTGAAAGTCAGTGATGTGAGATTCAAAAGAAAAGACAGCGTTAAATATCCGGGAAACATTTCTAACTATCGCAGTAGCTGGGAAAGTGGAATTAGGGTAAGGCAGGAGCTAATAGAGTTTAATTTAATCTCTCACTTATGCTAATAAACGTAGCAGTATGGTGATGGAAGTAATCATACTTCTTCAGATATCTGCTCAACCAGTAATGCTCTTTGTATATCAAGGCATCAGGAAATCAAATGAGCAGAAATTGTAACATTTTGAATAGAAACTTGTAACAAACATTTTTGATTATGTAAGGTACTCCGAGACACACTAGGGGGGAATATCAAAAAATGAGTTTTTTTGAATAAAAATTAATGCAACGGCCTTGCCGCAGTGGATACACCGGTTCCCGTGAGATCACCGAAGTTAAGAGCTGTCGGGCGTGGTCGGCACTTGGATGGGTGATCATCCAGGCCGCCATGCGCTGTTGCCATTTTTCGGGGTGCACTCAGCCTCGTGATGACAATTGAGGAGCTACTCTACCGATTAGTAGCGGCTTCGGTGAAGAATACCATCATAGCGACCGGGAGCGCGGTGTGCTGACCCCACGCCCCCCCTATCCGCATCCTCCATGAGGATGACACGGCGGTCGTATGGTCCCGGTAGGCCACTCGTGGCCTGAAGACGGAGTGAATAAAATTAAACAAAGGAGACCTAATTCAGAATTAGTTTGCTGAATGCTAATCCCTGATATCAGCTGTATCTGGTGAACATCTACTATTAGATAGTGACATGTAAAAATTTGTACTGGACCTGGAGTAGAACCTGGATTTCCCATTCATCGCGTGCAGTCACCTTAACCACTTTGGCTATCCGTGCATAGTCACTAAACCGAACAAACGTTCCATATGTCACACTTTCTGTTTTTATATCGTAGTCCATTGAATTCATTACGAACGCTCGCAACATTAGATTCCCACAGCAGGGCGACAACAAGGAGAGGAAACTAGTGTTGTAACTGTCGAGTGTGCACCTAGGCTTTTAATACTTATAAGCACGTATGAAAAATAGACACTGTTAACAAACACAATTGTACTAAATAATCCGAAATCAATTAGCTGATTTGAGAATTCCTTGACCCCACCTGTATCGATCTGCTACCTAACAGTGACATATGAATATTTGTGCCGAGCTGGAACTCTATCGCAGACTTCCCACATAACGTGAGTGATCGCCTCGCCTTCATCACTCCGGCTATCCATGCATACTTCCCGGACCGACACGAACTTTCTTACCTCAGACTGTCTACATCCTTATACTGTAGCCCTCTGAAATCATCATCTGATGCTTGGCTGGCTGAAGTAGGTACGGCGACTGTGAGAAGCAGCATCTGGGTTCGAGTCCCTGCCCGGCATAAATTTTCATGCATTACTGCTGTGTATGAGTGTGTGTGTGAAGTGTGTGTGTGTGTGTGTGTGTGTGTGTGTGTGTGTGTGTGTGTGTGTGTGTGTGTGTGCGCGTGCGAATTCCTAAAGGACCAAACTGCTGAGGTCATCATTCCCCCTGAGCGGTTCTAGGTGCTTCAGCCCGGAAGCCCGGAACCACGTAGCTGCTACGGTCGCGGGTTCGAATCCTGCCTCGGGCAACTATGTTTGTAATGTCCTTAGGTTAGTTAGGTTCAAGTAGTTCTAAATCTAGGCGACTGGTGACCTCACATGTTAAGTCCTATAGTGCTTAGAGCCATTTGAACCATTTTGAATCATCGGTCCCTAGACGTACACACTAATTAAACTAGCTTTAACTATGTTATACTACGAACGACACACACAGCCATGCCCAAGGGAGGACTCGAACCTTCGGCAGGAGAGGCCGTGCAATCCGTGACAGGGCGTCTCAAATCGCGCGGCCACACCACGCGGCGATCTGTATCTAATACAGCTGTGTCAAGGAATTCGCATTCAGCGAATTAAAGTGGAATTTTTCGTACGTCTGTGTATCGTCAATAGCGTCTGTTGTTACAGAAATGCGTAAAATGGAACTTAATTGGGTAGGAGATGTAGTTAGGTTGCTAGATGGTAAGATTCAATTAGATGATGATGATGTCTGCTTCGTGGGGCGCACGACTGCGCGGTTAATAGCGCCCGTACAAGTTCACAATCATTAATGAGTCCAATCTCGCCACTTTCATGAATGATGATGAAATGATGAGGACAGCACAAACACTCAGTCCCCGGGTGGAGAAAATCCCCAACCTGGCCGAGAATCGAACACGAGACCCCGTGATCGATTCAATGAGAGAAATGAGGTAGGCATCGAAGGAGATTAGAAGACATCATCAATGGAATCTAAACAGCAGGAGTGGAAAAAAGCGAGAAGACACTACCACCGACCTAAAAACATAATGGAGAAGTGTAGAGGAGATTTATAGCCAGCTAGAGTGAAGCGATGGACAGTTAAGTAGAGCAAAACATGAAGACGTCGCAGTACCGAGGCTAACAAGTTTCACTGGAAATATAATAATTTACGCTTATAACGTTACACCCGTGAAAGGGGAGGAAACAACCTGTCTCTGTTTTCCTTATATGAAACGCTGATAGGAGTTCCCTAACGGAAATGCAGTTACCCTTTGTCGAACAACGATGTCTAACGATGGCTGTTACGGGAAGCGGAAGCCGGGCTAAAAATACGGGCGGTAATTTGGGAGAAGGCGCGGCAGAAGCTGGTCCTGGTTTAGCGCGCGGTATCCGGCTTGTGCACTGCAGCAATTCGGCCTGTCGGCTAATGGGGGCCACTCTACGCGTTAAGCGCGCCCCGGCGGACTCGCCGCCACTAGCGCCGCCTTGCGTTAAACAAATTACAAACTCCAGCGGCCAACCCCCGGCCTGTAACTACTGTGCTGTCTCTCACCCGCCTGTCGCCGTCACACTTCGTGAGGGCACGAACGAACTCAGGAGGAACGGAAGCTGATTGTTGTCCGAGAGGACGGTAATCGTGCTTCTTACGTTCATGTGTTTCCGTCCTAATCTCAGCTGCAACTACACTAACAAGGGAAGCCCACGACTTTTGGGACGCGGATTTACTGAAAACTTCGTAGACTTGTAGTACTCCATGAGAACAACAAAATGTGTAAGCAGTAGCGCGTACTTCTCAAGCGTTATTGAGAAAATCGTAAGATAATTTCGTTCGTCAAATATATACCTGTGCGTGCCCATTTCTACCACGAAGCAGCCAAGTGGTTAGCGTTCAAGCCGCTGGATCGCTGGATCGAGTCCTCTTTGACAGTTTTTTGATTTTTTTTATATTTTCAACACACTCATTTTCTTTACTATTTATATTACAATTGATATAATGGGAAAAATACGCGTAATCGGATGAACTTTTACTAAATTTACAATGTTATTTGGCAGTCTACAAATTTTTATTTTCACAAATAATATAATATTCATAACCATCGACTAGTAAACGACCAAACGCATAAAATGATACTGAAAATGTGTGCCTCTCCGTGTCTTCGAAACTTTTCGTACTTAATCGAAAGAGAATGAGAAATTTCTTCTCTTGAAGACGCAATTAAAACACATTCTATACTGCATGACCAATTATCAGCGCCGATATTTACGGAAATGCTGCGTTACGCTTGGTTTGCTTCCAAATTATCGGCTGAAAGAGGTTTTTGAAAATGTTAACGAGGTTTGTTTTTCCACGGAAAAAACTGAAAAGACATTGCGTATGCGGAAACATAGTATTTGGTCAATGCAGTGGGTGCCGTTTAACTTTATGTTTTCCATCCTTTTATGAAAAATACCATCCTGCAACTTGTATTCGTAATTTTGAAAGCGACGATTAATTGTACATCTTTCGAAAGCCGTCTGTGCCGGCCAAAACTTGCAGGTAACAAGTAGTTTCGGGCTCCATCCAGGTACAAGGGATTTCTCAAATCACGGACAAGCATACATTTTCAGCATCACTTTATGCGTTTGGTCGTTTACTAGTCGATAGTTATGAATATTATATTATTTGTGATAATAAAAATTTGTAGACTGCCAAATAACATTGTAAATTTAATAAAAGTTCATCCGATTACACGTATTTTTCCCATTATATAAATTGTAATTTAAATAGTAAAGAAAATGACTGTGTTGAAAAAAAAAAATCGAACAGGACTCGATCCAGCGATTACGAGGCTTAAACGCTAACCACTTTTTTTGTTTTTTTTGTGTGTGTTTGCTTGACCTATATACTGATTAAAATTTTCGCTACGGACAGGATTCGAACCTGTGCGGGTAGAACCCATTGGATTTCAAGTCCTACTCCTTAACCGCCCTTCTTTTTTTTTTTTTTTTGCCATTCGCGGGCAAGTGCTCTACCAACCTGTTTTCTACATGCAGACACTCTAACCATCGTTTTTTTATTTATTTTTTATTTATTATTTTTTTTTTAGTAGGTCAGGGGGCAGAGTGGGCAGGGGTCGTACTTGGAGGCCTGGCCACGGTGTCCCCGTCTCCTGACAGGATAAGGGAGAGGCAACAGGAAGGAAACATTGATATTGTAATTTTTTTTAGTAACAATAATATTTTACTTATTCATTTAATTTTAATGTCCCAAAAGAAAAATCATATATAAAAAAGAAGGGAAATAAATATAGGGCCGAAGTGACATCCTCGTCACTTCACTGGGAGTAAATCCTATCCCTCGAAACAACGTAAACCTGGGACTCCCCACCGCTTCGGGGGGTTATGAAACATGCTGCCTAGAAAGTTCGCAAAATGCGTTTTATATTTAGAGTGGCGTCTGATGATTTCGTGTTGTTCTAGTAGATAATGCCAATAGTCCATGACCGATATCAAGGTCCGCGAGAGCACGTAGTGTGATGCGTGTCCTCCAATCCATCGGATTGCCGATGTTTTGTGTGAGGGGAGAAACACAGGGTCAGGGAAAAATAAAGCGTCCGTCGTGATCGTGGATTCGTCGGTGCGTCGGAGGAGGGCCATGATGCGTTGCGTCAGCCGCCAAACTTCCTTTGCCTCACCGCACTGCAGAGAATGTTCGTCGGTGTCCTGCATGCCACATATAAGGCAGAGCGGGGAATCTACCATGCGAATGTCGTACAATCGTTGGCGGCAGACTGTCTTGCGGTTGATTAGTGTATACCATGACGATCGCGCTGCTGTGGTGAGGAGAAGTGTGTGGACAGCTCGCCAAATCTGTCGCCAGTTTCGTGTTGGGTATTTAAGTTCGACAACATTGCTGCCATGATGACGCCGCAAGTATCGATATATCTCACGGGTAGTGGGGATTCTGGTAGAAGGTATCTGTAACTGAACATAACTAAAATCAACAAAAAATCGCGCGACGTGAGAAAACGAGGGCGAGATGGTGCCTACTGCTACCGGTGGTTCAAAGGACGTGGGAAGAAGCACATCCAAGATGGCCGACGTGATGGCGTGTTGCCGCTGGTTCCAAGTTCGTAGCGTCGCTCGCAGGTATAGAGCTAGAGCCTTGTTCCGCACATCCGTGAGGTTAAGTCCTCCAGAGTGGTATGGGAGAGTTAAAGTCTCGTATTTGATCTTAAACAACATTCCTTGGCTGACATAGTATCCAAAGGCCGCCATTAGTCTGTCAGCGAGACCATGTGGCATTGGCAGTACCTGTGCCAAGTGCGGCAGTCGCGAGGCCAGGTGAACATTAGTGTAGTCCACCCTTTGGAGCAGGTCGTGCGTTCGGAGTGAATTGTTGCGTATGTGCAGTCGGGCGTTTTGGAGGAGACGTCGATAGCTCGCCGCCGCTGATTGCCGTAACGATCGGGTGAACAAGACACCTAAGCATCGCAAGATGTCCACCGTCGTAAACGGACTTCGCAGAGCGTCCAGCCCTCGACCGATGTGCATGATCTTGGTTTTATTCATATTGACTCTGCTTCCCGCAGCTACCCCGTACGTAGTAAGAAGGGTAACCACCTGACTTACTTCCTTCTCCGACCGGACGAGTATCATCAAGTCGTCGGCATATGCACGACACGTGAAGGAGCTCGCACGGAGTCGGACGCCTGTTAGAGTCCGTCTAAGAGTCTGCATCAGTGGTTCGAGTGCTATTGTAAACAGTATCATCGACAAGGGACATCCTTGCCTAACTGAGCTGCGAACAGGAATCGTTCCTACCTCCCTGCCATTGACTCTCACCGTCGAAGAAGCGCCGCGAAGGAGGCGCATGAGGACGGTAATAAAATCCTGTGGTATCGCCATGCGTCGCATGGTCGAGTCAAGGAAATCAGGGTTGATCCTGTCAAAGGCACGATCAAAATCCACCGATACTAACGCCGCTCGCATGCGACAAGCTTCCGTCAGGGAAATTACGTCACGGTATTCGCCGAGGATAGAATGTATGTTGCTCCGAACCCCTAGACAAGCCTGGTCTGGTGGTATTGTTTTGGATATTACAATCTTGAGCCTTGCCGCCAACATTCGCGCAAAGATCTTATAGTCAGTATTGAGTATCGTGAGCGGTCTAAATTGATGGGCGCTGTCACTCACTGTCGATTTCGGTATTGGTATAAGCAGTCCCGCCATGAACTGCGACGGAACATCCGTGTCAGGGCTCAATAACTCGTTATACATCAATACCAACTGGGACATCATTAAATCCGCAAATGCGCGGTAAAATTCGAGTGTCAACCCATCTGGCCCAGGGGATTTATGCACCGCACCCTTCGCGAGTGTGCCCCTGATGTCATCTTCCGTTAGGGGTGCCAATAGCACCTCTGCATCCGGACCATCCACCTCCGTTTGCATCTGTCGCAAAATTTCTTCTTCTGTCGGATTGTCCGTCGGCGTCCCAGTGAAAAGTAGGCGATAATGCTCCAGAAACTCAGCAGCAATGGCCTGTTGTGACGTCAAGGGCCGACCATCGTCATCATGGAGGACTGTGATTAGGGATCGGCGATTACGCGCATGTCCCTTGGACACATGATGCATGCCAATACGTTCTCCATCGACGTTGTCCAAGCACCGAGCACGGATCGAAAGTCCCTCCAGTCGACGTCTCGTGATCGATAAAATGCAGGCCTGAATGCGATGGACTTCCGCTTGACGTTCGGGCGATGGGGCCCTGGAGGACAGGTCGCGGAGCACCATGTAGTAATAGTCAAGTGTATCTCGGAGCCATTTCGCTTTTTCCTTGCCACACGTTATGAGAGCTCTTCGTATCGTCGGTTTTGCACACTGCAGCCACCACGAGAGAACCGTACGGTGCAGCGGCAGACCGCGAGTGCAAGTCTGCCATGTTTCTTCGATCGGCTGGCGACATTCGAGATCCACCAATAAGGAGGAATTAAGTTTCCAGGAACTACGACTCCGCCAGACCCGCTGCCGTGGGAGGGTTAACGTGCATAAATACGCAAGGTGATCCGTAAAAGCTGTGGGCCAACGTTCAGCAGCCAACACGTGATCTCTTAATCCGTCAGAAACATAAATCCGATCCAGCCTGCTCGCCGAGTGGCTAGTAAAATACGTGTAGCCCTCTCGCTGCCCATGGATATTTTCCCACGTGTCCATAAGGGCCATGTCCCGGCAGATCGTGTTCAATGCGTGGCAGGAGCTGAAATTAGGAGTTTGATCCTTCTGTGTGAGTACACAGTTAAACCCCCCCCCCCCCCCTACCAAGCTGTGGTCATACCTCCCATGGAATAGGGGGGCAATCTCCTCCGAGTAAAATCGTGCACGCGCCTGTCGATTGTCAGATCCGGAGGGTGCATAGATGTTGACGATACGAATGCCGTTCACGGTCATAGCCAAACCCCGAGCCGAAGGAAGGTAATCGAGGTCACACACATCGGAATCCCTTACCGGACTAGTATCGCTGTGCCACGTCCTCCATCTGGAGTCGGCGCTAAATAAGTGTTGTATCCATGCACGTCGGGAAAAGCAGCATTGAAGGTTTCCTGCATCAGCAGAATATCAACGTCTGTGGCGTAAATCATGTCCCGGAGAAGTTGCATCTTTGCAAGCGAACGTGCGGTGTTAATGTTCACTGTGCCCACCTTATATGGTTGGTTCGTTGTCGTTGTCATGCTCGTGTCATGTCATTGAGAACTCCAAGGGCTGTAGTCCACTATTCGTGCTCAGAGGGGTGCCCGCCAACGGGCTGCCCTCCTTCGTTGTCGTTCCGTGGTGTGCATCCTGTAGGTGAGTGGTCATCATTTGGGGGTGGCAATTCCTGTAGGTCTTCGACTGGTTCCGCCCAGTCGCAGTGGTCATCCATCCGAGAAACGTCCTCTGATGTATTTCGACGTGGCTGCCGGGACATTGGTGTCCCTGACTCCTTCGTCGGCAGCGCTGGGTCAGTCGGTGTCAATGAAGAGGGACCATCTAAAAGGCAGGACATCCGGTCACCATCGGACGGAATCCTGTCAGCGTCCTCTGAAGACACGTGTTCTGTGTCAGACAGTTCTTCGGCTAGGATACCTTCCGTGTCCCCTAGGCTAGGGGGGGACGTGTCACCCGAACTATGGCGACGCTTTTTGCGACGCTTCGGCGATCGCTGTTTGCGTGCCCTGCCCTCTGCTGCCTCACTGTGTTCGTCGGTCGTTCGTTGGTCCGTTGCCGGCGCCACCGTCTGGACCTCCACTTCCACGTCTCTTGCTACATGTGAGTTTTCGGAAGGTTCCTCCCTCAACTGTCGTGACATGGGTGCAGGGACATTCTCCGAGTCACCTCCATGCTCCCGTAACTCGGTCTGCTCTTGCATAAACACGACCTTGTCACTCTCCGAACTTGGCAACACTTCCCGGCGGGCCACCGACACGTACGTCATCGGCAGTTGCGTGGGAACTTCTCGCTGTGACGCTTCTCCACGTGGCAGTTGCACGACGCGGCGTTGTATGCACTCCGAGCGGATATGTCCTTCTCCACCACAGCCAGAACAGGTGCGTGGCTGGCCATCGTAGATCACAATAGCTCGACATCCGCCAATGTATAAATAAGACGGGATATGTTTAGTAAGGACGATCCGCACCTGTCGCACGCCGTTTAGCACAGGATAGGTATTAAAACTAGCCCAGCGTTCAGGCGTATGACTAAGTACCGTTCCATATGATCGCAGCGATTCAGTAACCATCGATTCTGGCACCTCAAACGGCAATTCAAAGATCCGAATAACCCTCACACCCAATCCTGAAGGAGCTACTGTTACATCGCTGATATGGCCATCAGAGTGTCGAAATTTAAATCCTCTTTGAGCAGCGGAGAGAGTTCTTTCACACGCAGCTTCATCGGTCATCTTTACGTACATTGTACTGCTTACAATGGACAGGTGTATTCCAATTATGTCTGCAGCAGGTAAACGAACTTCTTCCCTCAAAAAACGCCCTATTTCGAAAGCTTTGGGTCTGGCAAATTCGTTGTCGAACGTAAATTGGAGCGTAGTCTTTCGAAAATTGTGTGCCATGGTGATCGAGTCAGACAACAACACGCGCGAGTACCGGCGGTGTAAACACTTCCTCGTTCACGCGCGCCCGCGGCCAGGACAGCAGGTCCGTGCCGCGCCACTGCCTAAAGCAGACTGACCACTCGGTTGCCGCCGCTTCGTGGTAAAAATGGTCACTCACAGGTATATATTTGACGACCGAAATTATCTTACGATTTTCTCAATAATGCTTGAGAAGTACGCGCTACTGCTTACACATTTTGTTGTCCTCATGGAGTCCTGCGAGCGTACGAAGTCTGCAGTAAATCCGCGTTCCAAACGTCGTGGCCTCCCCTTGAAAGGAATCTTTAGACACCTCAGTAAATTTGTCAGTGTGATGTCGGCTAAGCGCCCTTAGACGTACAGACACAAGCTAAATAGTTCAACAGCATCTGAATATTTTCCGTCAGGACGAGTCATACTGACAAGGGAACCTCCCCATCGCACCCCCCTCAGATTTAGTTATAAGTTGGCACAGTGGATAGGCCTTGAAAAACTGAACACAGATCAATCGAGAAAACAGGAAGAAGTTGTGTGGAACTGTGAAAGAATAAGCAAAATATACAAACTGAGTAGTCCATGGGCAAGATAGGCAATATCATGGGAAATAAGAGCTCAGGGCCGCCATGGTCCTGTGGTAGCGTGAGCAGCTGCAGAACGAGAGGTTCTTGGTTCAAGTCTTCCCTCGACTGAAAATTTTATTTTATTTATTTTTGCATAGTTATTATCTGTCCGTTCGTTCATTGACATCTCTGCTCACTGTAATAAGTTTAGTGTCTGTGTTTTGCGTCCGCATCGCAAAACCGTGCGGTTAGTAGACGAAAGGACGTGCCTCTCCAATGGGAACAGAAAGCATTTGATCGCAAGGTCATAGGTCAACCGATTCCTCCACAGGAAAACACATCTGATATATTCCATACGACACTGGTGACGGCATGTGCGTCACATGACAGGAATATGTTGTCGACCCACCTAACTTGTGCACTTGGCGAATGGGTAAAAAGATTCTTCTACCTTGCCCGATTTAGGTTTTCTTGTGGATGTGATAATCACTTCCAAAAAAGTGATGAAAACATAAGAGTTTGTCACATAAACTGAAAATAAAAAACTAAACTTTTCACTCGATGGAAGATTTGAACGAAGGACCCTTCGTTCCGCAGCTGTTCACGTTACCACGAGACCACGGCGCTCCTGCGTTCTCATCGTCCTTAATGTTGCCTATCTGCCGTTGAACTACTCAGTTTGTATATTTTGCTTATTTTTTCACAGTTCCACACAACTTCTTCCTGTTTTCTCAATTGATCTGTGTTCAGTTTTTCAAGGCCTATCCACTGTGCCAACTTATAACTAAATCTGAGGGGGGTGCGATGGGGAGGTTCCCTTGTGAGAGGAACTTGCACGAAGTAGCTTCGCCCGTACCTGCGCAGACGACGAGGCTGGGGAGGGCAAAAGGGTGTTGGTAGGGCTACGTTGCGTGAGATCAGCGCACGGCAGGGGAAGTGCAACTCAGCAACTGAATCCTCCTCACCAGAATAACTTCTAGGCTACAACTGGTGAGAAGGCAAGCGATCGATTTAAGAGGTTATGATAGTACGACCAGTAATTGGTTCAAATGGCTCTGAGCACTATGGGACTTAACATCTATGGTCATCAGTCCCCTAGAACTTAGAACTACTTAAACCTAACTAACCTAAGGACAGCACACAACACCCAGTCATCACGAGGCAGAGAAAATCCCTGACCCCGCCGGGAATCTAACCCGGGAACCCGGACCAGTAATTCGACGGGTCAGTGGCCGCAGAGTATTCAGTAAGAAAATCACCACATAAACAACTGAAACGGCTGCTTTTAACGAACGAAGACCACAGTTCAGCAAGCGACAACATACAGTACTGACACAGCCGCGTTTGGGAAGAACGGACTGGACTAGCTCAGCGCTGACAACACGAATTCGTTTCTGTGCGGGGGACAAATTTTGCATTAGCTCTAGTAACGTCGCGTTGTTGTAGAAATATGGAAGGAATGAAGAATAAGTGGTGGTTAATATCACTGAAAGGATGGAACACAAACTCGAATTGAGCAGGAAAAAAAAGTCGACTGCCTCCATCTCAGACAATGTAGTTGCCTTAAGCAATTTGTAGAAACCACGAAAAGTTTGAATCTAAATGGCCAGATGGTGTTTTGAACTATATATGAAGGGACTTCTCGTGAACAGATAACGAAATGCACAATCAGGGCAAGGGAAATGGAGCAGTAGCTTCTGCAAATGAACTGAGTTAGTATGGTGGGAGCTGGCTGTTGTGGGTACACTGCTAGCCATCGTATTGCCTATGTTAAGTAGCGAGATAAATGCACCGCAACTGTCAAGCAAATCATCGATTTTACCCCGTATATGAAGAAACATTTTACGTAGACTATCTCTACTGGTTTGGAGAAACACAGTAATCATCTTTACTGTACACTAGTTTCTCCCTCGGCTTCACCTGCACGTGAGTTTGACACATATATTCAACAGAACTCCTCGTCCCCCTCTCTGTCGCCATCTCTTCCACCCTCCATCTGCCTCAACCTCTCACTTCTGTCCATTTCCTCTCCTCTCCACCTCACCCCCACATTCTCTGTCTCTTCATCTCCTCCATCCCCTCTCTTTACCCATTTCCTCCAACACTTCCACCTGACCCTACACTCAGCTCCATCTCCCTTTCCATCTCTCCCTACCCTTCTTGCGTGTTTAGCACACTGGGCTCGCATTCTGGAGGACGACAGTTCAATCTCGCGTCTGGCCAACCTGATGTAGGTTTTCCGTGATTTCCCTAAATCGCTCCAGGCAAATGCTGGGGTGGTTCCTTTGAATGGGCATGGCCGACTTCCTTCCCTGTCCTTTCGTGATCCATTGAGACCAATGACCCAATGACCCAACCCTCCCCCTCTTTCTCTTTTACCTGCCCACTACTCCTCTACACCTTCCACCAGGCTCAATTATTTTCGCTTTACTCACTCTGTCCATTTACTCCTACCCTTCGCTCTGTCGAACCCACCCTCTATCAATCTGAACCTGTTCTCAGCTATGTTCAATGGCACTTGTAGCCCCTGCAATACCGTTCCATAAAAAAGGCCGATTACTACTACCACAACACATGGGGCATGCAGGGCAGCCTACATCTTGGGACCTGAGAAAACTTTTCTTGCCCTTGACATGCAGGCTGTCCTGCAAAGTAGGTTCATTTGGTAGACCGATACTGTTCCCACACAACATTCCTGCCATGCAGGGCAGCAGGAGCTAGGACGATGTAGACCACAAAGAGCTGGTGCTCATGAGGCCTGCTGTTTCTGTGTTAAATTTGGCTGAAATCGATTCAAGGCTTTGGGAGGAGATATTGGATGTACATATAAGAATGTATACACTCTGCTTTACACATATACTAGCCTTTTCCACACAGCTTCACACATGTATTAATTCGACACATGTACACTGAACACGCCTCCTCCCCATTCTCCCTCTGTCCACCTCCTTCTCCAGCATCTCTCTTTGTCCTCCTCCCCACTCTCTATTCATATTCCCCTCCTCCCCTTCCTCCTCCTCCTCCTCCTCCTCCTCCTCCTCCTCCTCCTCCTACTACTACTACTACTACTATTACTACTAATACTACTCATGGTCCTCCCTTCATCTGTCCACCTCAACCTCCCAACTGTCTCTCCATTTCGTCCTTCCCATTCTCTATGAGCTTCATCTTCTCCTCCACCTCTATTTGTCCATTTCCTCCAACCCATCTTACTGACAGTATCTTCCTACCCCTCCCTCTCACCATATCCTCCTGCCCCTCTCTCTTTCCATCTTTGCCTCCCATTCTACCTTTCCAGTTCCACAATACCCCTCTACAGCTTCCAGCTACCTCATGCATCTCCCCCTCCTGCCCTTTCTCTGCGTATTTCCCGCTCACCCTTGCTTTGTCCATCCTCTCCCCTTATCCATCTCACCCTGTCCTCAGCCATGCTCATAAATACATTTAGCCCCTACAATGCAGGTCAATAAAGCACGATGAAACTACTCTTACAACAGATCTGTAATGCAGGGCAGGCTACATATCATCTGGGTGAAAATAATTGATTTACCATCGTTGCACAGGCCGCCATGCAAAGCAGGTCGATAAAGCAAGCCAATACTACCCCAACATACCATGCCTGTCATTCAGGACAGCCCACATATCAGGTCCCAACATTTAGCTTCATTGAAAAGCAGTCTTATTTGGCAGATAATATTGTTTCACCATAACATACCCCTCATGCAGGGCGATCTGTACACATGGTGCTGGGCCGGCCGAAGTGGCCGTGCAGTTCTAGGCGCTGCAGTTTGGAACCGCGAGACCGCTACGGTCGCAGGTTCGAATTCTGCCTCGGGCATGGATGTGTGTGATGTCCTTAGGTTAGTTAGGTTTAACTAGTTCTAAGTTCTAGGTGACTAATGACCTCAGAAGTTGAGTACCATAGTGCTCAGAGCCATTTGAACCATTTGAACCAGGTGCTGGAAAAAACACATTTCTGCCTGTATCTATGTTTCTATTGGAGCTGGGAGAGAGGCACATGTTAAGGTAGCAACCATCAAAATATCTGTAGCCATACCCGTAAGACCCTATATGTAGAGTACATGTTAAGATAGCAGATATTTTGATGATTGCCACCTTAAGATGTACCCAGTTCAGTGTGTTTGTATTTCCATCCTGTTTAGCAATCTTCCTGCAAACACATCACATAATCTGGTACCTGCATGATCATAACTACTCCAATAGATATTAGATATCGTGATTTTTCGAGAAGTATTTCTGTGTAAGACATATAAGGGTTGGGAATCTGATTTACATGTAACAGAAAAGTCGAAGTGGACTACGCCTGCCTCATTTGCGCCCATGTCTCCCCGCTTCAGTACCTGACCTGCTGCCCCAGGAAAAACAACCTTTAATTGCTTCTTTGTGCCATTCATACTGGTGCCAAGAACCAACCTAAAAACATACTACCTGTAATAACAAAACTAAACTCCGCCCGAACAGGACATGAAGGCCCAACAATACCTTGTCATCCTCAGCCCACAGGCATCACTGGATGCTGATACAGAGGGACATGTGGTCAACACACCACACTCTTTCCCAGATGCCGGTTTCTGAGACTGGAGCCACTACTTCTGAATCATGTAGCTCCTCAGTTTGCCTCAAAAGGGCTGAGTGCACCCCGCTTGCCAAACCAGATGGTCACCCATCCAAGTCCTGTCACAACCCAGCAGCACTTAACTTCGGTAATCTGATGGGAACTGGTATTACCACTGTGGCAAGGCCATTGGCATAACACTTGCACTAGCTATAATTGTTTGTATGCAAATGAAGTAAATACTGATATTATATTTTCAGTACACTCTTATCAGTAGTTTTAACCAAATTAGAAACATACTACTCGTAATAACTATCATTATTAGTCTACAAATGATATAAATACTAATACAACGTTTTCATTACAATGTCCTTAGTCAACAACAGGAATATCTGCACTTATCCTCATAGCATGCTGAGCTGAAATATGCACTGCATGACAAAAAAGTGAAGCACCTAGAAGCCATGGTCAGATGAAAAAGTAGCTTCATATATACGTACACCATCAATGAGTATGTAAATGATTAGACTTACAATCTCTGTGTCAGGTTGAATGACCTCCTGAATGCCTTTGTGTTCTTTGTGTTTAGTGTTGTTACTAGGTATGTTTGGCAATATAACTGGCGTCAATAGCGTCAGATATTGACTGATGACTATGAAGGACACATAGATGCTATGTGGTCTTTTAAACCAGTATTACCAACTCCTGTCTGAGTTCGAAACGGACCTAATTGTGGGTTTCCATTTGGTAGGTAGTTCGAATTGTACAATATTCAGACCTGTGTGGTATACAGACATGGCAGTGGCCCAATGCTGAACTGCTTGGGAACTTGAAGCCACCAAGCGAGGTGGTGCAGTGGTTAGCACACTGGACTCATATATGGGAAGATGATCGTTCAAACACACGTCCGGCCATCTTAATTAAGGCTTTCTGTGATTTCTCTAAATCACTTCAGGCAAATGCTGCGATGGTACCTTTGACGACTTCCTTCCCCATCCTTCCCTATTCCGATGGCACTAATGACCTAGCTGTTTGGTCCCCTCCCCCAAATCAACCACCCAACCAAATTGAAGCCTATCACATACGACCACTACAGGGGAGGATCTCCGTGCTGCGCATCGAGTTTGTCATAACCTGTCACCCAATAACAACTGGTGGTCTCTCTGCAACAGTCTGTGTCTTCCTGCACTATTGCTAGAGGACAAGCAGCAGCCTCACAAGGTAATCACCATTCCATGCAAGGGCTGCCATTAACAACTCAAATGGCTGTGTTCAGAGTGTTGCCATGACCACAAAGCACACACTGCTGGTGAATGGCACCACTTTGTGTTGTTTGATGAATCACTGTCCAGCATTACTCCAGATGACCATCAACAACGAGAATGCCAGCGACCTGGTGAGAGGTCTCATTCTTCCAATGGTTTTGATGCTACAGTGGTGTTGCTCCTGGCATCATGGTATGGGGAGCCATCAGGTGCGATCTCAGGTCATGGCTGGTAGTGACTGAGGAAAGCCTGACGGCACAGTGGTATGTCATGGACATTCTGCGTCTTCCTGTGTTAATTCTGATGCGACAGTATCAGTGTCGCATTTTTCAACAGGACATTACTTATTCACATAGCACTTGTATCTATATACTGTCTGCCTGATGTATGGGTACTCCCATGGCCAACAACCCCAGACGTGTTCCAGATAGAACTCGCTTGGGACCAGCTTGGAGGTCAACTTCATCCTACTGCCAGCATGCAGTGCCTAGTGTAAGCACCAGTTACAATAGTTGTGGGCTAATTTCCCTTCAAAGGGGATTCAATGGCTTCCCTCCCCAGCTGAATCATTTCCCACATCCATGCAAAGTCATAATAATTGGGACTGTACTACCAAGTACTTTGTCGGGCACTTTATGATAAAATATTCATCATTAGTTTTAGTTAACTGTATTGTAATATGTTGCAATACATATTTTTCATGGACAGTGGATTAAATTTAGCCGGCAGGTGTAGCCGAGCGGTTCTAGGCGTTTCAGTCTGGAGCCGCGCGACCGCTACGGTCTCACGTTCGAATCCTGCATCGGGCATGGATGTGTGTGATGTCCTTACGTTAGTTAGGTTTAAGTAGTTCTAAATTCTAGGGGACTGATGGCCTCAGATGTTAAGTCCCAAAGTGCTCAGAGCCATTTGAACCATTTTTGATTAAATTTATTTCTCATTCATCGGTCTGACCAAGGATTGTGAGAGGATTCTTTTTACTGCAACAAAATTACCAGAACAGGAATTCCCTTCCCAGATATTTCTAATTGGACTTCCCTCTCTGCCTCACTACTGACTTGCCTGGTATATGGCTGAAAATACCCGAACTGTACAGCAGGTTAGAACCTTCCATGAGAGGAAACAAATGAAAAGTATTGTAACGCAACAAGCCCCAGCCGCAACCAAGTACCGAATCTAGGGCACTCACATATCTCTGCACCCAGCTGCAGTCACTGACCTGCCGACACAGCCACTTGGTAGAGGTCACGCGCACCCGCGGTTCCACTCACCATGATGAAGTGGCACCCAAGACTAGGTCATTGACACCAGTTCAAGATTCTTTCAACTGACTTAGAAATACGGCTCCTTATGCACAATCAGGGGCGGGAGGTAAACATACCGGGAGACACCATGCTGATGTATCTGCCATGGGCACCAGGGACCTGCACTAGCAACACTGTAGACTGACGAATGTAAATAAGCAGCAATAAAGAATTTCTTGCATCCTCGAATTGCATTCTTCTATTTTATCCACATCTAACTATGGTAGAAGACCATGCTCGCACCAAGCCTTATTAAACACGCTGTTTATTCACTAATGGCCATTAAAATTGCTACAGCAAGAAGAAATGCAGATGATAAACGGGTATTCATTGGACAAATATATTATACTAGAACTCACATGTGATTACATTTTCACGCAATTTGGGTGCATAGATACTGTGAAATCAGTACCCAGAACAACCACCCCTGGCTGTAATAACGGCCTTGATACGCCTAGGCATGAAGTCAAACAGAGCTTCGATAGAGTGTACAGGTACACCTGTCCATGCAGCTTCAACACGATATCACAGTTCATCAAGAGTAGTGACTGGCGTATTGTGACGAGCCAGTTGCTCGGCCACCATTGACCAGACGTTTTCAATTGGTGAGAGATCTGGAGAATGTGCTGGCCAGGGCAGCAGTCGAACATTTTCTGTATCCAGAAAGGCCTGTACAGGACCTGCAATATGCGGTCGTGCATTATCCTGCTGAAATATAGGGTTTCGCAGGGATCGAATGAAGGGTAGAGCCACGGGTCGTAACACGTCTGAAATGTAACATCCACTGTTCAAAGTGCTGTCAATTCGAACAAGAGGTGACCGAGACGTGTAACCAATGGCACCCCATACCATCACAATGGGTGATACACCAGTATGGCAATGGCGAATACACGCTTCCAATGTGCATTCACCGCGATATCGCAAAAACACGGATGCGACCATTATGATGCTGTAAACAGAACCCGAATTCATCCGAAAAAATGACGTTTTGCCATTCGAGCTCCTAGGTTCGTCGTTGAGTACACCATCGCAGGCGCTCCTGTCTGTGATGCAGCGTCAAGGGTAACCGCAGCCATAGTCTCCGAGCTGATAGTCCATGCTTCTGCAAACGTCGTCGAACTGTTCGTGCAGGTGGTTGTTGTCTTGCAAAGGTCCCCATCTGTTGGCTCAGGGTTCGAGACGTGGCTGCACGATCCATGCGGATAAGATGCCTGTCATCTCGACTGCTAGTGATACGAGGCCGTTGGGATCCAGCACGGCGTTCCGTATTACCCTCCTGAATCCACCGATTCCATATTCTGCTAACAGTCATTGGATCTCGACCTACGCGAGCAGCAATGTCGCGATGCGATAAACCGCAATCGCGATAGGCTACCATCGGACCTTTATCAAATTCGGAATCGTGATGGTACGCATTTCTCCTCCTTACACGAGGTATCACTACAACGTTTCACCAGGCAACGCCGGTCAACTGCTGTTTGTGTATGAGAAATCGGTTGGAAACTTTCCTCATGTCAGCACGTTATAAGTGTCGCCACCGGCACCAACCTTGTGTGAATACTCTGAAAAACTAATCATTTGCATATCACAGCATCGTCTTCCTATCGGTTAAATTTCGCGTCTGTAGCACGTCATCTTCGTAGTGTAGCCATTTTAATGGCCAGTAGTGTAGTATTATCAAAGGTTCCAAACTGTTGAAAGTATTAATTTGCTAAGAAAAGTATTCTTAAGTATTGTTCTACTCTCTAGAATCCAGATCAGAAGGGACTGACGGAAGAACAGAAAAAACTTCAGAGGCAAGATGCGCATCTGTGTTAAATAAGACCGAGAATATCATGACCTCAGAGCAAACCTCTATGATAAATCCCTTCATCTCGAAATGGAAAGCTCATAAATGTTAACACTGTATCAGACACCTAAACCAAGAACCACGCACAGTGCCTATTCAATCCCGTCAGTAATTTTTACAAGCGCCGCGTTGTGTATTGATGTAGATGTCTGAAATTCAGTAACATAGTAGCTTCATTATTTTGGAAATTAAGTTATCTACAGTGAAACGGGAATCGTCTTTCGTATTCGGTAAATGACAACCTGCAGGAAATGCAGTTAACTGGCTTCACCCTGGGGACGTTTAGCTTTAGAAAATGGGAAGCTTTAGTAGAGTTACAGCGAAGCGGTTCGCTTCAAATAACAGTTTCCAGCGAACACTCGCTTTTGCGGCTGCGCCTTTGAGGGGCGTGCTTTGTTTAACTTTCCTGAATGGCCATCGCAGTGTCGCCTGATAACTGACGAGGTGCAGTCGTGTGCTTTCGTGGCGACCCGTGTGCATTCGCCGTTATCGACTGACCACGTTATCGATTGATAAAGGATTACAGCCTGGGTGAATGGCGGGGCACCCACTTTGTTGTTATTCGGGAGACAATATTTTTAGCCCTAAAACTGCCGAAAGTTAAGCTTCCCGTGGCTGATAGGCAAGCGTATCGCTAATGAAGCCACAACCCGGCTGCATCACTGGCGCTCTCATACCGGTTACGTTTCGCCACACTTGTCCGAGAACTTTCTGTAATTACCACATTATAATTACGTTCGTCATACGCGTCATCGCTAGCATTGCTGGAAGTTATTTTCTGGAATCCCGCGCGCATATAGAACTCGGGTAACGAAGTGAAAATTGTAGTTCAGAGCCATTGCTGCATAAACAGCGAATATTCATATAGCTCGCTGTGTCACGGGATTTCTGTTAATTCAGCACGCACTAACAAACATGTGTGACATTGTGTCAATGCGATAGACTTTTTTATTTCGAAAATTCCGTATGCTTTGGCAATATTCACGCTGGGTGCATCGAAAGCGAATGTTGACAGTCCAGTGATTGCAAAATTAGGTTGCTGACGTGCTTGGAGAGGCTGTTCCAAAATGAGGCGGAAGAAAGTAAAAGCGAATATAGTTTTAGTTTAACATTTACTTCGAAACAGTTTTCAGTGAAGTAACGGGGTTAATATAAACGGAAAGTATATAAACAATATTAGGTATGCAGACGACAGTTTTGTCGTAGCAAATGATCTACCTGCTCCCCAACACATGAAAGTCCATTTAGTCCAGCGCAGTGAAGAGTTTGTCTTGTTCGTTAACACTTCCAAGAACAAAATTGTAGTCTTCTCTTAGAGAAGAATTCAAGCAACCTTGCCAATAAAAAGAAATAATATTGAATAAGTGACCTCCTTGAAGTACACTGTTAAGACAAAAAGAGATCCACCACGAAGGAATTATCTTAATGGGGCGGGAATCGGCAGATGTTAAATAAATGTACAGACAAACAAATGATAACAATTCAGAAAAAATAGATGATTTATTCAAGAAAATTTGTATCACAGATTGAGAAGTCAATAACGCTTTGGTCCACCTATGGCCATAATGTAAGCCCTTATTCGGCTTAGCATTGATTGACAGATTTGTTTGATGACACTGAAGAATATCGCGCCACGTTTTCTCCAGTTGGCCTCCAGTGTAATTGTCTTCAGTGATGGTAACCACTTCCAACTGAGCCCCGATGTTCAGCGAAGACGTGTCTGGAGAAGCCCGGAGAGTGGTGGGGTACCAGCCTGCACGTCGCCTGCCATACTGCCCGACATCTAGAAGTGATGGTCCGGGGTGCCATTTCTTTTCAAAGCAGCACCACTTTGGTTGAAATCTGCGGCACTCTTAACACCATAACGGCAAGTAGTATCGTGATAAGGCCTTCAGCCGTTACTGTAGCTTGTTACAGTTTTTGATTGTTTAAGAAGAAAACATCTTGTTAAAGTGTAACTGCCTTCCTCACTTGTAATTCAGGACTTCAGCTGTTGAGTATTTTGAAGTTGCTTGTGGCCGTCAGCCGACAAGAATTTTCAATTCTTTCTTAGTAAGGCCTTCAGCCTCAGTGTAGTAAAATATTTTAAAATGATTGTTGAAAGTTATTTCTTTAAATAAAGTGTATGTGTTTACTGTAGCCAACGGTAGCTGATTACGGCCCCATCCACAATCGTTTCCTTATCCTGCCTCTCCCTGACTACCGGATTACAGTGATGTTAATCCTGCTGCAACCAGACGGTTCCCAATGGTCCCTGATGACACAGCAGCTCCAACACGTTGCCGGATTTCGTCCCCGATAATTTTCGGTAGGTCACCATTAATTGCACAATCCATCGACCCTGCTGTGCGTCCGTCCTACTCCGACGCCCATAACCTGGTCTTAACGTTTAGAAATGTTCCACAGACCAGTGCTGAAAGTAGCGGCACAAAACCGATAAACTGTGCTCCTTACGTGCGGCAACCCAACGATACGTCCATAGAGTACGTCGCAGGCTAACAGTGCGACCCCATTCAAATTGCTGAAGATATTCAGCAGGAGCACGTACTCGTCAGTGGGGCGTGGTTGCGACCTGGAATGACCGTTACAGAAATTATCCACCTCTGAACTCAGTGCTGTTATTGCCTGCAGAATCGGACCAATTAGTATCACAGACAGGCCTCCTGAGCGTCGTCTGATCGTCGATGACCGTGAAACATGAACCACTAACCACTGAATCCCTCAGTATGCACATATTGTACACTGGTTCCAGTGAAGACAGTCCTTGAGTGTGTTGCGTTTTTTGCCGCAAGTGTAAAATTTCTTGAATTTATCCGTCTCGTTACATACCCATCTTCATACTTGTAATTAAGAGGGTTGTTTTTTTAAGTAAGGGCCGTTCGCGTGTATAGTCCCGTAGTTCGCGCGGACGCCGCAACAAGCCATCGCGCCACTTGCCGGCATCCTTCCCGTTCAAACTGACGCAAGTTGCAGCTCTGTAGCTGACGTGTACGCATAGCTGTTCTACTTTATAATCTTTACGATTATTGAATCGCCCGCCGCGTGTGAGATACGGTCAGTGATACGTTTTTTGACCGCGAGAAGCCTATCAGCTGCAGAAATTCATCGACAGTTAACAGAAGTTTATGGCTTGAATGCAATGAGTGAAGGTAAAGTGCGTCAGTGGGTTAGAGAGTTTAAAAATGGCCATCAAAACGTCCATGACGAAGAACGCTCAGGCCGGCCCTCTGTGATCACTGATGATTTGGTGGCTGCAGTCGAAACAAAGATTCGTGGGGACAGAAGATTCACAATTTCCACTCTTTCTTTGGAATTTCCACAAGTTTCAAGGTCGGTTTTGTACAAAATTGTGTCTGAAAACCTAAACTTTAAGAAACTGTGTGGGTACCCAGACTCCTCACAGAGGACCACACAGGGAAGAGATTTGCCACTTCATTGGACTTTTTGATTCGTTACGAGGAAGAAGGGGATGGCATGTTGAGTCAAATTGTCACTGGAGATGAAACATGCGACAATCGATGGAATGACGACACACAACCTCACCCGTCAAGGTCAAAGCCAAACAGACGCTGTCAAAGCGCAAGATTATGACAACTGTGTTCTGGGAACGGCGCGGTGTTTTGCTAGTGGACTTTATGCCACGAGGAACGACAATCAACTCAGATGCCTACTGTGCAACTCTAAAGAAGCTCCGTAGAGCAATTCAAAACAAAAGGCGCGGCATGCTGACAAAAGGAGTTTTGCTCCTGCACGATAACACTAGGCCTCACACCTCTCAAAAGACTCGGGATTTGATTGATTCTTTTGGCTGGGAAGTTTTGGACCGTGCACCATACAGCCCCGACCTTGCTCCTAGCGATTTTCACCTTTTCCGGTACCTGAAACACCATCTTGGCGGGCAGCGCTTCAATGACGACGATGAAGTGAAAGCGGCCGTAAACTCTTGGCTGTCGGAGCAGGCGGCCGAATTCTTTGAAGAGGGAATTAAAAACTTAGTTGTACGGTATGACAAGTGCTTAAATAAACAAGGCAACTATGTAGAATAATAGGTAAAAGTGTGTAGAATCAGAAAATAAAAGTTTTTTTAGAAAAGTATTTGTATCTTTTTTTAAAAATAAAAACGGCCCTTACTTAAAAAACAACCCTCGTAGTTTCTCAGCTAATTTCGTGTAACTCAAGTTTTCGCGTTTCAGGTCCATTTTAGAAATTTTTTTCAGCATTATCAAAATTTACTCGAAGTCAGAACCAGTTCCTGCAACTTAATACGTTGTGGCGGCATGGTTTTCATGGTCTGATCCCTCAGCGCCTGACACCAGCATATGTTCAACTTACTTTTCACCACTTACCTTAAAACAACATTCTGAAGCAGTCAGTCCAGGAGAACTAAATACCCCAATATAGATAATAGTTGCAATATCAATTAAATAAATCATCCATAACTAATGAAATACTTTGCCGAGTCCATATCACTAATCTATGAATCAGAGTAGATTTTTAACAAGCTGCGGGTCTGTGGAGTATCGTCTCAGTTGTGCGACTGGATTCGTGATTTCCGGTCAGGAAGGTCGCAGTTCGTAGTAATAGACGCCAAATCATCGAGTAAAACTGAAGTGATATCAGGTGTTCCCCAGGGAAGCGTCCTGGGACCTCTGCTGTTCCTGATCTATATAAATGACCTGGGTGACAATCTGAGCAGTTGTCTTAGGTTGTTCGCAGATGACGCTGTAATTTACCGTCTAGTAAGGTCATCCGAAGACCAGTATCAGTTGCTAAGCGATTTATATAAGATTGCTGTACGGTGTGGCAGGTGACAGTTAACGCTAAATAACGAAAAATGTGAGGTGATCCACGTGAGTTCCAAAAGAAATGCCTTGGAATTCGATTACTCGATAAATAGTACAATTCTCAAGGCTGTCAATTAAACTAAGTACCTGGGTGTTAAAATTACGAACAACTTCAGTTGGAAAGACCACATAGATAATATTGTGGGGAAGGCGAGCCAAAGGTTACGTTTCATTGGCAGGACACTTAGAAGATCCAACAAGTCCACTAAAGAGACAGCTTATACTACACTAGAATACTCTGTTAGAATACTGCTGCGCGCGCTGCAGTCCGGAACCGCGGGACTGCTACGGCCGCAGGTTCGAATCCTGCCTCGGGCATGGGTGTGTGTGATGTCCTTAGGTTAGTTAGGTTTAAGTAGTTCTAAGTTCTAGGGGACTTATGACCTAAGATGTTGAGTCCCATAGTGCTCAGAGCCATTTTGAACTGCTGCGCGGTGTGGGATCCTTACCAGGTGGGATTGCCGGTGGAAATCGAAAGGGTGCAAAAAAGGGCAGCTCGTTTTGTATTATCACGTAGTAGGGGAGAGAGTGTGGCAGATATGATACGCGAGTTGGGATGGAAGTCATTAAAGCAAAGACGTTTTTCGTCGCGGCGAGATCTATTTACGAAATTTCAGTCACAAACTTTCTCTTCCGAATGCGAAAATATTTTGTTGAGCCCAACCTACATAGGTAGGAATGATCATCAAAATAAAATAAGAGAAAACAGAGCTCGAACAGAAAGGTTTAGGTGTTCGTTTTTCCCGCGCGCAGTTCGCGAGTGGAATGGTAGAGAGATAGTATGATTGTGGTTCGATGAACTCCCTGCCAAGCACTTAAAAGTGAATTGCAGAGTAATCATCTAGATGTAGATGTCTCAATCATTGCAGTGATTTTCCTTTTTGTATTGTTTCGGTCCTTACGTGCTCATGTCAGCCCGGTTCAATCAATATACGCAGTTCGTCGTAAACGTTCCGAGACTGATTTATTTTGAACTAATAACTGAAAACAACAGAATACTTGCATTTGACCAGTGATTTGTAGGCAGACAGTGTTCAGTAGTTGACGTGTGGCCAATTGTCTCAACATTTTTGTGTCACAAATCCCACACGAGAAACACGTCTAAATCAAGTGTTCGAGAAATTCCCCAGAATATTTCGACGAAGAGAGAAGTGTGTGCACAGTTTGTCCCGAGCACCTTGAAAATGCCTCTGAGCACTATGGGACTTAACATGTGAGGTCATCAATCCCCTGGAACTCACAACTACTTAAACCTAAGTGACCTAAGGACATCACACACGTCGATTCCCGAGGCAGGATTCGAACCTGCGACCGTAGAGGTCTCGCGGTTCCAGACTGAAGCACCGCTCGACCACAACGGCCGGCCGCGCACCTTCACTCCACAACAAATACCATGACGCGTGAGCGCCCGTCGCGAAATGACTGAAACGAAACCATGGACCATTCTATTACAGAAAAAAGTATTACGAGTGACGACACATGATATTATCAACAGGATCCTGTGGGACACATATGCTTGTGTATTGTGTATTTAACCAGGGACCTAGAAACGACGCATAGTCTCATACCAGACGGTTGTACCCCAAATGTTTGCGAGGTAGAGTAACTATGGTGTATGTGGAGACAGTGTTTGCGAAGCAATCGCCGACAATGTAACTGGGTGCAGTAAGGGGAACCAGTTCGCATTCGCCGAGGCAGAAGGTAAACCGCCTAAAACCCATCCACAGGCTGGCCGGTACACCCGACATCGACACTAATCCGCCGGGCAGATTTGAGCAGGAGACCGGCATGCCTTCCCGCAGCGCGTTACACCGCGCGGCTAGTCGGGCGGGCACATATGCTTACTCTAGCGACTAACAGAACAATGGTGAGGCATGAACGAAGGAGTGTACTCCTGAGTTTGTCACGGTCCTTCCGCACTAATTCAAAAAAGGAAGGAAGACTGGGTTAAGTTCCATAGACGTCGAGGTTACTAAACACGGAGCACAAGCTCGGACTGCGTCAAGGATGAGGTAGCAAATCGGCTATGCCCTTTCAAAGAAGCCATCCCGTCATTTGCCTGGAGCGATTTAGGGAAATCACAGAAAACCTAAATCTGGATGTCTGGAGGCGGGTTTCGACCATCTTCCTCCATTAGGCTAATCACTGCACCACCGCACTCGGTCCGCTATCTCGACAGAGGCGCTATGTGTCGTGTTAGGTGTCTTTCCAATCGATATAACGAGCAGATATCAGGCCGCATGCTACTGGTTTAACGGGGGAAGACGTGATAAGATCACTGAAATAACAAGGGAAGACTTCGAGCACAAACGTCGACTAAACATTGGTGGTCGGATGTCTGGCTGTCGGAGTGGGACCAAAGTGACCAAGGCCCTAAGGCGTGCAACATTTTCTCGAACATCAGTGGACGGTTGCGGAAGTATCGTGCCGATCCCGGCCGCAGCATGGTTCATTTCGTGACTGGCCCATATTCAGTGCACCTACAGCGCTTCTCACTTTCTCTGGACGGCACCTGCCAATGCGGTGAACATGGATCCCCTGAATACATCGTCTCCACTGTGAGTGGTACTTTTCTGATGAACTTACAGACAGTTTTATTAAATATATTGTGTGAAACAGAATGCAGTGGGGAGGAGTGTTGTAATAACTGTGGAGCGAGAGAGGTATCGATAGTTGTTGGGTCGAACAGCGACGCAGATGACGCGTAAGCATGGCGGTACGGAAGCAAGTACTGTGTGTAGTAATGGCGTGCGTTTAACGCTATATTAATACCGGACATTGTTGTGTTAGACCGGTTTGGAATTTGACTTTATGATGGATATTCTAAACGAACTGCACAATAACCCTGAAAGAGTGGTTCAGTGTGGGGCGTCGGAGGGGTGAAGTGGACTGAGATGGTCGTCGTGGGGTTGTGGACCACTGCGGCTGCGGCGGGGAAGGAACCTCTCCGTCGTTTCTAGCCCCCCCCCCCCCAGTTAACATACAATACAATAATGTTATTATTTAGCAAATTAGCTTCAGAGTCTTTTACTGTTGTCCACTTTCAAAGGATTTTACTATCAGGATTTTAACAGGATAGGAAAACTTCTCATATAGAGGTGTGCATTTGAAGTTTCCGGAAGTAAAACCGGTTCTTGGGGTTTACACAATATTAATTTACTTCATGCACTTCTTTTCTTTAACCATTTTCTGATTACTAATTCAGGGTCATAATAAAACTCCAGGAACCGTTTTGTTTTCTTCAACTCTCCGTCCAGTTGTACATCTTTGATGACGTGTGCTCTTTCCCTTCACTTACACCTGTTTTCACTCGATTTTTACACAAAGATACGCTTTATTATTGTCGCCGTTTCGTTGTTCATCATTATTTTCTTTCAGCTCAAGGTGGCGCTAATTTTGGTTGTTTGGTGTCTCCTGGGGGAATATGTATAGAGAGAGAGAGTGAGAGAGAGAGAGAGAGAGAGAGGGAGAAGGGACTATACTTGATTCCTTTTATTCACTTAAAAAATCGCCAGTATTCTGGAATAAAACTTATCTATTTTGGTTTGTCTCTATATCTAAAAACAGTTATACCAGAAAATACTGAAATGTGATTTTCGCCTGATTAACTTAAAGATGTGTTACGACCCGTGTCTCTACCCTTCATTCGATTCCTGAGAAATCCTACATTTCAGCAGGATAATGCACGATCGCATGTTGCAGGTCCTGTACGGGCCTTTCTGGATACAGAAAGTGTTCGACTGCTGCTCTGGCCAGCACATTCTCTAGATCTCTCAACAATGGAAACCGTCTGGTCATTGGTGGTCGAGCAACAGGCTCGTCACAATACGCCAGTCACTACTCTTGATGAACTGTGGTACCGTGTTGAAGCTGCATGGGCAGCTGTACCTGTACACGCCATCCAAGCTCTGTTTGACTTAATGCCCAGGCGTATGAAGGTTCTGGGTACTGATTTCTCAGGATCTATGCACCCTAATTGCGTGAAAATGTAATCACATGTCAGTTCTAGTTTTATCCAATGAATACCCGTTTATCATCTTCATTTCTTCTTGGTGTAGCAATTTTAATGGCCACTAGTGTATTTGTCCAATGAATGCAAGTTTGTCATCTGCACTTTTTCTTGGTGTAGCAATTTTAATGGCGAGTACTGTATATTTACGATATGTTACGTCAAGTCATAACACGTTACCACAGGAAAATGAAGGAAGTGATACATCAGCACGTGAATAACAAAACAAGATTAACGTAACGTATCTTGTGTATTGCACAGACTGTTCAAACCCATGGGTATGCGTAAGATGAAGGTGACGCCCTTCATATATCATGTGAACACGAGCTTGTGCATTCGACGCAATACGCAATTACATAAACCTGGTTTTATCACTGACATGCCAATCTGAGGACAGTGGTCTGAACAACATTGCATGAGTATTTACGTCATTTGCAGATTAATAACTGTAGCTATTATGGGTAGTGTGTTTTTAGGTTGGTTAGTACCTCCAAGTACATGTGGCAAGAGCAAGCAACTAATACTTATTCTCAAATAGGTAGCAGGTCAGGTGTTGAAGCGTGGATGCGTGGACCCAAAACGGTGAATCTAAACTGAAAGGCGTAGTCCACTTTTTGGTGTAGTACGACTGTACAGAAAATATCAAATCGTAAAGTTTGTGTCGTTTGTGGGAAGACTTTTCGATGCAGAGAAAACATAAATAACACACTGATGTGTGTACATATTAAGGTACCACATATAAAAATATCTACTCTTGGCACCCGTTGCACCCTGTAATGTACGTAGATGAAGGAGACAAAAGTCATAGGAGACCTCCAAATACCTTATTTCTCCTTCTTTTGAACGGAGTAGCGCAGCATCTCGACGTGGTATGGACTTCGCAAGTCGATGGAAGACCCCTGCAGAGATATGGAGCTATGCTGCCCCTACAGCCGTGCTTAATTTGAAAGTCTTTGCAGGATTTTGTGCATGAACTGACCTCTTGATTATGTCCCATAAATGTTCGACGGTAATCATGTCGGGCGATGTGGTGACCAAATCATTCTCACGAATTGTCCAGAATATTCTTCAAACTGTTGTCCAATAACCGTGGCACAGTGAGATGGCACTTTGTCATGCATAAAACGTCCATCGTTGTTTGGGAACATGAGGTCCATGACTGGCTGCAGATTGCCTCCAAGTATCCTAACGTAATTGAGGACCCTTTTAATTCCAAGTAACACAGCCCACACCACTGTTTAGCCAACGTCAGCTGGCAAGTGGCTTCTTGACAACTTGGGTTCATAGCTTCGTGGGGTCTGAGCCAAATTCGAAACCTACCATCAGTTCTTACCTACTGAAATTGGGACTCATTCGACCAGGCCATGGCCTTCCAGATGTCTAGGGTCCAACTGATAGGGTCATGAGCCTAGGAGAGGTCCTGCAGGCGATGTCGTGCTATTAGCACGGGCACCCGAGTCGATCGTCTGCTGCCATAGCCCATTAACACCAATTATAGCTGCGCTATCCTAACGGATACTTTATCGCATGGTCCACATAGATTTCACCCAGTATTATTTGTACGTCAGCACTGACAACTGTCCGCAGCTCGTAGTCTCGCGGTAGCATTCTATCTTCCCGCGCACGGAGTCCCGGGTTCGATTCCCACCGCGGTCAGGGATTTTTCCTGCCTCGAGATGACTGGGTGTTGTGTCGTCTTCATCTTCATCATTCATCCCTATTATTGTCGGAGGAAGGCAACGGCAAACCACCTCCACTATGGCCTTGCCTAGTATGTGAGCACTATGGGACTTAACATCTGAGGTCATCAGCCCCCTAGAACTTAGAACTACTGAAACCTAACTAACGTAAGGACATCACACACATTCATGCCCCAGGCAGGATTCGAACCTGCGACCGTAGCGGTGGCGCGGTTCCAGACTGTAGCAGCTAGAACCTCTCAGCCACACCGGCCAGCCAAGGCATCGTCCCATACGCTCTTCAGAGTATGGGACCTCATCATCATCACTGACAACTATGTGCAAACGCCGCTGCTCTCGGTCGTTAAGTGAATGCCTTCAGCCATTGCATTGTCTGTGGTGAGAGGTTATGCCTTGTAAGGCGTCAGGCAAACCCAACACCTTCCATGTAAACCCTGACATGATAAGCAAATACAGTAGTATGTTACATAGCTCCGAATAAATCGTGACATTAAATTAACCAAAGTAATACGAGTAACGAGTAAGCAAATGGAATACCACAGACTAATACAGGAATGCCTAAACGCATGTCATACCTTCCCACCGTGTGACAGACGCAGTTCCGAGGGGAGAAACGAGAACAGAAGCGGAGAGCAGAACCGTGTTAAGCTAGAAGGCCCTACGATAAGGGACGGACACCCACGTCGCCATTTAAGCGCCAGGAACATCCTCCAGCCCATGTTAAAAGGTAGAGCCCTCCAGAAGAACAGTATAGATCTTACGATAACACTAAAAGGGCCACACCAGCCGCAAGTTTTAGCGTGAGACTTTTTCACGTCTCTGTTACGTTGCAAACGTTGAAAACATTGCCGCACCACGAAAAGTAACCGCCAGGACCACCCCCCAGTCCATGTTAAAAGATAGAGCCATCCAGAAGAACAGTATAGATCTTACGATAACACTAAAAGGGCCACACCAGCTGCATGTTTTAGCGTGAGACTTTTTCGCGTCTCTGTTACGTTGCAAACTTTAAAAACATTGCCCCACCACGAAAAGTATAACGTTTCTCATTGGATAGACAGAATTTTTGTAGGCAGAGCTTAAGGTTAACATTGAGACCCTGATTGGTCAGATGAAAAAACAGCCAGATTTTTTTAAAAACTAACTTTGGTAAATTGTAGTAAGGAGAAGTTAGGAGAGAGTTGCTTCCGAGTCGGCGAGGTGCGTGGAGCTGTGCCGACCGACGCCCCCTGACACTGCCTAACCAACGACAAGGTAATGAACGCACGCGATGCCGCATAACAGCGCATAAAGCTTCACTCAGAACTGCGGAAGTCTCATCTGCTACACCCCCGTTTTGCGTAATACTAGTGTCGATCGTCAATTAAAGCTCATGGTATTCACATTTGCTACGTAAGCTAAAATCTGAAACGCGATGATTTTTCTGTTATATAATTATTGAGAAGCCACATCAGCCACTGTAATTTACGACAAGTTAGAAAAGTAATCAAAGATAATTGAGGGTCACTGTAGACCATTTTGATGGTTTTCTCTTTTGTGAATCTTAATTTATACCTAGATTATAGATGCGATATGGCATAGGTCATCCTTCGATCCATTGTAGAACTTGGAAACCCATTCAGGAAATATTCGTTCACATTTTTGTTGAACGCAGTTGGTTTTTATCATCCTGTACTAAAACATTTCCTTTTATCAATAGTGCAATTTATAAACAATGTTTTCTGAGTAGAATAAAATTTCCAGTGGTAAACTTAACTGCTTTTTCGACGTTATTTTAGCAGCTAACTAAAAATAGGAAAGCCCTGAACCTCTTCCACTAAATTTAGTTAGTATTAAGATTCTTTTACAGGGAGTGCAGTGGAGCTGACGCTGAAATCATTAAGTATTTGGTTATATCATCGCTAGTCTCACTGAACTCTTCTGAACTCTACATGTCACGTGTGGTCTGGCGTCTCCTTACCAGCAACAGGTCCCAGGTTCAAACTAGTCAATCCCTAAAAAACACGCTCAGAGCGTCGTTGCGCGAAAGTGGTAGGGAGACACGACATAGAACAACAGACACCACGCAGAATGTTAGAGCCTGAAATTTGGTATTCTCGGCACACTCTTGACACTGATACCGCAACATTGGTTTCTCAAACGAATTGCAAAATGGAATGTCCCACGCATCTAGCTCCAACTACCATTCCACTGTTATTACTCTGTCTTGTGGAAACCTTTTTACTTGAATCACCTGTGTGCAAATAACGGCTCCGTCAACGCACTGAACTTTTGTACGTTGTACTCATCATACTACTACCAACTCTATATGTGCATATCGCTATGCCACGACTTTTGTCACCCCAGTGTAATTAGCGATCTTGGTTGTTGAATGTCACCTCAGTGTAATTAGCGATGTTGTTTGTTCAATGGCACCCCAGTGTAATAAGCGTTCTTGATTGTTGAAAGTCACCCCAGTGTAATTAGCGATGATGGTTGTTGTATGTCACCTCAGTGCACTTAGCGATCTTGGTTGTTAAATTTCACCCCAGTGTAATTAGCGATCTTGGTTGTTAAATTTCACCCCAGTGTAATTAGCGATCTTGGTTGTTGAATGTCGCCCCAGTGTAATTTAGCTCCGTCAAAGCACTGAACTTTTGTACGTTGTACTCATCATACTACTGCCACCTGTATATGTGCATATCGCTATGCCACGACTTTTGTCACCCCAGTGGAATTAGCGATCTTGGTTGTTGAATGTCACCTCAGTGTAATTAGCGATGTTGTTTGTTCAATGGCAACCCAGTGTAACTAGCGATCTTGTTTCTTCAATGTCACCCCAGTGTAATTAGCGATCTTGGTTGTTGAAAGTCACCCCAGTGTAATTAGCGATGATGGTTGTTGTAAGTCACCTCAGTGAAATTAGCGATCTTGTTTGTTAAATTTCACCCCAGTGTAATTAGCGATCTTGGTTGTTGAATGTCACCCCAGTGTAATTTAGCTCCGTCAAAGCACTGAACTTTTGTACATTGTACTCATCATACTACTACCAACTCTATATGTGCATATCGCTATGCCACGACTTTTGTCACCCCAGTGTAATTAGCGATCTTGGTTGTTGAATGTCACCTCAGTGTAATTAGCGATGTTGTTTGTTCAATGGCACCCCAGTGTAACTAGCGATCTTGTTTCTTCAATGTCACCCCAGTGTAATTAGCGATCTTGGTTGTTGAAAGTCACCCCAGTGTAATTAGCGATGATGGTTGTTGTAAGTCACCTCAGTGAAATTAGCGATCTTGTTTGTTAAATTTCACCCCAGTGTAATTAGCGATCTTGGTTGTTGAATGTCACCCCAGTGTAATTTAGCTCCGTCAAAGCACTGAACTTTTGTACATTGTACTCATCATACTACTACCAACTCTATATGTGCATATCGCTATGCCACGACTTTTGTCACCCCAGTGTAATTAGCGATCTTGGTTGTTGAATGTCACCTCAGTGTAATTAGCGATGTTGTTTGTTCAATGGCAACCCAGTGTAACTAGCGATCTTGTTTCTTCAATGTCACCCCAGTGTAATTAGCGATCTTGGTTGTTGAAAGTCACCCCAGTGTAATTAGCGATGATGGTTGTTGTAAGTCACCTCAGTGAAATTAGCGATCTTGTTTGTTAAATTTCACCCCAGTGTAATTAGCGATCTTGGTTGTTGAATGTCACCCCAGTGTAATTTAGCTCCGTCAAAGCACTGAACTTTTGTACGTTGTACTCATCATACTACTACCAACTCTATATGTGCATATCGCTATGCCACGACTTTTGTCACCCCAGTGTAATTAGCGATCTTGGTTGTTGAATGTCACCTCAGTGTAATTAGCGATGTTGTTTGTTCAATGGCACCCCAGTGTAACTAGCGATCTTGTTTCTTCAATGTCACCCCAGTGTAATTAGCGATCTTGGTTGTTGAAAGTCACCCCAGTGTAATTAGCGATGATGGTTGTTGTAAGTCACCTCAGTGAAATTAGCGATCTTGTTTGTTAAATTTCACCCCAGTGTAATTAGCGATCTTGGTTGTTGAATGTCACCCCAGTGTAATTTAGCTCCGTCAAAGCACTGAACTTTTGTACATTGTACTCATCATACTACTACCAACTCTATATGTGCATATCGCTATGCCACGACTTTTGTCACCCCAGTGTAATTAGCGATCTTGGTTGTTGAATGTCACCTCAGTGTAATTAGCGATGTTGTTTGTTCAATGGCACCCCAGTGTAACTAGCGATCTTGTTTCTTCAATGTCACCCCAGTGTAATTAGCGATCTTGGTTGTTGAAAGTCACCCCAGTGTAATTAGCGATGATGGTTGTTGTAAGTCACCTCAGTGAAATTAGCGATCTTGTTTGTTAAATTTCACCCCAGTGTAATTAGCGATCTTGGTTGTTGAATGTCACCCCAGTGTAATTTAGCTCCGTCAAAGCACTGAACTTTTGTACATTGTACTCATCATACTACTACCAACTCTATATGTGCATATCGCTATGCCACGACTTTTGTCACCCCAGTGTAATTAGCGATCTTGGTTGTTGAATGTCACCTCAGTGTAATTAGCGATGTTGTTTGTTCAATGGCACCCCAGTGTAACTAGCGATCTTGTTTCTTCAATGTCACCCCAGTGTAATTAGCGATCTTGGTTGTTGAAAGTCACCCCAGTGTAATTAGCGATGATGGTTGTTGTAAGTCACCTCAGTGAAATTAGCGATCTTGTTTGTTAAATTTCTCCCCAGTGTAATTAGCGATCTTGGTTGTTGAATGTCACCCCAGTGTAATTTAGCTCCGTCAAAGCACTGAACTTTTGTACATTGTACTCATCATACTACTACCAACTCTATATGTGCATATCGCTATGCCACGACTTTTGTCACCCCAGTGTAATTAGCGATCTTGGTTGTTGAATGTCACCTCAGTGTAATTAGCGATGTTGTTTGTTCAATGGCACCCCAGTGTAACTAGCGATCTTGTTTCTTCAATGTCACCCCAGTGTAATTAGCGATCTTGGTTGTTGAAAGTCACCCCAGTGTAATTAGCGATGATGGTTGTTGTAAGTCACCTCAGTGAAATTAGCGATCTTGTTTGTTAAATTTCACCCCAGTGTAATTAGCGATCTTGGTTGTTGAATGTCACCCCAGTGTAATTTAGCTCCGTCAAAGCACTGAACTTTTGTACGTTGTACTCATCATACTACTACCAACTCTATATGTGCATATCGCTATGCCACGACTTTTGTCACCCCAGTGTAATTAGCGATCTTGGTTGTTGAATGTCACCTCAGTGTAATTAGCGATGTTGTTTGTTCAATGGCACCCCAGTGTAACTAGCGATCTTGTTTCTTCAATGTCACCCCAGTGTAATTAGCGATCTTGGTTGTTGAAAGTCACCCCAGTGTAATTAGCGATGATGGTTGTTGTAAGTCACCTCAGTGAAATTAGCGATCTTGTTTGTTAAATTTCACCCCAGTGTAATTAGCGATCTTGGTTGTTGAATGTCACCCCAGTGTAATTTAGCTCCGTCAAAGCACTGAACTTTTGTACATTGTACTCATCATACTACTACCAACTCTATATGTGCATATCGCTATGCCACGACTTTTGTCACCCCAGTGTAATTAGCGATCTTGGTTGTTGAATGTCACCTCAGTGTAATTAGCGATGTTGTTTGTTCAATGGCACCCCAGTGTAACTAGCGATCTTGTTTCTTCAATGTCACCCCAGTGTAATTAGCGATCTTGGTTGTTGAAAGTCACCCCAGTGTAATTAGCGATGATGGTTGTTGTAAGTCACCTCAGTGAAATTAGCGATCTTGTTTGTTAAATTTCACCCCAGTGTAATTAGCGATCTTGGTTGTTGAATGTCACCCCAGTGTAATTTAGCTCCGTCAAAGCACTGAACTTTTGTACATTGTACTCATCATACTACTACCAACTCTATATGTGCATATCGCTATGCCACGACTTTTGTCACCCCAGTGTAATTAGCGATCTTGGTTGTTGAATGTCACCTCAGTGTAATTAGCGATGTTGTTTGTTCAATGGCACCCCAGTGTAACTAGCGATCTTGTTTCTTCAATGTCACCCCAGTGTAATTAGCGATCTTGGTTGTTGAAAGTCACCCCAGTGTAATTAGCGATGATGGTTGTTGTAAGTCACCTCAGTGAAATTAGCGATCTTGTTTGTTAAATTTCTCCCCAGTGTAATTAGCGATCTTGGTTGTTGAATGTCACCCCAGTGTAATTTAGCTCCGTCAAAGCACTGAACTTTTGTACATTGTACTCATCATACTACTACCAACTCTATATGTGCATATCGCTATGCCACGACTTTTGTCACCCCAGTGTAATTAGCGATCTTGGTTGTTGAATGTCACCTCAGTGTAATTAGCGATGTTGTTTGTTCAATGGCACCCCAGTGTAACTAGCGATCTTGTTTCTTCAATGTCACCCCAGTGTAATTAGCGATCTTGGTTGTTGAAAGTCACCCCAGTGTAATTAGCGATGATGGTTGTTGTAAGTCACCTCAGTGTAATTAGCGATCTTGTTTGTTAAATGTCACCCCATTGTAATTAGCGATCTTGGTTGTTGAATGTGACCTCAGTGTAATTAGCGATCTTGGTTGTTGAAAGTCACCCCAGTGTAATTAGCGATCTTGGTTGTTCAATGTCACCCAAGTGTAATTATCGATCTTGGTTGTTGAATGCCACCTCAGCGTAATTAGCGATCTTGGTTGTTGTATGTCTCCTCAGTGTAATTAGCGATCTTAGTTTTTGTATGTCACCCCAGTGTAATTAGCGATCTTCTTTTTTGTATGTCACCTCAGTGTAATTAGCGATTTTGGTCGTTGAAAGTCACTCCAGTGTAATTAGCGATCTTGGTTGTTGAATGGCACCTCAGTGTAGTTAGCGATCTTGGTTGTTGAACTTCTTACTTCCGTACTTCACTTTATCAGTGGGCTGCGACGTTCTGTTTTGGGTCTTATGGTGGAGAGCAGTGGTATTGTGGCACAGGGTTTTCAATATTTTTCAGGACACGTTCCGGCAAAAACAAAGTAAAATTAAAAAAGATGTAGCTTTATTTTTTCATACTGCCTACCCCTCGCAAACAAGCATTGTTGAGCAGTAGCAAAGACGAATCTGAAATACCTTAGGTAACTTTACGTCTACTTCGGCGACTACGGGCACACCAAAGTAGAATTTCAAGGCTGATGCGGAGCTGCGTAATTGCTTAATCCGGTGCGTGGTTCTGTGATGGGCGTCCGGAGCTACGAAGTGCCGAGGCTCGGCTCTGATTGCGTGACGTAGAACAGTTCAGCGCGTCGGGCAGCGGGAGCGGTTAATTAGAGGCCTCGAGACGGGCGCGCCTGATCGCGGGACATTAATTCGCCCGCGAGTGGCCTCTGCCGGCAATCTCAGCACAACTCAGAGGGCGCAGCAATCTCAGAGCACTCGGCGCGTTTCCTGCCTCGCCGAGTTTAGCTCGCCGCTGCGTCCAGACGTCAGGTGACCTACATTCCCAGTGTTGCTCGCCAACTTCCTAATTGCTTTCCGCCAATCAGTGCGGTTATTTCCAGGTGCGGAAATTCTGAGACCTGCGTGGAAGGAGGAACTGTATCATGACTGGCGTTCTAAGAAGAAAGGAAGAGAAAAAATCAATATGAATAGCCTCCGGTGAACGATTTACTCCCTGGATTGCTAATACTAGATTTACACAGCCTTAACGAAGATTGTTGGGCTGGTGCATAATTTAATAACATTTTTCCATAAGTTTAATAAACACGACCGCTATACATAACAGAGACTTAAGTCATCAGTAATATAATATCCTTCACTATTTACAACCCTAAAGCACGACTCACGCCCGTAGCTCAGATGGATCAGGAACACATTGCCCCCTTACGCGTCAGTGATACTGTCAGCTGCTTGGGCGTAGATTTCATGAACGACATGCGACGCGCGACGACGCTCAATTATCGACGCCTTCTTAAGCAAATTAGGGCCGGAATTGCAAATCAGCGCTTGCGATCCCTCAACATCGTTCAGCGGGCGTATTATGCCAATGTATACCTTGCGTCCCGCATACCGCATGTCGCCCAAACGCTACCCATTCCGAAACCCTTGGCTCGTAGCATTATGGCAGCGCTGGGATACTTCGTCACCGCTGATTTGTTACTGACGATCAGATACGTATCTCTTACCCTCCCCAGTGAAAAAGGTGGTCTCGGCCTAGTTAACGTCCATGATAGGGCCATTGCCCTCTATGTTAGCTCACATTTATGTCTGCTGCGCCGTTGTCCTATGAGCCTCACGAGTCTGCTTTTGACGGCGCTACGACCTGCTTCACTAAGAGCGCCGGTGCCACTACAGGACATCCCAGCGCCCCTCTTTTATATAGGACGTTTCTCTTTAGAACAAAGTTATTGCAGTGTCGCGCTCACGACACCACGAATGGCCACAACTCGACGCCTATATCATGACATGCTGCAACGCCGCCCCCAAAATGTGGTCGAACTAAAATATCCTGACGAACGGTGGCGCGTGGTGTGGAAGACTGTACACGATGCCGTGCTTGATTCCGATGTTGTTTCCCAATGGTACGTAGTCGTTAATGGGAAGCTGGTGACCCAAGAACGTCTCTACAACATCCACATGGCAGAATCTCCCAATTGTGTGGGTTGTAATGCAGTAGATTCTGACGAGCACCGCCTCAGCTGTGGAGAGGCGGAACCGGGTTGGCACCTAGTGCGGCAGATGCTGGCTTAACTCTTGCGAGTTAGGCCGGGGCATATATCTGCACGCACGTTATTGTTTCCGAATGAGACATTTTACCCCAAGACTCGAACCAACTCCGTCGCCTGGATACGCGGACATGCGGTCCATTACCTCTGTAGTGACGGACACAAGAATTTACTTGACTTCTGGCTCTATTTGCAAGAAAGGAATCATGCTATTTCCGGGCATACCAGATATCAACAGTGCTTCGCAAACTACCTATGGAGTGCCTTTCACAGCCCGCCGTGTAGTTGGAATGTTCCAGGCACTGGAAGATGAGGTCAGAACGAACTGCAAACGATCATATATTGAACAATCTTTATCAGTGGGCGCAGCCGTTGGGAAGCCTAAGTACGAAGTGGTAGCTTTATTTTCATATTATTTATGTTTACTATCTTCGATGGTGTCTTCATTCTGTTTTAGTTTTCCAGGCTTGATTAACTATGACTGTTAGCATATTGATATATATATAAATAAAAAACTAAAACTTTTAAAAAATTAAAAAAACAATAAAAAAATAAAAAATAAAAGTACCTTCCGCACCCTACTACAAATATCCATCCCCCCTTCCTTTCCTCGTGTTTTTGTAGGTTGATGCACACACGTTAGTCTCGTATACTGTAGTTTCTTCACATTTTAGATGGGGGGGTGGTTACGTATAGTTAGGAAGGCAACGCCTGAAGAGGTAAGAGTTCATTTTTGTTTGGCAGGGACACAACTGGCGGTGCCAAGTAGGGATGGCTATGATTTTGTTTTATTTCTTTTGTTAGGAAAAAAAACAAAGATGGTAGAGCACTTGCCCGTGAAAGGCAAAGGTCCCATGTTCGAGTTTCGGTCTTGCACACAGTTTTAATCTGCCAGGAAGTTTCAGTGTAAGAGTTGTATGCACACTCAGAATTATTTAGGTAAAAGTGGGAGAAATGTGAAGAATAGGCAGAAAAGGAACTGGAAATATGGACAACAGTATGAATGAACGTACATAGAAAGAGATGAAGGAAGATACTCAGAACAAGACACTAAGGAGAGCCTCCAGTTGAAACCTGTTTTTAATTTTTTTTAATTTGAAAGGAAGTTCGCGATTGTCCAGATTTGGAGTATCCATTTTACAAAGTATCCGTGAATATTTCTTAAAAGAAATTTCCGCCGTTTAACAGTAGATTATTTATTTTACACAATCATGATCTCAGCTCTACAGCCATTCTCAAGTGCATATTGAAATATTACAATATATCTGACCTGTCTCTGACATGTCATCGTCGAAGAAACAAATTTCTGGTCTTATAAAGCAAACGTCGTATTACAGGATATGAGTACATATCGAAGGCACATAATACGACTGATATCGTACACACTGAGTAAACTTTAACACACAGTATGACATATTCGACAGCGAATGCCTTCCTGTGACCAGCACTCACTGAAGCCAGAGGACACGTTTGGGACGAGTTAAAACGTCGACTTCTTCTCTAACAGCTAAATTTTATTGGATTCTGTCGCGCGGAGTGGCCGCGTGGTTTGAGGCGCCATGTCACGGATTACGCAGCCCCTCCAGACGGACATTCGAGTCCTCACTCGGGAATGGGTATGTGTGTGTCTGTTGTTCTTAGCGCAAGTTAGTTTAAGTTAGTTTAAGCAGTGTGCAAGTCTAGGGACCAAAGACCTCCGCAGTTTGGTCCCTTAGGAATTCACACACTGTTGAACATTTGAACGGTGGATTCTGGACTGATTACTTGAATTCCATTACTATTGTATTTGATATGTAAATCTGAGTTTTTCCCGTGTTGATGGTGGCTTTTTGGCGTACCTATTGCTTCGCTGACAGTTATCTATCTAAACAGATACAGCCAAACACTTTCACCCCCAAATATCATCATTATGAAGGGAATACATTTTTAAGAAGGCTAACTGGACAGAATATTAGCCATACCCTGAGAAGAGCAGAATTACCGCTTTGCATCGCTATCAGGCGATGATTTGATCCTCCACTTCTAACCTACGTAGTAGCAAAAAGTGGTGTGACAGTACTAGACAATGACAGTACAGACAATAAATAGATATGGAAACGTGACAGAATGCTACAAACGAGCAGTCGAGTTTCAACGTGCCGATGACCACACCATGAATAAAGTAGCCCGATTTGACCGTTCCCAGTGCACACTGTCCAATGCGTCTACTGGGAATACCGTACCACACGCAGCCACGATAACAAGGCGTTAGAGCAGTGGCCGTAGAAGGATCCGAAAGGAACTGAACGAGTGTTGCACCTTGTCCATGACCATCTGTTTCAGACCCGACGTGAATTACCACTGTCAGTAAATGCAGATCCATCTGAACCAGTTGGTTGGTTGGTTGGTTTGGGGAAGGAGACCAGACAGCGAGGTCATCGGTCTCATCGGATTAGGGGAGGAGGGGGGAGGAAGTCGGCCGTGCCCTTTGAAAGGAACCATCCCGGCATTTGCCTGGAGCGATTTAGGGAAATCACGGAAAACCTAAATCAGGATGGCCGGACGCGGGATTGAACCGTCGTCCTCCCGAATGCGAGTCCAGTGTCTAACCACTGCGCCACCTCACTCGGTTCTGAACCAGTTTTCGAACGATTATTGCGATGGGATCTGCTTTCAATTGACATTTGAAGTCCTGTATCCAGCACAAGTCCATTGCCAACAGCGGTAGATGAAGCTGCACGCCCTCATCGGGCCAAACAACACAAAAACTGTAGTGTGTGGTGTGATTCGACAAGGCGCAATTTTGCTTATTTTCGAATAACAGCAGACGTCGAGTGTAGTGATGGCCCAAGGAGTTGTTTAGCTCTCTGTGTTTGGAAGATGTAATTCACACCAGAGGTGGTTCTGTGATGTTTCGTGGGTGTTTGTCGTATCATAACCCATGTCCACTCAGTAAGCAAAACTTGAACACGAATCAGAATTTTACTTAAGTTGGAATCCATAAGATACCGCTGTGCAGCGACCGTCGGATTTTCACGAAGGAACAACAGTGATCAGTCGCACACAGTCTGATTTTTCTTGAAGATCGATTTCAACTATTGAATAGTCATCGTCAGTGCTAAAAACAGTACGAAGGACAGAAAATGAGTAAAGTAACAGTGCTTACGACCAGTGTCACACATCCACACAATGTATGTGTAAAAGTAAACATACCGTGAAATACCTGGTGTGGTCACATTGACACGAAATTCAGACGTATATAGACCACAATTTGAGTACAGAAATACGCATAGCAATCCGTACCAAAGATACAACCAGTGGAAACAAAGTGGTCAGAGTCTAATAAAAATCTGCAGCTTTCGTCAACAAAAAGACTGCAACGGCCTTTCATTGCGTCATATCAGAACATTCATGCATTCTACGCGGGCACAGCATTAATTTTATCACACCAAACCATTATATTGAAAATTAATTACAAAAATCAGTGTACGTTAATTACATCACTCTGTAAGACAATAAAAACTGAAAATATTTAACACCTAAAGTATACTGAAGTAAAAACTGCATATATCGAACATGCATGCCCTCTATATCATTAATTATGTTAGACCAAGTTATTTTATTCTAAATAAACGACACATATCAGCGAGTATTTATTACATCAAAGAGTAGGGGTATAATACTGTGACATTTTCCTGAAATTGTTATCCATAAAATGGGTGAACAATACGAATAGAAAATATTTAAAGACGTAGCGCCCATGTGGCCTCGCTTCATAGCAAAATTGAGGTGAACATAAGTAATAAAACTCGATACACATAACAAAAAAACATTAAAGGCTAAGATATACTGGTGTAAAATTCCTTAGCTGGAACATATATGTATGCATACATCAGGTTACAAACAGTCATATTACGTTTATTGTAAAACGACTAAAAATATAAAAAGGGAGAGCGTAGAAAGCGAAATTTACGTCAGAAAAAATGAGCCACAGAAGGCGTTGACAACCTACGTATGTAAAAATGATCAGCTATCTGACAAACATTAAAAGTTGCTTCGAAACAAAACAGTTGTTATTAAAACCTACAGTATAACAACTTTTACTACACTATATTTTATGTGTTACATATTTTCAATTTTAATTTTGTATCCATTTTAAGTATTTTAAAAATTTCAATATTATACACAATGTGTCCACTGATTTTTGTAATTTATTTACAGTAAACTGGATTGGTCTGATACAATGAATGGTATGCCATATAGTAGGCGTGGAAGTTCGATTTTGACGAAGTGAAAGGCCGTTGCAGTCTTTCTGCAAGCAACAGCTTCAGTTTTATATTGTATTTTGACCACTTTGGCTCCACTGGCTTTTGTAATGATTGCTATACGTACTTCTGTATTCAAATTGTAATCTTTGCAAAACCAGACATAATGTCTGATGGGAAATCGCAATCACTAGTTATACAATGTTAATTATAATCCGTCTTGATTGCAAATATGTTTATTCAGATAACCGGTTTCGTTTCCTCTAGAACCATCTTTAGATCTGCAGTTTCAGTTACAGGAGTAACCCGTCCACACACAACAACCTTCACATGTGAAGGTTGTTGCATGTGGACGGGTTACTCCTTCACAACAACCTAAATATGTGAAGGCTGTTGCGGGTGGACGGGCTACTCCTGTAATCTAAATTGCAGATCTGAAGATGGTTCAAGACGAACCGAAACCGATCATGTGAAAAACATTTTTGTAATCAAGACTAATTATAATAAACATTGCAAATTGTGATCCACACGCGCCTGAACTTCATGCCAACGTGACCACACTAGGTGTTTTGTGCTGTGTCGTCTTTCACAGGTACCTTATATAGCTGTGTGACACTGATGTAAGCATTGTTACTTCATAGACATTTTGTCGATTCTACTGTTTTTAGTACTGTTAATGACTATTTATAGTTTAAATCGATCTGCAGTAAAGTTCGGATTACTCGCGACTAAACGCTGTGCTTGTTCCTATAAATTTCAACATCCTCGGTGACCAATTGTTGTCCGTTCTTCTATATCTTTTTGATGAGTATGCACACCAGCCGTGGGTCAAATGGCTCTGAGCACTATGGGACTTAACTTCTGAGGTCATCAGTCCCCTACAACGTAGAACTACTTAAACCTAACTAACCTAAGGACATCACACACATCCATGCCCGAGGCAGGATTCGAACCTGCACCCGTAGCGGTCGCGCGGTTCCAGACTGTTGCGCCTAAAACCGCTCGGCTACTCCGGCCGGCCACCAGCCGTGTTCACAGGGTTGCAACCATACATTCTTGCTCTAACGAACACTCAGGTACCCTTTCCTCAGAAACAGAGTCAAAAAATCATCCATTTTCAGTCTCTTACAAAAGTTTGGGACTTTTTTGAATAATGAGAAAATCGTAGCAATGAACATTCTCAATTTTGTTAGCTCTGCAAAATGTATTCATCATCCGAAAAAACACGTAGATTTTCTTCTTCGCCGAAATGAAGTCATTATCGCTGCAAAAGGCGGTGATATGTGGTATTAGAGTAATGTTTATTGGTGGTGCCTAAATTTTTTGTCCAGTGTGTTTATTGGACAATATCACTTTCACTTCCCGTATATTCATTTTCCCTTCATGCAGCATAGCTCTTCTGGTCCGGAACGATACGTTTCACCCAATTATGCGAAGCGCTGAGTCGTAGCAATTTTGGAATGGAGTGTCTGATGGAAAGCCTACCGGTTTATATTACAGTCGCCAACCGCACGCCCCCCCCCCCCCCTCCATCCCCCCCGCCCACGCATCCCCCGCGCAGCGACTACATTACTCGACACTTTTCCGCCCCGCGAATCACAATTCAGTTTGAACAGGCGGCCGGGAGCGCATGTATGACCCGGAACGTGCGCGCCCTGGAGCGCCGCTCTGCGCATGCGCCGCCGGATCGGCGCACCCACGGGCGCTCCGGGCGAACCCTGCCGGTTGCACGGCAACGTTCCTCCCCGTTGCCTGGCAACGCTCTTTCTGTACCCGGCGCGACCGACGCGGCGCGCGCGGTAGGCGCAAACGCGCCGCAGACTGCCAGAAATAGCCCGGCTGCAGCGGCTACGTGGGTGGCGCTATCTGGGTCACTGGGCGCGCGCTCGTGGGGGTCAAGGCGGCCGCGCGCGACCCTGCCTCGATAACGCGCGGTTGGGCGTGGCCTCTGCCACGGCCAGAGGGCTCGTCATTGAAGTTTGCGGAACGGCCGACGTCCCGTACGCCAAAGGCACAAAGGCCGCTGAGTGACAGGCGCCGTATTGAACGTTCGGCACACATTACAGTAGCGCAGCTGTGACCTATTGGACTCGATTCCGGAAACCGTGACACCGGGCTAGAACTGAAGATTCCAGGGATGGTAAAATGACTGTGTTTGGCATTACATGAACATTAAAGTTATAACAGATGAAACATTCACTCTTCTTGGCAGTGGAGGGGGCAGAAGAATAAGATTGTAGCCTTGTCGCAGGAACCATTCCGTAGTCATCTGAAATGATTTAGCGTTAAGATGGGCAAATGCGAGGATAGAATTCCTTTCAAGCCGCGCGGGATTAGCCGAGCGGTCTAAGGCGCTGCAGTCATGGACTGTGTGGCTGGTCCCGGCGGAGGTTCGAGTCCTCCCTCGGGCATGAGTGTGTGTGTTTGTCCTTAGGTTAAGTACTGTGTAAGCTTATGGACTGATGACCTTAGCAGTTAAGTCCCATAAGATTTCACACACATTTGAACAATTCCTTTCAAAGGTGAACTGCTTCACAATTTTAAAGGAACAGAGACTCTATTGGACAGGAATTGTCGAAAGCAATGTCGACCACAGTACACTGTAACAGAGGTGGAATGGTATATTTCCGAGTATAACGAAAAATGGTACACATTATACAACACGGAAAACGAGGCTAACAGACATAAATAACACCCACCATAAACATCGATTTTGACTCTCAGTAAAAAATATGCCCTGCTTGGATACTAGTGCACATTTTGCACCTGTTATTCATGGTGGCTACCAAACTGTTGAGGATACTGTCCCAATCCTCTCTCAAGGCGGTTTCCAGTTCTTGCATAATTCTGGGAGGAAATTTTTGTTGAGAACCACGTGTGCCTGACAAGCTTCATGATGTTTTCGGAGAGTACGCTGGCCATCCATACATTCAGAATGTCTTCGCTTTCCAGTGTGTCCGGCACCTGAGCGATCCAGTGTGGGCGGGCACGCTCGCCCATAAACATACACTATGTGATCAAAAGTACCCGGACACCACCAGGAACATACGTTTTTCATATTAGGTGCATTGTGCTGCCACCTACTGCCAGGTACTCCATATAAACGACCTCAGTAGTCATTAGACATCGTGAAAGAGCATAATGGAGCGCTCTGCGGATCTCACGGACTTCGAACGTGATCAGGTCATAGGGTGTCACTTGTGTCATACGTCTGTAAGCGAGACATCCACACTCCTAAACATCCCTATGTCCACTTTTCCGATCTGATAGTGCAGTGGAAACGTGTAGGAGACACGTACAGCACTAAAACGCGCAGGTCGACCTCGTCTGTTGACTGACAGAGATCGCTGACAGTTGAAGAGGGTCGTAATGTGCAACAGGTAGACATCTATCCGGACCATCACAAAGGAATTCCAAAGTGCATCAGGATCCACTGCAAGTACTATGACAGTTAGGCGGGATGTGAGAAAACTTGGATTTCATGGCCGAGCGGCTGCTCATAAGCCACACATCACTCCGGTAAATACCAAACGACGCCTCGCTTGGATGGTTCCAATGGCTCTGAGCACTATGCGACTTAACTTCTACGGTCATCAGTCGCCTGAACTTAGAACTAATTAAACCTAACTAACCTAATGACATCACACACATCCATGCCCAAGGCAGGATTCGAACCTGCGACCGCAGCGGTCACGCTGTTCCAGACTGAAGCGCCTTTAACCGCACGGCCACATTGGCCGGCGCCTCGCTTGGAGTAAGGAGCATAAACATCGGACGATTGAACGGTGGAAAAATGTTGTGTGAGGTGACGAATCAAGGTACACAATGTAGCGATCAGATGGCAGGGTGTGGGTATGGCGAATGCCCGGTGAACGTCATCTGACAGCGTGTGTAGTGACAACAGTAAAATTTGGAGACTGTGGTGTTATGGTATGGTCGTGTTTTTCACACAGGGGGCCTGCACCCCTTATTGTTTTGTTTGGCACCATCACAGCACAGGCCTACATTGGTGTTTTAAGCACCTTCTTGCTTCCCACTGTTGAAGAGCAGTTCGGGGATGGTGATTGCATCTTTCAACACGATCGAGCACCTGTGCATAATGTACGGCCTATGGAGGAATGGTTACACGACAGTAACCTCCCTGTAATGGACCGGCCTGCACAGAGTCCTGACCTGAATCCTATGGAACACGTTTTGGAACGCCGACTTTGTACCAGGCCTCACCGACCGACATCGATACCTCTCCTCAGTGGAGCACTCCTGAATGAACGAACGCCTGTGAAAGTGGAAGCTGTCATCAAGGCTAAGGGTGGGGCAACATCATATTGAATTCCAGCGTCACGAACTTGTAAGTAATTTTCAGCCAGGTGTCCAGATACTTTTGATCACATAGTGTAAGGTCGAGACCTACCCCACCCCTAATCAGACCGATGCGATCCAGAATAATCTCCCTGCAGTGTTTGGCGACTGTACATAACACCTGCCCATACTATTAACCCCTTGGGTATGCTGATGACGTTCATGAACATCTGTGGTGTGTAACGTATTCCCCACTAACTAGTGGGTAGAATGACTTGCCACAGTGAAGCAGAATACTTTCTAGACGATGGTGTGCTTAAAGTGGTATGTATTTAACAGGCTTCCTGCGATGCAGACCAGCCTGATTTAATCGCCGCGAACTGATTCTGGCAGAAGTATGTATGCCGGTGACGGTTGCGAGATATGCAGCGAGAGATGTCTATTCTTTTTCACCATGTATCCATATTCTTGCTGTGTGGCGGTCCGTCAACGGCCACCAACTCGCTGTCGCATAGCATTGCCACCTTCAGCGGTCTCTTTTAATAGCGAGATGACACGACTTTACACATCCATTACTGTGGCCACAGTAGTGGCACTGTGACCGACTTCGAGCCGTCCAACACCAACAACCCGTCCATGATCGTAAGCAATCAAATAATGTCTTGCAGACATGTTGCCGTACCACACGGAATGTCGCACTAACCGGTTCCACAATAACCTTGGTCAGTCGCCGTACTGCATTAACTGTCGAATGCATACGGAGCATTCGGGCATAGGCTTCGCTGCTGTTAACACATGCCTCCCACTACATTTTCTCTTACTGCCATTGGTCGGGTGTTCGGTAGCAGTAGGAAGTTGTTCCTTAGTAAGTGTGACTTTTTGCTTAGCAATTGTCAAGCAATGGAGATTACTTTTACGTCACTGACTCATCTTAGTAATATGTTTATGCTCACTCATCACTTATCACTTGTAACACGTTTTAATTAGTGTAGAACAGCTGGCGCATGTGAACTGCGCCCAATTTCCATGGAAGGGGGAGGGGGGGAGGGGGGGTCACAGTTTTGTGTGATGGACGAAACGTGAATAGGGTCCTCTACATGTCAAATATACAGGGAATGGACAGAAATATGAAAACACCAAAAGCACATCACATTACCATCCCCAGTACGGTGTAGAAAACACTTTGGCATTCAGAGCAGCTTCCAGTAATCTCGGAACGGATAAATACAGGTCCTCTATCGTTTCCAAGGGAATTTTGTACCATTCTTCCTGCAAAATAATGGTAAGGTCAGATAAGCCCGCCCGGCTAGCCGTGCGGTCTACCTCACGGCTTTCCTTATGGGGAAGGAGCGCCTGGTCCCCGGCACGAATCCGCCCGGCGGACTTGTGTCTAGGTCCGGTGAGCCGGCCAGTCTGTGGATGGTTTTTAGGCGGTTTTCCATCTGCCTCGGCGAATGCGGGCTGGTTCCCCTTATTCCGCTTCAGCTACACTATGTCGGCGATTGCTGCGCAAACAAGTTGTCTACGCACGCGTACACCACCATTACTCGAACACGCAAACATTGGGGTTACACTCGTCTGATGTGAGACGTTCCCTGGGGGCGTGGGGGGGTGGGGGGGGGGGGTGGGGGGGGGCCTCCACCGGGGCCCGAACTGCACAATAACCCTGAAAGAGTGGTTCGGTGTCGGGCGGCGGAAGGGTGAAGTGGACTGCGGTAGTCGTCGTGGGGTTGTGGACCATTGCGGCTGTGGCAGGGACGGAGCCTCTCTGTCGTTTCTAGGATCCCGGCTAACATACAGTACAAGGTCAGGTAATGATGGTTGGGCGGAAATTGTTCATCCAACCTTCTCATCAAAGTAGACCACAACTGCTCGATAATATTGAGATCTAGTAACTATCCTGGCGAGAGATCTGGCATTTCGTCCTTGTGCTCATAAAATCAGTCCTGGACGATGCGAACTTGTGAGTAGAAGCCCTTTCAGTTTGGAAAACAGCAGCGCCATAGCCGTCAAAACATTCTGTCATAGCACGAACCTGATCAATCAAAATGGTGCCTCCTCGGCATAGTGACCACGGCGCCCAATGACAGCCCGAATCCTCACCGCACCCCCGCTTTGTTCCACTCTTGGTACATAAAATAGGCAATAAGTTGCAAAGAGTTCGAAACAAGACTGTTCCGATCAAGGGAATTCTGCCATTGCTCCATTGTTCTGGTTTTGTGGCTTCGGCACAGTGTTTTCTTGTTGGGAGGCATTTGCATCACTGATGAGTGGTTTTTGAATTACAGCTCGCCCTGAAGCTCTCTCTGCCTTGTTCTGGTGGTGAAATTCAGTTCTGCAGCTAATTTTGCAGCTATGGCCCTCTCATTTATCGTCACAATGCTCTTCGTGGCTGTCTGTCACGATCACTGGACGCACGCTTTCTTCCGCGTATTGACTCACCTGACTGATTGATGTTTGTCCGCTTTCGCTGTATCCGGTATACCTCTTCGATCAGTGCCTTTTGAAACACCAAACTCATCGGCTACCTAGGTTGCGGAAGCACACACCATATGAGCACCAACAATTTGCTCACGTTCGTATTCACTTAGCTACGCACTTAACAACTGTGCGGATCACCACGGACGCATGCAAAGTATTCAAGACGCTGCACAGGTGCCTTACGTAGTCGTGTACAACAGCGGAACCTGCAGTCTTGGCTATCATCAGTATTATGTTTAAGCATGCATTCCTCGCGCTGTTTCCGTATTTTTTCCAACCCTTGTAAACCTGCCGCAGAAAGAAAACCCCCTACCACAGGAAAGAACTGCTGGTATGAAGTGGCTGATTTTGCACTTAGCAGTAATGCAGTCTCCTCATAGGACGTAATAGGTTTATGCAACGTCTACTGCAAAATGATGCAACACAGATTAGCAACAACTTTCAATAATTTATTAATAGAAACATAACATCATAACATTACATAATTTCACAATGAAGACGGTATGCAGTAATACTTTAATATTCGCTTGCACTGATCTGTCTTTAACTCTGGTCTAGTGCTTAATTGAGTGAACGATAACTACGCCGCTTCTAGAACGTTTAGTTTTGCTTTTCTTGGTGGCCACTGATGTCACAGTTCTGATGTTGTTTTGGTGTACTGTGGATACTGTGCGGTACCGTGTTGAGAGGAGCAGTGTATCCGCTTATGTCCGTGTTCGACGGACCCCGCTAAAGATTATAATTCCACTTAGAAAATATGTGAGCGACTTATGGTGGTGGTTTACAGTAGCTCTTGCCATATGGCCCACTCTGTGAAGCCTGTGTTTTAGGATGCTCGGTGCTTTTCTGTGTATGGCTGTGTTCCATACCTTCTGGAGAACAAAGCAGGTCGAAGGAAAGGAAAAGAGACCGAGTGAAAAAAGCGGAAGAAGAAGAAGGAAATGGCTTGCAGATCACAACGGGGAGGGACAAAGTTCTGAGGACAAAAGTGATTAGATTATTAAGACTGGACTTGAGCAAAAGCTCCATGAGACCTTACTTTCCCTACTACAAGAAACTTGTTTCATTTTTGCGGCTATTAGATGGAGCCACTCTCGTTATGTCAACCGAGACACTGCAACCAATGTTTGAAGAGTATATTCAGCGTTCGTTGCATTAGTCGGCAACGAAGCAACGAAAATGAATCACTTTATGGTTGTTTGCACTGTGACTCTGGACTGTCTTTAGTTCTACGTTTTGAATTGTATCTCACGAAACAGAATTGTGTAAGTATTCCTTTTACTTCGTGTTGATCTCAAGGAACGTAAACATAGGCTAGACAGCGAACAGCGTTGAACGAAAAATAAAGGTGAGGTGTTCGTGGGTTATGAGGAGGGGAACGGAGAGGCGCAAAGTATTCCCTGGCCGTCAGTTATCCTAGTTACGCCATAGTATGTAATAATTATGATCTTTACCTACACCCACAGTTTATACCCGTGATGTTCTTAAGCCATGTCACAGTTGTTTAGCACTTTTTCTGGAAAGATTTTTCCATTACATTTAATTGTTCCTTTATAGCACTCCATTTCGTGTTTTAACTGATCATTACCTTTTAACAACGTTTTGCAAGAGCGTATTCGACTCTGATTTAATCCAACTCTGAGCTAATGTCATTACACGGTAGTAGTAGAGCTTTTGTGTCGAAGAAAGCTGACGTTTCTCCTGCCAATTGATCACTGTTGTATGCATTAATTCACTAGTCTACAGTTATAATGCTTCCTAGGTACTTGAAACCCCAGTCTTCTAATTTGTCTTCACCAACTGATATGCTTAAAAACTTGTTAGACTGGCTCCTACTTCTCTCCATTTACTGAGTCTTCAGTTTATTAACCGTAATACCTCTTCATTGTCAAGTTGCCTATTTAATAGCACTCAGCAGTTTTTCTACATCATTTGCCATCAGGTGAGAATTACTCTTACTAAGACACTTTCATACGTCTTTTGGTGCCAAATGGTATCAGTAGAAACAAAATACTTATCAAACCGCGTTTGGAGCCCGTCAGAGCTCAGAATAAAAACACTTCCCTTTGGCTGTGTGTCGCGAGAAAAGCGGTTATTTCTGATTCTTTTAATCGTAGCTCAAGTCGCTGTTAGTTGCGCTTTTTGCGCTGCAGGTGGCGAGACCACTGTAAATTATTATGCTGTTCAGGTGTGTAATAAGAGGCGTTAAAAGGTTATTCCATAGTACTTCATAAAATTTTCGGAGGTATCACAGATTCAAACGGAGAACTTTAACTGCCATGATCCACATTCTAGTAAAGCATAGCGTCATAGTTATGCCCTGTTCTGTGGTGTAACAAACTGAGAAACGTCTTACTAGGAATGTGGCTCAATTGAAATTAGCACTGATTTCCGCACTGTAGGTTCCTGTAACACACAAGGAAAGTCGACATAGACAGGTAAACAAGAACTACCAAGACACCTTGCACGTTTGTAAATGAATAGCATTAACCTAGTTCCGAAAACAAGAAGACGTTACCAGCACGTAATCACATCCTTCTCTTAAATGTTGCTCTCATTTTCAAGACAATGTTCAATCCTACAATTTATGTCTTTTGCTCTGTGACAGTATTTCCTTCCTATCACTACAATTTAGGTTTACCCACTCTGTTAGACGAAACATCTGTACCTGTAAATCTTATTACTGTCCAGCATGTTTTTATATTTGAACAGTTGGCATAACACTATGGGATTATAGTCCGTCCCGATATCTGAATGGTCAGCGTGACGGACTGCCGTTCTAAGGGGCCCGGGTTCGATTCCCGGCTGGGTCGGGGACTTTCTCCGATCAGGGACTGGGTCTTGTGTTGTCTTCATTATCATTTCATCGCCATTGTGGAAGTTATAAATACCGATAGGAAACGCCGTCCATATGCGTCAGCTCACTATCGTTAAAGGAAACGTGAGGTCCGAAGAATTCAATATGGTTTTGAAAGATTTGCAAGGATAGTTTTCCAAACGTTTCAAGGACGCTGCCAATCTTACATCTCCAGAATGAGATTTTCACTCTGCAGAGGAGTGTGCGCTGATATGAAACTTCCTGGCAGATTAAAACTGTGTGCCCGACCGAGACTCGAACTCGGGACCTTTGCCTTTCGCGGGCAAGTGCTCTACCAACTGAGCTACCGAAGAAAGACTCACGCCCGGTACTCACAGCTTTACTTCTTGCAGTATCTCGTCTCCTACCTTCCAAACTTTACAGAAGCTCTCCTGCGAACCTTGCAGAACTAGCACTCCTGAAAGAAAGGATATTGCGGAGACATGGCTTAGCCGCAGCCTGGGAGATGTGGTAGAGCACTTGCCCGCGAAAGGCAAAGGTACCGAGTTCGAGTCTCGGTCGGGCACACAGTTTTAATCTGCCAGGAAGTTTCATATCAGCGCACACTCCGCTGCAGAGTGAAAATCTCATTCTGGAAACATCCCCCAGGCTGTGAGTGCCGGGCGTGAGTCTTGCTTCGGTAGCTCAGTTGGTAGAGCACTTGCCCGCGAAAGGCAAAGGTCCCGAGTTCGAGTCTCGGTCGGGCACACAGTTTTAATCTGCCAGGAAGTTTCAATCTTACATCTGTTTTCGAGATCATTTGTCATTTCAATTGAAAGTGGCCCCTGCGCATGTGCAGATGTAACTACTGATCTGCAACGTAATTCCCATTTTAAAGACAAATCCTTTTACGTTGGAGGAGTAGAGTTTCCACATCTACATAATGAGTACACAATATTTTTTCGATTATGAAATTAAATAAGTCACAGTTACGTCGCAACTAGAGTGCAAAAATCTGTGAAATTGTCCGTGTCTGTATGCCAACAGTCTGTTTCAGATGAAAATGATGTTTTTGCTTCCTTGCCCCAGAATTTTTTTCTTTTTGTATATATCATTGAGAAATGTGAAATATAAAACCAAGTCATATGCAGTGAGGCTACTTTACTATTTAAATGAGGTGCGTTTCGTTCACAGTTTCCCCCCTTGTCACTCTCAGGCAGCGTAACATCCTGGCAAGGAAGTGGGCAGCTAGGCTGAATGGTATGGCAGTTGCTCCAGGGCGTAGATCACCTCCCGAATTCTTTCAAGAAATTATATTTTGTTATTTTGGTACAAGAATAAATTTCCTTCCTGTTGAAAACTATGGCAAAATATTTTGTATCGCAACCGGTAGTCAATTTGGCTACGGCAGTTTCTCTGTCGGAGGAGGCATCCAGTTGTGCAGCGTCCGAGGTAATAAAACCACTAAGAAACACCCTCCCTGTCTCAGTTCGTAGCAGTTCTCAGAATACGTCGCTTAGTGACTGACAGCAGCGCGCTAGTTTCCGCTTTTTTGCGGTACATGTGTTGGTCTCCGCCAGCCTCTAACTGACCATGCATTATTATGCTCATTTATAGTCAAGATGATTGCATTTGGACTTTCATAACACATCTGACTGTGATTAAGATGAGAATACACGATTTGCACCGCGTGAAATCAGCATCTGTGTTTCATTAACGTTAGAGCGGAAATCTTTGTCTTGCTACCCCTCATGCATGCTCACCACGTCTCCACTTATTGTTCATTACATTCGTTCCTAGTTCTAAATTCTGGAGGTTCATCTCTGATTTCTCTCTATGAACTAGACTAGTTAGGTAACCACAGGCTTCCGCGCCCGATGACACTGTCAATAATATTCTTCAGGGTATGTACCCGCATTGTTAATACGTAAAATTCTCCGACCTTATGGCAGCTGTTGCAAACGGCCATCCTCAGGTCGTTTCTCTGAATCAACCAGGAAAACACCTTCAGGAAATCCATTTTCAACAGTGCCCAAAACGTTGGAGAATTTTAAGTATTCACATTGCTCTCAAAAGCTCTGCAGAATTTGTAGTCTAATTATTATTATTTCTGAATTGTTTCTACATCTTTTCATGTACTTTAGAGTCAGCCCAAAACAAATCTGTGGATCACCATGTGTTCCAAATTTGTGACATGAAAAGTTACCATTTTTTGTAACGAGACTGCCCCGAATTCCTACATGTTATCAAAAATATAACTGAGTTAATTGCAGCTGCCTGTCTACTGCTCGTCTATAGTCTCCCACTGTCCCTCGATTAATCAAGCATTTTAACTCGTCAATAGACTTCCCTGCTGTACAGGAGTATGCCTCATATCTTCATGGTCCAGGGGCTGATAACAGTCAGGTGCGATATTTTTCATTTCATGATAGGGGAAACACAAGCTTTTCAGAATAGGCAAGCACCACCGTATCTACAAAATACACTTATACTGAGTAGCACAATATTTAATGCTGCAGTTGGCGACAGATCTTAACCACATGCTTGTAATTATCTCACAAAGGAGACATGTGTGGTGTTGCATTTACTGGAAGGCTTCCACTTCTATTATCGTGTCATTTTTCGCTATCAGTTATTATACACCCTGTTTATAACAACAAAAATGGTTCAAATGGCTCTGAGCTCTATGGGACTTAACACCTGAGATCAGCAGTCCCCTAGAACTTAGAACTACTTAAACCTAACTAACCTAAGGACATCACACACATCCATGCCCGAAGAAGGATTCGAACCTGTGACCGTAGCAGCAGCGAGGTTCGAGACTGAAGGGCGTAGAACCGCTCAGCCACAACGGCCGACTTATAACAACATCTAAAATTATAAATACGTGTGAAGCAGAAATATGAGAAATCGCAAACAGAGAATTAAAAGTAGGAAAAGAAAACTGGAGAAGAACGAGTAGGACTCCCTGTTTCCAGACACTCTGTTTCCAGACTCGTGCTTTACCGTTGACCACCCGGCCCATACTGATATGTATACAGGTAGTGTATCTATAGATTTTGATTTTGCTAATATCAAAATAGGTGACAAATAAGGCCGTCTCTTTTGACTGCATTGATTTACAAGAATGAATTACATGCATCGAAAGTGGACCGTAGACATAAGTATTTCACACAAATCTCAACTTGACACCTCCACTCGTTCCTGAGAAAAGGGAGTCGTATGCAGATGGATAGACAAATGAATAACAAATGAAAAAAGTGTTAAAATTACAAAATAACAGTTTTCAAGTTTTTCCTTTACTTGTACTGTGATACCTTGCTTGTTGTCAAATTCTATGGTTCTAGGTCAATGGGAAGCACCCCATAGGTTTGATGAGTGAGTTTGCCAGTATCGAAATTTCTGACATAAACAACTGCATCTTTTGATTGCGGCGATTTAGATCCTTAAATTTTTCACATCGCCAAGGGTCCGTACACCTTATTATGTGCCATAACTTTCAACCAGCTACCTCTAACAGTTCTTGAGAAAAGAAGGTCTTAACAGACAGTCAGACAGCAAAAAAAGCGTTTTTACTGAAAGAGGTATGAAAGAACAGTGGATAGGGATCTGTGTGGAGTAAAATTGTTGTTGTTGTTGTGGTCTTCAGTCCTGAGACTGGTTTGATGCAGCTCTCCATGCTACTCTATCCTGTGGAAGGTTCTTCATCTCCCAGTACCTACAGCAACCTACATCCTTCTGAATCTGCTTAGTGTATTCATCTCTTGGCCTCCCTCTACGATTTTTACCCTACACGCTGCCCTCCAATACTAAATTGGTGATCCCTTGATGCCTCAGAACATGTCCTACCAACCGATCCCTTCTTCTGGTCAAGTTGTGCCACAAACTTCTCTTCTCCCCAATCCTATTCAATACTTCCTCATTAGTTATGTGATCTACCCATCTAATCTTCAGCATTCTTCTGTAGCACCACATTTCGAAAGCTTCTATTCTCTTCTGGTCCAAACTATTTAGGAGTAAAAATAAGGAGTCGAAAAAGAAGACGAAAATATAAGTAATAGGAACTGGAATTAATATAATTGTATCACTTAAACAGTACCAGTAAAGTGATATCCAATGGCGTTGCCGCAGTGGTAACACCGGTTCCCGACAGATCACTGAAGTTAAGCGCTGTCGGATTTGCATAGCACTTGGATGGTTCACCATCCAGGTCTGCCGAACGCTGTTGGCAAGTTAGATGCACTCAGCCCTTGTGAGGCCAATTGAGGAGCTACTTGACTGAGAAGTAGCGGCTCCGGTCGCGTAAACTGACAACGTCCGGGAGAGCGGTGTGCTGACCACACGCCCCTCCATATCCGCATCCAGTGACGCCTGTGGTCTGAGGATGACACGGCGGTCGGTCAGTACCGTTAGGGTCATTCGAGGCCTCTTCGAACGGAGTTAAATTTTAGTTTTAGTAAAGTGATTAGGAAACATTAAGGTAATTAATTTCGGCAAATGAACCAAGAGAATAATAGAGTAAGCTACCTCTCCCATCCCCAGGAAGACACAGACGAGAATGAGAGAATGGAAACCCGAAAACAGCACAACAGTTATCGGGAGGCTGGTAAGACTGATAACTGAGATGCGGGAGCAGGCAGTAAGAAACTCTCAGCTGATCATGATGTCTATTCAATGTGCGAGGCCCCGTAGAGTAGCCGCGTGGTCTTAGGCGCTTTGTCACGGATCGTGCGGCTGCCCCCGTCGGAGTTTCGAATCCTCCCTCGGGCATGAGTGTGTGTGTTGTCCCTACTGTAAGTTAGTTTCAGTTACATTAAGTAGTGTGTAACCTTACGGACGAATGACCTCAGGATTTTGATCCCACTGAAGTTAGCACAAATTTTCCAATGTCCGAGGCGGGGGTGGAAACATCTAAATTTGCCTAAAAACGTTTGACGATTGATTGAAAGACAATTGATATCGGAAACGTAGCGAATAGGAGTCTATGTTGCGGGTTGAATGGCTCTGAGCACTATGGGACTCAACTGCTGTGGTCATAAGTCCCCTAGAACTTAGAACTACTTAAACCTAACTAACCTAAGGACAGCACACAACACCCAGCCATCACGAGGCAGAGAAAATCCCTGACCCGCCGGGAATCGAACCCGGGAACCCGGGCGTGGGAAGCGAGAACGCTACCGCACGACCACGAGATGCGGGCTGCGGGTTGAATGCTTCAAAAAGTAGGATGCCGCTGTTAGATCAGGCTAATGGGCTTCCTTCGTCCCTGCTGTAGTTCGCGAGTATGATGAATCTGAGGACGTCGGCGCTGCGGTCGCTTCCTGCTCCTTCACTCGTTCCCTGTTACTGAAGCGTGCAGGAGTGTCAAGCTAGTCGTAACTTATTGTCAGTACGGAAGATAAGTACACAACCTTGCTGGTGTAAAGTAGCTCTGACAAGGCGAAAAGACAAGTTGTCGGGATCAGATGGCCTTTAACAAAGCTGTGGAGGGTTGTAACACGAAAATTAATTGACGAAAAGTACACAAATGCAAATGTGTTATGTTAGAGGTTCAAATGGTTCAAATGGCTCTGAGCACTATGGGACTCAACATCTTAGGTCATAAGTCCCCTAGAACGTAGAACTACTTAAACCTAACTAACCTAAGGACAACACACACACCCATGCCCGAGGCAGGATTCGAACCTGCGACCGTAGCAGTCCCGCGGTTCCGGACTGCAGCGCCAGAACCGCACGGCCACCGCGGCCGGCTATGTTAGAGGAAGAGATATCTGGAATAAATTTCGTGCTATAGTCCACGTCAGACGAAAAACATACCAGTTTCGTACAATGTAAACAAAATAGCTGAATCCCTGTTTATTCCACCTTAGAAACGGAAGAGCTGTGTTGGACGAAAACAAAAACACAGAGCCACGTCACTGTTATACGCCTGTGACAAAAAAAGCGCTCCATTTCTGTATTCGTTTGGTCATGACGACTTGCATCAATGGGCTAATTGTCAACTGTGAAGCTTATAATTCTTTCCCAAAGTTTGTTAATTAATAACTGTTTAGAGATTTCGCTTAAAGCTCATTCCATGTTTTCTGGTATTGTCGTGGTTCTTTCTGATCACCAAAACCTAAACACGGACTGATGTGTCTTTTAGATTGACGATCGCAAATCAGCGATGCTGAATTTATCTGCTCTGATTCATGACCATACGCTTCAGCCTGTACGATTGGCTCTTCAAGGTGGCAAGTACATACATACATCCAGCTCAACTGCAAATAAACTCTGATGGGAGCAGCAGATTTATAGTTTGTCTACTATTTATGAAAAACACAAAAATAGCTACAAATTCTCTTGAGACTGTCAAAAAGAATATTTTTCAGTCTTATGGATTACTGAATCGTAGTATGGCCACTGTGAAAATGTAGTGAAAAATAATGAGCAGAAACGAAGAATGCAATTTTATTAATTGCGAGTTTTATATATCGTGGTTTTATAAACATATCAGTAGAGCTGTTACTTTTCGCTTCAGCGTAAGCTGCACAGGGGCAGTGGCCGATAGGTGGTGACAGGTATTGCTCGGATTTATGGCGGTGAGATTGTGGGCAGGGAGGCGAGAGGCGGGAGGCCAGTATTGTGAGGCAGCTGGCCGACAAAGCCTATTGTGAAGAACGAGTCTGTAGCGCTACCGCCAGAGCAGAGCTAGGAAAGGCGCAGGGTCCGCGAAATGAATGTGCGACACTCCGTAAGTCCATTGATAAGGGAAGACGTATGCACGAGGGAAACATGGAACAGGAATTTACATCGAACAAGCTACAACCATTAAGAGAGCTTTGTGAAAGACGGTTGAGGTCTCGGGACACTAGAAAGTTCCAGATTGATAGTATAATGGTGAGACAGAGATTTCGAAACCAGCTTTCAAACTATAAGATTTTTCGGGGGCCGTGATGGACTCTGACCATAACTTACTGGCTACGAATATTAGCTTAAAATTTAAGAAATTGCAAAAGGTGACAACTGAGATGGGACCTGAAAAATTTAAGGAACCAGAGGATGGTGAGAGTTTCAGAGGGAACATAAGGCAACCCTGGACTAAAAACGAGAAAAGGGATACAATAGACGAGGAATGACTAGCGCTGAGAAACGAAAAAGGCAGCAAGGATCATGCAAGTAAAAAGGTAAGGCTCAATAGAAATCCTTGAATGAAACAGTAGATCTTAATTTAAATGACGAAAGACGAAAATATAAAAATGCAGTAAATGTAGCAGACGAAGGGGAATATAGAAGTCTAATAAAGGAAGTGCTAAATAGTTAAGTAGGAATGACTAGAGGACAAGTTCATGGCTGTAGAAACTTGTATAAGTAGAGGAAAGATAGATGCCACCCAGATGAATATTAAAAACGATCTTTGGAGAAAAGAGAAATACCTGCACAAATATCAAGAGCCCAGATGGCAAAACCAAAAATGGGAAGCTGGAAACTGGAAGAAGTTACGTATAGAGGGCCATGTAAGAGAAAGAAGCTTGAGGACAACATCGCAGAAAGAGAACGGAAAGTACTTAAAGATGGGATGCGAGATACTGAGAGACGAAAGACCTAGGAGCAAACATGGTCCCTGGGGTAGACGACATTCCATAATAATTGCTGAGTTTCTTCGGAAGGCCAGCCATTACAAGATCATTCCGTCTGGGGTATTAAAATACACGGTAAGATCGAAATACTCTCAGATTTCCAAAATAGCCAATTAATTCCAATTGCAAAGAAGGACGGTGCTGATTTTTCCAGTATTACCGAAACATCAGTTTAATATGCTGTGGTCGCAAAACACTGACACGCATTATTTACAGACGAATGGAGAAACTGACAGATGCCAAACTCGGGGAAAATCAGTTTGGATTCCGGAGAAATGTAGGAACACGCGATGAAATATTGGCTCTACGACTTACCCTAGAAGACAGGTTGAAAGTTTACAACATTACTATATTCACAGAAAGCTTTTGAGAATGTTGATTGGGACTTTTGAAAGTAGCAAGGATAAAATACAGGGAGCGGAAGGTTATTTACGACTTGTGCCGAAACCAGAGGACAGTTGTTACAGTAGAAGGACATGAAAGGGAAGCCATAGTTGAGAATGGAGTGAGGCGGATTTGTAGGGTATCCCTAATGTTATTGAGTTGGTACATTCAGTAGATTGTGAACAAAACCAAGGAGAAATCTGAAGAAGGCATGAAAATTCTGGAAGAAGAAATAAAACCTTTGATGTGCACTGATGACATTGTGAGTCTGCCAGAGACATCAAAGGGCTTAGAAGAGTAGTTGAATGGAATGGATAGTGTCTTGAAGAGAGATTAGAAGACGAAAATCAAGAAAATAAAAAAATGTACTGGAATGTACTGGATTTGCTGTTTTGTTGGTCCACTGACGACGTTCAGCCTGCTGTCCAACTGTGAGAAACGACTGGCGACGTACTCGACTGTACATGTCCGTTTTGTGCAGTTCCCTTCGCGATGCTAACTAGTTGAGATGCATCAGCATTCACTCGACAACTGCAGTTCCTGTGCGTTTAAAGCTGATTGTCGTTTGCAAGGCACTACACTCTTTCCAGCTCTCTATCGGCTAGGATCTTTCTCGGGCGACTTTGTTACGTCGTCTTACTTGGCTGCGAGTGGTACATCAGGCCGTGTAGACATGCTTACTGTCGGCATTGCCACATCAGCAATCAAAATCAGGAAACTTCATTCGCTTTATGGTCATATCAGGTGCAAACAAGACAGCTCATTTTCGCCATTTTGTCACGTCTCCACGTCCACACATCTTAATGCGCTGGTTCCGTACAGCCTATTGGCATATACACACCACTTTACTGTCTGGTGGCATACGAGGTGCGACAATAAAGTAATGAGACTGATTTTCTTTGCAAGATGTGGCAACCCTGCAGGCTTGCGTAGGCACAATATCTTTGACCTTGGTCTAAAAGCTGTTTCTAGTCCTAGCAGCACATCGATGCAACTGCGCAGTCGTGAGTTGTGCTATAATAAGTTAACACTTGTTTGTGTCTCTCGTCACGGAAATGGAACCGCATAATATTGCGCAATGGTATGCCATTTCTTTTTGCGTTAAATTGGGTGAAAACGCGACGACAACTTACAGTAAGCTTCAGAAGGCTTTTGGAGAGGAGGTTATGTCAAGAGTCAAGTTTTTCATTGGCATCAAATGTTTAGTGAAGGCAGAACGAATGTTGAAGATGAAGACTGCAGTGGACGACCATCAACCACACAGACGGATGTCAACTTTGCCAGGCTGCATGAACTCGTACAACCTGATCGAATATTATCCGTGTAAATCATTGCAGAAGAACTGAACATCAATCGAGAAGCGGCATTCTGTTTCCATGAGTCAAAACGGCGGTCGAGGGACACCATTTTCAAACAACACAAGACGTCCAAAAAGCTGTGACGAGGGTCTTTGAGGACATTACAGGAGATGAGTTCCAGAAATGTTACCATCAGTGGCAGAAGCGGTGGAAAAAGAGTTGCAAATCAGAAGACAACTACTTTGAAGGAGACAACACTAAACTTGACTAAAACGGTAAGCAACATTTTTTTTCACATCAGTCTCATTACTTTATTGTCGCACCTTGTACACACGCCACTTTACTGCCACGACTAACGTCAGCGTTTGGTCTCCTGGTACCAATTCTGCACCATCTACACAACGCAAAGTTAGCAGTGCGCTCTTCTAAAACGGTGATTAGTAAAGGGACGATAAAAAAAGTTCGAAAGCCGTGCAGTTCAGAATCGGTATGACATACAGACGAAATTGCCGTGACCATTGAGGCAATCAAGTCTCTGTATGTCCATCTTTGCAGAAATGTTTGCGGGACTTGGCTACTCGGTACAGGATGTCAAATCAAATACTTTTTAACCGTCTAATTGCCAAACTGTTATTTTATTTGGCTACTTGTTTCGGCGATTTAGCGATTTACTACTCCATCTTCAGGCCCCCTGACCGACGTGTAGGAAGTTTCCAACTTGGAAACTTCCTACACGTCTGTTGGAGCGCCTGAAGATGTTGTGATATGTTGCAGGAACTGGTAGCCAAATGAAATAAGTCTATAAATTAGACTGCTTAAAGGTGTTTGATATGACATTGAGGCAATCATCCCACCGGCGCACTGCGTTATAGATACCCATTCGGGAAAACACCTTGCCCTGCTGCGAGAAGAAGTCCGTAACTACCTGCTGCAAATCTTCATCTAACATAAATAGTCGACCCTTTAAGGCGTTTATTAAGGGAACGAATGCCTGAGAATCGCATGGGGGGTCAGGACCATAGGGCGGACGCTCGAGTGTCTTCTACTTGAGTTGGCCTGACTTCTGCGTTACGACATTTGCAGTAGGCGACCGTGTATTATCATGAACAGGCAGCACTGCTTGTCATGGTTCCCATTCTACAACCGTGGTTTTCGACAGACGTGCTGCTCCATATACATTCTTCATTCTCCGGTGAATGTCTACCGGTACTTGTCATTCGGCAGCCAAGAAGAGAATAACAGCACGTTGGTCCTCTTTGGATGCATTTGATAATAATTTCGCCATAGTTCAAGTTTCGTTGCAGCAACGTCTTCAAACGGAAACTTTTTGATGATCTCTTATATTCTGAACGATGAGCTTACTTTCAAATGTTTACTGAATGGCGCAGTATCTTACAACGTATTGCAAAAACTGGACTTAGATACACTGAAACATGGGCTTCACAACTACGAAGTACACAAGTCTAAATGAAGAGGTTTTAGAAATTGTAGGAAATGAAAGAAATTATGTAAAATCCCTACCAGAAAATGTAGTACGTTAGTGGCATAATTATTGTGGAATTCAGGAATCCAAAGATTGTAAAACTGGCTTTAGAAGGAGCAGTATAGGGAGAAAGTTGACAAGCGTAAACAGAATAAATATATAAAACAGTTTATCGTGGATACTGAGAGTTGTAAGAATGTAGAGGTGAGGTTGTTACATCAGTATAGAAAGACCTATAGGTGGTTGTGTAAGGGAAGGGAGTAATGCTACACTTGTCGAAAGAAAGATGACAAAAAAAGAGAATAAGAAGGATAAATGACAGTCAGTGGACGTGAACAGTCTGACACCACGACAAAGAATCACTTGAGTTGTCTGGTGTGAGACAGCAGCCACAGACGACAGTATTGAAATCTACGTATAAGTTTCAGTGTATCACTGTAACCACTGCCAACTCAAAACGTAACTAGCACGTACAGGCCACTAATTAGTATTCACCAGAATGAAAATATTAGAGCTTCTAGATGAAATGGCTTTCACTATAGACCTGTCTTGACTTGAAAATACTTAAATAACTAGTCAGCTGACAGAAGCTTGATTTGAACACAATGATGCTTACATGAGTGGGAACACTCCTCTTCCCTAATTCAATTGAAATATTATTTCCAGCAAATGTATAACCAAAACACTACAAAGGGGGCTCACGCGAATAAATATTATTTCGTATTTACAAATTTATTGTTAATACTGTAAGCAGAAGAATAGAAACAGGCAACTTCGACATACTTGTTTAGGATTAGTTTAACAGTTCAACAGTAAACGTGCCAGAGAAGTAATTATACAATTAATTCCTTTTATGGAGCTAGAGGACATCCTTCGAGAACTTAAGATGCAATAAGACATTCAAAACACTTTGTAAAGTAACGATCAAGCACAGAGACAGACTGTCGACGGAAGAGGCATCAAGACTGAAAACTCGTCTTAAGAAGTGTATGGGGAAAGTTTGCAGGTATTTTCCGTCTTGCTGTACTAGAATTTAAAAAGAGCAAAGAAGGAAATTAAAAAATGTTTCAAATGAAAAATTTTGAAACTGACAAAGGGAAGGGATAAGAACACTTACGTTTGCAAATACATACGAATAGCCATTGTAGACGAATGGGAGATTTAAGAGAGCTGTAGAATGGGATGGATATCGGATATAAATGTGACTAATAGTCGTAAAAAGAAGTGCTGGACTAGAAAATTATGGTGAAGTATGGAGAAACACAAGAAAAGTACCGACACATCTATCCTTGGTGTATGAGGGCTGGTCTGATGGCTTGGTGTAAGTGCTACCCAATAAAAGGAAATACCAGGATTTGAATCTTCGTCATGCACGCAATCCTAATTTGTTAGAGTGTGACTTTATAGCCAGGAATTGTAGATTAAAAGATTCATTATGTCACATATTTGTTTGCTGCAATGGATAACCTATAGTTATTTCGTGGATCGTCAACGATATTGTAATACACATATTGCTTGTGTTTTCCGTCTCCAGGTCATAGCTGTCGCAACCTTAACTGACATGGCTGCAAAAGATACTTCATACACAGGCGTTAACGTACAGCCAAGTGATGAACCAACTTAAAATTCATTTCCTGAAAACTGTTGATCTCCTTCGTTATTCAAAATTTCAATCACATTTAAGTTACGTTTTTTTCAGTTTTGCGTCACGGAGCGCACTTTCCGTTCTGGTACGTCGCCGCCGCGAGGTATAAGAACTCTTCATTTAATGTACGTTCCGCGTCTGTCCAATCTCATCACGAGCAGCACTTCTTCTGCCAGTGTTTTCGAAGCCGCGGAGCTGTCGGCCTACGGATCCAGCAGCTCAAATGAGAATAGATGGGGCTGCGGGCGAGGGTTTCTTGTTTAAGGCCTCTGGGAGTGTTGGGAGGGAAAAGGGTTTCACAACCTGAGGCCAGCGCGCCAAGGCCCTACATCGATCAGACCCATCACTTTCCAAAATCAAAATTCTGCGCACCGAAGAATAACTTGCAGAGGCTCCAGCTAAGAATTGTGGGAAAAGAAAAAACATGTCCTCTTCCGCATGACCGTAATTCTGTTTGTGTTCATTACTGTCAAAGATTACAGACCAGTCTCATATGCACTGACTGACAAAATAAAGTGAGGGAGGGAAGGAGGAAACGAAACAAAACTTCCTCTCGTGAGGCAATCTGGCTGAAAACTGTTTTAAATGGTACATTATATCCTGATTATCGCTCAAGGGCGGTGTTAACGTCCCACACCTGTTCTATTGGGGACAGATCTGATGGTCTTTCTATCTACGGGAGTACCCCAACATCACGCACACACTTCGTAAAGACACGTACCATGTTTGGACGAGCGTTGTCTTGTTGAAAAACGACATCACAGTACTTTAAAAGGGCCTGTTGAAACACGTTTTCGTAACTGCTAAGAGCCCTTAGCGTCTTCACGTGTGAACACTGCCTGTTTCTCTGTCGTTTTTTTTCATTTTTTTAGCTCCGACGCTGTTACACGGAGTCTCTGAAGGAGGGAAGAGCAATTCTTGTGTTTATTTTTTTCCTTACTTCCCGCATTGTACCTATTCTTCCTTGTGTGTGCCTCTGTATGATTCACTGCAAGCGTGAATGTGTTTGAGGTTGCTCACACATAGAGTTTGTAACATTGTAAATTTGTAATACCATCTGATTAGGCTGTAACTGGCCGTAGAAACGAGAGCGTTTTTCGAACAGAGACTGGATGAGAACTGGAACAAAACATTTTTCAGCATTTAGTTGGTACCCTGTGTCCCACACTAATGGAGCATTTTTCCCGCCCAACTGACACTGCCCTGTACATTTGGACTCAATACACGTTGGTCCGGCTTCTACCATCCACTGGTAAAAAGGAACAAATGTATTGAGATTTGTAAGTGGATCACAGCCGTTTTTGTTTCAGCTGAGATAGGCTAGTGGTTCAATGCTTTTAGTCTTACCCCTAAATGTTTAATGTTTTGCATGTGGAGGCGTTCACAAGATGGCCTTTTTTGTTTCGACGATAGCCCTACGGCAGTGTTGGACTTTCCCTAGAATATTGTAGTGCCTGTTGCCTATCAATTGATTATTCTTTAGGACATTTTTCGCATTGGGTTGTATTTGTATTATTCTCGGTACCACTTGAACCTTAACTTCAGGAAATGCGGCTAAGATGCATGGGATTGTGGTACTGCGTTGCTTAAATGATATTTCACAGTGTGTACATTCCAGTGAGTACCTACACATAATACAAATTTGCATAGCTTACTTGTTTTTTATTTTCTCGAGTTAAAGTAACTCGGCTTTTAGCCACCTACCTGCACTCTAGTTTGTAGCTTAAAATGTAGATGAATACCTTCATGTAAAATAAATTTCCGTTATTTGCTTAGCTTTTGAATTTCTTGAGTTAAAATAATTCAGCCAATAGTCACTGACTGGCACCCTGATGCTCTCTGAGAGCTCCACTGTGTAGCTTGAAGGTTAGCTCAATGTGCAGATTCCAATAAATACCAACACGTAACATAAATTTTTCATTGTTTGCTTATTCTCCGATTTTTTCGTGCTAGTGCAAAATTGATCTTTGACCTGCCCACACGATGACCGCTGGGAGACTAATTTCAAACCACTTCATTCAAAGCGTAGATCATGATGTGCTCGATTGAATGACATGCCTGTACATGTGCTCAGTTTAACGGAATTTTCATGTTTGTGAATTATTGACTCATTTTATTTGTTGTCTACTCTGCCCACTAGTCGAGAGTGCCAACATTTAGGCTGTATGCAGTCAATGAGTGCCTTATATTGAATATTATGTTGCCTGTGTATACCGAAGGGCTGTTTCGGTATCTGGTTGCGATTTTCGTTACAATTTGTGTGCTGATTGTGGCACTACGGCAGCAAGGCATTATCCCATCCCTGTTGCTATCGATTGCTTTTTGAATTCTAAAAATTTGGTGAAGTGAAAGACTAGCTACTTTAGTTCATACACGAATAGTGATATGAGTGATTTGTTCGTTTTTCCTACTTCGTCCTTATTGTTTTATCCTATGTTCAGGAACTCCCTACGGCAAGTTTTATGTATTTTCTAACCCTGTGAATGACTTGTGGCAATATTTATGTTGTTTTTTCACCTTTGTTAACTAATGAATCGCTAGTTAATTACTGAAATTCATGCGTTTACTAAAGCGCCTCTAAACACAGGAAGTTCACGGTTGTGCATACTAAATATTGATACTGATTTATGTAATGGGCCGTTCTTGTATGCGGACCTAAATTAACGAGGGATGGGCATGCTAGACACTAAAGGTGACGGATACAACTTCTTTGGTACTTGAGATTTTCTAACGCGCTGTTTTTGTGTATCAAAACATACATTCCTCCTCGCCTCATTTCAAGTTTTCACACGAGAGGTACCACACAAGGACGTAGGATGTTCATGCCGTGCCGTTATGACATCAGTATTCCTTCAATTACTACTAGCCGTGACCAGAAGTCATACCTGGTGACTACCCACAACATGACGCTAGGAGTAACAGCACAGTGCCTCTCCAAAACATTGGAAGAATGCGTCCTCTCCCCGCCATACTCGCCAAAGATGGTCATCCGGGGTACTATAGAAGGACAAGTCATCCATGAACACAATTCTAAGCCATTCGTCAAGAGCCCATGATTCCTGGGCACTGCATCGCTGCCGTTTGTGTCATGGTATTAAAGAAACGTGCGGCAATAACTCCATTCCAGAATGAGATTTTCACTCTGCAGCGGAATGTGCGATGATATGAAACTTCCTGGCAGGTTAGAACTGTGTGCCCGGCCGAGACTCGGACTCGGGACCTTTTTCTTTCGCGGGCAAGTGCTCTACCAACTGAACTCTCGGTCGGGTACACAGTTTTAATCTGCCAGGAAGTTTCATATCAGCGCACACTCCGCTGCAGAGTGAAAATCTCATTCTGGAAACATCCCCCAGGCTGTGGCTAAGCCATGTCTCCGCAATATTCTTTCTTTCAGGAGTGCTAGTGCTGCAAGGTTCGCAGGAGAGCTTCTGTAAAGTTTGGTAGGTAGGAGACGAGATACTGGCAGAAGTAAAGCTGTGAGGACCGGGCGTGAGTCGTGCTTCGGTAGCTCAGTTTGTAGAGCACTTGACCGCGAAAGGCAAAGGTCCCGAGTTCGAGTCTCCGTCGGCCACACAGTTTTAATCTGCCAGGAAGTTTCAATAACTCGATTGTCTGACTGTTTCGGTTGTCCGATCAACTGTGTAGGATGACACAGAATGTTCAAAGGAGTTCATTACTTATTCTCGAATGGCAGGCGCATATATGAAGGGGTTGCAGCGTGCTTGATCCACAGTAGGGCGACCTTCCCTTGTGGGGAGCAGACTGGCCCATCAGAACGATGACAATGAGTGTGTGTGTCCCCCCCCCCCCCCCACCCCACCCCACATTCCTCCGCGTACCACATTCGAATGCCCCACGAATATGAATCTTGCACGATTCTATCAGCCGGCCATATGGTGGCCGGCAATGGGACCCCTTTCAAACACTTCCAAGTCCTGATAACACTGTCTCACACGCATGCACGGCATCTCAGTGCTCACTCAACATCTGTCGCTGTTCATGCCTCTTATAAATCCAATGGGGTATATACGAAGGGATTACCTTGAAAGTGATGCCTCGATTACAGTGATCCCATGATAAGAGGAAATACGAATAACGTAAACTGGAACGATCAAACAGACAATTTTGTGGGGAAATGAAACCAAATACTGCGATTTATTGGCAACATGCTCAGAAAATGCTGCAGGTCTACTAAAGAGATGCTTACACCACACTTGTCCGCTCTCTCCTCGCGGTGTGGGATCCGCATCAGATGGGACTGACGAAGGACATCGAAAAGATTCAGCGAAGAGCAACTCGTTTTGTGCTATTGTGAAATAGGGCGGAGAGTGCCACCGATATGATACGTGAATTGGGGTGGCAATCATTAAAACGAAGGCGTTTTTCGTTGCGGTAGTATCTTCTTGGGAAATTTCCACCACCAACTTCCTCCTCCGATTGCGAAAATATTCTGTTGGTCCCCCCTACATGAAGTGAGCATCATGATAAAATAAGAGAAATCAGAGCTCGCACAGTAATATTCACGGGCTCATTTTTTCTCGCTCCGCGTCCGAGAGTGGGATTGCAGAGAAATAGCTTGAAGATGGTTCCATGAACCCTCTTCCAGGCACATCATTGTAAATTGCAGAGTAACCATGCAGATGTAAATGAAGAATATCGTTTTAATTTGAAGCTTTTTGTCAGTTTAAAATTGTGCGCCAGACGGGAACACGAACGCAGAACCATTGCCTTTTGCGCACAAACGCTCAATCAACCGAGCTCTTCAGCTACAACCCAGGGTCTGCCATCGCACCAATATTTTCCCTAATACCTTTCTTCATCCCACCTTCCTGACTTCTGGGTTGTTTTAATTTCTCTCTTAGCATGCACGAGGCATCTGAAGCATAGCTACTTGGCTATGGAACTTGTCGTTATATAGTTTCCAAACGCTGGTTACAAAACTAAAACGCCGGCCGGAGTGGTCGAGCGGTTCTAGGCGTTAGGTCTGGAACCGCGCGATCGCTACGGTCGCAGGTTCGAATTCTGCCTCGGGCATGGATGTGTGTGATGTCCTTAGGTTAGTTAGGTTTAAGTAGTTCTAAGTCAAGTTGACTGATGACCTCAGAAGTTACGTCCCATAGTGCTCAGAGCCATTTGAGCCAAAATTAAAACAATATGAATAACACGAGTTTTAGTACTACACTCACCAGACGCTAGATGCCTTAAGATTCCCTATAGGGCTAGGGCGATATGGAAAAGAACTTTTAAGCCGGAACTTTCATCGCCGTTAACCACATGCTATTTGCAAGGAACTATTCAATCCAAACGTAAATTTATACTGATAATATGTATCTTGTTCACGTGGCGACGGCGTGGAACTGTATCGAACGCTGACCAGAAGTCAAGAAACACGTTATCAGTCTAGACACCCATATCTGTTGCCTTCAGTGCCTCGTAGACCAACAGAGTGAACCACATGACCTTAGTTGATGGAGTTATGTTGCTACTCCGCCTCCAGAGATCATATAAAATTATAGTTAGTTTACATGGAAACAAATTTTATTAATAAATTTTCATAATTTAAGATACGTAACAAAGGCGTGGAAGAGAAATTTTCAGTGCTCATAGTTATTTCTAAAGTGGTTCAAATCATTTAAAAGCCTAGATTCTTGTCTTTGTAACAAATATTTTACTATTTTCATAAAATTTCTTTATCAGAAACATTCATTTTTAAATATTACCTGCTCTAGGACATTAGAATTTTTAACAGTGCCTATTTCCGAAATTCAGCAACGTGGTTTTGTAGCCCTGTTTCTTCTGATTCTAAAAATAGTCCAGTCAAATAATTTATTATTTTTTTTAAGTTTTAGTTTGTAAATTTTTACAATTTAGCAGCTTTTGATGGCCGTTGTGTATCCCGGGGAAGTAAAAATAATTTCCAAAAACAAGTACTTATGATAATACCTTATCTCTTTTTATAAAGTTCATAGTTAAACAGACTTGCACTTGTGCCCATTAAAATTCCGTGTACTATCGTTTCACTACCTGTTAATATTAAAAGACATAACAACAAATTTTGATTGTTAAGCTTATAAGCATTTAAAAGTGGCTTGCAGGACAGTTCTGCAGTCATCTGTGTGTTGATAATTGAAATGTGTACCTCACTGTGAATCAGTCGCGAATTTGCAACAAACTGAAGTTATCAGCGCCCAATAGTCAAATTGTAATCCTGCATGTCTCACTGTGTCAGCTCATTAACATCACGTAATCAGCCAGCCGCTACCAGCCAGTTGATTCGCGTTTAGTTATCAACATTTTAACTACTGACTAATATAGCCACGAGAAATTCTGAGTATTAATCTGACACTGGTATACTGTGCCATAATGAGTATGCAAAATTAGTTGCCTGCCTGGTTCATACGCTGAAACTATTGCTTGCGACAAAGCTGATCGCCAAAAAGTAGTATTGCATATCTATAAATAAGTAGAAACTGGAAGTTCTTTACTGCAATGTGGAGTACATTGTTTGACGTATGTCCACCAGCAGTGTTCATAACATGGAGTCCATCAGCTACTGAGTGCCGTAGCAACCCACCAATGGAAAATACCTGGGAGCAAACGTATACACATTAATTGTATTAAATTCGTTAATTATTTAGAAGGCTGTACATTATTCTGCATTAAGATACGACTTTTTAAAAAGGGTTTAAAGTTGATTATGAATCGGAATGTCACACACTTAAGATCACTAGAGGAAACGAGGTGGATACAAACAAATTATAGAAACGAAATACAGTGCAATCATTTCCTATTGTAATGACTGTTCAAGACTTTTCGACTCTCCAGTTCTTTCTAACGGTTCTTCATTTCCAGTTTCATATGTGCATTCAGATTATAATATATTTCTATAGCTCTATGTTTCAAATTTCTCCACTTTCTTATTTTTCCCAGGACCCACTTTTTACAGTTACTGAATGCAGAACTTCAGTTTCAGAAACATCTCCCAACTTTTACGACCATACTTCATACTCATAAGGGTGGTAAAGAACTCGTATTTTATTGACATCGGAAGAGCCGCATTCCAACACCGTAAATCTCATGAACTTCGGAAATGTGTCGTTCAGACACCGTCGTCTTAACTGATTCATTGATTAGTGAATGATTTCAAGTTGATATTAAGCTGAATAATAGCCTGTACTCACATCTCATCAATTCGCCTCATAATCCCCCTTTATTTCCAAAATGCAGATGCAAAAGTAAGTTTGTCATTTTTCCAACCTTAACACAGATCGACTCCTGTAGTGCGTCTAGAATAAAGTAGAGACCCATTATATCTCACAAAGTTATACCGAAAAATAGTGTTCGAGATGGGGTAGTACGCCAAGAAGTCAGTCCTTTTGTATGATTTACAGTCGTCAACTTTTATGTGCTGGCTTTTTGAAGAGAGTGTGGTTTTTACACAGAATTAAAATGTTGTTCAACAGTAGCAGAGACTTCAAAAAGGGATACATTATTTTTTGAGCTACCAAGGAGGGGAATAAAAAGTTTTAACTAGTCAGTTTAATTAAGAAACACATTCTAGAAATTTCTGAAGTTTCTATTGGAAGTTTGAGACAAACAAATCCGTCAATCAATGTATAGTGCTTAGGGCCTATTTTCGTTTAATATTGTCCTTTGGAGTATTTTCCTGGAGTAATTCTACTTCGTAGAAGAAAATTTCAGTCCTGAGACTGGTTTGATGCAGCTCTCCATGCTACTCTATCATGTGCGAGCTTCTTCATCTCCCAGTACCTACTGCAACCTACATCCTTCTGAATCTGCTTAGTGTATTCATCTCTTGGTCTCCCTCTACGATTTTTACCCTCCACGCTGCCCTCCAATGCTAAATTTGTGATCCCTTGATGCCTCAAAACATGTCCTACCAACCGATCCCTTCTTCTAGTCAAGTTGTGACACAAACTTCTCTTCTCCCCAATCCTATTCAGTACCTCCTCATTAGTTACGTGATCTACCCACCTTATCTTCAGCATTCTTCTGTAGCACCACATTTCGAAAGCTTCTATTCTCTTCTTGTCCAAACTAGTTATCGTCCATGTTTCACTTCCATACATGGCTACGCTCCACACAAATACTTTCAGAAACGACTTCCTGACACTTACATCTATACTCGATGTTAACAAATTTCTCTTCTTCAGAAACGATTTCCTTGCCATTGCTAGTCTACATTTTATATCCTCTCTACTTCGACCATCATCAGTTATTTTACTCCCTAAATAGCAAAACTCTTTTACTACTTTAAGTGTCTCATTTCCTAATCCAATTCCCTCAGCATCACCAGATTTAATTTGACTACATTCCATTATCCTCGTTTTGCTTTTGTTGATGTTCATCTTATATCCTCCTTTCAAGACACTGTCCATTCCGTTCAACTGCTCTTCCAAGTCCTTTGCTGTCTCTGATAGAATTACAAAGTCATCGGCAAACCTCAAAGTTTTTACTTCTTCTCCATGAATTTTAATACCTACTCCGAATTTTTCTTTTGTTTCCTTTACTGCTTGCTCAATATACAGATTGAATAACATCGGGGACAGGCTACAACCCTGTCTCACTCCTTTCCCAACCACTGCTTCCCTTTCATGCCCCTCGACTCTTATAACTGCCATCTGGTTTCTGTACAAATTGTAAATAGCCTTCCGCTCCCTGTATTTTACCCCTGCCACCTTCAGAATGTGAAAGAGAGTATTCCAGTTAACATTGTCAAAAGGTTTCTCTAAGTCTACAAATGCTAGAAACGTAGGTTTGCCTTTTCTTAATCTTTCTTCTAAGATAAGTCGTAAGGTTAGTATTGCCTCACGTGTTCCAACATTTCCACGGTATCCAAACTGATCTTCCCCGAGGTCCGCTTCTACCAGTTTTTCCATTCGTCTGTAAAGAATTCGCGTTAGTATTTTGCAACTGTGACTTATTAAACTGATAGTTCGGTAATTTTCACATCTGTCAACACCTCCTTTCTTTGGGATTGGAATTATTATATTCTTCTTGAAGTCTGAGGGTATTTCGTCTGTCTCATACATCTTGCTCACCAGATGGTAGAGTTTTGTCATGACTGGCTCTCCCAAGGCCATCAGTAGTTCTAATGGAATGTTATCTACTCCCGGGGCCTTGTTTCGACTCAGGTCTTTCAGTGCTCTGTCAGAATCTTCACGCAGTATCTTATCTCAAATTTCGTCTTCATCTACATCCTCTTCCATTTCCATAATATTGTCCTCAAGTACATCGCCCTTGTATAAACCCTGTATATACTCCTTCCACCTTTCTGCCTTCCCTTCTTTGCTTAGAACTGGGTTGCCATCTGAGCTCTTGATATTCATACAAGTGGTTCTCTTCTCTCCAAAGGTCTCTTTAATTTTCCTGTAGGCAGTATCTATCTAACCCCTAGTGAGACAGGCCTCTACATCCTTACATTTGTCCTCTAGCCATCCCTGCTTAGCCATTTTGCACTTCCTGTCAATCTCGTTTCTGAGACGTTTGTATTCCTTTTTGCCTGCTTCATTTACTGCATTTTTATATTTTCTCCTTTCATCAATTAAATTCAATATTTCTTCTGTTACCCAAGGATTTCTATTAGCCCTCGTTTTTTTACCTACTTCATCATCTGCTGCCTTCACTACTTCATCCCTCAGAGCTACCCATTCTTCTTCTACTGTATTTCTTTCCCCCATTCCTGTCAATTGTTCCCTTATGCTCTCACTGAAACTCTCTACAACTTCTGGTTCTTTCAGTTTATCCAGGTCCCATCTCCTTAAATTCTCACCTTTTTGCAGTTTCTTCAGTTTCAATCTGCAGTTCGTAACCAATAGATTGTGGTCAGAATCCACATCTGCCCCTGGAAATGTCTTACAATTTATAACCTGGTTCCTAAATCTCTGTCTTACCATTATATAATCTATCTGATACCTTTTAGTATCTCCAGGATTCTTCCAGGTATACAACCTTCTTTTATGATTCTTGAACCAAGTGTTAGCTATGATTAAGTTATGCTCTGTGCAAAATTCTACCAGGCGGCTTCCTCTTTCATTTCTGTCCCCCAATCCATATTCACCTACTATGTTTCCTTCTCTCCCTTTTCCTACTGACGAATTCCAGTCACCCATGACTATTAAATTTTCGTCTCCCTTCACTACCTGAATAATTTCTTTTATCTCGTCATACATTTCATCAATTTCTTCATCATCTGCAGAGCTAGTTGGCATATAAACTTGTACTACTGTAGTAGGCATGGGCTTTGTGTCTATCTTGGCCACAATAATGCGTTCACTATGCTGTTTGTAGTAGCTAACCCGCACTCCTATTTTTTTTATTCATTATTAAACCTACTCCTGCATTACCCCTATTTGATTTTGTATTTATAACCCTATAATCGCCTGACCAAAAGTCTTGTTCCTCCTGCCATCGAACTTCACTAATTCCCACTATATCTCACTTTAACCTATCCATTTCCCTTTTTAGATTTTCTAATCTACCTGCCCGATTAAGGGATCTGACACTCCACGCTCCGATCCGTAGAACGCGTTTTCTTTCTCCTGATAACGACGTCCTCTTGAGTAGTCCCCACCCGGAGATCCGAATGGGGGACTATTTTACCTCTGGAATATTTTTCCCAAGAGGACGCCATCATCATTTAATCATACAGTAAAGCTGCATGTCCTCGGGAAAAATTACGGCTGTAGTTTCCCCTTGCTTTCAGCCGTTCGCAGTACCAGCACAGCAAGGCCGTTTTGGTTAATGTTACAAGGCCAGATCAGTCAATCATCCAGACTGTTGCCCCTGCAACTACTGAAAAGGCTGCTGCCCCTCTTCAGGAACCACATGTTTGTCTGGCCTCTCAACAGATACGCCTCCCTTGTGGTTGCACCTACGGTACGGCCATCTGTATCGCTGAGGCACGCAAGCCTCCCCACCAACGGCAAGGTCCATGGTTCATGGGGGGAGGGGAGGGGGCAGAAAACGTGCACCGAGAATAACACAGAAACAGGTAAATAGTGACGCTACAAAGTTATTTCGCCAATAAATATAATAAACGACAACGAGACTATAATTGGAAGCCAGTTATGTAAGTCCTTTGTAAATTCTAGTGATAAACGGATTCGTATGTATAAATTTGTACTTTATGTCATAAAAGAGAATTACACAGTTATTTATTCTTGTAGCTGGCCAAATTAATCATTAGATCACATTTCCTACGTAACTGTCCAATGAATACAACTCATTTTTCTCTATCTATAGTTTACTGTCTTCATGTCGGTATTTTGTGCGTTAGCGCTACCGCGATTTTTTTTTAATAAAGGACACTGTTCGGTGATATAGACAAATTATCTGTTTTTCGTGTCATTTGAAATACAACAATCTGCTCTGTTGTCACAAATGACTTTTCGCTCTAAGCATCAAGACCTAATTAATTTCGACTCATAAACTATTTCGAGTGGAGAAACGCCTGATACTGTGTCGGCATCTTACACACTGCAATTAGTGGCCAGCATTCTTCATGTGCTTAAAGAATCACATAATTTACCGTCATGCATAAACAAACCAGAATTCTGTATGACATTTGCCTTCCCACAGGAATTCCATCGCTGTTTCTGTGGTAAGTCCCCTGCCGATTACGCAACATTGCACTTCTCTCCTTTTGATGATTTGTTTTGTTGTCATCCACATAGTTCTTACAAACGAGAATGCAGCTGTATACTGAAAACGAAAATAGGAATAGCTATGTTTCATAAATAAAGTTAAAGTCAGCAGCAACGCTCTATCAATGGAGAAGACAGTTTGCACATAAAATGGTAATATAACAGACAGACATAAATTAACGCCTTTCACTCTTTGTATTGAAACTGAGAGTGATATTACAGATAAGACCACGATTTCTGACTACAGCCTACTGCGAATTTGACGCGGTAGTCAAACAATAACATTAAATTGGGGTGAAACAATGTCTATATCCGAGAGTAGTTATTTTAACTTATATTCCTGGTGTTTTCTTCTATTTATTATACATGATTACTACCACATCTGTCTTAAATAGAGAGAACAACGTCTCTCCTCCGTTTTATCCGAAAGATCTAATTGTCGCTCATCAAATTCGCTGTTTATGAAATGTCGTATTTTAACGGAACTAAATATTTTCAACCTGCTTTACTGCAGTCTTGTTCGTTCTGTAACGCAAAGAAAACAATGTAATTATTAGTCGATGAGTAATACTGTGAATAGTTTGACGACGTGCTTGCTGCAATTCTGGGGCTGAATCTGCCTGTTTTATAGTATCAATCTCGGAGGAGATATCGTGCTATCGTATCGGTTTATTAGACCTTAGAACAGTTACTCGATCACATTTAGAACACTGCTAACTGCGAGGGCTATTCAGAAAGTAGGGAACGTTACCGTCTCACGCCGCTAGGCGCGCGCCGATCGCGTGTATTTTGGTATGTGCGTGCCCAGCACCTCAGACGGCATCCATCCTTGACAGCGGGAACCTCTCTGCGCGTCTGGTTTTCCGATATTCGAATTTTAAATGTGCGCTGCAATCGAAAATCCCGCCAGTTGTGAGGTGCGGTCTGTGATACGGTTTTTATTGGCAAAAAACCTAACAGCTATGGAAATTTATCATGAACACTGCGAAGTGTACGGAAACCACGTAAGGAGTGAATGTTCTGTCCGGAAATGGTGCATTCGGTTTAAAAATGGCCGAACCAACGTTCGTGATGAAGAGGAGAGTGGATGCCCGAGCATTTTGACTGACGATCTTGTCGCTAAGTTGATGAAACGATTCGTGAAAATCGTCGCTGCACAATAACGGAGCTTTCGCTTTCATATCCACAAGTTTCACGGGCTTTGATGTTTGAAATTGTCACTCAAAAGCTAGGCTACCACAAATTTTATACACGATGGGTGCCCAAAATGCTTACACAGCACCACAGAGAACAGTGAATGGGGACAATGTTGACATTTCTGGAGGCCTGCCACAAACATGATGATTCATTACTGGATCGAATCGTAACCGGTGACGAGACTTGGGTGAAACACGTCAATTTCGAGACCAAATTACAGTCCATGAAGTGTGGGGCACACAAGATCCCTCCAAAAGCCAAGAAAATGTTTGCAAACCTTGTCAGCTTGGAAGTTGATGGCGACAGTGTTTTGGGATAGGCAAGGTGTGCTTCTTATTGATTTTATCGAACGTGGAGCAACCTTAAATTCTGCCCGGTACTCTAAAACTATGCACAGCCTTAGAAGAGCAGTTCGAAACAAACGCCGAGGAAAGCTGACATCCAAAATTTTGTTTTTGTACGATAACGCCCGACGTCACACGGCAAACCGCACTTAAGAACTCCTTAATTCATTCAAATGGGAAATTTTCCCTCGTCCGCCCTAAAGCCCGGATCTTGCACCAAGCGACTTCCACTTGTTTCCCAAGATGAAGAACTGGCTTGCAACGCAGCGCTTTGATGACGACGCGGAACTCATGACAGGCGTGACTCACTGACTGAAGTCTCAAGCGCACAATTTTACAACGAAGGTCTTTCAAAGCGCGTCCACCGCTATGATAAGTGCCTCAATGTGTTTGGTGACTAAGTGGAAATGTGGTATGTCATTCGCTCTTTCAGATGTATATAATAAAATGTATTTTTTGTACTTAGTATTTTTTAATGCCAAAACTCTCCCTACTTCCTGAATAACCCTCGTAAATGTTTTTCTTCAGTGTCTGGTAAGAGCCTCTAATCGTCTGTTTGGCTCTCTTTCCAGACGCAGCACACTACAGGCATAAGCTTACGGTCAGAATTCAGAACCGTTTGTCAAAGAGAAAGCATAAAAGAGAAACCACCCACTGTTATTCGAATCTGTAGGATGTGGTTTTTTTGGGAAAGTTACCACTACTGGGAAAGTAGTGTGCCAAAAGAAAAAAATCTACCAGAAAAAATTAGTAGCGAAAACTGAATTGATGTAAGCGAAATACGGAAAGTTTTAAGCAGGAACCAGATTGAGAATTAAACGTGATAGGAACAGGGTGTTCCAAAATTATCTTTACGACTTTGACCACAAGGATTTCAGAACTGGGGATGATCATAAAGGTTCGGTTTGCGGCATAATGTTCACACACACCTAAGTTTGTTTTTGTTTTTTATTTAGGGGTTAGTTAATGATGAAAATAGCCTCTTTCCCTCTCTTCCCCCCTTCAGCATATGGCACAATGTTTGGAATGGTTGATAAAGTCTAAGCTCCAGCGGGATTTCGGGCCACGTTACAGTAGCACACTACCGTCATGCTCGAGCACCAGACAGTGGTACATGAGATTTAGAGAAACCATAAGTGTCATGAAAAGGACGAGTTCTAGGCGACATAGCAGGAGTGATGCAAATGTAGAATTGATGTTCTACATCTTCATCTACATGGATACTCTGCAAATCACATTTAAGTGCCTGGCAGAGGGTCCATCGAACCACCTTCACAGTTCACTATTATTCTAATCTCGTATAGCGAGCGGAAAGAATGAACACCTATATCTTTCCGTACAAGCTCTGATTTCCCTTATTTTATCGTGGTGATATGTTCGGTCCTGTGTAGGTCGGTGTCAACAAAATATTTTCGCATTCGGAGGAGAAAGTTGGTGATTGGAATTTCGTGATAAGATTCCGTCTAAACGAAAAACGACTTTCTTTTCATGATTTCCAGCCCAAATCCTGTATCATTTCTGTGACACTCTCTCTCCCATATTTCGCGATAATACAAAACGTGCTGCCTTTCTTTGAACTTTTTCGATGTACTCCGTCAGTCCTACCTGGTAAGGATCCCACACCGCGCAGCAGTATTCTAAAAGAGGACGGACAAGCGTAGTGTAGGCAGTCTCCTCAGCAGATCTGTTACATTTTCTAAGTGTCCTGCCGATAAAACGCAGTCTTTGGTTAGCCGTCCCCACAACATTTTGTATTTGTTCTTTCCAATTTAAGTTGTTCGTTGTTGTAATACCGAGGTATTTAGTTGAATTCACGGCTTTTAGATTGCACTGATATAACGTGTAACCAAAGTTTAACGAGTTCATTTTAGTACTCATGTGGATGACCTCACACTTTTCGTTATTTAGGGTAAACTGCCACTTTTCGAACCATTCAGATATTTTTTCTAAATCGTTTTGCAGTTTGTTTTGATCTTCTGATGACTTTATTAGTCGATAAACGACAGCGTCATCTGCAAACAACCGAAGACGGCTGCCCAGATTGTCTCCCAAATCGTCTATATATATAAGGAATAGCAAAGTGCCTATAACACTGTCTTGGGGAACGCCTGAAATCACATCTGTTTTACTAGATGACTTCCCGTCAGTTACTGCGAATTGTGATCTCTCTGACAGGAAATCGCAAATCCAGTCACTTAACTGAGACGATATTCCATAAGCACGCAATTTTACTACGAGCCGTTTGTGTGGTACAGTGTCAAAAGCCTTCCGGAAATCCAGGAATACAGAATCGATCTGAAATCCCTTGTCAATAGCACTCAGCAGTTCATGTGAATAAAGAGCTAGGGGTGTTCACAGGAACGATGTTTTCTAAACCCATATTGACTGTGTGTCAATAGACCCATTCCTTCGAGGTAATTCATATTGTTCGAACACAATATATGTTCTAAAATCCTGCTGCATATCGACGTTAATGATACGGGCCTGTGATTTAGTGGATTGCTCCTACTACCTTTCTTGAATATTGGTATAACCTGTGCAACTTTCCAGTCGAGTGAACGGTTATATATGATTGTTAAGTATGGAGCTAATGCATCAGCATACTCCGATAGGAACCTAACTGGTATACCGTCTGAACCAGAAGACTTGCTTTTATTAAGTGATTTGGGTTGCTTCACTACTCCCAGGATATTTACTTCTACGTTACTCATGTTGGCAGCTGTTGTCGATTCGAATTCAGGAATATTTACTTCGTCTTCTTTTGTGAAGGCATTTCGGAAGGCTGTGTTTAGTAAATCTGCTTTGGCAGGTATTTATCCATAGCCAGTCCAATCAATCACTCAAATGTCCCCATTAGTTAAGGCTGCTACCAACAGCGGTACACAGGATGCTACACAAGAGACTGAAGCTCTTTGTCTACAAGGTGCAGCTGGTGCGTGAACTTCAAACTGATAACCGCCAAAGAGCAAAGCATTGAGATTCTAAGTCGCATCGGCGGTGACGCAGGCCATCTGAAAAAGGTGGTGTTAGAGAACGTAGTTTGTTTTCAAGTGTCCGGTACAGTACTTCGACATTATGGGAGAATCTGGAGCTGTTAGAATCCTCACTTTAGCATGTAAATCGTGCGTGACAGTCCAAAGGTAAAAGTGTGCCATGATCTGCATCACGGAAAGTGTTTCGCGCCAATAAAACATCAGGTTGCGCTAACTTTTCAGACTGTAAATTGACACCAAGTGACCATACCCACTTGGCTTCAGAGATATCTGGCTGCGCAAGTTCTACCATTCTGAAAGTAGCTGCTCAGGTGTGTGCTACGGGTGTCCGCTGCCATATTGTTTCGTTATTCTCATTTCGCTTGCTTTCTCTGTTATTTTTTGTTTGTTGTTTTATATTTGGTGCTAGAATTTACACAATATACTTGTTAGGTCTATAACTTTGCTTCCACCGTTTTGCAAGAGACGGCACTTGTGGAAAGTAGTGGTGCAAGTCGTCCATCGTAAGTGTCATATAGTAAGATTAAGCTTTTGAAAACATAGTGCCATCAAAATATCAGTCGATTTTTGATTGCATCACAAAGTTATTCTCAACTGAATACGTCAACTTTTGAGTCCAATTCTCGTCATCTGCGGGAGGTTTTAATTTTCTGCTTTGATATGAAGAAATCTGCGGCTGAGGCTCATAAAATTCTGGGTAAGACCTATGATGAGACGCCTGTTAGTAATAGAACTTCGCAGAAAATGGTTTCCATGCTTCAAGGATGGTGATTTTGACGTTGAAGACCGGCATGGTTGTGAAAGAGAGAAAGCTTTCGATGCTACTGCAACCGTCGGGAACAATCACAGGAGATCGTTATCGATAGCAGTTGATGTGTTTGAGCCGAGCACTGAAAGGCAGACCAACACACTACAGTGATAGACATGAAAAAATGATTTTGCAGCATGACAGTGCAGGACCCCATGTCGAAACTCCCGTCAAAACATACTTGAAAACGTTGAAATGGGAGGTTCTACCCCACCGGCTGTATTCTCCAGATATTGCTCCCTCTGTCTGACACCTTTCTTGATCTATGACACACGACATAGCTGACTAGCACTTGCGGTCATATGAACAAGTGCAAATTGGATCGATTCATGGCTCCCCTCAAAAGATGCCCAGTTTATAGACTACGGGATTCGTATGTTGTCCTAAAGCTAGGAGAAAGCAGTGACCAACGATGGCCAATACTTTGAATCGTAAATTTTTTGTAAGTTTTTCACAATAAAGTCTCGAACTTCGAGAAAAAACGGCGGAAAAAAGTTGTAGACCTGGTGTTTTTCATATAGTCCATGCTACTAAAGAGATGAATACAGTAAGTAAGTTCAAAATGATGTAGTTTTCATTAGTTATCCTGAGACGAAGAGGCTTGCACGAAATAGAGTCTTCGCACTGAAGACAACGACGACAACGACAACTAGATGGTGATGACTGTTACTGTTTAAATAGTCTGTTATTCCTTGCCGATTACGTTAGCTTTTTTAAAAACGCGACATTTACCGTAATGTAAATACACGCTAGAGGTAGAATACCTAGCTCTTAAACAGGGGTTTGCTGCACTTTATATGTTTGCATTCTTTACGATTCTAATAGCCTTTTTTGTATTCTAAAAGACGCGTAGCAGGGAAAGAAAGTACTCATAATAGATACTTGTTATTATTTTTCACATGACATCCGTATTTTGAATAACACTGAAGCTGATGCTATTTACATTTTCCATCACAAACTCAATGATGGAGCTAATAGGTATGCTCCATCAGATAGCTATTCAAACAGCTGGATCTCAGATTGACAGGAATATAACAAGCTATTAAAAGTGGTTTCATCTTTCACAAATTAGAAATCATTCTAAGTGAAAAACAGTTGCTTACATGCTAGATTTTTTTCTGTTAAAATCTCTTCTTTGTACTACTCTCTGTCGAGACTGTACTGTACACTAACAATATTCCTGTAGCAAAAGAAAACAACCAGAGCTATCAAAGGAATACTGTATGGGTGACTGTGTCGTATAGGCCGCTCTTCTCAGTATTTTACAGCATTAATTGTATTATCATTTTACGCTAAAAAACTGCCTTATTCCAAAAGCAACAGAAGTTTGGTTAGTCATTATCACAAAGATGAGAAGTACAAAGACATGAACCTACATCTCTATAGCTTTAACTTCGCTGCATTGAGAATGTCAGTAAACTACCTTTATCAGTGGTACAGACGCCTAGTAAAATATGAGAGTTTTTCTGTCACACACCAAGCACTAAAAAGAACTGTTTATGAAATTACTGTTTACACAAACAGTTACACAACATGAAAGCAATTTATGGACATAGAATAATAATTACATTTAAAATATCTGGATAAATGTATATGAAGTAATCCACAATGTGCCAGTAGCATATGGTATGGCTCTGTTATATTAATTTTGTGAGGAAAGCTTCAGTACCATACACATTTCTCAGTATTTAATGTACTCCGTCTTCAGGCCACATGTGGCCCATCGGGACCATCCGATCGCCGTGTCATCCTCAGTTGAGGATCCAGATAGGAGGGGCGTGTGGTCAGCACACTGCTCTCTCGGTCGTTATGACGGTTTTCTTTGACCGGAGCCGCTACTAATCGGTCGAGTAGCTCCTCAATTGGCACCACGAGGCTGAGTACACCCCGAAAAATGGCAACAGCGCATGTCGGCCCTGATGGTGACCCATCCAAGCGCCAGTCACGCCCGATAGCGTTTAATTTCGATGATAGCACGGTATCTGGTGTATCCACTGCAGCAAAGCCATTGCCCTCTCAGTATTTAATGCACGGAGATAATTTGACGATAACAATTGTTGAGTACTCTTTAATCCAGAGTCTACTTGTACAATGTGGTGACACATGTGTTACAAAAACAGCAATCGCAAGCTTTCTTTCTGTTGGGTGAAAGTTCTTAAGTAAGGTACACCACCCCTCCCCCCCCCCCCCCCCCTCTGTGCACAGTATGGTAGTTTGAGTTGTACGTATGTAGATGCAGATTGCAGCAAGAAACAGGTATTTGAATTCATAATACAAATATCAATATAGTTGTATTTTCTTGAGCAGGGGCTAAGATAGTGCTGAATATAATACCTCTTGAACTTATGAAACACATCAGTCACTTAAAATTCTTCGTTTACAAATCAGTTAATGAAATTATTACGACTGAAGCAAACCACTGTCAAATAAAGAGTATCTAGACCTTGGGTATTAATCAGTTAAGGTCCCCTTTCAACGTCGATGTGATGCATTATGTATTTAAAATACTTCTCACTGGTATAGGTTGCCACCAGGACGCTTCTAGTTCATTTGCTCTCCAGCCACGCCCTTGGACTGTTAACAGGCGGAAGCTTCTGGGAATCCGGCGGCAGCTGCGTAGATCGGCCGCTGCGACGCCGCCGGAGCCACTGTCGCCCCCCCTGCGCACTGCCACTCTTGTTTGTAAACACCCAGGCGATCGACGGCCAGCGACTCTACTCAAACCCCGTACCGCTCCCAACAGTAATTACCTGTGCGGGTGAATGACACTCTAGTCCACACCTAGCGTCACTCCAGATGCTCATCTGCGCTTGAATGCCTCCCGACGCTTTCTGTGTTTTTGGCACGTCAGCAAACCAAAGAGTCAAGGAGATCCTTTGTTTTCCACGAAATATATACGCATTCGCGAATATTAACAACCATCAGTTGTATAACAAAGTGACAACAGTGAAAATTTGTCCCGGACCGGGACTCGAACCCGGATTTCCCACTTGTCGCCATCGATCCCCTTACCGTTAGGCTATCCGAGCACACCTCTAGGCGTGACCTAAACTTCCACACGTGGTCACCCATGAGTCTACAACCTGCAATCGTACATCGATAAGTTATATTCCCGTACAGGGGAGAAATTTTTATTGAAAATTCGTTGCCTGGTGTCGGCGGATGAATACGATATGGCACTGTATGTGTTGTTTGTAAGTACGGTGCAACACAGGCACTGGGGTATCGTATTCTTTGTTTCAGTTCTCATTTCTTACTGCAGCTTATGTAGTACTCAGAGGGTTTCCATATTACAGTAAATGACCTAATACTTCCTAAATATCTCGTGTATCTCATGAAATCAGAATGTTTCCACATGCACTGTGCGACTAGTTTGCTATGAGACTAATATTGTTAATTCTGTTATCTGCCAAATTTTGAAGCAACGCTATTTTCCTTGCAGTGCAAGAATATAAGCTGTTAACAGAGTTCGGTAGTTCATAAAATGAATGATATAATAACATGAAACATGGCACTATTCGTAGCTGAACTATTTGAATGATTATCCAAGTCAAATACAATACGTCTGTTGCCACAGATGAGTTTCACCTTTACAACCACGCAAACGTAGTATGAAGGACCGAAAGCGCGTTCTCTCAAGACTTCGGTATTTTCCTTTTCCAAAAAGATTCACGACGTTATTATGATGTCATTTAGGCTGGTCCCGGCGGAGGTTCGAGTCCTTCCTCGGGCATGGGTGTGTGTGTGTTTGTCCTTAGGATAGTTTAGGTTAAGTAGTGTGTAAGCTAAGGGACTGATGACCTTAGCAGTTAAGTCCCATAAGATTTCACACACATGTGTGTGTGTATGATGTCATTTAGCATTATTCTTCTGCTACTGCGAGCCGTCGAATTTTGTTAGGTATCATTAGATACAAGCTCCTCCATAGTGACCAAAAGCGGCCGTACTAATCTCAGGCCCTGACGAGTAAGAAAGTGCACTAGTCCTGTGAAGGGCTTGGATGTCATATGTAATATGTCTCTAACATTTGGCAAGAAGCTAAAAATCCATCCACCACTTTCAGGTGGATCCCATTCTCTCTGAGTGACCAAGAAACAGGTTTTCATTTTCTCCCATTTAAACATATGCATTTCTTAACCACTGAGCCATGCATTTTTTTCCATTCTCTTTGGCGAATTATTAAGTCAGGAGAATATAGCCCCACTATGTCCAACAAAGTGTCTATTGTGTCCCACAAGAATCAATATACTCCATTATAATTCACATATCAAGAAAAATTTTGCATCACACCGGTTCCCAGAACTCCTGAAGATAGACGTTGAGTGTGGATATTGCATCACAGACCCAGTCCCTTAGACTGTTCAGAGATGTCACTAATACCGCCCAAAGATGTAAACAACCATGCATGAGCAGCACCTATTAGACGGAGGGGGTCCGACAGCCGGTCAGTTACACTCATTCCACCAGGAAGCAGGTACATGGCTCGTGTTGTCTGTAGTTCAACCATGCCTAGACGATCGCGTCCGCATTGTTACGTTATGCCAGGAAGGGCTCTCAACAAGGCAAGTGTACAGACATCTCAGAGTCAACCACAGCGATGTTGTTCGGACTTGGGGGAGGTACAGAGAGACAGGAACTGTCGGCGACATGCCACGCTCAGGCCGCCCAAGGGCTACAACTGCAGTGGGTGACCGCTGCCTACGGATTATCCCTCGGAGGAACCCTGAAAGAAACGCCACCATGTTGAATAATGCTTTTCGTGCAGAAACAGGATATCGTGTTACGATTAAAACTGAGCGCAATAGGCTGCATGATGCGCAACTTCACTGCCGACGTCCACGGAGAGGTTCATCTTTGCTACTACAACACCATGCAGCGCGGTACAGATGGGTCCAACAACATGCTGAACGGACCGCTCAGGATTGGCATTACGTTCTCTTCACCGATGAGTGTCGCATATGCCTTCAACCAGAAAACGGTCGGAGACATGTTTGGATGCAACCACCCTGTATCTAGAGAGTGAAGAAGTTAAAGTCTCTCCCTGTTTTCCAACACAGACAAAATTATAAATTTCGATTGCGGGTATATACTTCTACTCTGCGATGTGATTCTCCCTCGAAATATTTCCCAGCATGAAATATAACTAACTATTCCAACGTTTGTGGCACTAGGTGATATTTTTGTAATTTTTTTTGTTTTAACTACTTAGTAGCGACAGTAATAGAGATTGCAACATGTATGGCAGTTTTAGAAATAAATAAAGTGTAAGTTAGAATTGTGAACTAACAGCTGCACAGCCATACAGTCCTGGTCACATTTTTCTTTAGTGAGGTGGGCTGAAGTGCTGATGCGACAACCTGGTATGTATTATTGTGACAGGGTGGACATGACGGCTCTTTAGTTTTGTCGCTGGTTACACGATTTAAACAAATTGCAAAGAGAATCCTACTGCCCACTCGCTGTACTCCAGCCAATGACTACAGATTTTGCTAGGTTTCATACAGGAAGAAAAACTGCCGAAGTTTCACTTATGGAAAAAAATTCCCAACACCAAGAAATAATTACTGTATGGTAATGAAATTTCGGTAATCACTTGTCTAGGTAAGATATATATGTGGTTAATGTTGAAAGACCACACCGGTGTAACCGCCAGAATGTTGAATGCAAGCATTCAAACGTGTTCAGTTGCTCAATTGTGTGTGGATTCCTAAGGGACCAAACTGCTGAAGTCATCAGTCCCTAGCCCTACACACTACTTAAACTAACTTAACCTAACTTATGCTATTATGCTAAGAACAACACACACACACACACACACACACACACACACACACACATGCTCGAGGGAGGACTCGAACCTCCGGCGGGAGGGGCCGGTTGCAAATGTGCATACACGCGTCTGACAGGTGCTGGGTGTCAGTTTGTGTGATGGAGTTCCACGCTTGTTGCACTTGTTCGATCAGTACGATTAATGCTGTTAGCGGATGACGGTGGAGTTGTCTGATGAAGTCCCATATGTGCTCGACTGGAGACAGATCTGCTGATCGAGTGGACCAACACAACTTGTCGACACTCTGTAGAGCATGTTGGGTCACAACAGCAATATATGGGCGATCATTATCCTGTTGGAAAACAACCACTGGAATGTTGTTCGTGAATAACGGCTCACATCTTGTCGACTCAACAAACGGACGTACAAATTTACAGATGCAGTACAATGAGCCACAGACATACGCCCAACACGACGGTCTTTCCCCGCAGTAGTGCCACTTGGCCGTCCGGAGCCCGGTCTTCTTTGGACTGTACCTTCACGTGACGATTGCTGCCAGCAACCGTATACAGTGGCTACAGTTCTGCTAAGTCTGCCTGCAACATCACGGAAATAACATCCAGCTTCTCGAAGCTCTATTACACATCCTCGCTCAAACTCAGTGGGCTATTGATAATGGCGTCTTCGTCGTCTTAAAGGCATTCTTGACAAGCATCAACTCACTACGTCCAATGTCCGCCCCCGGTAGCTGAATGGTCAGCGTGACGGATTGTCAATCCTCTGGGCCCGGGTTCGATTCCCGGCTGGGTCGGGGAATTTTCTCCGCCCAGGGACTGAGTGCTGTGCTGTCCTCATCATCATCCTATCATCCTCATCGACTGCAGGTCGCCGATGTCGCGTGTCAAACTGAAAGAGCGGCACCCGGCGAACGGCCTGCCCGACGGGGGGCCCTAGCCATACTGTTAAATAAATACTGCGCCCAGTCTCAAAGGTAACTAATACGGCCGTTACAGCGCGTTCTTAAAGCAAAGCTGATTTGTATCCTCAAAGTGGCGCAACTGACGCAATAGTATGCGACTGTTGCGAAACTTGAGTGTACGTCATCTTTCAGATCTAGAAACACGTCTACCAACCTTCGTTTGTCTCGCACAACTCCTTCTAGGCGTTCGGACTATATTTTATTCAGTGTATTTTAATAAAAGACCTGAGGTTGTTGTTAATAATGTTCCAACCCCAAACGAGCATGTCAACAACAGCTGCCCTCTCGAAACTGTAGTTGTCACTTTGAAATACGACGCTGTCGTCCCCAAAGCTTTCATCAAAATTTATCGACGTGTATGCAGCATGTATCGTATCCTCCAGCCCCCCTTTTCCCATTCAAGTGTTGCTTGGTTTTATCAATGACAGGATGCCGAAGAAAACAAATGCTACCTTGTTGTTTATGTTCACTAGGAAAGAGCATGTTAATCTTATTTCCACTGGAAGTGTTGCCCAATGCGTCATAATCGTTACAGCGCGGAAGCGTTGTAACAAATATGTATGAAAAGACCTCACACAGAATCGCGGTCTTGATATGAGGGGTGGGGGGCGGCTTGTTGCTCGGTTCATATTTGAATTAGGAACGTGGGGTGAAAAGTTTTTTGTTTAGCCATTTATATAGCCGTTCAGACATGTCCTACTGTTAAATCTGCCAGGAAGTTTCATATCAGCGCACACTCCGCTGCAGAGTGAAAATTTCATTATGTCCTACTGGTGCTATGTTACGCAACGGCCTTGCCGCAGTGGATACACCGGTTCCCCTGAGATCACCGAAGTTAAGCGTTGTCGGGCGTGGTCGGCACTTGGTTGGGTGACCATTCAGGCCGAAATGCGCTGTTGCCATTTTTCGGGGTGCACTCAGCCTCGTGATGCCAATTGAGGAGCTATTCGACCGATTAGTAGCAGCTTCGGTCAAGGATACCATCTTACGACCGGGAGAGCGGTGTGCTGACCCCACGCCCCTCCTATCCGTCTCCTCCACCGAGGATGACATGGCGGTCGGATGGTCCCGGTAGGCCACTCGTGGCCTGAAGACGGAGTGATGCTATGTTACAGTACATGAAGCAAGTTTTGAAAGACGAACTGGAGCTGGCGCCCAGGCAAATTGTGCTAATCGGTTAATTCCCTTTGTAAAAGATTTTAATTAGGCTTAAACTAATGCTCAGCTAAATGCACCATTTGTTTGGGCACCGTTCAGATTTTTTGTCCGAATACAGCCACCCTTACATAACTCCGGACTGGACCAAGGCTTATGGTTCACATTTGGTCCACAGTGTATCGGATCCTGCTCTAAGAAGAGTTTTAACCATATGAAAAAAAATCTTGCTCGTTTAGATTTTACGTGTTAAACTCACGTTTTCCTGGGAGATTTCTGAAGCTCGCCACTTCTACACTTTAAACTTGTACGCAGCGGTTCAAATTTTGCACGAGGGTGCATAAATTGATAAAGTCAAAACGAATTTTTTTATACAGTATTTTTTTATCCATTGTCGAAATACTATTGTTCAGAATCGAGCTAAATGTAGGACGTAAAATCCGTTCTTACGTGAACTGAATGCGTGAGACCGTTTAAAGTGAATCATACAAATAAAAATTGTTTATTACAGTAAATTGAAAATTCGCCTTCAAAAATGTAACGTCATTTGGATTTTACGTGCAAGAAACACGTTTTTTCTTTTGCGTGCTCCACTTCAATGTTGCTAACTTCTGCGAATCAGTTCAAATTGCGTTAAGTTGCACATAAAATGCAAGTAAACTCCTGTTTTACACGAATCGCACTTGCTAAGACATTTTAAAAGGATACAGATAATAATAAAAAATATATTTTTCAGCAAGTATAAGAAGCATTTGCAAAAATGTTTTATCATTCGAGTTTTACGTGCAATAAAATATGTGTTTGCACCTGAAACTGTTTCGTAGAAATGCGTTACATTTTAATCGCTGCACTTGGATATAATTAAAAAAATTGATTATTACAGGTGGTTATCGTTCCGTTGTTTATACGGTGAAGTTCTTATTCATCACTGGCTTAAAATTATCGAAAAATCTTTGAACGTACAAAACAATGCATGCGCCACATCACAACTAAGCGCAGCCCCGTACAAAACGATATAATGTTTGATCGAACATTTAAAGATTTATCGATGACCACGCAGAAAATTAAAGTACTCTGAAAATTCCTGTAAAAATAACTGTCAGAAAAAATCACCTCATTTAAATACCTTTGAAGCTGTCAGATAAATTCGGTTTTTTTGGTACTATGATAGGAACATTTCTCATTCTGGTACTAAATTAGTCGAAGATGGGATTAGTAATTTTCAGTAAGAGGCGACAAACAATACTGTCATGACACACGAGATGTGTTCAGCAGGCCGTCGAAAATCACACACCAGTTACAAGTAAATTGCTGCGTCCAGCTTTGCGTGGCAGTGCAGCGGAAATGAAAACAATATAGCGTCGTGATTAATTTCGATTTTCATTTCGTTTTACTTTACATTCCTTTTCGACAAAGCGCCTAAAGGGAAAAATACTGCGCCAGTATTCCACTTTATCATCTCCTCTGAAGGGAAGAAGCATCACCACCTCAGCTGGCAGGTAATTACATTTTAACAGTCATAAAAACATTATCGAAAGATTACCTTCACACGTTGTATTTTCTTGATGATGCTGTGAAAAGCGGCTATCAACTCACCTCCATCTCCGATGCGCAAACTTTTCAATTGGATTACTTTCAAGTACGGCATAAACGAGATTTTAACGAACGGTGAACGCCAGTTGGTTTTCCGACTAATCCACACGCTGTAATCACGAGCTGTGCCGCTCACTTGTCTAATTAACAACGAGAAACTTCCAGCCGACAACAAGAGTCGCTAATCTGTTAGCAGAAAATTGAGTTATTGAAACGCTTTCTTATCTAATAACCGCATCGTCCACAGGTCGTTAAACCTTAATCACTTTTTGTAATACCGGTCACTAACTACAATTATCTAGTAAACAAGCTGACTGCTTTACTTGTAGAGCTTTGAGGTATTTTTAATGTGAAGCTCAATTGTTTGCTTGTCCTACATGTTAATAAGACATTAAAACACAAAATTTACACATTTTGTGCCAGTTGTTCCGTTGCGCGGGCCAGTTCTTTACGAAAATCTAATGTCAACTTTAATCCAGCTTTGAATATTAGTGAAACGAACATTACTTAAGTGGCATGGACCACCAATACAGCTTTTAGTAATGGAAGAAAAAAGTAGCAATCCTCAGCCACCATTCCGATGACTGAAAAAAGTGCTGTAACGTGAAACGTCTGAGTAATTTGTTCGAACAGATGCAGTGCCAACAGTATTTAACAATGAAATTTGAGATAGATAGATCAGTGAGCTGAAACTAAGTTTAGGCTTTCATTCGAGCACTGACCTGTTCTACAAACATTTACTACCTTCAGTAAAATGCTCTTTGTATCAATTATTTTGTTATTTCTTGTTAGAAAATGCGAGATATGCTACCATGCACAAACGCAAACGAAGAAGCTAATTACGAGAAAAGCTTTAAAAAACTAGGTCGTTGAAGGCCTTCTGCTCAGTCCTCTTTTTAAGGGTTCTGTTCGCTGCAAAAATTACCCTGAGAATACACTAGGCGGCGAATTTTTTTGTAGACGCTGTGTTAAACGAAAGATTGAAATCGCACCAGAGAAGGTAACCAAACTAGAGTCACGATGTGACTCAGAACGAATATGTAAAACAAAGTTTCTAACTCTACAGAAAATGACATACTTTCTCATTTCACATTTCCCACTCTGTACGTGACAGGAGAAGTCCAAACACCCGTTTCCACTTTGGATTTGTAGCTGTGTTTATGTTTTTCTATAAATGACGACAAATACAACATCTACGTGATGTATCGAAATTGCTGTTGCACAATATACACTTGAATGTCTACGACTTGTAAAATATTGTTACTCTTTATTTATCTTGGAAACAAAATCTTCGAGCCATTTCAGGTATATGAATGCGAAGCTAGCTTTCTGTAGTGTTACCGTACGTCGCGAAATCTGCAACTACAATTCATAAAACCTCACCTTACCTAAGGTGTGCGCAGCGACGCATTTCCATACACGGTATTCTGTTTGGTACAGAATGAAACAATGTACTCTTTCTACTGAGAATAAATATTTAGGTACAAATCCTACGTAGGAAACGATATCTTTGTAATGAATTAGTTGTAAGGTAGACGTGCCACCATGTAGTTCCTTTTCGATGCTGTAGTTTGGAGGGGACATAAGACAAATCAAAATTTATTAGTGGCCCCTTCTTCCGGTATTCACTCCCATAATGCAAGGATGTGTAAATCGAGTCGCTGGGCTTACAATTCGGGGGTCGTGGATCAAATCACGGTGCACGACTCCCGTGAAACAAAAATGCAAATCGCGTACAACGAAACTAGAGTACTTCTAAACACAAACATTTTCCCGAGCTCATTTAGTTCTCCATTCAGATTATCGTTTTCTCGACATGGTTTTTAGATACTACTTCCCTATTCCGTCTAAACCTAATACTGATTATCCCTGATCCTTTTACTGAATATTCGATAAACTGCCGTATAACACAGAAAAAATTACTTCAGATCAAGGCAGAAAAATCTGATTACTTGTCTTGCAGATGATTTGAACTTTCGTTATCATTTCATGCTAATTTAGAACACACTTATATATGTCTGGCAACAACAATATTTTTGAATAGATAAGAATATTTCAGAAGTTCCCTTTAATTTACCTTTCTGTCCTTCTAAAATATGTACTCATAGTAAATTGAGGGAACAATGAAGCTGTGTCTAATGGACATTTTAATTTTTGATAACACAGAAAACATTGTGGATTAAAGGGCTGCGGTACAACTTCTGGTTAAGAAATAACGTTTACAATTTGCTGATGCGTATACACAGAGTAAAGAAGGGTAAATACACATGAAATAGATATAACGCACGATCTCTTAAGCGCGACACAGTAAAATTTGCTACTAGATCTCCGCGTGCAACATTTGTATTGCACATGTACCTGACTGTATGCTGCAGTTTCCGAGACCTTGAACAACAAAAGTAACTTGTAATTTATTTCTCGTTGTTTTACATCTACAGCTACAGCTAGCAAATCGACGCACTGTGTGCGACCGAGTGTTCGTGACGCTTTCTCTCTTACCCCACACCCCGTCTGCTCCCTAAACTGTTCAATTCGAGCATCGCTCGCGAATTCTACCTTTCATATCACTATCCTTTCAACGGTGCGTATTTTCTCTATCCCTCTACCGCAAATGAAAAATTTCCCTCGTAGTTAGGTAAGAGGAAACGAAATACGCGAGAAACCGAAGGCATTATTCATACTGAAATCTAGCTAGCAGACATCAAATTTTTGTTACTGAATAGTTGGCTACAAAGTTTCTTAACAACAGTATTCCGATTTTTACTCTAGTGCTTTCCTATTAATCGGACATTATTGTAATTACTTGCGTGATCGGACCTTTACACTATTCAAAACCTAAGGAATTCGTCCCAGATACGGAGAAGATACGTAAGTTAGCTCAGACCATGACCTTCCAACCGACATCCTTATTGTTTATAGAACTAGAAAATTTAGAGGACAAAGTGATAATATAGCTTTCTTTTACTTTTCAAACATAGTTGTGGAAAATCTAGCAGGCAGTGGGGAAAAATGTAGCTGATGCTACTCACCCCGAGATCTAGCGAGCAAGTGTTAGCGCGAGTTGCGATGCGGGTGCGTCGCCGCCGTGTTAGGAGGAGGCGGCAGTAGGAGGAGGCGGCAGCTCGTCTCTGGCTGTGGCAGCGGGCAGTCGCACAGTAGTCGAGCAGGCGCGACGCGCCGCCCTTATATAGGCGACGCCTGGGGGCGCATGCGCACTGAGGTCCTGATCCGGTGCTCGGGAGGGGGCCTCATTGTTTTGGATCGTAGGACAACACCGGTCATCCAAGGGCAGGTAGGTAGCGGTTTAAGTGGGCACGGAACAAGAGGTGCTCTTCAAATGCGGAACCTTTCACTTTGTTACGGTACGTTAAATCAGGAATCGTACACACATTCAGGTTAGGTTATCAGGGATTTTCTTTCACTCACCACCCTTCAGAACGGTTTGATTACGTCCTCCAGCTTTTCCTGTCTCTCTTACTAATATTTATACCACCCTGTACTTATTACTTTCAAGAATTTCGAAATCTGGTTAACAATTTCCAAATATTTTCTGCCCCTGTACATTTTACAGCATTTCATCGATTTTTTTCAATGCAGTATCGAGTTAACTATTACCGGTAGCAGGATGAACATCCCACTAACCTGCCCTCTCTTTTCGTCGTGCTTTGTGTGTTCTTTCTTCACTTATCTTTTAGCGCGCCTTATTTAGAACTTCACTTTTCTATTTTGTTATTTTCATCTTTCAATAGTTTTACATTTTACAGTCTTCCTGTTTCTTCTCATATGACGTCCCATCGCCTGCGTTTAACTTTCAGAGAGAACGGCGCTTCACAAATGCACTTTCACAAATTTTCTCCATAGTTCACGATCTTTGGTAACTAACAGCACAGCTCTATTCCTGCAGAAAATTTTCTTCACCTATAACGACCTAATTATATTATATAAAATCTTATTTCAGAGCTAAGTGACCTCTTTGGCTTCTTCCGCTACTACCCCGTTCCTAACGTTGACTTTCAGCTAGTATCCTTCCTCCTTTCTCCTGTTCAACAACTGAGTAGAGAAACTGACAACACAGCTTTTTTCATGAACTGTTGTGCAAATGCAAGCAAATTGGGAAAACTTGAGCAGGCGCTACCCACCATGTTATCTAACGAACAAGTGTCAACGAGAGGCCGTCATCGTTTATACTTAACCAATATACTGTGAAAAACTATGTTGTCCATTTCATTCATCGATTCTTCTAGGCCTTTTCTCTTTCAGATATGAAATCATTTGCGAACTCTTCCACTGCTGTCTATTCATTTTGTGCTTTTATTCGCCACCCCCCCCTCCCCCCCGCCTTTGGTACACCTTGAACGGCCGGCCGGGGTGGAAGAGCGGTTGTAGGCGCTGCAGTCTGTAACCACGCGACCGCTACGGTCGCAGGTTCGAATCCTGCCTGGGGCATGAATGTGTGTGATGTCCTTAGGTTAGTTAGGTTTAAGTAGTTCTAAGTTCTAGGGGACTGATGACCTCAGAAGTTAAGTCCCATAGTGCTCAGAGCCATTTGAACCATTTTTGCACCTTGAACGAAAAAGTCAAACATTTCGGTAAACTGGATTAATTGTCTGTTCCGTTGGTTCTGGACAGAATATTTTATACGTTATGAATGAAAAAACACACGCCACAGGTGTATCTTCTGCAATGTTTATTATTTTACAAACCAATTATCGGCCAGTACGCCATCATGAGGTACAAAGACACACATCTGTGACTGCGAAATTTTTGTGGGATCCAAGCTGATAAACTAGTGCATCTGCAGAGTATTTCACTCGGTTTCCAAAGATGATAATGCATGATCTTTAATTGACGACTAATACGAGAGGAGCATTTCAGTAAAAATGTGATATAAAGTTTTCAGCTGAGATAAAATACGTGACACATTAAATAATGAACTACCTCAGAAATTAAAACAGTTCTGAGAAGGAAAATAAGTTGAACAATTTAAGGTAAACTTCGGTGGCATGTTCGAAATGGAGTGACTGAACAAGCTAATTTTGTGCTTAACAAATCCGACATTACAAACAGGTGAAACATTAAAAGTGATACTAAACAGATAAATGAAACAACTGTAACTACGCAACGTTAACAGGGTAAGTGAAAGTACAAGAACTGAAATAATGCAAAATAGGCCATGTGATTGGAAGGGATATCGCAAAAAGTGGTCTGTATGGGATAACTAGCAGTATCTGAAGGGAATTTGGTCTGACCATTAAGTACTAAGCTTAGGCAAGTGGATATACCTTTGTTAATTTCCATAATTTCAAAGTAATTCGTCTTTCTCCCTTAATGGGTGTTAAGAATGACTATATTCACTCTAATACAGAAAAAAACTCACTGCGAAGTAATCCGTAGATGTGATGTATATCATGTACAGGCAAAAAAATGATTACAGTCTCAAAAAAAATTTGATGATTCATTTAACAGAAAGAGGTTCACAAACTGAGCAATTAAATAACGCGTTGGTCCACTTCTGGTCTTACGCAAGCAGATATTCGACTTGGTATTGATCGAAAGGGGTACTGGAGTCAACCTGAGGGGTATTGTGCCAAATTCTATCCAACTGTCGCGTTAGATCGTCGAAATCCCGAGACGGTCGGAGGGCCTTGCCCATAATTCTTCAAAAGTTCTCAGTTGGGGAGAAACCCGGCGACCTTGCTGGCTAAGGCAGGATTTGGCAAGCACGAAAAAATGCTGTATTCGAGAGGGGATTATCTTGCTGAAATTTAAGCCCAGGATGGCTTGCCACAAAGAACAGCAAAACGGGACTTAGAACATCGTCGACTTACCGCTGTGCTGCGAGGGTGACGCAACGACAATCAAAGGGGTCCTCCTATGAAAAGAAATGGCACCCCATACCATCAGTCCTGGATGTTAGGTCGTTCAGCCCGTGACCGTTGGAATCCCCCGCTGTCCTGCGCGTCTCCAGACACGATTTCGGTTGTAATCTCAAGGACTGGAGTAGAATTGTCTTCAGTTATGAGCCGCGTATCGAATTGAGCCCCGATGACTAGTGAAGAGTCATCAGTCTTCTTTCATCTCAGAATAGCTCTTGCAACTCCTCAATTACTGCTGGATGTATACCAGTCTCTGTCTGCCTCTACTATATTTACCCTCAACAGCTCTCTCTAGTACTATGAAAGTTATCCCCTGAGGCCTAAACAGATGTTACCTTATCAGTAAACGAAAAATTCAATATTCATCTGTAGCACCACACCTCAAACTCTTCGATTCTCTTCTGTTCCAGTTTTCCCACTGTCCGTGATTCATTACCATCCGGTGTTGTGCTCGAAATGCTCAGTCTCAGAATGTCCTGAGAATTTTCCTAGCCAGGAATGCCATCTTTGCTTATCTCCAAAACTATTAGGAAGATGTTCTTGATGTGTTAACGGGTTGTCTGACTCAACCATGTTTTTTATAAGTGGTCAGCCAGTCACATTTCCTGTGTTTTTAGTTTAACTCTTCTGTGGTTTTATTTCTATTTTAATCCCAAGAACAGCTCCTTCCACCTTTCTCCGTTGCATTAAGGCCTGTGAGGTAGAGTGATTGTGTGAATCAATGCGAGTGGAGTGGGAGTGAGTGAGTGACTGTCAGCTCATAGTTTCTTCCACAGGGTGTGTGACAAAAATTTTAGACGTTTTATCCACATGCGTTTCTTTTAATATGTGATGGGGTGCTGATAACGTCGGCGTTGAGCACCATTAAGATCGAGACACACCCAATCACAGAAACACTCACACACCTTCTTTGACTTTGCTGGTCTGCTTTTTATGTCCTCCTTGCTTGGTCCATCAAGACTAATATTGCTTCGAAGTTAGCGGAACTCCGTAAATTTGTCTATTTAGTGACCAGTTCTGATGTTAAGTTTATCGCTATTTTCATTTCTACCACATCTCATTCCCTTTGTCTTTTTCCGGTTTAGTCTCAATCCACACTCTGTAATCATTACACGGCTCATACCATCCAAAAGATCCTGCAGTTCTTCTCAGGATAGCAACGTCATCAACGAAACTTATCAGAGATATTCTCTCATCCTGAATTATAACCCCACTCTTGAACTTTTATTGCTGTCATTACCTCTCCCATGCGTAGACTGAATAGTAGGGGCGAAAGATTGCTTCCGTGTCTTACACTCTTTTTAATACAAGCTCGTCCTTAGTTCTTTTCCAGTCACTGTTCCTTCTTGATTATTGTGCATACCGTACATTTCTCGTCTTTCCCTATTGCTTAGTTCTATTTTAAGTGACCTGAATATTATTGTACTTCCTTCTTTCGTCGGTCAACTGCAGTGTTTCTTCTGTTATCCATGATTTCTTCGCAGTCACCTTGCTCGTACTTATGTTGTTCTACACAACATCTGTGATTGTCCTTTTTGAATATGTCCATTCCTTTTCAACTGGACTACCTACTGAGGTATTTATTATCACAGTACCTATAATCTCAGAGAACTTCAAGCGTATTCCTTTATTCTTTAGAACTTCAGTTTCTCAGTTCTATGCGCATTGAACCTTCCTGACTAGTCTCATAAACTGCAGCCTACATTTCATCATTACTAAATTGCAGCTTGTGTCTACATCTGCTTCTGGGTTCGCCTTAGAATCCAATATCTGATTTCGGAATCTCTGTCTGACCGTGATGCAATCCAATCGGAATCTTCCCGTATCTCTCGGCATTTTCCAGGTATACCCCCTACTCTTACGATACTTGACAGAACATTCACTATTACTAGCTGCAATTTATTGCAGAACTCAATTAGTCTTTCTCCTCTCTCATTCTTACTACCAAGCCCTTATTCTCCCGTAATCATTTCTTCTGCTTCTTCCCCTACAACCGCATCCCAGTCCCCCATGACTATTAGGTTTTCATCTCCCTTTACGTGCTGAATTACCCGTTCAGTACCCTCACATACTTTCTCTATCTATTCATCTTCTGCTTCCTGAACTATTGTTGTCGCCGTTGGCTTGCTATCAATTTCGATGAGAACAAACCTATCACTGAACTATTTACAGTAACTCACTCCCTGCCCTACCTTATAACGAATTCTACACCCATTATACCATTTTCTGCAACTGTCGGTATTACCCTACACTCATTTGACCAGAAATTCTTATAGTCTTTCTGTTTCATTTCACTAACCCACACTATACCTAGATTCGGCCTTAGCATTTCCCTTTCCATATTTTCTAGCTTCCCTACCACTTCCAACTTCAGACATTCGACGCCCCGACTCGTAGTACTATACCCTTTCATTGGTTATTCAATCTTTTTCTCATTGTAACTTCCTCTTCCGCAGTCTCTTACCGGAGATCCGAATGGGGGACTAGTCTGGAATCTTTATCAAATGGAGAGACCATCATGAAACTTTTTCAGTTACAAGTGAAATGTCCTGTACATATACATTTTGTGTCTTTAATGCAGCTACATGCAGTTGAAAATTGTTGGTTCTTCCACATTTCGTGGGCAGCTTCCAACCCCAAGAGCAACAGAGTGCTCTGACTCTCTGTCAGCTCCTCCGCCCTCTTTGACAAGGCCGTTGACAGAACGAGGGTGACTTCTTATGCCGGAAGTCTTCGGTCGCCATCGCCGGCAATTTTTATTCAAAATTTAAGTAGTGGAGAGGTTCGAACCGGGGACAGATAACATTTTGACTATGGACCATAGAAGTCCTCCCCCCCGCCCCCCTTTTTTCGATCCACTGTTCAGGCAGTACCATGTGTCCACCCAGAAAGAGCGCCACTGAGCGTTCTTGACTGCAGTCCTAAGCTCATGTATTGTTCAAATGTTGTATACTTTAGGAGAGTAAAGTATAGAAATTTTAAATTCGTTTTTGTACGTAGTTGCATACGATCGTCAACATTAAATAAACGACGTAAACCTACTTACTTTCAATATTTCTGTGAGGTGACTTTCTACAGCAGTTAGATACTTAAAGAACTGTATTTCCAACAATCAGCTGTATAAATAAACCCTTATTCTCTACCTTTTCGGTTACTTAGATTATCGTCGCTGGAAGAAAAATGGAAAGGTAATTTATCTTTCTCTTAGATGATTCGAATGTCTTCACTGTTACAATGATTGCACATGTCTGTTACGTATCATGACCGTAAATAACAACAAACGTAGGATAACACAGTATCTTATGCGTTTATGGCTGTACATAACCTGGTAGGAAATATGCTGTCAGAGCTATTCCTTAAGATTTCAAATTTTAATGAAGTACGTTGAAGAAAGCATGGGTGGATCGAGTAACTAATGCGGGGTATTGAATAGAACTGGGGGGAATAAGAAATTTATGTCACAATTTGACTAAAGGAAGGGGTCGGTTGATAGATCACATCTTAAGGCAACTAGGAAGGTTAGTTTCGTTATAGAGGGAAGAACTGTAGAAGGAGACCGAGCGGTGAATACAATAAAAACAGGTTGAACTGGATGTAGGGGGCAGTAGATATTCGGAGATGAATAGGCTTGCACAGGATAGACAGGCCTGGAGAGCTGTACCATTCCAAACCTAGGACTGAAAAGAACAACAACAACAACAACAACAACAACAACAGCTACAAAGGAGTCCACGTGTAGTGTTGAAACATTGTTCGTGTTCTGCTTTCGTGTTTCTGTGTGCTTTACGGCCTACGTGAAACGTATTAAACAATTAATAGTTTTCTCGAACTTGTTTCCAGATTGGACATGGAACGTTTTAACACATTACTGTTAAAAAGTAGTTTAGTCCATCTCTAGTAGAAACCGATTCAGTGCGAGAACGATTTAGGTTCCAGAGAAATGTAGGAACATTCGAGGCAATACTGATCTTGCAGTTCATGAGATAGATTGAAGAAAGACAAACCAAAATTTATAAAAATTTGTAGATTTAAGACTGTTACTTGCAATGAACACTATGAAATTCTGAATTTGTCACCGATGATATACTTGTAGCGAGATCCTGTCTACGACGGAAACCAGACTGTAGGCATACCTCCAACCAAATATGCAATTCTGTGCTTGTCAGATTGCAGTTGCAGCCAGCCATCCTTGACTTAGCTCTGCGTGTTTGTCCAAAATAACATGGCACTCGTGAAAGAGCTACGACTGGCTGGCAGCTCGCTGTACCACTTTACCGACTGAAATGTTAGTCACAAGGTTATTTTAATCGAAGTATATAAAGAACAGAAGGATACGAAAGGGAGGCAGTAACTGAGAAAAATGAGACAGTGTTGCAGCCTATCCCCCATGTTCTTAAAACTGAACAAAGATCTGCAATAAGAGAAAACAAGTAGAAATTAGGAACACGAATTACAATTGAGAATTACAATTGAGCGAGAAGAAATAAAAAGTGTAGTGTTTGCAAGTAAATTATTATGCACTCACAGGTGCAAAAGAACTTGGAAGATCATTTGAACAGAATTGATAATGTCTTGTAAAGCGATTATTAAATGAACACCTACAATGGTGAAACAAATGTCAGGGAGTATAGGAAACTAGTTTAGAAAACGGAACACTACAGCAGTATATGAGTTCCGTTATTTATGTATAAAAAATTGACAATGGGAGGCCTAAAGAGCATAAAAATCCAAGGAAATAACAGCAATAAAAGAGTTTCGCATAACAGGAATGTTTCTTCGAATATAATTTTAAGTGTTAGTAGATCTTTCCTGAACATTTTGAACTGAAGTCAAACAGGAACGATAAGGAGCACAGAGAACAAGAGGATAGAGGCTTTTGAAATATAGCTTACCGAAGACTGCTGAACATTAGACGAGCTGAAACTTCCTGGCAGATTAAAACTGTGTGCCCGAGCGAGACTCGAACTCGGGACCTTTGCCTTTCGCGGGCAAGTGCTCTACCAACTTTTTTTTTTTTTTTTTTTTTTTTTTTTATATATATATGAAGGAAGGTAGGAGAAACATAAACCTTTATTATTCACAAAAGAAACATAGTACGTCCTGTCACATGATAACTGTTCTGGAAGGATCCTTGCTGCCGTCCTACCATGCAGCATGAAATAACAACAAAATCGAAGTGGGGCCACCTCCGGCACCCTAAAGAAAAGTATTTTGGATATGAAAACAAAATTTGAAATACATCCATTTGATAACTGTTCAAGCGCGAGTTTTTCGCAAGTCGCATACTCGCATAGTGTTCTTAGTCGATCACTTTAACTTGGTCGGTTTCACAAGACAGCACCGCCGCTCATCTTTGCGCACCCGGCACACCCCAGGTATATGGCGGGTCCGCAAAAACCGTTACTAGGAAATTGGCATACCAATCCTTGTACTTTTGTAGCCGTAATAGTTTTGTGTGTCCATCTTGCAAGTATTGCCAGTAATCCAGGACGTTCAGTAAGTTCGTACGTGTGTCTCTATAGATGTAATGGACCGTCATACCTGTGATCCACGCCACCGCGTTCGTCTTATGACGCGGAAAATACGTTTCCTCTGGAAAAAATACTATGTCAGAAGAGACTGCTGTATAGATAGTGCGCCGCATGAACGCTATTATCTTTCTTGCGAGAGTCCAGACAGCCAATGCCTCGCCGCAGACCAGCCGATGGTCGTCCGTATCCAGCACGCCGCATTGCTGACACAAGGGCGAATCCGCCAAATGTATTGCGTACTTTTTACCATTTGTAGGGTATTTTCGGTGGACGACAAGGTACCATGTTGATCTGACTGATGTAGGTAGGTGGGGGTGGTGGACCGTACGCCACACCACGTGCCAATTAACAGCTGGATGTTTGCGTTCCACCCTATTCCGGACAATTTGTCGAAGGAGCAGATGGTACACGTCCTTCGATGTCGACTGTCGGGTCGTCGGTAAACGCTCTCGAACGTAACTGTGTTCCACGATGAACGTGCGCACATACGTTAAAGGGGGTGATATATGGCCGACACTGACTGGAGGAAGATGCGATGTTGGTACGAGTTCTTCGATGATCGTCCCCGTAAGCGAGTGGTCCTTGTTGCGCCACCGTTTGAGCATAGTATTAATATACATGGCACGCGCCTTCTCGTGCACGTTCACTAAACCAACGCCCCCCTCTCGCGCTGGGAGGGTAAGCGTGTTGTACCGTACCTTAAAGAGTTGTCCCAGGCACACATAGTACCCAAAAGCCGCCTGAATCCTCATAGCCATCGTACGCGTCAAGGGGAGAAGGTGTGTCAGGTGGCACATCATGGGCGCGAGATAAAGGTTGACGAGTAACACTCGCTGCAACATATCCATCGACCGTAGGGCGTTTAGTCGTACTGCCGTGCGGACTCTGAGTAACAATCTTCGGTAGTTGTCCGCAGCCGTTCCCGCTGTCTCTTTATGAAAAGTGATACCCAAACAGCGAAGGGTTTCCACCGCAGGTAAGGGTCCTTCCGTTCCTGGTTCTAGGCCACGCCCCACATGCATGAATTGTGATTTTCGGTAGTTGACCACACTTCAGCTGCCATCCCATACGTCTGTAGCCAGTCCAGTGCTGTTTGAGTCTCCCTCTCATTCCGTACGAGGAACACAATATCATCCGCATATGCTCTGCATTTGAATGATAAATGCCGTAGGGAGATCCCGGTAAGACGGCGGCGAAGGCCTGCGAGGCACGGTTCTAAGGCAATCGCATAAAGGAGGTTCGACGAGGGGCAACCCTGTCTCACTGATCTTAAGATCTTAAAATACTCAGTTCTCCCTCCGTTGACCACCATCGCTGATCTGGCGCCGTGCAACAGCCGCATCACAGCATTGGTCAATAATGGCGAGACACCCATCCTGTTCATCACCGCCGCGAGGTACACATGATCCACGCGATCAAAAGCATGATCGAAATCTACAGCAACCATCGCCCCCCGGAGGCGGCATGCAGCCGCGAGGGCGACGACGTCACGATAGTCTCCCAAGGCTGTGTGGATATTACTGATGCCGCCAAGACAAGTCTGATCGGCATGTATTCGATGCTCCAGCGACTTTTTGATACGACTTCCCAGGATGCGCATGAAGATCTTGTAGTCACTATTAAGGAGGGTCAAGGGGCGATAATCACAAGGCCGTTTGCCACCACGGGGCTTCGGTATCGGTATCATGAGTCCTTCCGTGAACTGAATGTGAACCGGTACTTCTTGCCGCAGAAGCTCATTAAACATACATAGCCACATCGGTGTCATAATGGTCACGAAGGCACGGTAAAATTCCAATGGGAATCCATCTGGACCTGGGGACTTGTTGCAAGCACCTCGTGTAATCGCTTCCTCCAGCTCTTCACACGTAATTTCAGATAAACCGTCCGCTTCCCCGTTCACACTCGTCGCGTCTGGGATCTCTTCCAGGACGTTCCCCAGCTCCCTCTGACCCTCCCCGTTGCTCGCATAGAATCTGCTAAAATGATCCGTGAACGCCTGTGCTATGCCCCTTTGTGTTGTATAACGATGTCCATCGCCGAGATCGATCTCATGTATTAAATTCCTGCGTCTTCTTCGTCTTTCCTTTATCACGTAATGCATCGAGGGAACCTCGTTGGGCAGGAAATCCTGCGACCTCGCGCGTATCATCGTACCTGCCATCCTCTGCGTCGCAAGTTGTACCAGCTTCGCCTTAACTCGGTGGACGGCCGTCTGGCGTTCTGGTGTAGGTGGTTGAGCTAACAGTTCCCGGAGAGCCGTAAAGTAAAACTCAGTGGTCGTGCGCTGCCATTGAGAAACCTCCTTCCCATAACCTATTAACGTCCTCCGTAAAGCTGGCTTCGCGCACTCGATCCACCACTGCAGGATAGAACCGAAAGAATTTCGTCGACGGAGGCAGCCATGCCACGCGTCCTCCACCATGCGTAGGCATTCTGCATCTCGCAGGTGGGAGACGTTCATCTTCCAATTACCCCTCCGTCTCCACACCTGCTGTCTATCAAGGTTAACTGTACAAATATATGCCTCGTGGTCTGTAAACGCTGTCGGCCATATTTCTGCGTCCACCGCCGACACTGCTAACGCCCTTGAAAGTAGATTCGATCCAAACGGCCCGCGGAGTGGCTAGTAAAAAATGTATATCCTGGTTGGTTGCGATACTTCAGGTCCCATGTATCGACTAATTCCATCCCGTTGACCAGCTCCCTAAGTTCTTGGCTAGTAGTATAGTTAGGTTGTTGGTCCTTTCTGTCAAGCACACAATTAAAATCTCCGCCGAGTATGCAACCATCGTATCGTCCCTGGAACAACGGTGCAACCTCATGGGCGTAAAAATCTGCTCTGTCCCTTCTCTTATCCGAACCTGACGGTGCGTATATGTTGATCAAACGTATTCCTCCTATGGTCACGGCCGTACCACGGGCAGAAGGCAAATACTCTACTTCGTCTGCACGTATCCCTTCCTTTAATAGTATAGCTGTACCAACGCCTCTCTCGTCACACGGGGAACAGTAAATTTCGTAACCGTAAAAGTCCGAGGGGGGAAGTACCCGAACTTCTTGTAATAGTGCGATGTCTAAATCCGCAGCCTTTATCATGTCACTGAGCATCTTGATTTTCACCGGCGTCCCAATGCGATTGATGTTAACATACCCTATCCGATAAGCTTGGTGCATGGCGGTCAACGTAGATAGGGTACCGTACGGTCGCTAATTTTGCCATACATAGGCTGCTGTCGGACTAACGTCCCCCGCCGTCCCCTCATATAGTCTGCCATTATTCCGTGCACCCTGCCGGTCTTACACCGGGAGAGTGCGTGGGAGCAGTTCCTCCGGCATCATCTGTTCCCCAAGGGGGTGGCTCTTCTGACCAGTCCCCTAGTGTCCCATCGTTGTCGTGCGATGCAGGCGCCGTAGCCTCCTCAGTATCCTGTTGCCGTCTATCGAGCTCCTTCGCTGTGTCTGGAGCATCGTCAGCGGTAGGTCGTGCCGCCGTCACGCTGGCCACCGTTGCATCCACGCGAGGTAGTTCTTCTGTATCCATGGTCGTCTGTTCTGTACCCGTAAACTTCTCAGAATTATCTACTAGATCAGAGTGATCGTTCTCCACCGTGAGGCGGCGCTTCTTCCGGCGTTTTGGTGAGCGCTGTTTACGTTGCCGGGCCTCGGAATCAGAGGTCAGCATGGTCTCCAGTTGTTCGTGGGGGACGTCAGAATCGTGCGCCGTCGTATTTTCGACGTCTCCAAGTGCCTTATCTGAAGGGGCCTCAAGCGGAACCGAAGAGAGGGCGTCCTGTGACTGTTGCAGGCGGTCCAGCGCAACGTCGTCTTTCTGTGGCTCGCCACGATCCGTCGCTGTCTGTGTGTTCTGGTACGCGTCTGTCTCGCGGCCCACGTCATCGCGTAATGCGGCGACGTAAGTCATGGGGAGCACAGTCGGATGCGGCGTGAGGGGTGGATCATCCCGTGGCAGCTGTAATAACCTTCGTTGAGCACACTCAGAACGTATGTGTCCCTCCTTCCCACATCCAGAGCACGTCCTTGGTTGGCCGTCGTAAATGACAATCGCCCTACAACCGGCGATGTACAAGTATGACGGGACGTGTTTTCGGAGTTCAATCCGTATTTGTCTGACGCCATTGAGGACAGGATACGTCTTGAAGCTCGCCCATTTTTCAGCCACGTGGGATAGGACCGTTCCGTAAGGACGCAGGGCGTCTGTCACCAATTCTTCTGGCACTTCGAATGGAAGCTCAAAGACGCGGATCGTTCTGAGTCCCATGCCGGCGTGTTCAACTGTTACCGCTCCAACATTCCCGTCCGAATGACAGAAACGAAGTCCTTGTCTGTGTCGAAGTAGTAGTTCGTCACATGCCGCTTCATTTATAAGCTTGACATAAACCACGCTGCTGACTATAGATAAGTGGATTCCAACTAGAACGTCAGGTTCGATTTTCACCTCGTCCCGTAAATAACGTTCGATCTCGTAAGCCTTCGGTCGAGCATATTCGTTAACAAAACTAAATTTCAGTGTCGATTTGCGGAAGGACAAGGCCATGATTCGTTCTATGTATTACCGCGACACACCGCTACACACGTAACGTAAACACCTCTCGCGCAGACGTGCGGCAGGGACGTAAACACCGTCCGAACCGCTGCGCCGCCGAAGGCTGACTATTAAACTGAGCTACCGAAGCACGACTCACGCCCGGTACCCACAGCTTTACTTCTGCCAGTAGACGACCTGATTGAGTAAATAATGAAATGATAGTCTCTCGAATTATCCGCCTCCGTAACTGAGTCGTCGCAACGACTGACTATCATGTGCAGGAACTGCATTCGATTCCCGGTACCGCCAGGGATATTTCCTCGGCCAGGACTGGAACAGAGTGCATTTAGCCTCGTGAGGGCAATTGCGGAGCTACTTGATCGATCAGTTGCGACTTCAGGTTGCGAAAACTGCCAACGACCAGGAGAGCGTGTGCTCACACCACGCCCCTCCATACCGCATCCAGTGATGCCATTGACAAAGGATGACACGTCGGTCGATCGGTACCAATGGGCGCTTCAGGGCCTGCGAATGGAGTTAACGTTTACATTACTCTACCGAACTGTCGAAAAAAATAGCCTTACGGCACTACGTGACTAAAAGAGGGGATAAATTAATAGGAAATATGCTGGGGCATCAATGGTTAGTTAATAACTTAGAAAATTGTAAAGGAAGATCACATCTTGGATACAGGAGGCAGCTCCAAGTGGAAAGACGTTCATTTACATAGACGGGACTTGGCAATGATACGCTGTTGTAGATATTTGCATGAAACCATTCTTCAGACTTAAAACCACAACAAAATGTGTAGTTAGTTCATTAACTTCACCAAGATGCGTTCTGATACTCCAGTTAACGTTTTCACCTCATACTTGAGGAATGTATGTTTCAGAATAACAGCAGAATCGCTAAGATTCATAAGACAAGATTTTCACTTGTCAGGTTAGTTATGCAAGTAACTGAACAACATCGATACTAATTCAACATATACGACGTTAAGATTTTAATGTTCTGTATAGATAAAAGCTTCACAGCAACCAGTTTCGATTATGTTGCTTCTTTGCCATTACTGCATAACAAGGTTTAATTTAACATGGTAAATTCACATTACTGTTTCCCATAATAAAGGTGTTGCGGTTAGATGTTATTTATATTTCAGGTTCTCATAATTAACAGCAGACTTGTTTCATACTTGTAATATTTGATTATTTGATAATGGTGACTGAGCTTCACCGAGACTAGTCATGTAAACTTTCTATAATTTACTGTAACTATGACTTGACTACTGTACCGAAGTCAAATAATTTTTTTAAAAAAATTTACATTTAGTCTCGGTCCTTAAGACTGACGTGCCTGATTACAAAATGTGTACGTCTGCTGCCTTTGGAGTGGTTACTTCCACACCGAGAGGCTGCAATTCTTTATGCGGAGGCCACTGCGAAACCCCCTGCATACGAACTTCTCGACGATTTGTCACTACACTGAAAATTAAAAATAATTGTGGTTAGTTGCTATCAGTAAACCCCGCTTCCTTGTTTGAAAATCCAACTCCCACATACAAAACAGCTTCTAACGTCTGATTACTTTACGAATGAATAAATTTGTTCACTATTTGACGTTCAGAATGCAAGCGAGAAAAACTTTAGAAAATGTTTTTAAAGTTTTGTCTAACAAGGAATGATCATCAAAAGTGGAATCGACTTTTTGAAACCATTTGTATGGTGATGTACGTTCAGACCTCAGGTATCACACTCTGCAGCCATTCACCATGGTGGGACCTCGTTGAAGAAATCGACGAAAAAAAAATCGGATTTCTATGTGACGCTTAATAACATTAAAAGTTAACACCTTGGTAGGCTGGTTGTGTGGTGTCACGGATAGAGTAAAGTATTCATGTGCTGAATGTTGTGGGCGAAATTTTTCAGGTGCTGCAAATTTTTTATACTTATTTTTTTATCGAAATTATTTTGATCGTTATCTTTTTCAATTAATTGGTTTAGATATATTTTTTTAAATTTCGAATCGTTTGTCACATCATTGTAGTCATCATAAGAATTTTTTCAGTTGTTCTCATTCTGGAAACATCCCCCAGGCTGTGGCTAAGCCATGTCTCCGCAATATCCTTTCTTTCAGGAGTGCTAGTTCTGCAAGGTTCGCAGAAGAGCTTCTGTAAAGTTTGGAAGGTAGAAGACGAGGTACTGGCAGAAGCAAAGCTGTGAGTACCGGGCGTGAGTCGTGCTTCGGTAGCTCAGTTGGCAGTCTGCGTTCGGCAGGGCAGCAGTGCGCACCGCGCTCGGCCGTCCACGCCGCTGCGCGCGCGGAGTGTTTTGTTTACTTCCTCGTCACAGCGCTTCTCAGTCGAACAAGCTGTAATGGCCAACTCTTACAGGAAGAACACTCTTAAGTTCACCTTCTCAAACGAATACGCACGACCCAAAGCACTGGCCGTCGAACGCTTCCTACGCGAAGACGTGAAGATCCCGCGTGACGAACTCATCGGCATACACCTATCGATCATTAGCAGCGTCGTTTATGTTAAGATGACTTCCGACGCTGCCTGCAACGAGATCATTCAAAGGACGCGACATGGACTAAAATTCCGGCACTCCGACGGAAACGTCGGGCCTGTGGATGTCGACCATGCCGGACTTGGCCTTCGGACGATCCGTGTATTCGAACTGCCTTTCGAGGTGACTGAAGATGAAGTCATCGCGGCGCTAAGTCCGTTCGGAAAAGTCCAGAGCCACGTAGCCGAGACATGGGCACAGTTTACGACGTATCCGCTGCTTAATGGTGTGATACAAGTCCGAATCGATCTCAAACGGCACGTTCCATCGTACATTTCTATCGGCGGCTGCCGTGCGGTGGTCATTTACGACGGACAACCTCGAACATGTTCCGGTTGTGGCCAAGAAGGCCACGTCCGTAACGAATGCCTGCAACGCCGCATCACACAACTAAGGCCCGACGATACGAACACCGACAGAACCGTGACCACCCTTCCAGTCACCTATGCGGCGACACTGCACGTCCAGCCCTCACAAAGCGCCGTTCACGAGCGTCTCTCTGGTCCGATACACCCGGAGGCGTCCCAGCACCTTGACACCGGCGATGCCGCCCGTGAACATGTCCAACAGCCGGACACACCCACGCTAGAAGATCATAAGGATACCAATGAGAGTGTTCTGGAGAATGAAGACCGCATCATAGCACCCGCGGCTTTTGTACCAGAACGACGTGAATCTCTTCCTTCCTCAGACACCGAAACTCGTTGCCGAAAGCAGAAGTCGCCCAAACGACAAAAAAAAACGCCGCAAGACATCAGACTCGACCATAGAGCCCCCTCCGCAGGACGAAGAGATGCCACATCACTCCGACGGAGAACACGATAACACCTTCTCCTCTGCCACGGAGACACGTCATCCACAAGACGGTGAACCGTCCAACGGAGATCGTGCGCAAGCCCCGCGCCCAGAAGCCATGGAACATAGCACGCCTGTTGTCACCGACGCCATTGAGCCGACTCGGCCAGCGCTGCCACCTCTCGCCGATGTCAAACCTGTCGGACACCTTTCATGGGCGGATGACACGGATTTCCCACCTCCATCTGATGCGGAAATGAGATCTGTTTCTCCGTTAGACCAAAACTAAAATGGGGGAAGTTTCTACGGCGAATCCTGCGACTTCTATGGACTTCCAGCATCCACAACAACAATCTTCACCAGCTACGACCCTATCAACAGCACGGATCTCCCATCAGGCGTACCGAATAGCTACTATCAATACTAATAATATCGGCTCCCATGCTAAACTTCAACTGCTCCGTGACACGCTAAGAGCAGCGGACATCGACATCGCCCTGTTACAAGAACTGAGGACAGCGACTTGGACTGGGTGTTATGGATATGAGACGTACGCCGCCCCTGCAGCTATGGAACAAGCAGGCGCAGCCATCCTCCTCCGAGAAGGAATTGCAGTTTCCGATGTCGCATACCTCCCAACAGCGCGAGGGGTGGCCATAACAGTTGAAGGACTCAAAATCATAAATCTCTACGCCCCATCGGGCACTGATAAACGGAGGGATCGCTCCCAGTTCTACGCAGAAGATATCACGCCTTTATTCCTCGGTCGATACGATCATCTCATCGTAGGTGGAGATTTCAACTGTGTTCTCGAGCGCACAGACCAATACCCCCATTTCACCACATGTCCCGAACTTCGCTTCCTCGTCCGCCGCCTTCGTCTCCTCGACACTTGGCGAGTGATACACGGCGACCGGCCGGGGTATACACACATCACGAGCCACTCCGCCAGCCGACTTGATAGAATATACATCTCTAACGCTCTAAAATCAGTTGTCCTCGACGCGGAACGTTGGCCGTCTGCCTTTTCGTATCATGACATCTATATCTGTACCATGAACCTACGTCGACAATCTATATGGCGCAGTGCAGGACCCTGGAAACTCAATGTCGCGCTACTGCGGGACCCTGAATGTCGACAACAGGTCACCGACACGTGGCACACCTGTGTTCAACTCATTATGCGTTACGAGACCACACTGCAGTGGTGGTTGCTGTGCGCCAAACCGGCCATCCGACGCACATTGACATACTATGGCAGAGCAAAAGCCAGGTGGAATCACCATACAACTGATTTCTACTATAGCGCTCTACGTGAACTCATGGATCATCCTCCATCCCCGGATCGCCTCAAAGAAGCTCAATGCATCAAGGCAAAGATTCTATCCTTGACCAGATGCCGTCTAGAGGGAGCCATTGTACGAGCCCGCAGCCAAGACAGGATTAATGGTGAAGAACCTTCTATGCATCATATTGTTCAAAATGTTCGTCGATGCCCACAGGCTTTAATGACAACTTTAGACTTACCTGATGGACGACGGCTGACTTCGCAAGCTACCATTGCGGATGCATTCACAACACACTATAGACTTTTCTATCAAGAAGTACCTGCCGGTGCAGAGACCATTGCTGAGGTTGCCCATGAGACACTTGGTACTCTAAACACAGCAGCTGCAACCCTCCTGACTGCTGAAGTGACCACCGACGACGTCCAAGGCGCTGTGGCCAAGGGGTCTCTGAATCGATCTCCCGGCCCGGATGGTTTACCTCTCGAATTTTACAGAACCTTCCAAGATTTGATGATGCCACGATGGAGGGACATGTACTGGGAACTTTTGTCCGGCGCGGCGAACCCGCCACCAATGTTCATGGAAGGCTTACTTGTACCAGTCCCGAAACCCGCAGGAGGAACACGACTCGACAGTTATCGGCCGATCACGTTACTCAATTCGGACTTCAAGATTTTCACACGCCTTCTGGCAGTGCGACTCAAACATGTATTACGGGACATTGTCTCCCACGAGCAAACATCCTTAGGCGGCGATCGTAATATACAGACGGCTCTCAGTGAATATCGAGATGTGATCGCTGTGGCAACACACTCGCGACTGCCAGGCGCTTTAATCTCCATCGACTTCAAACAAGCGTTTTACCGCGTCAATCATGCATTCCTCAACGCAGTGATGGACCGAATGGCAATTCCCCCGACGTTCACGCAAGTGATTATGCGGCTCCTTCGTGGAGCAACGTCCAGACTTCTCGTCAACGGCAGACTTACGGAACCTATACGGATTGAACGCTCAGTACGGCAGGGTTGCCCTTTGTCGACGGTACTTTATGCCATTGCGATGGAACCACTCATTTGCGGATTACGGCGACGTTTGACAGGTATTCCACTCCGGGATCATATGTTCCGCTGCCGAGCTTACGCGGACGACTTGGCCCTCGTCGTACGTTCAGCGGCTGAAGTACAAGCTGCGATGCAGTGGATTACCCGTTACAGTGCAGGGGCAGGGAGCGCTATGAACGTGGCAAAATCATGCGCCATGAAGATCGGCCGCGGCCTTCCCGCAGACAGCGTAGTTCCATTTCAACTGGTAGACACCATTCGTTGTCTCGGATTGGTGTACACGCGAGACATTCGCCGCACCTCGGCGATCAATTTTCGGGCGCTGCTGCAACGCATCCGGGCCAACATACAAAATCACATACTACGCCCGCTGAATATGTGCCAGAGAGTCACCTTCGTCAATACCCATCTGGCAGCTCGGATACCCCATATAGCGCAGATTCTGCCCATCACTGCGACAATGGCGGCCAGGTTACAGGCGGCATTCGGCTATTTCATTTGTTCTGGACACGTCTTCAGAGTCCAGTATGAAGCTCTCACCTTACCGAAGCGGGACGGTGGCCTCGATCTGGTTAATGTGAGAGCCAGGACAACGGCACTTTACACCAATACTATGCTCCGGTTATGGAAAAGCCAAAATGCTAGTTTTACTGGAATGTTGACCACCGAGCTCGCGCCTGTTTCGAGACGCCCACCGACGTCTTTGGCACACATCTCACCTCCGATGTCACATATCGGCCGTTTCTTTTTGGAGTACAGCTACATATGCACCGAGCTCCCCAGGACCAGGAAGACGACCACCCGCGACATCTACCGCCTTCTCCGAAAGTCTCCATCCCGCAAACCCGTCGAAACACGTCACCCCCAGGTTTCATTGCCTACAGTTTGGAAAACGATCCACCAACCATATCACACCACTGACACCACCTCTATGTGGTACCTTCTCGTCAACGGCAAGTATACTACAAGACAGAAACTGCATCGCATCGCACTGGTGGACTCACCCCTGTGCCTCAAGTGCAATGTCGAAGATACAGATTTACATCGTTTTGAGTGTGGGCCAGCAGCAGCTGTCTGGACCCTCGTACAGAAGATTGTGGCTTTCTACCTCCGAGTACCACCACATCACGTTTCTCCCACTATGATGATATATCCCGACACGACCTACTTTCCATCGGCTAAGTGGCACGCCATCACATGGATCAGTGGCATGGCTGTCGACTACCTCTTCCGAGACGACATCGTCGATCCGGCGGACTTTTGGACACGCCTCCAAGTGTATCACCACACCCTTCCCCGGCATCGACACTATCGGGCCACTTTCGCGAACTATTTACAGAGCATTTTCACCAACCCGCCTCAAAGCTGGAATCTCAACGAACGGTGCCAGCCAAGGCTGGACGCCCCCACGTTCCCCTTCAATGGTCAATGATAGAATGCATTTTGTTCTGCTGGCGCGCCAAAGTGGAGCATGGCGCGGAAAGTATTCCTATTTCATTTCAGTTCTCTTTTCTCCTCCTCTTCTAAGTTTTTTTCTTTTTTCTCCTCCTTACACATGTTTATCCCTTTCACACATAGCTCTCTATCTGCAGCCTATTTGTTTTCTTTCTCTTGTGCTCCAAAAAAAAAAAAAAAAAAAAAAAAAAAAAAGAAATTCTGCTGATGGTGAGACTGTACACTCATTTATGTTACCAAAAAACATACAAATACAAAAGAAGGCCGTTGCGGAAATATAGCTACCTTTTATGTTTTACGTTTTCAAAGGATATTGTGTTATTTATGAAGAACGTCGTCTTTTATTTTCATACCCAAGAGGTTTTTATTTGTTTTCTTAAAAACAATTAAAAAAACAAAAAAAAATAAAAATAAAAAAAAAGATCGAATCTCGCGCCATGCAACTTTTTTTTTAGTATTTGTTATTTGTAATATATATATATATATATATATTCTCGACAACGGCTAAAAAAAAAAAAAAAAGAAAGTTGGTAGAGCACTTGCCCGCGAAAGGCAAAGGTCCCGTGTTCGAGTCTCGGTCGGGCACACAGTTTTCATCAGCCAGGAAGTTTCGTTCTCATTTTTATTTATATCATTCTTTTTACAGAAGGCGAAATAATCTCTTGTCAAAAATAATCTCTTGTCAAAAATGTACGATGATTGCCATCCAATAAAATGTACATTTTATAATGGAAAAATACAGTCTTTTAAAACACAGTATAAATTTCTGTTGCAGTATGGACAAAATAGCGCTGATGAAGATTTAAACTGACGAAGGGGTTATAAGTGAAACGAAATTAAAGCAAAATGAGGAGTCCAAATAATGAATGCAATAAAATGTACGAAAACGTAAGATGATAAAACGAAACAAATTAAATTGAAGTTAATACATAAAATTGTTTAAAATCACAAGAAAAAAGATTTGGTGACGAAAAAAGAATGACAGGAAGAAAAATGACAGCAAATGAAGTTAATATAGTGATTTAAATAATACGACAAAGAAATAGAAATAAAAAAATTACATTTAAACCAATTAATTGAATAAATAATGATTAAAGTACTTTCGACAAAAATTTAAAAAAAAAAAATCAATAAAATAGCCCCACCAATTTTTTAATGCTATAGAGCATCACACAAACCTCTGAAACTTTTTTCGTCAGTAACTCGCAAACGAGAGTCGACGAGGTTGAATGGCTCTAGGATGTAATAGCAGGTATTTTAACCTACATCATCGTATATGTGGTTTCAAACAGTCAATCCCACCGCTGGGGACCTTTCCTAGTAAGTGCTGTCATTATCAAACACTGGATGAGTATACTCTGATAATGCGCACTCAGTTTTAAACATAAGTCAGTTTTTTTTCGCACCTCGATGTTTAAGACGTCTTATTTCATGATATATCAGTGGTACAATGGTATAATCTTGCAGGTATATTCAGTGGTATATGTGGGTACTGTGTACGAAATGTGTTGTGAATAGAGCCAGTAGCAGAGAAATAGTAAATTAAAATGTCATACCTGCGTGAACACCGAAGAAGTAGTAGGTGATAAACATTTTTCTTTTCATCTTGCTGTTGACGGTGTCAGCGAGAAAAAGTTTTATAAAAACTTCGCATTATGTATAAAATTCGATGAATGTCGCTAAGTGCTTTCCTTATCAAACACTCGATGAATATAATCTGGATAATTTGCGCTCCACAAGTTCTTTGTCTAAAAACAGTTTCTGAATGTAATATTTGTCTTACGGTGCTCATGAGATTATACCTCCTAATGAGTAAGTTACGCTGGGATTTTCAATTTTTAAGTATCAAAAAATTGAAGATCAAATTTTTGTTATCACAGAAAATCGTCAGATTGACAACCTGCATCTGATATTTTGCACCAGGAGCCATGAACCATGAACGAAGTTAGGCCTTTAATAATATCGATTTTCTCTTCCAGACAAGAAATTCAAGTTGAACAGACGACAACTGTGCGATTCTCTTTCACAGTCGGATGAAATTATTACGCGAGAACAGCAGTCAGCGAAATAAAAGAGAACTGTATTGAGACAAAATTGTTGCTGCTGGTGTAAAGGGCAACGAATGTTGGGTACTAAATTGAGGATCTGTATTCAGATTCGTGGCGGACAGCTTATGCAATTCTGATCAATAGATTCACTTCTCAGAATAAGATAGGCACGCGAGATGGCGTACGAGGGAAAGTAGGAATGTTCTCACCCTGACACAGAAATGGACTTGATACCAACGACTTTTTGATAGTGCAACAGGATGTGCTGTAACCGCAATCAAGAGAGAGTGTGATATGGGAACACCTCTGTTTGCGCTATTATTTAAATTATTTTCTATATGTTTCTTTCAAAGGTATTATACGGGAAATCGTGCCAGCACAAAATTCTTTTATTTTGGATTTATGCCGCCAACATAATTTATTCAGTTGAGATAGATATTTATTGATTTACTTGCAAAGAAGAAAAACATAACTAGCGAATTCTATACAATTCTTCCGCACCAGCCGTACGAGTGAAAAAAATTTAATAAACGCGAGCACTCTAACACCAAAGTTCATGGTTCATCTCGTCAGTGAATCAGCTCACAGAATGAGAAACTGATGGATTTGAAATGCGAATTGTAACATTCGTGCTATTCACGAGATTTTCCATTCTGTCACGTTTTGAGTCCAATGAAAAGATTAATTCGACGTAGCTGGTAATATTTTAAATCTTCAAAACCATAGTCTCTCACTGAAAAAAACGTCGGCCAAATTCCAGTGACTTTGTCGGGGACTAAGCCGAAAAAATGTGTGTAGCAGTAATAACGGGCAGTCTTTGAATAAAGAGCGGTAACTTTTTATTTTGCCCTCGCATGGTGCAGAATATTCCTCCGTGTATTGCTCGTACGAGTTACAGCAACAAAAAAAGATCTGTGAAATCATTTGAAACCCAGCGTCAATCTGTATTCGAATTTCGCAACCATGCGTTAGAAGACGGAGAGGACCTGCACCTCATTCGTTATTCAAGTGTTCCATTCCGATATTTTAATAATAACCTGCAAGAATGCGCTAGATACAGAGTGACAGTTGTGGGTATACTGTATATTAAAAGGAAGGAGTACAGCAACAACTCCAAAACATTTGCTGACCTGAGAACAGCCATTCATGGGATCATCAAGTGTGTGCATACCGTAGTTTGTAATTAATTTACTTTTTTCATATAGTTCAATAATTGTCACCCTGATCAGAGAAATGTTGGTATCTCGTGCATTAAGCTACCGAATTGACAGTTTCTGTTGATGCGCTTTTAGGTCACACGGAATTGTTAGTGTGTGATACCTCCGGAACTACTCACCTTGCTGATTTTTGCATTGCAAGGAATGTTTACGTGGTTGGCTCTGAACACAAAGTAAAACTAATATATACTTTTGACTCACGAAATACCAAAACGACCTCAATTTTGAGCCGACTCGTTTACATTAATAAAAAATTGCCATAAGCAGATGTCTCAAACAATACGACTTTCTCTCTAATTAATGCCACGCTAGATACACTAAAAATAGTAGCACACGACAGCGAGTCAACTATAAAGAACTTAAGCGAATCTTTACAAGACTTAAATCTCTTACACTGCCTAACTCATTCCATACGCATAATCCTTCAATCTTTGCCGTCCGTTGTCTTTGCAGTCATATTTACGAACTTATAAATAAAATTTCGTGATAAAACTTGATTTAAAAATCATGTTTTTGCTTTAAAACATTCAGTGGTTCCGCTTCCATATGACGCCATTTATCTGGTAGGTTTATGATCTGAATAGAGTTCATCTGTATCTTTAAATCCCTTTCTCAGGTTTAGGAAAAGAACGTGAGTTCTATTTTGACCATGAAGACGCTGCGCAAGGAATAAAAATCGGTGCATAACCATCTGTTTATTGAAACATAAAGCCTTACGCCAGCTGTAGCGTAATAAAACGGAACTTCTCCCTTTCAGTTAACTGCTCACTTCCATCCAATACTCATACGATTCCACAAGGATATTAAGTGTCTATAAAAACGGAAATATATAAAATTCTGTTGAGTACGCATCAATTAAACATTTTCCTTTAAATGTCATGGAAGCAATCCAAACAGTAGCACACACGATATCCCAGTAAGACAGTAAAAGATACGTGGACTAAACACCTCTGGTGCTTGAAGGCCTTTAAGACAGCGATATTGCAAAATTCTTTCAAATTCTGAAGGTGGCAGGGGTAAAATACAGGGAGCGAAAGGCTATTTACAACTTGTACAGAAACCAGAAGGCAGTTATAAGAGTCGAGGGGCATGAAAGGGAAGCAGTGATTGGGAAGGGAGTGAGACAGGGTTGTAGCCTATCCCCGATGTTATTCAATCTGTATATTGAGCAAGCAGTAAAGGAAACAAAAGAAAAATTCAGAGTATGTATTAAAATCCATGGAGAAAAAGTAAAAACTTTAAAGTTCACCGATGACATTGTAATTTTGTCAGAGATAGCAAAGGACCTGGAAGAGCAGCTGGAAGGAATGAATAGTGTCTTGAAAGGAGGATATAAGATGAACATCAGTAAAAGCAAAACGAGGGTAATGGAATGTAGTCGAATTAAATCGGTTGATGCTGCGGGAATTAGATTAGGAAATGAGATGCTTAAAGTTGTAAATGAGGATTGCTATTTGGAGAGCGAAATAACTGATGATGGTCGAAGTGTTGGAGGATATAAAATGTAGACTGGGAACGGCAAGGAAAGCGTTTCTGAAGAAGAGAAATTTGTTAACTTCGAGTATAGATTGCAGCGTCAGGAAGTCGTTTCTGAAAGTATTTGTATGGCGTGTAGCCCTGTATGGAAGTGAAACGTGGACGATAAATAGTTCAGACAAGAAGAGAATAGAAGCTTTAGAAATGTGGTGCTACAGAAGAATGCTGAAGATTAGATGGGTATATCACATAAGTAATGAGGAGGTATTGAACAGAATTGGAAAGAAGAGAAATTAGTGGCACAATTTGACTCTAAGAAGGGATCGGTTAGTAGGGCGTATTCTGAGGCATCAAGGGATCACCAATTTGGTATTAGAGGGCAGCGTGAAGGGTAAAAATCGTGGAGGGAGACCAAGAGATGAATACACTAAACAGATTCAGAAGGATGTAGGTTGCAGTAGGTACTGAGAGATGAAGAAGCTAGCACAGGATAGAGTAGCATGGAGAGCTGCATTAAACCAGTCTCAGGACTGAAGACCACAACAACATTGCAAAAGAATGAACCTAAATCATGCAACCATACCATAAAGATAATAGTGTATTCCACGGTTAAGGGCATCTCATATTCCACTTACGTTCCCCGTTCACTGCGGTCCTACAGGTTTTTAAACCATCCCACGTTGCAGGTGACCCTCTTTTGTACACACTTTTGCAGGTAAGATAATCCTTCCATTTTAGTAACTACACCTGTACAAAACAAAACATTCTGCTTTCACGAGTGCGAGAAAACAAATCCTTATGTGGCAGGGTAGCATGCATTTTGAAGAAGATTACTCGATTTTGTGTTTTCAGGATCTCTCAAGAATATTTAACGGTTGTGACAGTCCAAGGGCAATGGCTGTCCCTACAAAAGGGTGACGACGGGACGAAGGCGAGTTTCGCGGAAAATCGCGCGGGAAATCCGGGAGGCTCTCCTACGGACTCTGCGGGCCACACAAGTTGGCAGCCATCTTCCCATCTATTGTTTTCAGAGAAGATGTCTACACACAATACCATTCCGATAGCAGATCCTTTGGCAAAGGATGTGATATGTGGTGCTGAAGTATGTACCAGTTTGGCGTACATTTGGTGTCGAAGGCCGGAGTACCTGGCAAGAAACGGGCACAGTAACATTAGCGTACGAGGATGCAAATTGACGTGAGCCTAATTTCGTTTGTTACGGTGCGAAAAGAAGAACCTGTGCCTCACATTGTCAACGAATAGTGCCTTATATTTCATCGAGACATATCAGCCTGAAGTGAGATCCAACTAACTGCTTGGTCAGATGCGGCTAGCCAGCATAGTAGTTCGTTTTGTGTTTGAAATAATACCAAGTTACGCCAAAGTATTGACAACTAACAAGGGGAGGCCGCCAATTGTGAAATTCAGATTCGATTCATACTGTGCATAATAAAAGCTCGTGGGCAGAGGTGTAATGTGGCAAAGCACCAAGATGCGCTTCTCAGCCGTCATCGAGAAAATCGACAGTTAAAAGAAACCGTTGCGGTGAAACACTCTCGACGATTAATAATTCTCTACAGCGTCGTGACGCAGCGGTAAGCGCTCGGGTTCGTAATCCGAAGGTCGCCGGATCGAATCTCCCACCACGCAATTTTTTTTATTATTAGTTTTTTTGTAATTAAAAAAAAATGGCTCTGAGCACTATGGGACTCAACATCTTAGGTCATAAGTCCCCTAGAAATTAGAACTACTTAAACCTAACTAACCTAAGGACATCACACACACCCATGCCCGAGGCAGGATTCGAACCTGCGACCGTAGCAGCCTCGCGGTTCCAGTTGCGCTAGGGACCGCATCTACCTTCTTTCGAAGTTAGCAGGCAACTACGCTGTTATGCGGCGGCTCGTTTCGGCCCATTCAACATCTGTCATTAAAGTGTAACGAGCGAGTAACGGAGTCTATATTTCATACCTGCCACAGCAAATTTGTGTTCGTGGGGTCTCTATTCTAATTCGAACGTTTGACTTACGCTATACGTATTCGTCTCGGAATATCGTTTCTACGTCTTCCGTTAACTATACGTGGTTAACATTATGAAGACAATTAATAACATTTGTGAAATACAACTTTGTTTGCGGAAAACATAATGATGCTCGAAGTCGCCAGTTTTTCCACGACAAACGACTTTCAACAACTTATAATATGCATAATTGTTGCAACTGATTGCCGGGAATTATATATATACATATATATTTGAATTATAAAAAACAAATACTAAAAAAAAAAGGGTTGCATAGCGCGAGATTCGATCCGGTGACCTTCTGATTACGAACCCGAGCGCTTACCGCTGCGCCACGACGCTGTAGAGGACTATTAATCGTAGAGAGTATTTCACCGCAACGGTTTCTTTTAACTGTCGATTTTCTCGACAACGGCTGAGAAGTGCATCTTGGTGCTTTGCCACATTACACCTCTGGCCTTGAGCTTTAATTATGCGCAGTATGAATCGAATCTGAATTTCACAATTGGCGGCCTCCCCTTGTAAGACAAAATACCTAAGTAGTATCCATCATATCTACTGTTGATGATTGAGATACTATTACAGTGTTATTAGTAAAGAAACAATAGTAGATAAAATTTCAGTAATTTGCCAAACAATAATTAAAGTAAGTGCTTCAGTCTAGTAAACAGTAATTTATGAGGCAGTGCTTAACAAAGTAAAATTCAGTAAAATATTGTACTTTTATAACGGATAAAAAATTTTAGTTCTTACGCAACTGCAATCAGTCAGAAATGTGTGTTAAAGTCTTGAACCGATAATAGTAGTAATTTAACAAAGTGATTTGCGGTAATTGTTAATGAGTAGTAATATAATTTGAAGATACAAGAGACAAATGCGTCAGTAATGTCATATCACGAAAGTTGACATTCATTTACAATCGAGTTTTAGACTTCGCACATTACGTAACTGTAACTCACAAGAAAGTGTTTATTGAATGATGCTGTATCATTACGATGAATTTTAAACTAATTGACAGCATGCGGTAATGAGTAAGCGTAAGTAACCGCTTGGGTAAAACTAAGTAAGCATTACAGTGAGTGACATAACGAAATTTTTGCATTTACGTAACCATCTGTTACTGATGAGATTTTGTTGTTTTTTATTATTATTAGCTATTCCCATGATCTACAACCTATCTGAAAGAAATTTGTTCACTGTGACATATCCATCTAAAATCACGCTAAACCAATATTTGTCGATTTTGTGCTGCTTTCACTTTGCAAGATAACTAAGAATTCTTGCGTAAGTTCTTCACCATTAACAGACAGTGCTTACAATCACAGTAATTTTGCTCACACAGTGAGCTGGCGACCGTTAATTTTAATTCATTAACTGAACTCACAACATGTTACAAATTGGACCAACTATTACTATATTTCATACTTGTGCCAAACCTGCCTCTATCATGCATGTATTTCTCCATCAAATAATGGATGCTGTAATTCCAATTAGCCTATTTTTATATTCATTTAACCTTAACCGAGTTTCATTTCTGGTCGTAATTGCAGCAAGTACAGGGCATTGGTGATTCGGTTATAGCTCCACCTACATTTCTTGGGTTTCATTCATTCTTAAGAGTACATGTCTTTCCCACACCACAGGGAACGTTAGGTACACGGTCCATTTAAGTCCTAATTAATGGGAAGTGTAGATGGTGGTTAGAAGATAAAGAGAAGTTGGAACACGAAATGAGTATGGTTAAACAACTGACATAAGCTGAGAGGCAATGTCAGCGGGGGAGGGAGGAAGATAGTCTGGTAATTAACTCAAGAGGTCATTCAAGTAAATCAAGTACACATTTTATATCGGATGTGATAACTGCGTCGTTCTGGAGGGTTTAGGAAAATACACGCAGGAACTCAAATAACTGAGTCATGGTTAATCCATCGACTGTCAGAGCACGAATTAAAACAAGATCCCCTGTGCATTAACTGGAAACCGTACTCCTGCCTCATCACTAAGGGTTCGCTTCACTTTGCTACCAGAACTTATAGTTACACTACTGGGCGTTAAAATTGCTACACCACGAACATGTCGTGCTACAGACGCGGAATTTAACCGACAGGAAGAAGATGCTGTGATATGCAAATGATTAGCTTTTCAGAGCATTCACACAAGGTTGGCGCCGTTGGCGACACCTACAACGTTCTGACATGAGGAAAGTTTCCAACCAATTTCTCATACACAAACAGCAGTTGACCAGCGTTGCCTGGTGAAACGTTGTTGTGATGCCTCGTGTAAGGAGAAGAAATGCGTACTATCACGTTTCCGACTTTGATAAAGGTCGGATTGTAACCAATCGCGATTGCGGTTTATCGTAACGCGACATTGCTGCTCACGTTGGTCGAGATCCAATGACTGTTGGCAGAATATGGAATCGGTGGGTTCAGGAGGGTAATACGGTACGGCGTACTGGATCCCAACGGCCTCGTATCACTAGCAGTCGAGATGACAGGCATCTTATCCGCATGGCTTTAACGGATCGTGCAGCCACGTCTCGATCCCTGAGTCAACAGATGGGGAAGATTGCAAGACAACAACCATCTGCACGAACAGTTCGATGACGTTTGCAACAGCATGGACTATCAGCCCGGAGACCATGGCTGCGGTTACCCTTGACGCTGCATCACAGACAGCAGCGCCTGTTTTGGTGTACTCAACGACGAACCTGGATGCACGAATGGCAAAACGTCATTTTTCGAATGAGTCCAGGTTCCGTTTACAACATCATGATGGTCGCATCCGTGTTTGACGACATCGCGATGAACGGACATTGGAAGCGTGTATTCGTCATCGCCGTACTGGCGTATCACCCTGCATGATGGTATGGGGGGGCCATTGGTTGGACGTCTCGGTCACCTCTTGTTCGCATTGACGCCACTTTGAACAGTGGACGTTACATTTCAGATGTGTTACGGCCCGTGGCTCTACCCTTCATTCGATCCCTGCGAAACCCTACCATTCAGCAGGATAATATACGACCGCATGTTACAGGTCCTGTACGGGCCTTTCTGGATACAGAAAATGTTCGACTGCGGCCCTGGCCATCACTTTCTCCAGATCTCTCACCAATTGAAAGCGTCTGGTCAATGGTGGCCGAGCAACTGGGTCGTCACAATACGCCAGTCACTACTCTTGATGAACTGTGGTATCGTGTTGAAGCTGCATGGGCAGCTGTACCTGTACATGCCATCCAAGCGCTGTTAGACTCAATGCCCAGGCGTATCAAGGCCGTTATTACGGCCAGAGGTGGTTGTCCTGGGTACTGATTTCTCAGGATCTATGTACCCAAATTGCGTGAAAATGTAATCACATGTCAGTTCTAGTGTAATATATTTGTCCAACGAATACCCGTTTATCACCTGCATTTCTTCTTGGTGTATCAATTTTTATGGCCAGTAGTGTAAAAGGCGAAAAGATGAGCTATTTCTTCAGCAACTGCAGAAGTAGTCTGCGCTACTTGTACTGCCCTAGCCCTGCACAGCGGTGGGATGTCTTGCCTCGGTCACTGTCCAGCCGTGGTGTACTACTACGGTTCGGTCTCCATCAAGAGTACAGTTTTGCTTCACGTCCTAACTGAGAGAACCGTTCCGCTTTGCGTCCACACCAAGAGTACTTCTCTCGTTAGCGGCCCGAAAAAGAGCAATTTAAAAATGACTCTCCCCTGTGCTCTCTGCGGAAAGGCTACCAAAAATACTGGTTGTCCAGTCAGACAGAATGTTAGAAGCACCGCCAATGAAAGCCCACGTAGGAAACATTTCACTCTCTCTTCAGAAGAGTTTGATTTTACTTGAGCCAGTCTCATAATTTTTGAGTTTAAACAAATTTACAACTATGTTGACCGAGACCCCCTCCCGGGAGAATGGTGAAAGCCCTGACTAACGCAAGGTAACTCACGCTTCCTCCCTTACGAGAATGCGACGACAGTTCTCCTACTCTGGCTAATTTGTAAGACATCATCCAGTCAACGAGTGCCCTATTTCCGACTTCAAAAGCTCGAGTCGATAACCTCCAAGCAGTGGCACCAGGGTGGCGGTGATGAAACTCAGGAGTGAGCCTAACGTGTGAGACAGCATTCCATGTTGTTGTTGTGGTCTTCAGTCCTGAGTCTGGTTTGATGCAGCTCTCCATGCTACTCTATCATGTGCAAGCTTCTTCATCTCCCAGTACCTACTGCAACCTACATCCTTCTGAATCTGCTTAGTGTATTCATCTCTTGGTCTCCCCCTATGATTTTTACCCTCCACGCTGCCCTCAAATACTAAATTGGTGATCCCTTGATGCCTCAGAACATGTCCTGCCAACCGATCCCTTTTTCTGGTCAAGTTGTGCCACAAACTTCTCTTCTCCCCAATCCTATTCAATACTTCCTCATTAGTTATGTGATCTACCCATCTAATCTTCAGCATTCTTCTGTAGCACCACATTTCAAAAGCTTCTATTCTCTTCTTGTCCAAACTATTTACCGTCCATGTTTCACTTCCATACATGGCTACACTCCATACAAATACTTTCAGAAATAACTTCCTGACACTTAAATCTATACTTGATGTTAACAAATTTCTCTTCTTCAGAAACGCTTTCCTTGCCATTGCCAGTCTACATTTTATATCCTCTCTACTTCGTCCATCATCAGTTATTTTGCTCCCCAAATAGCAAAACTCCTTTACTACTTTAAGTGTCTCATTTCCTAATCTAATACCCTCAGCATCACTCGTTTTGCTTTTGTTGATGACAGCACTCCATACTCTCCGCAAAATCTTATCTGCAGGCCAATTTACAGCCCAAATTTTCCACAAGCTTCCTGTGCTCGCCGGGTCGGCGCCATTGGCTGTATGGTTAGACTCCAAAGTAAGCCTACTGTGTACATGATTGCCCTCGGGAAGCTATTACCTGCACCCAGCACAACTGCCCAGAATATATGGAAACATTCTGTGTGCGCGCCAGCGTGACGCCGCAAGCGACTGCATGGCCTGAGGCCGGTATTACACAATCAAATTTCTTTGTCAAAGATTTGATCAAAGATGGGATCAAATATTCATCACATACATTTGACAAAGATCTTTGACGTGGCGCTAAAAATGGGTATTACACCGTCATCATATTTTTCGTCAAAGTTCAAGATGGCTGACAACAACAACTTGTTATTAACCGCAGTCGTTGCATGTACCACGATTGCACTGTCTGCACATGCGGAAGGGAAGCGGGGGAAAAAAAAGAAATGACTCGATAAAAGCATTCAACAAAACTTGTTACATGAGCTTATAGTGGAGTCAAGTCGTACATCAGTTACGTGAGAATGGATGAGCGTACATTTCTGTGTGTGCTCAGTGAAGTGTATCCTCGTATCACAAAGCACAATACTCACTTACGAACTGCTATATCTGTAGAAGACAGGCTCACTGTAACACTCCGATTCCTTGTTACAGGAGAGAGTTAGGTTAGGTTAGGATAAGTCTCTAATCTTCTCAATCTATTTTTCCATTCAGCCTGCCTCACGTTGTAAAGCGCCCCATCAGCTTCATACACCTCTATTAATATTTTAGTTGTCTGCACACACCAATTGTATTTGCTGGCATTGTTTATAAAAATACTACACATGACAGAACGCTGCAGCGCCACGTGGTAACATACCAAACTGCAGTGAACAGAAGACCAGCGACTTCTTTGATCAAATCTACAGCGAGGCCCTAGATTTGATCAAATTTATTTGACGACAGACGAGATCTTGACAAAGCTCCCTATTACACCATAAAATTTCTTTGACAAAGATATTTGACAAAGAAATTTGACAGTGTAATACCGGCCTAACGGTCAGCGGACCCTGGGAGTGCTTGGCGTAGTGTGACGGGGTCTGCCCGACGACCCATGCGGCTGGCGATGCGCTTGTCTGAGGACTCAGGTAGCCGCCGTGCGGGCATCCTCTGCACTAAAGGATCCATTTGCCGCCAACTGCCACACAAAGAAAGAGCACTAGCCAGACCCCATATGCAAATCAATATGTGATTAATGGAAAATATTTCGTTAGAGGGAAATTGTAAACTCTGCAGTGATCATGTAAGATTCATTTGCATATAAAAACCCACACGGCACTCACAATAAAGAGGAGAAAATCTCTGTCTCTTGATTGCGTAACTACCACTCTTAATAAAAATAAAACTGGTGTTCTAGTTCCGGCATGAAACGTTTCAAATTGTCACACATTTTCTTCGACTATAGTTTCTGTGCTAACTCCACCATTGTCAGTTCCAAGCCTGTATAAGAAAGGAGGGGGGTTAGAACCTGGTTAAAGAAAACGACAAAAGGAGCAACCGTACGGATGAAAACGTTGACAAAACTGGATATGTAAATGGATTCTCTGGATTTAGAATTGGCTCATGGAATGTAAAGTCAGTCATTACCGGGAGGGGGGGAATTAAACGACTGGGAGAAACACTCTGTAAATATCAGTGCCTAGTGATGACAGCAATTCATGAAACAAGACTGCCTCAGGAAGTCATGAAGATTGGAAATGCGTACACGCTCTTCAACAGCAACGAGCTAACTCGAGCCTTCCCTTTGAGAGTTGGACTTTCTGTCCATAATAAAATGATATCGGCTGTCAATAAATGGTCTCCAGTATGGATGATATTAAATGCAAAACCAAATAAGATCTGCTTGGTCAACTGTCGTGTCCTATCACAGGATGCTGACGCAGAAGCAAAGAAAAACTTCTATCTCGAACTAGAAAATTTAGTAGATGGACTACTAGGCATTCAGTCTAACTGGTAACAGGAGATTTCATCGCCAAAGTGGAAAAAGAAAAGGAGTGTCGCCCAACAATTGGCTCTGATAGTAGCCATGAAACTAACAATGATAATGGTGTTAAGCTAATTAACTTCGCTGAAACAATGAGAATGACCATCAGAAGCACGTACTTCCCAAGTAAAGAAGTACATAAGGTTACCTGGATGTCCCCAGTTGGAATTACAAAGAACCAGATCGATCATATTCTAGTTGACCTAGGTCATCATGGAAGTGTAGAACATGTACGAACCTTCCGCGGGGCAGATATGAACTCCGACCACTTTTTGGTTGTAACCAAGCAACGTCTGAAACTGTCCACCAAATGGTGAAATAATGTGGAAAGAATGGTGCGCTTTGACAAGGAAAAACTGTAGATGTAGCAGTGAGACAGCGCTACCAATAAAAAATTGCTGAACATCTCTCATCATCGGAAGTAGATGCCGCATGGCTGGCTCTAAGGAATGCAGTGCTACTTAGCGCAAATAGGAAGCATGTTTGCCTTCCAAAACGCAAAAGCAAACCTTGGTTTGATGAAGAGTGTCGGAAATCCGTAGAGACCAGATCAGGGTGGAGACTGATATGGCTACAGCAACCTTCAGATGATACAAGAGTAGCTTATTGTGAGGTGAAGTAAAACATAGACCAGCTTATAAGGAGGAAGAAACGGGAACACCAAAAAAATCTTTTGATAGCAGTCGGAGAGTCAAAGTTATCACGCTCTTTCTTCGAGGCCTCAAGATTTGCCAGAGGTGTCTACCGGCAACTTACATTGGTTTTAACGAGTGAGACTGGTGAAACCACTACAGCAGGCAAATCCATTAAAAAAAAAAAAAAACATTTTGAGAGTTTGTTGAACCATGACAGCCCAACAGTGTTAACAACTCAGATACGGGTCCAATTTGACAGAGAGGAAATTCCTGAACCCTCACAGGAAGATATCCGTGTTGCGCTAACGGCCCTCAAGAACAAATAGTGGTTCAAATGGCTCTGAGCACTATGGGACTTAACCGCTGAGGTCATAAGTCCCCTAGAACTTAGAACTACTTAAACCTAACTAACCTAAGGACAACACACACACCCATGCCCAAGGCAGGATTCGAAACTGCGACCGCAGCGGTCGCGCGGTTCCAGACTGTAGCGCCTAGAACCACTCGGCCACTCCGGCCGGCTCCTCAAGAACATCAAGGCTCCAGGTGATAGTGGTATCACAGCTAAGATGCTACGCCTGGGGAGTGAAGCATTGATGAGGGGGGGGGGGGGGGGGGGGGGGGAGAGGAGGGGGGGGGTGTTGAAGCGGTTAGTACCTACCATATACACAGTGGAAAAATTCCTGAAGAATGGAAGGGCGCAATTATATTACCGCCTTCAAGAAGGTAGATGTCAAACAAGTATCCAACTACCGCGGGATCTCACCACTTGAGATTTAGTACAAAGTATTTACAATGCTGCTCCTAAGCCGCTTGAAACCATTGGCTGAAGAAATTATAGTCCCTTATCAGTGTGGCTTCATCTTTGGACGGTCGACTCTTGTTTACATATTTACCTTGAGACAGCTAACAGAAAAATATTGCTAGTTTGATCATTGATTTTAGACAAGCTTATGACAGCGTTGACCGCTCCATGCATGGCAAACGTTAGAAGAACTCGACATTCCACCTAAATACATCGGACTAATAGCCGCTTGCTACTCCCATCCAAGTTGCCAAGAAAGGTTCGGCAGCAAACTATCATCACCATTCGATATTCAAAATGGATTGCGAAAAGGAAATCCGTTGGCGCTACTACTATTCAACTTGGGAAAAGTAAGCCGCGACGCTGGTCGAAACAGAGATATTGACATGGTGGGAACAGACACAATCCTGGAATTTGCTGATGATGTTGTGATCCTTGGCGACACCCAGGAGCTGACACTTCACGATTCCTCCGCAACGCGAAACAAGTAGGGCTGTAGCGAACGAGAGTAAAACATAATATCTCTTTGTCTCGCGACATCAAGCTCCTCTCCCCTTCATTACTGTTGACGGACATGCCTTCGAACGAGTAAGAGAATTCAGATATCTGGGATCCGTACTGACCAATAAAATTCAAGTGACGAAAAAGGTGCAGCAACGAATAACAAAAGCTAATCGCGTTTTCTTCAGCCTAAACAATCTATTCAAATCCCGGCTGATATCGCTAAAGAACAGGATTCGGCTGTACATGACATCAATACGGCCGGTACTTTTATATGGTTGTGGAACCTGGGCAAATTTAGCAACAACTGAAGAAGCAATATTTGCGTTCGAGTGGAAGGTACTTCGAAAGATATGTAGACCCGTCTAGAATTCCATGGAAGGTATATTGGAACGAAGAAGAAAAAAATACCTTTACTAGCGGTATAGAAAGCCACACATCGTCCGAATATTGGACACAAGAGGCTACAGTGGTTTGGACACACATCTTCCGAGCTGGTAGATCCTTCCCTAACCATGTTCTCCGTTCCCAACCTGCTGGGAGGCGCCGAAAGGGACGACCGAGGACGCGATGGAAGGATCGGGTACTGGCAATGCTCAAACGACTGGATCCGACAGCGGTAGAAGATGAGGCTGGGGACTGACCGCGATGGACCGCCATCTGCAATAAATGTCTTCTGTACTGAGATTGTGACTGGTGTTTTTTGTTTCTTTTTGTAATGTGCATCTTTGCAAATTTTTTTAATGTGCAGTTTGTTGTATTCTTTTTATATTGTGGTTTGTACCCCTTTTTATTCTGTGGTAGGCCTCAAAGGCACGTAAATGCAATAAATTATGATAATGATGATGATAGGTTCTCTACTATCTATGCAGCGAAATAACCAGTGACGGACGGAGCAACTAAGACATCAAAAGCAGACTAGCACTGGCAAAAAGGGCGTTTCTGGCCAAGAGAAGTCTACTAGTATCAAACATAGGCCATAATTTGAGGAATAAATTTATGAGAATGTACGTTTGGAGCACAGCATTGTGTGGTGGTGAAACATGGACTGTGGGAAACCGTAACGGAAGAGAATCGCAGCATTTGAGATTTTCTGCTATAGACGAATGTTGAAAATTGTGTGCACTGATAAGGTGAGGAATGAGGAAGTTCTGCGCAGAATGGGAGAGGAAAGAAATATGTGGAAAACACTGCCAGGGAGAAGGGACAGAATGGTAGGACATTTGTTAAGACATCAGGGAATAAATTCCATGGTACTAGAGGGGGCTGTAGAGGGCAAAAACTGTAGGGGAAGTCGGAGATTGGAACACTTTCAGCAAATATTTGAGGAAGTAGGTTGCAAATGCAAGAGGTTGTCACAGGAGAGGAATTAGTGGTGCGCTTCATGAAACCAGTCAGAAGAATGATGACTCAAAGAAGAAGAAAAAAGGTTCTCTCCGAATTTATCCAACCATTTCACTCCCCCATACTATCTTGTTATTTCCTTAGTGAAGCGACTCCGAATTTGTTCGTTATCTGTTGTCACGCCTGGTAGATAAAGACTCGAGACACTGAAACATTACTCTAGAATTCTTGGCACTAGAATCTCCTGAGTGCTTTCCTTCACAAGTGTTCTGCACTTACTAAGTAGCTTTCTATCAAATGTAAGTCTTTCATTCGTCCCTCCTAATACTGATTTTACGTAACACTCACATTTCGAATAGCTTCTTAGTTCCCCTGATATTGCAGAACCTGACGGGCTGAAGACGTACACCACTAATCTTGTAGTCCGAAACCGTCAGTTTCTTTCTGTTCAATATAGACATTATCTTTCATTGCGTTTGGTCCATCATAATCATCAGTTATCTGCTATATTAGAAGGTCCTTTGCGTCTCCATTTTCTGCGATCCATTGCTTCCTTCTTAAGGCTGCTGTCTGTTTTACCGTCCATCAAGTCATCCAGTATCTGGAATCTCTTCCTTCCTCGCTTCCTTTTCCCTTCTGCATAACCTTCTAAAACTGTTTTTATCAGTCCGTCATTCTTTCTTAATATATGCCCAATCCAATTCCTTTTTCTTCTCTTTATTACATCTAGTAACTGTATTTTCTCTCCCACTCTTTTCAGTACCTCATCATTTTTTACTCTGTCCATCTAACTTATTCTTTCCATCCTCCGCCATGTCCAGATCTCAAGCCTCAAGCCTTTCTCTGTCTTTTTTCCTCATAGTCCATGTTTCAGCGCCATATAGAAGAATACTCCACACAAGACATTTTATGAGTCTCTTTCGGAGTTCTCTGTCCAGACCGCTGCAGAAGATTCTCCTTTTCTTATAAAACGCCCATTTTGCCATTGCTATCCTTGTTTTAATTTCTGTGGTGCACTTCCAGTCGGTGTCTGTCCTGCTTCCAAGATACTTAAACTTTTGCACCTGTTCTAGTATTTCTCCATTCAGCATAATTTTTATTTCCTTATCTCCTCCTAGTGCCAATACTTTTGTTTTATTTGTGTTAATTTTCATTCCATATTTTTTCCGTTAGTTGCAATGGTGTGCACCAAACCCTATAATTCTTTTTCCCCTGTGGCTAAAAGGACCATGTCATCAGCAAACCTCAAACACCCTACTCTTCTTCCTCCAATTTCTACTCCTTTGTCATCTAATGAGCATTGGTCAATCATATTTTCCAAGTAGAGGTTGAAAAGAGTAGGTGATAGACAGCATCCTAGTCTGATTCAGTTTGTACTTTCTCCTCTCACTTTAACTGAAACTTTTTGATTAAGATATAATGAGTTTATAAGTCTTCTGGTTTTCCAGTCCACTCTCTTTTCCCTCATTATAGTCGCCAGCTTGTCCCAAACCACATTGTCAAATGCCTTTTCTAGATCGATGAAGCACATATATAGGTCTCTTCCTTTTTCAATAAACCTTTCTCCCAAGATTCGTAGGAGCCCTATTGCACCTCTGGTGCCCGTATTCCGTCTAAAGCCATACACCTCCAGAATTTCACTGTAGATCTGTGTGCAATTTAGACGTTCTCACAATAGGAATCGCACCGCAACTTTGTAGTATATGTCCAGTTGCTGCGCCATTTCACTCCCACACTATGATGAACCTGTTACCCATACAATGTTCACAAAATAAGTTGGCCTGTATCAGTGCAGACAATACGATAATATGATAGAGGAGGGACAACAACACTGGTTATTTTTCCGTTGAGAGGGGTCACCGCGCTTACTGGAGGTCCGAATCAACAGCTGAAGCCTACACACCATCACAACATCTGACTCATGGCTAGCGAGTCGAAAGATGCTCGAATTAACAGGTAATGCCAGTACGACCATTAGTAGTCTCTTTAGTACCGAATAAGAAACTCAGCACACAAACGAAATAGTTGGCTGCTTCCAGTGAACGAATCGGACAGCTCTGCAACCGACAACTTGCTAAGCTGGTCGCTCGTTCCAAACTAATGGGTGGAATCTTCCAGTGCTCAGAGAATGCGTTTCTGCTCAGATGTAAGTAATTTTGCGCGAGATTGAGCGAAACAGAATTGTGTCTACAGGAAAACCCGGAACTCTCTTCTGAAAATATGTCGTTCTTGTTGCGCAATAGTCTTTGCGTGGGACGACATGTGTAATTATTTTTTGAGTTCCCTAAGTGATTGTTGTACACATTACTCTACTCCTTTTTGGCCTGGTTCATTGTTCCAAAATAAAAACCAATCACTAATGTAAGTGTTTTATTAACATTAATTTATCGGTGTTAGGTAGGTTCGCAAATAAACTGGTGTGTAACAAGGTTTAATAATTTTTTTCATAATGTGGGGCCACAGTCATAATGTATTTCCTTAAAGTCAGTACCGCCATTAGTCTAACGGCGGTACTGAGTTTAAACAAATGTAACAAGGTTACTTTCACTAATTACAAACAATCTGAATATGAGCTAAGCACACGAAATGTATTATCATTAATAGTAATATTGTCAGTAATATTAATAATAATATCATTATTAATAAAACAACGGAGACTGGTTTCTATTTTTATCTTTCATTTAACCAAATGGAAATTTTGTCGAAAGCTTTCTCCATTCCCTTTCCTCCAGAAGCTATTTCTTCCTCCAGACAACAGAATCGTCAGTAAATAATCTTACAATCATCTACTGCACTGACCCTCTAGTCCTAGTCTCTCAGTTTAGAAGCTATGTGAACCATGTAAACATTCAGATTTGGAGAAACATCCTGTTAAGGTGAGTCCGTTCTTTGAACTGTGAATAACGTGAATTTGTTTATGGTGACTATCGCACACGTCGATCGTAGCCGACGCGTAAAATTCGCGCCAACCACAAAGATTATTCTCCACAGTTCGCACGGGAGTCACAGAGAAGAGAGCCGTCGACTGTGATTCTCATACCTACCGTTTTACTCTTTGTTGTTGATTCTCTTTTATGTATTCTCTTACTTGACAACCTGACATGTGTGAAAGAAATAAAAAAGAAACTTGAGTTCTGACTCCGAAGTTTCCGATTTCTAACTGTGTTTGCGTGGTTACACACCTACTTACCCAACATGTTCATAAGTTTAGGGATTCTATAGTCTCGCGAGCTAGCACAGAGGGAATCGCCTGAAATTTGCACTTCTTTTACTTCGTGAGCAGTTCGAGGTATCGAAACAACGTTTACAGCATATCGGCTGTATCAGTGAAGATACTGATTCAAATATGTTTTTTTTAAAATGGAACATTGCACTTTTTAAAGACATTAGAACTCTTGAAAACACAAGTACAGTGATACAACGCCTGTTAGTGTTGGCGTTGAAAATTCCCGAAAAAATATGCGGGAAATGTGCTAAATTTTAAAGTCAGAGTGGCTGGCATCGACAACTTGGCCTTAAACAACGCCAAGTATAGCTCTCATTTCAGCCTCCCTTGTCACATCAAGCTTTCCGACTGTTTGTTTCCACAAAAGCAGCTCACTTAAATATTAGTATGTACACACATTTAAAATAATTTTCCTCAGCTACTTCCGTTATGGTAGTATTTAGCTGACCATATGTCGTATTAAGTAGGCCCAAGAGGAAAGTCGACCGGGGTGGCCGAGCGGTTCTAGGCGCTACAGTCTGCAACCGCGCGACCGCTACGGTCGCAGGTTCGAATCCTGCCTCGGGCATGGGTGTGTGTGATATCCTTAGGTTAGTTAGGTTGAAATAGTTCTAAGTTCTAGGGGACTGATGTCCCCAGAAGTTAAGTCCCATAGTGCTCAAACTCATTTAAACAATTTTTTTTTAACCAAGAGGAAATACATTTTATCATAGTAGCGTAGGCCTATCTTTTTACTGCGTCTCTGTGATCGGTAGAAAATAAGTGCCTAGGTTGCAGTTATGTAGCACTTTTCCTTTGTGACAACAGTTTCTTGTCTTTAAGTAGTCTAGTCTAATCCCGTTTCAGGGTCGAGCCTTTCAAAGGGTACTAGGAAAATTTTGCAATACAGCTTTATTTATTTTCTCCGAAGTAAATTCCGCCAACGCACACTCGTGGTCTCAACCCCTCAGAAGGTCCTCATCACTTGAAAACTGCACTTCTTTCAGCTTCATTTCCACATGCAGGAACATGCAAAGTCATGAGGAGCAAGGTCTCGACTGTAAGGAGGGTACCCAAGAAGTTTCAGTCCTGCACCCAGCAAATATTCGGTGCATTTTTATTTATTTATTTATTTATTTATTTAGCTTTGACTGTCTTCTGTGTGTCTTCTTTATTGATCGGGATTTTCTGACAGCTGTGGATGTGTCGTCATCTTCAAAGACCCCAACTTTGTTTTGAATCTTAGTTGGCACATCATAATACTACAGCCAAGTCTCGTCACCTCTCACGGTGTTATGCACATACTGAAATTGTACCTTATAAAACTCCTTTACCACCTCCCGGCACCAAGTCACACGTCGTGTCATTCGCTGTTCCGTCAGCCTATGCGGCATCCAGAGACAACAAAGTTTCTTTAATTGCAAATGATGATGTAGAACGGAACGAACTGCTGGTGCACTTAGCCCTACGGTATGCTTTATCTGCTTATAGGTTACTCGCCTGTCTTCGTCCAGCATTTTCCTCATAGCATCAATGTTTTCCTCCGTAATTAATGATCGTGGCCTTACCATCCTCTCAGCGTTCTGGTATTATGGTGATCTGCCTAAAATCGGAAATCAGAAACCGCTAAAAACCGACAGACCTGTTAAATGAATAGCTTTATGAATTCCATTTTGAACTATGTAACGTCATTGACCCAAGTCGCCTTACGCAATTTCTGTTGATGCACAGGTTAATAAGTTGCAACTAGATACAGAATGTAAGCAAAGAAAAAGGTTTCAGATCTGATCACAAAAGAAAAAAAAGACGAATCTGTAGACCCTGCATATACACCACATAAATTATATCAGTGTTGTTCACAACTCCATGATAAAACTTCCAACAGTAATGAGACGAGCCTACTAAATAATGGTTCAAACACAAAATTGCACCCATACTAAATAAGAAAACTATCAAAAATTTAATAATTAGCACAAAGATAGTTTGGCCTACTAAATAATGGTTCAAACACAAAATTGCACCCATACTAAATAAGAAAACTATCAAAAATTTAATAATTAGCACAAAGATAGTTTGTGCCACAGCCAGACTAAGCCACAACACACAGAACGCCATAGCAAATAAAGCAAAACAACTTATAAAGAAAAATCTTATAGAAAATAAAATTTCACCATCAGCACACAGTGAGCAGATAATACTCGCAAACATCGATCACCAAAAACTTCCTAGTCATGAAGCACTAATAATAAAAGCAGATGAAAGCAACACTATAGTTATCATGTATCAAAGAGACTACAATAACAAAACACTTGAACTTTTTTAATCTAACAATATCACTAAACTACAAACAGACTATCCAAAATTACCAAGTAAAGCTGAAAATATTACTTAAAGATTGCAATTTTGTACTGACCAATAGTGAAACTCAGTACTGTTGTATAATGAATCCACAATCCCATAAGTTAAGGTGCCAGCCAAAGATTCACAGAACTGGTTGTCCCGTATGTTCAATTGTAAATGCAATAAACAACCCAGGATACAAAATTACCATAAAACTTCATGATATACCAAGGTAAAATTACACCTTGGCAAACAGGTTTTCAGTTAACAACAGTTTTGAGTTAATCAACCACAGTAAACATGCAGCAACATTTGCCTCCTTTGACATATTAAACCTCTACGGCAATATCCCCCGGAAAGATACTCTCACAATAACACAAAAGAACCAAATTAAATAAAAAAAGCTAATCAATGCAAAAATTTATGAACTCGTGATGTTGCTTGAATTAGTCCTCTCACATACCTATTTTTCATTCAATGGCAAATTTTACATGCGAAACAATGGTCTGGCAATGGGTAGCAGCCTTGCAGGGTTGCTTGCTGACATATTTATACATAGTCTGGAGCAAATCTTCTTAACACACCCGCAATTTACTGACAAAATTCGGTATTATAAAAGATATGAGGATGACACAATAATACTTTTGAATGTTATAAAAGTAGATCTAAATAACCTAGCAGATGAGATTGCTAAAATGCACCAAAATATTAAATTCACAGTTCATCACCAGACTACTAACTTCCTTGACATGACTATCTCCACTCACAATAACAATCATACCTCCCAAATATACAGTAACGCCACTGCCAGTGATGTTGCCGTTAACAATACCTCATGCCACTTAAACTAACATAAAACTGCTTCTTCATGACGTCTGTAAACTATATGCTCTGCACCCCTGTCAGTGAAGATGATGCATGTAAAGAAATGGACTAACTTAAATCTATAGCCCAAAACAATGGTTATAATTTCTCTTTGATAAAAACCATAGTTGAAAATATCCAAAGTGAATTCAAGCAACCACTACCACAATTACGAGCTAAGAAAGGAACACCAAAATTTTGTCTGTCTTCCATTCGTCGGTAAAGTGTCATATAAAATTACAAATCTTTTCAGACCACACAATATCAAAATATACTTCTGCACTGACAATTAACCAGAAAATAAAATTGTTCACAATAATAAATCGACTGGAGATTTGCATAAAAATTCTGGTCTTCACAAACTTCTGTTCTTGATTCTATAGAGACCAGACAGGAAGAAATTTTGCAACCCACTACAAAGAACGTATGGATGCCCTTCGACTGAGGAAATCAAATACGTCCAGTTTTGCATCGCATTTTGCTCATCATGAACACTCTGTTGGTGAGATCAGTGACAATCTCTCTGAGCTACACACTGCTGAGAAAGAAATACAGATGGTCCTCCTTGAACAATTACAGATTTACATCCACACACTAAAAATCACTCCAAAAACATCCTGAATGAACAAACTGAGTCAACGCAACATCTTTTCTTCCAGAATTTCTAGGGTATCTTGGGACCAAAACAACAAAAAAGACAATAACAACACATATTCATCTTCATGCATGAATCTTGTTCTTTTGGCATGTAACGACTATGGTATTCTGTAATTTACAAAAAGTTTTTAATTATCTTTTAAATATTCCACTCCAGCTGTTTACCTCTGCATAACTGTTAACCCGTATCAAAAATTTTGTTGCCAATATAAAGACACTGCTGCAGCTGGCAGCATTTACTGAAATGTAAAATCTGCACCAGTAATATTTATACCATACTGCAATGCATCTCTTCCCAAGGACCATTATATCTATCATATCCACATTCTTTGTAAAAACATCGAGTGTTTACATTCTGGGAATCAGTATTAAACAAAGTGTAGCTAAATACAGTACATTTGTGGACATAGCTTAATAATGTACGTTATAAGAAGGAATCTGATATGGATATCACAAGGTAGTGCACTGTAAGTACCTAAAACAAAAGAACTTTTGAGTTCGTAAATGTTTCGTCACCGATTACTAAAAAATGGTTCAAATGGCTCTGAGCACTATGGGACTTAACATCTGTGGTCAACAGTCCCCTAGAACTTAGAACTACTTAAACCCAACTAACCTAAGGACATCACACACATCCATGCCCGAGGCAGGATTCCAACCTGCGACCGCAGCAGTCGCGCGGTTCCGGACTGAGCGCCTAGAACTGCGAGACCACCGCGGCCGGCCCACCGATTACTAAATTTCCGTCATTCCCGCCAGCAGCACCAGCACTGCATCTAGCTACACTTGGTCCACAGCATAATGTTCTTATAACACCTCCACCAGACGATGAGCCTGAAGTGGATCGAAAACATGTTCATGGTTGCAAAAAATCGTAAAAAAGTGACTGGTTGCATATTTATTAGCAGAGAAATCGTCAAAAATAAAAGTGAATTCAGTGCCAGGTACGCTCAAAGCAGTGGTAGTGGGTAAAGCAGCTCTTGTATTTGTTCTATTTTCCAAATAAATTGCACAATTTTTTCTGGGTGCATAGTCACAAAGATTTTCTGTTTACTCGAATGCTTCAGTGTTTAACTATCAATGACTTAAACAAGTACAAAATATTTCTTTCTCAGTTTTCATATGTTTTCTGCCATTGCAAATAATTCAATTGTACTGTACAGGGACAAAGAGAAATGAACGCGCTGCATGAGTAGCCCGTAAGGTCTTTGACTCTTTGTTTAAATTTATTGGTGGTTCATTTGGTCACCAGTCAGTTGTGCAGTGCTGAGGTATCCTTATTTGAGGCATAGTAGCGACCAATTGAGGTTTTAGATTAAGGGATTTGATATTTGTGAATCCAAGACAAATTACCTGCAATACTTTACTGCGGAAATGAAAACTTGTTTGTAAACATTATGTTACTGATACTATTTTCGGAGAAGATATTTTGGAGGAATTTTTCAAGGTAACCAACGCATGTGCAAGAATGAAAATTTTGTTTGTCAGAATCTTTGTCCCTTTGATGACTAATAACATTGTCTATTAGTGTTAATGTGATCTCTTTGTTTTTATTATGTTATAACTAGTACAATTAGTTTAACGTCTGTAATTTTTTTTTTACTAATGCGACAATTTTGTAACTGTAAGAGTCTTCTTATGTTGTGCAGTCTTTTTTTCACAACAACGAAAGTTTAATTTTTCAAAAACGTCTTTCTTTAAACTAAAACCCTCCTTCATCACTCTTAGTACTATTTTGAATATTTGTCGTGAGTACATTGCACCTTACGCCACATGAAGCCATAGACTAGTTGATTACTTTTCTTTAGCTGCTGAATTTGATGATTTCAATTTTCTTTCGAGAACGTCAGAACACCAGACACGAAAACAGCATGCTGTACATGAGATAAATTTATTTCAGGGCAGATCTCACTATGCCCTCTTCTGAAAAAAGAGTTCGTAGTCGGAATAATCAAGTGTTGTTCTAAGCAAGCAGGTTAATTTGCAGTGAACAGCGTAGGAAACCTTAAATAGTTATTACTCTTCTGAGTAGACATTGTGGACATTTCAAGTCAGAACTTGCACTTCACGTCACGCAACTTTCATAATGTACTTCTGTAATGAGTTTCAGTTAAATAGTTTTCGCAGAATGCACCATTAGTTACTTTTGGCATTTAATTAGATTAGTTCTAGTTATTTCAAATTCAGTATTTCACTAAGTTTAAAGTTTTATTTCACGACACACTTCACATGCACAATATAGGGCCAATCAACAATCAGTATTGCTCAGCAGATGAATATGATATCTAAACCTCACGTTGTAAGAGGAGGTAATTTTTGAGAAAAGAATGTTCTGTATTTTCATTTACACACAAATTTTTGTAGAAAGCTTACAAAATGACTTCCTGCTGCAGTGGCAACGAATAAAATGTGTAAATGGTCTGTCTATTACTGCCAAGTTAATTTTCATACAGGCTTATTTGCCCTACTACCAAGCTACCGTTTATGAGCTTGCAGACGTCAACAAATGTTTAGTAGTACTGAAGATTCTACAGTTCATTGTAATATTCTGCATATTATCTGACTTGAGAATATAACGGGAAGTGTACAATAGAAACACTTCGGTTTTGGTTTAGTGGTAAGTGTCAACAAAACTATATTCGTTAGGCAGTATTCTTCCAAACTACTGTCTCTCGTTCCTTTTTCTCAAAATACAGGAAATACCAGTGAACAAAAGTAGATTTCCCATGTTTCTTTGAATGATTCTGTAGGTCCTTCTATTTCGCTTTTACACATTTCGACAACGTTAATCACAGTTGTTATTTGCTCCGTTACATATTAAACTATAGTACTTACGAATTGTAGTTATATGGCGCTATGCGGCTTGAGTTAAGTTTCGTTCATCTACAGCAGTTTTAAAAGCAGTTTTCCTACGGTGTTCACTAACCTATCGGTATACTCGTCGGATCAAGGATGGGCGAAGGAATAAATTGGAGTCACCGATATTAATTGGCAACCCTGAACTGTAGCCTTTGTCGGCATTAAACGTTCGTCCGAATCTGCCGTCTGATTTACGACTCACAATGAAGCAGTTATTCAAAGTGTTATTGGATTTGGAGCCGCAAGCCACACGAGTGGGTGTTCTGGCACAGAGACACGGTTTCTGTTCTGCACGCCATTTGTACGATACAACACTCTAATCTATCAAAGAGAAGTATTTTCACATAATGGAAAGGTATCGATTTATTATGCCTGGTGGCGGTCTTAAGATAACGTGGTGTTTTAGTACAGTCACCAGGCTGGAAATCCGAGAGCTTTTCATCAAGAGTATACGCTGGAAATGTCTACGGTCTGTTCGCATGTTCTTGGAATAGCATGGGCCTTTGGAATATCAGTTGTAAGTATGTGGTACCTCTAACACTTCTGATTTGAAATTAACTTTGTGCGATTGTAGTTACAAGTAGAGGAATCAGGAAATTATATTCTATTGTCGTTATAGGCACTTGTGCATGCACCATGTAAAGATTTTTGTATTTTTCGGGTACCCGATTATCTAATCAAAAATAACAATTGCCCTATAGTATGAACTTGAAATTAACTCTGTGGATCGCTTCCAGTGCCACATGTTTTTCCCAATTAGATGCTTTTCCAGCCTCTCAGTTCGGCTTTGTTCCACACGTTGATTTCACATAGCACCAGAACTCTTAGAAATCTTTTACAACTCACCAACACAAAGTATTCCAACGAGTCGAATGAACAGTTTTCATATAATAGTCTTTACGAATGTTTCGACTTCGTTCAACTTTTGTTTATCACAAGGGTTCCTTTGAATCTGTAAGCATTTGTCTTTGCTTTCGCAGTGCCTACCAGATATTGTTATTCAACTATGGTGAACACCTTCCACATCTACCAATCGTGGTGCCTACTTATCTAGTACACTGCCTGCAGTACGTCTAAATTTGTGCTAGGTACCTTTCTAATACCCTCTCCAGAGCTGGAAGTTTGCTGCTGACTGCTCAGGTAGCGCCTAATTCTTTTTCTATCACACTTCTTTAGCTAAAATAACTTTACAACTTTACCTGTTTTTCGTTCAGTGTCAGTGATCAATGATTAAATGCCTTGTGGTCTTCAGAAAATAGAATGTTAGATGCTCAGTCAAATTTGTTAGATTATTGGCTATACGATCATTCGAATAGTTTGTGCCAATTAGCAAGAGATGATTTCCTTCTTCGTGCACATTATTACGTTTTACATGTCAAGTGTACGGTGTGGATGATTGACTACTGTGTGAGAAGTATATTGTCGTGTTTGTGTTGATAACAGTGAGATTCCGTAGGGAGAGAGTGAATCCCAATACCAGGACGTGGGATACTCATCTGTAATCGTACTAAATGGAATTCCGAGTGTCATGTCGGCGTCCGCAGATGGGTCAAACTAAACAAAGTCACAATATTTGAAATTTCAGAATCGAATTATCGAAACAGTAGTAATGATAGTTTCCTTCACCAGATTTCGAATTAGCTGCATCTGGACTGCCCGCTAGCGCTCTAGAAGGATCAGTACTAAACAGAAAAAGTAAATAATTAATCAGAGTCTGAAGAAATATTGTAACCTTGATCGTTTCCCTTTTTATGTTCTTTGAAACATGGAAATGATACTGCCACCTTTGCGAGTTAATTTCACTGTATTCCCACACTCAGAGGAATCCTCCAGAAGGGAAAAAGATCTTCGAATAATAAGGTAGGGGAAGTTAGCCTAAAATGGAACTCCATTTTAGTTTTGAGGAACCGAGACAACATGCGAATAATTGGGTAACAAATCACGGAACATAGAAAAATCGAAATACTTGCGACCCTAGTTCTAAATAACAAAACTGTCGCCCGTTGATTACCCAGGTGATATAATCATAAAATCTGTGCTTCGTAAATCTGCTGATACAGAATTAGAAACAGTATTCTCTTCTGTTGACATTTATTACGTGTCAGTCTTCTCTGCGAACCTTCGCGTAATTGGCGTGAGAACCTAAAACGCATACTTGCAAAATTGTATACAGTTGCTCTGGTTGCTGCAAACGTTAGTTTTAAAATCGCCATGAGTCAGTATACTGTGTAATTTCTTAGTCCATGGATTGAATTTCTTCTCTCTGACTCCAGTAGCAACGACTGTTTCAACAGAACAATTTGTACAACGGGTGTGAGATAGTGCAGAGCGAAAAACGTACTGTTTACTCCGCTATATGTCACATATTTATACAGGGTTTCCCTGTAAGAATGGTCAATATTCACAGACACGACAGGAACGCTAACTGACGGGCAAAAAATTCATGTGGACATACACTCTATTCGGAATGGTTTCCGAGATAGAACACATTTAATGTGCATGTTGATAAGACCAGTCATTTTAGGAGAGTTAATGACGGGTTAGACTTACTTCCATTTTTTATTTTAATTTAATTTGTTTATTTATTTTATTTATTTATTTTTTAAGATTCCTTTGTTGAATAGACGTGTGAGGGAACATCACAATAGCACTTATCCTAATCGCTGGATTGATTGAGGTAGTACAATTTACTGGCCACTAGTTCGTCAGACCTTACGGAATTAGATGCTTGTCCACGGGACTACATGAAGTCTGAGGCGTACAAACGAAAGATGAATACGCGATATGAACTGCTTGGTCGCCTCATGGACGATGCAACCCTCATTAGTGAACTTGTAGAAGCATTCTAACAACAAACGCAGCATGTTCCCTCTAGAGTATTTAAGTCGACGGTAGGATATTCGAACATGTAGTGTGAAATGTACAACAGCTATAATGTGATATGTACGATCATGCTTAGAGGTGAATGTATTAAAAATATCTACGAGGGGCGTCTGAAAAATCCGTGCAAAAATAAAAACTACTTCCGTGTTTGGGATAAACCTTTTTTATTTTTCGACATAGTCTCCTTTTAGACTTACACACTTCGTCCAACGCTGTTCTAATTTGTTAGTCCCTTCAAAATAACAGGAATTGTCCAGGTCTGCAAAATAGCTACTAGCTGCTGCAATCACCTACTAGTTTGAATAAAATCATTGTCCCATCAGCCATTTCTTCAAATTGGGTAACAAATAGTAGTCCGAGGGAGCCACGTCTGGAGAATGGGGGCATGCGAAACCAGTTCGAAACCTATTTCCATTAATTTTGCGACCACAACTGCTGAGGTGTGTGCTGGTGCACTTTCATGATGGAAAAGGACTTTTGCGGTCCAATCGCCGGCGTTTTTCTTGCATTCGGTTTTCAAACGGTCCAATAACGATGAATAATATGCACCTGTAATATTTTTACCCTTTTCCAGATAGTCGATGAGGATTATCCCTTGTGAATCCCAAAAGACAGTCGCCATAACTTTTCCGGCCGAAGGAATGATCTTCGCCTTTTTTGATGCAGATTCTCCCTTGGTTCAAAAAATGGTTCAAATGGCTCTGAGCACTATAGGACTCAACATCTGTGGTCATCAGTCCCCTAGAACTTAGAACTACTTAGACCTAACTAACCTAACGACATCACACACATCGATGCTCGAGGCAGGATTCGAACCTGCGACCGTAGCGGTCACGCGGTTCCAGACTGAAGCGCCTAGAACCGCACGGCCACACCGGCCGGCTATTCTCCAATGGTAATCCATTGTTTACATTGTTCTTTGGTCTCAGGAGTATTGTAATGTATCCATGTTTCATCCACAATGACGAAACGATGCTTAAAGTCCTGCGGATTCTTCCTGAACGGCTGCAAATCATCCTTGCAACACTTCACATGATTCCGTTTTTGGTCAAGCGTGAGCAATCGTGGGACCCATATTGCGGATAGCTATCTCATGTCCAAATTTTTATGCAAAATATTATATACCCGTTCATTCGAGATGCCCACAGCACTAGCAGTCTCACGCACCTTAACTCTTCTGTCATCCATCACCATATCACGGATTTTATCAATGATTTCTGGAGTCGTAACCTCCAGAGGGCGTCCAGAACGTTCAGCATCACTTCTGCCCACATAGCCACTCTGAAAATTTTGAAACCACTTATAAACTGTTATAATCGAAGGTGCAGAGTCTCCGTGATGTTTATCAAGCTTCTTTTTAGTCTCCTGAGGCGTTTTGCCTTTCATAAAGTAATATTTAATCACCACACGAAATTCTTCTTCGTCCATTTTTTGTAAATCACTCGACTTCCTTGATTCACACGAATGCCAAACATAAAGAGACAGACCAATATGGCTGAAACTTGGTGTGCGTTCTTTCCAAAGATGCTACTAACTAAACATGACCTCGATACGCGCTGGTGGTGCCATCTCTCGGACTCTGCCCGGACTTTTCAAGCGCCCCTAGTAGTTTTCAATTGTTACTTTGTAAAACGCATGTGTTCTGTCTCCGAAATCATTCAGCCTAGGGCATATGTCCATATGAAATATTTTGCTCTAGATGATCATTGCTGTTATATCCCTGAGTACTGACCATTCCTCAGGTAGGGTCACCCTGTATTTCCTCACAGGAAACGTCGTGGCACAAAATTGATGACCTCTTTTTTTTTCTTTTTTTTTTTTTTTTGTATAATGGAAAAAGTCTCCCGTCCTCTGAGGTATGCTGATTTATGGGAAATCTGACAATACTCTTTGATACTCTGGTGCTTGAATTTCTCACGCTACCATCAAAGCCGTATTTAAGCATCTGTACAAGTGATATCATTAGCATTTCGTAATTGAGCTACATCAATAAGAAACCTTTAGAGGGCAACGGTTATGAAGATAATAGCAAAGGTAGGGGCCTTAGTCACAGGTCCAATGAAAGTGCCAACAAAAAGGAAAATAATCAATGCCCCATTAGGTTACTCTACGTTATGCTAGGAAATAAACAGGTCGTGCCAGAAATGTTCAGGAGAAAGGGAACAACGCCCATCACATATAAGGCTTCCTCCTTCTTGCTATCGACTCATTGGAGTCTTAAAAACTGCGGCTGTTTACGAGGAGATGAGTGGTTATAGAGACGTGAACAGAGATAACAGAGACAAATCATAAAATAACAGCACACCACCTCTCTAAGGTAACATGAAATTAGCGTCAGTGTGGCACCAGTGGGACTGTGCAGCGGTATAATACACGAGAGTTAGCTAATGAACGTGAACGAGAACCCTGGAGACCGTAGAAATGTCGGAACGCGAACTCCATTTCAACAGAGCAGATGGACACTGGCTCCTCTGACTTGGCAGCTTCCAGCAATGTAGTAAGAAACGTTAATAATTACCGGGAAACCACATCAACAACATAATAAACAGAAATGTTTTTCTTCTGCTTAATTCGAAATCATTTTCCCGGCTGTCAGAGCTTAACCAGTAATAACAGCTTACCAGTGCGGATATAACGTACATTTCTCAAACTTCACGGTGAAACTACAGCCTGTTTCGACAATATTCTCTGTTTCACGGTACTCACGTGGAGGACCGCAGCTGTCGAGATAAAACGTCGAACGCTAAAAATAAAAAAAAAAAGAAAAAGTCATGTTGTAACCACCTAGAAAATTGTATTGGGACATTCATCACTTGTTGTGAAATGCAATACAATTCATTCGACGATCATATGACAACAAGAGCTATTCCTTATGTAGCGATACATCAGATGCACTCACGTTCAGAAGAATCAGAATACCTTGAACGACTAGAGATAGGACGATCATATTCACAGGACAAGTACAGTAGTATGTTCTGCAGAAATGATTAGCATTTCAGTCGCCTCGGTTCAGCATGTGTCCTATTTCTTAGTTGGCAACAGAGTCAGCCTCGGGCCCTGATTCTATGCGTGTGTTGCATCGATGCATACAAGGCGCGAATGGCGTCCTGTAGTACAGTCATCCATGGTTCATTCACCTGGTTCCAAGGTTCATTTGAGATGGTAGGCATTGAGTCACAGCGCTGCATCCGTCGTTTAACCATATCCCACACATTTTCGATTGGCGAGAAGTCTGGTAATCTGGCGGGCCAGGGCAAAGGTTGGCATCCTGAGACACCGACAACACATGGTCACGCATTGCTTGCTGAGTAGTGGCGTCTGGAATCTTGTGCAGAAAGGGTATGGGTGCAAGTGGCATTGGTGAGAGTGCCCTGGACGCGCACCCTCTGTCGTTTGTGGTTGTCCCCAGTAGCACCGCACAACACAAGGCCTTGAGTTGGCGCTGTATGTCTTCTGAGACTGCAACCCCTGTCTGCGGCGAACCAAAATGCGGCCATCATTTAAAACGAATAGAACCTGGAATCGTCCGAAAATACTATCAGATACCATTCGTGCCCCTAGTGCTGTCGTCCCATACACCATTGCCGTCCAGCATGTTTCTGCACATTCATGAAACACAGGCGGAAAAGTGGACGACGCGCACGGAACCCCTGCCGTAACAAACGGTGACGAACTATGACCCCTGATAGTGTACGATGTGTTTCACTGTTCCACTGTTGTGCAAGAGCCGAGAAGGACGCAAATCTGTCCTACAATGTCGATCTTCTGTGTGTGTGTGGGGGGGGGGGGGGGGGGAGGGAGATGCTCTGGGTGCATTCTGCAAAACAAGCTTCGCGCTGCCGAAACACTTCGTCCCACACGAGCAGCAATTTCCCGGATGGACGCATCACATTCTATGACGCCAATAATGCACCGTCTTTCGAACTCACTGGTTTGACGGTACTGTTCGTGTATACGTCTGCGAGGCAACCTACACGCCTGCTCAGGTCACACTGATCCATTACTTTTGCTTTAACGCAACAACGAGAGCCACGGACATATTATACCGGTAGTTGGTGTTGCGACGCGATATTGATGTTGAGCTTGAATCCGCCTGCCGATATGGTCCAAATGCTAATAATTTCTGCAGAACATACCAATGGACATGTCCTGTGAATATGAACGTCCTATCTCTAGTCGTTCTACACTCCTGGAAATGGAAAAAAAGAACACATTGACACCGGTGTGTCAGACCCACCATACTTGCTCCGGACACTGCGAGAGGGCTGTACAAGCAATGATCACACGCACGGCACAGCGGACACACCAGGAACCACGGTGTTGGCCGTCGAATGGCGCTAGCTGCGCAGCATTTGTGCACCGCCGCCGTCAGTGTCAGCCAGTTTGCCGTGGCATACGGAGCTCCATCGCAGTCTTTAACACTGGTAGCATGCCGCGACAGCGTGGACGTGAACCGTATGTGCAGTTGACGGACTTTGAGCGAGGGCGTATAGTGGGCATGCGGGAGGCCGGGTGGACGTACCGCCGAATTGCTCAACACGTCGGGCGTGAGGTCTCCACAGTACATCGATGTTGTCGCCAGTGGTCGGCGGAAGGTGCACGTGCCCGTCGACCTGGGACCGGACCGCAGCGACGCACGGATGCACGCCAAGACCGTAGGATCCTACGCAGTGCCGTAGGGGACCGCACCGCCACTTCCCAGCAAATTAGGGACACTGTTGCTCCTGGGGTATCGGCGAGGACCATTCGCAACCGTCTCCATGAAGCTGGGCTACAGTCCCGCACACCGTTAGGCCGTCTCCCGCTCACGCCCCAACATCGTGCAGCCCGCCTCCAGTGGTGTCGCGACAAGCGTGAATGGAGGGACGAATGGAGACGTGTCGTCTTCAGCGATGAGAGTCGCTTCTGCCTTGGTGCCAATGATGGTGGTATGCGTGTTTGGCGCCGTGCAGGTGAGCGCCACAATCAGGACTGCATACGACCGAGGCACACAGGGCCAACACCTGGCATCATGGTGTGGGGAGCGATCTCATACACTGGCCGTACACCACTGATGATCGTCGAGGGGACACTGAATAGTGCACGGTACATCCAAACCGTCATCGAACCCATCGTTCTACCATTCCTAGACCGGCAAGGGAACTTGCTGTTCCAACAGGACAATGCACGTCCGCATGTATCCCGTGCCACCCGACGTGCTCTAGAAGGTGTAAGTCAACTACCCTGGCCAGCAAGATCTCCGGATCTGTCCCCCATTGAGCATGTTTGAGACTGGATGAAGCGACGTCTCACGCGGTCTGCACCTCCAGCACGAACGCTGGTCCAACTGAGGCGCCAGGTGGAAATGGCATGGCAAGCCGTTCCACAGGACTACCTCCAGCATCTCTACGATCGTCTCCATGGGAGAATAGCAGCCTGCAATGCTGCGAAAGGTGGATATACACTGTACTAGTGCCGACATTGTTCATGCTCTGTTGCCTGTGTCTATGTGCCTGTGGTTCTGTCAGTGTTATCATGTGATGTATCTGACCCCAGGAATGTGTCAATAAAGTTTCCCCTTCCTGGGACAATGAATTCACGGTCTTCTTATTTCAATTTCCAGGAGTGTATTTTTCTGAACATCACTGTACATTCGTCATTTTGCAGCTGTACCAGCGCCAAAATTCTGATTCAGCGTCTTGTAAACTTGTGTCTCTAAATGTACAGTACAGCAAGTCGATATGCGAAATGCAATATGTTTTGTCTTACTGTTCGTAACAATAACCTAGAGATTTTTTAAATGATAGTACTGCTAAACTTTTCTTACGAACTATGTATGATCTGTTGTTTCACACTACCGACTGTAGCCCATTTTCATAAAAAAGGCGGATTTTTTTCGAAGAATCTGCTATGCGGAAAGAAAGAAAGAAATTACACGTCCTTGGACGGCGAACGTTGGCTTTCGGTTGAGGAAAAATATTTTTCGCAACTATTCGTGAATATGCACATTCCACTTAGGTAGCAGATAAATGGAATTAAAGGGACAAATGAGGTGTCGATAATCTGACCGAGGTTCGCACGAATATTAACACGCAGTTTACTTTCCTCCTAACTCTTTTTCTGAAGAGAGTAAAACGTGCACTTCGTGTATACATGCTGTAAATCACCCAGCAACTCAAGTTCTGCGAGCATGTAAGAACTCAGAATGTTTTCCATCGACAAACGGAAATATGAAGGGCCAGGGTCAAGTAAATCAGAAGCCCATTTCAATTTAGTTTCAGTATTTTAACTGAGACAGCATAGACGATTAAAAGATTAGTGTTTGAAAATGTGATATGTTTCTGTAAAACGCAGCTGAATTTACAATCACTGTGACACAAGCATAAAAACATAAAACGGTGTTAGTTATTAAAACAATTTTAATAAGATCAATTTCTGCTTTAAGTGCACCTGAAAGGTACGAAGGAAGGCTGTAGCCAGGATTTTGTCAAAAAGGGGGGGGGGGGGGAGGTGGGGTCCGATTTGTTAAAGAGGACCTTAAAAACGAAAAGATATGTTTTTCATCTGTTCTGAAAATTTCCATGAAGAACGATAAACCAGCCGAGCGGGATTAGTCGAGCGGTCTAGGCCGCTGCGGTCATGGACTGTGTGGCTGATCCCGGCGGAAGTTTGAGTCCTCCCTCGGGCATGAGAGTGTGTGTTTGTCCTTAGAATAATTTAGGTTAAGTAGTGTGTAAGCTTAGGGACTGATGACCTTAGCAGTTAAGTCCCATAAGATTTCACACAAATTTGAATTTGAACGATAAACCATTTTATTCGACAATGAACTCGTAGTTTTCACGAAGCGGAGATAATATCTCTTTACACAGGAGTGCTGTATTTTGGCAAACCACTTAAGACGCAGTCATGCTATTGTTTCCCTTCACATTACAAGGTCGTTTTACACCGTTCTTCTTTCAGTCTGGATTTCAGCTGAGGAAGTGATCAGAAGTGGACGAGCGTTAATTTTTTGGGGCACTGTGACTATTACCGACAGGACTTCTGAGTCAACAGATCTTTGCTCGACAGAGAAGCTAGAACAATTTACATCTGGCACTTCTTACATTACTCCTTACACTCTTAACATATTATTATGCGAGCCAGCCCATTTTATCTGTAAGCGGAAATTTAATGTCCCCTTTGCTCATATTTTAGAAAGAAAAAAGGGCAAGTTCGTACCAAAAGCAAAAATATTTATACAAAGCAGATAATTTCGTTGTGTTCGCTTCTACGTCCGATAAATTGACATGGGAGATGGTAAGGAAACGGTTTGAATAGGTTTATAGATGTAACTCCAGTGGAAAATCTGTTTTGTGTTTAGATTCATGGACCGGACAAAACTAAAAAAATTTAACGTGGAAAAAAAATGTGAATGTTTTAATGACTTCTCCCAGAATGAGCCGTATGATTCAGTCATTAGACTTCGACTAATTTCGGCCCCGGAAAATTTCCTTGAAACATTTCTCAGACCTAATTTTATAATTACGATGTTAAGTTGCATTTAAGAAGTAATACTGTAAAAATTCAGTACCTCATTCACAGTAAGTTTTATTCTTCCATATTCTTCAACCTTTTTAATATGCATGGTACAAGAATGGCTTCAGTGAACAGAAATCACCTAAATGGGAGACACGTGTTCACTTTGGCTTTAAAAACTGTGCGCAAAATCGAATTGCATTCAGCATTTTTTTTAAACTGAACATTTCTGCCCTCCCTCATTACTGTACAGTTTGACAATAATGTTAGAACAATAATGTAAAAATATTTTCAAATAAAGCGCAATTAAATCTGAAAAGGTCTCAAATGTAGATGCAACGCAAGATAGTTACATTTCACAAAAGTAAAGTAAGGTATATAGAATAATATATGTAGAATATATATGTTGAATATATTTATCTGAGAAAGACAACCCAACGTAACAACTGTCATTGGAGTGGACACATATCGGGCGTGCTACGGCGATAAAAAGATATTTTTACCTTATTTCTCAAAAACGCGTGTTTTGAATACCACTACATCATGTACGATTGAATTTAGTGTTAACAATGCTACACATTTTGCTATTGGTCAAATGTCGAAATGAAAAAGAAAATATCTGTTGATCAATTGTGGAATCAGGACAGCAGCCGGTCAAATATCTACCGAGGAAAATCGCCAAACAGCCGTATATTTTGAGAAGTTAGTTTATTTAGACAATGAGTTTCAGTATCTCAGTGACGCCATCTTCAGGCCCCTATGCACTCCATGTACATACACTGGTATATATCGTTACATGTATACTACAGCCATCATTATTTGGAATCCGTGAATTCTCTTTACTTCGAAGAAGACTTGACTTGTTGTTAAGCTATTGTTGGCTCCAGTATTCAAGCTTCGATACATCTCATTGTTGACTGTTCATGGAGTGCATAGCGGCCTGTAGATGGCATACTGAGATGCCGAAACTAGTTGTCTGAATAAAGTAGCTTCTCAAAATATATTGCTGTTTCGCGATTTTCCTTGGGAAAACAAAGTACTGGGGGGATGGGATTTCGAAGACAATAATTTTTCGACTTACCTGGACGCACGGTTGCAACGAACGTAAACAGCCATAGAACTGTTATATAAATTTTTTTGTACATCTGTTACTTTTTTTGTATATCTGTATCAATTCAGAAGTATCGAACTCATTTTTTTAAAGGGGGTGTTTCATCCCTTAACGGCCGTGTGAGCACGTACAAAAAAATATGAGTCTCTTGTTTTGCTTTACATTGCAAAATATTTAAAGCCGATCAAAATCTAAGTATATCCTTATGGTAGGTTTACTTGTTAGTGCCTTTGCATTTCACCTGCTGTGATTTCCTTCTGCCGACGTCTACCTCCCTGGTGTGTCGCGAGCCTGAGTCTGGGCTAGTGGCTTCGCAGCTACTGTTCACCGATCTCTGTGGGTCTTTATTGTTGCCATCCACCACCTAGAGCCGGCATATGGCTGTGACTTCGGACATGTTGGGAACTGTTGTGTACAGCGACCTTGAGACAGCAAAGCTACCTGGGACTGCGCCTGCCAAAGATCAGCGTGCGTCCATCATGTGGTCATCGTCAGCCTTCTGCAGCCTCGCTGACATCTGTGTCTGATCTGCTGCCTGTGCTGCCTCCCACGCATACGCTTTCTGACGTCTACGTGCCGCGCTTCCGAGGCCAGCTGTCATCAGGAGCAGTAGCCTTCATACCAGTGAGTACTTTGTCTGCATGAATAAAGGACTTTCTTAGCCTGAGTTGTTTTACTAACGGTCCATCGTGCGATGCCAGGCATCACCAGCTCCACAACCCGCTTCCCGACCCCAAAAACAGTGATAAGTGCATTCATGCTGCAAAGTTATTTGTAAATTTGACTCGATTTTGCAGTCACCGAAATAGCATCACACACACTCTCGACCCGTGATGTTTCATTAGGTTCCCTCCTCTCCTTCATCCTTTATCAGGCAATTTAATAACATGACGACTGAACTGCATATATTTGTGTGTATTTGTACGAGTAGACGGCAACGGTCTTGCCGCAGTGGATACATTGGTTCTTGTTAGATCGCCGAAGTTAAGCGCTGTCGGGCGTGGCTAGCACTTGGATGGGTGACCATCCGGGCCGCCATGTTCTGCTGCCGTTTTTCGGGGTGCACTCAGCCTCGTGATGCCAATTAAGGAGCTACTCGACCGAATAGAAGCGGCCCCGGTCACAGAAAACCATCATAACGACCGGGAGAGCGAGGTGTTGACCACACGCCCTTCCTATCTGCATCCTCATCTGAGGTTGACATGGCGGTCGGATGGCCCCGTTGGGCCACTTGTGGCCTAAAGACGGAGTGGTGGTGGGTAGCATTACTAAGTGAAAGTAATTAAGATCACAAATGAGTAAGTCGTTTTTTAGATTAAGACAGTAAATGAATAAGTGTGCCTTGTGTTACCAATCCTTCATTATAGTAATGAATTTATTTTAATTTTATTAGGTAAAGTAATTAAGAAAATAACTTACCTGTAGTTGTACTGGTGCTTATTCCAAATGTTTCATTTCAATGGTTTCAGTCTGTTACATACTTCTAGGGCTTTCTGTACGGATGAAGTACAGAAGCCATTGATTATAAAAAAGAAAATTAAGATTATAAAAATTCGAATTACATGAAGAACAACTCAGTCCATATAATTTCTTTTGAATAATGAAGTAAATCTTGTGTTTCAATTATATCGGTGATAACGCTATATCTAAGAGTTCGAACTTTCTTTCAACGTCACAGTTACTGTCTGTGTCGCTTTTATGATGTTCTGTTTATAAATACGAAAACCTTACAGTCGTCTTTTTCCATCTTCTTCCTTGAACCTCGCTACTTAAAGGTTGTTAGTGTTGTATCCTGTAAATGGTATAGAAAAATAATAAATTTATTTTATTTATGTCTTTCTTAAGTAGCAGTGCGGTGAACGCACTGTCCTCCACTAGTACTGAAGACTTCTGTACATTTTCAGCCATTTAAATTATTAGGAAGTGGTCGGTTTGGTGTTGCGACAATCGTACACCATAAGCGCGCTACCATTTCCACATTTCAATATTCGTAATCATCATTATTATTAAAAACTACTGCTTTGTATTGAAAAGTAACAATAACTCCGTCTTGTGTCACCGAGCTCACTGCTTTAAAACGCCGACATCTGCGCCTGTGGCTGTTATTAGCTTGGATAAGAGAAGAGGTATTTTGCAGAAATTCTTATGTAATTAGAGGAGAGGAAAGGAATTCACACCTGCCTTTCACGTTTTAATTAAATGTTTTCTCTCTCTCTCCCTCTCCTCTCTTCTTGTCGGCAATGTAATGCCGTCGCCAACATTTTAACTTCTTACTTAAATTTCAAAACTCAAGAAGGTAGGTAGCATTACAACTACTGTAATATGAAGTCCGATTTTTTCTAGGTAGCGTGTGTAAAAAGTAACATTTTTGTGTTTGCGTTATTATATCCTGTTGATTAAAATGTCATTCTTTGAGCGAAATTACATAACTGACTCTACTGAGGAATTTTGAACTTCTGCATCGACTGAAATGGTTCAAACGGATGTTTGCAAAAACTCATAGAAAACATGTTGAGCGGCAGTTTTGTATTCACGGTGTGACTCACGGATGTCCCACCGAAGGTGTTACGTGAGTCAATAAAAGGTGGTTTTTACGTCAGTATGTGACAGCCGCTTTAGAAACACAAACATGCCATTACTCTCATGCTGTAAGACATTTATATGTGCTACATACAAAGCATCTGTTATGAGCAAATTTGGGTTATACAGTGAGGGAGTATGTAGTGTGAAGCTCTCACTCAGTTATCTATTCGGTGCCTGCTGCCGATATATGAGCACAGAAAGCAGTGGGCGGATGAGAATCATGTCACGACATTCATAATTAGCGTTTTGTAGATCACAAAAACAACGCTTTGTAGCTGCGAAAAAACGATAGAAATAGTCTGCTAATAAAAAACTCCTAGTCATTCACTGTTCTTAATCTTGTACTGTTGATAGTTTTGCTAGCACATTACAAAGTCGAGTCATTCTCACCAGTTTTGTCAGATGGCATTCCCTCTGCCGAAGAATCAGGCAATAATCGACATTTTTTTTTATTCGCTTATGAATGGCACGCCCACGATCTCGCACAAAACAATTTAGAAAGCAAAACACCTCCATTCGGAAGAAACAGATTCTCCGAAAATTATGTTAACAAGCAGAGGTCGGCCTTTTTCCATTCTCTGAGCTTCCAAGTATAGCGTGCGGCCGGAGGAGATCTTTTATGACCCTTCCGTGAGAGTTCGGCGTGATCACATTGTAGCCTCAAGGTCGTCGGCGCCGACACCCAGTAAAAGGGTAGGTCCGTTCTCGGAAACCCGGAGCCCTGCTGGAGGAGGGTTTACGTCGATGGACTCGACTGTTCTTCAAAGGAAGAAATGTTGTAAGTTCTTTGACTGAATCGAATTTTGTTATCCTTCCACGTCAGATGTATGCTTTAGATGTTTATTCTGTCTTCTGAGAAGGACCTCTCACTCTCTCTATCTCTTATCGAAAACAAAGCTCTATTGGAAATGAAACTGCCCGTGAACCAAAAACTAATAATAAGATACATGAGAAATTACAGACGTCGCCAGAGATAAAAACTTGTACTAGCTCCTGTTAACATATACGGCAAAGTATCTTAGCTTATGTATTGGATCAGAAACGTCTGACTGACAGAAATCAGCTCGTTATACCGGACGGAAAATGTTCCACATAAATGACGTCACGGATGTGTCCCAAGGAACGGATAACAAGACTGCTAAGGTTTTCAACATATATAAACGGTTTATCAGACAGGTTTGGCTCTGGCATGAAGTTGTTCGCTGAAAGTACGATTTTGTACAGGAATCTCTTGCCGCTGGACGATTGTAAGGATTCACAAGAAGACTTGGTCAAAATTGATTTGATGTAATGAAAGCATACATGTAAGATAATTCCTATAACAAAAAAGGAAGAACTGTATATTAAGAGATTATAAGATTCGTGGTGAACATACTGAGCAAGTTACATCATGTAAGGGCACTGTTGGGAAAGAAAACTGAAACACCTTCGTGGGCTATGTTCAGGGGCACCACGGTATAATATGTGCATACCGAGGGCCTGGAGTGTGAGTGATTTTTTGTAAATAAAACTACCTTTTCCTGCTGCTGGTTACTTTATTCATCCCATACGCGTTTCGCCTTCTCCTGTTCTAAAGCATCATCAATGGGATCTACAATGATACAGTTTTATTAGTTTTAGATTATTAAGCAGTTCACTTCGCGATTTTTTTGTAAAAAAGCAGAAAGCTCCAAACCACAGACAACAACACAACAGAACCAAAGACAAACACGCAGTCCCATAACGACTACACAGGATAATCAGAAAAAGATGAAAGAAAACACAAGATGGTACACAATGACATACAAAGACAAAACTCACCCATAAAATCACCAACATTTTCAAAAGACGGGGAATAAACATAGCATACACAACAGACAATTCTATACAAATATACACCCCAAAACTGAAAAAGAACAGAGACGTATAGCAGAAAGCAGGGATATATCAACTACACTTGTGAAGGCACATACATTGGACAAACAGGTAGAACATTTGATGTCACATACAAAGAACATATGAGAGCCTGGAAATGTGGAACAAGCCACTCCACATTAGGAGAACACCTAAGAGAAAATGTCCGCAAACGAACCACTAGAGAAGATGACATGAAAATAATTAGAATCGACAATAAATAACACCTCCCAACCACGCAAGAAAATTTGCACATACAAAAAACCAAAGGAGAAGGGAAAATCACTTTGAATGACCAAGTACACATGCCGAGCAAACAAAAGATGTGATTATATGGTAGTGATAAAAGTGGTAATGCGACCTCCAGACCAGATGTGAGGAAACGCAGATCAGCAAATCGTAAGTAATTACTTTTTTTACAAAAAAATCGCGAAGTGAACTGCTTAATAACCTAAAACTAACAAAACTGTATCATTATAGATCCCACTGATGATACCTTAGAACAGGAGAAGGTGAAACGCGTATTGGATAAATAAAGTAACTAGCAGCAGGTAAAGGCAGTTTCATTTACAAAACAAGTGTTTACATGCTTGCTGCGGAGGATGGCCACACAAACAAACTTGTTGTGAGTGGTTAGTTTGTCATGGCATCGGCTATCATAAGGTGCTCAGAATGCCTTTCTTTTCACCCTCTGTGTTGACTCTGCAGGGTTAGAACTGTTGACTTTAGAGGTGAAAAATGTTTGCAACGAACATTTTAGGATATAACGATGCCCCGCCGACGAGTACATACTCTTGTTAAACAACTTCAGCCATTCGATGAATAACTTACGCTGCAACGATCACACAGACAATGTTGTGGGTATAGCAAACCAAAGACGACGTTTTATTGGCAGAACACTCAGAAAATGTAATAGGTCTACTAAGGAAACTCCCTACACTTCGCTTGTACGCCCTGTTCTGGAGTATTGTTGGACGATGTGGGATCCACATCAGATATGGTCGATGGAGCACATCGAAAATGTTTAAAGACTGGCAGCTCGTTTTGTACTGTCGTGAAATAGGGGAGCTAGCGCCGCGCATATGATACGCGAATTCGGCAGGCAATCATTAAAACAAAAGTGTTTTTCGTTGCGGCAGGGTCTTCTCATGAAATTTCAGTTACCAACTTTCTCCTCAGAGTGTGACAATATTTTGTTACTTAATTGTGAATTGCAGAGATTTTTTGTGGCAGTTAACTAATACACAGCGTCAACGATACAGATCCGGTCCAACAGTCTCGGTGGACATGTGAGAAGAGACTCAAAGCAACGGCTGAATAACAGCCGAGCATAGCGCTTTGAAGGCGTGGCGGTGGAACTTGTAAGTTTCGTGCCACCCTCCGACGGTGGAAGTACAGAGGAGGGGTGCAGTAATGCGCCAACTCTATGGTCAAAGAAAAACGTGGCTGGACGAGAAACAGGCCACTTCTAGTGACTGTACGAAAACGGACAGAAAACGTGGGCGTTGCAGAGTATACATGTAAATATAGATGTAACGTCTTAGCCACAAACAATCCAGAGTTGATAGAGAGCATCATGACTGATACAGGGATTAGTAATCACAAGGTCGTTGTAGCTAGGCTCAATACCGTTTCTTCCAAATCCACCAGAAACAAACGCAAAATAATTTTATTTAAAAAAGCGGATAAAGTGTCACTAGAAGCCTTCCTAAGAGACAATCTCCATTCCTTCCGAACTGACTATGCAAATGTACACGAGATGTGGCTCAAATTCAAAGATATAGTAGCAACAGCAATTGAGAGATTCATATCTCATAAATTGGTAAGAGATGGAACTGATCCCCCGTGGTACACAAAACAGGTCCGAACTCTGTTGCAGAGGCAACGGAAAAAGCATGCGAAGTTCAGAAGAACGCCAAATCCCGAAGATTGGCTAAAATTTACAGACGCGCAAAATTTGGCACGGACTTCAATGCGAGATGCCTTTAATAGGTTCCACAACGAAACATTGTCTCGAAATTTGGTAGAAAATCCGAAGAAATTCTGGTCGTATGTAAAGTACACAAGCGGCAAGACGCAGTCAATACCTTCGCTGCGTAGTGCCGATGGTACTGTTACCGACGACTGTGCCGCTAAAGCGGAGTTATTGAACGCAGTTTTCCGAAATTCCTTCACCAGGGAAGATGAATGGAATATTCCAGAATTTGAAACACGAACAGCTGCTAGCATGAGTTTCTTAGAAGTAGATACCTTAGGGGTTGCGAAACAACTCAAATCGCTTGATACGGGCAAGTCTTCAGGTCCAGATTGTATACCGATTAGGTTCCTTTCAGATTACGCTGATACAATAGCTCCCTACTTAGCAATCATATACAACCGCTCGCTCACCGATAGATCTGTACCTACAGACTGGAAAATTGTGCCGGTCGCACCAGTGTTTAAGAAGGGTAGTAGAAGTAATCCATCCAACTACAGACCTATATCATTGACGTCGGTTTGCAGTAGGGTTTTGGAGCATATACTGTATTCAAACATTATGAATCACCTCGAAGGGAACGATCTATTGATACGTAATCAGCATGGTTTCAGAAAACATCGTTCTTGTGCAACGCAGTTAGCTCTTTATTCGCACGAAGTAATGGCCGCTATCGATAGGGGATCTCAAGTTGATTCCGCATTTCTAGATTTCCGGAAAGCTTTTGACACAGTTCCCCACAAGCGACTTCTAATCAAGCTGTGGGCCTATGGGGTATCGTCTCAGTTGTGCGACTGGATTCGTGATTTCCTGTCAGGAAGGTCGCAGTTCGTAGTAATAGACAGCAAATCATCGAGTAAAACTGAAGTGATATCAGGTGTTCCCCAGGGAAGCGTCCTGGGACCTCTGCTGTTTCTGATCTATATAAATGACCTGGGTGACAATCTGAGCAGTTCTCTTAGGTTGTTCGCAGATGATGCTGTAATTTACCGTCTAGTAAGGTCATCCGAAGACCAGTATCAGTTGCAAAGCGATTTAGAAAAGATTGCTGTATAGTGTGGCAGGTGGCAGTTGACGCTAAATAACGAAAAGTGTGAGGTGATCCACATGAGTTCCAAAAGAAATCCGTTGGAATTCGATTACTCGATAAATAGTACAATTCTCAAGGCTGTCAATTCAACTAAGTACCTGGGTGTTTAAATTACGAACAACTTCAGTTGGAAAGACCACATAGATAATATTGTGGGGAAGGCGAGCCAAAGGTTGTGTTTCATTGGCAGGACACTTAGAAGATGCAACAAGTCCACTAAAGAGACACCTTACACTACACTCGTTCGTCCTCTGTTAGAATATTGCTGCGCGGTGTGGGATCCTTACCAGGTGGGATTGACGGAGGACATCGAAAGTGTGCAAAAAAGGGCAGCTCGTTTTGTATTATCACGTAGTAGGGGAGAGAGTGTGGCAGATATGATACGCGAATTGGGATGGAAGTCATTACAGCAAAGACGTTTTTCGTCGCGGCGAGATTTATTTACGAAATTTCAGTCACCAACTTTCTCTTCCGAATGCGAAAATATTTTGTTGAGCCCAACCTACATAGGTAGGAATGATTATCAAAATAAAATAAGAGAAATCAGAGCTCGAACAGAAAGGTTTAGGTGTTCGTTTTTCCCGCGCGCTGTTCGGGAGTGGAGTGGTAGAGAGATAGTATGATTCTGGTTCGACGAACCCTCTGCCAAGCACTTAAATGTGAATTGCAGAGTAGTCATTTAGATCTAGATGTAGATCGTGGGCCTGCGAGAAACTGGACGGACGAATCAACGGCTTGAAGCACGCGCTCGACACAATGTATCGGTTGTGTGCCGCTGCTCTCAGCAGTGAATATCAGATTAAACACCTTCCAGCCTCAAACTCCCAACCTTATTTTATTTGGCACCAGTTTCAGCCTTATGCTACGAAATCTTCAGGCCCCTGGCTGACCTGTAGGAAAAATCAACCTCGGTTGTGATCTAATCAGGGTCGAGAAGTACCTGTATTCGTAGATACTTGCTACAGTGATCACTTCAGCTATCACCTGCCGACCGGAAACAACAACCAGCAAGGGCCGTACATAACCAACAGCTTCTGTAACACACACGAAATCAATATTAATCTAAAAAAAATGGTTCAAATGGCTCTGAGCGCTATGCGACTTAACTTCTGAGGTCATCAGTCGCCTGAACTTAGAACTAATTAAACCTAACTAACCTAAGGACATCACACACATCCATGCCCGAAGGCAGGATTCGAACCTGCGACCGTAGCGGTCGCTCGGTTCCAGACTGTAGCGCCTAGAACCGCCGACATTAATCTACAATTCACTTAAATCACCACAACGGTAAAATACAGAATCATCAAAGTAGAAAGCAAATGGAGACAAGATTCGGCTCAAAGTTTCATAAAATTGGTACTGTGTGATAAACAGCAGCTACAGTTGATGTGAATTCTGCCGTTACGACTGCTTGAGTCAAATTAACATTCATAAAAGATAATCTGCAGAGCCCCTCGGTACTCTGACCTTGTAAAGAACTAAAACCTGCATACAGATTTAACTACTACGAATACCGCCTTTGGAGGTACGAAATTTGCTACAAGCGCCCACAGGCAGAAAGAGGCACAGCAAAATCCAAATTAAGCTGAAAGTTAACCTTTAGCACGCAGGCGAGGAATTCAATAATAGATCGTGAAAGAAGCAATTCACTCAGATAAAATACAATTTGCCACAACTGACAGTAACTAAAAACTAACAGCAAAATCAACCAGGGCACAAGTCAGTTGATTCCACTCGCGATTAACAGTGATGCAAACTCGACACGCGAGCGATGTAGAAGAATACCCCTCGAACAGAGTGGCTACACGGAGCAATCACAATTTGAAGACGATACGCCAGACAATTAACTCACCATTTGGAAATTGTACTGGGAGATGCAGTAGATATACAAGAGATGCCAAACTCATGGCGCAAAGGCAGAGCGAGTCTTAAACAGCGCCTTTGTTCACTGGTCATTGCAGCCACACCCTTGTTCCACTCGTCCAGAGTCACCGGCACCGCAACAACACTAGTGCGGCACAGCAATACATCACAGACCCCTGCGATGCCCCGAGGAGACTCGCTTCGTACTCCTTCCCCCTGCAGAACTGCGGGCCCCGAAAATCAAGGGGGCACTTGAAAACCGACGCGCGGCGAAGCTTATACACTCATGCTCATAAATTAAGGATAATGCTGATACATGGTGAAACAACGCTCTGGTGGGCGGTTTGCGGGTTTAAATCACCTCGGGGTATGACCACGTGGTGCATTTGACCTGCGGTCGTCGCATGGTGGCGCTGGCTCTGCAGACGTGTGTTGGTGCACGTCAGAGTGCGGTGCAGCGAGTAAGTGTGCAGACGTTTTCTGACGTACTAATGGTGACTGTGTGTTGAAAATGGATCAAATAACACGCATTGATGACGTTATGAGGAGTAGAATGCCAGGGGGACAGGAGGCTGGTCAAACACAGCAGGTCATAGCACGGGCCCTCCGTGTGCCACTATTGTGATCTCAAGCTTATAGTAACAATTCCAGCAGATAGGAAACGTTTCCAGGCGCTACAGTACGGGGCGTCCACAGTGTACAACAGCACAAGAAGACCGATATCTCACCATCATTGCCCGCAGACAGCCACGGAGTACTGCAGGTAACCTTGCTCGCGACCCTACCGCAGCCAGTGGAACAGTTGTCTCCAGACACACAGTCTACAGACGACTGAACAGACACGGTTTATTTGCCTGGAGACCTGCAAGGTGCATGCCACTGACCCCTGGTCAAAGGAGAGCCTGTAAAGCCTTGAGTCAAGAACACATTACATGGTCAATGGAACAGTGGTCCCAGGTTATGTTCACGGACGAGTCCAGGTATAGTCTGAACAGTGATTATCGCCGGGTTTTCTTCTGGGGTGAACCAGGAACCAGATACCAACCCTTTAATATCCTTGAAAGGGACCTGTATGGAGGTCGTGGTTTGATGGTGTGGGGTGGGATTATGATTGGTGCACGTACATCCCTGGATGTCTTTGACAGAGGAACTGTAACAGGTCAGGTGTATCGGGACGTCATTTTTCACCATTATGTCCGCATTTTCAGGGGTGCAGTTGATCCCACCTTACTCCTGATGGATGATAACGCACGGCCCCACTGAGCTGCCATCATGGAGGAGTACCTTGAAATAGAAGATATCAGGCGAATGGGGTGGCCTGCCTGTTCTCCAGACCTAAGCCCCATCGAGCGCCTCTGGGATGCTGTGGGTCGACGTATCACTGCCCATCTTCTAACCCTACGACACTTCAGGAGCTCCGACAGGCACTGGTGCGAGAATGGGAGGCTATACCCCAGCAGCTGCTCGACCACCTGATCCAGAGTATGGCAACTCGATGTGCGGCCTGTGTATGTGTGCATGGTGATCATATCCCATATTGATGTCGGGGTAGAAGCGCAGGAAACAGTGGCTTTTGTAGCACATGTGTTTCGCGACAGGTTTTCTCAACTTATCACCAATACCGTGGACTTACAGATCTGTGTCGTGTGTGTTCCGTATGTGCCTATGCCATTTGCGCCAGTTTTGTGTAGTGCCACGTTGTGTGGCACCACATTCTGCAATTATCTTTGATTTAAGAGTTTGAGTGTAGTTTAGACAGATAAAAGTCCGCGAAAGCAAAAGCTTCACAGGAGGTCACGGCACAGTTTTCATTCATACAGCTTGGAGTTATTTGCCGGCCGAAGTGGCCGTGCGGTTCTAGGCGCTGCAGTCTAGAACCGCGAGACCGCTACGGTCGCAGGTTCGAATCCCGCCTCGGGCATGGATGTGTGTGATGTTCTTAGGTTAGTTAGCTTTAACTAGTTCTAAGTTCTAGGGGACTAATGACCTCAGCAGTTGAGTCCCATAGTGCTCAGAGCCATTTTTTTTGGAGTTATTTACCATTATGGCTTCGCTCAGCCTATATACATTCATAAATTTATATTAATATTTTTGATATCAAAAGAAGTTAGAGTAAAGTTTGAAATGCACTAAATATATTGATAAAAATGGCGCTGTCCACTGTGCGCGTCACGTCAGAAGGAGACACAATTTTGATCAATTATCTTCGCATCCTCCTCCAGCTGACCTCAGAAGCCAATGAGATTCAATCATCCACGTAAATCCTTATCGTGAACAGTGCTGGAATGCGATAAGTGCTCTTTTGTGCCCTTCTAAAGACAGCGGTGAGCAACACTTCGTAAGGCCTGCCAGCGTGGTACCTGTAGGTGTCATAGTGGTGCAGACTGACCGCCTCAGCCCTACTCCGTGCCCGCGGGCTCCTGTCGCCTGGCCCTCCGAATTCGACGCGGCCGCCACTCAACCCGTGGCTCAGGGCTGCTTTAGTCCGCCGCAGTACACAGCGCTGGGCATGCTGTATCATGGCGCGGGCGACGCTAAGTGGACACACCGCAGAAACACTTTGCGCACAGTATACCATACACTCAACATGAGTGAGACGCCCTGCTTGACCCGCAGGACAGGACAGGTAGAATAAATTGTGGAAAGGGGCCAAAATAAGGGGGCTGTCAGTTACACTCGAACATAACACTTAATTATTTGATCAAACATTACAAAAGCCCTAAAAAGAATTTTTAAACACACAGCTTTAATCTTTGGGACTTAATTACCGGCTGAAAGTCATTTTAATTTAAAAACGGCTGAAGGCCAATAACTTAAAACGCAGGCATAATCAAAAATTTAAGAGGCAAACCTTATCTTAAAAAAGTTCTTTAGTTAGGCTGAAGTAAACAAGTTAAATTCAAATCGGCTGAAGGCCGAAGATTTAAAAACTAAAAAAAAAAAAAGTTTTTTTAGTGCAAAAGGGCTTACGTGAAACAGTATTTTAAACTAGGCTGAAGACCTTAAGAGTAAAACAACTCTAATTTAAAACACAAAACCGGCTAGAAGCCATACAAATACCAACAAAAAGAACAAATTAAAGAAAAATAAGGCAGTACACACAAGGGCGCCCAGGCGTTCGTGGGTCGGCCTGTAATTCAAACAGTAACGCTCGCTTAGGTGAGACTGGCAGTCGGAGCAACCACTCACGATCCGACGACAACCCAACCGACCGACAGTCAGTGGACCCACCGACAAGGTAACTTCCATTTAACCCGACCAGGGCACAACAGGGAGTTCAATGGAACAACGTAGAAGATGTTGGCGCCCACAAACAATCATACACGGAGATCTCAAACTACACACCATGCAGGACAGCAACAACACGATGAGGAAACTACACTGCCTGAAATTTACGTCAACGTCCAGGGCAGGTAATCGAAACGTTAACGGCCACAAGGCAGAAGATTCCGCTGGTGCACTTCAATTCAAATAACCAAATACAGCGAAACTCCATCGAAGGGTGGCTACAATTTTCCAACTTAAAAACCACTTTGTTGCTCGCGGTAATATCCCAACAGCCGTCAACGAACTCCAAACGACTCAGCGTGAACAGTCTTGACTTCCTGATAGGTTAAATCAAAACTCAACTTTCGTGTCCAGGGTCGGTGAGCCACGGACCTCGTAGCTATGGGAACAGCGCCACACTCTCCGACACCGCGTAGAGACCGCCAGCGGGGTCCCGGCCAAACTACGTCCCGCCGAGAATTCCTCACTGCTCCATGCCAACCGACCGACCCCTCAGAGCCATTACCCCGACAACATTTAAAATAACTTGTCAGTCAAAATCACACAAACTACACACAGTTTCACGAACACTCGCACGAAGAAGTAGACAATGCTAACGGCAGTGACTGTGCAATAACAGGGACGAATCACGAATCGGCACACAGAGCCAAACCATAAGCGATCGCCTGCCAAATACACGTCGTCAGGCAATGCGACCGACCGATGACCAACCAAAGTCGTCCCCACACGAATCACGTGTGTCGGCAACCGTCGGGCGAGTCGTGACAGTCCGTACCTCACTGCTGCGCCGCCCCCCCCCCCCCCCCCCCCCTGAACTTGTGCCGCGTGATAACTCAAACACTGCCAGGTCCGAACTAACTGCTGGCACAATCCAACTGGCTGGTCGACACACGACGACCGGGAAGTAATAGCAGTCCAGCAACGATAATACAGCAGGGCTTTTATCGATAAGAGCTGCTGCTGCCGCTCACGGGCAGGCAAAGCAGCAACTCAGTGACACAAGTAAGTGAAACTAAGATAACGAGGTGGCAGCACGGCAAAAACAGAATGTTAAATAAGAGATGGCACGAACACGAGCCACGCACGGCTCAATGAGCATCATGCGCTGTTCGAGAATCATCGAAACGGTAGTCAATTTCATGCCACACACGATTCAACAGGTCCCCATTTACTGAACTGACACCTTCAACAATTCGATTTCTCAGATCGTGAGGAGTAGCTGCCATAATGGGACAAAAACAGTGTCTTTTATGTAACCCACAGTAAAAATTCACAATGTGTGAGGTCTGACGACCTGGGAGGCCAAAACAATGAACAAGATCTTGTTGTCCACCCCCTTCTAATCCAACGTTGTGAGATGGTGCTGTTAAGAAACGCCACACCTCTAGTTGAAAGTGTGGCGGGGCACCGTCATGCATGAAAAAGAAACCATAAGCCGCGAAAACAACGAGTGTTGCAGGATGTCAAGATACGACATCCTGTCACGGTTCCCTACGCAAAAAAGAAAGGTCAATAAACTTTGTGAACAGACATGGCACGGAACACATTCAGTTTCGGTGTATCTCTTCCATGTTCGACCGCGACGCCATCATTCTGTGACCCCCAAATTCTTACATCATGGCGGTTTACTTTACCAGATAGATGAAAAGTCGATTCCTCCGAAAAGATGAGTCGTTTATGAAAAGGCGTCCTCTGCCATATCCTGGAGAACTGAAATGCAAAATGCGTACCTTCTATTATGGTCGCCGATACACAACTGCTGCAGTAACTGCAACTTGTAAGGCTTCATATGCAGGCGTTGTTTCAGAACACGCCACACCGTTGTTTGGGGAAGCTGAATGAAGTTCATGGCTTGCCTTTCTTGTAGGCTTCCGAGGGCTCCATGTGAACGCAGCTCGGATACGCTCGACATTTTCTTTAGACGTACGTGGCGGACTAGTGTTCTTCCCTTCGCAAATGAAAACCCACTTCCAACAATTTTGTACACTAGTCGCAATACGCTAGTGTAGAGGCGGCTTCTTACTGAATCGACGGGTAAGCGCACGTTTCACCTGACTTCGCGCAAATTGCAACGCTAAAAATGAATTCTCTTGCTGCGTAGTTAAAATGTTGCTACAAACAAACAACAGCGCAGCTGCCTTTCTGTCTTTTATAGTTTTCTGCAATAAGCAATTGAGATCTGTTCTTTCTTTTTAAATATCTACCGCTACGCTACTTTATCTTCGAATATCTTTTGTAAATGTAATCTGTTGTGAACGTAGAAGTTACGAAATTGTTGTCCTCACTGTGACCAAGCAAAAGCTTCCCTTATCTTGTGTTTCTTTCCTTTTGTCCCTTTCTTAAAGACTTTATTTAGTAAACAAAATTTAGGTCATTTACAGGTAACGATGCAGTTCGGAAGGTTGGACTAACTCACTTGTGACGCAATACGCTAGTTTTTTGTTGTACTGTACTTCGCAATAAACCAGCGGGAACAGCTAGACCGGTAGATGAAATAATGAATGTTTCCTCAAAGTAAACACATAAATTGACTAACCTAACAAAAAACTCTTTCCTGCGAAACGCGAAATTAATTCGACGCTTTAGTCGTGCACGAAGGCTCAGACCCACATCGACGTCAATACTTGACTTGAAGCGAAGTGCAGCACTACCGCCGAGGGTATGATCGACAGACACAACAGCCTCATCTATGTCGCTTAGGGGTTTTTTAAGGTAACACTAATATATATACACAATGGTACACCTGCCTAATATCGTGTAGAGGCCCGGCGAGCACGCAGAAGTGCCACAACACAACGTGCATGGATTTGATTAATGTCTGGAGGGAATTGACACCATGAATCCTGCAGGGCTGTCCATAAATCCTTAAGAGTACGAGAGGGTGGAGATCTCTTCTAAACAGCACGTAGCAAGGCATCCCAGATGTGCTCGGTAATGTTCATGTCTGGGGAGTTTGGTGGCCGGAGGAAGTGTTTAAACTCATAAGAGTGTTCCTGGAGCCGCTCTGTAGCAGTTCTGGATGTGTTGGGTGTCGCATTGTCCTGCTGGAATTGCCCAAGTCCGTCCGTCGGAATGCGCAATGGACATGAATTTATGTAGGTGATCAGACAAGATGCTGACGTACGTGTCACCTTGCCAGAGTCGTATATATACGTATCAGGGGTCCCATGTCTCTCCAACCGCACACGGCCCACACTATTACAGAGCCTTCACCAGTTTGAAGAGTCCCCTGTTGACACGCAGTGTCAATGGATTCATGAGGTTGCCTCCATACCCGTACGTCCATACGTTGAATGGTTCCCGCGCTGACACTTGTTGATGGCCCTGCACTGAAATCTGCAGCAATTTGCGGAAAGGTAGCACTTCTGTCACGTTGAACGATTCTTTTCAGTCGTCGTTGGTTTCGTTCTTGCAGGATCTTCTCGCGGCCTCAGCGATGTAGGAGATTTGATATTTTACCAGATTCTGGATATTCACGGTACACTCGTGATGTGGTCGTACGGGAAAACTCGCACTTCATCGCCACCTCGGAAATGCTGTGTCTCATCGCTCGTGCGCTGAAAATAACACCACGTTCAAACTCAATTAAATCTTGATAACCTGCCACTGTAGTAACAGCAACCGATCTAAGAACTGCACCAGACACTTGTTGTCTTATATAAGCGTTGGCGACCGCAGCGCCGTGTTCTGCCTGTTGACACGCAGTGTCCATGGACTCATGGATTCTGTATATGAATACGCATGCCTATATCAGTTTTTTTGGCGCTTTAGTATATATGCACATGTCCTAGAAATTTGTAACCAATGTCCGAAAACGTCATCCATCTACGTTACAGAGCGTCGAAGTTACTGGCGTCGGCTTGTCCGTCACACTTCGCGAACGCTCGGCTCCGTGCAGGACTATAGTGGAAATCAATTTTTAACTGGAAACGTACCCCCTAAAGGTCTTAATTTTGTAGTGTGTTGTCGAGAACTTTCAAGTATTTAAACACGCAGTTAAGAATTATTAAACTTGATTGAATTAGTCACTTGTTCCCCGTCGGAGACGGTTACAGGCACTCTTAAAGACCTGCAGTGTCACGTGCTATGACGTGCGCACCACAGCCTGTCTTTTTCGTACAGTGACGTCAAGGGCTTGTTCAGTGCGGAGCCCGTAGCACACCGGCGCTTTCGTACAGCACTGCTCGGCCCGTATGGTGACGTCATGGGCTCGCTGAGCTCGAGACTGCTTAGTCCAGTGCGGCCGTAGCACTCGGGGCGGGCCTCTGTGCAAGACTCTGGTAGGTGCCTGTCTCATCTTTTCCGCCATGTACAAGCACCCACGTCCCGTCGACGTTTCCCTAGCGCTTTCTCTCTTTCTCTGCACTGTCGCATGCGCTACATAAACAGGTATCGTCTCGCGTGACGTCCACTGTAGTCAGCGTACTGATGTTTGCTTCTCATGGTGGCCGTGGAGTCGAATCCCAGTAGGACGAAGGAAATTTTTCTGTCTGATTTTAACCTAGCATGCACCGCTTCATAATGATAATATTCGCCAGGAACGACAAGCGGCTCGGTTTTCACGTAAATAGTACATCCACATTTCCCCAGCAGGCTTACTGGGCTAGGTTAGGGACGTGCAAATCACCAAAGTTGAACAAATTAAAAAAAAAAAAAAACCTTGCTCAAAGCCATTGAGTATCACAGAATTATTCTTCTTCTTCTTCTTATTATTATTATTATAACAAATGTAGATGGCTGAGTGTGTGGGTAGCTGGCAAGTGAATTGTAAACAGCTTGGTGTGAGCTGCGTGGGGGTTTGATAAAGACGTTTGAGTTGGGTGTTGTGGGAACTGGACGTGAATATAGGAAGGGTAGACTTTTGTATGTATTTCTGGATCGGAAAGTGGGAGTTGCGGTACCGAATACAGAATATGTGCAACTAAGAGAAAAAGGCATGTGTTCGTAGACAGTGGTCCACGTTTGGTGCGAAATAGGAACACGAATTTGGCCGATAACCTTAGCTGATCAAGTTTACGAGATGTATAGGACATCCGAACGTGTTACAAGAAGTTGAGGAGGGTGGCAGTTCAAATAGCAGGCATAAAATCAAGCAACGTTGCAAGTTTAAGAATGGGTCATATATGCTTCTCTAGGTGTGGACGATGGTGGAACAGTAAAGACTACAACTTTTGGCTATTAGTGGGTATAGTGGGGAATAAGCTCTCTGTTATAAAGTGGCATTTATAGATTAGTTTATACACTATTGACCATTAAAATTCCTGTAGCAAGAAGAAATGCAGATGATAAATGGGTATTCATTGGACAAATATTTTATACTAGAACTGACATTACATTTTCACGCAATTTGGCTGCTTCGATCGTGAGAAATCAGTACCCAGAACAACCACCTCTGGCCGTAATAATGGCCTTCATACGTCTGAGCATTGAGTCAAACAGAGCTTGGATGGCGTGTACAGGTACAGCTACCAATGCAGCTTCAACACGATACCACAGTTCATCAAGAGTAGTGACTGGCGTATTGTGACGAGCCAGTTGCTCGGCCACCATTGACCAGACGTTTTCAATTCGTGAGATATCTGGAGAATGTGCTGGCCAGGGCAGCAGTCGAACATTTTCTGTATCCAGAAAGGCCCGTACAGGACCTGCAATTTGCGGTCGTGCATTATCCTTCTGAAATGCACGCTTTCGCAGGGATCGAATGAAGGGTAGAGCCACGGGTCGTAATACATCTGAAATGTAACGTCCACTGTTCAAAGTGCCGTCAATGTTAACAAGAGGTGACCGAGACGTGTAACAAATGGCACCCCATACCATCACGCCGGGTGATACGCCAGTATGGCGATGACGAATGCACGCTTCCAATGTCGCCAAACACGGATGTGACCATCATGATGCTGTAAACAGAACCTGGATTCATCCGAAAAAATGACGTTTTGCCATTCGTTCACCCAGGTTCGTCGTTGAGTACACCATCGCAGGCTCTCCTGTCTGTAATGCAGCGTCAAGGGTAACCGCAGCCATGGTCTCCGACCTGACAGTCCATGCTGCTGCAAACGTTGACTCAGGGATCTAGACGTGGCTGCAAGATCCGTTACAGCCATGCGGATAAGATGCCTGTCATCTCGCCTGCTACTGATACAAGGCCGTTGGGCTCCAACACGGGGTTCCGTACTACCCTCCTGAACCCACAGATTCCATATTCTGCTAACAGTCATTAGATCTCGACCAACGCGAGCAGCAATGTCGCGATACGATAAACCGCAATCGCGATAGGCTACATCCGACCTTTATCAAAGTCGGAAACGTGATGGTACGTATTTCTCCTCCTTACACGAGGCATCCCAACAACGTTTCACCAGACAACGCCGGTCAACTGCTGTATGTGGATGAGAAATCGGTTGGAAACTTTCCTCATGTCAGCACGTTGTAGGTGTCGCCACTGGCGCCAACCTTGTGTGAATGCTCTGGAAAGCTAATCATTTGCATATCACAGCATCTTCTTTCTGTCGGTTAAATTTCGCGTCTGTAACACGTCATCTTCGTTGTGTAACAATTTTAATGGCCAGTAGTGTAGTCGAAGATTTATCTCAAGTATTTCAGGTTTTTAGTAAGCTGGTTGGAACAGCTGATGGTGGGATAGAATACGACTCACTGAACTGTTTTTGTGCTAGGCCATCCAGCTGTGAAAAGTTTTCGTGACTCTGCTGCTACTATACACACTATCTGATCAAAGTATCCGAACATCCTATGTAATGCGGAATTGACCACTAAATGTGACCCGTCAGCAAAAAGAAGGCTAGGAGAAAAAGTAGTAACAGAAGAATTAGGCGGTCAGGGGAGCTCAGTGACTTTGAACGTCGATTAATCATTGGATGTCACCTGACTTACTAATCCATCTAGGTCGTTTGAGCCCTTCTAAGGCTGTCGAAGTCGACTCCTCATGAAGTGACTCTGAAGTGGAAACGCTGAGGAACAACCACAGCAAGCAGGCAAGCAGAGCTCCTGTACCGACAGACACGGACCCTCGAGCACTACGGAGGCTGGTTGTAAACAATCACGTGCTTCTGAGGAAAGAAGCACTCGTGAGTCCCAGAGTGGTACCAGCAGTCCGGCTTGCACCACTGTGCTTAGGACATTAAAAAGAATGTGGTACAATGGTTTAGTAGCTCCTCACACCTTCTACATCTACATCTACATCTACATCCGTACTCCTCAAGCCACCTGACGGTGTGTGGCGGAGGGTACCTTGATCACCTCTATCGGTTCTCCCTTCTATTCCAGTCTCGTATTGTTCGTGGCAAGAAAGATTGTCGGTATGCCTCTGTGTGGGCTCTAATCTCTCTGATTTTATCCTCATGGTCTCTTCGCGAGATACACGTAGGAGGGAGCAATATACTGCTTGACAGTCCCCTGCGGCACACCCGAAGTCACTCTCACTTACGAAGACTTCTCTCCATTGAGAATGACATGCTGCGTTCTGTTATCTAGGAACTCTTCAATCCAATCATACAATTGGTCTGATAGTCCATATGCTCTTACTTTGTTCATTAAACGACTGTGGGGAACTCAACTGTGTGAAATCTTATGGGACTTAACTGCTAAGGTCATCAGTCCCTAAGCTTACACACTACTTAACCTAACTTATCCTAAGGACAAACACTCACACCCATGCCCGAGGGAGGACTCGAACCTCCGCCGGGACCAACCGCACAGTCCATGACTGCAGCGCCATAGACCGCTCGGCTAACTTCTCGCGGCACTGTGGGGAACCGTATCAAACGCCTTGCGGAAGTCAAGAAACACGGCATCTACCTGGGAACCCGTGTCTATGTCCCTCTGAGTCTAGTGAACGAATAGCGCGAGCTGGTTTTCACACGATCGTCTTTTTCGAAACCCATGCTGATTCCTACAGAATGGATTTCTAGTCTCCAGAGAAGCAATTATACTCCAGCATAATTCGTGTTCCAAAATTCTACAACTGATCGACATTAGAGATATAGGTCTATAGCTCTGCACATCTGTCCGACGTTCCTTCTTGAAAACGCGGATGACGTGTGCCCTTTTCCAAACTTTTGGAACGCCATGCTCTTCTAGGGACCTACTGTACACCGCTGCAAGAAGGGGGGCAAGTTCCTCCGCGTACTTTGTGTAAAATCTAACTGGTATACCATCAGGTTCAGCGGCCTGTCCTCTCTTGAGAAATTTTGTATTCTTTTTCTATCCCTCTGTCATCTATTTCCATATCTACCATATTGTCATCCGTGCGACAGTCTAGAGAAGAAACTACAGTGCAGTCTTCCTCTGTGAAACAGCTTTGGAAAAGGACATTTAGTATTTCGGCCTTTAGTCTGTCGTCCTCTGTTTCAGTACCGTTTTGGTCACAGAGTGTCTGGACATTTTTTTTTTTTGATCCACCTACCGCTTTGACATAATACCAAAAGAAGTTTACTTTCGAATTCGCTGAACGCCTCTCGCATAGCCCTCCTCACACTACATTTCGCTTCGTGTAATTTTTGTTTGTCTGCTAGGTTTTGGCTGTGTTTATGTTTGCTGTGAAGTTCCCTTTGTTTCCGTAGCAGTTTTCTAACTCGGTTGTTGTACCACGGTGGCTCTCTTCCATCTCTTACCATCTTGCTTGGTACATACTCATCTAATGCATATTGTACGATGGTTTTGAAGTTTGTCCACTGATCCTCAACGCTGTCTGTACTTGAGATAAAACTTTTGTGTTGAGCCGTCAATTACTCTGAAATCTGCTTTTTATCACTTTTGCTAAACAGAAAAATCTTTCCAGCTTTTTAATATTTATGTTTACGGCTGAAATCACCGATGCTGTAACCGCTTTATGATCGCTGATTCCCTGTTCTGCTAGTGAATGATAAGCGACGCCTGAAGTGGAGTAACAGGTGACGTCAGTGGACGATGGATGACTGGAAACGAGTGATTCGTAGTGATAAAGCACGTGACATCCCGTGGCAGTCCGATAGAAAAGTTTGCCTGGAGTGCATTAGCTGCCACCGTGTGTAATGATAACAGTGAAGTACGGAGGTCGTGATGTGACGATGTGGGGGTGGTTTCCGTGGTTATGGAGTCACCCCCTTATTGCGCCCAAGAAAACACTAAATTGGGAAGGAAATGAACATATTTTACAGCACTGTGTACTGCATATAGTATGGGAGCATTTCAGAGAAGATGTTTCCTTGTATCGGTATGAAAATGCAACATTTCACAAAGCAGCATCTTGGGATTTGTAGACTATAACATGTCTGAAATGGAGTGGCTTTTCTTTGGAATGAGTTGGAACGTCGAGTTCGCTTCCGTCCCTAGCGTCTAACATCAATGCCTTTCGTGTTTTCGGCTCTTGGAGAACAATGGGTAGCCAATTCTCCACAGATGCTCAGGCACATGGTTGACAATATCCCCAGTAGTGTTTAAGCCGCCATAATGGTGCGAGGTAGACACAGCCCATGTTAATAAGAAGCTGGTATCTGTACAGATATCATTGGTGATCTTGCAGTTCTAGATGAATGAAATTATATTGAGATCTAGACCTTCAGCTGCTTACAGGCGTTGATAAATATCAACGGAGACAGTTGAAAAATGTGTACCCCGACTGGGACTTTAACCCAGGACCTCCTGCGTACATGGCAGACGCTCTATCCGACTGAACCACCGAGGACACAGACAATAGTGCGACTGCAGGGACTTATCTCGTGCACATTCCCAGTGAGATCCACACTTTTCAACTTTCTGTCCACATACTACATTTGTAGTGTCCCTGCCCACTATACTCATTACTCGCGACAGTCAATCTACCGATTCCTGTAAGAGTTTGAGCAATGTGAGTGCACCCGCACTGCAGAAGATCATTGGCTCAGACGGATAGAGCGTCTGCCATGTAAGCAGGACGTCCCGGGTTCGAGTCCTAGACGAGGCATACGTTTTTCAACTGTACCCGTTGATATTTATCAACGCCTGTAAGTAGCTAAAGGTCTAGATTTAAATATAAATTCACGACCCTGTTAATTGCTACTAACAGGGGTCGGGATACATTTGATCAAATGATGAACGTTCACATATTAAAGTGGTTAGGTAGCATGGTTCAAATATTTTTGCACGGAATAATACTGTGCCACAGCAGGCTATTCGGCGCCAGATTCAGCTCGTAAATCTTTGTGTTAGAAACGTATAAATAGCCAAGTTGCGAGTTATCATCAGATATGATGAGTGGTAGAAAATGCAGATTCGACCGACAGTGATAAGAGTGTCCTCACTTTCCTCGTCGAACGCCGGAAATTGCAGCAAACGTAGGAGTTTTGTTCATTGACAAAACTCTCTCCCGTAGAATCTGGTTTGGTACCTGATGCTATTGTTGGTTCTGCTGTTGTTAGAACACTTTATTTGTTTCTTTTTGGTGTTCGTGACCCCCTTCCCCGCCCCCCTCACCCGCCCCTCCCTGTGACTGCTGCTCCTGCTGCATCATTTGCATCAGCTGTCGTTCCAAGAGGTTGATAAATATGGAATCCAGTTCTGGATTCTGCCTTCAGAGACTAAATCAGTTGCACACATGTAAAGTTCACTAAGTGAGCATCACCACCACTTCTGTGGGTGCTTATTTATTACAATGGCACAGCAAGAACTGTAAAGGAATGGATACTGACTCAAACAATGATAAGCCTAGAGCTACAGAGTCGCCATAGACTGAGGATAAATCTGGTGAATGGGCCCACAAAACCAGCATAATACGTTGTACAAGCTGCAACACTAAATTTCATTCGATGTATTTATTATGTGAGCGAGCATGTAGGCGCAACGTTCAAGATTCCTAATCTAAAGTACTAGGCCAGAAAATTCTGATCAACCATTCTCTTTACTTAGGTTTACTTACATCCTACTGCTAGTTGTAAAACTTGTCCCATCTCTTAGTACTTTGGTTACACCATGCGGAAAAGAAAATATATGTATCACGCTGACAAATTTCTTGATTCACTTAAATGCAACGATGCTGAAATAGCAACTAGCACTCTTTATTTTTGTAGGATGACAGTATCTTTCTCTAATGCCATTTCGATAATTAATGTCCCTTCTTTACATCCAAGTTTTCTTCTGCAGGTGACGGAATAACATTGTTCCACGATAGCGAAAGAAATAAGAATCTTTCGATGTCACAGAACAGATATTCGTTGGAGTATTCGTCGGAACAGTTCACATTTCAAAACATTGTGGCAAGACTTTAATAAATAAAAATGTTTCCTCAGAGCTATACTACCCAAGCACCAGTATTTTCAAAACGAGAAATGAGCACAGACGCTATCTAAACACAGCTCGCACAACTCGCAGAAGTGTAACCTTTTTACCGAGCCATTTCGTGTTTACTCTGGTGTCTAGTGTTACAATGTGTGTCACGGGCTGAAAGGACAGGTACACTTTCTCCTCCTGCATGTTTTATTTGTAAACACAGTTTTACTGAAGAAAGACGTTGCTCCACCAGGCTGAATTTTGAAAATGTACTTTGTCGAGCACTATTCGTTTTGAGCGTGCCGCATTTTGAGACGCATATAAAAACTTAACAACACAGCAAATTAAATGAATGTTACGATATATAAAACCTATACAACTGTATTCGATGTAGTGTTGCCTGAAACACATGAACTGCATATAGCCCATATGGACACATCATCCTCATCATATAAAAATAGTGCGGCATAGGTAATTCCGCTTCATATGGTCTTCAGTTTTTTTTTGTCCTCATTATAACATATAAAGGTGAGAAAATTATTACATTAATTTTAAAAAAGTGGTGTGATCTGATGCGGTGAAGTCGACATTGAGTAGTGAGCCGCTCGGAGATGATGAACTGATGATAATGCTGACGTCGTTTCTTACTTGAAGACCGGCTAAGATTATGGATAAGTATCAAGAGGTCATAGGCCGGGTGGGCGGGGAGAGGGGGATGGAGTATGAGGATATCAGGATAGGGAATTACAGAGTTAACATTTGAGTTGCATAGAAGGGAAAAAAGTTTATGGGTGGGTTTCCGAGGGTTCTGGTGACGTGAAGGATCTAGCTTTGCTGTGCCGTGAGATTGGATTCTTTGTGGTCGGATGTGCTGCACAAAGTTGAATGGGAAAGTATTAGGCAAGGGCTTCTAGTCGGTAAAACAGGAGGAGTGAGTGGTTTTGGGAGTACCTTGAGGTGGTATTTAAACGGAATACAGACGAGCAGCAGAGGTGACTTGATGGAGATTATGAGGATGTGAAATGGGTGGATATTTCGAAAGTGGTAACGAAGCTGATCGTCTTCAGCGATGGGAACAGGACGTAAGGATATGTTTAGGTGAAGTGATGTGTCGTTATGGCAGATTGGTATGGTCAATTAATGTGTGGTTGTAGGTAGCTTTACACTTACAGGAGTAGGTCGGAAGGGATGGTTGCCGGTGTTTGAGACGAGTGGAGACTAAAGGTTAAGAGAGTTGGTTTTACAGTGGGGGATGTGGGTAGGTTTTTAGAATCTAAATGGCCATTGTGGAGGGGGCATCTGTGGCAATGTATGGCTTGGGCTTGAAATCGGGAATGTTCTACTTTACGTTTACGGTGGTACGCTATGTGATCAAAAGTATCCGGACACCTGGCTACAAATGACTTAAAGTTCGTGGTGCCCTCCATCGGCAATGCTGGAATTCAATATGGTGTTGGCCCACCCTTAGCCTTGATGACAGCTTCCACTCTCGCAGACATACGTTCAATCAGATGCTGGAAGGTTTCTAGGTTTCTAGGGGAATGACAACCCATTCTTCACGGGGTGCTGCGCTGAGGAGAGGTATCGATGTCGGTCGGTGAGGCCTGGCACGAAGTCGGCGTTCCAAAACATCCCTAAGGTGTTCTATACGATTCAGGTCAGGACTACTACAGGCCAGTCCATTACAGGAATTTTACTGTCGTGTAACCACTCCGTCACAGGCCATGCTTTATGAACAGGTGCTCGATCTTATTGAAAGATGTAATTACCATCTCCGAAATGCTCTTCAACAGTGGGAAGCAAGAAGGTGCTTAAAACATCAATGTAGGCCTGTGCTGTGATAGTGCCACACAAGACAACAAGGGGTGCAAGCCTCCTCCATGAGAAACAAGACCACACCATAACACCACCGCCTCCGAATTTTACTATTGGCACTACACACGCTGGCAGATGACGTTCACCGGGCATTAGCAATACCTACACCCTGCCATCGGATCGCCACATTGTGTACCGTGATTCGTCACTCCACACAACGTTTTTACACTGTTTAATCGTCCAATGTTTACGCTCATTACACCAAGTGAGGCGTCGTTTGGCATTTACCGGCGTGATGTGTGGCTTATGAACAGCCGCTCGACCATGAAATCCAAGTTTTCTCACATTCCGTCTAACTGTCATAGTACTTGCAGTGGATCCTGATGCAGTTTGGAATTCCTGTGTGATGGTCTGGATAGATTTCTGCCTATTACGCACTACGACCCTCTTCAACTGTCGGCGGTCTCTGTCAGTCAACAGACGAGGTCGACCTGCTGTGAGCTGTACGTGTCCCTTCACGTCTCCACTTCACTATCACATCGGAAACATTAGGCCTAGGGATGTTTAGGAGTGTGGAAATCTCGCGTACAGAGATATGAAACAAGTGAAATGAAATGAGCGTATGTCATTGTTGGCCGGGAGGCCCCATTGGAGGAAGTTCGGCCGCAGACTGTAAGTCTTATTTCAGTCGACGCCAGATTGGGCGGCTTGCGTGCAGGTGATGAGGATGAACTGATGATGAGGACAACTCAACACCCAGTCCACTAGCGGAGAAAATCCCCAACCCGGCCGGGAATCGAACCTGGGCCCGCCGAATGGGAAGCAAGCGCGTAACCACCCAGCTAAGCAGGCGGACATGACACAAGTGACACCCAGTCACCTGACCACGTTCGAAGTCTGTGAGTTCCGTGGAGCGCCCCATTCTGCTCTCTCACGATGCCTAATGACTAGTAAGGTGCTGACTGGAGTACCTCGCATTAGGAGGCCGCACAATGCACCTAATATGAAAAAAAGTATGTTTTTGGGGGTGTCTGGATACTTTTGATCACATAGTGTATATGTAGGCTCCATTCTGAAGGAGGTGGTCTGTGGTAGGTTGGTTACGGAGAGGACACGGATGCGGGATATAGCATCAGAGTGGTGGTGAATTAGAAGGGCTTTTCGGATTTAGGAGATGGAACTTTTATTTAGTTTCCACTCGACTTACCCCACCGAGATCTTGGGATCAACCTTCTTGACCACAGCAGTGAGAGCCGGCTGGTGGCAGGGCTTGTAGTTGTCCGAGACGTAGCGAGCTAAATGGGAGCATAAAATTCATGAAATGACTAACGTTACTATAGTATTAACCCACAATTACAAAGTCGCACATAATGACTAACAACAAGAAAATAAACCTCGTGATCCATAGTCACAAACCACTCATACACACAGCTGTTCCTGTTACTGCCTCGTGTGCTCAAATATGCACGGGAAATAACTACAACTGACAGTCAGTGTAATTGGTTGTATTATCGCTACACGAATTCAAGTACATCTTTCGTCGTGTACTAACAGTTACGTGGAAGACGGGAGAGCTTATCATGTTAATATTTACGAATGGACCTCACACTTAAGCACTAGTAAGGAAAACATTCCATACAAATGTGAGGACGTAATACATAATCTGCAACAGTAGTAAGTTACATTGTGTCGCGTGTCTAATAACGTGGTACATAACGTTCAGTTATAAGTTAGCTTATGTCTCCAGTCTGAAACAAAGGAAAAGAAACATGACGAATTGTGTGCGAATAAAACAATATTTTCTTAGTCATCACAAATAAAAGTATAACAGTACAGAATACAGCTGAGTTAAAATTGTATCAGTGGAACTGGGTTGGAAGGTATAACGTTATGAGGCTTAATATATAAGCAATGTTGTAGATTACTTACACCATTATATGGCATATATACGTATATATTCATGGGAATACATGTGCGACTGTGAATGCTCGTTAACAGTGAGGCAAAGGTAAGTTTATACAATTCAACAGTTGTTAATAAAACTGTTAAATGAAACTTTCCTTCAGTGATACTTAATTATAAATTACATTAGAAGTTGTCCATCAGTAAAACACCTTCGACTGAAGAATCGATTTTATTTTTGCTTTGAGCATAATAGAATACTGTTATAGAGATGAAAGGATGATATACAATGGGCAGGATAATACTGAGGAACCTAACGTTGTAGTACTCACGAGGAGAACGCCGCAAGTGCCACAACCAGATTTTCCAGAAACTTCGCTCAGTGGCAGAGCAGTCAAATCAAGCGAACATGTCTCGGTTTATCCGCAGATACTCAACCGTTTCTGAGAAAATAATGGTCAAAGTTTTCGGGATATTTTTCTAGATACTATATGTGTCTTTTAGCGCACAATATCTTTAGAAGAAATTCTGGCACCGCGCTTTATTAACTTCGCGACCCATGTTCGAAACCCAATTGTTACTTTCAGTTTTGTTTTTCTTTTATACAGCCATGTTTGTAAAAGATTACTACGCGGATGTTTTCCAGTTTATGTTGATTTAACATCTTCCTTAGTCGGCTACTAACTGTATGTCAGATGAATGAATACAAGAAGATGAAAAAATTATGTTATAACTGTTTTCGATGAAATTCCTGAAGTGTATCTTGTTTCACAAATACTTGCACACAGATTTCGGAAAATTGATCCGTTTTGCATGCTTTGTCGCGAAATTACTGCTTACGCGCGAAATCTACACCAGTGTTAACGACGTTCGTTTCACGAGTGGGATTCATACGAAGTAATGTCACCGTGGCAAACATGTCTTTGCGCGTTTCTCGTGATGTTTCTACGATCGGCATCATTCACGGGAATGCACCAATTCTTCCCGAAGAAGAAATGAATAAGAATTACTATATGAACAGATACAAGAATGAAACAGATTATGAGAATTTAAAAAGATTGAAATACCTCGTCATATCAATCACACATGTTTTGTACAATAAATGTATGACACTTATTTTAAAATCCAGTTAATATAATGTTCTTGTATCCCCTCTTTTGATAAGAAATATTCGTGTAGAATCCTTTTACTAACGTAGGCAGATAAAGCAAAGAAATAAATAAAACAAAACAAAATAAATAAAAACAATAATCGTATTTCGAACACTGGTCGCAAAATTAAGAAGCCGCAACGCTAACCACTAGCCATTAGCCACCATTTCGTCTGAGGATATCATGAGGTAAAAGGCACACAGATTATCTCTAAAATATCAGAGTAACTTTGATCGTAATTTTTTTCAGAAACGGTCGAGTGTCTGTTGACAAGCCGAGAAACATGTTTCCTTATTTCGACTCCTCTTCCATTGAGTGATGTTCCTGGGAAATCTGGTGATAGCACTTGCGTGTTCTCCTCATCAGTAGGAAATAAACATAGAGCACGTGAGATATATAAACACAAAATAGTAAAACAGAGTCATGTATTCATGTAAGGTTAAATTCGTTGCTCTAGACGTGTTTTTAGTGTAATGCAGAGTGAGTAAGATATACAGTACTAAACAATCAACACTCGTGGCTTCACACAGTAAAACAAAAGACACAATCCAGAAACAATAGCCGTTAAATTCAAAGTATTTGGTCGAAATTCTGTAAAAATCTTTTGTTCTTAAGCCCTGTGTTTACATTAAGAATCCTATCAGATTGTTTACGCAAGTGACTGTACACTTCTGTTGCTTCAAGTACGTTCATTGTGCCTTTGTAAACTTTGTGTAAAAGTTGAAACTTACTATCAGTGTCCTGTGAAGTATGACTTTCGGTATGCAGGCAAGCCATAAAGGAAAACGTGTTCTTCTTACTTGGCATTGTGCGTTCTCTGTACTGTACCTTAAAGTTCCACCCATTTTTCTCCTACGTACAATTTATCACAGGTATAAAAATTAATTTAGTACATTACTGATTGTAGTGAATTATTTTAAAGAGGTGAATTATCCGTCCAAAAGCCTACTGGAATATTAATAATCTTTAACGCACTCACTACTTTGTGTTAGTTCCTTTATAGGGTAGCATGAGTTAGTTACTTTGTAGGGTAGCACCAAGTATCTAAGATTTGTACCTTATAGATATCTTCTCTAGTGTGATTTCGCTCTTGAAACTGTTCGATTTAGTAAATGATTTCATGATGCCTTCAGCTACCATTCTCTTTATTTGATGTACGACTGTACAATGTTGGCCTTATGCCATTTTCAAGTAAAACGGAATAACTGTAGATTTGATGCATTAGTATTATTTGTGAATTTAACATAGGAACAAACAAAGTCCCAAGATATGCTAGAAACATTATAACTCGCTTCATGGACGATTCTTTAATAGCATATTACGCCATGTACGCCTTTGCTTTTATGACTGCATATAATAGTCATAAAATAAATTAGAAATATTTTTTAGTTATTTTAGCTGCAAGTTACTTTTGAGCTGTAATTGCAAAGCTCATGTATATAAATGTCGGTGTTTTTAACTTACAGAATCGGAAGATCATAATTACTTTACAGAAATTCATTAACTAAGCTAAATAGGTCTCTGTTCCCAATTATATTTAACTAGCGTTCATCATTGGTGTAAATATGAAAATGCAATTTCTTTGTATAACTTGTAAATATTTGTTGTATTATTGTGGGAGCACCTCATTTTTGAACAGTTGTTACATAAATCCTACATAAAAGTTGATCACAGTACTCTAATGAGCAGTAATAAAAACAATGAAAAACGAGTAAACCTTTCATGACCTGCTTTATATTTGAGTGATCTTTCGCATTAAAGTCGTATTTATTAATGAACACAGCGTATTATACATTCAATAGCTTTACAATATTTCGTCGTTGGACCGGTAAAAGGTTGCCTAGGAATTTTCTATTTCTCAATTCTTCTTGTTCATTTATAACTCTGTCTTATTGGTCTTTTAAATGGATATAAATTTCAATTTATTCCATAAAATCCATGATTTTTACCTCTCTAAATTATGAAATATTCCTAGTGACTTATTAAATTAGGTATTTTGTGGTTGGTGTCTTTTAAGTGTGCAGCAAAGGTGGATGGGGTTCTGTCACTTATTGTCATGTGTGCTTAAATCTGTTAAAGTAAATCATTCACAACTGTGTGTTTCCTGTCCTCTCCTGCGGTGGTGCTTGGTTTTGTGTTGTGTGAATTTCTTTGCTCCTAGGAGTTTCTTTCTTTCCGTGCTTTTACTCTATGAAGTTTTTTGTTGCTATAAACATTAAAGGAATAAGATCATAGTTCCAAAAAGTGTAAAATTATATCCTAAATTCACCACAACAGGTTATGGGCCCAGGTTTGAACGCTTCAGGTTATGAGAATTATAGTATTCGTTCGCCAGACTATTTTTCCATTTACTAGGATATTCGTGAGACTACTAGATTTGTGAAATGGCAGAGACAGTTGACTGATGACAACAGTCGTGCAAACATTCGCAAGTTGTCAAGTGAAGGTCAGTGGGAAACATAGACATGGCAAATTCAACTTTGTTTAAAGAAACATTCTCTTTATTCGATTATAGATAGTACACGTCAGGTCCGTCATTGGCGGAAGGAGACGAACCATCCGACGCATATCGGCGCTGGCAACGGGATAATGCTCGGGCAGCTCGTATCATTGGAACAGCGCTTGATGAGGAACCTACTAATCGTGTAAGAAAGAAGACTGATGCAAAAGCAATTTGGGACACCCTTACGTCAATATATGAACAATCTTCAATCCAGCGATTGTATGCATTGCTCGACTGTATCTTTGAAACATCAAAAGATGACGTCACGTCTATGATAAAACACCGTCCCTACTGGCGAATATTTTCCATGACTTGCACAGTGAACTGTACAAAATTAATCCAAACGCAACTTTGCCCCTTTCGCTGCTCCACCATCGTATTTTCAAAATATTACGACCCAAAAATCAGTTTTACAGGTCGGACTGGTATCGTGTTCCTGAATCTGAGCAGACGACGGAGCTTCTTACTGAGAATTTGCCTTCGACTGAGAAGTCTGTGGTTACACAGGCAGCTGGTGCTTTCTATGCAAAATCAAAATCCGATGAGCAACATCAAAAACAGAAGAAATTTGCAACAGAGGCAAGTAAGTCAAAGAAGAAAGGAAGTCGTTCATATCTGCATTGCAAGAAAGCTGGAAATATTATCGCAATGGCCGCAGAAGAAGCAAAGTGGCAGCTAGCAACAATAATAATTCGAGTCCCAGTTTAAAAGTGAGCAGCAAACCAAATACATTTCTAGCCACTTGCTTGTTGTTTCATGTTAATTTTGATAATGCAGATTCTTTTGTATTGGACTCCGGCGCGACACATCATATTTCAATAAATAACCGGCTTTTCGCTATATTCGAAAAGTTTCCGATTCAACAGTGTGTACAGACAGCTGGCAAAGAAGTTATATTTGCGCGTAGGACTGGCAGTATTCATACTGAAATATTCATAAACAAAAGGTGGACACCTGCTTTGCTTGAAAATGTTTCGTGTGTACCTGATGCCTGACACCAACTTTTCTCTGTCCGTCAAGCTGTACAACGTGGACATAATGTGACTTACGATATCATTCGGTGACATAGTGAAATAATCGCAACAGGAAGACTACTTGGTTCAGTATACGTTATGAACATAAGAGTTTGTCCTCCATATTCACAAGTAATGTTTAACTTAGCAACTTCAGAAGAACAACTACAACGTTGACATGAGAGACTCGGTCGTCAAGATAAACGTCATGTACGAGATGTGCTCTCTCGTTTCGGTATATCAGGTAAGTGCTGTGATACCACATCGTTTTGTGATGGACGAGTTCTTGGCAAATCCCACAGCAAACGATTTAGCCATCACGGAGATCGTCCACAAACTGGCGTTGAGTTGATCAATGCAGTCGTTAAAGGATTTCAAAGATGATTATTCTCGTTTCGTACGGATATATTTCATGCGAAATAAATCTGAAGCAGCTAACAATTTGAATAACATTTTTGAAGGACTTGGTCGCAAGGTAAAAGAACACACATAAAAAAAAGTTTTGCATCAACTCGGTTCCGAGAGTTCCGTAACCTGTACAGAAAATTGGAATAGAGATCAACATAAACATAATTTCCGCTCTTTTTACTGCTCATGAAAACCACACATTGCATAGACTGTTGTACACACCGGTGCCTCTAATACCCAGTAACACGTCCTCTTGCATTGATGCATGCCTGTATTCGTCGTGGCATACTATTCACAAGTTCATCAAGGCATCGTTGGTCCAGATTGCACCACTCCTCAACGGTGAGTCGGCGTAGATCCCTCAGAGTAGTTGGTGGATCACGTCGTTCGTAAACAGTCCTTATCAATCTATCTCAGGCATGTTCGATAGGTTTCATGTCTAAAGAACATGCTGGCCACTCTAGTCGAAGTCATTCACGAGATGTGCACGATCGGGGTGCGAATTTTCGTCCATGAAGACGAATGCCTCGCCAATATGCTGCCAATGTGGCTGCACAATCGGTCCGAGGATGACATTCACGTATTGTACAGCCGTTACGGCGCCTTCCATGACCACCAATGGCGTACGTCGGCCCCACATAATGACACCCCAAAACAGCAGGGAACCTCCACCTTGCTAAACTCGCTGGGCAGTGTGTCTAAGGCGTTCAGCCTGACAGGGGTGCCTCCAAACACGTCTCTGACGATTGTCTGGTTAAAGGCATATGAGACACTCATCGGTGAAGAGAACGTGATGCCAAACCTGAGCGGTCCATTCGGCATGTTGTTGAGCCCATCTGTACCGCTCTGCATAGTATCGTGGTTGCAAATATGGACCTCCCCATGAACATCGAGAGTGAAGTTACTCATCATGCAGCCTATTGCGCACAATTAGAGTCATAATCCGTGGGTAGTGGTCATCCACTGCAGTAGTAGCGCTTGGGCGGCCTGAGCGAGACATTCCATCGATAATTCCTGTCTCTCCTCAGCGTCCGAACAACACCGCTTTGGTTCACTTCGAGACGCCTGGACACTTGCCTTGTTGAGAACCCTTCCTGGCACAAAGTAACAATGCGGATGCGATCGAACCGCGGTATTGACCGTCTAGGCATGGCTGAACTACAGACAACACGAGACACGTACCTCCTTCCTGGTGGAATGACAGGAACCGATCGGCTGTCGGGCCCACTCTGTCTAACAGGCGCTACTCATGCATGGATGTTTACATTTTTGGGCTGATTTAGTGACATCTCTGGGAAGTCAAAGGCACTGTCCCTGTGATACAATATCCACAGTCAACATCTATCTTCAGTTCTGAGAACTGGGGTGATCCAAAACTTTTTATGATGTGTATATTTCGGTCTGACGATGGAGGTGAGTTTAATTGTAACATAGCAGCTGCAGTGCTACGAGACCGTGGCATTGAATTTCGTCTTATGTGTCCTTATGTCTCCTGAGCAAAATGATGTTGCTGATCAAGCAAATCGACATGTAGTTGAATTCGCTTGCTGCATGTTAACGTCTAGCAAGTTGCCTAAATCATTTTGGGTTCATGCATGTGGCACAGCCGTTTTTCTACTTAGTCGAACTGGGAAGTCAAGGGTTGAGGGAAAATGCTTTTCGAATTTTTGACTGGCAAAGTGTTCAACAGTTTTAGCTACCTACGAATTTTTGGATCGAAGTGTACGTTGATTTGCCAAAGAAATTTAGTTCTAAGTTCTGTGACTAAGCTATGCCTGGACATTTCATTGGCTATGTGAATGATTAAGACGGTTACAAAGCGTGGTTTTCATCAAAACATCGTGTGATGAAATCATGCAACGTTGATTTTCAGCCAGAAAAGCTACATACAACTGGAAATTCAATTGAGTTGGAATTTAATTCCGTACCTGAAGAAACAGTGAATCCACTGTTAGTCAGTTTCAAACTAGTGACCAAGAATATTCGAATGAGCGACCAAATTGACGTCTAGTTCGTGAAATACGTCCCCCAGTAAAATTTAGTGATTACGTATCGGGATACCAGCCTCACCACTCTCAAGAAGCAATCCATGAAGAGCTTGCTCCAACAAATGGGAAATAGTAATTCCAATAAATGGTTTGATGCACTGAAAGAAGAAATGAAGGCATTTGAAGAAAATGATACACGGGACTTGGTAGAACTGTCTAAAGGAAAACGTGTTATCGACAATCGATGGATACTGCTTTTTAAATATATACCTGATGTATCGATTAATCGCTACCGTGCTCGTTTGGTTGTTGCGCGGTATGTTTTAACATGCCGTTCTTGTTTATCTTTAGTCAAGTTGCTCGTTATGACGCTATTCGTGCTGCAATAGCGATTTCAGCAGAAGAAAATTTGAAACTTGGTCAATTCGACGTTAGAACTGCGTTTCCTTTTTGTGACTTGCATACAGAAACGTACATGACTCAACCGGAAGGTTTCGATGACGGGTCAGGTCGTGTTTGTCGCCTCAAGAAATCAATCACCTTGTTGCTGGAATAAAAACTTTCATCCATTCATGAAAAAATTGGGTTTAGTAGTTCGACAGCAGATTCTTGCATTTACATTCGACAAAGCAAAACAGAAAAATTGCTGATTGCTATTTATGTCGTTGACGGACTTTTTGCACAAACTACTCAAAGTGCAGTAAAATCATTTTTAGATATGTTGAAGTCAGAATTCAAAATAACAGTGGGATCTTTAGACTCATTTTCAGGCATGCAAATAGCGCAATGAGAGTCGATGTTGTTTATTTCATAGCGAGCATACACAGAGAAGATTCTACATCGTTTTAACATGGCGGATTCGAAACCGTTAAAAACTCCCTGTGATACTGAACAATTAGACATTGAACTCTTGACAACAACACTACTTTTTGTTCGACTGTGGGCTCATTAATATACCTGGCATGCTCTGCTCGTCCAGATCTCGCTTACGCTGTTTCAAAAGATGCTCTATGTATGGTTAAACCCACTTCTTCTGATCTGAACGCTGTAAAACGCATTTTCAGATATCTTCGTGGTATTTCAGACTTGGGTCTCTCCTATGCTTCATCTGGTAGTAAACTTTGTGCCTATGCTGATTCTGACTTCGCTGGCAATACTAAAACAAGACGACCAACAAATGGTTTTGTTTCAATGATTGGCGATAGGGCTGTGTCGTGGACATCTCAACTGCTGAAATCACTTGCACTATCCACCACTGAAGAGGAGTTCGTTGCTGCAGGTGAAGGAGCCAAGGATTTAGTATGCCTTAACAGACTGCTGTTGGGAGGTCAGTGAAAAAAGAAACACGTCCATATTGTTCACTGATAATGCGAGTGCCATTAAATTAGTGAAAAATGCAGAGTTCCACAAACGCTCTAAGCACATCGAAGTACGATATTATTTTGTGCGGAATTTCTGTCAAAATAGGGATATCAATGTGTAATATGTATGTTCTTAAAATCAACTTGGTGACATGTTTACACAGCCTTTAAAATCAAACAAATTTAAAGCAATGTGTACCATGGTGGGACTTCGTAACCAATGTGCTTTTTGAACTCTTATTTGTTATTTAAAATTTGTTCAGTTCACCACAGTCTGATTTAGCGGGAAGAGTTAAAGCAAATGAATCAGAACTGTGTGTTTCCTGTCCTCTCTTAAGGTGGTGCGTGGTTCTGTGTTGAGTGAATTTCTTTGCTCCTAAGAGTTTCTTCGTCCTCCCGAATGCGAGTCCATTGTGCTAACAACTGCGCCACCTTGCTCGGTGTCATTCTGAAGGCTACCATATAGCGGCCCTCCCCCCCCCCCCCCCCCCCCCCCGCCCCACCCTATTTCAACTCAATGAAACTATTGGGGCTGAAACGGGAATACTCTACGATGTCCCAAAACGAATTCCACATTTTTTAAACTGTATAAATGTTCATTGTGGCTATCTTTTGTAACATGACAAATGTCGCATCTGAAATTAGTTTCCGGCCAAATCCTATGAAGCAATACTTGATGAAAGACGGCAACTGCTTGTGTTATCCGTTGTCGCAGCTCATCGACGATTCCTGGGAGCGGCAGAACAGATACTCTGCCTTTAATGTAAACGCATGCACACAAGTCGATTGAGGCTAGTTGAGGTGATCGTCGTGGCCAGGATACTGTTACACCCCGCAGGCGCATTCCTACGGAAATACTCAACAACTTCACGAAGATATTGTGGAGGCGCGCCATCTTGCTGGAAAATAAACTCTGTGCCCATATCCTGTCGGATTTATGGCATTAGCTAATGTCCAAACATGTCCAGGTACAATATGCCGGTTGCCGTAGACTCGTAAAAATAGAAAGGACTGTAAACATTGTTAAAGGCTACAGAGCATGAAACAGTTACCTTAGGTGAGTCCCCTGACGTGTTTTCTGCTCACCCCATTTCCGAACATTACGCCGATTCACGTTACTGCAGGTATGGAAGGTGCCTTCATCAATTAACACAATTTTATTAAGAAAATCATCTTCACTCTGCATTTTGCTAAACATTTCTACAGAAAATCAAGCTCGTTTTTGTTGTTCACTTTCTCTTAAAGCTTGCAATAGGTCCAGTTTATAGGGTTTAAATGACAGGCGTTTCCGTAACACCTTCCACACTATAACAATAGGCATATTCAGTTCTAAGCTGGCACATCTCGTTGATTATCAGCACTACGAATGTATGGCTGCCGAACTTGTTCAGTTGTTGCGTCAGAGGCTGCTGGCCGACACGAACCCGGCGTCCTATATGATACACAGCCAGTTTCGGTGAAATGATTGTACGAATTAATAATAGTTTGTCTTTGAGGTCGCGGCTTATGATGTTTGAATTTCAATTGAGGATTTCTACCCATTAAACCACAAACAGCACTGCACACGCTCTGCACCGATGTTGTATGTTTGAATAACTCATTCGCACATGCGACCCAATGGGAACGCAGGGAAATAACAGTGTTAGACGGGACTAAAACTTGAAGACATACAGCATTGGTGCTGTACCAAAAAATTCTCTAAGTCATTTACCGTTTTCACAATTAATGGGTACTTCTGTATAACTAATTTACAAACAGCCTGCAAACTAGGAAAACTATGTATCTGCAGTTTCATTCGCAAAGAAAAATTTCTAATACAGCAATTGCTAAACAAAACAGAGAGTTTAGGTACAGGTGGTTGCGGAAACGGATCTTCCAACGGCGAAAAGTGCTCTGCAAAAGCGCCTTATGAAGATACTCAACATTAATACAGTATAAGTTTATGCGGCAATAAGAACAATTTAATGCGAGGCTGTTCGTTCCAAATTATTTCCATGCTGTCCATATATAATTGATGAACTACATCTGGTCTTTTCCTTTTGTACTGGGCAAACCAATTAATTACCAACGACAGATAAATGTGTTACGACATTCCCAAGGTTCTTGTAGAATTGTGGACGTTCAGAGACCTTTCCCGGTTACTTTATTGGGGTGTGCTATCGTTTATTTTAGAATAACCGTGTTGTCAGATCTACAGTTCGTGAGGCAATACTTTACTTTCAATCTTGTTGATTTTAACTGCCCCCGTGAGCTGTTGTTAACAGTATATGTTTCTTCGAGAAAATTCCTGCAGTAGGTAAACGGGACATTGTCTTTCCTCCTGACATCAGTTATAGTTAAGAAGCAGTGAAGTGACACTTATGTTACTATCAGAAACTACTCAGCTGTTCCGGAAAGGGAAAAGAAAAGACAGGTAACATACCGAATGGACATCCAGCACAGACTAAAGCTGTGCTTGACAAGGGACATGGGATTAGCGCAAAGCTTGCATTGGAAGCTTGGGCCCACTTAAAATCTCTGTAAATTGTTTAGGGACACGGGGGACCCGTTCTGAACTATTTCAAACAGAAGAAAATTAGAAGAAACTTGTCATGACAGAAGACACGCATGGGACACCAACTAAATCTACAGATGATCTGATTAAATAAAACGGACTATAAAAGCAACTGACTAGGCTAACAGTTAAACACCCCACCATACGCAATACACTTTGTAAAAAGAAAGGTGTTCTTCACTTCTGACTGTTAGCGCACCTATTCCAAGTTATTTCTACACTGGGTTGTTCAGAATAAGAGGATAATACAGCTCATTATGAAAATCATTACATCTTTATCTAAAGTATTTAGGGATTTTAAGTAACCACTGTGCCCCACTGAACAGTCGTCCTTAACCAGGACTATTTCTTCAATTTCTGTCTCAGAACTGAAAGTCACTTACTTGCATTATAATAATCATTTTAAATATAATCTCCAGACACACATATCGATACACATTTTGGCTAAAAATTCCTGCGGGTAGTATAAGAGAATTTTCACAATTACAGATCTGCCTTACAGTGAAATTAAAAACTTGTACATAAATGTGTACTTTGTAACGGTTTTCTTTTATGTATCAGTGCCTCACTTCTGTGTATCCCATGTTCTCTATGCTATTTCACCCTCAAACCATGTGTCATCTTTATCAGATGAAAATTTTAACCAGCGTCCGTACTTTGCTAGACATATCCATCTCTAGCAATTAATGAAAAAATGTGTGACGAGAGCCTCCCGTCGGGTAGACCGCTCGCTTGGTGCAAGTCTTTCGATTTGACGCTACTTCGGCGACTTGCACGTCGATGGCGATGAAATGATGATGATTAGGACAACACAACACCCAGTCCCTGATCGGAGAAAATCTCCGACCCAGCCGGGAATCGAACCCAGGCTCATAGGATTGACGGTCTGTCGCACTGACCAACCAGCTACCGGGGGCGGACAGAAATTAATGAAAAAAGCTTACGAAATTGTTGAAAGGAAGTAGGTTTACTCCATTGCTGGTGGCTGTTCTCTCTCTCTCTCTCTCTCTCTCTCTCTCTTCTCTCTCCCTCTCTCTGCCTCCGTCGTAAGCCCTGTCCATATCACCTTCTTTGGTAACTTTTTTATTCCGATTAACTCGCTATACTCATCTCGATGAGTATTATCCCTTTCGAACCCCAAAAGACAGTCGCCATATCCTTTCCGGCCGAAGGAATGGTCTTCGCCTTTTTTGGTGCAGATTCTCCATTGGTAACCCATTGTTTAGATTGTTCTTTGGTCTCAGGAGTATAGTAATATATCCAGGTTTCATCCACAGTGACGAAACGATGCTTAAAGTCCTGCGGATTCATCCTGAACGGCTGCTAATCATCCTTGCAACACTTCACATGATTCCGTTTTTGGTCAAGCGTGAGCAATCGTGGGACGCATCTTGCGGATAGCTTTCTCATGTCCAAATTACTATGCAAAATATTATGTACCCGTTCATTCGAGATGCCCACAGTACTAGCAATCTCTCGCGCCTTAACTCTTCTCTCATCCATCACCATATCATGGATTTTATCAATGATTTCTGGAGTCGTAACCTCCACAGGGCGTCCAGAATGTTCAGCATTACTTGTGCCCATATGGCCACACCGAAAATTTCGAAACCACTTATAAACTATTCTAATCGAAGGTGCAGAGCCTCCGTAATGTTATCAAGCTTCTCTTTAGTCTCCTGAGGCGCTTTGTCTTTCATAAAGTAATGTTTAATCACCACACGAAATTCTTTTTCGTCCATTTTTTGACAATCACTCTACTTTCTTGATTCACACGAATGCCGAACACAAATAAATAGACCAATATGGCTGAAACATGGTGTGCGTTCTTCCCAAAGGTGCTACTAACTAAACATGACCTCGATACCCGCCGGTGGTGCCATCTCTTGGACTTTGCACAGACAATTCAAACACACACACACGCCATCAGCAGGTACGCAAAAGATTAGAGCTGCAGTTCTCTGTGACAGGTAGAATGGTCATCACAGTGCATTAGAGTTGTTTGCGTTTAGTGTTGTTGTCAGCCCTGTTGGGTATATAACCAGTGTGAGCAGCGCCAGATGTTGAGTGATCACTGGGAAAGATAGGAACATGTTACATATTCGTGTGAGACAGTGATATAGCTGACTTTTGTGGTCGAGTGGAGCAGGGGACTACGATGCAGGACGGCAGGCCGGTGGGAGTCTAGCAGGAAGCCTCGACATTTGTGCTGCATCGAAATGGGGTGACGATTACACCGCCACTCTGAGTGAGCTAAGCTCAAATGTGTGTGAAATCATATCGGACTTAACTGCTACGGTCATCAATCCCTAAGCTTACACACTACTTAACCTAAATTATCCCAAGAACAAACATACACACGCATGCCCGAGGGAGGACTCGAACCTCCTCCGGGACCAGCCCCACAGTCCATGACTGCCTCCCCTTAGAGCGCTCTGCTAATCCCGCGCGGCCTACGTGAGGAGAGACGGTTGACTAGCAAGATGACAAACAGTGTCCAGCGAGCAAGCTGCATATACCCACCCAACTCTGCTGACACCTGTGTTCAGTGTGTGGCATGCGACACTTTTGCAGGATTCGCTCCACAAACACCTCATGTCAGCAACACTTGAAGATGGAAGCCAGCTCTGCAATGAATGACTGCATCCCACGGCCACTGGCATGCTGCGCCATATCGTAAGGGCGGTAAATGGCTGCCGTGCATGACATATGACCCACTGCACCCTAGGCAGGCATCTGCGCTGATAGAGTGAGCCTGGTATGGCTTGCTGCACCATGGCACCTACTCCGGAAGGTAGACTTAACGCAGGAAACCGGTACAGTGACCGACACCTGAACTCGTGGTTGCTGCTAGAACATTGTCTCCTCATCTGGCACAGTCTCCATGTTCTAGAAGAAATGCTGGGTTGCAAATGACACTGCTACCAAAATGGCAGTTATTTATACAAGATGCAGTGCACCTATTAACCAATGCACTACTTCTAGTCACAGTCTCCCTGACACCACAGGGACTCATCGGTGGAGAAATCCCCTGGTTTGTTCTGAAAGAACCATGCCTTACCATCTGCTGTCAGGTTTCATCAAGCAAACCTGGCCCATCTTCCAATATTCAGCAACCACAGTGCTATAACCAAAATCACAACACCCCACATTCGCCAGCCACCAGTGGCTCCTGCACCATTCCATCACATATTCCTGTAGATCTGTCAATAAAATGGTAGTGATGCTACACGATCTCTACCCCCCCCCCCCCCCGCCATCTCCCCCCCCCCCCCCTCATGGAGAGACCCAGTCCCTGTGAAATATACCCTGTGTCCCACTTATGATCAGGGACTCAGCAGTGGAGAAATCACCTGGTTTGTTCATAAAGAACCATGCATTACCTCTTGCTCTCAGGTTTCATCAAGCAAACCTGGCCCACCTTCCAATATTCAGCAACCACAGTGCTATAACCAAAATGACAACACCCCACATTCGCCAGCCACCAGTGGCTCCTGCACCATTCCATCACATATTCCTGTAGATCTGTCAATAAAATGGTAGTGATGCTACACGATCTCCCCCCCCCCCCCGCCGTCCCCCCCCCCTCATGGAGAGACCCAGTCCTGTGAAATATACCCTGTGTCACACTTATGATCAGTCTGCAACAGAATATAACATTTGCAGAACAAGTTTCTGTCATAAGAGTGTCTGGCAGCTTAACCCACAATGTTCAGAGACCATATTTAATCTATAAACCCTACTTTCCAGACTTCTTTCGCTACCAAGTTACTTATTCCTACCCGACGTTTTAATGTGCGAAGCGTTAATTCTAATATATAAATAGACGCTTACGATCAGGTGCGATTTCTTTTTTTCAGGGAACACATTTAAAATCAGAAAATCCTCTGGAATGCACATCACACCATGCATTTCTACTTCTACATCCTGTCAGTTATGAATCCTTGGAAATACTCTTTACAAGCACTAACCGCTCGTTCCATGGCGTTCATATCTTCCTAAATTCCACGGCAGTGTTTTCAACCTTTGGGTCGCGACTTGGCTCATCTTTCTCAGGGGTTGCAAAGGGGGCTTGATACTCTAGCGTAAGTACCTAGGGGGTGCAAGCCGGGCGCTTTATACCATGTGTAACCTGACAGTTTTTAAAATTACTGAATAAACATTCATTAAACCTGTAAAAATATAAACACGAATATTGTTTACAAATACGCTTCATGGAGCTTTCGGCACAGTTGCGACTTGTAAAATGCAGGTACCCTGCGGAGAGGGGAGACGTGTGACAAGAAATGTTAACGTAACACACACTCGGCGTTGCCAACACAAATTGCAGCTCTTAGATTAAACACGCAGCAATGATACCGTGACTTCTAGCCCCGCTGCCGTTGGAAACAATCGAAAAAACAAGTGGTATGAAATATCATTGGGTGTGAAATATACTGAACATACGGTTGATCTAACAGTGAAACGGAATCTTCGTTCGCATTTCGTAATCCAGACTTTTCACAGCTGAATGTCATTCGGAAGCGAATGCTATATTACATCTGCACATTTTGCCTTTATATTCTGCGACAAATTTTCCGTTACAACAGCGAGGCGGTTTAAGATGATACTTTATACACCGCAAAAACACCAGAAACTAAACCAAACAATGACAACACCTCTACCTCGTTAACGCCCTTCAATGCACGATGGAGCAGCGTGCTCCTTATGGTGACAGGGTGCGCAGAACGAAAAAACGGTTTCGAGATCTGCGCACGCCATTTAAGCTCCTCCTGAAAGAGGCAACAAAGACAGGCGACACAGTCAGAGTTTGCTAATCACCTATTGAAATTTACAGACTGCGTCATTTGATTGTATCTCATTACTTTATATTGAAAAAAGTTACTGAATTCGTCTAGTGTAATGCTAATTTTGTGCAAGGAGTTTGTGTGAAATTGTTGTTTCCTGGAAATTAACTCTACGTTGTCATGATAAGTCTGTTGCAATTTTGAAGGTCAAGTGTTAAGGTCAGTGAGGCGCATAAATAAAACACAGGTTATTTTATTATATTGCACTGACAGTATTACTGTGCAACATGACTACCTGTGATAATAATTGTACGTTTTATTTATAATATGTGTGAGATATTTTATGGTGCTTTGTTTGGTTGTTATTGGTAGATCCCCCAATTAGATGGTGGTAAAAAGGAACTACCGGTGCTCAAAATAACAAAAAAGAAACAATTAAAAGCTGACTTCTCCGTCTGACAGTTTTTTCGACCCGGTAAGTTCGGTTTAGTTAAGTTTAAAACAAACTGTTTGTTATATATGTTGGATTTGGATACATTTGCTTCTGGTAGGCCATCTACGATGGTTGGATAGGTAGAAAGAAATTTTAGGAAATTTTCCAGTAGGGGGAAAATATGGAGAGTGTGCGTCTTTTTCCACTGCGATTAGCGCCCCATGTTCATTATGATAAGTGTTATTGCTATATATGTTTAATCGCAATGAAACAATAACATTTTTAGTGCAAGACAAGCCCAGACCAAGGCGCTAATCGTTGTATGAAAAAGACAAATGTGTGCAGGCGACAAGTTTATTTCTCCAACTGGAAAATTACCAAGTAAGTTCAATAAGCGGTAGATTATTCAGTGTAACATGGCGCTTTGGTAATTTCGTAGGACACTTGGCAAAAGGTACATCTCGATGGCGCGACCATTGTACTGTGAGGTGTCGATTGCTTTTGCAGCGTGCCCAAGGTCATCTATTCTCCCGAGCGATGTTACGTTGTTTTATATAAAAAAAATTATTCTAATTAAACATATGTAGTAATAACACTTTTCAGTATACGAGGCGTTAATTCTGACGTATAAACAGACGCTTACGATAGATACGTTTACTTTTTCAGAGAACATATTTAAAAATCAGAAAATGCTTTCCTAATCCAGTGGTAGTCCCGTAAGCACCCTAACATTAGTACTTAAAGCAATTGCTGCATCCACACAACAGTGAATGTGAAGACGAAGCTATCGTGTAGAACAGTCTGCTAATGTTGATACGGCCGCAACGGCCTCCAGGCGAAGCGCAACGAAAATCCGTAGTAGTATATCCCCTTATTATACCTACATGGAACTAATAAAATATGAACTTTTATATTCAGTAAGTGCAGTCGAATAAGCGATTTCTTACACATAAATCGTTGGCTATGCATGTTGGAAAGTGCTACTTCGCAAATGTAAATACACTCCTGGAAATTGAAATAAGAACACCGTGAATTCATTGTCCCAGGAAGGGGAAACTTTATTGACACATTCCTGGGGTCAGATACATCACATGATCACACTGACAGAACCACAGGCACATAGACACAGGCAACAGAGCATGCACAATGGCGGCACTAGTACAGTGTATATCCACCTTTCGCAGCAATGCAGGCTGCTATTCTCCCATGGAGACGATCGTAGAGGTGCTGGATGTAGTCCTGTGGAACGGCTTGCCATGCCATTTCCACCTGGCGCCTCAGTTGGACCAGCGTTCGTGCTGGACGTGCAGACCGCGTGAGACGACGCTTCATCCAGTCCCAAACATGCTCAATGCGGGACAGATCCGGAGATCTTGCTGGCCAGGGTAGTTGACTTACACCTTCTAGAGCACGTTGGTTGGCACGGGATACATGCGGACGTGCATTGTCCTGTTGGAACAGCAAGTTCCCTTGCCGGTCTAGGAATGGTAGAACGATGGGTTCGATGACGGTTTGGATGTACCGTGCACTATTCAGTGTCCCCTCGACGATCACCAGTGGTGTACGGCCAGTGTAGGAGATCGCTCCCCACACCATGATGCCGGGTGTTGGCCCTGTGTGCCTCGGTCGTATGCAGTCCTGATTGTGGCGCTCACCTGCACGGCGCCAAACACGCATACGACCATCATTGGCACCAAGGCAGAAGCGACTCTCATCGCTGAAGACGACACGTCTCCATTCGTCCCTCCATTCACGCCTGTCGCGACACCACTGGAGGCGGGCTGCACGATGTTGGGGCGTGAGCGGAAGACGGCCTAACAGTGTGCGGGACCGTAGCCCAGCTTCATGGAGACGGTTGCGAATGGTCCTCGCCGATACCCCAGGAGCAACAGTGTCCCTAATTTGCTGGGAAGTGGCGGTGCGGTCCCCTACGGCACTGCGTAGGATCCTACGGTCTTGGCGTGCATCCGTGCGTCGCTGCGGTCCGGTCCCAGGTCGACGGGCACGTGCACCTTCCGCCGACCACTGGCGACAACATCGATGTACTGTGGAGACCTCACGCCCCACGTGTTGAGCAATTCGGCGGTACGTCCACCCGGCCTCCCGCATGCCCACTATACGCCCTCGCTCAAAGTCCGTCAACTGCACATACGGTTCCCGTCCACGCTGTCGCGGCATGCTACCAGTGTTAAAGACTGCGATGGAGCTCCGTATGCCACGGCAAACTGGCTGACACTGACGGCGGCGGTGCACAAATGCTGCGCAGCTAGCGCCATTCGACGGCCAACACCGCGGTTCCTGGTGTGTCCGCTGTGCCGTGCGTGTGATCATTGCTTGTACAGCCCTCTCGCAGTGTCCGGAGCAAGTATGGTGGGTCTGACACACCGGTGTCAATGTGTTCTTTTTTCCATTTCCAGGAGTGTATAACCACGCAAGTTTGTGCGTGGTAACAAATTCCGCTTTTGCCATAACACATGTAGTACTGAGAATGAAATAGATTTATAAATTTCACTGATGTGTTCACCTACACATCGAAATTATCTTCACCGACATATTCATTTGAAACATCGGCTACGAGTTGCAAGAATATTTTATGTATATTCCAGTTTTTTCAATTTTAAAAAGAAATTCCCGGAATTTTTATCGATTCACTAGTACAGCGTGGTACCAGACACCATTTGTAACTCATTTTTTTACAACGTAAATTCCAGAACAAGGCACTACTATACATCGGCTTTGCGTCCACAGTACATATAGAGTCTCATAAAAAATTACGTCACAGGTATTATCAGGTGACTCGAGGAAAATGCTTTCGCAGGCTTTTAAATTATTTTAATTTCGGTTTTTCTTGTAAATACGTACAGTTGTCAGTGAAAAAATCTTGTTTTTGTCATAAAATAACGTAATTAATCGTTGAAGATGATTTTTCAGAAAATATTCAAATACGAAATACCCCGTCATATTTCGGTACTTTCTCGGTTTTTTTTACAGAGACGGCCCTTTAAAGACACGACATTTGGCTACCCGCCCAAATTGTTGACTTATAGTATGTTACATTTCAGGGACACCTTCGACAATGCCAACTGGACGGTCAGAAGAGATGCTTTCTTCAGAAGAGGCGCCTGCTTCAGAAGAGACATGTACTTCAAGAGAAAGGGCTCATATTTTAAAACATACTAATCCACTAGTACCTCGTCTGTTCCAGATGAGTCAATGGCGACCTCTGAATTTCCAGTGGATGGACGATTTTTTGAAAATATCGCGAATGATTCTGCTCTCCGGCCACAGATAATACCCGATAAAATAACGTTACTTTTACAGAAAATAGACCAGTCCAGATTAAAATAATTACATTTCCTGCAACTGTAGGTCGTTTAACGATAAATAATATTGTAAACAAGTACACGACAACGAAATTATTCGTCGTGGTTGCCTTTTTTATTCGAAATCTACAGATCCGGTATTTTGTTTTCGCTGTAAGCTTTTTAATATAAATATAATTGGGCAAAATGGTCAGATTGGTTTTAAAAACTGGAGGCATTTATAGATAAATTTAAAAAGGGATGACAAGAGTTCAGGTCACGCATTTTCTTCAAAAATCTTTATATTTAAAAATGACTTTTTAAAAGGTCAAACAGTATCTACAGATTCGGTATTTTGCTATCCCTGTAAGCTTTTTCATATAATTATTATTGCACTTAATGGTCAGATTGGTTTTAAAGACTCGGGGCATTTATTGAGAAATTTAGAAAGGGATGAAAAGATTTCAGGTCACACACTTTCTTTAAAAACCTTTGGATCTAAAAATTGACTTTTTAAAAGGTCAAACAGTAGACTCTGTACACCAAGCTCAAATCGACAGAGAGAATAATCGAGATTATAAACTTTTTTGTAGCTCAAAATTTAGCCTTTACTGGGTCTACTGAAAAATTATTCGAATCACTCTATGTAAATTATTTAAAGTTGGTAGAATGTATTTCTAACTTTGATAATATACTATCAGAAAACAATGTAAGAACTTAAAGCGCTCATCATCGGGTAGCCAATTATCTTGTCCATAATATTCAAAACGAATGAATCAATTTAATTTCTGAAAAAATTAAAACTACCATAGACGATCATTTGAACCAGTTAAATACTGTTATGTTTCTAGCTTGCATACCTAACATTTCACACACACCACAACTTACTGTTATTGTAAGGTCCGTTTATTTTAACCTGTCAGAAAAACTTGGCTGAGGTAAGAGCATAATTTTTAGGTTTTCCACCTATAACTGATATTCCCACTAATGGACAAGGGTTAGCAACTTATTTGTTAGATTTCTTAAAATCATGCGATGTTGTGCTAGGAGGTTTACGAGCTCAAGGTTGCGATAATGCGGCAAACATGAGAGAGAAAAAAAATAGGTTTCAAAAAAGTTGGGCATGAATCCCCATGCTTTTTACGTTCCATATGCGGCTCACACGCTCAATTTGGTAGTAAATGATGCCGCTGGAAGCTCATTGGAAATCAAAAATTCATCTATTTTTTCGGCATGAACTTCACTTTGGAATGCCATTTTGAACGAGATACCTACTTTGACACTAAAGTCTCTTTGAAATACTCGACAGAAAAGTAGAGTTGATGCTTTAAGAGCCCTTCGCTTTAATATGGATAAAATTTACAATGCATTATACTTACGCATGACGTGCTGAGTGCTATTGACAAGGGATTTCGGATCGATTCCGTATTTGTAAATTTCCGGAAGGCCTTTGACACTACAAGCGGCTTGCAGTGAAATTGCGTGTTTATGGAATATCGTCTCAGTTATGTGACCGGATTTGCGATTTCCTGTCAGAGAGGTCACGGTTCGTGGTAATTGACGGAAAGTCATCGAGTAAAACAGATGTGATTTCTGTCGTTCCCCAAGGTAGAGTTATAGGCCCTTTGCCGTTCCTTAGCTATATAAACGATTTGAGAGACAATCTGAGCAGCCGTCAGGTTGTTTGCAGATGACGCTGTCGTTTATCGTCTAATAAAGTCATCAGAAAATCAAAACAAATTGCAAAATGATTTAGAAAAGATATCTGAATGGTGCGAAGATTGGCAGTTGACCCTAAATAACGAAAAGTGTGAAGTCATCCACATGAGTGCTAAAAGGAATTCGTTAAACTTCGGTTACACGATAAATCAGTCTAATCTAAAAGCAGTAAATTCAACCAAATATGTAGGTATTACAATTACGAACAACTTAAATTGGAAGGCACGCATAGAAAATGTTGTGGGGAAGACTAACCAAAGACTGCGTTTTGTTGGCAGGACATTTGGAAAATGTAACAGATCTACTAAGGAGACTGCGTACACTACGCTTGTCCGTCCTCTTTTAGAATACTGCTGCGATGTGTGGGATCCTTACAAGATAGGACTGACGGAGTACATCGAAAAAGTTGAAAGAAGGGCAGTACGTTTTGTATTTTCGCGAAATATGGGAGAGAGTGTCACAGAAATGATACAGGACTTGGGCTGGAGATCATTAAAAGCCGGCCGTGGTGGCCGAGCGGCTCTAGGCGCTCAGTCCGGAACCGCGCGACTGCTACGGTCGCAGGTTGGAATCCTGCCTCGGGCATGGATGTGTGTGATGTCCTTTGGTTAGTTGGGTTTAAGTAGTTCTGCCTTCTATGGGACTGATGACCACAGCTGTTAAGTCCCATAGTGCTCAGAGCCATTTGAAGCAACTATCATTAAAACAAAGCCGTTTTTCGTTGCGATGGAATCTTCTCACGAAATTCCAATCACCAACTTTCTCCCCCGAATGAGCTAATATTTTGTTGAGACCGACCTACATAGGGAGAAACGATCACCACCAAGAAATAAGGGAATCAGAGCTCGTACGGAAAGATATAGGTGTTCGTACTTTCCGAGCGCTATACGATATTGGAATAATAGAGAATTGTGAAGGTGGTTCGATGAACCCTCTGCCAGGCACTTAAATGTGATTTGCAGAGTATCCATGTAGATATATTTTTATCAAAGAAAATTATGACAGTGACACAAGAAACACGGCGAATTCATTAATGTCAAAACTTAAGGCTAGGCGCAAATTGAGACGCGTGTGTCGCGACGCAGCGCAGCGCGTATTTTTGTAACTTCATTGGTTCAAATGGGACCGCGCAAATTGCGAAGCGACGTGACTGGGACGCGACACGCGCCTGCGCCAGGTCGCGCGGCGTTGTGGTTGCGGCACAGTTTCTCGCACCGCTGAGTACTGCGGGAGGGATGAGGCGTGGAGGGGGAAGGCAGTCCTGCCGTTATGTTCACTTTGGCGTGGCACATAATGGCAGTGAAAGTACTGCCCATCCGAAAAATACGGCGTTTCTGTATACTGAATTTTATTATCACTCAATAATGTTTCGTTTTTCGCCGTTTAAGCGCTCCATCTATTTTCGTTAGTACATAATAGTTTTCAGTTACATGTATCGGTACAGTTCTTTTTGTCAAGAACAATGCATTGTTCAATAACTTGTGAGCCATTAGCCACTGGGATTATATCTTCTGCTTCCACAATGTCTTCAGTTCGTAAGAAGGGACAGACGATTCATCGCGAGGTAGTGAATGAGGAAGTAAGGAATATTATAAAATCACGTGACTTAGAAGCAAGGCAGGAAAGTGAAACAAGGTTATCTACTTGTTGCCTGTTATGCTGACTTATCTCTACGATCTGTTGCAAAAAGTCGAAACGGCGTAATTTCCACAGATATGACCCCTTTGTGCATCTCTGAAAAGAGGTCCAAGAAATGAAGTTTCACTATCGCTGCTTGGATATGGATGTAATATGAGCCATTATACCATGTACATGTGGACATCACATTTCCACTGCAAGCTAGACACAGTCGAAAAGCCACCACAAATAACAATGTTTTAATTGGCTCGCCGAATCAGGTCGCAAGAAGATGCAGTTGTAGCGTGGCCAATAATATATGTTTCGTGACGATCTGCTGCTGTGGTAGAAATGTCACAAGGAAGTGACGAGGTTTCGTGAAAGTACATTGTAAAGTCGCTCACATTCTGATGTACTAGCGATAAGTATGAATTAAATTCAAACTTGTTGAATGCAAAATCTTGCTGCCGTAAGAAGTGGGACGATCTCTGTCGAACTCTTCCGATATCTGCGGAACGGAACTATGCCGGCACGAGTCGCTACGTCCTGTACAGTTTGTGTTCACGAGTTCACCCCTTCGAGAATAGCAGGGAGAGAGGAAGGACCACATTAACTTCTCGTTTGGAAAGTGGGTGTGGGGCCAGAGTCTTCTGCAGTACCGATACCGGCAACTTAGTTTTCGTGCCGACCATCTGCTGTGATGAAAATATCACACGGAATTGTAATAAGAAGTGAACGCACATTTAAAAGATGTCAAAGCTGAAATGTGATACAAAATGAGTGCAAGCTTACACACACACACAGCTCATGTGCAAGATTTCGCACTAAGGTTACTATACTATACTATACTGTGCTTCATGCCAAACAGTAGATCGCTAAGATTGCCAGCAGTGAGAGAAGGCACGAAAGAAAACAGTTTCTACCAAGCAGATCTGGGAAGCTAGAACTTACCTCACACTGTAACTGACAAACTGTGCATTGACATTATTTCTCTTTTCACAGATCTGTGGCTTCATCAGGGTTCGCCTGGATCATTTCTCATATGTTTTGTGTTGTTAATAGTGGTTAGCATGAAGTGACTCATTGTTATTTTGATACTGCTTTAGAAAATTTGAATGACAATATTAGGTGCCCTTGAATTCCATTTGGAAAAAATAAAATACTTGCTTGACGGAATTAATGAGACCCTTCAATAAATCTGATTTGACTCCACAATTGCTTTCTTGATTCCACATTGACGATTGTTTGGTGGTATGGAATCATAAGGTACGTGCACCACCCCACATTGAGTGAGGGGTGGATCAGTACAACACTTCCCAGAATAAGGGGCAGGTTAAAGTGAGGCAGTTTATCACACCCTGGAATACCTGCAGAATGAAATTTTCATTCTGCAGTGGAGCATGTACTGATATGACACTGTGTGCTAGACCAAGAGTCGAAATCGGGGCCGTTGCCTTTCATGGGCAAGTGCTCTACCAATTGAGCTACCCAAGCACAACTCGCGACTCATCCTCAGAGCTTTAATTCTGCCAATACCTCGTCTCCTACCATCCGAACTTCACAGGAGCTCTCCTGTGAACCTTGCAGAACTAGAACTCCTGGAAGAAAGGATATTGCAGAGACATGAATAAGCCACAACTAGGGAAATGTTTCCGGAATGAAATTCTCACTCAGCATCAGAGTGTGCGCTCATATGAAACTTCCTGGCAGATTAAAACTGTGGTCCAGACCAGACCAAGAACCTTTGCCTTTCGTGAGCAGGTACTCTTGTCCACAAAAGGCAAAGGTCCTCAGTTCGATGCTCGATCCAGTACACAGTTTTAATCTGCCAGGATGTTTCACATCCTGGAATTGTTAATCAGACACAGCAAGTGACAATACAGAGGGAAATAAGAGCTAAATCAAGATCAGAATATGCCAAACCATTTACTGTACAATTTCGGTGTATTATTTATGCAAACATTAAAGGATGACATAAGATACAAAAGATGGAGAACAGCATCAAACTAGTCAAAGTTGTGATGACTTAAAAAAAAAAAAAGACCTTAACACAACATGCTCCATAATCATTCTCACATATTCTAATTTTGTGCTATCTCTACAGTTTTAATGCCTCCGCCCCCCTCTCCACCCCTTTATGGCTACAGTACTTCTAAAGTAAAGTTAACTATTCCATTCCCAGTTATGTTTTTCTCTCAAATTTTCTCTCTCATCTGTTCATTTCCTTGTCTCTTGTAGTGATTCCACATCGTGCATCTCTGTATTGATTAATTTACATCTCTGTTTTCAGTGGTTTTTTTATATTCAGAGGCTATGTGTCATTACTGCAAGTTAAAATTGGTTATGCACACAGATCATAGACTGTCCTTTTGAGGAATATTGGAAGTTTGGTTTTGAAAACTCTATTTAGTTTATCAAAAGTCTTATAGACAATTTTACTCTTCTATTTGTTTATTTCCTTGTGCATCCTGTAGTTTCCTTACGATGTCAGAAATGTAAAAGCTCATTAGCTGATTATGTGACTTGCACATTGTTATAGTCACATTATAACTGATTTTTCAGTTTATGTGTCCTAGAGGCAAACAGAACAGTGTCATCGGCTGGAGAAAAGTGGTTCAGACATGTTATTCCTTTTTCCAAGATAAATGACAGAAAACTAAGGCCACTGAAAATAGTTTTGGTGGAATATAACGGAGGCCACTGAAAACAGTTTTGGTGGCATATAACCTCTTTGTCTGAGTCCTCATTCAATTTATCACTTCATAGTTAAGTACAATGAAAGCTATAGTGTTCACTAGTACACATTGCTGCAGGAGGACTCAGTGCCTAATTTCTCTAGGGCTGTTGATACAGATTTAGTTGATATGTGTTCTCAGAATCAATTAATCTCAGGCATAGTGGTAATTTATATTCAATAACATATTCTACAGTTTCATTCAACTTGGAAATACTTCACTGCACCATATCTATTCCTATGACGACATTTATTTTGTTTCATTAAAAATTAGTGTTTTTAACATGCGTTAGGTGTCCTTATTCCACCCTTGCTCCCAATTCCTTGTTCCAGGGCTCATATACCTACACTAGACTTAGAAGTGAGACCTGTCACATGCAACCTGCCGTTAACATCTACTCTAGACCCATAATAGGCATCTTGTACTCCATGTAAGACAGAGTCAACTTTGAAAGCAGCCTGTTATCTACCAACACAGCTTGCAACCACCTGAAACTTACCAACTTGTTTCATAAGTCTCTGTCTCATCATATTTCTTCTGTACTTTGCTCCAGCATGACGCTATTGAGGATCTTCAGAAAGTTGTAAAACAATTGCACACATCTTAGTTGTGATTAGATTTCACTTTATTCATGGGGTTGGGTTGTTTGGGGGAAGAGACCAAACAGCGAGGTCATCGGTCTCATCGGATTAGGGAAGGACACGGAAGGAAATCGGCTGTGCCCTTTCAAAGGAACCATCCTGGCATTTGCTTGGAGCGATTTAGGGAAATCATGGAAAATCTAAATCAGGATGGCCAGACATGAGCCCAGTGTGCTAACCACTGCACCACCTCGCTTGGTTTTTATTCATGTTTATTATTCATAAATATCAACAATATTATGAAAAGCATAGATTACTGCTTACTGTAAAGATGATATGTTGAGCTGCAGACAGGCACAATGAAATGGTTATTAGACCTTGAGCTTTCAGACAAAGCCTTCTTCAGAAAAGAAAAACACACACACATTCACGCAAGTGAGTATACCTCATGTATATGTGACCTTCTTCCTCACCTCACTCAGGTGCAGCCAGAGATAGCTCTCACATATGCATGAGCAGTGCTTACTTGTGTGAATGTATGTGTGTTTTATTTTCTGAAGAAGGCGTAGCTGAATGTTCAATGTGTAACAGTGTTTTCCTTGTGCCTATCTGCAATGCAACATGTCATCTTTACAGAGAGTAAGAATCTATCCTTTCAGTAATATTGTTGATGTTCCAGCCTAGACTTACTGTTGTTTTATGCACAAATATCTCAGACGATCAATTTGCTTGAAATGTATTTCGCATATTTAACAATATAGATCAGCAAAGTCTCTAGGCTATGAGTTGCATAACAAACATCCACAGGTGGCAATAATCATCATAGACCTACATATCTTCACAACTGACAAACAGTGTTCTGTATTCTGACTCTCCCCTTGCTCTGTTGACTACAATAAACCTGGTACTAAAGAAATTAGCAAACTTCACAAACTACTAACTTTGCATGGATTCACATTATAAATACATGCCAGTAAAAGTAAATGCAAGTAGAATATTAAATTTCATTATTTTTACTTAACTTTGCACTCAAAATTGTTGTATGGTTGTTCATCTAGATGGTAGATTCTGCTTCCTGTAAGACACATTTGGTTTATTACTTGGAAACATGTATGATAAAATACTATTATGATGCAGAGTGCTTTCTTCACACCAGCTTTTTAATAAAGATGAAACTAATAAAATACAAGAAGGTAATGTACAAGAATGTTGTTATAATTCTTAACTGCTACACATTTTGCTTTAGTAATATGGCTATAACAGCATTATCACCATCTTCAGGCTCTCTGCAACCAAATACACTCTGTTAAAAGACAGACAGACTCCAACTTCACCTCTGATCAATAGACAGATAGACAGACTCCAAGTGTTTGACAATTACAAAGATACGTGAAGTTCACATACGGCACAAAGGTATGCATAAACAATCAATGTTTCTTAAGCAGAGAGTTACAGTCAAAAACTATTTCACAAACAAAAGTATTTTTCAATTTAACCTTTTTGAATAATTGTAGAAAAAATGAATTTGTTCAGTGTATTTAATCAAAAGATACATAACTGTAAATTATTGTGTGTCATGTTCTTCTGTACTTTGCAAAAAAAAAGAGATGTGTTGGGCAGATGCACTACAATAGTCCACTAAGAATTTTGTGAGAAGAACACGTCAATGAAATTCTGACACAAAAATAATGGAAATGCTCAGGGCTGTTTTTCAACATTCTGTCTATAAAAGAGAAAAATGCCTTTCTGAACGGAAATGCCTGACATATGTGGACTTGGTGGTAATAAATATTGTTGTAAACTCAATTGCACAAAATAAATGAACTTTTACAAATGGTATAAGAAAATGATTAGTTAACTAATTCAAAAGAGAAAAGATTTGTAAATGAAGACAGCATAAGAGTTCTTTATCAGACGTTAAAAAATATAACTTGGGACATAAAATCTACCTGTGATGTAGATAAAAAGTTTGAGTCATTCCTAGCAAGTTATTCGCATTGTTATGATATCGCATTTCCTATTAAAAGAGTCAAAATTAAAACCAAAACAAAGATTTGGGTAACACAGGGAAGAAAAAAATCTGGAGACACTGTGAAAGTTAAACAAATGTGCAAAAAATACTATTGCATTAAAACCACATATGAAAATTTACAGGAAAGTATATAAAAAAAGTTATAATAGCCGCTAAGTAATTGACTCATATATCGGGAAAGCTATGAACAAAATAAAATAAACCTGGGAGGTAATAAATAGGTGCATAGGTAAACAAAAATGTGAAAACAGCATTCTTGTAAATAAAAGTGAAGGGAAAACAGTTGAGGACCCACTACAGAGAGCCAACATATCCAACACACATTACACCAATATTGCAACAAAACTAATTCAAGGATGATGTGATTTCAGCTCCAAAGTACAACTACCAATAAATGATAAAACCATGTTTATAGACCCTGTCACTGAATTAGAGCTACAAAATGCCTTAAATCAGTTAAAAGATAAAATGACATGTCACTGTGATAGAATTCCAGACAAAGTAATAAAGAACAGTGCAGAATACATAAATTCCCCACTTGCTGATGTGATTAACGTGTCATTTAGCTCAGGAGTCTTCCCAGAAAACTAAAGAAATTGATTGTCAAGCCTATTTACAAGAAGGGTGACCAGTCTGATGTTTTCAATTACCAGGCAATATCATTATTATCTGGATTTTCAAGAGTAATTGAAAGGGTAATGCATGAAAGAATGTCTCATTTTCTTAATAAAAACCCTGAGTCCAGCCATCCTGATTTAGGTTTTCCGTGATTTCCCTAAATCGCTCCAGGAAAATTCCGGGATGGTTCCCTTGAAAGGGCATGGCCAACTTCCTTCCCCATCCTTCTCTTATTCTATGAGACCGAGAACCTCGCTGTTTGGTCTCTTCGCCCAAACAACCAACCTTAATAAAAATCAAATTCTAGTTAAACGGCAAAACGGTTGTAGGAAAAACAGGTCAACTGAAACATCAGTTTATAACTTTTTAAAACTGATCATTAATTCTGTAGACAAAAATGAATTAACTGTGGCCTGTTTTTGGACCTGTCTAAGGCATTCAATGTCATTAACCATAATTTACTGCTCAGGAAACTATATTGCTATGGGGTTCGTGGAGTAGCACATGATTGGTTCAAATCCTATCTTTCTAATAGGTATCATCAACATACCATGGAGTCAGGTATGGCGTGCCACAGGGTTCTGCACTGGGGCCATTGCTGTTCTTAATATTTATAAATGATATGCCAAGCCATATATCAACAGAAGATACAGTATTGTTTGCCGATGACACCAGTCTGTTTGTCAAAGCTACGAATGAAACTGACTTATCAGAGAGAGTCACAGTAGCCACAGAAGAAACAAACATGTGGTTTACAAACAAGAAATTAATCGTGAATGACAAAACAACAGTTTGGATGAACTTCAGTCATATAACAAACAAAGTAAAATCTGACCTAACTGTAGAACTTGGGCAGTGTATGAAAGTGCAAAACCCCCATACTAAATTTTTAGGAATATGGATAGATGAATATTTCATGTGGGAGAAACACACAGAAATGTTAAACAAAAAATTAAGCCAGTATTATTATGTTCTTAGAATACTAAAAAATTCCTTTAGTGTTGATGCAGTGTTATGTTCATACTTTGCACTCATACATAGCACACTTAGATATGGTATCATATTTTTGGGGAATACTAGTTTGGCCAAACACTTGTTTGTCTTCAAAAGTGGGTAATAAGGATAATCAGAGGTATGACACATAGAGAATCATGTAAAAAAGTTTTCAGGGAACTACAAATCATTACTCTACCATGTATCTATATTTATGAAAGTAAATGTTTTAAGAAGGCACACAAGGAACATTCTTTGTTAAACAGTCAAGTTCACAACTACAAAACAAGAAACAGAGATCAGTTTTATAGAAGAAAGAAACACAAAATCTATGTATCAAAAAAGTGTTCTTTATGAGCCAAATATTTCATTTCGTGCACTACCAAGGGAAATGAAAAGTATACCAAAATTCCACATATTCAAAAAAGGACTTTAAAAAAATATTGGTTAGCAAGAGTTTTTATAGTGTCAAGGAATGTTTAAATCCCTGACATTCAATATACAGTAGCTTATTTCCTTCATCACAAGTACCCAAAATGATCATTGAAAACTAAATTGTATTCATTTATTATTCTAATTTAGCATATTTTGAATGTTGTTATGAGTATGGTTTCATGTTATATGTAATAATATTTTATTTATGGACATGTAATAGTAAATCTTTTCATGTCCTATTTTCTATGTAAGGCAGTGTATGACAAATCCTCTATTATTTTTATAATGGTGAGATACGAAGATGCTAAGTAAATAAATAAATGGTACAACCTACATTTACATTTAACATCGAAATTTTTCACAAAATTGTTTAATGTACATAGTTATTTGTGTCTGAGATACAAAGCCTCATTGCATATTTCTATAATATTTCAGTGTTTATAACAGCAAGTGCAAACATGTATGTTGTGGTGATTTTCAATTAAAAAAAAACTGAAACAGACACAAAAGCTTTCTTCAGTTCACTTAATAACCTCCATGACCTTGGTATTACATCATCTATTACCTCACCTCATTACTTGTAATGTATCAGTCCTTTTCATATCTTGGCTTAGTAGTGTTCACTCTTTTCATGTCTTGGGCCAGTAAAATGTTCTTTACATCACTGTAATGTCAGCTAAAAGAAACATCACTAACTAGTTTTTGGTAACATAGCCAATTATACATGTGTAAATGTGTTTCAGGTTTCAGTACCTTGGATTGACTGAATTTCTGGGAGAAGTAGACAAATATGAACTTTTTCTCAGAAAGAGACCTATTGGCAGACAGAGAAGATCAAAGTTGTGACTGTAGATAATATAGATATTTGTACAAATCGTCAAAATATGATTCAAAAATGAAATAATGATATCATTATTTAAACATATACAAATACATATTAATTAAATTCGAGACCACAAAATTAATGCTGTCATCATATTAGGCAAAGTTATCTTTTAGGTTGTCATATTTCTTGAATTACATCTCAGAATACTATCTAATCCATTTTAAAATATCATTATTGATAAATTTTTCTTTTGTTGTTTTATGTTATCAAATGATCAGCAACGCTCTGTTATTACAAATATTCCTCTATATTCAATTCTTCTGCTGATTCCATCATTCTTACTATTCAAAGTTACCCTTTTTAGTATAATTATTTTTAGTATTATTTTCATGTTTTTCTTTTAGTTATCAAAACCACATTAATTACATATTGATATATATATATATATATATATATATATATATATATATATATATATATTTATATTTATATTTATATATATATTTAAACAAAGATGATGTGACTTACCATACGAAAGTGCTGGCAGGTCGATAGAAACACAAACAGACACATACATACACACAAAATTCTCACTTTCGCAACCAACGGTTGCTTCGTCAGGAAAGAGGGAAGGAGAGGGAAAGATGAAAGGATGTGGGTTTTAAAGGAGAGGGTAAGGAGTCATTCCAATCCTGGGAGCGGAAAGACTTACCTTGGGGGGAAAACAGGACGGGTATACACTCGCACACACACACACATATCCATCCACACATATACAGTCACAAGCCACATATGTGTGGATGGATATGTGTGTGTGTGTGCGAGTGTATACCCGTCCTGTTTTCCCCCCAAGGTAAGTCTTTCCGCTCCCAGGATTGGAATCACTCCTTACCCTCTCCTTTAAAACCCTCATCCTTTCGTCTTTCCCTCTCCTTCCCTCTTTCCTGACGAAGCAGCCATTGGTTGCGAAAGCCAGAAATTTGTGTATGTATGTGTCTGTTTGTGTTTCTATCGACCTGCCAGCGCTTTCGTATGGTAAGTCACATCATCTTTGTTTTTAAATATATTTTTCCTTCGTGGAATGTTTCCCTATTATTTATATATATATATATATATATATATATATATATATATATATATATACAGGGTGAGTCACCTAACATTACTGCTGGATATATTTCGTAAACCACATCAAATACTAATGAATCGATTCCACAGACCGAACGTGAGGAGAGGGGCTAGTGTAATTGGTTAATACAAACCATAAAGAAATTCACGGAGGTATGTATTTTAACACAAACCTACGTTTTTTTGAATGGAACCCCGTTAGTTTTGTTAGCACATCTGAACATATAAACAAATACGTAATCAGTGCCATTTCGTTGCATTACAAAATGTTAATTACATCCAGAGATATTGTAACCTAAAGTTGACGCTTGAGTACCACTCCTCCGCTGTTTGATCGTGTGTATCGGAGAGCACCGAATTACGTATGGATCCAAAGGGAATGGCGATGGACCTTAGGTAGAGAAGAGACTGGAACAGCACATTACGTCCACATGCTAACACCTTTTTATTGGTCTTTTTCACTGACGCACATGTACATTACCATGAGGGCTGAGGTACACATACACACGTCGTTTCCGTTTTCAATTACGGAGTGGAATAGAGTGTGTCCCGACATGTCACGCCAATAGATGTTCAATCTGGTGGCCATCATTTGCTGCACACAATTGCAATCTCTGGCATAATGAATGTTGTACACCCGCAGTGCATCTGCTGTAATCTTGCCGCAGGCTGCCGCAATATGTTGTTTCACATCCTCTGGGGTTGTAGGCACATCACGGTACACATTCTCCTTTAACGTACCCCACAGTAAGAAGTCCAGAGTTGTAAGATCAGGAGAACGGGCTGGCCAATTTATGCGTCCTCCACGTCCTATGAAACGCCCATCAAATATCCTGTCAAGGGTCAGCCTAGTGTTAATTGCGGAATGTGCAGGTGCACCATCATCCTGATACCACATACGTCGACCTGTTTCCAGTGGGATATTTTCGAGCAACATTGGCAGATCATTCTGTAGAAATGCGATGTATGTTGCAGCTGTTTGGGCCCCTGCAATGAAGTGAGGGTCAATGAGGTGGTCGCCAATGATTCCGCACCATAAATTTACAGTCCTTGGTCGCTGTCGCTCTACCTGTCTGAGTCAGCGAGGATTGTCCACGGACCAGTAATGCATGTTCCATAGATTCACTGCCCTGTGGTTTGTGAAACCCGCTTCATCAGTAAACAGATAGAACTGCAACGCATTCTCTGTTAATGCCCATTTACAGAATTGCACTCGATGATTAAAGTCATCACCATGTAATTGCTGATGTAGCAACACATGAAACGGGTGAAAGTGGTGACGATGCAGTATGCGCATGACACTACTTTGACTCAGTCCACCAGCTCTCGCAATGTCCCATGTACTCATGTGTGGGTTCATAGCAACAGCAGCTAACACACCAACTGCATCCGCTTCTCCTGTGACGGGTCTGTTACGGACCCATTTGTGTGGTATGATCATACCTGTTGCTTACAGTTGGCGGTAGATGTTTTACAATGTGCAGCATGTTGGATGCTCTCTGTCCGGGTACCGTTCTGCATACACCCTGCAGGCTTCAGCTGCATTTCGTCGACACTCGCCATAGATGACTATCATCTCCGCCTTTTCAGAGTTCGAATACACCGTGGTCACAGTTCCTACAACACTAAACTATCACAGACGTCTGGTAACATGGTGTACTACAGCTGGTCTACGTGTGGAGACGAATGCAGAATAACAATAGCAGCAAGTGCTACATGCGGACACTGTGACAGCTAGACCAAACCACAACAGTGCACTACAGCCACACTCGTAAACATGGTCGTCATCGTAAACATGTCCCAGCAGATGCTGCTCGCCGACCGTGGCCCGTGTTTGTTACAACACGCAACTGAACGTCGGAGGTTTCAAGTGTCAACTTTAGGTTACAATATCTCCGGATGTAATTAACATTTTACAATGCAACAAACGGCACTGATTACGTATTTGTTTATATGTTCAGACGTGCTAACAAAATTAACGTGGTTCCATTTAAAAAAACGTAGGATTGTGTTAATAAACATACTTCCGTGCATTTTTGTATGGTTTGTATTAAACAATTACACTAGCCCCTCTCCTCACGTTCTGTCTGTGGAGCCGGTTCGTCAGTATTTGATGTGGTTTACGAAATATATCCAGCGGCAACGTTAGGTGACTCACCCTGTATATGCCCTTCAATATATCCTCTCTTCCCGTTACCCACCAGGCCTCAACCTCCGCTAATTTCAAGTTGCCGCCCCTCGTACATCACTTGTCACTCAACAACATCTTTGCCTCTGTACTTCCACCTCGACTGACATCTCTGCCCAAACTCTTTGCCTGTACATATGGCTGCTTGTGTTTGTATATGTGCGGATGGATATGTGTGGGTGTGTGTGTGTGTGTGTGTGTGTGTGTGTGTGTGTGTGTGTGTGCGAAAGTATACCTGTTGCTTTTTCCCCCTAAGGTAAGTCTTTCCGCTCCCAGGATTGGAATGATTCCTTACCCTCTCCCTTACAACCAACATTCTTTCGTCTTTTCCTCTCCTTCCCTCTTTCCAGATGAAGCAACTGTGGACCGTGGGTTGCAAAAGCTTGAAATTTGTGTATGTGTTTGTGTGTTTTTTATTGTGTCTATCTACCAGTGCTTTCTCGTTTGGTAAGTCACAGCATCTTTTTAATATATATATATATATATATATATATATATATATATATATATATATATATATATATATATATATATATATATATATATAAAAGTGCTGGCATGTCGACAGAAACACAAACAAACACACAAAATTAAAGCTTTCGCAACAAACTGTTGCCTCATCAGGAAAGAGGGAAGGAGAGGGAAAGACGAAAGGCTGTGGGTTTTAAGGCAGAGGGTAAGGAGTCATTCCAATCCCGGCAGCAGAAAGACTTACCTTAGGGGGAAAAAAGGACGGGTATACACTCGCACACACACACATATCCATCCACACATATACAGACACAAGCAGACATATTCAAAGGCAAAGAGATTCGGCAGAGATGTCAGTCGAGGCGGAAGTGCAGAGGCAAAGATGATGTTGAATGACAGGTGAAGTAAGAATGGTGGCAACTTGAAATTAGCGGAGATTGAGGCCTGGTGGATAATGGGAAGAGAGGATATATTGAAGGGCAAGTTCCCATCTCCGGAGTTTGGATAGGTTGGTGTTAGTGGGAAGTATCCAGATAACCCGGACAGTGTAACACTGTGCCAAGATATGCTGGCCGTGCACCAAGGCATGTTTAGCCACAGGGTGATCCTCATTACCAACAAACACTGTCTGCCTGCATCCATTCATGCGAATGGACATTTTGTTGCTGGTCATTCCCACATAGAATGCGTCACAGTGTTGGCAGGTCAGTTGGTAAATCATGTGGGTGCTTTCACACATGGCTCTGCCTTTGATCGTGTACACCTTCCGGGTTACAGGACTGGAGTAGGTGGTGGTAGGAGGGTGCATGGGACAGGTTTTACACCAGGGGCAGTTGCAAGGGTAGGAGCCAGAGGGTAGGGAAGGTGGTTTGGGGATTTCATAGGGATGAACTAAGAGGTTACGAAGGTTAGGTGGACAGCGGAAAGACACTCTTGGTGGAGTGGGGAGGATTTCATGAAGGATGGATCTCATTTCAGGGCAGGATTTGAGGAAGTTGTATCCCTCCTGGAGAACCACATTCAGAGTCTGATCCAGCCCCGGAAAGTATCCTGTCACAAGTGGGGCACTTTTGTGGTTCTTCTGTAGGAGGTTCTGGGTTTGAGGGGATGAGGAAGTGGCTCTGGTTATTTGAGTCTGTACCCGGTCAGGAGGGTAGTTGTGGGATGCGAAAGCTGTTATCAGGTTGTGGGTGTAATGGTTCAGGGATTCCGGACTGGAGCAGATTCGTTTGCCATGAAGACCTAGGCTGTCGGGAAGGGACCGTTTGATGTGGAATGGGTGGCAGCTGTCGTAATGGAGGTACTGTTGCTTGTTGGTGGGTTTGATGTGGACAGACGTGTGAAGCTGGTCATTGGACAGATGGAAGTCAACGTCAAGGAAAGTGGCATGGGATTTGGAGTAGGACCAGGTGAATCTGATGGAACCAAAGGAGTTGATGTTGGAGAGGAAATTCTGGAGTTCTTCACTGTGAGTCCAGATCATGAAGATGTCATCAATAAATCTCTACCAAACTTTGGGTTGGCAGGCCTGGGTAACCAAGAAGGCTTCCTCTAAGTGACCCATGAATAGGTTGGCGTACGAGGGGGCCATCCTGGTACCCATGGCTGTTCCCTTTAATTGTTGGTATGTCTGTCCTTCAAAAGTGAAGAAGTTGTGGGTCAGGATGAAGTAATGAGGAAAGAGGTTTTAGGTAGGGTGGCAGGTGATCAGCTTGAAAGGAAGTGCTCCATCGCAATGAGGCCCTGGACGTACAGAATATTTGTGTATAAGGAAGTGGCATCAATTGTTAAAAGGATGGTTTCCGGGGGTAACAGACTGGGTAGGGATTCCAGGCGTTCGAGAAAGTGGTTGGTGTCTTTGATGAAGGATGGGAGACTGCATGTAATGGGTTGAAGGTGTTGATCTACGTGGGCAGAGATACGTTCTGTGGGGGCTTGGTAACCAGCTACAATGGGGCGGCCGGGATGATTGAGTTTGTGAATTTTAGAAAGAAGGTAGAAGGTAGGTGTGCAGGGTGTTGGTGGGGTCAGGAGATTGATGAAGTCAGGTGAAAGGTTTTGTAGGGGGCCTAAGGTTTTGAGGATTCCTTGAAGCTCTGCCTGGACATCAGGAATGGGATTACCTTGGCAAACTTTGTATGTGGTGTTGTCTGAAGGCTGACACAGTCCCTCAGCCACATACTCCCGATGATCAAGTACCATGGTCGTGGAACCCTTGTCCGCTGGAAGAATGACGATGGATCGGTCAGCCTTCAGATCACGGATAGCCTGGGCCTCAGCAGTGGTGATGTTGGGAGTAGGATTAAGGTTTTTTAAGAGGGATTGAGAGGCAAGGCTGGAAGTCAGAAATTCCTGGAAGGTTTGGAGAGGGTGATTTTGAGGAAGAGGAGGTGGGTCCCGCTGTGACGGAGGACGGAACTGTTCCAGGCAGGGTTCAATTTGGATAGTGTCTTGGCGAGTTGAATCATTAGGAGTAGGATTAGGATCATTTTTCTTCGTGGCAAAGTAATATTTCCAGTAGAGAGTACGAGTGTAGGATAGTAAATCATCACAAGGGCTGCTTGATTGAATCTGGGAGTGGAGCTGAAGGTGAGGCCTTTGGATAGGACAGAGGTTTCGGATTGGGAGAGAGGTTTGGAGGAGAGGTTCACTACTCAATTAGGGTGTTGTGGTTCCAGATTGTGTTGACTGGAATTTTGAGGTTTTGGAGGGAGTTGAGCTGGAAGTGGGAGATTGAGTAGATGGGGGAGACTGGGTTTGTGTGCAATCAGAGGAGGTTGAGGTTTGCTGGAAAGGTTGTGAAGGGTGAGTGAGTTGCCTTTCCGGAGGCGGGAAACCAGGAGATTGGATAGTTTATTGAGGTGGAGGGTGGCATGCTGTTTTAATTTGCGGTTGGCCTGTAGGAGGATGCTCTGAACAGCCGGTGTGGATGTGGGAGAGGAAAGATTGAGGACTTTTAATAAGGATATATATATTGTCACTGTTGCATTTCGAAATCTTTCCTGTCATCTTATTTTCTCTTTCTGTTTTTGCAAGTAGCCGCCCATACCTCACCTGTCTTTCAACAACATCTTTGCCTCTGTACTTCCGCCTCGACTGACATCTCTGCCCAAACTCTTTGCCTTTACAAACGTCTGCTTGTGTCTGTGTATGTGTGGATGGATGTGTGTGTGTGTGTGTGTGTGTGTGTGTGTGTGTGTGTGTGTGTATACCCACTTTTTACCCCCTATGGTAAGTCTTTCCGCTCCCGGGATTGGAATGATTCCTTGCCCTCTCCCTTAAAACCCACATCCTTTCGTCTTTCCCTCTCCTTCCCTCTTTCCTGATGAGGCAACAGTTTGTTGCGTAAGCTTGAATTTCATGTGTATGTTTGTGTTTGTTTGTGTGTCTATCGACCTGGCAGCACTTTCGTTCGGTAAGTCATATCATCTGTGTTTTTAGATATATTTTTCCCACGTGGAATGTTTCCCTCTATTATATTCATATCATTAATTTGAACCCAACAATTACGTTTGTTATTGTCACTGTTGCATTTCGAAATCTTTCCTGTCATCTTATTTTCTCTTTCTGTTTTTGCAAGTAGTTTCACTTTGTATTCACCTTCTCCTCTTTACCGAATCTACCATACAATTTTATCCCGCGTATATATACTCAATAATACGTAACCCACTTCCAAAACATAACCAAAAAATTTTTTTTCTTCCGCTTTCAACAATACTGCTGCTACAAAATCCACCGTTTCCAGTTAACAAACAGTTCCTTTCAGCTATTAAACAGCCATTTCGGCTAGTTCCAATAACTTTCGCTTTTTTTTCCATTTCCGTTTTTCCCACATCACTGATCTTTCTTAGCCGAATCCCACAGGTTTTAACGTCATTATTTCTTCATCAGACAATTGTTAGCCTCATTTTCACAATCTGCCACCACAAAACCACTCCTTTTAAAACATTTACATGCAGTTTTTTCGAAATTTTCCAGAATTGCTCCACCCTTTAACGTGTTTTGGCGGCAACACAACCACATAACCTTTGTGCACATCGTTGTCTACCAACCCAAGTTCACCACAGGATCAACATAGCCCAGCTATAACCAAAACCTTTTCGCCTTTTTTCACACCAGACCTCCAGTTGCTTTCTAGTTCACCTTGTCTCTCACCATATATTTTTATTTTCATTTTAGTCTCATGTTACAAAAAAAATGGCTCTGAGCACTATGGGACTCAACTGCTGAGGTCATTAGTCCCCTAGAACTTAGAACTAGTTAAACCTAACCAACCTAAGGACATCACAAACATCCATGCCCGAGGCAGGATTCGAACCTGCGACCGTAGCGGTCTTGCGGTTCCAGACTGCAGCGCCTTTAACCGCACGGCCACTTCGGCCGGCCCTCATGTTATACTCCCATATTTTATTTTCTCAGGCTTGTCTGACATTTGCCATTACCCTCAAAGGCCTCACACGAAAGTTCCCATCTCTGGCTGTAATCCTTCTTTCCATCAGTCCCTATACCAGTTCCAAACTGAACAATCCATCGCCCTCACCCACCTAATCCTTCACCTACACATCAACTCAGCCAATGAACACACCCGTCAACTCCTATCCTTATTAAAAGTCCTCAATCTTTCCTCTCCCACATCCCACACCTGCTGTTCAGAGCACCCTCCTACAGGCCAATCGCAAATTAGAACAGCATGCCACCCTCCACCTCAAAAAACTATCCAATCTCCAGGTTTCCTGCCTCAGGAAAGGCAACTCACTCACCCTTCACAACCTTTCCAGCAAACCTCAACCTCCTCTCATTGCACACAGACCCAGTCTCTCCCATCTACTCAATCTCCCACTTCCAACTCCACTCCCCCCAAAACCTCAAAATTCCAATCAACACAATCTGGAACCACAACACCCTAATTCAGTAGTTAACCTTTCCTCCAAACCTATCTCCCAATCCGAAACCTCTGTCCTATCCAAAGGCCTCACCTTCAGCCCCACTCCCAGAATCAACCAAACAGCCCTTGTCAAAGATTTACTGTCCTACACTCGTACTCTCTGCTGGAAATATCACTTTGCCTCGAAGAAAAATGATCCTAATCCTACTCTTAATGGTCCAACTCCCCAAGACAATATCCAAATTGAACCCCGCCTGGAACAATTCCGTCCTCCGTCACAGCGGGACCCACCTCCCCTTCCTCAAAATCACCCTCTCCAAACTTTCCAGGAATTTCTGACTTCCAGCCTTGCCTCTCATTCCTTCTTGAAAAACCTTAATCCTACTCCCAACATCACCACTGCTGAAGCCCAAGCTATCCGTGATCTGAAGGCTGACCAATCCATCGTCATTCTTCCGGCGGACAAGGGTTCCACAACCATGGTACTTGATCGTCGGGAGTATGTGGCTGAGGGACTGCGTTAGCTTTCAGATGATACTACATGCAAAGTTTGCCAAGGTAATCCCATTCCTGATGTCCAGGCAGAGCTTCAAGGAATCCTCATAACCTTAGGCCCCCTACAAAACCTTTCACCTGACTCTATCAACCTCCTGACCCCACCAACACCCCGCACCCCTACCTTCTACCTTCTTCCTAAAATTCACAAACCAAATCATCCCGGCCATCCCATTGTAGCTGGCTACCAAGCCCCCAGAGAACGTATCTCTGCCTACGTAGATCAACACCTTCAACCCATTACATGCAGTCTCCCATCCTTTATCAAAGTCACCAACCACTTTCTCGAACGCCTGGAATCCCTACCCAGTCTGTTACCCCCGGAAACCATCCTTGTAACCATTGATGCCACTTCCTTATACACAAATATTCCGCACGTCCAGGGACTGGATCAGACTCTGAATGTGGCTCTTCAGCAGAGATACGACTTCCTCAAATCCTGCCCTGAAATGAGTCCACCCTTCATGAAATCCTCCCCACTCCACCAAGAGTGTCTCTCCGCCGTCCACCTAACCTTCGTAACCTCTTAGTTCATCCCTACGAAATCCCCAAACCATCTTCCCTACCCTCTGGCTCCTACCCTTGTAACCGCCCCTTGTGTAAAACCTGTCACATGCACCCTCCCTCCACCACCTACTCCAGTCCTGTAACCCGGAAGGTGTACACGATCAAAGGCAGAGCCATGTGTGAAAGCACCCACGTGATTTACCAACTGACCTGCCTACACTGTGACGCATTCTATGTGGGAATGACCAGCAACAAATTGTCCATTCGCATGAATGGACACAGGCAGACAGTGTTTGTTGGTAATGAGGATCACCCTGTGGCTAAACATGCCTTGGTGCACGGCCAGCACATCTTGGCACAGTGTTACACTGTCCGGGTTATCTGGATACTTCCCACTAACACCAACTTGTCAGAACTCCAGAGATGGGAACTTGCCCTTCAGTATATCCTCTCTTCTCGTTACCCGCCAGGCTTCAATCTCCGCTAATTTCAATTTGCCGCCACTCATACCTCACCTGTCTTTCAACAACATCTTTGTCTTTGTACCTCCGCCTCGACTGACATCTCTGCTCAAACTCTTTGCCTTTACAAATGTCTGCTTGTGTCTGTGTATGTGCAGATGGATGTGTGTGTGTGTGTGTGTGTGTGTGTGTGTGTGTGTGTGTGTGTGCGAGTGTATACCCCTTTTTTCCCCCTAAGGTAAGTCTTTCCGCTCCTGGGATTGGAATGACTCCTTACCCTCCCCCTTAAAACCCACATCCTTTCGTCTTTCCCTCTCCTTCCCTCTTTCCTGATGAGGCAACAGTTTGTTGCATTTCAACATGTGTATGTTTGTGTTTGTTTGTGTGTCTATTGACCTGCCAGCACTTTCGTTCGGTAAGTCACATCACCTGTGTTTATATATATATATATATATATATATATATATATATATATATATATATATATATAAAACAGAGGGAAACATTCCACGTGGGAAAAATATATCTAAAAACAAAAATGATGTGACTTACTGAACGAAAGCACTGGCAGGTCGATAGAAACACAAACAGACACATACATACACACAAAATTCAAGCTTTCGCAACAAACTGTTGCCTCATCAGGAAAGAGGGAAGGAGAGGGAAAGACGAAAGGAAGTGGGTTTTAAGGGAGAGGGTAAGGAGTCATTCCAATCCCGGGAGTGGAAAGACTTACCTTAGGGGGAAAAAAGGACGGGTATACAATCGCGCACACACACATATCCATCCACACATATACAGACACAAGCTGCTTGTGTCTGTATATGTGTGGAAGGAAAAGGACTGGAGATGTCTAGTCAAAGGGGTAGATTTTTGGAAATTCACGCTGAACCGTGGGTCAGGAGAGGCTTACTGTACAGGATGATGAGAGGCTGATTGTTAGGGACTGCTTCGGACAAGACGCAGTCACCAACAATGTTGCTATGTCATACAATGATGCATTTCCCATCAGAAATATGCAGGCTTTCAGAAAAAGACAATAAAAATTGAATTTCAAACGAAAAGTACAGTTGGTCGGCTACGCCTCAAAGTTGGCAACATCAGCAACAAATATTTGGAATCTGGTGCCTATATGATCAGTTGGCAAGACTGTGACAAGTTTCATATCAATCAGACAGGAAGGAATTTCAAGACTCATTTTAGAGAAAATAGGGAATAGAGAAAAGGACAGGTATACACTCACACACACACCCATATCCAACCGCACATACACAGGTCTGTATATGTGCGGTTGGATATGGGTGTGTGTGCGAGTGTATACATGTCCTTTTTTCCCCCCTAAGGTAAGTCTTTCCGCTCCCGGGATTGGAATGACTCCTTACCCTCTCCCTTAAAACCCACATCCTTTCTTCTTTCCCTCTCCTTCCCTCTTTCCTGAAGAAGCAACAGTTGGTTGCGAAAGCTTGAATTTTGTGTGTATGTTTGTGTGTCTATCGACCTGCCAGCACTTTCGTTTGGTAAGTCACATCATCTTTGTTTTTATTATAATGGAAGGAAACATTCCACGTGGGAAAAATTATATATAAAAACAAAGATGAGGTGACTTACCGAACAAAAGCGCTGGCAGGTCGATAGACACACAAACAAACACAAACATACACACAAAATTCAAGCTTTCGCAACAAACTGTTGCCTCATCAGGAAAGAGGGAAGGAGAGGGGAAGACGAAAGGAAGTGGGTTTTAAGGGAGAGGGTAAGGAGTCATTCCAATCCCGGGAGCGGAAAGACTTACCTTAGGGGGAAAAAAGGACAGGTATACACTCGCACACACGCACATATCCATCCACACATACAGACACCTGCTTGTGTCTGTATGTGTGGATGGATATGTGCGTGTGTGCGAGTGTATACCTGTCCTTTTTTCCCCCTAAGGTAAGTCTTTCCGCTCCCGGGATTGGAATGACTCCTTACCCTCTCCCTTAAAACCCACTTCCTTTCGTCTTCCCCTCTCCTTCCCTCTTTCCTGATGAGGCAACAGTTTGTTGCGAAAGCTTGAATTTTGTGTGTATGTTTGTGTTTGTTTGTGTGTCTATCGACCTGCCAGCGCTTTTGTTCGGTAAGTCACCTCATCTTTGTTTTTATATATCATCTTTGTTTATATATATATATATATACACTCCTGGAAATGGAAAAAAGAACACATTGACACCGGTGTGTCAGACCCACCATACTTGCTCCGGACACTGCGAGAGGGCTGTACAAGCAATGATCACACGCACGGCACAGCGGACACACCAGGAACCGCGGTGTTGGCCGTCGAATGGCGCTAGCTGCGCAGCATTTGTGCACCGCCACCGTCAGTGTCAGCCAGTTTGCCATGGCATACGGAGCTCCATCGCAGTCTTTAACACTGGTAGCATGCCGCGACAGTGTGGACGTGAACCGTATGTGCAGTTGACGGACTTTGAGCGAGGGCGTATAGTGGGCATGCGGGAGGCCGGGTGGACGTACCGCCGAATTGCTCAACACGTGGGGCGTGAGGTCTCCACAGTACATCGATGTTGTCGCCAGTGGTCGGCGGAAGGTGCACGTGCCCGCCGACCTGGGACCGGACCGCAGCGACGCACGGATGCACGCCAAGACCGTAGGATCCTACGCAGTGCCGTAGGGGACCGCACCGCCACTTCCCAGCAAATTAGGGACACTGTTGCTCCTGGGGTATCGGCGAGGACCATTCGCAACCGTCTCCATGAAGCTAGGCTACGGTCCCGCACACCGTTAGGCCATCTTCCGCTCACGCCCCAACATCGTGCAGCCCGCCTCCAGTGGTGTCGCGACAGGCGTGAATGGAGGGACGAATGGAGACGTGTCGTCTTCAGCGATGAGAGTCACTTCTGCATTGGTGCCAATGATGGTCGTATGCGTGTTTGGCGCTGTGCAGGTGAGCGCCACTGCATAATTAATAACAAAAACTCTAAGTGTGCCAATTATTTGATTATTTAAAATGCTTCTAAACAGAAAACAATTTTAACTGTACATTCAGAGTAGTACATATCAGATGTAATAATAAAAATAAGGTAATTCCTTTTCCTTGAAATATAACATATTGTGTATATAATTTTATAAAATTTTTCAGAAAAACCGTTGAAATAATACTGATCTGTCCACAATTCAAAAAGTATTTCTGCTATTGACTACTACTGTTGAGGAAAAGTAATGCTAGAGGAGGATGTCCCTTTACACATTATCCCTTATTTAATAACTTATCCACTCATTTATTGCACAACTGTAATAGTCAGACAGCAAATAATGGTTTTGTTAATAATCCATAAGCTGATTTTCTGTACTTGCTCTTGAAATATTAATTTCACCAGCTGTAACTAACTCTCAAACAAAGAAGTATCTGAGGCGAATATCTCTTTTCCATTAGTGAAATTCATGATTCTGTGAGCAAACAGCAGCTTCATTGTCCACTCAGAGACAAGGTTTTGAATTCTTTAGCTGGCAAAATTCAATTATAAGGCTCTTTATACAAACAACTTCTCAAGCTGCTTTGCTAGCTGCTACAACTTCAGCTTCTGTAATGGAGTCGCAGCTGAAGTTCATGATTGACCCATCCAACTAACAGGTGCACTGCACTACAGGCAAAGAACACCTCAGGTATATCATCCAGTCCCTAATTAACCTTCATGATCAGCATCACTCTAACATTCAAACTGACTTTGTCTTCACCTCTATTGTAAATAAGTCCACAGTCATATTGTCAAATAGTGGAAGATTGTTTTTACCCTTATTACTTCATGCTCTGTTGGATTTTCAAGACTTCTAGATACTACTCCAGCAGCATACGCTATGTCTGGTCTTGTCCCACACATCAGGTACTTGAAGGATCCAATTGCTTACTTATAATAATATTCAGTATTTATAGAGTTCTCTTCCATGTCATCCTCATTGATAATAGGAGATATAACAGTTCTACAGCCACTCATGCCAAAGTGTTTCAAAATCTTTTGGATCTACTGAGTCTCACTGACTTGAATGAATCCGTCTTCTTTTCTATCAGTTTCCTGTCCTAAGAAATACAATGTCATGTCTGGTTTTACTTTGAAATCTGTTTCAAGATCTTCAATAAATTCTTTAGTTTCACTATCATTGTTTGCCACAATCAATCTGTCATCAACACAGAGCGCAGAGAAAGTCTTGCAAGAACGTGACTGCCTCATAAAGAGTCAGGGGTCAGCTTTGCTTCTGTCTCATTCCAGCAATGGGATGCCTGTTTCAGGCCATATAACATTTTCATTAATCAACATACTTTTCCAGAACCATCATTATAACCTCCAGACTGTTTTATAATATTTGTTCCTTTGGTCACCATAAAGAAAAGCAGTAATCACATCCGTGTGTGCAATGTTCATCTTCTCCTTGGCTGCAATGCTGAGTAATGTTTGAATAGTCAACATCTTCACCAAAGGACTGAAACTCTGTTCATAATGAATAACTTCCTTTTGAGAAAACTTTTGGTAATCAGTATTTCTTTGAATTGGTCAACTGATCCATTAGCATTCATCTTCAGTTTGCAGATTGACTTACATAGACATCAAGCAAGGTGGTGCAGTGATTAAAACACTGGACTCACATTTATGAGAATAACGGTTCAAACCCATGCCTGACCATCGTGAGAGCATCCTGATTTAGGTTTTCTGTGATTTCTCTAAATCACTTCAGCAAATGCCCGGATGGTTCCTTTGAAAGGTCATGGCTGACTTCTTTCCCTATGCTTCCCTAATCCAATGGGACCAGTGACCTTGCTGTCTGGTCCCCTTCCCCAAATCTACCAACCAACTTACATGGAATTGCTCTTTTTCAGGAGGTATATCTTCAAAGACCAAATTATATTTTCTTGCTGTGCTACCATTCGTTGAACCATTGCAGCTTTCCAGTTGTCTCATTGACTATATTGAAGATTCTGATTCTTCAAAGGTCAGCAAGTGTATTAGAGAGTTTTGAAGTCTTTTTGAACATTTTAGGGTTAAACATTCATACTGTTTGTGACAAAGCAAGCTGGGATCTTTTTACTTCCTCTTTTGTTTAGCCATCTGCCTCCTTAAATTCATTTTCTCATTTTTGGCTAATTACAATTAACATACATGACTACAATCTGCATTTTTATAAAAGAGAAACATTGACCCTTAGGAAATATAGCACCAGATCTAATTTAGTGCTTACGTTTGTGTATATACTCAATTTCCTAATTTATTTTGACTGTTCCTAGTTAAAATGTTTTGTTATAGGGTGAAATCAGTAATAGTATTGTAACTTAAATTCTATTGTTGACTTATAAACAAATATAAATTTTGAACTAATTACAAACATTTGGAAGAACTCCCACTAGGATTCCTTGAGTATTTATCTGGCTCTATTCAAAAATATATTAGCAAAGCCAGCCCTTAATTGATTCCAAAATAATTCCCAGGTTTGTCAAAAGTGTTGTTTGTGCAATTACATCTATTAATTTCATTATTTAAATTAATACTTCAGTCTAACCTTTGTGATACAAGGAACTGTTAAAAAGAAAGAATTTCTCAGTGTATTCAGTTAACTGAATGAGTTATGTTTTAATTGTAATTTCTGTAACTTAAACATCAAACGATGTATAGTTTCAGCACCTATTATTGTGAGTATATACAAAGGCCCAATTTTTGATCCTGAGACAGTCAGTCCACAGCCAATTTTCAGACAAGAAACCTGTCTTGGTTAGATCAACTACAATGCATCAACTTAACTGTGAAGTAACTGTAATGCAAATAGGCTGTGTGTTAAAACAGTGACAGTGTCTGTTCAATAGTGTCACACACACTGTATTATTCTGCAAGAACCATGTGGTTAGGTTTTTGCTGCTCATAGATGTTCAACGGTAAACTGTTGTAGCAGTATGCTGACATTTGCCTGCAATCTATTAATGAGACTTATCAAAAGTTATGTAATAGTAAACTGGCCTTATAACTGTGTAATATTCTGCAGTTGTGAACAGTGAAAATAAAGAACTGTGAAAAGCTACTGTGCAACTGTCAGCTGCATCATTTACAGTAGTCAGTGTTGAACTTTCATCCTCCATTTTTAGCCAGTATAAAAATGCAGTACGTCGACACTGAGGACTACGAATGAAAAAATGAAGCAGGCGACTGTCACAAGTTGTGGGCTAATCCTTACATCATCAATTGTTGTAATTTCTCTTCAGTTTCATCCTGTAAATCATCATAACTGCACAACTCATTTCCTTTTAGAAAACTAAATTTCACCTTTTTCTCTATTTTGTCTGACATTCTTGAGGCTTCTGATGAGAGATATCAAGATCCACAGGAACTACTGGACATTCCTTTTGCACAATTTTCTCTTGAAAAATAATGTACTGTGACATCATTAGTTAATGATTTTCTTCACAATAGACCCAATAACCATCATCGTGGTTGCAGCAAGTCGGAATCCCTTTTGCTGCTTTTCAATCCATTTTCAGCATTAACTGTTTTAGTATATGAACATAACATTTTGACCCTATTCTGCATTGATGCTTCATGCCAGACTTCTTTTGATACCATATTTTATATGGAGACATCCCTACAACATTGAAGTATCCCATTCAATGCAGGATGTATGGTGCAGAATTTATCATTTCGGCTCAAAAAACTGCAGAATGTTTCCATGAGCATACATCATTGCCCTGGCTGTTTCAACAAGAACATGGTTTTCTCTTTCACTTCATCCAGTTTGCTGTGGAGTGTATGGTGTAGTAAAACAAGAGATTATGTCCTCCTTCTATAAAATCTCCCTTCTTTGTTTATTTTGAACTCTCATCCATTGTTGCTTATGAGATTTTTAATTGTAAGCCTAGAGATCTTCATTTTTGTTATAAATTGTCTTAGTTTATTAAGAACTTCTGATTTTTCCTTAATGAAGTAAACTATGAATCAGCTCTCCAAATTCAGAAGTTCTCTTCTAGTTGCCAAATGGAAACTGATGTGCTTTACCACAAATACAGCTCCAAGTCCAACCCCATGTTTATGCTTAATATCTTGGAGATTAACATATTGACATGTCACATGTTTTGATGACCACATCTTTTGTAGTACTATTGTAGTACATTTTCTTGAGTGCTTTCATTTACTTCAGGAGGAATAGGAGATTTAACACCTCTCATTGTTAATTCAAATAGTCCTTCATAATAATCACAATCACCAACTAGTTTTGTGACTTCACCAATAAAAAAAAGTATTTCTGTTGATGATAAAAATGTACTTTCTGGATTTCACCAATAAGACAGAAAATAGATTCCTTATAATTTTTGGTACGCACTGATCCATACATCAATCAAAGTGATTTTGTTTGTGCCACTTCTCATTTACTGCTGCTTCCATTTCCATGGTGCCCTTGTCAACAGTCACAAGAGTATCACCATCTGAAGGTGTAACTCAATATGTTGTAGAAAATGATTCAAATGTCTTGAAAAAATTGTAAGTATTGGTGATATAACATGTTGCACCATTATATACAAATGAGATACCAGTATCACACTCAGATGACAAAACAACAGATGTTTCAGCAAGGCAAACCATGTTTGTATTTGGAGTTTCAACAGCTTATGACACATAAATTTTCTGAGGCTTTTGTGGTTGACCCTTTTTGTGTTTCTTGAACACATAAGTTGGATTCTTACAATAAATAAGTGTTTCTTGGGATGTAGACTCTCCTCCTTTATGCAGATGGTATCTGTTGTTTCTGATGTGTCTGAAAGAACAGATATCATCGGTGACCATGGAGCTCTCTTAGAATGAAATGGTAATTGCATCAAGACCCTAAGCTGTTGACAGGCATTGATATACATCCCTGCAGTTGCCCTACCCTCTGTGCCCTCGGTGGCTCACATGGATAGAGTGTCTGCCATGTAAGAAGGAGATCCCTGGTTTGAGTCCTGGTCGGGGCACACATTTTCAGCGGTCCCCGTTGATGTTTATCAATGACTGTCAACAGCTTAAGGTCTTAAGGTCTTGATTTAATTACCATTTCATTCTACGAGAGCTGCATGGTCACTGATGGTATCTGTTCTTTTGGACATGTCCGAAAGAACAGATACCACCTACATAACTTACTCTCTAATAGTCAAATTGGCTTCTGCAAGGGAAGAAATACCACCACATATGTTCTTTCAATTGTGAATGAAGTAATAACAGCCTTCAAGATAAAAATAAAACCTCACTTCTTTTATGTGATTTAAGTAAGGCATTTGATGGCACTTCTCATGATATCTTACTTGCTAAACTCAAATTCTATGGTGTACAAGACTCTGCATTGGCAGTAATTGAATAATACCTAAACAATAGGAAGCAGTTTGTCTCTGTCAGAAACAAAGCCTAACAATTGCTAGAAGTTAAGACAGGAGTCCCACAAGGTTCTGTTCTTGGACCCTTCTTTTTTATAATTGCAGTCAATGATTTACCCCTTTGTATCCCCAATACTGTTATTTGTTATGCTGATGACACAACTTTGTTTGCTCAGCATGAGAACATATCAGTTCTGCAAGATATGATGCAGGATGGCCTGGAAGCAGCACTAAATTGGTTCTCATCAAATACACTGCTTTGCAATCCTGATAAAAACCAACAGATTATACTAGGATTGTCAAAAGAGGTAAAGGTAAAGCAGATAAAATTCTAGGAATTCATGTAGACTCTAAGTTAATGTGGGAAACACACATCAACCATACCTGCACAAAATTGTCTCAAGTTACGTATTTAATGTGGGAACTGAGAAGCCTGGTGACAAAAGAATATTTAAGAGTTATTTATTTTGGACTCTTTCACTCACATATAGAGTATGGATTGTTGATATGGGACACTCTCTTCACATCACTGAAGTTCTAAAAATTCAGAAGAAAGTGATACAGGCACTGAGCAATTCTGTTAGATCAGAGCACTGCCGGCCACTGTCCATTCAGCTGAAAATATTAACAAGTATTAATCTTTATATATATATATATGCCTCAGTATTGTATGCAAAAAACAATATAGGAGATTTTGAAATGAGGGAAAACATACACCACCATAATTCCAGAGGCAAAACAAAATTAGACATACCTAGGCACAGGCTGACAAGATCAAGGAATTCTCATCTAATCAATAGTTTAAAAATATTTAATAAACTTCCATTTTCTTCTCGGTCAGCTCACATAAGTAGCTTCAGGAGCAAGCTACTAAACTGGTTACTAATCAATCCTTTTTTACAATATAACGGAATTTATGAATATAAAATCAATTGACATTAATTTTTAAGGATTTCATTGTGTGATATCACCGAATGCATTTATCTTGTGTTATGGTGTATGTTATCATCTATGGGCACTATTTGCAATGCTCATTTAGCTTTAAGGTACTATTCAAGGAAAATGTTATATGATATCCATGTAAATTGCCTATTCCACCTCAGGTGGTCAATGATGAATAAAGAATCTGAATCTACTTATAGTTAAGGCTGACCGGCCATTGACCTTCTTCTTCTGTGCTGGATGCACACTCATTGCCTGAACTCTTATGGGACTTGGTAAAATTGTCTGCTGCAAGTAATGAGTGTAATGGGTGGTGGCACTATGACTGTAGTGAGTGGACATTAAGTTGGGAATGTGGGTCTCACGGGCAGCGTGCAAGGGATAAATCCCTGCAGTTGCACTACCCTCTGTGCCATCAGTGGCTCTGTGGATAGAGTGTCTGCCATGTAAGTAGGGGATCCTGGGTTCAAGTCCCAGTTGGGGCACATATTTTCAACTGTCCTCGTTGATGTGTATCAATGCCTGATGACAGATTAGGGTCTTGATTTAGTTACCATTTCATCTCCTCCTTTACTTGAGAAATTTTTCTCATATGCACAAAGTTATGTTGTAAGCTACCAACAGTCTTATCAATTTTTTAAAGCATTGAACTTGATTTGAATCAAGAATACTCATCTGTTAATGTGCGCAAAATTTTACAAATTAAAAATAAATTGGATAATTGTGGATTACTTTCTACATCTTTGGCCATTTATTGCTTTGAACTATTCCATACATTTTTCATCTCTGATATATGAGTTGCTGCATCATCATTATAAAGTTTTACAGATTGAAAAAATCATAAACATAGGTCACAAACTGTATCTTCAGAAACACCGTCAAATTAATTTTTGCAACTCTGCCCATACTTTGTGATATGTATTAAGATGCATTATTTTCTGTGACATTTCCTCTGCCATCTTCATAGCTGATTCAATGAAAGCATTGCTGACAACCTTAAGATAATCACTTAATGCCTTCTTCTGTGTCTCTTTTAGCCTACCTGAGCAGTAGTGTCTCCCGCAGTTTCTACAGGTTTTACTAACCAACCTCTAAGCACTTCAGAAATACCATGCAGATAGATATTTGCTTGACATTTCTATGTATTCCAGTTTCACTGCTCTTCCAGTAAACCAATGCTTATCAATCTTGTCAAATCCATACTGGAAATTCATAAACTGTCTCCAAATTATGAAAGTCACATGAACTACTTTCAAAATTTGCAGTCAATTTTTTTTTCAAAGCTTAGAACTTGTGTGTCTTCAATTCATTTTAAATTATGCAGTAGAACATCTGAGACCATAACCTGTCTCATTATTTAGAAATAACAAAAACTTTTCTTAGTTCAGAAACCTTGGTTTGTTAAATGTCTAGATATTAATAATTAACAACAATAATAAACACTTCCACTGTGGAAAAGAGTGTAAAACAATCTGTGTTTGGTAAAGCAGAGATATTTAAATGCCAGTCAAGTAATTAAAAAAACAGTTCACAACACTTTAACAGACTTTATCTTTTTATTGCAAGATATTGTTTTTATTTTTTTTATTTTTGACAGTCACTTTTTATGGTGCAATCATAACTGATCTCAACCTTCAAAAGCCATCTTCATATGCTATTGGTTGCATTTGTTGAACAAGTGTTCATGCAATGTTTTATTACAATATAATGTAGACAGCAGTCTACATTATGTAGTTCATAAAACAAATACAAGAACATTTATAACAATGTCCTGATGACAATAAAATTTACATAGAGTGCATATAACAAAGTGAAACGGTCATGTCACAGTATCGCCATTGTAATATATCCCTCAAAGAAAATAAAATGAATAAAGTGAAATTTTGACAATATTATGAAAAAGACAGACTGTTACTCGCCATATAGTGAAGATGATGAGTTGCAGACGTGCACAAGAAAATGACTGATAAACAAGTGACCTTTCAGGCAAAAAGCCATCTTCTACAGTAGACAACATATACGCACATTCATGAGAGCACAACTCATACACACATGACCACTGTCCCTGGTCACTGAGGCTAGACTGCTAGCAAATCCCAAACCCCTCACTTGGTTCAGATTCATTGATGACATCTTCATGATCTGGATTTAAGGAGAGGATGCCCTACACACCTTCTTACAGAATCTCAAAACCTCCCCCTTTCACATCACATGATCCTCCTCTACCCAACAAGCCATCTTCCTTGATGTTGACCTCCACTTCAAAGATGGCTATATCAGGTACTTGCAACAATATCTAACCTACCAACTACCAGCAAATACCTCCACTTCAACAGCTTCCACCCTTTCCATACCAAGAAGTCCCTTCCATACACTCTAGCCACCACTGGCTGTTGCATCTATAGTGATGATCAGTCTCTCTCCAAACATACGAAGAGCCTCACTGCGGCCTTCACAGACCAAAATTACACTTCCATCTCGCTGTTCCTTATCTCTCCAGTAATCCACCACCTCCAAAATTCCCACTGTCTGGCTGCAAAGGAGCACTTCCCTCATGATTTTGCTACCACCCAGAACTGGAGCAATTGAATCACAATCTCCACCAGGGTTTTGACTACCCCTCATCATGTCCTAAAATGAGAAATATCCTACCTACTATATTTCCCATTCCTCCCCCAATGGTATTCCATCACCCACTAAACTTAAGCAATATCCTCATCCATCCCTACTCCATTCTTGCTCCCAGCCCCTTGCCTCAAGGCTCATATCCCTGTACTAGACCTAGATGCAAGACCTGTCCCATACATGCCCCACTCCCACCTACTCCAGTCTGGTCACAAGCATCACCTATCCCATCAAAGGTAGGGCTACCTGTGCAAGCAGACATGTAATCTACAAGCTGAACTGCAACAACTGTGCTGCGCTCTATGTAGGCACATGAAAGACCATAGACAAACTGTGGCCAATAGACAGCTGTACCAACTAGTTGTCGAGCAAGCTGCCCAATGAAACGTTCTTCACTTCAGTGACTGCTTCACAGCCTGCACCATTTGGATCCTTCTTACAAAAACCAGCTTCTCTGACTGTGCAAGTGGGAACTCTCCGTACAATATAACCTCTGTTTAGTTGGCCACAACCTTCATTAGTTTCTGTCCTTCTCCCACCCATCATTTTCCCTGTCTCCACTCCTGCACTATGCAGTCTTCTATTCTACCAGTGCAGATACTGTCTTTTCACTTCTCTCCTTCTCCACTCCCCCCCCCCCTCCCCTCCTCGTCCCATCTAACCTCTTGACTGCAACTAGCTCCCCTAACCTGTCCCCACCATCCTACGGCAGCCCTTTACCATCCCTCACCTTTATCCTGCTATCCTGCCTTCTCCCCACCCCAGTTTCCTTCTTACCCCCACCACCCAGACGGCTTCTCCCATCATGCACAGTTGCTTGCAGCCCTGCCTTGGTGGCCTGAGGTACTGGTCATGTGCGTGTGTGTGAATTATGCTTGCGTCAAAGTGCATATGTTGTCTACTATAGATGATGGCCTTTTGGCCAAGGGCTCACCTGTTTAGCAGTATTTTTGTTGTGCCTGTCTGTGATTCAATATCACTACTAAATGGGAGCAGAAATCTATCCTTTTCATTAAACTGTATTATTCCATCATGAATTTTCCAATTTATAAAGAAAATTTTTTGAGTATTTATTGTTTTAGAGGTGGGACACGTCACATTGATGACAGCAGGAGTGTAATACAGCCATGGTATCGTAGATATCTTGTCTTAATGTTAAAATTGAAGTACTGCAGTGTTGAATGGAAATTATTTTACCTGAAATTTCATATTCTGTTGAAAGTGAGGTGCAGAATTCATCATTGGAGAATGGAGAAGCCTGGGAATGCAGGGCCATGAAAATATTAAATTGCAATGCAAGAAATAATTTTCATGAGAATGGTAATGATAAGTGGGCTTTGTAAAATGAAAATTAGACTGTAGGTTCAAATTGTGAAAGATATGAATGTATATTTGATAAAGCACTTATGGCACACAGTTTGTTACATCACCAAGCTGACCACTTCCAACGGCTGTTTTAGCTGGAACATATAGGTAGTCCATTTAGAGTAGTATAGAATCATAATGATTATATAATAGAATGAAACAAAATACATTTGTAATTACCCAATATATTATTAAAATGAATACCTGATCTTTTTCTCTGCACATCTGTTTGAGGGATAAGCCAGGAACAAAAGATTTTTTTGAAAACTGATACTTGAATTTTTTACAGAGATTATCAAAAAGTCTAGCATTCTCATAAACTCCAGCATTTAACTCTTGAAAGAATGATTACATCTTTATGATGCATTACAGAGAGGAAGATTTTGAGAAAGATATTTGAAGAATGAGAGAGGATGAAAGCTGCAGAATAAGGTTAAATGCAGAACTATAGACACTTTTTGGACAGATGAATGCTGAAACAAAAATCTAGAAAGTAAAAAAAAGATGGGCTGGTCATGTAGAGTGAGTGCTAAAAAAAACAGACTGTTAAGAAATTGATTCTAAGAAAGTCCAAGAGGAGAAAGAGAAGAAGAAGATCCAGGAAAAGATGGCTTGAAGATATGGAAGAGAACCTCAAACCAGTGGGAATCAGGACTTGGAGAAGGAAAGCAACTGACAGAGACAGATGGAGGCAGGTGACACAGGAGGTTGACGTCCTACAAGGACTGTAGTGCTGGCCAGTAAGGAAGTAAGTCAACCCATGGCAGTGGTGTACTAAGCCTGTGGGAGGCATGGAGCAGCAAAACTAAATTTGGGTCTAGGTCTGCCTAGAAACTGTTGTATTCATAGCACACATTTTGTAAAAAATGAATTATATAGATGTAACAGTCTACAAAAATCAAATATTTGTAAAGTATACTCTACAGTCTGGTAATTGCAATACACATACTTAAAGATACAGGTGAGAAATTTAGAATACAAATCAGCATTTAGCACACAAACCATCAGATAGAGTGAAAAGAAGTAATAAAGAATAGAATAAGAAAATTACATTTCATTTTATATGTCTGGAAACAAAGCTTGTGCAATTATGATGTGAGGCAGTTTAGTTTATTAACCTTAATATGATACAGCAGTCCTTATTATTATTACTTCTTTACTTTCTCAGACGTTAAGTCTGGTTAAAAATGGGACGTGACGCGGACCTTGATCAAGCGTCACTTCCTTTTAACTGTACGGTATATGTTATATTGCATTTAGGAACTTTCGGGTAATTGAACATGTATCAATAATTACGGATTTCTGTAATTGTATATATAAGTTTGGATGTAGCTGTATTGTATTGATGTACTGGTGGATATTGTGTGGTATGACTCCTGTAGTTGATAGTATAATTGGTATAATGTCAACTTTATTCTGATGCCACATGTCCTTGACTTCCTCAGCCAGTTGGATGTGTTTTTCAATTTTTTCTCCTGTTTTCTTTTGTATATTTGTTGTATTGGGTATGGATATTTCGATTAGTTGTGTTAATTTCTTCTTTTTATTGGTGAGTATGATGTCAGGTTTGTTATGTGGTGTTGTTTTATCTGTTGTAATGGTTCTGTTGCAGTATAATTTGTATTCATCATTCTCCAGTACATTTTGTGGTGCATACTTGTATGTGGGAACGTGTTGTTTTATAAGTTAATGTTGTAAGGCAAGCTGTTGATGTATTATTTTTGCTACATTGTCATGTCTTCTGAGGTATTCTGTATTTGCTAGTATTGTACATCCACTTGTGATGTGATCTACTGTTTCTATTTGTTGTTTGCAAAGTCTGCATTTGTTTGGTGTGGTATTGGGATCTTTAATAATATGCTTGCTGTAATATCTGGTGTTTATTGTTTGATCCTGTATTGCAATCATGAATCCTTTCGTCTCACTGTATATATTGCCTTTTGTTAGCCGTGTGTTGGATGCGTCTTGATCGGTGTGTGGCTGTGTTAGATGATACGGGTGCTTGCCATGTATTGTTTTCTTTTTCCAATTTACTTCCTCTGTATCTGTTGATGTTACGTGATCTAAAGGGTTGTAAAGGTGGTTATGAAATTGCAGTGGTGTAGCCGATGTATTTATATGAGTGATTGCTTTGTGTATTTTGCTAGTTTCTGCTCGTTCTAGAAAGAATTTTCTTAAATTGTCTACCTGTCCATAATGTAGGTTTTTTATGTCGATGAATCCCCTTCCTCCTTCCTTTCTGCTTAATGTGAATCTTTCTGTTGCTGAATGTATGTGATGTATTCTATATTTGTGGCATTGTGAACGTGTAAGTGTATTGAGTGCTTCTAGGTCTGTGTTACTCCATTTCACTACTCCAAATGAGTAGGTCAATATTGGTATAGCGTAAGTATTTATAGCTTTTGTCTTGTTTCTTGCTGTCAATTCTGTTTTCAGTATTTTTGTTAGCCTTTGTCTATATTTTTCTTTTAGTTCTTCTTTAATATTTGTATTATCTATTCCTATTTTTTGTCTGTATCCTAGATATTTATAGGCATCTGTTTTTTTCCATCACTTCTATGGAGTCACTGTGGTTATTCAATATGTAATCTTCTTGTTTAGTGTGTTTTCCCTTGACTATGCTATTTTTCTTACATTTGTCTGTTCCAAAAGCCATATTTATATCATTGCTGAATACTTCTGTTATATTTAGTAATTGGTTGAGTTGTTGATTGGTTGCTGCTAGTAGTTTTAGATCATCCATGTATAGCAAATGTGTGATTTTGTGTGGGTATGTTCCAGTAATATTATATCCATAATTTGTATTATTTAGCATGTTGGATAGTGGGTTCAGAGCAAGACAGAACCAGAAAGGACTTAATGAGTCTCCTTGGTATATTCCATGCTTAATCTGTACTGGCTGTGATGTGATGTTATCTGAATTTGTTTGAATATTAAGTGTGGTTTTCCAGTTTTTCATTACTACGTTTAGAAACTGTATCAATTTAGGATCTACTTTGTATATTTCCAATATCTGTAGTAACCATGAGTGGGGTACACTATCAAAGGCCTTTTGGTAATCAATGTATGCGTAGTGTAGCGACCTTTGTTTAGTTTTAGCTTGATATGTCACCTCTGTATCTATTATCAGTTGCTCTTTACATCCTCGTGCTCCTTTGCAGCAGCCTTTTTGTTCTTCATTTATAATTTTGTTCTGTGTTGTATGTGTCATTAATTTCTGTGTAATGACTGAAGTTAATGTTTTGTAGATTGTTGGTAGGCATGTTATGGGGCGATATTTAGCTGGGTTTGCTGTGTCTGCTTGATCTTTAGGTTTCAGATAGGTTATTCCATGTGCAGGTGTATCAGGGAATGTGTATGGGTCTGCAATGTAACTGTTAAATAATTTAATTAGATGTGAATGTGTTGAGGTGAACTTCTTTAGCCAGTAATTTGCCATTTTATCATTTCCAGGGGCTTTCCAATTGTGTGTAGAATTAATTGCTCGGGTGACTTCATGTTGCAAAATTATCACTTCAGGCATTTGTGGTATCATCTTGTATGCGTCTGTTTCTGCTTGTATCCACCGTGCATGCCTGTTATGTTGTACCGGGTTTGACCATACGTTGCTCCAGAAGTGTTCCATGTCTGTTATGTTTGGTGGATTGTCTATTTTAATGTGTGTGTTATCTATTGTTTGGTAAAATCTCTTTTGGTTTGTGTTGAATGTTTGGTTTTGTTTCCTTCTATTTTCACTTTTTTTATATCTTCTAAGTCGTTTGGCCAATGCTTGTAATTTCTGCTTCTTTTCATCTAATTGCTCTATTGCTTCTTGTTGTGAGATTTTACCTAACCTTTTTCGTTTTTTGTCTTATATTTCATTTCTTATAAATTGTGTTAGCTGTCCAATGTCTTTTCTCAGTTTTTCTATTCTGATCTGTAGCCTGTGTTGCCACGCTGGTTTTGTGGGTTTCTTCTGTGTGTTGGTTTGTTCTGATCTCTGGCTAGTGTGTATATTTAGTGTAGTGAGTGCTCCTATATAAACCAGTAGTTGTAACTCTTCCATAGTTGTATTTTCATTTATTTTGTTGTGTATGATTGTGTTGATAGTTTTTATTGTTGTTTCGACTTGTGGGTTATTTGGTGGTCTATGCAAGAATGGCCTGATGTCTGTATTTGTGTCTTTGTATTCTATATATGTCAGCTGAAATTTCTCTTCTATATCTAACACGTGTGTCTCTTCGTGTTCTATTTGTGCTTGTTCTGGTGGCTGTCTTAAGATTTCATTTTCCTCTGATTGTTTAATTGATGCGTGTTGGTCTTTGTTTGTTTGCTCTGGGATGTTTGAGTCCATTACTGTATTTTCTTCTTCTTCTGATTGCACATTATTTTGTTCCAGTATTTGTTGTACTTGTTGTTTGATGTTTTCTAATTCTGACTGGGATATCCTGTTATTTTTTATTATTACACGGATCTGATCAGCTAGTCGTTGTTCTGTTAAAAATTTTAATTCCGGGTATCTGGTAATAAATGTTGTGTATACTTGTGATCTGTATCCAATTGTGTTGGTTCCTAGGTTTGTTGCTTGGTAATAACAGAACATGAGGTGTCGATTAACTTCATCTGACCATCTCATCCTCTGTCTTTGTTTTCCTTCTAGGGTGGTTGCAGGAAGCATATCCTGGAAAACACCTCTATTTGGATTTAAATCATTTTCCAGTTGGCTAGCAGTGTCGTTACCATTGTGGGCGGGCATAGGGTTCAAGCGTCGTCCTCGACCATGACGGCGCTTGTCCGAGGCTTCTTTAGTTCTGTCCTGAACCACGTAATCACACTAAAAGGGGGGTTAGCCCTATTAGTGGTTTGTTCTTTTCGTCGCCTTTTACGACTGGCAGAACATACCGGAGGCCTATTCTTGTCCTGGGCCTCCATTATTATTATTATTATTATTATTATTATTATTATTATTATATTACTATTACTATAAATGTTTTTGTGCCTTTATTTTGATGAAATTTTCAGTAACATTGCTAAAATCTATTTTATTTTTGATAAATTTCTGCTAGATTCTCCAGTGTTACAGCCAGAGCACTATCAGAAGCATCAAGCTTAAATTTTGTTTCAACATTTTGGAAAAATTTTCTGTTTTCCTTCATGGCCATGCACATTGTGACAATTCCATCATAAATTGGTCCAAGCATTCAAAGACAGATTAATGATGTTCTTCTTGAATAAATAATCTGGCGACATGAGCTAGCTCACCCAGAATTGTTTTATTTACCCTCTCTCTTCCATGTCTGTCAATGTTAAAGTCAGTATCATGACATTTTCTTAGTGCCAAAAGTAACAATGTTGTCCTTAATTGTAGTTTGTCCCATCACTGAAAATTAATCCACAGATTGTAACTTGGTGATTCCTTTATACAAAGTCATTTTTGTAGTCTGCAGATACTGTTGGACTAAATTTACTTCATCCAGTATCATGTGCTAGAAACTGATGTAGGTCAAAAAGGTAAAACCGCATGTAGTTAGAAGGAGCAAGCTGGCTGCAAATCTAGTATCAAGGTTTGCATTGGACAGATCTCCATATCTTCCAAATTGCTCAAGCTTTTCTTTTCTGCCTGTAACTGAATTATAGTGAGTGCTTCAGTCAGTATCAGACAGTCATTTCAAATTTTCTCCAGTTTTTTCTACAAGTAATTCCCATCTATATGTAGAAGACAAGATACAGTGAATATTAGTTTTCTACAGTTCCAAAACAGGTGATGCTAGAGGGAACATATGAGAATGCGTAAACTCTGCAAAAATTTGAGGAATGATTAGCACAGGGACTGAACAGAGCTTTTGTACTGACTTCTCAAAGTTTTTGTTGCACTCTTCCCCACACCTGACAATGGTGCAGCATTTTTGTAGCTTTGAACCTTGCACAACACAAGATGCAGCACATCATTTTCCAGTTGCTGTTCAGTAACTTTTGACACATTTTCTGCAGTCATTCCCAATATAAAAAAGTGTAAGAAGGATTCTTGGTCTTCCACAATGTTGTCTTCTATATGATACCTGCAGTAGTTTTTTCTCAAACATGTTTACCCAAAATAAAAATAATTTTATATCTGTTTTGGAATGTAACAATATTATGAGAAGGAAAGTTGCTACTCACCATATAGCAGAGATGCTGAGCCGCAGATAGGCACAACAAAAATACTCTTACAATTATAGCTTTCGGCCATTAAGGCCTTCATCAACAATACACACACACACACACACACACACACACACACACACACACACACACACACACACACACACAAATCATGCAAACACAACTCACACATATGGCTGCAGTCTCAGGCAACTGAAACCACACTGCTAGCAGCAGCACCAGAGGATGATGGGAGTGGTGACTGGGTGGGGGTAATGAGGAGGATAGGGCATGGAGGAGGAGGGATAGTATGGTGGGAGTGGTGGACATTGAAGTGCTGCAGTTCAGATGGTGGGCAGGGGAGAGGTGGGGAAGGGGGTGGGGATCAGTAGCAGAAAAGGAGAGAAATAGAAATACTGGATGTGGTGGTGGAATGATGGCTGTGTAGTGCTGGAATGGAAGCAGGGAGGGAGCTGGATGGGTGAGACCAGGAGGGTTACGGGAATGTAGGCTGTATTGCAGGGAACATTCCGACCTGTGCAATTCAGAAAAGCTGGTGTTGGCGGAATGATCCATATGGCACAGGCTGTGAAGCACTTCTTGAAATGAAGGACATCATGTTTGGCAGCATGTTCAGCAAAGCTTGTAAATCACATGACTGCCTTTGATAGGATAGGTGATGTTAGTGACTGGACTGGAGTAGGTGGTGGTGGGAGATTGTATGGGACAGGTCTTGCATCTTGGTCTATTACAGGGGTATAAGCCATGAGGTAAGGGATTGGGAGCAGGGGTTGTGTAAGGATGGACAAGTATATTGTGTAGGTTTGATGGACAGTGGAATACCACTGCGGGAGGGTTGGGAAGGATAGTGGGCAGGACATTTCTCATTTCAGGTCATGACAAGAGGTAATCGAAACCCTGGCAGAGAATGTAATTGAGTTGCTCCAGTCCTGGGTGGTACTGAGTTATGAGGGGAATGCTCCTCTGTAGCTAGACAGTGGGACTTTGGGAGGTGGTGGGAGACTGGTAAGATAAGGCATGGGAGATCTTTTTTGTGCAAGGTTCAGCAGATAATTACGGTCAGTGAAGGCTTCAGTGAGACCCCTCAGTATATTTCAAGAGGGACTGCTCATCACTGCAGATGTAATGACCATGGGTGGCTAGACTGTACAGAAGGGATTTCTTGGTATGTAATGGGTTGCAGCTGTCGAAGTGGAGGTATTGCTTGTGGTTAGTAGGTTTGATATGGATGGAGGTACTGATGTAGCCATCTTTGAGATGGAGTTCAACATCTAGGAAGGTGGCTCATTGGGTTGAGTAGGACCAGGTGAAGCAAATGGAGGAGAAGTTGTTGAGGTTCTGGAGGAATGTGTTAGGGTGTCCTCACCTTTGATCCAGATAGTAAAGATGTCATCAATGAATCTGAACCAGGTGATGGGTTTAGGATTCTGGGCTTTTAGGAAGCATTCCTCTAGATGGCCCATGAATAGGTTGGCATAGGATGGTGCCATGTGGGTGCCCATAGCCATTCTGTGGGTTTGTTTGTAGGTGATGCCTTCAAAGAAGAAGTAATTGTGGGTGAGGATATAGTTGGTCATGGCGACTAGGAAGAAAGATGTTGGTGTGGAATCCATAGGGCATTGGGAAAGATAGTGTTCAATAGCAGTAAGGCCATGGGCATTAGTAATGTTAGTTTAAGTGTTGTCACATCAATACTGATGAGCAGGGCACCATGTGGTAAAGGGACCAGAACTGTGGGGAGTCGGTGGAGGAAAGGGTTGGTATCTTTTATGTAGGAGGGTAGGTTCCGGGTAATAGGTTGAAGGTGTTGGTCTATGAAAGCAGAGATTGTCTCAGTGGAGTCATAGTAACTGGCCACAATGGGGCATCCTGGGTGTTTAGGTTTATGGACTTTACGAAGCATGTAGAAGGCATGAGTGCAGGGTGTGGTAGGGGTGAGTAGAGAGATGGACTCCAGAGAGAGGTCATGGGATGGGCCTAAGGATTTGAGTAGTGACTGGAGGTCCTGCTGGATTACTGGAATGGGGTCACTGTGGCAAGGTTTGTAGGTGGAAGTATCTGACAGCTGGTGGAGTTCTCCCACCAGGTAACCCCTGCAGTTCAAAACAACAGTGGTGGAGCCTTTGTCCATGGGTAGGATTATAAGGTGGGGATCAGTTTTTAGATGGTGAACTGCAGTTCTTTCTTCAGATGTAGGGTTAGTTTGCATGTTAAGGGTTTTGAGGACTGATGGTGAGGCAAGGTTTGAGGTTAAGAAGTTCTGGAAAATTAACAGGGGGTGGTTGGGGGCAGTGGGGGTGCATCACAGTTGGATGGAGGAGTGAACTGATTTAGGCAAAGATCAGTATTGGTCTTTGGCTAAGTATGATTGGTAGGGTTGGTGGCAAAAAAGTGTTTCCATTGTAGAAAATGGGAGTAGGTCTTTAACAGGTCCTGTAGTATTGAATTTGGGAGTGGGGTAAGAGGTGAGGCATTTGGAAAGGATTGGTGTGTGTGTGGGTGTGTGTGTGTGTGTGTGTGTGTGTGTGTGTTGTGTGTGTGAGTAGCACTATATGGTGAGTAGCAACATTCCTTTTCATAAAATTAGTACATTCCACCTTGGATTTTTGATTCTTTGAATTATAAATTGTACCTTTTGATGTGTAGAAGCAATATGTGACTGTGATTTCTTCAAATCATGATGTGACATGAGCTTCACTGGTCATTTTGTATTTGAGCTCATTTTTGGCTCAGAGAGATTTAGTCTGTTTTGTGCTTTTGTGTTGTAGTACGATGGAAGTTGGGAATGGTTTTAAATAAATTAATATTTTTATGCATTACTGAGTATGAAATATCTTTGTTTGAAAGAGAAACTGCCTGTAACAAGCTCATTAAAATACACTTTATGAGGGTAATTCCCATCATCCTCCAGTGTGCAGGAATTTTATTTCACTAGACACTGAGCAGCAATGAATACAAGAAACTTCAAGAAATCTAGTCAATGGTTAGGTAATGTAAATTACCAAATTCTTATTATTTTATAAATAATTTGTGCTCCCCTTGAATATGTTCTAAGTAGTCGAGTAGCTTCATGAAAACAGATGGAAACTAGCATTTTTGCATCCTGCTGCACCTTTTATAATATCCAGGCTTGTCACATAGATCTAAGGAACTCCTCACTAAGTAAAGTGAGGGAAAATAGATGGGTCAACACTCTGCAGAAGAACATGACACACAGCAGTAAAATAGCCTGAAATCTTATCAAAAAGCTCAGGAGTGATCCAAAAGTCTCCAAACAGTCTGCTGGGGTAATACCCAGCCAAGTGGTTCACCAACACCTCTTGAAAGGGAAGTCCAATACAAAACACCAAAAAGTAAAAAACAGTGGGGGCCTGCAGTGAGAAAGTGCCTTTCACAATGAAATAACTCATGAAAAACGGTAAAGTAGCTGGGATAGATGATTTGTGCATGGAGCAGATCAAACATTTTGGTTTGGGTTCTAGAATGTGCATGCTGCTGCTCTTCAGCCATTGCCATGAGACTTTTAAGATCCTCAAGATGTGGAGAACAGCAAGGATAGTGGTGCAGCTGAAGTCTGGGAAGGAATCAGACTCACTGTAGAACTACCAAACTATATCACTTCTTTGTTACTTGTAAAAATCGTACGAGAGACTGATTTTGAACTGCATGGCAGACTTTATCTATCTGAAACTTATCCCTCAACAAGGTGGCTTAAAACGTGGAAAATATTGCAACAGCCAATTTCTGTACCTGTCAGAACATATAGAAGAAGAGTATAAAAAAAGAAGAAAAAAAAATGATCAACGTCAACTCTGCATACTACATATGATACAGTCAACCTTAGGTTACTTTTCCAGCGACTCTATAATGAACTATTTTGTCAAGGTCATTGAGTTTCTCTTACAAAATAGACAATTTTGCATCATTCTTGACAGAAAGGAAAGTCATGAAGAAAACAAAGAAATATATTGGCCCAAGGAAGTATTCTGGCCCCCTCTGTTTTTGACCCAAACACTAATGACCAGCCACTAGCTAATCATACTCAGCATTTCCTATATGCAGATGTCTTGATGATTACAGCTGAAGGCAGAACTTTCAAGGGAGGTAGAGCAGAGCTGGAGAAAGCACATAGAGTCTCATCAGAATACTTCAAAGACTCTAGTAAGTGATTTCCACCTTCAGTCTTGGAAAGCAAAGCAAAAGCTCAATGTTTCCTGGAATAATACCACATTTGGGCACAAAAATAAACCAACCTATCTAGTTGTGGAGATGTATAGATGTCTGACCTTAGACACTATTTTGAGAAGATCTATCAGAAAGTGGCTACCAGAACTAATATTTTGTGCTAACTCATAAACAGCAAATGGGGAGCAAAACCTACTAACCCGAGAACCACTGCACAAGCACTATGGTTCTGTCCAACTGAATATGTCTGCATGGTATGGACCAGATCAACTTATGTGAAGGACATCAACAGAAGCCTTCATCAAAATATATTGAAACACAACAGGGTGTAAGAAACCCACACCCCTACCAAAGCTTTACAGAGCTGCTGAAGAACATCTCATGAGTTCACAGAGAGGCTCAGAAAAGCCATCAATGATTGACATCTTCTCTTTGGTACTGATTGTGAGCCCCAAATGACTGAGATCCCACAAATGGCCCTTAAACACAGCTATTGAAGAAACATCACCTGATTATCCTGCAGTACTTGTAGTTCCTGGCAGCACCACAAGAGACTAAAAAATATGAAGGGCCTTGAACTGCATAAGAACAGGTGTGGTTCCTGTGGAAACAAACATGATCTAAATCTACCTCTATATTCTGCAAACCATTGTGAGGTTCATAGCAGAGGATGCATCCCATTGTACCAGTTATTAGAGTTTTTTTCTGTTCCATTCATGTTTGGCGTGTGGGAAGAATTATTATTTAAATGCTTCTGTGTGTACAGTAATTATTCTAATCTTATTCTCATTATCCCTGTGTAAGCTCTACATAGGAGATTGTAATATATACCTAGAGTAATCATGTAAAGCTGGTTCTTGAAAGTCCGTTAATAGACTTTGTGATGTTTGCCTGCTTTATTTCTTCATTGATAGTCCTCAGTGTTGACACATAGAGAAACTGCATTGTTATATTGGCTGAAAAATAGGGGGTGGAAGTTCAACACGGACTAATGTAAATGATGTAGCCAACAACTTTCACTGTTCACAACCCCCCCCCCCCCCCCCCCCCCGCCTTGCCCCCCAATATTACACCATTATATGTCCTGTTAACTATTGATAAATATTGATAAGCCTCATTAATAGGTTGCAGGCAAACATCAGCATACTGCTACAATACTTTGCTGTCGAACATCTATGAGCAGTAAAAACCTAACCACACAGTTTACAGTTCTTGCAGAATAATAATGTATGTGTAACACTGTTTCTCAAATAAACTGTACAGACATTGATTCATCTAACATATGGCCTATTTGTGTTACACTTATTTCACTGTTAAGTCGATGCATTGTTGTTACTTTAACCAGTACATAATTCCCATCTGTATATCAGCCGAGGACTGACTGTCTCAGGACCAAAAATCGGTCCTTTATATATCCTCGCAATAACAGGCACTGAAACTATAAATTATTCAATGTTTAAGATACAGAAATTACAATTAAAACATAAGTCATTCAATTAATGGAACACATCGAAAAATTCCTCCTTTTTAACAGTTCCTTCCATCACAAAGGTTATGCCAGATTATTTGTTTAAATAATGAAGTTAATAGATATAGTTATGCAAACAATGCTTTTGACATACCTGGTAATTATTTTGGAATTAATTAAGGGGTGAGTTTACTAATATGTTTTTGAATAGAGCCAAATAAATACTTTAAGAATCCTAGTAGTTCTTCTTTAAAATGTTTCTAATTAGTATTTATATTCTGATTAATATTTATATTTGTTTATCAGTCAATAATAGAATCTTAGCCACGAAATAATTACTGATTTCACCCGATAACAAAAGTATTAACTCAGAATGGTCAAAACAAATTAGGAAATTAATTACATACACAAAACTAAGCACAAAATTAGACCTGATGTTATATTCCTTAAGACAAAACGAAGCACAAAATTAGACCTGGTGCTATATTCCTTAAGACTGAGGGCCGACCTATCTCTTTCATGGAAATGCTGATTATACTCATGCATGTTAAAGGTAATTAGGAAAAAATGAAAATAAAATGAATTTTAGATGGCAAAGCAAGAGAGGAAGTAAAGAGATGGCAGCTTGCTTCATCACAACTTTCTTGAGATAGGTTACATCCGTCTTCTATAATTTGCCATTTCAGTTCCGTGAGTATCTCTGTTACACTATCCCATGGATTACAAAAACAGGTTGGGTCATGGTAATGTGGATGATTGCAAATGTGATTGTGATGGTGTGCAAGACATGGAACACCTCCTAGCCTCTCCAAACTGTCCCTATAGGTGCAACCTGATGATTTGTGGCTGGAAAAGAAAGCAGCCCTGGTTGTGGTCTGATACTGGGCTGAAAGACTACATTTCGTTTCCAGACATGAAACAGTGAAGTATACAACATACGATATATTTAGGTCTAATTAATTTATATTCATAAAAAATGAAAAATTAGAAATCTGACAATTTCTTTTTCCTACACTTATTCAGTATAGCAGAGTAGGTCACACACCATAAGTTGGCTTGCATAGTATAGCTGCAGATGTAGGATCAAAGGAAGAAGGGATGGAAAAGTCCAAGTAAAACATAGGATCTCTATTTATTGATAAAAGAAAAATTACAAGAATGGGAAAGGAGGCCATAAGAATAGGTTTTTACGGAAGGAATTGCAAATATGATCAACACAAATAGATGTGGAATAATGATGAATGAACTTAACAATGGAAACTCCTGGGAGGAACATCAACAATTATGAAAAGAACAGATTGCTTCTCACTTAAAGATGATATGCTGAGTTGTACACAGGCACAATGAAAATATTGTTACACATTGAGCTTTTGGTCGAGGCCTTCTTCAGAATAGAAAGGAAGACACACACACACACACACACACACACACACACACACACACACACATTCAAACAAGCAGACACACCTCACATGTATATGACAGCTATCTTCAGCCACACTGCCGAGACTGGCATACTCACACATTCAAAGAAACAGTCACATCTCGTGCACACATGACTGCTGTCTCTGGTGGCACTGGCCACACTGGCAGTCATGTGTGTGTGTGTGTATGTGTGTGTGTGTGTGTGTGTGTGTGTGTGTGTGTGTGTGTGTGTGTGTGTTTCCATAACTGTTGATATTCCAGTATGGACTTTCCATTATTTAATTTTGCCTAATTGGTTTTATTCCATTCCACAACCCTGTGAGGTTTTCCTTTGTTACTGTTCTCTAAAGGATTAGTGTACTCATTGTCCATTCTTTCTCTTATTTGTTGTGTTTCTATGTGTATGTATGTGTCTTTTCTTTCTTTTGTAAAGAAAGCTTTGGCTGAATGCCTGCTTGTGACTCAACATGTTGTCTTTACAATCAGTAGCAATCTACTTTTCATAAGTGTTGTCAATAAATTGTGATAGTGAAAAATATAAGATGGAATAACATTTGTTGACAGACACAATGAAGAAGACTGCTGGATGTTATTCAGGTACATGATAAGGCAGAGCAGTTCACAAATCATAAGTTGGCTTTCTGAGTATAGATGCAGATGTAGATGCTACAAAAAACTTGGTCTGGAAACTGAAAAATATCTAGCAGTCTTTTTCATTGTGTCTGTTTGTCACTCAGTGCCTCCTTCTATATGACGATTAGCAATCTATGCTTTTCATATTACTGTTAACTGAGATAGTAATGGTCACTGCACAAACAAACATTTGGTGCAGAACCTGCAATTGTATCTTTAGAAAAGTGAGATGAAAAATTTTAATTTTTGGGTTGTAGATGGAAATCCTCAGTTAATAACAGAATAAAATGCTGACTTAGTACAGGAGAATATCGAAGTTCTGTATGATGGGAAAAGTGATTTTTCAAACAATGGCAGAAAAATACAGGAAGTTCATGCTGAAGAAACAGCATTTCAAGTAATGTGGTCATAGTTTGATGGAGCACTTAATAATCTGAGCCCAGGCAAGCCAGCAGAATTTGGGGATGTATCTTCAGAGTTACTGAATTCAGAATCTGAAATGGAACACACGATGTTAGATTTTCAGAAATTTACTATCCTTGCACTACCAAAACAGCCATGAGGAATGAATGTGAACACATTAAAATAAACTTTTTGGTATCTGATGCTTGTAAACCTCTAGCTTGAAAAATATATATTTGAGAAAAATATAATCATGGGACAGAATTTCTAGCCATAACTTACCTACAGGAGGCAAAATATCTGTACCATCACTAGGCACATATTCCATATAAAAACAGTCAATAGCATTCAGGCCTTATGTACTATTAGTTTCTTCTTTAGGGAGGAGAGAGCATTAGGTTGAAGAATGGTTAAAAAGGCAGGGCAGGTCACTCAAGACCTAGAATGTGAAAGACCCACCTAATTTGAGGTTGATAGATGGCCTTTCCATTATGGGAGGTGTTGCCTCTTAGGTCAGCCTAAGGACTCTGGGATAGGTACATCCATTGCATGCTGCCTCATGTTTGTAATGTGGTTGACCCAGTTTTGGATGCTGACTCAATATTTAGAAACAGCCATTTGGCTACACAGCACCCATTTAACTCTGCTGAACATCCATCATCCCGGATTTTCGTATTAGGAAGTGATCTATCAGAGAGGCCGAAGCAGGTGGGGAAGCAATCCCTTGCATACAAATCATTTACTATTTTCCATTTAAGCAGCAACAGTAAGGGTAGGAGAGCAGAGTTTGTGCCGTTACTGGTATTAAGGAAATTATTCTGACACAATGAGGCTTTCAATAATTCCACCCCTGGGACAAATTGATACAGATACCCACAGCACATTATGTGTTTTGCTATCTCCTACAAGTAGAAATGATTGAGCACAGTGTAACTTCACATCCAATGTGTACTTTTGTAGTAACTGTTTGAACATCCATTGTGGAAGTCATAGAAGTGGAGTGATACATGTTATTCACAAAGACAGCCACCCTATCTTTCCTCCTTTAGCCCTGTGTTCCTGAAATTTCATCTTAGAGGAGGCGGTATCCCTGAGCACATGGATGGCAGTACAAATGAATCTCTTATAGACATAGGCACAGGGATCCTCCATAAATACCACTCAAATGTGTGTGCCAACACTGGTAAATCAGCACGCAGTAGTATGGCTGCGACTCGTTCATGTTGTGTGGGTGGAAACAGGAGATTTTGAACCATCCTGTGAGGGTGCCCATGAAGGCACTTTTCTGGGTTTTTGATCACTGGCGGGCTAGGACATACAGGAAGCTAGGAAGATCTGGAGCACTTAAGTGAATGTAACAGACTCTACTGCTTCTAGCATTTGTAATTTGAAAGTGTGAGTAGACCATTCTGCTAGGCGATTTTAGGCTGGATGAAAAGTCGCATTCAAATGTTTAATTCCATTTCACGAGGAAACCCTTTCAAAATAGATTGCTGTAAATTTAAGACGATTGTTGGTCACCAGCATGTGGAGTGCACTCATTGTTGTAAAGATTCTCTCCAAGACTGCCATTGTGGCCACCACAGTCATGTGCTGGGGATGGACAACATACATATAGTGGGAGAAGGGCCCACAACAATTAACAACATGGAACTCAAGAAAGAGCTGCATGAAATTGGCATAATACATGCATCAGTGCTTACCACAGAGAGGGTAAGTGGGACAGAACCAGCTGGTGAAACTGGAAAGCAGCACGCTGTAGAACCACCTGTTCAACGTTGCTGTCCATACCAGTAGATGTAACAGCATTCCAGTTGCTTCACCCTGGAAATCCTCAATCAAATTCACATAAGAGTTGGAGCAACTGATGTCATAGAGGGGATAACACCACCTCTGAGCACCATTCATTGTTTCCTGTAAGCAGCAGTGCACCTTGCTAAACCTGAATTTGGTGCCACCAAGGAATAAATTAAATGTCAGGTGGGTCTGCATCAGCATGGTAAGTGAACTCTATTGGACATATTGCAGGATCATTGAAGAAATGAGTTGCGGCAAGCTGCTGTGATAGTGTCTTCAGAATTTATAGGAGACAAATCAAGTGACTGCTTCAGGTAACTGCCTAAATGGAAACAAATGGACTTCTAGTGGTCAGTTCAGTGTCTGGATCTGCCAAAAGGTGAGAAGTGCATCTGCGTTAGGATGATGAGCAGAAGTGCGATATTGAATGGAGTAGAAAACTGGTCAGATATAGTACCCATCAATGAAAATGATGTGCCATATGTTTTGCAGTTGAAAAAGGGAAAGGAGCAGTTTATGGTAAGTGTGAAGGTGAAATTTTTGACTGTATAAAAAAAAATAAAAATAAATAAAAAAAAAATGCAACGTTTATGGATGTGAAAGATGATGGCCAACATTTCCTATCTATGAAATAATATTCTTGATCTGAAGTAAGTGACTTGACACAAATGCAATTTCTGTTGAATCAAAGCAAGTTGGAACCTCCCCATCTGCTATTGTTGTATTCCTTTCTATAGTTTTTTTCTTTTTATATTTTAGCTTGTTGAACTATTTATATTATATATACTCAAAACAGCCACAGTGCTGTATGTGCAGCATTCCTCATTATTTTATTATTCAAGGGGTAATTTTTGTCCTGTTGATTGTACTGATATAGCTAGTTTCTTTAAAACAGTACCTTAAAAGTAACTCATGACACAAATTATACAACAGCATGTAGTGAGGATAGTCAGATAAGCTAATCATTAATTTTGGGAGGGTTGGCATCACTCAGCAGAGGGCCCTAAATGTATTCTTTCCAGTAACTACCAATATCTTTCCAAAAACCAATGGTCTTGAAAGAATGCTAATTATCATTCAGACACACACAAATTTATCTTTCCTATTTGAGCTATTGTACTTGTTTAGTTCTCAAAGTCCACATTATACTTTTATTGCCTTGATTTTCTTGAACCAAATGACACCTTCCAATATTGAAATGACTCATGCATTAAGAATTGGTATGAATTACCAAAATTCCAAATATGGCAACTGTAGTTGTAAATAGTTAATTCACAGTGGAAACATACAAAATAGTTCTGTGATCTTTCTTACTTTGTTAGCTAGCCATACATTCTGTAAACCAAGTTACTGAAGGAACATATAGCTCATCTGCAATGGCATAATTTTGTTGGAACATATTGCTCATCTGTAATAATGTAATTCTGTAAATCAATGTATGTTTAATGAAAGCATAAAATAGCTAATCATCTATTTATAAATACCTCTTCCCCAAAAAACTCCAGTCCACACTTGGAGTTGGAAACACTAACATGCCTGCATCACAGATTACCGAACAACATGTAATCATTTATCTTAAAGAACTTCATCAGTAAAAGTCAGTCCGGGCTTGGAAACTATACTGACAACATCATGTAGAACATTACACAGTAATTGTTTAGTGTCTATGTGTGTCCATACATGTAACCATTTGGATAACAACTCTGTGGAGGTCAATTTTTCACATTATGGAAAGTGGATTGAAGTTCATGATCAGCAATCACCAAACTGATTTATCTATGTGATTTAACAGTTGCCTGAATCATCTTATATAGTGAAAGTATCAAAGGCCATCTGCTGTGAGAGCTGTTTCAGTTAACATCTATGGTCATTCAGCATCTTTGTGAATTTTCTTGACTGATATCAACATGAACTATGTTTATTAGTTTGCACTTCAGAGATGTATTACTGACCTATGATGCACTAAATATTTATAATGACTTCATCAGAGAACTGTGTTTTTATGAAGAATGGTTGATGAAAATAAGAGATCAATATGTGTTGCCTCTGAACTGTCAATTAATGTATGGGATAGCCTGTTTCTAGCAGTATATGGGCACAAGTTTTTCAAAGCAAGTAATTGTTCAGAAAGTTAATTTAAATTTAATAAATAAGAGAACAAGTGATACTAAATGCAAAGGTGTTGCATCTGTTATTCTTTAACATCATTAATTACCCAAAAAGTTTTCAATTTTGAGGTGACAAACTTGTGGTGCTACCAAGAAGAGGAAGCTATAGCCATAATAATACAGTCTCTCCATACCATCTTCTACTTTATGTGGATAAGTACTGATGTAGCAGCAATTTTCAGAGTTCACTTGCAAAGAAAAAATTCTATAATAGTAACTGAGAGACATCCTGTAGCGTTACTGGTATTTTCATAGTCTTTCTCAGCACAAACTTCAGGCCACCTTGAAGCTGAAAGGCTATATGAGTTTAGCATAGCATGTGCTCAAGAAAGTGCATGACACCATAATTTGAATTTCACAAACACACACATTTATTGCTTTCAAAGTTCAGTTATTAGTGACAATGACCAGTTTATCGACTGTGAAAAACTATCAGTGAACAGGATCAGCAGTTCAGCAGTGAAGTTAATTACTTTATATTTGGCACAAAACTGAGTTCAAGAATTACATAAAAAAAGTCACAGTTAACACCTAGCTCTGTCCTGGGCACCAAGAATTGTGCAGGGCTGTCCATAAATCCATAAGAGTATGAGGGCCCCAATGAACCATGGACCTTGCCATTGGTGGGGAGGCTTTCATGCCTCAGCGATACATGTACCTGTACCATAGGAACAACCACAATGGAGGAGTATCTGTTGAGAGGGCAGACAAACATGTTGTTCCTGAAGGGGAGCAGCAGCTTTTTCAGCAGTTGCAGGGGCAACAGTCTGGGTGATTGACTGATGTAGTCTTATAAAATCAACCAAAACGGCCGTGCTGTGCTGGCACTGTGAACGGCTGAAAGCAAGGGGAAACTACAACTGTAATTTTTCCTGAGGGCATGCAGCTTTACCATACGGTTAAATGGTGATGGCGTCCTCTTGGGTAAAATATTCTGAAGGTAAAATAGCCTCACATTCAGATCTCCAGATGAGAACTACTCAGGACGATATTATTATCAGGAGAAACAAAGCTGGCATTCTATGGATCAGAGTGTGGAGTGTCAGATCCCTTAATTGGGAAGGTCGGTTAGAAAATTTAAAAACAGAAATGGATAGGTGAAAGTTATATATAGTGGAAATTAGTGAAGTTAAGTGGCCGAAGGAACAAGATATCTGGTAAAGTGAATATAGGATTATAAATACAAAATCAAATAAGGTTAATGCAAGAGTAGGTATAATAACGAATAAAAAATATGAACATGGATAAGCTACTTCAGACAGCATAGTGAATGCATTATTGTAGCCAAGATAGACATGCAACCCACACCTACCACAGTAGTACAAGCTTATATGCTGACTAGTTCTGCAGATGATGAAGAGACTGAAGAAATGTATGATGCGATAAAAGAAATTATTCAGATAGTTAAGGAAGATGAAAATATAATAGTCATGAGGGACTGGTATTCTATTACAGGAAAAGTAGTAGGTGAATATGGACTGGGAGTAAGGAAATGAAAGAGGCAGTGCCTGGTATAATTTTGCACAGAGCATAACTTAATCACAGCTAACACTTGGTTTAAGAATCATGAAAGAAGGTTGTATGCATGTAAGAGGCTGGGAGACACTGGAAAATTTCAGATAGATTATGTAATGGTAAGACTGAGATGTAGGAACCAAGTTTCAAATTGTAAGACATTTACAGGGGCAGATGTGGACTCTGACACAATTTATTGGTTATGAAGTGTAGGAAAAACTGAAAAACTGTAAAAGGGTAGGAATTCAAGGAGGTAGGACCTAGATAAATTGAAGGAACCAGAGGTTGTTGGGAGTTTCAGACATCTGAGAGATGAAACAGTGAAGGCAGCAGAAGATGAAGTTGTAAAAAGACAAAGGCTAATAGAAATCCTTGGGTAACAGAAAAGATATTGAATTTAACTGATGAAAGGAGAAAATATAAAAATGCAGCAAATGAAATAGGCAAAAAAAAAGAAAAAGTCTCAAATATGAGATTGACAAGACTGGCAGAATGGCTATAGGACAAATCTAAGGATGTAGAGGCATATATCACTAGGGATAAGATAGATACTGCCTACAGGAAAATTAATGAGACCTTAGGAAAAAAGAGAAGCAGCTGTATGAATATCAAGAACTCAGACGGAAAACCAGTCCTAAACATAGAAGGGAGAGCAGAAAGGTGGAAGGAGTATATAGAGGGTCTATACAAGGGCAATGCACTTGAGGGCAATACAATGCAAATGGAACAGAACGTAGATGAAGGTGAAATTGGATATATGACATTGTGTGAAGAATTTAACAGAGCACTGAAAAACCTAAGTTGAAACAAGGCCCCAGCAGTAGAAAACATTCCATTAGAACTACTAATGGCCTTGGGAGGGCCAGCTGAGACAAAACTCTTCCATCTAGTGAGCAAGATGTATGAAACAGATGAAAGACATTCAGACTTCAAGAAGAATATAATATTCTAATCCCAAAGAAAGCAGATGTTGACAGGTGTGAAAATTACTGAACTATCAGTTTAATAAGGCATGGTTGCAAAATACTACCATGAATACTTTACAAACGAATGGAAAAACTGTTAGAAGCTGACCTTGGGGAAGATAAGTTTTGATTCTATAGAAATGTAGGAACACATGAGGCAGTACTGACACTACAACTTAGCTTAGAAGACAGCTTAAGGAAAGGCAAACCAATGTTTCTAGCATTTGTAGACTTAGAAAAAGCTTTTGACAATGTTGACTGGAATACTCTCTTTCAAATTCTGAAGGTGGCAGGGGTAAAATCCATGAGCAAAAGGCTATTTACAATATTTACAGAAACCAGATGGCTGTTATAAGAGTCAAGGGGCATGAAAGGGAAGCAGTGGTTGGGACTGGAGTGAGACAGGGTTGTAGCCTCTCCCCGATGTTATTGAGCAAGCAGTAAATGAAACCAAAAGAAAAATTTGGAGTAGGACTTAAAATCCATGGAGAGGAAATAAACATGCTGAGGTTTGCTGACAACACTGTAATTCTGTCAGAGACAGCAAAGGACCTGGAAGAACAGCTGAATGGAATGGACAGTGTCTTGAAAGGAGTATAGAAGATGAACATCAACAAAAGCAAAACGAGGATATTGGAATATAGTCGAATTAAATCAGGTGGTGCTCAGGAAATTAGATAAGGAAATGAGATACTTAAAGTAGTAAATGAATTTTGCTATTTGGGGAGCAAAATAACTGATGATGGTCGAAGTAGAGACAATATAAAATGTAGACTGGCTATGGCAAGTAAAGAATTTATGAAGAAGAGAAATTTGTCATCATGGGGTATAGATTTTAGAGTCAGGGAGTCCTTTCTGAAAGTATTTGTATGGAGTGTAGTCATGTATGGAAGTCAAACATGGATGATAAACAATGCAGACAAGAAGAGAATAGAAGTTTTCAAAATGTGGTGCTACAGGAGAATGCTGAAGATTAGATGGGTAGATCAAGTAACTAATAAGGAGGTAGTGTATAGAATTGGGGAAAGAGGAATTTGTGGCACAATTTGACTTGAAGAATGGACTGATTGGTAGGTTATGTTCTGAGGCTTCATGGGATCACCAATTTAGTATTGGAGGGAAACATGGAGGATAAAAATCGTAATGGGGGATGAAGAGATGAACACACTAAACAGATTCAGAAGGATGTAGGTTGCAGCAGTTATTCAAAGAGCAGGAGGCTTGCACAGGATAGGTAGCATGGAGAGCTGCATCAAACCAGTCTCTGAACTGAAGACCACAACAAAACAAGGAGTTGGAGATATCTTCTGAACAGTGTGTTTCCAGACATCCCAGATATGCTTAATAATGTTAGTGTCTGGGGAGTTTGGTGGCCTTTGGCAGTGTTTAAACTCAGAAGAGTATTCTTGGAGCCACTCTGTAACAGTTCTGAATGTGTGGGGTGTCAGATTCCCTGCTGGAATTGCCCAAGTTTGTCAGAATGCACAACGGACAAGAATGGATGCACGTGATCAGACAGGATGCTTATGTACGTGCACCTGTCAGAGTAGTATCTAGATGTATCAGGTGTCCCATATCAGTCCACCTGCACTCACCCCAGACCATTACAGAGCCTCCACCAACTTGAACAGTCCCGTGATGACATGCAGGGTCCATGGATTCGTGAGGTTGTCTCCATACCTGAACATGTCCATCTGCTCAACACAATTTGAAATTAGACTTGTCCGACCAGGCAATATATTTCCAGTCATCAATAGTCCAATGTCAGTGTTGAGGGGTCCAGGCAAGGCATAAAGTTTTGTGTCATGCAGTCATCGAGTGTAAATGAGTGGGCTTTCTGCTCTGAAAGCCCATATTGATGATGTGTCATTGAATGGTTGACATGCTGACACTTGTTGATGGATGAACATTGAAGTCTGCAGCAATTTGTGGAAGGGTTGCACTTCTGTCACATTTAATGATTCTCTTCAGATGTCATTGGTCCCATTCTTGCAGGATCTTTTTCTGGCCACAGCAGTGTCAGAGATTTGATGTTTTACTGGATTGCTGGTATTCGTGGTACACTCTTGAAATGCTCGTATAGGAAAACTTCACTTCATCACTACCTTGGGAATGCCGAGTCTCATTGCTCATGTGCCGACTACAACACCATGTTCAAACTCACTTAAACCTGGATAACATGCCATTGTAGCAGCAGTAACCGATCTAACAACTGCCATGTACTTGTTGTCTTATATAGTTGTTGCTAACTGCAGTGCCGTATTCTGTCTGTTTACATATCTGTGTATTTGAATATGCATGCCTACACAAGTTTCTTTGGCACTTCAGTGTAGAACACAGTTCAGTTTAAATCTTCATTCATTTTGTATGAGGAAACAACTTGAAAGTTATTAAACATTAATATTATTGCATTTTGCCAATGGCAGTATACATATTTTTGTGTACATAATGTGCTTATTAGTGGCGTTAGTCACCACTGGGAGAGCACTCAGTGTAGGTCTTGCTCGTGATATTTCAAACCATCACCTGCAGGCATAATCCATATCACTTCAGGAAGGGAGTTATCTTCATAGTCTCGGATGTTATTGAATTTAGCATATGTTAAAATTCAGTAGTCAATAAGAAACATATTTTTTTGTTTTCTCCAAAAAAAAAAAAAAAAAAAAAAAAAAAAAATCCTGCCATGGGATACAGGCCTCCAAAGATGACACTGCGAACACCACTTTGATGAAACAAATTTCAGAAAAAGTTTGGAAATTCTGTATCTCTGAAACACTTCTAGATATTTTATTAGAGTTTTTTCTTATTCGTAACATAAATGCTTTATGATTACAATTTTATCCTCCATTTGGACATATCTGTCAAAGTTCTTTTACTGTCACCTTTTGAATTTATTTATAATATACAGAAAAAAGATTTTTTCTAAAAAATGCCAATCCAGAAAAATTGGATTTTTTCTCTGTTGATTAGGACCATCCAGTACTATATTCTCTGTAAATGAGAGCTTCCACTTCTAAGTTGGGCAGGTTTTATTTTAAAAAATATTTTTTTAACTTTCAAGTGTAATGTATATCTTCACTGGAGTTGTTTCTTACAGATTTCTTTGTTACAATGTTTATTTCTACTGTCTTTGTTGCAGTTTTTTCTCATAACTTTCTTTGTTGCAGTCATTTCTTTCCACTTTCATTGTTACAGATATTTCTTATGCTTTGTTGTAGTTTCTTTTCAGTTTTTTTTGTCGTGGTTGTTCTTTGCAGGTTTCTGTAGTGTAGTAGTCCAGTGCTAATTTATTCACTAAAGAGGCTTCTAAGAAATTTGAGACCGTCCAGTGAGTTTTGTGCTTTCATGACAAATTTGCGAGCTGACATTTGTGAAAAGGACTGTTTGAAATGGCTTCTGACTGGGGCCATAGGAGAATTAAGTCTGCTGACTATTTGCATATCCATAAAAGAGTGATATATAAAACAAACAAAAAACAGACTTTGTTCAGGTTGGGAATTAGTGTTCTCATTTGAAGACTCTGTTTCAAAGTGAAGATGTTTCCAGAGATGACTTTTTGCATTCTAAATGTTTAGAAGAATAACAAAAATGATAGTATCTGAACAAGGTGAAGCCTCCCATGGTGCAGATGATGCATATTTTGCATCAGTAGTGGAGGAATTAAATATCCTGAATCAGTCAACTGCAGAGGTAGGTGTTAGTCCTGTTAAGAAACCGTGGTCAGTGAAATCGAGTCATAAGTTCTGTGCATCAAGAATGTGTAGAGAAATTACTAAAGCTATGACTGAGAACACTACAACAAAACTGACCACACTCTTCAAAGTAGAAATTCCATCTTCAGTAGAAAATGAACCAAAGCACTCTTGCACATCCTGCCAGGAATTTTTCACAAATATCAACTCAGCTGTTGAATATTGTGCATCCTACAGTGTAAAGATACAAGTTTTAACTATTGTTCTGGAGACATTTTTCAAAGAAAATAATTTTGAACCACATTCCATCAGCGTCAAAGTACATGGTAGACAAATCAAGAAATATGAGGTCTACAAAAGGAAACTTTGGAAGACCAGATCCCTATTATGGCCATCCTGTAGAAGCAGCTCAAGTTCAAATAGTGCAGTCATTTTATCTGGAAGATAAATGGGACAGTTCTCACCAGAGTTCCAACAAAAAAGACACTATAACTGTAAAAGTTGAAGGTCAAAAAGTTGTGAAAGGTAAGAGGTACGTGACTCACAGTATTAAAGAAACTTTTGCAGTTTATAAGAACAACTATACAACTTCACATAACGGAAGATCAAAATTTTATGCACTACGATCTAAGTGGGTAGTTCCACACCCACCTAGAGATGTCTATTTATGTGTGTACTGCACGAATTTTGAACTTTGTGTGGTAACTTTGAAGAACTTACTGCAGCACATGACATATGACACCTTAGTTGGGCATGTGAAGTCATTAGTAGTCTGTTCAAATGGCTCTGAGCACTATAGGACTTAACTTCTGAGGTCATCAGTCCCCTAGAACTTAGAACTACTTAAACCTAACCAATGTAAGGACATCACATACATCCATGCCCGAGGCAGGATTCGAACCTGCAACCGTAGTGGTCCTGCGGTTCCAGACTGAAGCACCTAGAACCGCTCGGCCACCCCAGCCGGCTTAGTAGTCTGTGGCATAAATTGAGAGACTTGTTTGTTTCAAGAATGTGGTGAGTGCCCTAGAAAGGGAGGACTGTCTTTGCAGACACTTGGCCTGGAAGATGTAGCCGATTACTCTGCAGAAATTACATATGTGACATGGGAGGAAAATAAACTAATTAAGAAAACTGTTGCCTTTGACAGTTTCATTGATGAACTTGGTAAATGGTCAATGAAAGCAGGAACACACCAACATCTGAAGAAATTACAACAACAACACATTTAAGAAGTGAAAGGATATGTACAGGCTGAAGAACTATGTTTAGTGCTTCATTGTGATTTTGCCGTCTGTAATTCTCCCACAAGAAGTACAAGGATATCATTGAAATAATGACCAGGTTCCAATTTTTACAGGAGTGGCATATTTTTAAAACAAGAACACAAGTGTTGCAGTTATAAGTGATGACACAGGACATGACTCAGCACATGCTTCACTAGTAATGCACAAAATTCTCCAACTGCAAACAGGGGCAGAGAAGATCATCATTATTTCTGATGGTGCTCCTAGTCATTTTAAAAATCGTTACCAGCTGTTTGAATAGGGTAAGTCGCTTGTGCCAACTGACTGGGTATACAGTGCTACTGGTCACGGAAAGGGGCCTTGTAGTGGTGTAGGAGGCCTGCTGAAGCACCATGCTACAGAACATAATCTTTCCAAATACAGCTGTGATTCAGAATGCTGAGGATTTTATGAGAGTTGTGAAATCTTACACATCCACAGCCCTCATTCTTTTGTCCGAAGAGGGAATTGAAGACTTCCATGAGCATAAAAAATAAAAATGGTCCAAACAAACTCCTCCTGTGAAAGCAAGTCAGAAAACACAATTTTGGACACAAAGTAAAGGGCGAATTCATATTGATCACACTTTAAAGAGCAAGAAAGAAGAAATTTAGTTCGTTCGACCAACATCTCAGAAACAGCAGGATAATATTTAGATTCACAACCTGAGAAGGGGGATGTTTGTGGAATGTGTGTATGACTGTGACTGGTGGATTGCAGAGATAATAGACACCAGTTATGAGTTAAACACAATTTTAGTGAATTTTATGCTATCACATGGACCAGCTGCTGGATATAGGCCTCCAGCTGAAGGACAACAACAATGCCATCATTGCTCACTTCCTGTTCACAATATTTTAAAGACTGTAAGTGCTCCAGTTGCTATTGGTTCAAGGGGAAGGTATCACTCTATATCAAAAGAAGGTACTGAAGTAGTGGAACACATTTTTAGTTAATTGAATGGCTAATTTCAGTACAAAACAGAATCCACAGAAGTTGTATAAATGGACACCTTTAAATCTTTGGATCTTTCACATACATTTTGGAACCATTTAAAATGTTTGAAAAATGAGTCCCTTACTCATCTTTCAAAACTAAAATTGTGTTAAATAAGGCTAGGTTTGGGTTTTTATGACCCTGTTATGTGATAATGTGGTAATAACACAGGTTTTATGTATGGCAAAAATTTCAGTTGTTTATAAAACCTGTTCAACCTACAAGTGGAAGCTCTCCTTTTCAGGGAACGTAGAACTATATGGTACTGATCAACAGAAGAAAATTCAAAATTTTATGAATTGGCATTTCTGAAAAAAAAAACATAAATTATAAAAACGTTCAGAATGCTATTGTAAAAGAACTTTGACACATAAGTCCAAATGGAGGATTTCTTTGTAATCATACAGCTATTATCTTTCAAATAAAAAAAAAACTCAAGAAATATCTAGAACTATTCCAGTGACACAGCATTTTAAAATTTTTTCCAAAATTTGCATCTACAAAATGGTATGTGCCATGTCATCTTTGGAGTGCTGTATCTCGGAGCAGAAAGTTTCTGGAGAAAACAAAAAAAAGTGTGTTCCTTACTTAGCCCTTCATTTTAACATATTCTAAATTCAATAACATCTGAGACTATGAAGGTAAGATTTTTCCTAGCCTACTTGAATTGATATGGACTACGCCTGCACGCTACGGTCGCAGGTTCGAATCCTGCCTCGGGCATGGATGTGTGTGATGTCCTTTGGTTAGTTAGGTTTAAGTAGTTCTAAGTTCTAGGGGACTGATGACCTTAGAAGTAAAGTCCCATAGTGCTCAGAGCCATTTGAACCATTTGACTATACCTGCAAATTTTGTGTGATTTATGACTACTTAAAGATGGGCACAAGAATATACAGTTAATCCATAAACTGCACTATTGTTTGAAAGTCAGCTAAACTGCATTTTTCTATTTTGGATGAACTAATAGAACTAATGTGATTTTGTCTCACAGATAATGTTGCTGTTAGAAATTTAGAAAAGTACATTGTCACAATTATTCTTCTGTGAAGTGGATGCCCTAGTTTACATATATAATAAGCAACATATTGCAAATTGGGATAAGTTATGTGAAATTATTAAAAAGGCAGTTAATTAATCAATGCTGTGTCCTTCTGCACAGATAAAATTAAAGTAACAAAAGCATGTAGCCAATTTTGGAATCTTACAATAGTTATGACAAAATCTGTGGAGGAAAATAATGATAGTCTGTAGATTTTATGTTAATTATTTTGTTTGTTGATTAATTTCAGTTAAATCAAAGTACTTTGTGCGAAAATGGGACTAACAGAGTTCTGTAGTACTAAAATTAATTAATTATATTTTCAAATTAAGCATGCCCTAAAGAAAACTAACTACAGCACTGCAAATGTAGCAAGCAAATTGATAACCTGAACCATAAATTCAACTCTAATTATGTCTAAATTAGATCTTGAGATTTATATGTAAGTGTTACATGACAATTGACAAATGTATAGAAAATGAAATGAAACATAGCAAATAATTTGGTTACTTTTGGAGTAGAAAAAAATCATAACAGATGGGAAGAATCCAACATGCCATGTCATGCAACCCCCACACCGGGGTAAATGGAAGAGATACTTCCAAATGGCAGACTATGTAATCCAAGGTCCAGACAGTTTCCTACAAACAGTTCAACGTAAATCACAAATTTTAAAAAATGTGAAATTTTTATAAAATACGAATTGACAACATTATATATTCAAATGAAACCAATACTAAAACTGTCACCAACAGAAATTATAAGTATATACATTTTATACATTATCTTTAGGAGAATCAAAGTTTTATACTCTTTTTCAAAAACAAATTTTGGCTCACTAAATTCCTCAAGAAAATGACTTCTATTCACAACCTACTACTGTTCAAGGTGATGAGCTCATTTCCAATGTCCATGGACACTGTAGTGCTCAGCAAACAGTTTCATGAAAAAATACATACAAAATAAACTCTATTAGCAAAAATATTACATTTTGCACTAAACCTAGAATGAAACACTTAAAATAAAATTTCATTTTGGAAGTTATCACTTATTATTATTATATTAAAATGTATTACATGAACCCTCCACTTACTTGAATGGAAGTGGTCTTAATTTCAGCCGGTTTCAGTCAGAGAAAGGTCTTCAACTCCTCTGAAAACAAGATCATATTTACTGTCATTTAACTCTGTTAGAAAATTCATTGACCCACAGAAAATTCATTGACCCACAGCTCCTTTGTCTAATTTTGTGTCATTGAAGAAATCTTACCCTTATTATTTATAATCACAGCACTTCATGCATAATTAAAATGAATACTTAAAATGCATTTTCACAACAATTACATGATATTTTGAAATAAACGTAAGAAAATAAATAAAAACAATGCTACATTTTTTAACAAAATCTGCATTGCAAAAAATTCAGTTACACAAATGCCCTGATCAATTCTTATAGGTAATTAGCAACTTTTTAGCAACTGTTTGGCTCTACAGATTGAAAGATAACCAGCAGGTTTAATTTAAGATCCTTTTTTCACTTCCTTGTAATATATTGCACCTGCCAAAATGCAGTCTCACTGTGAATACTGTTCTCTAACACAGGACGAGTTGGTTAATATTTGTAATGAGATTGAATTAGCCCTGACTAATGTTGAAGGGTTGACAGCTGTTGTGAATCAGTGTGTTGGAACAGCTCCCAAGAGTCATGTATCTGTGATACCTATTCCATGCTCTCCTGTGGACCCTGCCTCCTTTGCAGAAAGTACACGATCTGTCATTACCCATACAGTTGACTACACGTGATGTATCAATGGTAGATCTAGGTGTCCTGTACAGGTTGGACGGGAACCAGGGAGAACTCTGGGTATTGTTCTGATCCCATAAACAACAATTTCAAGGTGTTGTTTTTCACAGAAACTAATACAGTGGGAGTAACTTCACCTGTTGTGGGGAAACCTGTTTTGTCTAGTGTCAGGAGGTGGCAAACACAAAAGGACTGGCAGTTCAAATGTATGGCAAATGATGGTACCCCTTAGGGAAGTGGCAGTGAGGGAGAGGATAGGACACCAGGGACACTCAGTGTGTATGCCTGGAGGCTTCATTCATCATGTTGAAGAGGCTATTCCAGCAGCTATTGAGGGAACAGGATGCAACCAACTGCAGACCGTGGCACATGTAGGAACAAATGATGCCTGTTGTCATAGCTCCGAAGTCATTCTTGGGTCATCCCAGCAACTGACAGAGAAGGTTAAAAAGATCATCCTTACACGTGGAATTTCAACAAAGCTCACAATTTGCAGCATTGCCCCAGAACTAATCATGGCACATTGGTTCTGAGTCTAGAGGAAGAAATGAGTCAGAGCTTTTGAAAGTCCTGTACCAAGCTACATTGCAACTCCCTGGATTTGCACCATGGGGTTGAGAACTGTAGAGTCTCTCTAAGTCTCAGAATCAGGGAGGACATAAAACGATAACTGGAACATTCTGTTGTCAACCATACTTATCTCCTGACGGAACCCAAAAATTCAGAGAAAATCTCAATTCACTTGTATGTAAGTTCCACAACCACACAGTAATCATTGGTGGAGACTTTAATCATCCAATAATTAACTGTGAAAATTGCAGTTTTATTAGTGCTAGGCATGATAAGATGTCCTGTGAAACTTTACTAAATGCCTTCTCTGAAAACTACCTAGAACAGATAGTTAGGAACATTACTCATGATGGAAATATATTGGATCTAATGGCAACAAACAGGTCTGACAACTTTCAAGATGTCCACATCAAAGAATATATCAGTGACTATGATGTGGTTGTGGAAACAATGATTACCAAAGTACAAAGGACAACTAAAACGAGCAGAAAGATATATACTTTCAGTAAGCTAGATAAAAAATCAGTAATATCATATCTCAAAGAGGAACTTGAAACTTCCAGTAGAGGTCAGGAACTTGTAGAGGAACTCTGGCTCAAGTTTAAAAGAATAGTTCGCCACACAGTGGATAGATATGTCACCAGTAGAACAGTTCATAATGAGAGGGAACCTGCATGGTATACAGCCACTGTAAAGAAACTTCTAAAGAAACGGAGATTAATGCATAATAGGTGTAAAACAAAGCATAGGGCTATAGAAAGAGAGATGCCAAATGAACTGTGTGTAGCTGGCAAATGAGCAACGCATGATGCCTTCAATGACTAAAGTAGCAGAATATTGTCAAATTTCATTTCACAAAATCTACAGAAATTCTGGTTGTTTGTAAAGGCTGTTAGTGGCACCAAAGTTTGTATCCAGTACCTAGCTAATGATACAGGGACTGAAACTGAGAGTAGCAAAGCAAAAGCTGAAATGCTTAACTCCATTTTCAAATGTTTCTTTACATAGGATAACCCAGGAAAATTACCTCACTTTATTCCTCATACCACTCAGAAGATGAATGAAATATATATTAATATCAGTGGTATCAAGAAACAGCTGAAATTGTTAAAACTGAACAGAAGCTCCAGGCCCCAATGGAATCCCTGTCAGATTCTATACTGAATTTCCAGCCTAAGCTAGTCCCTCTTCTCACTATAATATATTGTAGATCCCTCAGAAAATAAACCATACCCAATTCTTGGAAAAAGTCAAAGGCCTCACCTGTCTACAAGAAGTGTAGTAGAAGTGATCCACAAAACTACTGTCCAGTATCATTGCCAATGATTTGTTGTAGAATCTTATAACATATGCTAAGCTCAATAATAACATGGTACCTTGAACAGAATGACCTCCCCAATGCCAACCAGCATTGTTTTAGAAAACATCGATCATGTGAAACCCAACTCACACTTTTCTCACATGGCATACTAAAAGCCTTGGATCAAGGCAACCAGGTAGATGCAGTGTTTCTTGATTTCCAAAAAGCATTTGACTCAGTATCATACCTATGCTTATTGTCAGAAGTATGATCACATGGGGTATCAAGAGAAACTTGTGACTGGGTTGAGGACTTTTTGGTAGGGAGGACAGAGCATGTTATTTGGGATGGAGAGTCATCATCAGATTTGTGCCACAGTGAAGTGTTTTGGGATCCTTGCTGTTTATGCTGTATATTAATGACCTTTCAGACAATATTAATAGTAATGTCTCGCTTTTTACAGATGATGCAGTTATCTATAATAAAGTACAATCTGAGAGAAGCTGCATAAATATTCAAACAATGGAAAACCCAGAAGGGAATGTACTAATATTGTGAAAAGGAAAGCTGCTACTCACCATATAGTGGAGACGCTCAGAGGCAGATAGGCACAACAAAAAGACTGTCACAGATATAGCTTTCAGTTAGAAAGGCCTTCGTCAAAATTAGACGACAAACAAACAAACACACACATATGCACATGACTGCAGTCTCAGGTAACTGAGGCCACAAGTTACTAAAAAATTTAAAAAAATTCTGTTAAATCTTCACTGTTGAATAATTAAATGATTTCTCGATTTTAACAACAACATGGAGCCCTCAGATATTACAGCAAAAGAATTGAATAAGTTTTTCAAGATTTGCCCATTGGTGGACAAAGTAAAGGTAAATTTTCTGTAATTTAGCATGTTCCATGAAAATTTAAACATTGGTGAACGTAAGTTCAATATTATGGGCATCACCGACTCCAGTAGCGAGCCCATCAGGTTTGAATGCAAACAGTGGGTGATCTGTTGTTCAAAACATGTTATTGTTACAATATGAAGGTGTAAGAAGGCAAGTCAGATGATCCAGGAGACTGTGATGAAAGCTTGCCTGGACTTGTTTTCTGTTGACTCACAGACTTTACTTTGTGAATTCATTCATGGGATTATCTCTGATGAAATATTTGTAAGATACTAAGGTCAGGGCAGCAGAAACTATTCAGTTCAATAGAATGAACAGAGTCAGGCAGCAGCAGCCAGCCGAGACAGACACAGCAACAGGGAAGTAATCGAATTTGTAACTTTTATGATTTTCTAACCGAGAGAGGAGTGAATTTTATAATACCATCTGTGTGTTTTAATAGATCAGTTTCTGTGTGTTAATTTAGTATCTGATAGCCACAGTTCTCATATTTTTGTTTGTGTTGGAAAGTAAACAGATTTTGTGACATATTACAAATTCCTAACCAGGGGTGAATTATTTATTTTCACCTATGTGCTTTGGTAGTTAGGTTTTTGAATTTCTGCATATTAATCTAATTTATTAGTTGGTGACACTTCACTCTCAGCTCCAGGCTCTGATGGCTTTGGCTGCACAGCTTGAGGCTGCAGTGGATGGGCACCACTGTTGTTGTTGGCCACAGGGATCCAACGGACATCCAGCACACCCGAGTCTTCTGATCAGTCCTCACCAGTGGCCAGACCAGTTACTGCTCACACTGAGGTTGACCTTTCACCTGTGGTTGAAGTTCCAGGTGCTGTCTGTGGCTGACACTGTTGCTGAGCCAGCCCGCAACACCTGGACAATCACAGAGTGTGCGATTATTGATAGCTGGGAGCTCCAACATTAGGTGTGTTATGGGGCTTCTGAGGGTCATGCCTGCCAAAATGGGGAAGAAAGCCAATGTGCAATCTGTCCACACCAGGTAGAGTCATTCCAGATGTGGAACAGTTCCTCCCAGTTGCCATGAAGAGCACAGGTTGCAGCCAACAGCAGGTGGTGGCTAACATTGGTACCAATTATGTGTGTCACTTTGGATTAGAAGAAACTCTCTCTGGTTTTGAGCGGCTAGCAGAAGTGGTAAAGGCTGCCAGTCTTGCTTGTGAGATGAAAGCAGAGCTCACCATTTGCAGCATAGTCAACAGAACCAATTGCAGACCTCTGTTCAGAGCCAAGTGGAGGGCCTGAATCAGAGGCTCAGATGATTCTGCGATTGTGTATTCCTTGACTTGCATCAATGGGTGGTTGGGTTTTGGATTCTGCTGGATAGGTGAGGAATCCGCTATAGACAAAAGGCAGCTACCTGGTGTGATACCATGGCTAATAATGAGATATAATTTTTTTATTTTTTTATTTTACTACCTTGTACTTCATAGATATATTTCTGATGACATAGAATGTTTTTCATTTGGTTATATAGTGTATGAGTGTGTTTACTGTGATATTTTCTATAAGAGTTCCTTATGTACATACTTGTATCTTTTTCTGGTGATCTTTCAAATAGTTTTGTTAAACTACTGTGTGAAACAGAATGAAGTAGGCAGAAGTGTTGTAAGAACTGTGGTGCATGAGGTCGAACATTGAAGCAGACAGTCGCGGATGGCACATGAGCATGGCGGTATGAAAGCAAGTACTGTGTGTAGTAATCATGTGTGTTTAATGTGATATTAATACCAGACTTTCTTGTGTTAGATTGGTTTTAAATTTGACTTTATGATGGATACTCTAAACGGACATTGTATTATGCAAATGCTGTTGGTTTTTGCTGAATGGTGCTTGTGGCAGTGACAATACACTGTTGAACAGGCAATATTGTCATCAGTTTATAATTGAGCTGCATTACATAAACTGTGAATTTGCTCATTTTCTTTGATATATGACATTTGCTAAAACACTAACCGCTAGTGTGAAAACTGTGAACTGTGTTGCTACATGAGTGCCGGTTTTCATGGGAACAGTGTTATTGTGAACCATGAATATTAATTGTAGATGTACTGTCTAACTTCACAATTGGCACATTATAGAAAGTGGAATGTTAAATTAAACACATCATGTAGACTGTGCCGAACTATCATCTGCGAAAGTTGCAGCTGAACTAATACAACCTTCAGGTGCTGCTTAAATAGTTACTTTGTTCCATCCTACAACAAATGGATGATATGCAACTTATTACCACCACCAGCCAAAACAGGATGTAACGAAAAGAGGATATATTAATGCCATGGACATGACTGGACGAAGTTACAGGATTCATATCAGCAACTTCAAATTGCTTCTAGTGCATCACTCCAACCCAGAAGAGATAAGACTCAAAACCATTCTCATCTTCAAGAAACACAATTCTAACCAATTTAATTTCTTTCTGCTTTGTAATAGACTATCTCTTCATGTTTCTCTCTGTAAATAACAGCAGTGTATTGTAAAGACTGTTCACCTTCAGTGATTGTTGAACCCACCACTAACAGTAGTTATTGCCATCATTTACTGGTTTTTGTTTTTCAGTGTATTTTTACTTGTTGTTGGATGCGTTGTTTCCATTTATTCATGTTTAGCTGCAAATTTATCTGGCTTTAACTCTTACTGGTAAGCAAAATTACAGTATACTGTGTCATTATTTAAGAAATTAGCTTTGGAGTGTTTTACTATTTCTGCTATGAAAGGATTTTATTATCAGAATTTTAACAGGGTTGGGAAACTTCTGATATAGCATTTTGCTTTCAAAGTTTCCGGGAGTAAAATGGGTTCTTGGGGTTTATACAATATTAATTTACTTCATACAGTTTTCCTTTCAACATTTTCTGATTGCAAATTAATGGTCATAGTAAATCTCCAGGAATCGTTTTCTTCGCAATGGGTAGCAGGGGCTGTGTGGCATGGACAGAGTTTTTTTTTTTTAGATGGTATCAGGAGAACACAAAAAGGGCCTCAGTCACAAAGAGTGCAGGCCGAACACAGGAAGAAGGTACATAGATACAGGAACAATTGGTATAACAGCTGTAAATTTTTGTAGCTGTCTTGGGAAAGTACCAGAGCTCCAAGTGCTAATAGAAAGCACTGATACTCAAATCGTTAAAAGCACCAAAAGCTGGTTAAAACTGGAGATAAGCTCAGCTGATATTTTTGCAAAGGACCTAATGGTGTTCTGAAAGGATAGACTAAACACAGTTGGTGGTGGCATATTTCTTGGTGTTAAAAGTAGTTTATCTTGTCATGAAATTGAAGTACACAGTTCCTGTGAGTTGATATGTGCAGAGGTCATTGTTGGCAACCAGAATAAAATAATAATTGGATCCTTTTACCAACCTCCCAATTCAGATGATACAATTGCTGAAAGATTCAAAGAAAACTTGAGTTTGATTTCAAACAGGTACCCAAATCACACAAATATAGTTGGTGGTGACTTTAATTTACCCTTGATATGTTGCTGAAAATACATGTTTGATTCTGAAGGTATGCATAAAACATCATCTGAAATTGTGCTAAAAGCATTCTCTGAAATGTATTTTGAGCAGTTGGTTCACGAGCCCATGCTAATAGTAAATGATTGTGAAAACATGCTTCACCTCTTAGTAACAAATAATCCTGAGTTAATAAGGAGCAGGGTTGTCATAGTGAGACTGAATACTGTAACCCCCAAATCCTCCAAAAATAAACAAAAAATATACCTATTCAAAAAAGCAGGCAAAAATTCACTTGATGCCCTCCGGAGAGACCACCTCCATTCCTTACAAATTAACAACATAAGTGTAGACCAGATGTGTCTTGAATTCAAAGATATAATATCAGCAGCAATTGAGAGATTTATATCAAATAAATTAACAAACGATGAAGCTGATCGTCCTTGGTACACAAAACAGGTCAGAACACAGTTGCAGGAACAATGAAAAAAACATGCTAAATCTAAACAGACACAAAATCTGCAAGATTGGCAATCTTTTACAGAAGCTCAAAATTTAGTGCGGACTTCAATGTCAGATGTTAATAATAGTTTCCACAATGAAACTTTGTCTCAAAACCTAGAAAATTTATTCTGGTCATATGTGAAGTATGCTAGCAGCAAGACACAATCATTTCCTTGTCTGCATGACAGCAATGGAGATACTATTGAAGACAATGCTGCCAAAGCAGAGTTACTAAACACAACTTTCCAAAATGCCGTCACAAAAGAAGACGAAAAAAATATTCCGGAATTCGAATCAAGAAGAGCTGCCAACATGAGTAACATAGAAATAAATATCCTCGGAGTAGTGAAGCAACTTAATCACTTAATAAAAGCAAGTCCTCTGATGATGATGATGATGATGATGTTTGGTGTGTGGAGTGCTCAACTGCGCAGTTATCAGTGCCCATAAAAAATTCTCAACCATTGCTCAGCCCAATCTCACCACTTTCATGAATGATGATGAAATGATGAGGACAGCACAAACACCCAGTCATCTTGAGGCAGGTGAAAATCCCTGATCCCGCTGGGAATCAAAGCCAGGACCCTGTGCTCGGGAAGTGAGAATGTGACCACGAGACCATGAGCTGCAGACCCAAGTCCCAAGTCTTCTGGTCCAAACTGTACACCAGTTAAGTTCCATTCAGATAATGCTGATGCAATTGCTCCATACTTACCATAACAATCATATACAACCATTTGCTCAACGAAGGATCCAAATCCAAAGACTGGAAAGTTCGACAGGTCACACCAATATTCAAGAAAGGTGGTAGGAGTTATCCACTAAATTAGAGGCCTACACCATTAATGTCAATACACAGCAGGATTTTGTTACATATATTGTGTTCGGACATTATGAACCACCTCAAAAAATGGTCTATTGACATTAGACAACACAGATTTAGAAAACATCATTCCTGTGAAACGCAACTAGAATTTTATCACATGAAGTGTTGAGTGCTATTGACAAGGGATTTCAGATTGCTTCTGTATTTCTGGATTCCCAGAAGGCTTTTGAGACTGCACCACACAAGCGGCTCATAGTGAATTTGCATGCTTATGGAATATCGTCTCGGTTATGTGACTGTATTTGTGATTTCTTGTCAGAGAGGTTACAGTTCATAGCAACTGATGGAAAGTCATTGAGTAAAACAGAATTGATTTCTGGTGTTCCACAAGGTAACGTTATAGGCCCTTTGCTGTTCCTTATCTATAGAAACAATTTGGGAGACAATTGGAGCATCTGTCAGGTTGTCTGCAGGTGACGTTGTAGTTTATCAACTAATAAAGTCATCATAAGATCAAAACAAATTTCAAAACATTTTATAAGGGATATCTATATGGTGCAAAATTGGCAATTGACCCTAAATAATGAAAAGTTTGAGATCATCCACATGGTTGCTGAAAGGAAACTGTTAAATTTCTGTAACACAATAAATTGGTCAAATCTAAAGGCCATTAATTCAACTAAATACCTAGGAATTACAATCATGAACAACTTACATTGGAAGGAACACATAGAAAATGTTGTGGGTAAGGCTAACAAAAGACTGCATTTTATTGGCAAAAATGTAACAGTTCTACTAAGGAAACTGCCTACACTGCACTTGTCCATTCTCTTTTAGAGTTCTGCTGCACCTTGTGGCATCTGGATCCTTACCAGATACGACTGATGGGAGTACATTGAAAAAGTTCAAAAAAGGGCAGCACATTTTGTATTATTGCAGAATAGCAGAGAGTGTGTCACTGAAATGATACAGGATTTGGGGCGGTCATCATTAAAACAAAGGCGTTTTTCGTTGAGACGGAATCTTCTCACGAAATTCCAATCACCAACTTTCTCCTCCTGTTAGCTTAATATTTTTTTGACATTAACCTACATAAGGAGGAATGATGAACATGATAAAATAAGGGAAATCAGAGCTGATACGGGAAGGTACAGGTGTTCGTTCTTTCCATGCACTATACAAGATTGAAATAATACAGAATTGCAAAGGCGCTTCAATTAACCCTTTGCCTGGCAATTAAGTGTGATTTGCAGAGTATTGATGTAGACATAGAATAGATAAGAATACAAAGGAAAAATATTGTGGAATATCTGACTACAGATTTGATCTCCAAAAAGAAAACTGAGCTGTCACTTGGAATAAAACAACTATGTGATGCTGTTATTCAACCGCGAAACCATCAAGCCTGTCTAGCAAGTGAATTGCTGGAGTCAGACTGAAATGAGGACTGTTTACATCCCCAAACCTAAACTTATCACAGAGTGTAACAAGCTTAATGGAGAAGAAAAACTACAGAATCAAAACATGGATTAAAAAGTGGTGCTTGAGTTAAAAAGTGGTACTTTCCTTTGTTCACAAATGCTATTGGAGGACTGACAGGACTAATATAAGAAACTTTGTTCTTTGATATCATTCTTCTTGGGTGAGCTCCTATGTGCTGTTTTGTCTCACAAACAGCAATATTTCCTTGTTAGGTTACAGAAAGGTGGTTGCCAGGCGTTACCTTGCTCTGTCTTCAGCAATATCTGATGCATAAAAGGCTGACTGGAAATATTTTACTAAACAATATTTTATCAACTGACAACTAGTGTCTAATTTTAAATTAACAAAACAGATTTAAGTTTTTAATTTCAGGATTTGTTACACAACAAGATTAGACATTCTCTTTAAAGAACAGAAGCTACATCATCCAAGAAAGTTGTTTTTGTTTTATAACAATAGAAAAATATGGGGTAAAATTTACTGATTTTTTGAAGCTGTTTATAATACTGTGCTTGAAACTTTTTTAAGGCAATTCTCATTAACAGACTCATATAACAAACTTGTAAAAATTGGAAGTTTGTGACAAATGCAACATCATGTTTAGCAACTTCCACAACACTTAATTTTCATCACCAACACACTACTTCATCCAGGCCTGATCATATCACTCATAGTTTCACACATGATTGAGTCAAGGCATGTATTAATACATAGAACACACATTAGTTGTTACCATATTTATACTGCTGCAAATTGTTTATATTTACTCAGGCTAAATTTAGTAAAATAAAATTTGCAAGAAATCTGCTACTTTGAAAAAAAAAAAAAAACTGCTGCTTTCTTAGTTACAGTAAGAAGCCTACTGTTAGCTTAGTATCTACATGACCAGACTGATATTTCTCATATGGTATACAGGGTGAATCACCTAAAACTTGGAGCACAGATATTATGGAAATGGAAAGTGCTATTGATGAGTGGTTCAGGATTTTTAGTCAGAAGCTCATATTGCTAGCTAATAAACAGATTGTAATAATACTCAGAAGGATTATTTTTTGTACAAAGTCTGTCTTCAAATGGAACAATGCCTACTGACATTAAAAGACTAGAATTAGGATAAATTCAAATGTCAGTGGTGTTTTTTGTAGGATTCCAGTGTGAGTCATTTATGAGATATTGTTTTTGGAAAAGTTCCCACAATGACACTTGTTTGTGACGTTCAACCTGTGTAGTTGCTAGGTGGAGATGTCATGTGGCTAGGGCCTCCCGTCGGGTAGACCGTTCGCCTGGTGCAGGTTTTTCGATTTGACGCCACTTTGGCGACCTGTGCGTCAATGGGGATGAAATGATGATGATTAGGACAACACAACACCCAGTCCCTGAGCGGAGAAAATTTCCGACCCAGCCGGGAATCGAACTCGGGCCCTTAGGATTGACAGTCTGTCACGCTGACCACTCAGCTACCGGGGCGGACAGTTGCTAGGTACAATGTTGTTACATTTGCTTACTGTTTGCTTGTGTGTTCATTCAGCGCATTGTGAGTTGCTAGTCAGTTAGCATGTGGCAGTCCAAGCAGTATGTCATGAGTGGACGATCTAATTTATCAACATAGAAAACACCAAGTTTCTCATTGTGTATGGGGAGTATAGGAAGGATGCAGTTCATTCTTGTGTGGTATGTACAGCAACAGAATCCAATAGACATCAACCACCTTGGCAAATATTTATCAACCTCTTCAACCAGTTATGTGAAAGTGGTAGTGTAACACCTAGACAACATAACAGGAGAGAACAAGTGATGACAAAAGAGGGGGAAATTAATGTTCTTGCTGCTGCTGCTGCAGTTGATCTGCATGCTAGCTGCTGTGAAGTCACATGAGGGAGTTCCAGGCAAGGGTCCTACACATTCTCCATCAGCACAGGTTCCATCCCTATCACATCTGTCTCCATCAAGAGCTGCATGGGACAATCATGGTAACTGCTGTACCTCGGAATTGAGACAAGATAATTGATATGTATCATGTATCTTGTTTAGTGATGAAGCAATGTTTACTAATCATGGTCAGGTAACCACTGAAACATGCACTATTGGTTTGTTGACAAATCCCCATTGGCTTCATCAGATGGAACATTGGTGTCCATGGAGTGTAAGTGTGTGATGTGGGATAGTGAACCATCAGCTCATAGGTGCATTTTTCATAGACAGAACACTGAACACATGCAAATATTACAGCCTCTTAACAAACCTACTTCTATGGATGGAGGAGCCTGTGATATCTGTTTGTACCAACATGATGGCCATCCATGAAGTGCTACAGCATGTCTTAAAAAATTGTTTCCAAATCATTGAATTGGAGCATCGGACTTGTACCTTGGCTGGCCAGTTCTCTGGATGTGATACCTTGTCATGTGTCACCCTCCTATAACATTAAATTTTTTTTTATAGAAATAACCAATACCATATATACTATCGAGTCTTGTATACGTGAACATTATATCAGCTGTCTAAATGAATGAACTTCATTTGATTTTGTATACGATCTGTTATGTTTTGGGCAACAATATGTAAAAATAAATTAATTTGTTAGTACTCTGCACATACAGTTAAAATTATTCTTCTTCTAAAAATTTTTGAAATTACGAAATTTCTGGCACATTTAAAACTCGTATTATTAATTGTACAATCTAACGCTAATCATTAAATTTATTTCTGGATTCATTTGCAAAACAACAATATATTTTAGTGAAGATCCTTCTTTGGTAAAGAAAGTTTGTAAACTCTTTTGCTTTGGAAACTCCTTGGAATATTGTGAGTACTGCAGAATGTAAGTAGTAGTGGGCAAGCCTCTGATGGAAGTATGGGAATACAAACTGAGAACAATATTAAAATGGACAAGGTACAGTACCAAATAGGCTAACTTAGTAATCAGGTTTTGGAGCTAAGATGTGGGTTGCCAGATGGATTAAAAAGTGTGAAAGAAAAAGTCAGTGTATTAGAAAATAAATTTATTGTTTTGCAAAATGAGTTACTTGTACAATCTGCAAATCAGGAGAAGAATGTTAATGGCATCAGAGTTCAACAGAAGGCTGTAGAGGGAAAAATGAAACAGAACTTTTGTAATTTAGATCAGAAAAGTTTCAATGTTGAATATAGTATGATAGCTAATGTAAATGTTTTACACCAAAAAATTTCAGTAGTTCAGGAAAATTGTATTCACAACAATCTGCATTCAAATATTGGTATTGCATGGTCCAACATTCCAATCAAAAGTTTTCCATCAGACAATATACATCCAGTCGATTTTCTACACCACTGTAGAGAGAGTTATTTGTTGGGCATGAGTGATGACCAAAAGATTAAATTTGTCAAAAGATGTCTTGAAGGTGCAGCTCTGTCTTGGATAAATCCAAATTTAAGTCAGTGGGAGACATACCAAAGTTTCAAAAAAAGTTTTTAAATGAATTTTAGTGAGAAGCTGAACAAGGAAGAGTTACAAGTGAATTTCTGAATGTTCCAAATTATAGAAATAGGGATGGTACACTGAAAGAGTTTTGTAAGAATCAGCTTAAGAAATTAACACATCTTGACAAACCATTTGATGAAATGACATTGACTGATGTACTCAAAAGGAGATTACCAGAGAGATTGCAGTGGGATTTAGCACAAAGGCCTGACAATCTCCTTGAACAATTTTTGTGATATGTTGACAGGCTGGACAGCGCAGTAGAAAGAAAATGATAGGGATCACGACAGTAATAACTACAGAAACAGAGATAGAGGTAACTTCTGTCTGGGTCAAAATGGTGACAGAGGCAGAAATTTTTAACATCAGCAGAATAGGAATAATGGTGATAGCCTGGGCAATTTAAAAGGGGAAACAATCATAGAGGTAACCATTCGGGAAATGGCAGTATGCCTCAATGAAGGTCCATAGTTTTGGGGTGAGGAAACACAGCAAGTACAGGGCCCCCAATTTACACTTACAATTAGACAATAATAACAGCATTAATAATGTGACACAGGTATCTGAAGATGGACAGACGGAATATCAGATTTCTCATTTATGTTTTGATCAGAAGTTTTGGAATACTATGTTTAATTATAACAATGTAGATACTAAACACAAGCCAGAATGTGAGAGTAATGAGAATTTTGATGTAGTGCATACTAATGATTTCTTCTCTTGGTCATAAAACAGTGTTACTGATATACATAACACAGGTGAGACTGTATTGGATCTGAATTAGGTGGCACTTTTGACGTAGTTATGAATGAGAGCTGTGAAATAACTGAGGTTGGTAAGTCTGAGACTGGTAGCTTATAGCAAATGAATGTAGCTGAGGTGTGTGACTTTCATAGGGATGAGAATTGTGTTGTTAAGAATGTTGCTAATCAAGTAATTTTGAAAGAATATGATAATAATTATGATAAGTATCACACATTTGTGGAGTTTAAGAGTAATGAAGTTTCAGAGTTGTTTGTGAATACAGATAAGGTAAGGGATGTATGTGATGGTGTAAGTGAGAATCATGGAATACCAGTCCAGTCAAAGCAGTTTTTCATTAATGTCATGCAGAGTAATGATCCAAACAGTAAAGGTGAATTATCTGTAAACCTAGAGAATAAAGGCGAAGACTTTTTGAAATTTGTTTGGGACTGGATTCACGATAACACAGATAAATGTTTAATTGAATGGTTAATCAAAATTTATCTTCAAATTGGTGAAATGAAGTGAATTAGGATCTAAGTAGGAAATGTCATTTTGACAGTAATGTATTTTGTGTTCCTTTGCTAATAAGTGATGTTAGTTGTATTATGGTATCCATTCAGTTTGTTCAATCTTTACCTGACAACATATGTAACAAAAGTAATGCTGTGATACCAGTAAAGTTGATGAAACCCTGTAAAAACAGTGTGAATATAGCTAAGATTGAGACTGATCAGTGGGAAGGGAACTGTTTGACTGATACAGGTACCCTAATTTGTGGTATATCTCAACAATTTAGAAACAAGGTTAAATATAGTAAGAATCTTGTGGAAATGCCCATTGTAGGTGTAAAGGTAAGATGAGTTACAGGTAAGCAAAGAAAACTGGTAAAATCTCAGGTACATTTAATGTTTAGTATACAAGGCAAAACCTTTGAACATAGATGCTTAGTGATACCTAGTCTGGAAGAAAATATAATTTTTGGTATGGTTTAGATAGTAAAAGTTGAAGCTTGTTTTGGATGGAGTGCTAAAGAATTGTTTATTTTGGAACCTAAAAGTAATACTTATGTGAAAACTAATTTCTGTATCTTAAACTGTGGAAATGTAACCATTTGTAAAACATTGTGAACCAAGATGAGTACCAGGTGTCTGATTATATAGATTTTGGTGAGACTGAGGTTCAGGATTTTGGAAGTGTACTAGATTCCAAAGTGAGGGAAGCTACAACTCCTAATGGCTTACAAAAGGAACAACATAGGAATTTTTTATTGGAGTTTAGAAATGTGTCTAGTGAATAAGCAGGGAAAGTAAAAGACTATCAACACATACTTTACCTTAGGGATCATCAACCTTTCTTTCTCAAGGCATGTAATATGTGCGTGGAAAGATTTTGTTGATCATGCAAAAAATAGGATGTATTCTAGAATGAGATTTTCACTCTGCAGCGGAGTGTGCGCTGATATGAAACTTCCTGGGAGATTAAAACTGTGTGCCCGACCGAGACTCGAACTCGGGACCTTTGCCTTTTGCGGGCAAGTGCTGTACCATATGAGCTACTGAAGCACGACTCATGCCCGGTCCTCACAGCTTTACTTCTGCCAGTATCTTGTCTCCTACCTTCCAAACTTTACAGAAGCTCTCCTGCGAACCTTGCAGAACTAGCACTCCTGAAAGAAAGGATACTGCAGAGACATGGCCTAGCCACAGCCTGGGGGATGTTTCCAGAATGAGATTTTCACTCTGCAGCGGAGTGTGTGCTGATATGAAACTTCCTGGCAGATTAAAACTGTGTGCCCGACCAAGACTCGAACTCGGGACCTTTGCCTTTTGCAGGCAAGTGCTCTACCATCTGAGCTACGAAAGCATGACTCACGCCCGGTCCTCACAGCTTTACTTCTGCCAGTATCTTGTCTCCTACCTTTGCAAGAGAGCTTCTGTAAAGTTTGGAAGGTAGGAGACGAGATACTGGCAGAAGTAAAGCTGTGAGGACCAGGCATGAGTCGTGCTTCGGTAGCTCAGATGGTAGAGCACTTGCCCGGGAAAGGCAAAGGTCCTGAGTTCGAGTCTCAGTCGGGCACACAGTTTTAATCTGCCAGGAAGTTTCACGGTGTATTCTAATTCCTTCGAGTAACCCTGCAGAAAGATATATGAGAGAGATTGGAAGACTGTTTAGAACATATTGTAGTAAGAATCATACCGGTTGGGATAGATTATATCAGTGATTTTGAGGATAATGTGAACAGATTACAACATTCTTTAACAGGTTTTTCACTATTTGAAATCATGTTTAATTGCAGACCAGCTAACTTTATTTCAGAAAAGGTTGTGTGTCCACCATGTAAAATTCTGTCACCACAAGGGAGGGAGGAGTGTGTTAGGGAGATGATGAAAAAACAGGAGGATAGGAAAAAGCAGAGAGATGATGGTAAAGGTAGCTTCTCGAAGTTTGAAGTAAGAGATCACGTGTTGGTGAAAGCAAAAGAGAAATCAAAAGTGTTGCCATCTGAGTTATTTATATTGGACCATTTGAAATTCTTGAAAATTCACATCCTAATGTATACAGACTTGTGTATCCTAAATTTAAGAAGTTGTTTGGATTGCGCAATATCACTGAACTGAAAGCATATAGACATGATCCATAAGCATCCAATTTTTGTTTGTTTGTTCTTTTTCCGCTGTCATGAATTTAGTATGTATGATCATGTACTTTGTAGAATTCTGTCTTATCTATTGACTGAATTTTAATCTATCTGTATATGCTTAAGACTAGACAACTGTGTTTTGTTTGTCTGGAATTTTGTATGTGAGATGATGTGATTTTTAAAGATCTGTTTTATCTACTGGCTAAGTTAAAATCTATGATGCACTATATAATTATGTTCTATAGTAGAATTGTGCTTTAGAATTTGATACACATATGCCATGAGAGTGTATGAGTAGATTCTTTTGCAATTTTGAAATGGGACAGTAATCATAATTTGTACTGCAAAAATTAGGAACAGTATCTGAACATATCAGTGTGTTTTACTTTATTAGTCCATTATTTTCATTGCATTTAACTCTGATTATTAATGTTTCTTATGTGAACACTTTGTAATTGCACCTGACATAAATCCCATATAACTGATTTTAGAATGACTAAGAAGAGCATATTTCATGTGATGTGAAGGAGGTATTGAACAGTAAATTTAGTACACCAAACAACGTTTCACAATTTTATGTGAATGCTGGACAGGAAGTTACTCTCTGTTGGATTGCGTAATGAGAACTGTAGAGAGGGAGATGAAAGATGTGGGCAGATTGTCTCCCCTCACTGCTGTATGGCTGTACTCTGCGGGACCAGTCAACGTGCAAGAGATCATGGGTGCTGACTAATGTACCCGAGCATCTGTCAGCTGGATCTATGTTGTGACTGATATTTGTGAATTGTTAGTTAAGACTGCTAAAGATAGTGTTATTCAGCATAAATGCACATAGAGAGATTGACTTTCCAATACATTATGTAACTTTAAATCAGTATGTATCTTTTTTTATCATTTGTAAGTGAATCTTCTAGGCTTCTTATGTATGTAGAGACAATTAACAAATAGTGTGGAATACATTTACTAGTATAAACCATATAAGAGGCTGTATGCATGTCTGCTTTCATACTCTGATTTTGGTTCTCAAGCTATTGGAATGTGTCATCATTCAAAGCTATTTATGACTATATTTACTTGAATCTATCATGAATATTGCAATATTGTATCTGATTGGATCTTGAGTTGTAGAAAAACTCCTGCTTAGCTCTGTTTTGGGTACCTCTGGTCATTGTGACCGTGTGTGTGTACTCAAGGAGAGTGTACAACCTTTGATCAAGAGTAGATGCTTCTTACAGTTACTCTTTGCATATAATTGTACTTATTGAAAAGATTATGAGCTTTATTATTTTGTTACGTGGAAACTTTTTTGCTGGTTTGTACCCGGTGTGGTTTGAATTGATGGGTCAGTCCCTACATAATAAACTCAGGCCCTAATACGTTTCCTTTAGTTAGTTGTTTCATGAGTCAACATAACCATAAATACTATGGTTTATATGGCTGATTGATTCCTACTCATGCTTGAGTATATTCTTGTGACCTATACCTGTCGTTGTGAGTTTTTCGAGTCAGCTCACTCGTCATACACTTAGGCTCCGAAATTTTTTCTGTTCTCTTTTAAAGGTTTGATTGTATAGACCTTAACTTAAAATTTATAAATTCTAGTAAGTTTCATTGTCTCTGTTATTATTACTATAGTTTAGTGGTGTGATGTTGTAGTTTTGACCTTGTATTATGTTTCTTGTGACAGTATATTCCACAGATCTGAAAATCTAAATGCCATATCCTGATACGGTACATGTATAGATTGACTTGTATAGTAGATATTTTTCTTATGGTCTCTGTAATATGTTATGTATCAGATACTTCTATAAACCTATCTGCTATCCTGGGCATCATTTTGTACATCATTTGGCAAACATTATAGTCTGTAACAAAATATTCTAAACATTCTGTTTCCAAATTTTGTGAGGGGGATATTGTAACTGATCACCTTCGTATAACATATCCTTTTTTCATAGAAATAACAGATACCATGTATACTGTCGATTCTTGTGTTGTTGTTGTGGTCTCCAGTCCTGAGACTGGTTTGATGCAGCTCTCCATGCTACTCTATCCTGTGCTAGCTTCTTCAGCTCCCAGTACTTACTGTAACCTACATCCTTCTGTATCTGCTTAATGTATTCATCTCTTGGACTCCCTCTACAATTTTTACCCTCCGCGCTGCCCTCAAATGCTAAATTTGTGATCCCCTGCTGCCTCAGAACATGCCCTACTAACCGGTCCCTTCTTCTTGTCAACTTGTGCCACAAACTCTTCTTCTCCCCAATTCTATTCAATACCTCCTCATTAGTTACGTGATCTACCCATCTAATCTTCAGCATTCTTCTGTAGCACCACATTTCGAAAGCTTCTATTTTCTTCTTGTCCAGACTACTTATCATCCATGTTTCACTTCCATACATCGCTACACTCCATACAAATATTTTCAGAAACGACTTCCTGACACTTAAATCTATACTCGATGTCAACAAATTTCTCTTCTTAAGAAACGCTTTCCTTGCCATTGTCAGTCTACATTTTATATCCTCTCTACTTCAGCCATCATCAGTTATTTTGCTCCCCAAATAGCAAAACTCCTTTACTACTTTAAGTGTCTCATTTCCTAATCTAATTCCCTCAGCATCACCTGACTTAATTCGACTACATTCCATTATCCTCGTTTTGGTTTTCTTGATGTACATCATATATCCTCCTTTCAAGACACTGTCCATTCCATTCAACTGCTCTTCCAAGTCCTTTGCTGTCTCTGACAGAATTACAATGTCATCGGCGAATCTCAAAGTTTTTATTTCTTCTCCATTGATTATAATACCTACTCCGAATTTTTCTTTTGTTTCCTTTACTGCTTGCTCAATATACAGATTGAATAACATCAGGGAGAGGCTACAACCCTGTCTCACTCCCTTCCCAACCACTGCTTCCCTTACGTGCCCCTCGACTATTATAACTGCCACCTGGTTTCTGTACAAATTGTAAATAGCCTTTCTCTCCCTGCATCTTACCCCTGTCACCTTTAGAATTTGAAAGAGAGTATTCCAGTCAACATTGTCAAAAGCTCTCTCTAAGCCTACAAATGCTAAAAATGTAGGTTTGCCTTTCCTTAATCTTTCTTCTAAGATAAGTCGTAAGGTCAGTATTGCCTCACGTGTTCCAACATTTCTACAGAATCCAAACTGATCTTCCCTGAGGTCGGATTCTACCAGTTTTTCCATTCGTCTGTAAAGAATTCGCATTAGTGTTTTGCAGCTGTGACTTATTAAACTGATAGTTCGCTAATTTTCACATCTGCCAACACCCGCTTTCTTTGGAATTGGAATTACTATATTCTTCTTGAAGTCTGAGGGTATTTCGCCTGTCTCATACATCTTGCTCACCAGTTGGTACAGTTTTGTCAGGACTGGCTCTCCCAAGGCTGTCAGTAGTTCTAATGGTATGTTGTCTACTCCCGGGGCCTTGTTTCAACTCAGGTCTATCAGTGCTCTGTCAAACTCTTCACGTAGTATCGTACCTCACCATTTCATCTTCATCTACCTCCTCTTCCATTTCCATAATACTGTCGTCAAGTACATCGCCCTTGTATAAACCCCCTATATACTCCCTCCATCTTTCTGCTTTTCCTTCTTTGCTTAGAACTGGGCTTCCGTCTGAGCTCTTGATATTCATACAAGTGGCTCTCTTTTCTCTAAAGGTTTTTTTAATTTTCCTGTAGGCAGTATCTATCTTGCCCCTAGTGAGATAAGCCTCTACATCCTTACATTTGTCCTCTAGCCATCCCTGCTTAGTCATTTTGCACTTCCTGTCGATCTCATTTTTGAGACGTTTGTATTCCATTTTGCCAGTTTCTTTTACTGCATTTTTATATTTTCTGCTTTCATCAACTAAATTCAATATTTCTTCTGTTACCCAAGGATTTCTACCAGCCCTCGTCTTTTTACCTACTTGATTCTCTGCTGCCTTCACTACTTCATCCCTCAGAGCTACCCATTCTTCTTCTACTGTATTTCTTTCCCCCATTCCTGTCAATCGTTCCCTTTTGCTCTCCCTGAAACTCTGTACAACTTCTGGTTTAGTCAATTTATCCAGGCCCCATCTCCTTAAATTGCCACCTTTTTGCAGTTTCTTCAGTTTTAATCTACAGTTCGTAGCCAATAGATTGTGGTCAGAGTCCACATCTGCCCCTGGAAATGTCTTACAATTTAAAACCTGGTTCCTAAATCTCTGTCTTACCATTATAGTATCTATCTGATATCTTCTAGTGTCTCCAGGATTCTTCCATGTGTACAACCTTCTATCATGATTCTTGAACCATGTGTTAGCTATGTTTAAGTTATGCTCTGTGCAAAATTCTATCAGATGGCTTCCTCTTTCATTTCTTTCTCCCAATCCATATTCACCTACTATGTTTCCTTCTCTCCCTTCCCCTACTCTCGAATTCCAGTCACCCATGACTATTAAATTTTCATCTCCCTTCACTACCTGAACAATTCCTTTTATCTCATCATACATTTCATCAATTTCTTCAACATCTGCAGAGCTAGTTGGCATATAGACTTGTACTACTGTAGTAGGCGTGGGCTTCATGTCTATCTTGGCCACAATAATGAGTTCACTATGCTGTTTGTAGAAGCTTACCTGTACTCCTATTTTTTTATTCAGTGTTGAACCTACTCCTGCATTGCCCCTATTTGATTTTGTGTTTATGATCCTGTATTCGCCTGACCAAAAGTCTTGTTCCTCCTGCCACTGAACTTCACTAATTCCCACTATATCTAACTTTAACCTATACATTTCCCTTTTTAAATTTTCCAACCTACCTGCCCGATTAAGGGATCTGACATTCCATGCTCCGATCCATAGAATGCCAGTTTTCTTTCTCCTGATAACGATGTCCTCTTGAGTAGTCCCCGCCTGGAGATCCGAATGGGGGACTATTTTACCTCTGGAATATTTTACCCAAGAGGACACCATCATCATTTAACCATACAGTAAAGCTGCATGCCCTCGGGAAAAATGACGGCTGTAGTTTCCCCCTGCATTCAGCCGTTCACAGTACCAGCACTGCAAGGCCATTTTGGTTAGTGTTACAAGGCAAGATCAGTCAACCATCCAGACTGTTGCCCCTGCAACTACTGAAAAGGCCGCTGCCCTTCTTCAGGAACCACACGTTTGTCTGGCCTCTCAATAGATACCCCTCTGTTGTGATTGCACCTGCAGTACGGCTATCTGTATTGGTGAGGTACGCAAGCCTCCCCACCAACGGCAAGGTCCATGGTTCATGGGGGGTGAACATTATATCAGCTGTCTAACTGAATTAACTTCATATGATTTTATATAAGGCGTGTTGTGTTTTGGGCTAAAATATGTAAAAAGAAATTAATTTGGACGTACTCTTCACGTACAGTTAAAATTACTCATCTTTTAAAAATTTTTGAAATTACAAAATTTCTGGCACATTTAAAATTCATAGTATTAATTGTAAAATATAATGCTAATCATTTGATTTATTTCTGGATTCATTTACAAGATAATGATATATTTTAGTGAAGATTTTTCTGTGGTCAAGAAACTTTGTAAACTCTTTTGCTTTGTAAACTCTTTGGAATATTGTGAGTACCACAGAATGTAAGTAGTAGTGGGCATGCCTCTGGTGGAAGCAGACAAATTTCTTTAGAGAGGGCTACATCAGGTATTGTATAAGGGTCAGTGTGCGAGCTTCTCAAGGTATGATATATCATAAACAACTCACACTAGAATGCTGCAGCAGGTACTGCTGATGTTCTAATTTACCTTAATTTTAATTTGTTAATGTCAATAAGCACTGTTCCATTTAAAAAGTGAATGTCTGCAAGAAATACACTTTCGAAGTATTATTACAATCTGTTGATTTGTTACAATACAAGCCCTTACAATCTGTTGATTTGTTACAATACAAGCCCCTGACTATCAATCCATTCTGTGAAAACTGCACATCATTAGCATTTTCCACTTCTGCAATATTTGTGGTGCAGGTTTTGGGGGGGGGGGGGGGGGGGGTTCACTCTTTATACCTGGCCTTTGTGCTGGTCCATAGTAAACCCTGGCACTTTTATGTAAGTTCTACAACACTGCAGTATAATTATTGTATATTGTGATACAAGCAGGTTCTAGAAAGCAATAACCATTCACAATTAATGACTAAATTGTATTACTATGCACAGTGATGGAAATGAGTTAAACTGATCTGTAAACAGTCTGATTATTGGTGCAACTTAGGTTGATTAACATGAAACATGAAAATTAATAATCTCAAATGTATCAAGTGAGATTATCATAATTTCAAAGAAATCCATTTCACTACTTCCTCTGATTGTTTTATCATAAAATGTACCTGTCCTTGTTTAGTCTAGCCTTACACATACAAAATAGTGTTAATGCTGTATCTTTAGGAGTAGTAAAATCTTCCTTCTACAGTGTCAACTTTTTTGTTTGTTACCGTATGATGCAGAATAACTGAGATATGCAAAGTACATGGTCAAAGATATTACAGGAGACTAAACAACCTACTATCATATAGCTATGGTATCATGATAAATGTTATTTATTTTCATTAATATTTTTCTCAAAATATATTTTCTTGTTTTGAATAGTTATGGACAACAACTAATCTGAATGCAAATCATTATAACTTAAATCTCTTTCAAAGTTATAGGACTTTTATCTGTGAAAACATATTTTATCTTTCCATTTTCCTTTTCTTTCATCTTTGTAATTTGCTTATAGTAATGTTACATGTATTTTCTCTCTTTGAAAATATAGTTTAAATTTATTTTGGTATGTACCATTAATAGGTTGCGAGAAACAAAAACAAGGTTTATTGCTCTAATTTAAAAGAAGACTGTGTGAACTAAGAAATACTAACGGTCATAGTATTTTCAGTTCCACATCATTATGACCTGATGGAATGGTCCTGTGTCAACAAAGCAGTGGAAAATGCAAATAGCAAGAAAAATATATGTGCAGTTGGTTCAAAACTGTGAGTTTTGCAGATATAAGTAAACTGGGAAAGAGTTTAATACCAAATGTGGTTTCCATCTAAACAGATTAGGGAAAAACTTTGTAATAGCAAATATTTTAGAAACAGTAATTATGAAAAGAAAAGTAAGTTGTGATACTTCAGAGATCATTCCCCTTGTGGGCAAGAACTACGCATTATTTGGAAAACCTAGCATGCATCCACTGACAATGAAGCATTATCACTATAAAACAAATTATGTAATTTTCTGTGAACACAAGGAAATACTACAGATTCTACCAGTTCACAAGGGAGCACAGCAGTAGTGGTAGGATTAACACCTGTAGCATCTGAGACAGAAGCATTGTTAACAAGAACAACAAACAGAAATTGCAGCATTAAAAACATAAGCCGCAGCACCACCAGCAGCACTGAAAACATCAGCAACAGCACCAAAAGAAGCACCAAGCAAATCACCACAGCCCAGTGAATGACCTGTGAGGTACAGAAAACTTGTCCTTTACTAGGACTTTTCGTACCTTTGCAGGCCAGGGGAAGGAATACATCATCACAAAGTGTAAATACAACTGTAGTCACCCGCAAATTTTAAGCTTAAACATTCATAGCCTTAAAATAAATCATTAGAACTTGAGGTAGCAGTGAATGATGTAAACATCGAATGCATGTGCATTATGGAGTACTGGTGCATAAATTTTGTACTAAGTTGCATTAATATTAATCTACATAAGTTGGCAAGTCAAATTTGTAGAAAAAATGCCAAAGAATGGAGGTGTATGTATCTTTACCAGATCATGAATCAGTTGTAAAAGAAGGTATGAGGCTGAATCATTAACTGTGAAAAATCATTTTGAAGGAGCAGTCATACAGTTGTATGAAATCAGGAGGTAATGATAGTCATAGCAATATACAGACCACCTACTGGGGATACAAATATTTTCATTAATCAATTATGAACACTGCTTAACAGACTGTTCACTGAAAGAGCCACTGTAATTGTTCATGGGGCTTAAATATAAATCATATGAATTGAAGTAGGTTAAAAGATCAGTTCTTAAATCTGTGTATTATGTAGTTTCAACTTATTCCCACACATATATGAATCCACAAGAATAACAAACAACACAAACAGTTTTGTAGATAATATATCTCCAAATTTAGATTCTACAGAAACAGAAGTAACAAATACTGATTTGGGATTATTAGACCACAATGCTTCTGTCCTCAAAACTCCTTCAATGCCACTTGTATAAAATAAATTTTTCTGTAGAAAGCTGTGTAGAATTTAGAAATATTCTAACAAATGAGTCCTGCACAGAAGCATTATCTTTAACAGACATAAATAATGCATATAACTATTTTGTTCCATTTTCATGGCATATTTTGAAATGTGCTTTCCAAAGAAGGTGTCAAGAACCAGATCACATGCCAATACAAAGCCAATTGTTTGATCACAGCTGGTATCAAAACATTTTGTGGACCCCCAGAGAGAATTAGTTCTAAAATGAAAACATCTGAAGACCCACAGTTCAAAGAATGTTTTAGGAATTACAAGAAGCTATATCAAAAAGTAATTTCCAAGGCAAAATTTATAAATAATGATAGCTTAATAAGACTGTGAAGGCTGAAACAGGGAAAAGAGATGAAGACCACGACATGATTCTAAAAAAGGCATGAAATATCAATATTAAAAAAACAAGACTTGCCAAGTTATATAAACAATTATTTCATAAATGCAACAACTCCGTTAAGTTATACACTTATAAACCATCAAAAAACCAGAAATTTCAAAAGCTGCTTGCAGCATGAGGGTAGAACCAATAAACAAACATGAAGAGTTAAAAGTGATAAAAAGACAAAAACGTAAATGTCGGCAGAAGTAGAAAGGTCCAGTGCCTACCATAACAATGGAACTTACATAAATTTCAAGGCCCTTGGCGCACATAGCCAACTTATTTACTGAAGGACTGTTTCTGGAAAGGCTGAAAATCTCAAGCATGAAGTCATTGTTCAAAAACATTGACAAGTATAAAGCAGAAAACTATCAGCCAGTATCACTTAAAATATTTGAAAAATCAATGAAGCACAGAATTGACAAATGTCTAAATGACAATAAGTTGATAAATAGTAACCAGCATCACTTCCAGGCAGGTAAAAATACAGAAACAGCAGTAATGTGCTACACCGAACAAATAACCAAAAATCTAGAAAAATACAATAGTGTAGTAGCAGTAAATTTAGATATCTTAAAAGCATTTGATATTGTCAATCATGGATTCCTTTAGAAAAACTGAATGCATTAGGTACTCAAAGGACAGGGAAAAGAGAGTCTGAATCGTACCTAAAAAACAGCACGCAAATTGTAGGACTCATGTCAGCTTGTCCAACCACAAAATAAATTTAGCATCAGGTGAAAAGAAAAAAGGGTTGAAATAGGAGTACCACAAGGCAGTATTCTAGGTCCCACATTGTTTATTGTCTAAATAAATGGCACCTACTCATCAGATGGTGCAGCAAATGCCATACTATTCACTGATGATACTAGTGTGATGATAAGTGCACCAAAGTGATTGCTTCAAACAACTACAGATCAAGACCTAAAGAATGTTTACTCTTGGTTCACTGTAAACAGATTGACATTAAATGCAAATAAAACAAATTATGTGCAGTTTTGGAAAAATAAACCAAAATGTAAATCTTGATCTGGTACTGGGTGACAAAGCCATGGACAGAGTACAATCTACAAAATTGCTAGGTATTCAAGGTCATGGAAACTTAAATTTTAATGGCCATGTAATGAAAATTTCACAGAAACTTAATTTGACATGCTTTGCTCATAGAATTGTTACAAATGTTTGCAACCCAGAGTGTGCCAGGAGGGTATATTTCGGCTACTCTGATCTCTTGCAACACACAGAATAAAATTTTGGGGCTCCAGCACTTGCTACCTAAAACAATTTTGGTTTTACATATATGAAGATGGTATCTGTTCTTTCTGACATGTCTGAAAGAACAAATACCATCTTCATACGTATGTAGTTAAGGCTCACCGGCCATTTGTCCATCTTCTTCTGTGAGGATGCACAAACAATGCCTGAACTCTTATGGGAATCGGCAAAAAGCCGCAAGTAAAGAGGGGTCCTATAAATATAGTGCAGGACAACAAGTTGAGAATGTGGGTCTCATGGGAGCCATGCCAGAAATAAGTCCCTGCAGTCATGCTATTCTCTGTGTCCTCGGTGGCTCAGAAGGCTAGAGCGTCTGCCATGTAAGCAGGAGATCCTGAGTTTGACTTCCAGTTGGGGCATACATTTTCACCTGCCTGTCCCCGTTGATGTATATCAACACCCGTATGCAGCTAAGCGTAGTGATTTAATTGTAATTTTGGTTTTCTTACAAAAGAGGCATTGTGAATATTAACACTCAGTCATCCACAGGCTCACTCCAAACCCATATTCTAGAAGCTTACTATACTAACAATATCTTCATCATGCATATACAAATGTGTTTCATACGTAAGGCCCCACTTTGCAGATTTTCAAACAAATGCTGGCTTCCATAACTACAATACCCAAAATAGCACAGCATTCTATACTCTGCAAACAAAAACAACAAACTCTCAAAGTTTATGTAAGCCACATTGGTACAAAACTTTACAACATACTGTTAGTCAATTTCAGCAAGTTAGATGATCAAAACAAATTTTAGGCAGAATTAAAAAAAATTCTTCTTGACCAATGTTTCTACTTGGTAAATGGCTATGTAGGTCAATAAACATTTTCTGAGAATGTTTATATTAAGGCAAAATTCAAAATACTCTGTCTCAGCCCTAAACTTTTATTGTATATGTAATGGACAGCTGTTTCGTGATATAAAACCCCTACTTAATAATTGTAGTGTATATAAGGACCTACTGTCTAGGGAGGACAAAAGTAAAGCCCTATGGAAAACAGACTATGCAATTATAACACAACAAGAGTACACGTATATTAAGTGTTTTACTGTGTATGCTATGGTTTTGTATTATTCTGTATTACTACATGTTGTATGACCTTTGTAATATTTTGTCCAAATCTTTCTATTTACATATTTGTATATTCCATTTCCCTGAAATGGTTTCACATAAATTTACATGTACATTTCGATGAAATTCATACAGTAGTTATTGCCTATGGATGGATAAATAAAATAAAAATAAAATAAAAAACTACTCTGTTGTCAAGCCTGACTACTGAATGAATAGATCAGACATTTTATTTTCAATGCTTCTCTACCAGACTTTCCTTGTAGACTGCTGTCAAGCAATCTCTGTTACGCTTATACTAAAAGCACAGAAACCTTTAAAAATCAACAAATGAACAGTGTTAAAGTATTTCCAAACAATAAATTTATTTATTATGAATGAAAACACACATGGAACTGGCGTAATATTCTGCACTACTTCTTATTTATTTCACAAACTGATTTTCAGGTGTTACTCCATCATCAGGTACAAACATAAATTTGTGGTGCAGTGAAACATTTGTGGGATCATAAATTTTAAAGTAGTGCATCTACAGATTATCTCCATTTCCAGAGATGAAAATTGTTAATGTTAGATTTAGGAATAAAATGAGAGGAATTATTTAAGGAAAAACGCAATGTAAGACTTTTTAACTCAGATAAAATATCTGACATATAAACTAATAAAATATATAGCAAATTACAACAGTTGTTCAAAGAAGAAAATAAATTGAACAATAAATTTTAGTACATGTTTCATGGGAGTGCTTGTACAAAATAATCTTATGTTTAACAGGTGTTAAATTACAAGTAAATAAGATACACTAGTGAGATAAGGGAGGTAAGTGAAGCATCTCTGATTATGGTCCACAATTCCAATTTTGGAAAATTCTTGCTGACAGTAGCCAGAAAATTTAAATCCAGGAAGTTTAAAACATCATTTTATATGCACAATACTGCTCAGCATCTTTTGCCCAATGGTAAATACAGCATTTCAGCTTTGGAAAAGATTGTAATCACTCATAATTGTGGCAAATTTCATACAGGTCAATATGCACTTTCTTGAAGGAACACCATGGAAGTTTGAAACTTAGAAAAGGAGATTCTGCTTTCTCAGACCACTTGACTAAAGAATGCCATAGTTACAAGGTGCCACATGAGCTAGACTAGATGCATACTTTGACAGTGTAATTAGTAATGTAAATCAGGATCAACTAAAGCATAATGTAGTTATCTGATCATGATGGGATACGGGTCAGTATGAACCCAGAGAGAACTAAACAGTTAGTCACTTTCAGAATACTAAAAGAGAGCAATATTGTACAATTGAAACATGAACTGAAGGTGGTAGATTGGCCAAATATACTACACAATATAAAAAGTCATGATGAATGTTTCTCTGTATTTTTATATATCATTAAAAATGCGGTAGATAGTCACTGTCCACTTAGCACAAAAAGATGCACCCCTAACAACAGAAAAAACCTGAGCACTCTAACAAGTGGTACACTCCAGAGCTCAAGCAAATGAGGACACTGCTACTTATATTAAAAAATAATAGTGATAAAAATGAGGAAGCCAGGAAACACTATGAGACCCTTAAGAAGTTGTACAAATATGAAATAAAATCAGCTAAAGGTAAAGAAAATGATTCATGTATTGCAGGATCAAAAATTGCCTGTCAAGGAGCTTGGAATATAATAAAAAGTGAAATCGATATGAGCAAACAGGAAGCCACAGTGCCTGTAGATTGCAACATCCTTAACGAATATTTTATAAACTGTGCCAGCTTCTTCTTCTTCTTCTTCTTTTGGTAAAAATAACTCTGATAATATTTCAGCTGCTGTAACCCTTCTTAAACAACAAGCACCAGCAACCAAGAAATTGTCTTGGTCAAAAATCACCTCTGGCCACATTAGCAAATCTATAAAGAAACTTAAAAGCTCAAAGGACTATTACAGGCTTAGTAACAGTATTGTTAAACTCATAGCCACTGCAATCTTAATGCCTCTAACATATCTGACGAATTGCATACTTGAAGAAGGCCTGTTCCCTGGATGTCTGAAAATGACAGTTACACTCCCAATCTATAAGAAAGGTGATAGAAAAATGTCAAACAATTATAGACCTATATCAATAGCTCCCATTATATCAAAAGTAATAGAAAACTGCAAACATATCCTAATTTACAATCATTTTGAAAGTAATAAATTATTGAGTAAGAACCAGTTTGGCTTTTGATCTGAACTATTGACAACCAAAGCAGTTGAATGCCTCCTTAGTAATATATATGAAGGATATGAAAACAAGAAACTCACTTGTGCTATACTGTTTGATTTAACAAAAGCCTTCGACTCAGTCACACATGAAATAATGATAAAAAACTAAAACATTATGGTATTGTAGATAAACTATTACAATTTTTTCAATCATACTTAAGCAATAGAGTAAAATTAGTAAAAACAAACTATCAAAAGTCAACACCCATGAAAGTAAAGAGAGGAATTCCACAAGGCTCAGTGCTTGGCCCTTTCGTGTTTATTGTTTACATCAATGACTTCTCAAATTATATGCCGTGCAGCAATGTACTGTATGCTGATGATATGACATTAATAGCAGATGGAGAAAATCTGCAAGCTGTTATAGAATACAACAAAGTAGTAACTAGAATGAGCAGTGACTGGTGCAGAGCCAACCTTTTATCAATAGACAAATTGAAAACTGAAGAAATTTACTTCACCCTGAAACCAATTGAACAGAATACAAAAAATGTCAAGCTACTAGGCTTACATATAGATCAAAAACTTACACGGGACAGACACACAAATTAACTATGTGGCAAACTTGCTCGAACTCTCTTTCTATTACGCAAGCTGAGACTCGTTATCAGTAAAAATCTGCTAATCTCCACACACTTTGCTTTTTTCCATTCACAACTGCAATATGGGGTACATCTTTGGAGTAACTCAGTGGGTTCAAGTACCATCTTCAAGTGGCAGAAGAAAGCAGTTAGGTGCATTTTAGGACTAGCACCAAGACAAAGTTGCAAAAATCATTTTAAAGAACTAAAGATAATGACACTACCTAGTATATACATTTATAATTGCTTAATATATGCTAAAGAGAATGTAAAGAACTTTAATTTAAGATCTGAAGTGCATGTTCATAATACTCAAAATAATAGTAACATAGACCTACCATACACAAGGCTGACATTAACACAAAAGAGCCATAAACACCTTAGCTTGAAATTTTATAACAAACTCTCAAAGGCTGTGAGTGAACTACCTATGAATAACTTTAAGCAAGCAATAGAAGTGTGGCTAAAATGTATGCCATACTACTCATTTGATGAGTTTCTAAACAGTGACAGAAAAGAGATATGCTACATGAAACAAAAACTGCCATATGAATTATACCTATATGTTTGTGACAGTAATGTACCAACAAAGACATTTTACATGGATACATAATATGTACCATAAATATATCTTGATACTATTGTATATTTAACTGTTATGATGTATTATTATATTATTATTATTATTATTGTGAAGAATAATTGTTGTACTGTCAGTACTACTTTACCATGCATATCTGCTTACCCTGCACAGCACAATTATGTACAATAATAATTATTGTAATTTTTTTAAAAAAATGTATTGAACACACTGACGATGCCAACTGTATGGATAATATACTGAAAGGCAAATAAAGATCCTATTCTATTCTATTAAATAACAACTATAAAAGAAGGAAGATGAACTACCTTGAAATAATGGAAATTAATAAGCATTTGTCCACCTGCCCAGGCTTAGTACTGAATGATCTTACACAATTCCTTTATTCACCACTTCCAATTGCATATACTACTCATAATCTCATCCAGGCCATGTTCAGCTATCCCTCATTCCCTCTTACTCACATGCCTCATTTTTTCCTTTTATTTCAGTTACTATAATTTCTCTTGTCCTGTTTTTATAAGACTTTTTTATCACTGCTGCTTCACTTACCCACTTAATCTCACTAGCATATCTTATCTGTCTTATCTGTTTGTAATTTAGAAGCTGTTGAACACAAATTAAGTTGTTCAGACACTCCCTTGGAACGTGTCCCCAAAGAGTTTATTTCCTTCTATCAATAATTGTGATTTGATATATAGTTCATTGCTTAATGTGTAATGCATTTTATCCTAGTAAAATAATCTTACTTGCATTTTCACTTCAATAGTTCCTCTAGTTTTATTTCTAAATCTAACATTAACATTTTTTATCTTTGCAAATGGAGGTACTCTGTGGCTGCACTAGTGTAAAACTTCAATCCTACAAAAATTTCACTTCACTACATATTTATGTTTGTGCCTGATGATGGTGTAACTGCTGAAAACTGGTTTGCAAAATAAATAATAAATGTTGTAGAATAGTACATGAATGTCATGTATGTTTTTATTCATGATGTGTAAAATATTCTGCCAAGAACTGATAGAATAGTCAATCAATGCAATAAATTTACTGTAGTACATGACCATTGGGGAAGTGTGCAGTGGTCTGGTTTGCACTTATAATATATTCTTTGTCAACACGAGTTCCTGCACAACTGGCTGCTCTTGGCATCAGCATCTTATGGCTGTTTTCTCCTTTCTTTTCACCTATAAAATATTTGTACAAACTTTCACAATTCAGAAATCAAACTTACATCACAAAAGGGTTACATTTATATAGTGTTATCCACTTTTCATTGATCAGTAAGTAAGGTTGGGTGATGATTTGCATTATGACATCAGCCATGTAGATTTTGGCATGTTCCACCATACATACAGAGACTGGTTTACAAGGAACATTCCTTCTTGCTGTCCAGATAGAAAGAATATACAATTGTTGAAACAATTCTAGACAACAAGATAATGTGTAAACAGGATAACAGATAGACTTTCTGGCCTGAGATGCTGGCATTGGCGATCATATGTATGTTAGGTGTGCTTGATTGTGTGTGTGAATGGTGTGTATGTGTGTCTTTTACTGATGAAGGCTGTGGCCACAACCGTTACAGAATTGTCTTTCAATTGTGCCTGTGTGCAACTTTGTGTGTCTTCTTTATGATGAGTAGCAATCTGTCATTTCCTACATTGTGGATAACTGATAGAGGTAGAATTTGAACCAATTGAGAGTAGATTAATTAAATATTATAATACCTGCCATGAAGACACACACACAAGAAGAACATTTAACTTTCTGAAGCAGCTTGAGCAAACTACACAGGTCTACAAATGAACACTCCAATTTTTTTTTAAATCATTTTAGTAAGCCTAATGTTTTTTAACATACTAACTCCAGTAATGGCAAAACCTCTGTATCAGATAAGATTTTTTACAAAGTAATCATAAACATTCGAAAAATACATGCTAAACACATACATTCAAAAAAACTTTGTTAGGAACCACATTAAAATAAGGCACTCGTAACATTATGATGAAGTATTGTATTCTTCAGTATCAATACAAAGTGTGTTGTGATTATTGTAGTGCAGTTGAGGTCCTACCACACTCAGCAAGTAGCACTGAACTTGCAGGCCATTTTCTCATAGGAAGCCAAAGAGGACTGGCATCACCAAAGGAGGCTACAGTTAGCATCACTGGTGTCCATGAGCTAGCAACTGGAGTGACTGCACAGCAGGAAGTAGCAGTGAATGCATTCCATTTGGTGCATGCAGAGACTTGTTATTGGAGTGCACAAACAATGAACGTGTTTTGTGCTGTGTGTCCTGTACTTGCATCCCCAAGTGAAATGTTTCCCTGTTTTATTAAAGTTACATGGTTTCATCTGAATGTGCTTAATGTGGAATGTTATGTATCTTAATTCACTTATTGCAGTGAATTTTTAATATGATGCTGATCTCCTGCTGAGTTTACTTACATCACTGCTCCCATTGGTTTCTTTCAAAGTTTATTATGTTGTATGAATTTTAGCCATTGAGCATTTGTTATTCTTATTTTACTATTGTTATACTTAATACCAGTTATGTTTCCTGTGTATAAGCCTTTAAGCATATTTTGCTTTTGGTGACCATCATTTTTCCTGTGTGTCTGTGTGTGTGTGTGTGTGTGTGTGTTGTCTTTTGTTTACATCCAGAAGACACTCAATGTTCAACATCCAGCAATAGTAAGCTATGATTCTGATACCCCATCAGCTGTGATATCTTTGATCCATTTCTTTAATCTCTTGATGGAACCTTTCTCACTCACAAAACCTAGATTTTATGGATAATAATTGAAATGGTAGTCTAGGAAGTGCAGCTTCAAGCAAACTGAGGCAGTCAATACTTTGAAGTTATCCAGCAGGTTTCTTACTTCACTCTTGCTGACAACTTTTCTAAAGGATATTCAAGAGCATCTTTCAGTGTCTTTCATTTTAACATCGTGTATTTTGTCTGTAGTTAGTTTACAAATTTCAGTGTCAACAAAACTTCTTCTTCCAGATTGACTTCTGGTAGTCTTATAAACCTGCTTGTCATGTAATTGAATTGTCACATTCTTTTGGTAGCATTTAATAAATTGTTTCATAATTTCAAGCGTTATGTGAAGGGGAGGGAGGAGTAACTTTTTCAACCCATTAAAGAATCAAATAGCATGTTTTCCCTCCAACTTTTGGGATTCTAGCTGGTCAGATTTTCTGAATCTAGTGCTTGTCTGTTGCATGATTATCCCATAAGGAGGTAACTGAAATAAAACAACTTTTTCTACTGGACTGCACTGCAAAACATTACAAAACCATACTGGCATTATTATGAGGATTAAATTGCTACATTTTGCATATCTCAAAGATATTTTAATTTTGTGTCAAAATTACATCCTTTTCTTCTTCTCCTTCCTGGATGTATTCTATACTCCTGGAAATGGAAAAAAGAACACATTGACACCGGTGTGTCAGACCCACCATACTTGCTCCGGACACTGCGAGAGGGCTGTACAAGCAATGATCACACGCACGGCACAGCGGACACACCAGGAACCGCGGTGTTGGCCGTCGAATGGCGCTAGCTGCGCAGCATTTGTGCACCGCTGCCGTCAGTGTCAGCCAGTTTGCAGTGGCATACAGAGCTCCATCGCAGTCTTTAACACTGGTAGCATGCCGCGACAGCGTGGACGTGAACCGTATGTGCAGTTGACGGACTTTGAGCGAGGGCGTATAGTGGGCATGTGGGAGGCCGGGTGGATGTACCGTCGAATTGCTCAACACGTGGGGCATGAGGTCTCCACAGTACATCGATGTTGTCGCCAGTGGTCGGCGGAACGTGCACGTGCCCGTCGACCTGGGACCGGACCGCAGCGACGCACGGATGCACGCCAAGACCGTAGGATCCTAAGCAGTGCCGTAGGGGACCGCACCGCCATTTCCCAGCAAATTAGGGACACTGTTGCTCCTGGGGTATCGGCGAGGACCATTCGCAACCGTCTCCATGAAGCTGGGCTACGGTCCCGCACACCGTTATGCCGTCTTCCGCTCACGCCCCAACATCGTGCAGCCCGCCTCCAGTGGTGTCGCGACAGGCGTGAATGGAGGGACGAATGGAGACGTGTCGTCTTCAGCGATGAGAGTCGCTTCTGCCTTGGTGCCAATGATGGTCGTATGCGTGTTTGGCGCCGTGCAGGTGAGCGCCACAATCAGGACTGCATACGACCGAGGCACACAGGGCCAACACCCGGCATCATGGTGTGGGGAGCAATCTCCTACACTGGCCGTACACCACTGGTGATCATCGAGGGGACACTGAATAGTGCATGGTACATCCAAACCGTCATCAAACCCATCGTTCTACCATTCCTAGACCGGCAAGGGAACTTGCTGTTCCAACAGGACAATGCACGTCCGCATGTATCCTGTGCCACCCAACGTGCTCTAGAAGGTGTAAGTCAACTACCCTGGCCAGCAAGATCTCCGGATCTGTCCCCCATTGAGCATATTTGGGACTGGATGAAGCGTTGTCTCATGCGGTCTGCACATCCAGCACGAATGCTGGTCCAACTGAGGCGCCAGGTGGAAATGGCATGGCAAGCCGTTCCACAGGACTACATCCAGCATCTCTACGATCGTCTCCATGGGAGAATAGCAGCCTGCATTGCTGCGAAAGGTGGATATACACTGTACTAGTGCCGAAATTGTGCATGCTCTGTTGCCTGTGTCTATGTGCCTGTGGTTCTGTCAGTGTGATCATGTGATGTATCTGACCCCAGGAATGTGTCAATAAAGTTTCCCCTTCCTGGGACAATGAATTCACGGTGTTCCTATTTCAATTTCCAGGAGTGTAGGTCTACAGGGGGTTAAAATGTTACATTAAATTTGACATTGTTAGTGGTAGTGGATGACAGGATGCCCTTCATAATGCCACTACTCCCCCATCCCCCTTGTCCCACCCCCTTTCCTCTCATGACAGAATCTGTGTCCCTGCTCTGCCTGCATCTAGTGTTATCTCATGTGCAAGTGTGAGAACATTTTCTAAATGTATGCTGACCATCTAACAGAGATGTAATGTGGGAAGTAACCTGATATTCACCCAGTTGAATGCTGAAAATCACCTAGAAAAAGAAGTCCAGGCTACTAAGCACACTGGCCATCAGTAGACGGATTCAATCTTGGTTCAGTGCAACTCCCCAACTCCCAGAAGTGAGTGCTTCAACATGCTCATTTATCAGGATGGGTCTGTGTCAAAGCGGCATGTGACAGAAAATTTTAAGTACTTTATCTGCACTGAAAATACTAGGCAAAAATCTTTTTTCTTTATGAAAAAATTCCATTGTTAAACAGCTATATTAAATGGCAGATAGAAGAGACAAGCAAGCAATAAATGAAGATTGAAGTGACTTAAAGCCTAATCCATTAAGAACAAAACAAAATGGGTAAGAAGAATTAAGGATGTGAGGAAAAAACGGAAGAAGAAGAAATTTTTATCAAGATGGGTATGAAAGAATGTAAATTTTTCTACACTGTTTATTGTATTTTGTCACTGTACTAAATCTAAAAATGTGAAGTACAAATGTAGCTAACATATTACAGGAATAAAGATTTGAGTTTTTAATTGGATACATCATCAGTGTCATAGAAATTTTTAGTTCTGATGATATCTCGTTTGCCCAAGGAGACATAGTAGAAATTATAATTTAATTATTATTTTAGTGTCTTCTTTAGTATATTGTTTCATATTCTTATGTATATAGTCCAGATAGTGCAAATTTACAGTTTCCAATTTCAGTGTCTTCCAGTCTTGTCTTACCTTTTTCACATACTTGTATCTAAACTTCAATATGTTCTTCTCTTCCCCGTAACAAAAATGTCATCTACATAAACTGTCCATTTTTGCTGCGCAAGTATATGATCTAATGCTCTAATAAATTCTGTCACAGATGTGTTTGAACCGAATATATAGAATCAGTGCATTTCCTGGGCTATGTGCAAGTGGAACTTTGTGGAAGTCTATTGTTAAATTGAAACTTGACACATTCTGACTGCTTTTAAATATTTTTAGCATGATCTGCTTCTCTGTACAAAAATTAATTTAATGTTTGGAATCCAAACTCCTCCATCTTTCTTTGACTTACCAACAAGTGGATTATTATAAGGGCTGACATTTCCATATTTTTTGTAACTCTTTCCCAATGGAAAAAGTTTTGCTGCAGAAATCCCATAAGGTTTTATGAAAAATTGTTGATTTGTTTTTTAATTGTAAAGTACATTGATATCCATTAACTAACCCTGAACTACTATAAAAAACATCACTCTTTTCCCATAATACAGATTTTAATTCATGTTTTAGTTTATCTTTAAGTTCTACCATTCCAGAAATCATTATAACTACAAGTTTCCTAAATTCTGACTCTTCTGTGTCTAAGCCTGTCTGTCTACAAATTATTTTTCTTCTGAATCTTTAATGTTATTAGCTTTCTTTCCATGACAAATTACAGCTGAGTTAATGAAATTGGTACCAACAATTTCCCAATTTTGTGTTGTTATAAAATGTTTTTTTGCTTCCTGTCAAATCATGTACTCATACACAGTATCCAAGACTTCCCTTAAATAAAGTTCAGATATTATTAGATTCCTTCAATGATAAAAGTTAGTAAAGTTTGCTTTTTCTCCACCTTGCTGTATTTTTAGTGCTGCACCTCTGATTTTTACACCAACAACAGGCATCATAATCATCTTTCTCATGTCTTCAACAACAAAATTTGAAAAATATTGTATTCATATGATTTGTATTTATCTCTTTCTTGGAAAAATGTAGTGCTTTTCTTTTTACTAGGATACAATTTTGGTCCAGGGCATTGATTATCCAGTGAAAACACTATGTCACATTGTTTCTTTTCATTTTATTTCACATTCTTATCTAGTCACAAGAGTAATCATTTCATTTTTTTTATATACAGGAGAGCAATTTGTAGAGCTATTTTTTCAAACAAATGACATTCTATATGCCCAGTGCAAGTTCTTACAGATCACAGCCTCACAATATACTGCAGCCTGATCCAGACTGACTGATCTGGCGCATTTTAAGTTCTATACAACAAATTACGTCTTTCCTGAATATTCTATATCTACATAGATACCCTACAAGCCACTGTATTGTGCATGGCAGGTGTACACTGTACCAGTACGTCATTTCCTTTCCTGTTCCACACACAAATAGAGCGAGGGGAAAGCGATTGTCTGCCCTAATTTCTTGTATCTTATCTTCGTGGTCCTTATGCACAATATATGTTGGTGACGTAGAATTGTTTGGCATCAAATGCCGGTCCTCTAAATTTTCTCAATAGCGTTTCTCGAAAAGAATGTTGGCTACCCTCCAAGGATTCCCACTTGAGTTCCCAAGGCATCTCCGTAAAACTTATGTGTTGTTCAAACCTACCAGTAACAATTCTAGCACTACACCTCTGAATTGCTTGGATGTCTTCCCTCAATCTGACATGGTATGGATCCCAAACACTCCAGTGGTACTCAAGAAAAGGTCGCACCAGTGTCCTATATGCAGTCTCCTTCACAGATGAGCCACACTTTCCTAAAATTCTCTCAATAAAGCAAAGTCGACCATCGTGTCCGATGGTCAAATGACGGAAATTTTGTACGATTCTCCTGTGTGAACGATTTCTTGAGTGTGAAATTTGACTTCGGCTTTCGTTTTGGTGTCTTCAACTGCCACACCAAACTGGTCAGCGAGCGACTAAATGGAAGCCTTAGACCCACTTAGCGATTTTACTTACGACCACAATTTTCTCGGGTTCTCTGCCAGATCTATTGCTAAGGTGTGACGGTGAAAGTTGTATGTTTCGGCAATAGATATTTTCACAGACGCACGAATGTCTGCTGCCCTTCGTTTGTCGTCATTTATGCAGTCCCCTTTGAACCGAGAGCCCAACGGCTTCTGCTTCCTCAGCGTCCACCGAATTTCGTTATTAAACCATAGTGGGTCTTTTACATCCATTATCAACTTACTACGCACTGAAACTGTTTATTCCAATTGAAGTCTGCAATGACATCCAGTTTTCGTATGATAATTTTGAGTAAAATTATATTTTTTGTACTTCCAAAAACTGAAAAATAAAATGACTTTCGAAATTATTTTATATAGTTACGAAAACAGATTCAACAATTTCAGAATATGCTAAATCAAAAGTTTTGTATATATTTAGCTTTTACATTAAGATAAATTGTTTCTGAAGAAGTAAAGTGTATTTTTGACATAAAATGATGATTCTTAATCTCATGAACAACAAAGTTTTCTTGATCGTTAAGTGATGTTAGCTATGAATGATGCGGAAAGATTGTAGTTGACATAGACCCATTCTTTATTTTGAATGGTTATTGTGAAGTGAAATCTGTGGGGTGACTAATTTTCACAGCACAACATTACCACAGAGGTATATGCAAAAATCTTATCACTGCGGACAAATTTGGAAAGGTGTATAATTTCGCAGATGCACCAGAGTATTGTATAAATATGTGAGAAACATGAATCTCATGCTTTAGAGGCGAAAATCTGCATAAAATTAGTGAAAAGAAGGTGGAATTGCAATCTTCGTTTGACCCAGGAAGTTACCTTAAATCGTAGTTTGTTGTAAGGTCTTGTATATTATCACAGCCATTTACACTTCGAGTGGGCTATTTGAACTAACTACTTAACATAATTTTCACAGTAAGCAACTAGCGCAATTTCAGCGATGTTTTGTGTCTACCAACCGCTTTATACATGCATTTCCGTCAACATATCGAGGGTAGATTGAAGTCACTACCAGCTATAATTGAATGAGTCTGGTACCCATTCTAAATGAGATTCAGCCTTCTTTTAATCTTTCAGCATATGCATCATTTGAGTCAGTGGATCAGAATTGGTAAGTATAATCTCTACCCTTACTAACTCACAGCAGCTGTCAACTCCATTTTCACTATAAGATAAACTACACATCACAGAAACAAACCTGCAGCCACCAACTAAATTTAATATATCCTCTCTGAAAACTGATAGGTCCTTGGTAAAAATTTCGCCTGAACTTATCTCAGGCTTTAGCCAGCTTTCAGTGTTTATAACAATCACAGATTCATTGTTTCCCGTTAGCACTTAAGAGTTCTGACATTTGCCAAGACAGCTATGACAATTTACATGTATAATCCCAATGTTTCCTACCTTCGTCCTATGTTTGACATTAACCCAGTGGGACTGAACCCCTGTTTATATTCTTCTGAGAGCCTGTAACCTAAGAAACATCCCACTCTACTCCGCACAGCCTCTGCTACTCATGTAGCCGCCTCCTGTGTGTAATGGATCCCTGATCTATACTACTGGCTAGTAAAATTGCTACACCAAGAAGAAATACAGATGATAAACGAGTATTCATTGGACAAATATATTATACTTGAACTGACATGTGATTACATTTTCACGCAATTTGGGTGCATAGATCTTGAGAAATCAGTACCCAGAACAACCACCTATGGCCGTAATAACGGCCTTGATACGTCTGGGCATTGAGTCAACAGAGCTTGGATGGCGTCTACAGGTACAACTGCCCATGCAGCTTCAACACAATACCACAGTTCTTCAAGAATAGTGACTGGCGTATTGTGACGAGCCAGTTGCTCCGGTCACAGGACCTGCAACATGTGGTCGTGCATTATCCTGTTAAAATGTAGGGTTTCGCAGGGATCGAATGAAGGGTAGAGCCACGGGTCGTAACACATCTGAAATGTAACGTTCACTGTTCAAAGAGCCGTTAATGCGAACAAGAGGTGACCGAGACGTGTAACCAGTGGCGCCCCATACCATCACGCCGGGTGATACGTCAGTATGGCGATGAGGAATACACGCTTCCAATGTGCGTTCACTGCGATGTCGCTAAACACGGATGCGACCATCATGATGCTGTAAACAGAACCTGGATTCATCCTAAAAAATGGCGTTTTGCCATTCGTGCACCCAGGTTCGTCGTTGAGTACACCATCGCAGGCGCTCCTGTCTGTGATACAGCGTCAAGGGTTACCACAGCCATGGTCTCCGAGCCGATAGTCCATTCTGCTGCAAACGTCGTCGAACTGTCCGTGCAGATGGTTGTTGTCTTGCAAATGTCTCCATCTGTTGACCCAGGGATCGAGACGTGGCTGCACGATCCGTTACAGCCATGCGGATAAGATGCCTGTCATCTCGACTGCTAGTGATACGAGGCCGTTGGTATCCAGCACGGCGTTCCGTATTACCCTCCTGAGCCTACCGATCCCATATTCTGCTAACAGTCATTGGATCTCGACCAACGCGAGCAGCAATGTCGCGATACGACAAACCGCAATCGCGATAGGCTACAATCCGACCTTTATCAAAATTGGAAACGTGATGATACGCATTTCTCCTCCTTACACGAGGTATCACAACAACTTTCACCAGGCAACGCCGGTCAACTCCTGTTTGTGTATGAGAAATCGGTGGAAACTTTCCTCATGTCAGGTCGTTGTAGGTGTCGCCACCGGCGCCAACCTTGTATGAATGCTCGAGCTAATCATTTGCATATCACAGCATCTTCTTCCTGTTGATTAAATTTCGCGTCTGTAGCACGTCATCTTTGTGGTGTAGGAATGTTAATGACCAGTAGTGTATCTAAGCGAATCCTGACACTCTCCATCCCTATGGCGCAAGTCAAGGAATATGCAGCCTACATAGTCCACGCTGCAGCAAACGTCGTCGAACTGTCCGTGCAGATGGTTGTTGTCTTGCAAACGTCCCCATCTGTTGACCCAGGGATCGAGACGTGGCTGCACGATCCATTACAGCCATGCGGATCAGATGCCTGTCATCTCGACTGCTAGTGATACGAGGCCGTTGGTATCCAGCACGGCGTTCCGTATTACCATGGACTATGGGTCCCTTAGACCCTGGATTTGGCTCATTACCAAAGGCCTGTGATCGGCCCTGCAAATGATGCTACAGATGGTGGACTCTATCTTTACTTTGCAAGCAAGACTGGGTGTCTTTGCTACATCAGATAGCCGCCAGAAACCAGAGAGAATCTCTTTTTATCCAAAGCAATATAGATCATTATCAATATGTACACACATAATCACCTGCAGTTAGCTGCACTCTGTGCTATTCAAATATTCATGGCCTTTGGAAGGACCCATTCCGCATCTGGGATGACTGTCTCTCCCCCACCACCAGGTATGCACACAGAATGTGTATAGCTAAGCTATATCTTCGCCCCCCCCCCCCCCCCCCCTCTCTGTGAAAGATCGATCTTGCATGTTAAGAGGCGAGAAGCATCAGGGAAGCAGGACAGAAGGAGGCCACCAAGGCTGCAAGAGACACTGCCCCCGCCATGATGCATGCAGTGTTACCACACATCTTTGTCTCACCATTACCAGCGAGGCCAGACACCACTGAGACAGTAGAAGTATCAGGGTTACCGCACAAACTAACGCAGCTTCAGGCTTTCCTCTGGCCTCCAAGACAAGGAGTGCGATCTAGTCAAAACACTGGTGGGTCAAGTTGCAGTAGATAATTCCCATTCTAGCCATATCAGTATCAATTGCTGCTTGCAGCCAGCTACCAGATGTACGCCACGCTGTTATCGTCTTGAAATGTGTCATCTACGAGCCGCTGCCACATGCTGTCTTATCCAAGTTTTGAGACTGTCTGCTGCGCCAAGTTCAGATGCTGTTCGGAGCTGAACTGGTGTCTGGCTGCCAGCCATCGACTTCACGTCGACTGATTGGGGTCCTTGGTTCACGCTTGCATCTGGTTAGCTACCTTGTGCGTGCATACTCTACCGCCGCCCGTTTGCCTAGTACGTACATACTCTGTTTACTGCCAGATGCTGCCACTGCCATCTACATTGGGATCAATAGTTCAGCTCCAACTGCTCTAGTACGTTCTACACTAATTTTAAACCCTACACCAGAGCCTGCCAGCGTGGTCACCTTCCCTGGAGGCCATCACAGTTGCATGGACGTGGGCCAGAGCCCTTTCTGTGCGTTTGTTTGCCACCGTACTGCTGATGGCAGATTGTCACCTGCTGCGGCCTGATTAAGCCTTGAGCTGGCCATGCCAGTGAAGACTGAGAGCACCCTTTACACGCGCCAGGGATGGCGTCTGACGCAGGGTGCTAGCTGTAACATCATAACCACTGTGTATGAAAGAATAAATGAGTTCCATTCTTGCCGCAGCTTGGTGTCACAAGAGAAAAAGAATGTAACTTCTGTTTATAATTGGTGACAGAAGTGGACAGCTGTAAGAAGTGGCCAGCTGTATCGGGAATGACGTCGGATCTGTGAAGTACATCATTATCATTACTACAGTAAGGAGAGGCGGAGACATTTTTTTTTCTTTTTCCTTTGAGCGTAATGGCGAGGCATTCTATTGTAAATTCTACCACACGAGCTCAGAACAGAGATTAGCTCTGGGCCGGTGTTCCAATTACAGTGTCAACAAGGCATAAGTCATTGTAACAGATATCAGGACAAGAGGCTAGCATTGCCAAATAACCTAAGAGCGAGGCAGGCAGAAAGGCAAGCGTTGGTGTGCTGCATAACAAGGAACTGCGAGGTAACGCCGAAAAGCGGCAGAAAATTTTTGTCAGTTTCATTGGAAAAAATGTTATATCTGTAGTTAGAGTATGTTATCGGCTCGGGTTCCTTACGGAATGAGTTTATTAATTCAGTAGAATAACAGTGACCATAAGATCTGAGCTTTGTGTAGCCTCATTTCCTTTCATTTAACATGGTGCTGGACTCGTTTCTGGATGATTTTGTGTGCGTGGGAAGACACTACGCGTTGGATTTGAGATGTGGCAGACAGACAGACAGAGAATGCAACGAAAAAACGGGTATTTGGCGTGAAAGCGCGCTGGTGCCTCAAATGTAAAGTTCGAAATTAAGCGCTAACTTTAATGCGAGGTGCTTTTAAAAGTTTCCACAACGAAACTCTGTCTCGAAATCGGGCAGAAAACCCAAAGAGATCCTGGTCATGTGGAAAGTGCACCAGCGACGAGACACAATCGGTATCTTCACTGAGAGATAACAATGGTGATGTCACTGATGTCGTTGCCAGTAAAGCAGAGTTACTAAACATGAATTTACGAAACACCTTCACCAAAAAAGACGAAGTAAATATTCCAGAATTCGAATCTAGAACAACTACCAGCATGAGTAACTTAGAAGTAGTTATCCTCGGTGCAGCGAAGCAACTTAAATTACTTAATAAAGGCAAAGAGTCTGGAGCAGACTGTATACCAGACCGGTTCCTTCCAGAGTGTGCTGATACAACAGTTCCATATTTAGTAATCATATATAACCTATCGCTCTTCGAGACGTCCGTACATAGAGACTGGAAAGTTGCGCAGGTCATACCAATACCCAAGAACGCAAATAAGAGTAATAGGCTGACTTACAGATTCATGTCACTAACATCGATTTGTAGTAGGATTGTGGAACATATACTGCGTTCGAACATTATGTATTACCTCCAGGAAAACAATTTATTGACGAACAGGCAGCACGGGACAAGAAAATATCTTTCTTTATTATCACGAAGTAAGGAGTGCTATCGACAGGGGATGTCAAATTGATTCCACATTTTTAGATTTTTCAGAAGGCTTTCGACACTGCACCTCACAAGTGTCTTCTAATCAAGTTACATGCCTGTGGAGTATCGCTTCAGTTGTGTGACAGGATTCATGATTTCCTGTCAGAACGGTCACAGTTCGTAGTCACTGACGGAAAGTCATTGATTGGAACAGAGGTAATATCTGGCATTCCCCAAGAAAATGTTATAGGCCCTCTGTTGTTCCTGATGTGCACAAATGACATAGGACACCATCTGAGTAGCTCTCTTAGATTGTCTGCAGATGATGCAGTCATTTACCGTAACGTAAAATCATCAGATGATCAAAACCAATTGCAGAATGAGTTAGACAAGACACCTCTACGGCATGAGAAGTGGCAATCGACTCTAAATGATGAAAAGAGTGAAGCCATTCACATGAGTACTAAAAGAAGTCAACTAAATTTCGGTTACAAGATAAACCACATAAATCAAAAGGGCGTAAATTCAACTAAATACTTAGGGGTTAAAATTATGAATAACTTAAACTAGAACGATCACATAGATAACGTTGTAGGTAAAGCAGCCCAAAAAGAGTGGGATTTATTGGCAGAATAGGCTACTTAGAAACTGAAGCAGGTCTAATAAAGAGACTGCTAACTCTACGCTTGTCCGCCTCCTCTGGAATACCGCTGTGCAATATGGGATCCGGAATAGATGGGACTAATGGAGGACATCGAAAAAGTTCTAAAAGGGCAGCTCGTTTTGTGTTATGGCGAAATAGGGGGGGGGGGAGTTCCACGGCCATGATACGTAAATTGGGATGGTAATAATTAAATCCAAGGAGTTGTTGTTGCGACGGGAGCTTCCTGTAGATTTCAATCGCCTACTTTCTCCTCCAATTGTGAAAATATTCTGTTGGAGTCCACATACATACTGAGAAATGGTCATCACGATAAGAGAAATGAGAATTCGCACAGAAAGATTAAAGTGCTCGTTTTTCCGCGTGCTGTTCGACATTGGAAGGCGGTTCGATGATCGCTCTGCCAGGCACTGAACTGTGATTTGCAGAGTAATCATGTACATGTAAGTTAGAATAAGTAGATTAATGGCGATGAGTAGATGAGCATGATTACTTGTTTATGTTTGGTTGTGTACTGCACGTCATTAGCTGCATAAGTTTGTTAAGTTTCGGGAACTTTCTTTTAATTCTTTCGTATGACTGTGGTGTATCTTAATAGGTATAATTAGGTTTGCTATGCGTACGAATTAATAGTTAGATATAAGACATAAAATGTGTAATGGGGTATCCACTGATGCACTAAATCATCATTAACAAGGTACTAACCCGCACTTCGTCGACAACAGAGCGATGTGATAATGAACAGATATCATGAAGGCATCGTCAGCAATAATTGTGAAAGTCATAATAATAGCCGCGCGGGATTAGCCGAGCGGTCTAACGCGCTGCAGTCATGGACTGTGTGGCTGGTCCCGGCGGAGGCTCGAGTCCTCCCTCGGGCATGGGTATGTGTGCTTGTCCTTAGGATAATTTAGGTTAAGTATTGTGTAAGCTTAGGGACTGATGACCTTAGCAGTTAAGTCCCATAAGATTTCACACACGTTTAGTCATAATAATAAAAATGTATACCGTGTGTATATATCATATTTATCCGCCGACAGCGGGCAAATAACTTTCAACTAAACGTCTCCCCTCTATACCGATATAAATAATGGATGTACGAGTGGAGGTTGTAGACACTTGATTAACAACATATGGAAGTTTGGATCTGATCGTGAGTCGTGCTCATATAGCCTTAGAGCCAAGCGACCGCTCGCGATAGACGAGTCCTGGTCCGGCACAAATTTTCACTGTTGTCCTCATGGTTGCCCACATTCGCAACTGCGAATACATTTAAAGTATTTCGTAATGGCTGTACTCGCTGCAGTGTCTATTGCCTCGTACATGCGCGGATATCTGAAGGAGCATTGAATCCTACTACTAAACGACAAAGGCACTGCAATATCATATTTATCCAATGAGACCAGGCAAAGGACTTTCACTTACAATGTCTCCCGTGCACGGAAATATATATAATGGATGCACGAGTACAGGTTGTCGACACATGGCTAACGACATATGAAAGTTTGGGTCTGACGATGAGTTGTTCTCACTGAGCGTTGTGGTAAGGCGACCGTTTGCGGTAAACAGGAAACCAGGGTTCGAGTTCCAGTCTGGTACAAATTTTTCACTATCGTCATTCGATTATACAGCTGATGGTTGTCCATATTAGCAACTGTGAACACATTTAATGTATTTCATAACGGCTGTAGCCTCTGCAGTGCCTGTTCCTTCGGACATGTATGTACGTCTGAAGGAACATTGCACGGTAATTCTGAATAAGACAGGCACCGCAATAACGTATAATATTAACTCCGAACTGAGAGGTCAAATTTCTTTTTGAATTTGTTCTGGTGGCACTCGAGTTATTCTTCACTCTTGTACACTTCGTAATTTGAAGGACTTGCTTTCACCATTCAAACAGTGATAAAATAAGGTTAGGGTGGATTCCTTGGGAATACATATGATTGAATGAGTGTGTGACGTTATTATCATTTACGCACTATGGTTAGCGGAGTTGATTGATATGTTATCGATACTTCGTTAATGGAATTATCATTTGGGCAAACGAGACTTTTACGCAAAAAATCAGATATGTTGTTAGTAGCAAAATTTTGCTTGTGCTGCCCCTCCACCTAACTTATGATGGTTACCCAAAGTGCAAAATTTAATTAGATAAGGTGATGTTATGAAACACGGCAGGCAAATTTGCACGCCTGTTTCACTGAAAATAAGATGGTATCTGTAACTAGAGGTTGATATTGGACCGTGTTTCACTGGGAATGACTTTAATTACATATTTAGAATCACACTGACTGTAAATTCTGAACCCTATGTAGCCGCATTTCCGATCATTTAAGGGCAGGTTATCATTAAAAAAATCGGACATTCGATTTGTCTTTTACTGCATTTTTTGAAAGGTATATGCGTCTAGAATGTTGGGACGAAAAGATTTCTCAATCCGTGCGTTATAAAAGTTTTTACAGTCAATTGTTCGAAGCAGTGACACGGCCACTGTGGGACGCTCTCAGCTGGAGACGCCCGGGTCAGTTAACAAACTTGTCGTGTCGTGACGCGCGTTCAGCAAATGATTTATATTACAGTATGCATTCAAACGTATTCGCCGAAAAAGCTGACGCGTGTAAGCTGCCGAACGCTGCATATCCAGTTGAGCCTGACTGGCTTTTCTCCCCAGGGAGAGCGAGGGAATTGTTCTACAGAAATAATTCGGGTTAGAGGAAGGGTTGATACACGGTGCTGGAGTTTCAGACTAAATGAAAGTAACGAAAAAACATTTTTAGTCAAAGTTTGGTCAAAACATAATTTTTGGTCCGCCATATTAGATTAGCCACTTTGAATTTGGAAAGTCTACCTCCAAATTTGAGCTCAGCGACATCAAAAATACATAATAATATGTAATTTTGATGCACACTGAACTCATAATAGACATAAAAGTTTTCCGTATACATTCAACAGTTTTTCAAAGCTACGCGAAGCATAAAATAAAAACAGTTCAACCTACTGATTTCTACCTTTGACCCCCGAAAAGTAAATACTTTCCCTGGGAGTTTATACCTATACTATATGAAATTTGTTAATATTAACTGTTTTTTGTAAAGCCATAAAGAGTGAAACAAACCCCCAAAATTCGATCTCAAAGTTCGACTTAGCACCATATCATTGAATTTAAGGTTATTTCATCGTTGTTAGGTATAAGCTTCCAGAAATTTAATGTAGTATCGACTGATGTTATGCATTTTTGATTTTAGGTAACTCCTGAGGGGCTACACAGCATGCAGCCTGCGTACTTCAGAATCGCAGGTCCTTGATCAAACCTTAATTAAGGATGCTATTTTGTTTATTTTTTAATGGAATTTCTAAAGTTGAAAGTATGATCAGTCATAATCCCCAAACAAATTCTTCGTATGTCTTTCATTGTTTCAAAAAATATATATATATATATCCAAATTTTGGCTATTTCTTGCTCTTTTGAATGAGGATCTGGCCTTAACGTGCTGCCGGACTCACTTGTTTCTTAACGGTTGTACGTGTGTGTGAGGGCGCTATGTATTAGATTTGAGACTCTGCGGACAGAGGCTGCAACGAAAAAACAGGTCTTTGGGGTGAGAGCGGCCGGTTATTCAGGGGTTGATTTCGCAGGAGCGAGGACGCCAGGCGGCAGCCACGGGTAGTTTTCTATAGTGCATTTTACTGCCCCGCCTTGCCCAGTGGCCAAAATGGAGCCGGGATGGTGAAGCCAGCTGCTGAAGCTTGCAGCTTTTTCAGTTTTTTTCTAGGGTATTTGCAGATAGCCGTCTGACGCTTTTAGGGAGAAAACAGCGTGCAGAATATAATGGTCTAGCCTTATGAGTTACTCTTGGGATTTCAGAGGACCTGTGATTCAAGACTAATTTCTGGTTACGACAACGTGACGCTGGTGTATCAGTCAGTAGTAGGAGGGCGTTTTACGGTGTGATTGGTGTCAGATGACGACGAGTTGCTTTTGACAGTATTTTGCATGTAGAAAGAGCCTCGCTATTGGACCGCTGTGTTTCGCATTTTCCGCGCCCAGGCACGGCTTGGCGGAAAAAGAGAGCAGGGAATTAGTACCCGCCAAAATTTAGCGAATTCTTGGGCAGAGGTGGAGGAAGACAGATGGCATATAGTCTTCTTTCGGGGATGTGGAGCTGTACACATCTTGTGCATGAGAGCTGTGTACCTGGGTGACAGAGACCAGCGCATTTCAGCAGGGAACAGAGTTTCAGGACTAGCACCCTCGTTTTCAATCGATAGCCAGTCGCGTGACGGCAACGTTCACCATGGCAGTCATGTATAATTACGGTGAGCATAAGCAGCAGCACCAGAATCATAGAATATTATTGGTCCATACTTATACAAGTACCCATCTCAGACTCGGCCTTGGTGTTTTGAATTTGTGATCATTGCAATTAGTCACCAGATTTACAGTGTTTTTTGTGAGGGATTATTAACAGGCTTAGGGATTGATTTTCTGATCAATTCTAGCGTCGGCAGGGCGTACCTTCTCGTCCAGTCGAGTAGTGTAAATCCCCACTTTAGGATTCGTAGCTAAGGCCAGTAAAATTAGTGTTACCGAATTCAGTTGTCCACATGAAACTCATAGTATAGCTTTTAAAGGCGTGGCATGCTTCCAATTAGTTTTCTTGATTGGGATAACTTTTCACGCATGAGGGTTTTGCAACATTATGTAATTTCAGTGCCTGAGCACCATTCCAAAATAAAACTAAGGCAGAAAGAACCGAGCTCAGCCGTCCAGAATGAGTACTGAATTACCACAATGAGGCAAGGAGTGTTCATGGGTCTGATAAATGAGGGAAAATGCGCTTACACACCCAAAGCTCAGTGTCCGACGCCCAGTCACAGGCGTGCACTCAGTCCTTTAAAAAGACACATTCATTCATGCTGCCCTTCTGTCCGTGGCACTACAAACAGAGAAAATTGAGGTGTCCCGTTGTGGGATCACACAGAGAAGACAGTTCCCAGGTAGCCTTAGACTACAGAAAACATTAACAACAGAAATTGAATCACTACAAATGATCACAAGATATCATCCTGATATGATAAGAATATTTTCACTCAGTGAATATACTTCTGCGAAGGTGCAACAGGAAATTCGTATTCTGTCACCATCGATTACTCTCCAAGGTTGGAATCAGTTGTGGTCACGATTAGTCGTGCGCTGGCGTTGTCTTCATGTGGTAGTGCTGTATCGGTGAGTCGTTTACTCGGCAGTAGACTCGGCGGCACACTCAGCTGGAGAGCTTCGGCCGCAGTCCTATATAGGCCGTCTGGCTTAAGGATAGCCACAGCCCTTCCAAAACCCAGGCAATCATCATAGGCCAAAGCACCCACTCCTTCCATCTCCATGATTTCTACCTCACTCTTTATGGTCGTCCCATCCAGCTCACCCCCACCTGAGGTACCTTGGCCTCACCCTCGACCATCACCTCACCTGAACCCTTACCTCCTGACCATTCAGCAGAACGCCCATTTTCTCCTCCACCTCCTGAAACTCCTGTCTGGCTGGACATGGGGACTACATCCTTCCACCATCCTCCACACCTACAAATCCCTCATGCATCCTATCCTCTGTCATGCCAGCGTTGCCTGGATATCCGCACCCAACTGCTTATACAAGGCCCTCCGAATCCTTGAATGCCATGCGCTCTGCTTTGCCTTCTGTATCCGCCTTGCTTCCCCCACACAGCTCTTATACGACCTCATCGCCTTCCCCCACCTCCTCCATTTCCTCCAACATCTCTGCATCCTTTACACTGTCCGTAGGCTTGACCCCCCTCACCCCCTGGTTTCCTCCTTCCTCTGCACCCCCTGCCTGTTGCCACGCCTCTATCGTTGTTTCCCTTCCTCTCTCCACCTACACACCCTCCATCTCCTTCATCAGGGCAATTTCCAGCACCTCCCCTCCCAGATTTTGAACTTCGCCATGACGTCTACCCTTCCTTCCAACTGTGACCTGGCCTTGTTCCCTCCCCTCCCCAGGGCCCTCCTTTTCCTGTCCCCTCCTTCCCCCAGAGCGGATTTTCCTCCTTTCCCCCCCTGCGTCCCTTCACCCCCCTCATCAACTGTGTCCCTCCCACGTCCTTCCCTACTCAGCCCTCCTCGATGCCCCCGTCTACCCCCCTTCCCTCCCTTCGTCCCTTCTCCCTCATCTCCATGTCCCTGGCAGATCCTGTGTTTTCCTCATCGTCATCAGTGTGCTACGACGGTGTTGTGTTAAGTGCTGTTCTCCTGTGTGTCAAGAGCTGTGGTTTTAATTGTGTGCTCGACCTGTTTATCGTCCAAGACTGTTCCGTGCTACGCCGTCCGTCACGTCGCTGTTTTATTTAGTTTTATGACTTTTCTGCTCCGGCCGTACTTTGCCTGGTGCCTTTTAATCAAGTGTGTGTGTTTTTTGTGGGAATTACTGTTTTTAGATTTCTATCTCCGATTTACAGTCACCACTTTGAATGCTTTCTTTTCTTCTGTTCCACCTTTCGTGTTCTCTGTATTCCGCTATGTTTTATTCTGTACATTGTTTTAAATGTATTCCTGTCTATTTTTGTCTCTCGGCTGAAGAACGGCGCATATGCTGCTACCAGCCCGCCCCTGATGGGGAATGGAAATAACAATAAAGAGAAAAAAAGGATTCCCAGAAATGTCGACAATCTATCGAGTTTCAGTGAAACAAATCAGTCTGATCACTGATCACCTGTCTGCTAACTGCTTTCTGACTTCGACACCGATATGCAGCCATCCTGACGCATGCTACAGCTGTGGTTTGTCCTTGATGCCTACTGGGTCATTGCAGATGAGAAGACTGGAGAACAGCCAGTCCTCGTCCACTAAAACGGTCAAGGCAGATAATCTGCAAGCTGCAGTCTCCTTACCAACTAGGCGTGGCGCGTTTGCACAGCCCCCGGGATGACTTGTAAGCATCTACTGCAGTCGTGGTCGATCCATGCTAGATGACCAGGCCCAGTCTTAGCCGTAGCCGACATCCTGGACCACACCTGAGCAGGTGGCAGGCTCTCTTCGAGTGCAGTCAGGTGGAAGCCGTACTGAATGAAGTCAGGTGAAGGCAATAGGCACTGTCTCTGGCCCCCCCCCCCCGCCACCCCCCCACCCCCTCCTCACCTGCTGCCACCAGCACAGCACACGGCCATGGTACTGATGTGCAGGGCGCCGCCGTGACTTGCTGACGACTTGGACGTGACTGTCTGCTCACGCACATTCGTGCTCAACTCCTGTTCACAATGCGACCCCAGATCCCTGGGTCACAACAGCACATTAGGTTTTGCCCAGCTGATGTGGGCGATGTATCGTTGTGGGCAATGTATCTTGTATGAGGAAGGGGTATGGCGCAATTATCACTTGTAGTTTTTTTGAATGTGTTAACCATGAAGAGCCATAGAGATTGAGAAACTGAGTTGCAGTGAGAAGTCCATGTTTGTGTTACGTTTCAGCGTACTTCGCGTCAACCTATTTTGTTTTCTTGTCGGCCATGCCGCAACAGCGTGGACGTGAACCGTATGTGCAGTTGACGGACTTTGAGCGAGGGCGTATAGTGGGCATGCGGGAGGCCGGGTGGACGTACCGCCGAATTGCTCAACACGTGGGGCGTGAGGTCTCCACAGTACATCGATGTCGTCGCCAGTGGTCGGCGGAAGGTGCACGTGCCCGTCGACCTGGGACCGTACCGCAGCAACGCACAGATGCACGCCAAGACCGTAGGATCCTACGCAATGCCGTAGGGGACCGCACCGCCACTTCTCAGCAAATTAGGGACACTGTTGCTCCTGGGGTATCGGCGAGGACCATTCGCAACCGTCTCCATGAAGCTGGGCTACGGTCCCGCACACCGTTAGGCCGTCTTCCGCTCACCCCCCAACATCGTGCAGCCCGCCTCCAGTGGTGTCGCGACAGGCGTGAATGGAGGGACGAATGGAGACGTGTCGTCTTCAGCGATGAGAGTCGCTTCTGCCTTGGTGCCAATGATGGTCGTATGCGTGTTTGGCGCCGTGCAGGTGAGCGCCACAATCAGGACTGCATACGACCGAGGCACACAGGGCCAACACCCAGCATCATGGTGTGGGGAGCGATCTCCTACACTGGCCGTACACCACTGGTGATCGTCGAGGGGACACTGAATAGTGTACGGTACATCCAAACCGTCATCGAACCCATCGTTCTACCATTCCTAGACCGGCAAGGGAACTTGCTGTTCCAACAGGACAATGCACGTCCGCATGTATCCCGTGCCACCCAACGTGCTCTAGAAGGTGTAAGTCAACTACCCTCGCCAGCAAGATCTCCGGATCTGTCACCCATTGAGCATGTTTGGGACTGGATGAAGCGTCGTCTCACGCGGTCTGCACGTCCAGCACGAACGCTGATCCAACTGAGGCGCCAGGTGGAAATGGCATGGCAAGCCGTTCCACAGGACTACATCCAGCATCTCTACGATCGTCTCCATGGCAGAATAGCAGCCTGCATTGCTGCGAAAGGTGGATATACACTGTACTAGTGCCGACATTGTGCATGCTCTGTTGCCTGTGTCTATGTGCCTGTGGTTCTGTCAGTGTGATCATGTGATGTATCTGACCCCAGGAATGTGTCAATAAAGTTTCCCCTTCCTGGGACAATGAATTCACGGTGTTCTTATTTCAATTTCCAGGAGTGTATATTGAATAGAGGTTCCGCGATGGCCGAGTCCAAAACACAGGGAGTTACACTTGAGGAACCAGTGTCGAGGTCCAGTGTTCGGCTAGCCTGTGGATAGCTTTTAAGTCGGTTTTTCATCTACCTCGGCGAATGCAGGCTAGTTCCCCTTATTCTGTCTCTGTTACACAATGTCGGCGATTGCAGCGCAAACACTGTCTCCTCGTACGCGTACACCATCATTACTCTACCACTCAAACATTTGGGGTTACACTCGTCTGGTATGAAACGTTCCTGAGGGGGGGAGGGGGGATCCACTGCGACCGAACAGCACCACTATAACCCTGGGTCCTGTGTGGGGTGGCGGTGGATTGGGTGGACTGCTGAGGCCTGTCGTAGGTTTGTGAACCACTGAGGGCTACGGCGGGACGAAGTCTCTCCGTCGTTTCTAGGTCCCAGTTTAATACACAATACAAACACACATTCAGTGCAGTGCTTAGCACAGGGGACATGCATTTGTGAGGTAGATGGTTAAATCCGCGTCTGCCCATCCAGATGTGGGTTTTCCGTGATTTCCATGAATCACTCTAGAAAAATGTGGGATGGTCTCTTTGAAAGGGCATAGCCGATTCCCTTCCCCATCCTTGCAAGATTCCGAGGTTGCACTCTGTCTCTAAAGAGGTCGACGAGACGGGACGTTAAACACTAATCTTCCTTCCTTGCTTCTTCTTTGATGAAACATTGCAAGCTTCTGCTCTCGAGTCAGTTGTGAGCAAGCAGTCCAGAACTATAAGACGGGGCAGGTCTGCGTCCAGTCACCTGCCTTCATCCTAGGATCAACTAACGTTGACATAGTTACTCCTGTCGAGAGTTTTATAGAAAGGAGGTAGAAAATTACTGAAGTGAGGATGGCTAGACGCGATTCATGGGTGAACTGGTAAAGGCGTAAGGAATTATATGGAAATAGTTTGGAGGCTCACCGACAATAGTTCCTCCCATGAACCATTCGCGACTGTAACAGGAAAAGGGGAAACTGACAGTGGTACACAAAGAACCCTCTACAATACACCACTACGTGATTTAAGGGATATAGGTGAGTATACATGCAGAATAGTTAAACATAAGCTGGAACTCAGGACAAAGCATTTAATGTTGTGAGATTAATTGCTGTAGAATTTAATAAGTTTGTGGAAGTTATAGGAAATAACGTGAGTTAGCAGCACTAGTATCTGGTGCGAGTTCTTGGCCTAAATCAGATGTAGTGCCAACCGATGTAAATGCGTGCTGTGTTAAGATGAATGACTGTATGAAAATCAATGTGAATGACATACTGAAAGTGAATGATATACTGAAAGTAGTGCACTGGGAGCTACTGATGATGTTAACAGTACTGTGAATATTGTCCACAACGAAATGATACAGACACATTTACATCTGAAGGACACAGATTCATCACCACCAGCAGTGATGGCGCACGCTCAGAAGGGGGAAGGACAAGAGAAACCCAAGAGAAAGTATCATAATGTCATGCTGAAAATACCTTTGACGAAACACAGTGGAACTCGGAAGAATAGTGGGTGGGAGAGGGGGCAGAAAGGAAGCAACCTGTAATCAGAATTTAAAAAATAAGCGGAGCAGGTGGGACTATCTTAGTGAATAATGGTTAGTACATATTTGTGTTAAGGAACAAATTTCCTACGAAAACATGAGGCACACTTTTGTTACAAAGTACCGAAAGATATACCAAACCAGCGAATAAAGACGCCACCACATAAACGAACGTCGTAACAGAAGCTGAGTTAGTTTAAGGGAAGTACGTACGTCCTATACCCACAGTGTTAAATTTGCAATATTGATGACCCATTATCTCAGAACCTGTGACAGATACAGATCTGAAGTTTTTGGGATGTATAGTATCACTCCTTTTCTGATTACTTAACCAGATAATGTGTCAAATAATTTTAAAAATGTCATTTCCGCAAATCAAGTTCAAACATTTTATTTGATATTAACTTACACATGGAGGCCTTCAAGCTTCTAGAAACAGCCAGGCACATAATTAGCATTATCTGGATCCTGTTCTTGACTACACTGCAAGCCTAGAAGCTTCCTTCTTTTCCTGCCTCTTGCTTTTTTAGTCATTTCCTCTGCTGCACACTGGGCTTTCATGATCCTAAGTCGATCCATTTGCTCAAAGGCTTGCAGTGTTTTGGCACCTGGAGTGATACCAAGTTCCTCTAGTACCCCAATTCTTCCCTTTATACCATCATCAAACATTGTCACAGCATCACAAACACCCAAGCATAGAGTTTTCTTTCCTACAAAGACATTTTTTGGTATACGGGTCCAAATTACATTATTGAAAGACCCATTCAGGTTTTGTGTTCGACCATGGAGACATTTGGAAAGAAGGTCAGGATGAACTAATTCTCTATATATTGGTTTAATAGCTTCCATGACTGCAGATGTTATGCTATTTTTGTGCATAAATTGTTCCACACTACCTGCTGCCTGAGCTTTGCGGTACTTGCACCACGAATCAGCACCAGGTGGACAAAGACAATGTATAGGTGTATCATCAGTGGAAGATTTGTGAAAGAATGTAGCCCACACTGCTCATTTCATCCCTTGTGGGTCATGTGTATTGTTTCTTATTGCCATTCCATAATAATGCTGTAGTTCATCAATGTTTTCGTCTGTAAGTCTTCCTTTACCATTTAGAGTCTTTCCATCTGATAACTTCTCTTTTTCTTCTGTCTGCTTCAATTTTCAGAGACGTGTTCTCATCCGTTTTCGAACGTGTCCCACACATTCAGTCTTAACAATCTGCTTATTACCATAAGGTTGACTTTCCACTACTGATTTGTAAGCTTTTGAATCACCATCCCCCAAGTACTCAGTATAACACACACCTCTCTCTTGTTGTGAACGTCAACATAGAAACAACTGAAGTAGCCTCCATTCCTCCACTAGTTCCCTCATAATTCTTAGCAAAATTTGTTTTATGGCTTTCACTTGTTTCATCAACTGATTTACACTGATGACAGTATTTAGTTAGCACTTCAATGTCTAAAACTTGACCTGTGTCAACACTAGTGACAGCTGCAACTGCATTTTTTGATGTGTGACCTCTCTTCTGCCATGTAGCATCAACTGCCACAAATAAGTCTGTTGTGTTCTTTAATTCTACTGCTTCTTTAGCAGGAACTTTCATAGAAGCAACAACAACGGATTTGACACATTCACCAATTACTTCTGTGTACTTACTTGATCTGGTTGGTGGGTTTGGCAAGTTCAGCGTTGCACATAATACTTCAACTGCAGTCAATCCTTTTCCAATGCGCCTCATTCCATACAGGACACTAACATTGCTCTCAAACAAGTCGTTCTTGCACTTTTCAGAAGTCCAAAATGATGTCGAGAGCCTGCAAACTTCGCACTGAATATCAAGTTTGTTAGCCAGTCAAGTCCTTGAAGATGAGTCCTCAGAGATGCTAATTTGCCCAACACAGACCTTACATAATACAGCATCTTGCAAAACGTGTCCTAACACACACAAATCTAAAAGAACATAACCCAAACTATTTTGATCTTTGCCAATAAATAAATCCTCATGGTCTCCTCTTCGAAGCACTAGTAGGTGTGTCCTTATCACGGGTCTGTGAAAAATCTACTCCAGGATCAACACTGGATTCACATTTTGTGATATGCTGATTTCCATGGAAACGTCGCTTCTTAAAACAACCCTTTCTTTTCGTCATGTTGAAAAGAGGAGTAGGAGCGCATAATAACACACCAAACCACAATGTTTTCAGTTCAAAACTTATGAAACACGACAACCACAAAGTAAATAAACAAAATGCATGTGCTATACCGCCATTTCTGTTTACACAGTGCCCCACCCTTTTAACACGAACATTAACATGATTTCAAGGAATAAATAGCTGAAAACTACAGCCTTCTAGACTGAATAGTTCAAGAGGTGGAGATACTTAGGCATGTCAGTGCAGAACGACCGGATAATTTTACACACGCACTATTAACTTTGAAATGATAAAAACTACACTTGGAATTTTTCGACAAATAATGCATCAAATTATTCAGGAAAGATCAAATATTAATAAGATATAATAATCCGAAAATGTCACTTTTTGACCAATTCCGCCATACGTACTCCCCTTAAGGAACACCTGAATAGCATATACTTATAAACAGGCACTGAGGTGACAAAAGTCATGGGATAGCGATAGGCACGTGTACAGACGACAGCAGTATCTCGTACATAAGGTGTAAAAGGGCAGTGCATTGGCGGAGCTGTCATTTGTACTCAGGTGATTCATGTGAAAAGGTTTCCGATTTGATTATAGCCACACGACGGGAATTAAAAGACGTTGAATGCGAAATGGTAGCTGGAGCTTGACACATGGCACATCCCATTTTGGAAATCGTCTGAGAATTCAATATTCCGAGACTACAGGAATTACGTCTCAATGTGGACAACGCAACAGCCGACGAGATTCAGTTAACGATCGAGAACAGAGGCATTTGTGTAGAGTTGTCAGTGCTAATAGATAAGCAACACTGCGCGAACTAACCGCAGAAATTAATGCGAGACGTACGATGAACGTATCCGTTAGGTCAGTGCGGGGAAATGTGGCGTTAGTGGGCTATGGCAGCACACGACCGACGCAAGTGCCTTTGCCAACAACATGACGTCCCCTGCAGTACTTTCCTTGGCTCCTAATCATATCAGCGGGACCCTAGACTACTGGAAAACATTGGCTTTGTTGGATGAGTGCCGAGTGCAATTGACAAGAGCACGTGGTAGGGCCTAAGTGGGGCTACACCCCCACGAAACCACGAATCCAGGTTGTAAACAAGGCACAGTGCAAGCTAGTGGTGGCTTCCTGACGGTGTGGGCTGTGTTTACATGGAATGGCTTCTCTGGTCCAACTGAACCGATCATTGACTGGAAATGCTTGTGTTCGGCTACCTGGAGATGATTTGCAGCCAAACAATGATGGAACTTTTATTAATGGCAATGCGCCATGTCATCGAGCCACAATTGTTTCCGAGTTGTTTGGAAAACATTCTTGACAATTCGAGCGAATGGTTCGTCCGCCCAGATCGGCAGATATGAATCCCCTCGAACATTAATGAGACATAATCAAGAGGTCAGTTCATGCACAAAATCGTGTACTGGCAACACTTTCACAGTTACGGATGGGTATAAAGGCAGCATGGCTCAATATTTGTGCAGTGGACTTTCAACGAATTGTTGAGTCCATGCCATGTCGAGCTGCCGGACAAAAGGAGGTCCGACGCGATATTAGGAGGTATCCCATTGACTTTTGTCACCTCATTGTGAATGTGGAAATGTAAGATTTGCCGTTGAGCCGTTTTCAGTGATATTTATAGTCTGTGATCTGGTAAACTGGATCGTCCAAAGACGGTTATCCAAAGACGGTTACGACACAGCTTCTTTACTTAACGGAAAGCTGTTATCACTGACTGACGCAACAACTGCCACGGATGCAGGACAGACGGAGGTCACTGACGCGTTCTTTGGCAAGAATGGCAAGACGTGACACAGCAAGACACATTAGTGAGGCCACGTAGTGATCAGTTTCAACAAACATCTAGATCTCACCGCCACTGGCAGGAACGAACGCTGTTGAAACAGCAGAAGTATGAAGCTAGGCTGTAATAATGCTGACCAATGTTACCACACGGCCTAATCAAGCTTCGGGCTTGGTGGGACGAACTGCTTTAAATACTGTCCATTTTAGTCATGAAGTACTAGTCGCCACATGCAACCAGCTACCAGGAGTACTCTGCGCCGGCCGCGTATTGTCGCGAAATGGTTCATATAGCAGCCGCTGCCCAGATGGTGTCCTTTTTTTTTTTAATACTGTGTAGTGTGCGCTGAAGAGATCATCCTTGATGACTTACTCTTCTAGGATGGGTTGTAGGGATAAAAGGAAAACACTTTGATAATATTCTTCTCGGGAATGCAGCCGGATCATAACGTCTTCATGACACAATATTTCCGCGGTGTAGCCATTCTGCTTGAACACAACCTTAAGATGGTCCAATTCTTGTGTCAAGTTTTCTCCATCTGAAGTGGCATAAGCTCTTCTCGCCATACCGATAAACAGATCCGTCGTGCTTTCCAGTTTGGACCTTCGCCTGAACCACCAGAAGATACCTGCAAATCGGTGGCTTTTCTGCCTTTTGCTGGGAGCATTTCCTCGAAGATAGGAAGAATTCTGAAAAGATATCATATCAAAAGTATTTTTCGTCTGCCAGCCAACATTAGAGCGCTTCTTGGCTCTGTTAAGGATGACTTGGGTTTGAGGAAGCCCGGTGTGTACAAGATCCCTTGCCACTGTGGGAAGGCTTGTACTGGTCAGACAATCCGGACCAATCAGGACCGATGTGTTGAGCATCAGCGGCACACATGGCTGCTTCAACCTGAGAAATCTGCAGTGGCGGAGCACTGTCTCACCGAGGGACACAGAACGCCATATGACGAGACACCAATGGTTGCCCCTGCATCTCGCTATTGGGAGTGTGTTTTAAAAGAATCCATAGAGATTCGTTTGTCTGACAATCTTATTAATAGAGACAAGGGTTATCTTTTAAGTAAGACTTGGGACACGGTGTTATCTGACATTAAAAAACAACGGTCTGTGTTTCGATCGTCAGAATAAAATTTTAAAATTTTTTTAATTTTTCTCAGCGATATCTCGATTTCGCCTGTTTCCACCACTGACGGCGCGGTATGTTTACTGCGCTAGAGGGCAGTTACGGTACCTCCTCGCGCACGCGTTGTGGGTCTTCTGCGGCCTATATAGGGTCCGCCGCTTGCGCTGGGAAGTCAGTTCCGGCGAGATCGTGCACCAGCGCTCTCACTTGAAGATGGCGGCCAGTTGGACCGCGGAAATATTGTGTCATGAAGACGTTATGATCCAGCTGCATTCCCGAGAAGAATATTATCAATTATTACGCCGGGAAAGCCTTCGTAGTCACAGGAAAACGCTTTAATTATTACACATTCAGTGTGGGGGTTTGGTTGGGTTGTTTGGGGGAGGAGACCAGACAGCGAGGCCATCGGTCTCATCAGGTTAGGGAAGGACAGGGAAGGAAGTCGGCGGTGCCCTTTTCAAAGGAACCATCCCGTCATTTGCCTGGAGCGATTTAGGGAAATCACGGAAAACCTAAATCAGGATGGCCGGACGCGGGATTGAACCGTCGTCCACCCGAATGCGAGTCCAGTGTGCTAGCCACTGCGCCACCTCGCTCGGTCTATTCAGTTAGGCTTGGGCACTCAGTGGGTCCTTTAGCCTGCTGTCTTTGGTGATGTCTATCTCCTGTGGAGGGTGAGATGTGTCTAGGCTGTTATTGGTGACTGCTTCCTTGTGTTATGACAGATCGCTTCTGGAGGGGGGGGGGGGGGGGGGGTTAAACGTTATTGACTTCGATACTCGATATTTGTGCCATTTTGCAGGGCTTACCGTTCCTACCGATTCTAATTGTCGAACTTCGTCCCTAAGGGCATCGGTTTTTCAAAAACTCATAGAGCCTTCTCATGGACCTTCTCTTGTATAGTGGTCTCGTGGAGTGCGGTGCGGATGTCGACGTTTCTTGTGTACCATGGAGCTCCTGTGATCCATCGGTAACAAATGTTTTGCAGCGCTTGGAGTTTGTTGTAGTTGAAGACGCACGTAGTTCCCCACGAGGTGGAGCCAGATAACATTGTGGGTTTCACCGTTGCCTTATACAGTTGGAGTTTAGTCTTAGGGTTGAGATCCTTACTCTTCAGGAACGGAATCAATGACCTGGCCATCTTCTTGGCTGCCGTCTTCTTGTCGTCAATATGCTGCGTAAAGAGCAATTTTTTTACAAGGTAGGATGCTGTCTTCGGCAAGCTGTAGAACTACTTGCTGCGCCTAAATCAGGATGCCACTGTGATCTGAATTGTTGCCTGCCAGTTGAAAGGCCGGCCACCTGCTGGCAAACTTAATCGACTAAAAGTCGCCTTCTGGGGGATCTTGACCCTGATTAGCTGCCTTGTACGGGTCTAGAACGTGCATACTCTATTGCTGCCAGCCACTGCTGTGTATGCTCGGGTCAATGGTTCAGCTCCGAATGCTCTGATGTGTCCTGCACTAATCGTAAGCCGTGCAGGAGTGTCCGCCCCGGCGGACATCTCAATTTCATGCTACTCGGACCAGAGTAATGACTCTGCGTTTCCTCGCTATTGTATTGCTGATGGAGGGACGTCGCCTGCTTAGGCCTGCTTACGCCGTGAGCTAGCAGTGTGAGTGCTGAGTTTAGCATAATCTACGTACACCATGGACATCTACATCTACATCTACGTACATACTCCGCAATCCACCACACGATGGGTGGCGGAGGGTACCTCGTACCACAACTAGCATCGTCTCTCCCTGTTCCACTCCCAAACAGAAAGAGGGAAAAATGACTGCCTATATGCCTCTGTACGAGCCCTAATCTCTCTTATCTTATCTTTGTGGTCTTTCCGCGAAACATAAGTTGTCGGCAGTAAAATTGTACTGCAGTCAGCCTCAAATACTGGTTCTCTAATTTCCTCAGTAGCGATTCACGAAAAGAACGCCTCCTTTCCTCCAGAGACTCCCACCCGAGTTCCTGAAGCATTTCCGTAACACTCGCGTGATGATCAAACCTACAAGTAACAAATCTAGCAGCCCGCCTCTGAATTGCTTCTGTGTCCTCCCTCAATCTGATCTGATAGGGATCCCAAACGCTCGAACAGTAGTCAAGAATAAGTCGTATTAGTGTTTTATAAGCGGTCTCCTTTACAGATGAACCACATCTTCCCAAAATTCTACCAATGAAACGAAGACGACTATCCGCGTTCCCCACAATTGCCATTACATGCTTGTCCCACTTCATATCGCTCTGCAACGTTACGCCCAAATACACTCCTGGAAATTGAAGTAAGAACACCGTGAATTCATTGTCCCAGGAAGGGGAAACTTTATTGACACATTCCTGGGGTCAGATACATCACATGATCACACTGACAGAACCACAGGCACATAGACACAGGCAACAGAGCATGCACAATGTCGGCACTAGTACAGTGTATATCCACCTTTCGCAGCAATGCAGGCTGCTATTCTCCCATGGAGACGATCGTAGAGGTGCTGGATGTAGTCCTGTGGAACGGCTTGCCATGCCATTTCCACCTGGCGCCTCAGTTGGACCAGCGTTCGTGCTGGACGTGCAGACCGCGTGAGACGACGCTTCATCCAGTCCCAAACATGCTCAATGGGGGACAGATCCGTAGATCTTGCTGGCCAGGGTAGTTGACTTACACCTTCTAGAGCACGTTGGGTGGCACGGGATACATGCGGACGTGCATTGTCCTGTTGGAACAGCAAGTTCCCTTGCCGGTCTAGGAATGGTAGAACGATGGCTTCGATGACAGTTTGGATGTACCGTGCACTATTCAGTGTCCCCTCGACGATCACCAGTGGTGAACGTCCAGTGTAGGAGATCGCTCCCCACACAATGATGCCGTGTATTGGCCCTGTGTGCCTCGGTCGTATGCAGTCCTGATTGTGGCGCTCACCTGCACGGCGCCAAACACGCATACGACCATCATTGGCACCAAGGCAGAAGCGACTCTCATCGCTGAAGACGACACGTCTCCATTCGTCCCTCCATTCACGCCTGTCGCGACACCACTGGAGGCGGGCTGCACGATGTTGGGGCGTGAGCGGAAGACGGCCTAACAGTGTGCGGGACCGTAGCCCAGCTTCATGGAGACGGTTGCGAATGGTCCTCGCCGATACCCCAGGGGCAACAGTGTCCCTAATTTGCTGGGAAGTGGCGGTGCGGTCCCCTACGGCACTGCGTAGGATCCTACGGTCTTGGCGTGCATCCGTGCGTCGCTGCGGTCCGGTCCCTGGTCGACGGGCACGTGCACCTTCCGCCGACCACTGGCGACAACATCGATGTACTGTGAAGACCTCACGCCCCACGTGTTGAGCAATTCGGCGGTACGTCCACCCGGCCTCCCGCATGCCCACTATACGCCCTCGCTCAAAGTCCGTCAACTGCACATACGGTTCACGTCCACGCTGTCGCGGCATGCTACCAGTGTTAAAGACTGCGATGGAGCTCCGTATGCCACGGCAAACTGGCTGACACTGACGGCGGCGGTGCACAAATGCTGCGCAGCTAGCGCCATTCGACGGCCAACACCGCGGTTCCTGGTGTGTCCGCTGTGCCGTGCGTGTGATCATTGCTTGTACAGCCCTCTCCGGAGCAAGTATGGTGGGTCTGACACACCGGTGTCAATGTGTTGTTTTTTCCATTTCCAGGAGTGTATATACAAATGGTGGTAATATCACATACATAAGGTGCAAAAGGGTAGTGCATTAACGGAGCTGTCATTTGTGCTCAGGTGATTCACGTGAAAAAGTTTTGCACGTGATTATGGCCGCACAATGGGAATTAAGAGACTTTGAACGCGGGATGGGATATTGAGCTAGACGAATGGGACATTCCATTTTGGAAATTATTTGGGGATTTTGTATTCCAAGGTCCACAGTGTCAATAGTGTGCCGAAAACATCACATTTAAGTCATTACCTCTCACCGTGGGCAATGCTGTGGCCGACGGCATTCACTTAACGACTGAGAGCAGGGGAATTTGCGAAGAGTTTTAGTGCTTACAGACAAGCAACACTGCTTGAAATAACCGCAGAAGTCAATGTGGGACGTACGATGAACGAATGCGTTAGGACAGTGCGGCGAAATTTGGCGTTAATGGTCTATGGCAGCAGGCGACTGACGTGAGTGCCAATGCCAACAGGATGACATCGCCTGCAGTGCCTATCGTCAACTCGTGATCGTATCGGTTGGACCCTACATGATTGGAAAACCTTGGCCTGGTTAGATGAGTCCTGGTTTCAGCCGGTAATAGGTGATGGTAAGGTTCAAGTATGGCGCAGACCCCATGGAGCCATGCATCCAAGTTGTCAATAACGCACTGTGCAAGCTGGTGCTGGCTGCATAATTGTTTGGGCTGTGTTTACATGGAACTGAACCGATAACTGACTGTAAAGTGTTACAATCGGCTACTTGGAGACCATTTGCAGCCATTTATGGACTTCATGTTCCCAAAGAAAGATGGAATTTTTAAGGACGGCAATACGCTATGTCACTGGGCAAAAATTGTTCGTGATTTGTTTGAAGAACATGCTAGCGAATTGAATTTTCTCATTCTAAGAGAACGGAAGGGCGACCTATTTAATTGTTAAAAACTATTCAACAGCCAAGATCGCATAAAATATAACTTTGTTTAAGACAATCGGTTTCAATAGACTATGCTGTCATCTTCAGGTCTTAAAATATTTTGTTGTAAAACATGTTCATTTTACGCTGACCTCACGCACAAGATGTCAAGTGTGCTATATTTATCCACTTGACATACTGTGAGTGATGTCAGCGTAAAATGAACATGTTTTGCAACGAAAGATTTTAAGACCTGAAGATGAGAGCATAGTCTGTTGAAACAGGATGTCTTAAATAATGAAAAGTATTTTATGCGATTTTGGCTGCTGAATGAGTTTGAACAATTCTAGCGAATGATTTGGTCACACAGATCGCCCGACATGAATGCCATCGAACATTTATGAGATGTAATCGAGAGATCAGTTCATGCACAAAATCCTGTATTGGCAACACTTTAACAATTGTGGATGGCTGTAGAGGCAGAATGGATCAGTATTTCTGCAGGGGACTTGTTGAGTCCATGCCACGTCGGATTGCTGCACTACAACGCGCAAAAGGAGGTCCGACACTATATTTGCAGGTGTCCGATGACTTTTTTCATCTCAATGTAGAGTATAACTGATTCTGTAGCACTAGATATGTTCTTTTTTTTGTGGCCCTCATTATTCGAAACTACGCAGTATGATACTTGCCCCTTCACATATAACTAACCTCCCGCCGGAGGTTCGAGTCCTCCCTCGGGCATAGGTGTGTGCGTCGTTCTTAGCATGAGTTAATTTAAAAAGTGTGTAATTCTAGAGACCGATGACCTTAGCAGTTTGGTCCCTTAGGAAGTCACACACATTTGAACATATAACTAACTCCAAAAGCATGTCTAACTTTTACATGGAGTTTTAGGGCATAAGTTTTCGAAGTGAGTGTATCTGACACCAGAGTGGTAAAACTCCTCGGCTTATATAAATAATTATATGCACATAAATATGCAAAATGCCCAGATTTTGCATTTAACTGGTTTATTGACTGCTTATGAACTAGTCGAAGATGAATAATGTGCACCTTCTCTACGTTGGTGTACAATGTACCAATTAAATCTTCAACTACAGATGATTGACTCAACGACCGGTGTCGTTGCGTTTCCAATTGACTACAGGCAAGTGGCCGAGTTACGCTTTTCTGCGTACCTCCACTGTGTGCTAGTACGAGAGAATCAAGTCAGTTTTGTATTACAGGTTTAGTAACGACATGTTTACGTGAATGATGCACTGTGATAAATTTTAGAACTGATATTGAAAAGAGGTAGTGAGTTACCGTATAAAAACTATAGAGTGCTATTTAAAATGAACACACTGCTGTTCTTATCTTCATAATGACCAAACTTACACAAAAGGCAATCAAAATGGTTCAAATGGCTCTGAGCACTATGGGACTTAACATCTATGGTCATCAGTCCCCTAGAACTTAGAACTACTTAAACCTAACTAACCTAAGGACATCACACAACACCCAGTCATCACGAGGCACAGAAAAAGGCAATCACACTGGTAGTTTATGTTCATTATATACTTGAGGTTACGTAGACGATTTAAGAATAAGCATAGCTTTCGTTTCGTCCTGAAATCCGATTGTATAATTTTATGAGCAGGGTTCTGACTGTCTATCGCAGAAATTCGTCTGCTTACGCCTTCGTGTGTTCACAGGACACAGAAAAATTAAATTTTCTGAAGCACGTAAGTACCATAGTTTAACTCCAAATGCCACTATCTTAGAGCACTTGTAGGCTGTATGGATCACGTCTGTCAACTTAACTCATAATATGCTACAACAGTAAACATAACATTAACTGCTGTTGTACGTCCCATGGGGGAACAGCTATAATAAATACTGTATGGAGTCTACTAAGTTTCTTTCTTCACTGTTACGAGAACTTGTGTACGTTTTAAATTAGGATGTCACTGAAATCCTGAAATCAAGCATAAACAATACTTCGCTTTCCACAGTTCCCCCCCCCCCCCCCACCCCTCCTGATCCTCTGCTGGGATATATGCATGTCCCCGTACGGGTTGAAATTTGCTGTTTGAAATTTGCTGATGTGAAGCAGACCGAGTCGCTCCATTCAGTGTAAACTTTGTTCCACTGCCAGAGCACAATTGTTCCATTTGCAGTAGTAACAACAAAAAAAGAGTTTTAAAAATACGACACTGTTTCCGTTTTTACGCTTAGCAGTGAATATTAGCGCAGCTGTAAAAAAGGCTTCCGCATCTGTGGCAGTCACACACTACATGCTCAAATGAACGCCATAAAAACCGGCCACCCGTACCCGATGATGCGTGCGACGCCGCACACACGTTACCGCTCTGACGGAAGGCCCGCAGCTGCTGCTAGTGGTTCGGCCGCAGGCGGACAGATGTCAGCACATGTACGATGCGCAACAGGCACTTCGCAGCACATGCAGTACGAAATTATCGTTATTCTGATACACACGAGAGCTGCCTTTTTTCTGTTGCTTCAGATAGTCGCAATAATTTTTCAGGAAAAACTGAACGTGTATTTGTAAATAAATAAACGCAATTTCTGTGGATTGAGGGCTTGCGATAACCTTCCACCTAACTTGATCGTGGGTCTGTGCACATTTTTTTCCACATAAATCAACAAAAAAATACGGGTATAGTCTGCTTTTCGAGCACTGGTCGATAACAAAGGAAAGAAATAAAGTATCTTCATGTGATAACTGGAACTTTACCTTCCTCCTGAAGTTCTGATGTACCGGTACTGTAAGAACCAAAACCCTGATCCGGATCGTCATCCTACTTGACAGTCATTTTCACCTTACCTAGGTGCTTTCTCATTAAATTCCTAGCACAACTGTCTACGTTAAAGTTCAGAATGTCAATATAGTAATAGGACCGGCCGCATCCGTAGCGCTGAGTCAGCGTAATGGTGGAGAAGAGTTCTTTTGCTTGGGCGCATTCCCTTGAAATTGCTTGGAGGCTTGAATCTATACTATGCATGCCACATTAGGGTATGTGCTAGAGTGCTTCGTGTATTATTACAATTTCCCCTTTTCTCTTCCATTCGCAAATAGTTATGGCGAAGACAACAGTCGGTAACACTCTGTACGGTTATGTGGACGGAGACAGATATGTAGCAGATGGTATCCGACAATTTATCAAAATGTTGAGTAGTGGTTTAATAATAGTATCGTAATGTAGTATAGTTTCTAATGTGTTAAAACGCTTTCGTTTATTTAGAAAATACAAACAGCGTAGAGCATGTGATACTTAGAATCGTAATTTGAATTATAAACCATTCTGAAATTCCACCGATTTGCGGGCTGTGTCAGAGGCAGTAGACAAAGCTATAATATCAACAGATGCAGTCACTGCTATCAAACTGAAGTAGACCTCTGATGGCATTTGAGCAGATATGGAATTTCTTTCCGAAACACTCACATAACAAGGGCTGTAGTGATCAGTGTCAATAGCTCAGATTCTTATTGTTTAATTTTTTTAACTTCAGGGGTACTTCTTTGCCAGTCATCAAGTTTCATGTTTAGTTTTTGGTTCCGGAATAGTTCAGTTAGTCTTTAGCATCTCTTTTTTATTTTTAGTTTCAGCAGTCCTCAGACTGGTTCGATGCGGTCTCCCGAGAACCCCTCTCTTGCTCCGAACACTAGAACCTACTTCCTCACTAATTTGTTGGCAGTATTCCAGTCTGTCTCTTCCACAACAGCTTTTTCCACTACTGCTTCGTCTAGTACCATGGACGTTATCCCTTATGTCTTAACACATGTCGTATCATCCTGTATGTTCTTCTTCTGTCTTTCATTTCTTCCGTTACTTACCAGTTCTGAGGGAAACCGTCTCACCCCTTAGCAGTTCACCTAATTTATAACATCCTATACTACCACACCTCAAACGCTTCGATTCTCTCTTGTTCCTGTTTTCCCACAGTCCATGAGTCACTACTGTCCAGTGCATTGCTCCAATCGTATATTCTCAGAAGTTTATTCTTCACATTACGGCCGAATTTTGATACTAGAAGGCTACTCCTGTCCAGGAAATCCCTTGGTCTGTACTAATCTGCTTTTCATGCCTCCTTGTCTCGTTTGTCATGGTTTGTTCTGGTTCCAAGGTAGCAGAATTCCTTCTCATCATCTACACGTGGTCACCAATTTTGATGTCAAATTTACTGCTAATCATTAAACTTTTCTCCCATTTCATAACGAGGCTCGTACAGCAACAAGTACGTATGATATGAAGAAACAAGTAGTCTTGGTTGGAGTGCTAAATTTTTTTTATAATTCCGAGTGACGCGCTTCACCTGTTTTGGCATCTTCGGATTGGCCTAAGGAATAAATACAAAATTTCATAACAGTAATGTTACTCCATTTAGCGAGACCGAATTACCATAGAATATAAAGCAACTTACTGATATTTGGTAGCGATGGGTACGTGGGGATACCGCGCTTAAAATAGCCCAGCAGGTAAATGCCCGTTGTGAAAACTATAAACTCACTGCGCTGTGTCCTATAAACTAGAACAAAACAGAAGATCAGTAAAAGGTTTTTTTAAAAAATATGTAACCTGCTTCGTTCCTAACTTGACAATCACACTGAAAACAAGAAGGAAGCAGCACATTACCATATTACGACATGTGGCGCAGTTCAACGCAACACAAATTTGATCGGGCCTACAGTTAAGCTTGACATCATTAACATACTACCGAGCGAGGTGGCGCAGTGGTTAGCACACGGGACTCACATTCGGGAGGACAACGGTTCAAACCCGCGTCCGGCCTCCTGACTTAGATTTTCCGTGATTTCCCTAATTCTCTTCAGGCAACTGCCGGGATGGTTCCTTTGAAAGGGCACGGCCGACTTCCTTCCCTAAGCCGATGGGACCGATGGCCTATCTGTTCGGTTCCTTATCCGAATCAGCCATAAACATGCCGGAGGTGTGGTGCATATTTTAGTTGCACACACCACACTGGATATGAAAACATAGGAGGCCCCTAAGACTAGCGTACGCAGCTCTCGGCAGATGGCACCTGCAGGCTGTGAGCTACGATAGTGTTTGATTGCTAAATATTATCATAACAATAAGTCATGACAGTTACTATAGATAACTGGTATTCTAAAAAAATGCTGATAAAATGCTAACGTCAACAGCCAGAATAATCAGGGGAAAGTAAAAAATGAAAACTTTCCTGCCCATCTGATTTAAAGTCACGAGCAGCTCAACAAACCTGGGCACGAACTTACGAAAAAAATTCGTTATACCAATGACTTGGGCTACCCGCTTTTTGGTCTTGGGTGGGCAAAAGCTGTAAATGGCCGGAGTCCTAGACTGGTCAATCCTGACTCTCCCAGAGAACACCAGATGATCTAAAGAGGAGATGTCCCGACACGCTAGAGTAACCTTGGGAGGGTTGATGGGTAAACCTGCCTCCCTCAGACGCCCCAAAACATGGCACAAACGTTCCAAATGCTCATCAAATGTCACACTGTATATCACTACATCGTCCAGGAAATTATACATCTCCGAGTACCGGCTCGAGCAAGATGGAGAGGACTACGCCCTAATAGATAGACCAAAGGGCACCTGATTGAACTGATATAAGTTCCTATCTCAAATGCCGTGGCCGTCTTGGATTCTTTGACCAGAGGCATCTAGTATTAAGCTTGATTGTGATAAGTATGTGTCCCAGGAAACCAGGAAAACCAGCTATGCAAATCAGAAAAGGAAACAAACTCTAAAACTACCTTACTGTTGAGTAGCTGGTAATCAACGGCCGATCTGAACTCCCACCCCCTCCCCCCCCCCCCCCCCCCCCCACTTGCCCGTGGCGACCAATAATATCTGTACCGCATGTGGGGATAACGACGCGCTAATGGGTCCCTCATCCAGCATTAATGACCACTAACTTCTAACTTACGCTGTTTGGGGGGGGGGGGGGGGGAGATAATCGGTATGGAGATTGTCCGACAGACAACTGTTCAGAGAGTAGAATCCGATATTCTGTTTAATTTGCTTTTCCCAGATTGTCAGTCAATTCGTTGGGGAAGTCCCGCAGAACATCAAGGAGAGCTTGGGCCTTGTCAGATGATAAGTGCCCTGCACGCCGTCGCTTACTTTAATCATAAATATACGTCTGAGTGAAGCTAAATGTTATTATCTGTACATGAAGATAAATATTATATTGCCAATAACCTTCAAATCAGGTGCTACTCATATGAGTCTTTTATATAAATTAGTGAATTTATTTATGGCACTTTTGTTACCCTATACATTTAATCACTACCGGACGGCAGATTAAAAGTCAAATTAATTAATTTAATAATACTGATCATTAAATTGCTGGTGTATTCATGTACTACCACAATAAAACAAAAACAGTGAATAGTAGAGGGAGTATAAATGAGAACAGTGGTATATTTGAGTTAACAAAATAATTTTTATTAAACTCTTAGTAACTACAACTCTCTGGAGAACCAGCTGATAAATATTACACAAAAATGGCAAACAAGAATCAGTTAAGGAATGGTATTTGACAGGCAAAGCTTATACTGGGGTGGAAGCTATACAAATTCTGCTTCGAATTAATCCCTTCTACAACGCAATCTGACTTTGTTCACAAGAATCCACTGTGAGGCCCACCTCTATTCATAAACTACGGTTCACCTGAGATCAGGGAGCTGTGAATATCATTTAATCTTACGCCGGTGCGCAGTGAAGTAGCCTTCCATCTTGATTCTGGCTGCAGCAGAAAACGGCGAGGAGGAGCGGTCGCTGTGGCAGCTATAATGTCCTGGCGCTTTGAGGAAATACGAAAATTACGCCGTGATTATCAGAATGCGGGAAACTATCAGAGCCCTGAAATCCCGACGGATTTCAGTGTGAGACGCACCCGTTCGCTGCTGTGGCCAAACCAGCTTGACTCACAGGCACGACGGTGCATGCTGGAATTGTGAAACGACAGACAGCCTACTCAGAACGAATAAGTTCACCCTCGTGACACGCGATAGTCCAAGATGACATGCAGTTCCCCTGTTGGTACAGTTGCAAACTGTCATAGGCTCTTAGTCTACCACAAGATACAGATCACAAGTCTCACCCCCTATGGTAAGACGTGAAGTTCTCCACCAGGTGCTGAGCAGAAGTCCAAGTCCCACGAGGAATCCCAACCACTTTCCACCAAGCCTCGGTATGGGAGCTGATTTAGCGCCCCCCCCCCCAAACTCGACAAACCAATCGAACTATCCCATACTCATTAAATCTACTCTCTTGATTGTTCCATTGACCAGGTATCCAATCCAGATAGCGCCCAGGTTCCCACACTGGGGGAGCAAGTCTCTACTTTGCATGTCTTGAGAAGAGCCAATCAGCGACTCCGAATCTCTCTTGTCTGAAAAGAAAAGATTTTAAACAAGGGAGGCGTCGTTCTCACGGTAAGCACGGCCATGTTTTGGCAAAAAACATCTACCTAGACCGGACCACAGTCCTTCATTTACGGTGTGATCTAATATTTCTGGACTGACCATTTCCAGGTTCTGAAAGAAGAATGTGAAGCTGCTCTGTCCGTATAGCCCCAGCTTCTAACATGAGAATGTATGGAGTTTTATGACCTTACCACTGTTTGCATAAAATTTCAATTTACAGCAGTCTCTCTTAAATTGCTTCCTCCATCCGCTTTCAGCCATCCGGCTGTCTTCCGTGTCGGTCTAGCGACTGGTACAGGTAATATGTTTTGCAAACCGGCGCCAGTCTGTCTGACCCTAAGCGGAAGGACGAGAGAACTTAGCCCAGAAGTCCCCTTGCAGATAAAAACCTTCGAATTCTCCACCCCTGGCGTCCACATTACAAACCCCTGACCACCCAGAATGTTGACACAATCTTAACTTTAGCTCATGTCAAAACCCAAATTATCTAACGTCAGCCGTGTCTTATGTCCAAAGTCATATCCCAACAGAAGATATGTACTCATTCACTCAGCTCCCAACACCTCCAACGGCCAAGAAAACTCCCCAATGCGATAAAAAGCGCGCACCAGTCTCACCAAGGAAGGGCCTGGCCATTAGCAGACATGCAAGTTCTATTCACGGGTTTCCAATCAGGAAATTTGCAAATTGCCCTGTATCTAAAATAGAACCTGCGGCTCAGTAATGAAATACTGCTGCCGGAAACCAAAAACACAGCGACTCTTGATTAATGCTGGTACACAGGAGAGGAAGAGGATTGTTGGTCACTCTCTTTACTCTGTTACATCCATTCGGCAATGCTGAAGTTGGACGCCGCCGTTGGCTCTTCTGGTATCACATATCCAAGTGCCGTATTTCTGTCGGACTGGCAGCGACGAGATAATTGACTTTGCCGACCGCAGCGATAGCAAAAATGCTTCAAATGGCTCTGAGCACAATGGGACTTAACATCTGAGGTCATCAGTCCCCTAGAACTTAGTACTACTTAAACCTAACTAACCTAAGGACATCACAAACATCAATGCCCGAGGCAGGATTCGAACCTGCGGCCGTAGCAGTCGCGTGGTTTCGGACTGAAGCGCCTAGAACCGCACGGCCACCGCGGCTGGCGCAGCTATAGCAACCACCTTTAGGAAAATTAGTATTACTGTCTGTTATTCCTCCCCTGCTCCCCCCCCCCCCCCCCCGCGCAGTAAGACCCTCGCCTGATTGCAACCGTGTCTTCCCGTAACCCCCCCCCCCCCCCCCCCCAGTGATCGGCTTGTTTAGTCTCCTCTACAGTCGTGATTAATCTGTCCAAGTCTAGGTAGGTGGTTGGCTTTTCAGCACATAGCACCCGCGAATGGTCCTCTGGCTTTATCCACTGTGAAAAGGTGTCAACTATCTCACTCCCCCCTCCCTCCTCCCTCAGTCAAATCCAGATCGAAAGCAACAGCTGCTGTACACGCTTTGCGAATGTACTCCTCGAAAGTCTCGACGTTAGATCCCAAATAAATATTGATTTACCAGATCACTCTTAACCCTGCCAGACAACCGTTCTTAACAAACGCGTGCATAATTCTCACAAGAGCTTCGACTCTGCTAAAACAACGTCCCTGATCTTGGCCAGGGAGCTGCTACGCTATGGGTATAACAAGTGAGTAAAAAAAAAGCTTACTGACATTAAGACCTGGGAATCAATAACAAGAATACTTATGTTGTAAATCGTAATACCAAAAGTCTTCAGCCGGCCGCGGTGGTCTCGCGGTTCTAGGCGCGCAGTCCGGAACCGTGCGACTGCTACGGTCGCAGGTTCGAATCCTGCTTCGGGCATGGCTGTGTGTGATGTCCTTAGGTTAGTTTGGTTTAAGTAGGTCTCAGTTCTAGGGGACTGATGACCACAGCAGTTGAGTCCCATAGTGCTCAGAGCCAGAGCAAAAAGTCTTCAGAGCGCCACTTAGCTAAGCTCTGGACAATTTAATTTTACCAGGACCTGTGTGAAACACAATAGAAAGGCAACTGATTCACAGTGCCCACCACTAGTGGCCCGAACTGAGGACGGTTAACAAAGCGAATTGCTCAGAACTCCTGGCTCTCCCCTTGAAGAAGACCTTGTGAAGTGTCAGCTGAAGTATAATTCCCGGTGTTGCCCGAAGATCGGGCGGTGCAGCAAACGGCGTCCTCCCGCTTTCTCCCTTCATAGTATGCCCGTATCTACCTAGTGCTCTTTGGAAAAACACCCAGTGGGTTGAGAAGACATATCGGCAGCGAACCATAGGATCCACAACACGGGACCCACGTCCAGCACCCATGCCGAACTAAAAACTGACGCTTATGCACGCCTCACAGCAATCTCTCCTCGCCACCGCTCACTTCGGCCATCCAGTACCAAGCCCCACCCCGGGACTTTGCAAACCGTGTGGATCGCGCTCCAAAGATAAGACTGTACGGGGTGTGGTGCGAACTATCGATTCATGAAACGTCTCAGTATCCTTTAACATTGAGCTCCAGTCCTACTTTTGATCCTGTCATCTTTGCTTATTTGATGTACAGACTGAATAGTAGGGGCAAAGTACTGCATCCCCGTCTTGCATAATTTTAATCTGGGCATTTCGATCTCGGCTTCCGTTTTTATTGTTCCGCGTTGGTTCTGGCAAATGTTGTATATTATCAGTCTTTTCCTAAAGCTTAATCCTATTTTTCTCAGAATTTCAAACATTCTTCACCATTTTACATTATCGAGATCTCTTCTCAGATCGATAAATCCAATGAATATGTCTTATTTTTCCTTTCTTAAATATTGCTTCTATTATAAATCGATACGTCAGAACTGTCTCTCTCCTCAGTACTATAAGTTTTATGTTGTAAATTGCTTGTATGATGTAAGGCTTTCAAGGACACGTATTAGTGGACATTAATATGGGGTTGCGTCCACCCCTCGCCTATACCATGGCAAGCAGTCACCTAGAGACACTTTGAGTGGGGTGTCAACGTCTTTTTTCCATTATTCCTCAAGACTGAAATCTGAGATGGTAGCGATGTTGGTCGCTGGTATCTGATGCAAAGTCGACGTTGTAACTCATGCCGATGTCCACAAACCACTGCCTCACAGATGCTGCTTATTACAGGTTGCATTGTTATGCTGATACAAACAATCATCGACGACCAACTGTTTCTGTGCAAAGCAGACAATGCTGTAAAATGTATTCATATCCTTCCACATTCAGCGTTTTCTTAAGACCAATAAGACGACCACACGCTAACCACGAAAAACACCCCCACACCGTAACATCACTTCCTCCGTGCTTCACTACTGTCTCTACACATAATGGCAGGTGATTTCCCCTGGCATTAGCCAAACTCAAAACACTTCCACTGGATTGCCACAGGCTATAGCGTAAATCATCACTCCAAATCATTCATTTCCAGTCATCCACGGTCCAGTGGCGTCGACCCTTACAGTACCTCAAGCGTCTCTTAGCATTAGGTACGGAAACATGTGGCTTATGGGAGTGCCCGATAACTGAATAAAAAGTTCTCTGGTTTCCACCCGTGTCAAGTGATTAAAATTACTCGAGCTTTCGGCCAAATACTACTTTATCATTGTCAAGTGGTATGACCGTCAGTGACCTGTTGCTACGCCCCTTATACACTAGATACCGGTTTTGATGTCCTGGTGTTCACGGCATCCCTTTTATGGGCATCCGTTGATTTGGCCTTCGATGTGCCCGCTTCAACCGCTGGATCCCATGCCCTGCAGTGCTGCATGCAGTAGTCCACCGTCTCTGTTTATGGTGTTATAAGTGATTTTTGTTTCAATGGTTTCTTTGATTACACAGTCCCAGAAGCCATTACTATGAGCCCCGACGGATAATTTTGTCCGGTTACCGTTTTCTAAAGCACGCTTAGCTAAAGCAGATTTCTCAGCGTAGGCGATAAAACTTCTCATGCTCCTGCCTGCGTTGTTCCACAGGGCGTACTGTTTGTGTGACGTAATACTAGCCATAGTCGCAAAGTATCTTTTAGACCCGATGCTTTCTGACACTTGCTGAGTCTTTAACTGGTCTATGTAACCGAAAGATTTTTGTCGGACGCCTCAAGATCGATTTGATTTTGAGTTTTTCCAGCAGGCGGAGTGCCAGAAGGGCAAGAAAGCAAGTTTATTTTTCTGCTCCTGGTCTTATTGTGATTCTCTTAGCAATTATTTCATTTATTTGAACATTATAGCTATTGTTCCTGAAGACCTTGCGTAAGTTGCTCAGCTCATGGGGCAGCTCCATCATTGTATCCCGTTCTTTTTAACTTACTACCCATCGTCATTGTGCTAGCTGGATTGCTGATAGCGGATTGGAACTCGCGAGTGATTCCATCCTCTGTCATGTGAATTTTTAAAAGCTTTTGCCATGCCCAACAGTCCCTGTTGTCAGTACACGTGGCCTGCCAGGTTAAGGTTTAGGTGTGGTTGTTTCTTCACGTTTCCACTCTACGAGGGGCGTTTGAAAAATCTGTGCAAAAATAAAAACTACATGCGTGTTTGGGGTAAACCTTTTTAATTTTCGACATAGTCTCCGTTTAGACTTATACACTTCGTTCAACACTGTTCTAATTTGTTGGTCCCTTCAGAATAGTAGGAATTGTCTAAATCTGCAAAATAGCTTTTAGATGCTGCAATCACCTCCTCGTTTGAATAAAATATTTGCCAGCCATTTCTTCAAATTGGGGAGCAAATAGTAGTCCGATGGAGTCAAGTCTGGAGAATAGGGGGGATGTGAAAAGAGTTGGAGTCCTATTTCCATTAATTTTGTGACCAAAACTGCAGAGATGTGTGCTGGTGCATTGTCGTGATGGAAAAGGACTTTTTTGCGGTCCAATCGCCGGCGTTTTTCTTGCAGGTCGGTTTTCAAACGGTCCAATAACGATGAATAATATGCACCTGTAATAGTTTGACCCTTTTGCAGATAGTCGAATAGGATTATCCTTTGCGAATCCCAAAAGACAGTCGCCATAACCTTTCCGGCCGAAGGAATGGTCTTCGCCTTTTTGGTGCAGATTTTCCCTTGGTAACACATTGTTTATATTGTTGTTTGGTCTGAGGACTATAGTAATGTATCCATGTTTCATCCACAGTGACGAAACGACGCTTAAAGTCCTTCGGATTCTTCCTGAACAGCTGCAAACCATCCTTGCAACACTTCACACGATTCCGTTTTTGGTCAAGCATGAGCAATCGCGGAACTCATCTTGTGGACAGCTATTTTCATGTCGAAATGTTTATGTAAAATATTATGTACCCATTCATTTGAGATGCTCATAGCACTAGCAATCTCAAGCACCTTAACTCTCCTGTCACACATCACCATATCATGGATTTTATCAATGATTTCTGGAGTAGTAACCTCCACAGGGCGTCCAGAACGTTCAGCATCACTTGTGCCCATATGGCCACCCCGAAAATTTTGAAACCACTTATTAACTGTTGTAATCGAAGGTACAGAGTCACCCTAATGTTTATCAAGCTTATCTTTAGTCTCCTGAGGGGTTTTGCCTTTCGTAAAGTAATGTTTAATCACCACACAAAATTATTTTTCGTCCATTTTTTGACAATCACTTGACTTCCTTAATCCACAAGAATACCAAATACAAAGAAATAGACCAATATGGCTTAAACTTGGTGTGCGTTCTTTCCACACATGCTACTAACTAAACATGACCTCGATACACGCCGGTGGTGCCATTTCTCGGACATTTCAAACACACCTCGTACAATCACATCACCAACAATCGAATTTGGTAGCTTTAGAAGTGTTGAAGCGTCCCTGTTGGGTGTTACTCAGGTGACATCGAATGACTATTCGTTGAGGTGCCCTGAGCGACCCATTCTGTTGTTACTCCTTCTCTACTGACAACATAACACTCCCCGCTTCCTTTTATAGTAGTGGGTCGTCCTCTGGTGACGAGCTCAATTCCGCATTACACAGAGGTGTAGGGGCACTTTCAATCACTATTCTACTCTAGAAATCACAGAATAAACTATGACATCTTCTGCCGTCGTAGTTGTAACACTGGCAATTTCATCTGTGATCAATGAACGTCAAAGATGTTAAAGAAATTCGCAGTTAGGCAACATCTGAGGCACCCTCTAGGAGAACAAGAACAGCTGACAGTTCATTGAGACTGTGCTGAGACTGACGTTACGCAGAAGGAACGATCGGTGCAAGGAAGCAGAAACCATCAATAGCGGTGCGCTTCGTGCAGGTCAGCAGACGGTGTACTGTACGCTGAGCGAGCGCGCACTCAGCGCTAGCAGTAAAGAAGAAAATCGGCGCAGCCAGCTTCGAGGAGACGTCAGCCGAGCATTGTTACGGCGGACAATGCGCCTGCAGACGACGACAGGAGCGCCGGGGGGCGTCGCATCTCTTTAAGGAGGACTCAGCTGTAAATCCGCGCCATCAGTCTCCACGGGGAATCCCCAGCCGCTGCTGGGGCGGCGCGACCTGACTGGCAGTAAACAGCGGGATTGCCGCTCAGCCCGTGCGGCGCCACCGCCGCGTCTGTGCGATAAAACTGGGGGACTCCCCGAGGCCGTCCGACACCTCACTTCGACTAACGGCTTTCGTGCCTACTGCACGAGCTAGCTGCATGTGCTCGTTCTGCAGTTTGCGCTGTAGTGAAAAGGAGCTGACATAATCACACTGACTGATCCGAAAGCTTCCGTCTGCACTTACTGAAGCGCCCATTATTAACATATTTTGATCTAACTTCTATGACAAGCTTTTCTGGAGATATAGCTTAGTGACTGAGTCCTACTTTGTGACCTACACAAACAACATACAGAAAATTTCCAAATTGAAATGATTCTTGAAGGATTTTTTCCGCCCTAGGCGCCGACACCCTGCAAACTATTCTAAACAGTTCGTCTCTTGCTATTAATTAACAGGACCTAATTTAAAGAAGTGTCTACAGCTAACATATTACTTAATTCGTTCTGTCTTATCTTTTGGCTTACCGTTGTGTGGTGCCCTTGTGTTTGATCGTTTACTATGTTTAATTATGGGATCATCTTCGTGCCTGAGTTCTAAATGTATACATCTAAAGTATCTATTGTGGTAACCAATGCCAAGGGTTACCCAAGGATATCTTACTGTGTCTTGTATCTGGTATTGTATGGCAGTTATTAATTTTCAATCGATTTTTATATTTGTACTACATTACCCTGATATAACGTCTGAACTGGAGGCTTTATTATTCGTTATTACAGCGAGAATTCTCTGTCAGAGGGTGCGTTAGTATTCTGTGTGTTTCTGTTGCTTTGTATGTGTATATTTCACTTACATTTACAGGCTGAACCAAGAGTCCAGCACAAACTTTCAGGGGATTGTATGGATCATAGCACAAAAAAAGAAAATCTAATAAACATGAACTACAAAATGTCTACATTAAGAGCTATACGCACTGGATCATCTTCGATACTGTGAAACTCATCTCTTCTGCTGAAAGATGTTTGCTTTCCATATTTTGGGAGGAGGTAGTATAGACACAAACAAAACAAAAAATGTCCAGTGAAAATGGGCTCTAAAATGCACGCTGTCAGAGCTATGGCGACTTGCGAAGTAAAAGACATGTATTTCAGAGTAGCGAAGATGATCAAGCGCTCTTAGCTCTTAAGATAAGCACTTTAGAGCCTATGGCTCTTCTTTTTTTAGTCATCAGTCTTTTGACTAGTTTCATGCTGCCCGCTACGAACTCCTCTCCTGTACCAACCTCTTCATCTGAGAAAAGCTCTTGCACCCAAAGTCCTCAGGTATTTGTTGGATGAATTCCAGTTTGGCTCCCTGTATAGTTCCTGCACTCCACAGCGTCCTCTAGTATCATGGAATGTATTCCCTGATTGTCTAACGTCCTATCATCCTGTACCTTCTTTTTGTCAGTATTTTCCACATGATTCTTTCTTCGCTGGTTCTGCGAGGAAGCTCTTCATTCGTTGCCATCCAAATTTCAACATTCTTCTGCAGTGTCACATTTCAAACGCTTCGATTATCTTTTGTGCCGATTTTCCCACAGTCGAAACTTCACTACCATATACTGCTGTGCTGCAAACGTACATCCTCTGAAATCTTTCTGCCAGGAAAGCCCCTTTGTCTGGGCTAGTCTGCTTTTGATTTTCCCCTTAGTCGTCCGCCACGAGTTATTTTGCTTGCAATGAAGCAGAATTGCTTAATTTCGTCTATTTGGTGATCACAAGCTTTGATGTGAAGGATTCTCGCTATTTTCATTTCTGCTACTTCTCATTGCTTTCGTATTTCTTCTGTTTACTCTCAATTCATATTCCGTAGCCGTTACACTGTTCATTCCGTTCAACACATTCTATACTTCTTCTTCACCTTCACTGAGAATAACAATTTCATCAGCGAATCTCATCATTGATATCATCTAATCACGAATTTTAATCCCTCTCTTGAACCTTTTATTTCCGTCATTGCTTCTTCTTTGTACAGATTTAAAAGTAGGGGTGAAAGACTGTAGACAAGCCTTACACTCCGTTTTAATCGGAGCACTTCTCTCTTAGTCTTCCAATCTCAATGTCTCCTCTCGGTTGCTGTACATATTGCACATTACCTGTTGTTTCCTATAGCTTACTCTTGTTTTTCTCAGGAACTGGAACATCTTGCACCATTTGACAAATCCTGTGAGCGAGTCTTGATTTTTCCTCAGTCTTGCTTCCATTATCAAGCGCAACGTCAGAAACGCCTCTATGGCGCCTTTACCTTCCGAAAGCCAAACTAATCTTCATGTAATATATCCTCAGTTTTCTTTTTCATTCTTCTATATATTACTACTGAGTGCCACTTGGGTGCACGAGCTGTTAAGATCATTGTGAGACAATTCTCGCACTTACCTGCTGTTGCTAGTTTCGAAGCTGCATGGATGATATTTTTCCTAAAGTGTGATGGTATGTAGCCTGTCTCATAGATTCTACACACCAGCTTCAATAGTCGTTTGGTTGCCACTGCCCCCAGTGATTTTAGAAATTCCGATGGAATGATGTCTACCATTTCTGCATTATTTGATCTCAGGTCCTCCAAAGTTCTCTTAAATTCTGACTCTAATACTGGAGCCCCGACGTCTTCCATATCAACTATAATTTCTTCTATCACTTCATCGCACAGTTCCTCCCCCTGACATTGGACTTCAATGTATTCTTTCCAGCCATCCGCTTCCAATTGTAGTCTTCATATAATTAGACCAGTTGTAGCCGCGCAATAGAGTCGTGGGTCGACCATTACCTACGCACTCCACGGTATTTGGATGGGAATTCGCAGGATTTCCTATCCGGCCCGCTTGCTTTCTTCCAGCGGTTACATGTACTCCTACATCTGCATCTACAAGCCACAAGTTTCCCTACAGTGTGTAACGGATAGTACTTCTGGTATCACTATCTTACACTTTTGTCTGGTCTATTCACCAGTGACGAGTGAGAAGAATGAGTAATTGTCGGTAAATCTCCGTCTTAGTTCCGATTTTCTAGTTTTGGCCAGTTCGCGAGATGTGTGTGGGAGGATGCAATATGTCGCCCAACTCTTTGCCGTACTTACTCTCGGAAATTCTGAGACTTCTCCGTGATGAACAACATCTCTCTTGTAGCGTCCGCTACCGGAGATTGTTTAGAATCTCCGCAATGCTCTTGCACCGTTTATATGATCCCGTAACGAAACGCGCACTCCTCGTAGAATCTTCTCTGTCTTTTCTATGACGAACGGTACGCAAGAATCGGCCGAACAAATGTTTTGTAACCCCCTACTTTCGTGAATATGTTACATCTTCTTAAAATTCTTCCTACGAATCTCAGCCTGGCACCTGGTTTTCCAACCGTTTGTTTTATGCAGTCATTTCACTTTAGGTCGTTCTGGATCACTCCTACGTATTTTACGTTAGTTACTGTTCCCAGCAGTCTGTCGCCAATACGTGGCAGCGGATTGCTTAGCCTACGTGCAATATGCTACATTTACTTACGTTCAGGGTCAATTTTCAGCCACGCATCAATCACCTATCATCTGCAGATATTTCTGCAGCTTCCTGCAGTCTTCTAGGTCATAGACAACCACATCATCTGCGAGCAGTCTCATGGAGCCTCCGACGTTAGCCAGTAGATCATTTACAAACATGGTATTTCACTAGTATAGGTGCAAACGATAGAGGCAAGCAAAGGACAATGAAACAAGCAAATAATCCTAACAGGCATATATCCAGAAGCCAATCGTATTGCGACTGAGTACATCAACAATGTATGGTAGAGTCCTCGAGGATCCAAGCTGCACATGTCCACTTGAGAACAAACACATTACAACCAGTGTTCCACATGGCCGTAGTCCATGTGAGGGCACGCTGCAGCGCGTCTCCTCATGGATGCCTTTTTACGCTTAGAAATCCCAGGAGTATTGCGAATGCATTGACAGCCACTCGCAGTGCATTGCGAAAGTTCAGCGACGCTGTCAACAGTCAGACACGACCAAGTCGACCAAGAAGGAAATGTGGCACTATCAATCGATCACCAACGACAACTGCCAAAACTATAACTGAAAATCTCCGCTGATATGCCCTTTCGATGGTAGTATGTGGACTCACATAAGCCCAGACTTGCGTGTTGTGGATGTTCATAAAATCCTCTTGGCTAAAACACTCTTCGTCTGTAAATAACATGTCCAGGAGGAACTGTAGACCATTCCCACACTGTGTAAGAATCCATTGGCAGAAGGGAGCCCATGCTGGAAAGTCAGGTGTGCCCAGGGCTTACTTACTTCGTTCTGCACTTGATGCGGATACAGTTGTCCCTCGTGTAGTATCCGCGACACAAAATGGTTCAAATGGCTCTGAGCACTATGGGACTTAACATCTTAAGTCATCAGTCCCCTAGAAATTAGAACTACTTGAACCTAACTAACCTAAGGACTCACACACATCCATCCCCGAGGCAGGATTCGAACCTGCTACCGTAGCGGTCACGCGGTTCCGGACTGCAGCGCCTAGAACCGCACGGCCACCGCGGCCGGCTCCGCGACGCAGAGGATGGCGAAACGCGTTCTGTTGCAGCAGTTCTTCAGGTACTTGTACCCAACACCGCATCTACTTATATAAGGGACGATCAAAAAGTTACCGTTTGAGAGCGATGCTGCACTGTGCATGCTGGTATGTAAGCACCGACATGTAAGCATTCGTGTCTTTCCGACGTGCGTGCTGTAAATGTGTCAACGCGAACTATGGCGACATTACCAAATGCGTCCTAGCAGGACCAATCCGAGGTTATTCTTTTCTTGACTGCCGAAGGACAAACATCGATCGGAGAGTGAAGAATATGTATGGCGTAAAACTAACGTGAAATATCATGGAAAATTACGACAAATCGTGCTGCTGCTTCATGATAACGCACGCCCCCATATCGCGGTAGCCGCAACGCAGAAGGTACGCTAACTGAAATGGCAGACACTCGACCGCTCGCCCTATAGTCATGATCTGTCCCAATGCTATCGTGACGCCTTTGGTCCCTTAAAAAAGTTAAAAAAGTCCTTGAAGCGTCGATGATTCTTGTCGGATAATGATGTGCAGTAGGTAGTTATGTACTTCTTCAAGCTGCAGGACACGGTGTTTTACCAAACGTATCTTCAACCTGGTGCATCGGTAAGGTGACTGCCTCAGTGCTCACCCAGGTTTTGTCTGAATGGCATACCGATTCTGGGCTGTAAGGCCTTCGAACTGAAAAATTTTGATCGTCCCTTATAATACACGTTCGTCCATTCGCTGTGTCGACACTCTTCTTTTTCTACCTCCAAGTTATATGATGGGTCTAAAAGAAACGGTCTTGCCGCTGATAGGACCTAGTGAACACTCTCCTGTCTGGTTGTCTTCTCTGACGAGACGCTTCGTGATACGACCGCCTTGCCTTCCATGCGTTGCCACTGATACGCCCGTACATGAAGTGGTGGTCAGCAATTTGCTTCATTTGAAAACGTATATGAAGCAGTGGCAAACGCGTCCAATGCTACTCACGCAGACAGCGTTTGCTGATCACTGTGATTCCTGGAACCTAGAACATAAGGCAATGTTAGTGCTGCAGCCTCGCAGCTCTCATATCGGCGGTCCGGCCCGAAACTTGATTTGTGATTTGTTGCAGCAAGGTCACTCTTCGCCTCACTGCAAAGGGAGCAACGTACTCCGTTAACCGACAGCGTTGTGCCACCAGGGAAGTTGCAGCATAAACGCAGCCTTTTAGACATTAAAAGTATTGTAACACTGAAGATAAAGTAAGATTAAGGTTTAATGGCCTGTCGAAATCGAGGTCAGTAGAGACGGATCACAAGTTAGGATTGTTTTATAGACGGAGAGAGAAATAGGCCTCGTCCTTTGAAAAGTGTCGTCCGGTCCTTTTTTTTATATAAATTAGTTGGTACCTTTAATAGTGAATCACCCTATATGTTGTAAACAGCAACGATGCTATCATACTTACTTGGCTTACTCCTGAAACAACCTTTACATCTGTCGACTTTCTTTCGTTAAGAGCGACCTGTTGAGTTCTTTCTATAGGAAGCCGTGAATCCAGTCTCACATCTGTTCCGCTACTCCGTAAGCTCGTATTCTTTACACTTCAGGACACGGTGGAACGTATCAAATCAATAGGAGCAGTGCACAACTGCTGTATTGGTTACTAAATAAGAAGCTACCAGCAGATAAACCAACGACTGTATTTGAGGTGTTTCAGGCAGAACCTATCGTGAGTTCGTCATGCACATCTTGGTGATCAGATATATAAAGACAACATTTGACAAACTAATCTGTTTATTAATACTATCTTTATAAATCTTACAACCAAGATCTTCACGATAGTCTGAGGATGGGTTTTACCAGAAACGCTTGAAATAAATTCATTGGTTTATCAGCTGGTGGTCCGGCCGCTGTGGCCGAGCGATTCTAGGCGCTCCAGTCCCTGAATCTCGTGGACGAACAGAGTGAGTGCTCTGGGACACGCTCACAAAGCGCGCCCAACGTATGAGTAATGTCTGCATTTTGAAAACCAAAAACATAAAACATATCACCGCTAAGAACACGTGCAGTCGATGAAATGAAACAGAAAGGTGAACAACTTACTATTATCGTGTGGCAACAGTGAAGCAGAATGAAATGAAATCGAAGCTATAATACACGCGTAAATGTAGTTGTGACCTCTGGCTGGTTCCTTACGATCCAGCTACACGCCATACAATGAAGTGCTGCGGGTTGCCGCAACGTCAAGATGCCTGCATCTCAACCGCAGGTCACCTTGTATGCGACAGTCGCTGCAGTATCTGAGAGCGCCACATTCGCCAGATATAGTTTCTAGGAGCCGCGTCGTATTCAACCACCGGGCGGCCTTTAAAGAACAGCGCCGACCAGCAAGCCAGTCAGCACGAGTTCCAGTCTCAAAGTTTAACATCGGAAGTCCGCGAGAATATTCGTCAGCACCACTAGTCAAGATCTAAGATATCGCGAGTGCAGTCTATGCAGACTCTGTCTACGGCAGTGTTTCTTTACAGCAGTCCACAGATTTTGTACTCAGTTTATACATTCAAGAGGTATGATTGCGTTAGTGACAAACTCCGATCAGATCAGGACGATCTTTTAAGGTGCTTTCATTCGAAACTGTCTCAGACGCTATCCAGTACCAAATGTCATTGCGCATATTCTGTGTTAGTGATAGGGATGGCGATTATCGCTGAAACAACTGGTTTTTCCCACGTCAGTTTAACTTGACTATTAAAACCGCTCAAAATAACCGGTCTCTGAAATATCAGATTTTCGGTTTTTTGTCGCATTATATCCTGTAATAAGTGTAGAATTAACAAAAATTGAAAAAGACTTTTCACTCACTCAGTTTCAAGATACATAGAATCAATATCTTAAAGTGAATAGGCAAATAAATGAAAATTTCGTCCTTACACTATTCGCTGCTTTTCTATAAAAGTGGTGAGTGGCTGAATACAACAAAACATCACCAGTATCCTCCTACTGATTCTAATTTTTTGAAACTTTGCTCAAAAATTATGTCATAGGCGAGGATCACACCACTATTTGGGCATTATGAGCTGTCAGTGGTAAAGGATAAAAACTGAGGTTGAAGAACTTTGTTTTTCTTGTCAAGTTGTCCTTTTTCAGTGGCTACAAGCAAATAAAGGTATATTAAGTAGACAAAAGCAGCAGATCAGCAGTTTACGGTTGTTATTATATACACTGAATGAATTGTTAAGTCTTAAATATATTACTGTTACTATAATTTCCTTCCTCTTTAATCATTTCACAAAACGGCAATCTTTTAAAGCAAATAAAATTTTAGATTGATAGCGTCAATTGGTGGATTAATATAATTTAACCAATAAATCTTGAAACGTCAGCTTGCTAGTCTTTCTGTGAGAAACTGAGGGCGCCAAAACGAGCCTTAGGCGGAACAATAGATTTCCCGACAGACTAGATGGGGGCTCCAGCAACTATTTGGCCCCCATTATCTCGAGCGCTTTGCTGCCGTGTCCTTCCAACACGTGAAAATTCCATTCGTTGGTGTGCGCCTAGTAACGTTACGCACAGTCCCTTCTTGGACAAACCTGTTTTTGTTGCTAATCAGAGCTGGGTGGTGGGAGAACTGTGTAAACTCCACCTGATGAAATCTGTACCCAGTGGGTCGATCATTTTGTTCTTGCGATCGCCAGTCGCTGTTCAATCGAGTTGGGAAGCTCCTTTATGTGCGTCTGTCTCACTGAGACTGCAAGAGGACATGCAACTTTCTTGTACCAGTCGACAACAACCTAATGGCAAAGACACGTAATCCGCTTTACATGTGAAGGTATGACCAATTCATGATTGTATTCCAAGCTGAAGGCATGTTCATCGCAGGCACCCGTCGAGACACTTTTTGGTGTCAGGTACCTACGGTCTGCAGCTGCTCGTTACAGGATGATAATGTAATTATGGTGTATTCAGTTTGTTACCACCATCACCCTCGTTTCTGTGAAAATACCTTCACAGCAATGAAGAAACCTGCAATGTGCAATAACCAAAACGTACAACACCCAGCACAGAGGTATGCATTAACCCTCATACGGAAAATTATGTTAATGTGTTTATCGTTGGTGCTAGAACAGATCACTATATCGTCAGTGCACCACTCATCCATAACGTTCACTGAACCCATGCACGTGGTACATACTGGCAAACTCCTAAACCTATCCATAGCACTGCTGTGTATCACCGTTAAGCCACAACTGACATTACTGGACAACGAAATCCTAAATTAGGCACGGCCAAGAACTCTGCTCGCTCATAGTGCTCGTGGTTGTGTGCGAATCTTTCTCGTCAAAGCGCACACTTCCCCCTCTATCACGTAACACTGTCTGAGAGGGAAGTGGGAGAAAGGTTGGAGAGCGAAAGAGCCGCAGGCGACGTTTTCTCTTAACAAATTTTAGTATTATACAATTATTTTTGGCGCGCTGAAGACACAATAAAATTTAGATGTGACATAAATTTTCGGCATGACATGCAGACAGCCGCAGACAGTTTCGTAGGTTTTCGTTTCTCAGGTTGCCAAGTAACAGCGACATATTTAGTTTCAAGATCGAAAAAAGCCATTCACGCATATATGTAGAACGAAACATCGATATCACATTTGCCACCTCATAATGGGGTCGTAGAAACTCGCCCCCAGGGAAGCTGTGTAGAGCTCCTGGACAGTTTCAAACTTTGTCTTTTGAACAGGAGTTACACTGCAGATCAATCAGTTCCATCTGCAGAAGGACAGGGGCTCTTTCAACCCAAATGGCAAACAGTCTCGAGAAGAGCTCAAAACTAGATGTAAGGCTGGGAGTGTCCTCAAATGTTTAGAGAGGTATCGCTGTAATTCTTTCAACACCACAAGTGATCGTTCAAAATTCATGTTTTCCTTAACCCTAGTGAGCTTAGGGAAACAGATGGAGTTGCTTGGCGTAAGTTGTCCCTTCCACAATACGATTTTCTTTTTAGATGCATCATCTTTCGCCATGAAATCAGAAGTAAGTTGCTTCTCACCCAGCAACGTGTAACAGACCTGCAGCCAACTCTATTTCAAATGCAAGGTGTGCAATCCATACCGGATCGCCTAGTTATAGTTCTTGCTTTCCTTTTTCCTCCAGAAATTTAACAATAATAGGTCTTAAAACGGAAACTCGTTCCAGCAATCCTTTGACTTAAGCACTTTGCAATGATATCTAATATTTGCATACTCTTCGTTCATTTCCATAAAAAACTGTTACAAATAACCAAGTAATAATGCGTGCGACTTCATAAAATGTAATGTTCCCACCGACAATTCCATCACGCGTTCCATGCCAGCAGGTTTAACACAAAGCGTTGTTGATGTACAGAACAACGAAACACGTACAAATCGGCTACAGATCGTTGTAATTTTTAGTTCTTTCAGTTTAAATTTCTTCTGCAGGGTCTTCTAATGCCGTTTCATTGCAAATTTGCAGTACACGTAATAGGTTTTAAGAAATGGTTCAAATGGCTCTGAGAACTATGGGACTTAACATCTGAGTTCATCAGTCCCCTAGAACTTAGAACTACTTAAACCTAAATAACCTAAGGACATCACACACACCCATGCCCGAGGAAGGATTCGAACCTGCGACCGTAGCGGTCGCGCGGCTCCAGACTGATGCGCCTAGAACCGCATGACCACTGCGGTCGGATAGGTATTATGAGTTCTCATCTTTCTCCTGTGTAATTCCCTTCTTAAAGAATAGGACGATATACTGTTGGACTGCCTCTTTTTGCGCCAATAGCCACTGGACCTAGAAACTTCATTTATAACGCCAAACAGACAGCGAAGGATAAAATGCTTTCATCACGATTCTGCTGAAATGAAGAAATTCCTGTGGACCAAAATAAGCAGTACCAAATGCTGAAAGGAAGTGTCGCATTACACTGCTAAATAAAAAGTCGCGCTATATCGAGAAGGACTGAACAAAGCCGAGATGTACCGAGTACCGCCGAGACAGGCAGATACGTGGCCCACATGCGAGCGACACATAGTGCACGAGTGAAGTTTATCAAACCGTGGCCAGCATTGCACTAGACAGAAGAGAGCAGCACTGAACGCACACTTGGGGACAAAGAATTAAAGAGGACATTACTATCGACAATAGCAGGCACCGTAACCTAACGGAAACAAGATATAAGGATCATACTGTCGACATCTGCACTGTTGTGAACTATTTTTAACGCAGTACAGATCCAAAGTCAATTGGGGCAAAATTGGGTGATGTCATTAGCCTCATGTTGAGAGAATAACACCAATTCTTCCTGCAGAGATGCTCGCAAGTCTTGGAGAGTGGTTGGCGGATGCTGACGAGAGCAGACTGTCTCCCTAGTGCACTCCAGACATGCTCTGTGGATTAACATCGGGAGAGCGAGCAGGCCACAACATGCGTGTAGTATCTTCCGTTTCTAAGAAAACATCAACTACCCGTGCTCTATGCGGTCGAGCATTAGCGTCCAACAGTATTAAGTATGGGACCACACCACCTCGGAGCAACCGCACACGTGGTCCAAAGATGTCGTCGCAATACCTAACAGCAGTTAAACCTCTTCGATTCACCCTTAAAATTTCATGAAGAAGTGTTAGAGTGGTCAATATGCCTTTCCACGCCAGGAACCTCCTCGATATCGCGATCTTTCCACAATGTTTCAATTCCGATCTCGTGTTCCACATTCCCACCACATGGGAATGCGTCGAGAATTCTCTCCATACCAAATCGGGACTCTTCTGCGGAAAGGACATTCGCCCGCTGTTCGACCGTCCAGGTGGCATTTTGACGACTCCACTGTAGACGTTCCCTTCTGTGAAGACGCATCAGAGGTACACACACAGAACGTCTCCGACAGTAAAGGCTACTCTGCCGATGCCTTCTGTACATCGTTTGTCTTGATACGATGTCAGATGCCAGTTGTCGTGCAGTATTAAGGCGGTACCGTCGTGCCCTTACGGCCAAATAACAGTCGTGTCTGATGTCACTCGTTGTTTGACCTACCACGGTTTTAGGATACTGTTCCGGTCTCTATAAATTGTCACCACATCCAAGAAACAACAGAACGATTCACGTTAAGCCTTCGGACCACATCATTTTGTGACTGTCCTGCTTCCGTTCGTCTTATGGCCCTCCACAGCAGAGAGTCTGGTAGACGTCTTCTTTGTGCCGCAATGCACCATTGTGGATGTGGGACTACCCGGCAAACACTACCCCGTTTGATAGGTGCCCTGAAGTCACCGTTGACGTGGTAGTCCGTTAATAGGAATGCCATCTTCGGTGCAGAACACGATTGTACGGATATTTGTTGACATTTTTTTACTATCCCATGAATTAGACACAAGACAGGGAAATACCAGATTGATGCTTTTGATTTTGGGCACCATTGTATATGTCTGATTCTGAATTATTTCGCAGTTTCTGAATTTACGAAAACTGACTGATTTTCGGTCAAAGCCAAACCATAGATCTTTCTCCCCTGATCTTAACGAATACTCACTCATATGTGTAATTCTGAATAATTTCGTGGTTTCCGAATTTACGGAGATACATTGATTTTCGTTCTTTAGCTGACTACGTGTCCTGAGTACGCATACTATTGCAGCGATACACGAAGAGCAGCCTTGGCTCGTTCTTGGGCAAGTAATATGGTGTATGTTCGGAATTATCAGATTATCAGGACAAGGTTTGAATGACAGAAAATTTTGTGGATAATCCATCGGAAAAGTTAGAAATTTTGATGGTATTTTTGTATAAAAATCTCAATGAAAGAAACGTGGCGGTCGGATTGACAGTTGTGCTGTCACATATTTTCATAACAACAATAATTCCGCATTGACGATATTTTGCGAAAAGGTATACGACTGAAAGTTATATTTCAATGTGTTATCGGTTGTGAGCATATCTTTGGTGTGTTGCAAAGATTGAATTGATGTCAGTTCGTGGTAATTTGATATGTTGCAAACATTCAGTTGTCATCAATTCGCGGTTTATATCCTTGGAACAAATGCCAACAATGAGGCATCGAAATATCAGTCGGCTTACTCGCCGTGCAAACCAACTACATGATAGTCAAATGTATTGGGCAACTTCGGAATAATGAACAATGTTTGCCAACACTGCAGTGCTTGGAGGTTTCGACACGAACCGGCAGAATTGGTTCAAATGGCTCTGAGCAGTATGGGACTTAACTACTGAGGTCATCAGTCCCCTAGAACTTAGAACTACTTAAACCTAACCAACCTAAGGACATCTCACACATCCATGCCCGAAGAAGGATTCGAACCTGCCACCGTAGCGGTCGCGCGGTTCCAGACTGTAGCGCCTAGAACCGCTCGGCCACACCGGCCGGCTGAACCGGCAGATTTATGTTGTGCGAGTGGAAAGGTCGAATAGTCACAACTGACACCGCTGCCAGAGCCAATCGCCTCATTGCCTTCCAGTCAAGAACGTCGACCGAAGTATTTGTTGCAGAATATACAAAAGCAGGAGAATAGGACGTATATCCAACTCCTATACATATTTGGCAATTGCGAATAATTTCTATATTTTTTGCTCCCTTGCACGTATTGGCGGCCATTTCCACTAGTCTAGCTACACATAGTTTACTGCTACTCATGCGACTCTCCAGCGCTCTCCAGGCCTTGGCGAGCATTTAATCAGCTACATTAGAATGAATGAATTTGTGTATGCATCTACGTATGAATGAATGATTTATTTGTGCACCCACTCTGCCTATTTTGATCCCCTGATTGTCACAGGGTACACTGTGCTTCACTATGCATATCTTTGCTCTGTACGAGACAGTTTTTCATTTGTGGATCATTTTTATAGCATGTATGTCAGGCTGTTTTTAAAAACTTTGTAAGTGATACTGTATACTGTACTCGTGGAGAGGGTTTCATTTTTCCTGTTACTAAGTCAATCTTGTGATCAATAGATTTTGAGGTGAATAGTAGCAGCACCTCCGCTTCCTTTGCCAGTCACTTTGAGGCCCCCCAAAACACTTCACGAGTATTCGAGTGTTAAAAGAATTCTGGCCCTTGAGCGAGCTAAATCGTCGATTGCACTCCTTCATGACGTTATTTTCCCTACATCCTGTACACCCACCGAGTATTCAATCGATTCCAGTTATCGTTATCCGAACCGCATCAGAAGCAGGTCTGTTCTTACTCATCTTTCTGACCCAATTATGCCATATGCTACGTAGTTATTCCGATTGAAATACAACTTGAGCGGGACCTGACTGCTAGATACAGTCGCGCAAGGTCAGGTTTCAATTCAAAGGTACGCGATAAGTTTTCAAGCGGAATTTCCGTTTTTGTATTGTTAAGTAAGAGGTTAGTTTCAAGGAAATCATCTTAAAAGACACCAACAACTATTAAGGTCATTCACTTTATTTCGTTACCAGTTCAAATTATAAACGATCCTCACCAGGCAGTCAAATCATGATCCTTAAGAAATTTCCTAGCAGATCAAAATTGTGTGTCGGGACCGGACTCGAACCTGGGATACAGGTCTTTTGCGGGAAATTGCTCTACGAGCAGAGCAGCTGTCGCGTATTGCACAATTCCTCGAATCTAGGCTTTTCGCGGGAAATTACCCTATCGACAGAGCAGTTGCACCGTAATTTTTACTATCGTTATTTCATTACGCAGCTGATGGTTGTCCATATTCGCAACAGTGAATACATTTCATGTCTGTTAAGCTTCATTCCATTCCATTGCGCTCTGGCTCTGGTGGTGTTCACTCCTTGTGTGTGTTACGATTCGGCAAAAGCGTGGTTGCTCTGAATAACGCTGGGAGAGAGGCAGAGTGATGTATAAACCGCAGACTGTGTTTGTATAATACGCGGGGCTACGATGAGAATTGTGTGCAACATTTCTCTATGCAACTGTGCTAGGAAACAATGTAACATTCTCCATTAGATGCGAGCTAGGGGTGACTTATTGGAAGGAGAGGTTCCTGTCTGTAGTGCAGGAGTGTGAGCAGTGAAGTAGGACTGTTGGTGACTATTAATGTGGGCCAGTTTCCGTTTTCTTTATACGGTGTATTTGATTCTTAATCGTGTTGAACAAACACGTACTTGATTCACCTAATATTTCTTGAATTTTTTTGTAGCCTTCACAAATACTTCTTCTTGCAATTTTTCGTAGGCTTCATAAATAGTTTGTCGATGAAGTCTTTGTCTTACCGTGGCTATTGGTACCACATCGCTTTTATGATATAAACTGTGGTATTACTTGTAAAGAATTAGTATCTTATGAGTCTCAGTAACCATGTTATCCTGCAAATTATTTTGAAATTATTCACACTATGCCCCTCACCAAATCAAGTAAAAATCTCCTTCTCATAAAGGTTGTTTTTCAATAGCCACGATGTTGCGTGCACGAGCATCATGCATTAAAGAGAACCGATCGTTATCTTGTGCCATCAGTCGACTATTACCTACATAAGCGTTATTTTCACGTCGTGTTGACTTTGCGATAGTGTAAGATTGCTTACAATATTCTGGTAAATTTCTAGCAGTTTCCAAAAGGTAAGTTTCAGTCGAGAACTTCGGATCAACGGCTGTGGTGCCGTGTTCCATGCAATATTGTAAGAAAATTTGTGCTCTTAACTACTTCATAGAAATGTGTTCTGATTCATAATCGAGAGCCTACACCTGTTTTGTTTATAAGCTATAACACTGGAAGTGTTTAGATGATCTCGTGTTAGTTTACGTACGTGATAGGAAGTTAATCCATTATGAGACAATATGTAATTCAGAGGCCAGATTTTACCGTTACGTTCAATACGAATACCAATCTTAAGTTATTCCTGAAGGATGGTAATATTACGTTAGGATCGTAGTTTCGTGGGTCAGTTTGAATACTGAGGAGAGAGCAGTTTCATCAGTGTATTTTCCCGTGGCACTTCAGTGACCACTATTTCAGTGCTACAAAACTCACAGGTTATATATACAAGCTGCCCAACAGTTTCGTTTACAACATACTTGAAAAGAGAAAACTTCCTGTTAAAAAAAGTGTATTGAGTCAAACGTTTAAATTGTGTTGAGACGTCTAAAACACTTTTAGAAATAAAATATATTCTCAGAGGTTTAACTAAAGTACATCTGTATTGTTTTTGAAACAGTCCCGATTATGATAAACCAGTAACGCATGATCTGATCAGCTAAATGCTATGATTCAGCCAGAATCCAACGTCGCTCCTTTGTGTAGGTTGCATTCGACGTCCACAACAATGAAGCACTGTGCGGCGGGACGCGTGCCGTTGTCTAGCGACACATCGCTGGTTTCTTAACAGTGGTTGGATGAAGTTCGGGGCTAGTGTGCTATAAGCGACTCTTAAGTAAAAAAAAGGAAAAATCTACGTAAAGAAGAATAGTCAGTTAGATCCAGCTACATATTCTGCTGAGCGTTTCGTCACCGTCCGAGATCTATTGCGGATTTGAAGGACGCGAACGAGCAGTCCTGATACATCCAGGGTGAGTCAACACAGCGCCTTGCAGTAATGCCTAACGGTAGTTAATGCTGAACCAGGCAAATAAGGGAAGTTGAAGTCAATGCGTGAGGCAGGCCCGTTAAAAAAACCTGAAGAAGGTATGGTGCAACCGAGCACACATTGCGGGTCTTAATGTACAACTACATGCAGTGTCAGAAAAAAATCTCAGCACAAAAAAATAATTAATGTAATGAAATTTCTTGAATACATTCGTTCAGGTAACACATTTAAGTGATTAACATAGGAAGATCACAGGATAATAGACTCCTGGAAATGGAAAAAAGAACACATTGACACCGGTGTGTCAGACCCACCATACTTGCTCCGGACACTGCGAGAGGGCTGTACAAGCAATGATCACACGCACGGCACAGCGGACACACCAGGAACCGCGGTGTTGGCCGTCGAATGGCGCTAGCTGCGCAGCATTTGTGCACCACCGCCGTCAGTGTCAGCCAGTTTGCCGTGGCATACGGAGCTCCATCGCAGTCTTTAACACTGGTAGCATGCCGCGACAGCGTGGACGTGAACCGTATGTGCAGTTGACGGACTTTGAGCGAGGGCGTATAGTGGGCATGCGGGAGGCGGGGTGGACGTACCGCCGAATTGCTCAACACGTGGGGCGTGAGGTCTCCACAGTACATCGATGTTGTCGCCAGTGGTCGGCGGAAGGTGCACGTGCCCGTCGACCTGGGACCGGACCGCAGCGACTCACGGATGCACGCCAAGACCGTAGGATCCTACGCAGTGCCGTAGGGGACCGCACCGCCACTTCCCAGCAAATTAGGGACACTGTTGCTCCTGGGGTATCGGCGAGGACCATTCGCAACCGTCTCCATGAAGCTGGGCTACGGTCCCGCACACCGTTAGGCCGTCTTCCGCTCACGCCCCAACATCGTGCAGCCCGCCTCCAGTGGTGTCGCGACAGGCGTGAATGGAGGGACGAATGGAGACGTGTCGTCTTCAGCGATGAGAGTCGCTTCTGCCTTGGTGCCAATGATGGTCGTATGCGTGTTTGGCGCCGTGCAGGTGAGCGCCACAATCAGGACTGCATACGACCGAGGCACACAGGGCCAACACCCGGCATCATGGTGTGGGGAGCGATCTCCTACACTGGCCGTACACCACTGGTGATCGTCGAGGGGACACTGAATAGTGCACGGTACATCCAAACCGTCATCGAACCCATCGTTCTACCATTCCTAGACCGGCAAGGGAACTTGCTGTTTCAACAGGACAATGCACGTCCGCACGTATCCCGTGCCACCCAACGTGCTCTAGAAGGTGTAAGTCAACTACCCTGGCCAGCAAGATCTCCGGATCTGTCCCCCATTGAGCATGTTTGGGACTGGATGAAGCGTCGTCTCACGCGGTCTGCATCTCTACGATCGTCTCCATGGGAGAATAGCAGCCTGCATTGCTGCGAAAGGTGGATATACACTGTACTAGTGCCGACATTGTGCATGCTCTGTTGCCTGTGTCTATGTGCCTGTGGTTCTGTCAGTGTGATCATGTGATGTATCTGACCCCAGGAATGTGTCAATAAAGTTTCCCCTTCCTGGGACAATGAATTCACGGTGTTCTTATTTCAATTTCCAGGAGTGTATAAGCACAAGATATTCCACTGCAGATATGAAATGTTACTACATTTAATAACCGGTGCAACAGCCAGAACGTTGACTGTGCATGCATTGTGCACGCATTGTGTTGTTAAGGTGCCGAATGACAGTTTGTGCGGTGGGGTTTCATGCGTGTTGCACCTCGTCGGTCAGTACAGAGTGCTTTTTGTGAATGGTACTAGAGCTGTCGACCGATGACGTCCCATATGTTCAAATATGTTCAGATGTATGTGAAATCTTATGGAACTTAACTGCTAAGGTCATCAGTCCCTAAGCTTACACACTACTTAGCCTAAATTATCCTAAGGACAAACACACACACCCATGCCCGAGGGAGGACTCGAACCTCCGCCGGGACCAGCCTCACAGTCCATGACTTAGTAGACGTCCCATATGTGCTCGATTGGAGACGGATCTGGTAGTCGAGCAGGCCAAAGCAATGTGTTGTCACTGTAGAGCAAGTTGGGTTACGGCAGCGGTATGTGGACAAGCGTTATCCTGCTGGAAAACCTCCCCTGGATTGCTGTTCATGAATTGCAGCTCAACAGGTCGTATCATCAGATAGGTGTACAGATTTGCAGACTGTGGTTGTAGAATAGCCACGAGAGTGCTCCTGCTGTAATATGAAATCGCATCACAGATCATAGCTCGAGGTATTGGTCCAATGTGTCCAGCACGCAGACGGGTTGGTTTCTAGCCCTCAACTGGCCTCTTTCTAACCAACACACGACCATCACTGGCACCGAGGCAGAACTAGCTTTCATCAGGAAACACAACAGACCTCCACCCTGCCCTACAGTAACCTCTCACTTGACACCACTAAAGCAGCATATGGTGGTGGTTTGTGATTAGTGGAATGCACGCTACAGGGTGTCTGGATCGGAGCTGTCCTTGAAGGAACCGATTTTTAACAGTTCTTCGTGTCACTGTGGCCACTGTTCCTGAAGTCACTGCTGCAGACACAGTCGATGCACCAGAAGCATAAGCCGAATGCGATGGTTCTCTCCGTCGGTAATGCCATGTATCCGGTCTGCTAGTGACCGTCCATTCCCGTGACCACCGCTGCCGGAAATCATGTACACACGACCTCGTTCAAACTTAGTGAGGTGTTGATAATGGCGCCGTTATCACCTTAAAGGCGTGCTTGACTAACGTCAACTCACCACGTCCAATCTCAAAGTTAATTAACGCTCACGACCGTTACAGCGTGTGTTTAAAGCAAACGCTATTTGCAACCTCACAGTGACGCTATCAGCGCCACTCTTATGTGACCCGGAAGAAATCTGAATAGATGTAATCTTTCAGATGTAGGGACACGCTTACCAACCTTCTTTTATGTCGCACAACTCTTTCTTAGTGCTGCGATAATTTTTCCGTCAGTGAGTTGACTCCGCAAGACTCTTTATGGTGTGTGGCAGATGTTTCTTTCTTGCAGTACTGTCATTAACTATCTCTCCTGTTTCATTTTGGAGTTGCGTGGCAAGAGTATCTATCTGTAAGTCACCACAGAGCTCAGCTCTCCTTCATTTTCTCTGGCGCGGACATTTAGCGAGATTTTTGTGGAAAGAAGTCATATGTTTTGCGACTCTTCTTGGAATACGTATTTCCGGAGTGTTTGATACAGTGAAGACCGCGATATTGCCCTGACGGAAATGGAGAGTGTTACACTATGAAACACCAATCTGATATGTGATCTGAGTTTTTCCCGACGTACAGAAATCTTGAAAATTTCTCGGGTTTTCAACCGCGTAGCGTCGTCCAAAAGGAGCGATATTTCGGCAAGCCGACTTTTTGCCATCTTCAGGCGTTCTTGGTGTCTGATTGATCTCTGATGGATGCCGACTTTATACATTGTGCACCCGTCTCCCAAAGCCTCCGTCTGGGCGCTTCCGAGCGGTCCGTGGCCGTTTGTGGGGGAAGGGCGGCCCTGGATGGTGGAGTAGAGCATCTGAACTCGCTGCACCAGAATATCAAGTTCACGATGGAGGCAAAAGAATACGACCAGCTTCCATTTCTGGATGTGCTCGTCAAGCGAAGACCAGATGGCACACTACGACATAGCGTCTACCGTAAGTCGACACATACAGATTTGTACCTGCATGCCTCCAGTTGTCATGCTCCTTCACAGCGAGAGGGCGTTCTGAGCACACTGGTGCACAGAGCACGCGAAATCTCGGACTGTGACAGCCTAGCAGCTGAATTGGAGCACTTGCAAGCCGTGTTCCGCAGGAACGGTTACAACAACCGGCAGATAAAACGTGCCTTAAGACCGAAGAAACCGAGACCGCAGCCTTCCGAGGACGAAGACAAACTGGTTGCGACAGCGATCACACAATATGTAGGGAACACATCGGCAAAGATCGCCAGAATACTCAGAAAATATGATGTCAAGTGCGTGTTTCGCCCTCCATCCAAAACCAAAACATTATTAGGATCAGTCAAGGACGACTTAGGTCTCGGGAAACCGTGAGTTTACAGCATCCCTTGCCAGTGCGGGAAAATGTATATAGGCCAGACCATGCGGACGGTGCAGGAGAGATGTAGTGAACATAAGCGCCACACAGACAACTGTACAACCGACCAAGTCCGCCGTGACAGAGCTCTGCATCTCACAGGGACATGACATGAACTAAGATGGCAATAAGGTGTTACAGGAATCGAGCACCTTCTGGGATTGTCTCCTCAAAGAGGCAGTGGAGATCCGGCTACATAACGAACTAATAAATAAAGACAGCGGTTTCCAGGTAAGCAAAGCCTGGAATGCAGCCTTGAGTATGATTAAAACACAACGACAGTCTACACGGAAATCTGCTCCTATCAGGACACCTGAAGAAAAAGAAGTAGAAGTATTGTCACCCCGACGGCAGAGTTCCGCAAGCAGCCGTAGCCGCGAAATGGCTGCAGCCCATGATCTGTCACGGGGCGCCTCGCTTCCCCCACCACCCAGGACCGCCCTTCCCCCCACCAACGGACGCGGACCGCTCGGAAGCGCCCAGACAGTGGATGCGGGAGAGGGGTGGAGATTATATAAAGTTGGCATCCATCAGAGATCAATCAGACACCAAGAACGCCTGAAGATGGCAAGAAGTCGGCTTGCCGAAATATCGCGCATTTTGGAAGACGCTATCCGGCTGAACTTATGGAAATCTGCGGAGATGTCCATCACATGACGGGTATTAAATGAATGAACATTTTCGGAGTAAGGTGCCACCCCAACAGGCATGAATAATTTTTTGTTTTTGTAGAGGTATCCAATCAGACAGCTTCTGCCTCCGATCTTGAGGAAGCATGCTGTTTCACTGCTCAAGAATGACCGGCTGGAGATTGATGGAAAGTGTGTGTCTTCCTACCACTTGCTCTGTCGGTGGCAAATCAGGGGAACGGGAAACCCAGTGAAGGGTCCGTACATTCCACAAGGTGTTTGCGGTGTGAACTGTTGTCTGGAGTCTTGCATCATTCTGCCGGAATATGCCACTTGGTACCAAAGTCATGAAGGCAACGACAAGTGGAGAGTGTTCAGTCTCCCTTCGACAATCAGCACTGTTGTAATATCCAATAGTACTTCTCACCATGATTCTAGGAGCTGAAGATCTGTGAGTTTCGAAATCTTTGCATTTTGTGACATCTCAGGGGCTCATCTCCAGACGTGATGGCGCCTATCTACCGCTACTCAAGATCTAAATTTGCTATGGCTCCATACCACGGATGTTTTAGCTGTCTATGGTATGGATGTAGCGGTAAATGTCGAATGGAAAAATGATTATTTCGACCCAGCTTCCACTAATCTATTTCTGACAGCTCTCAGGGACACATTACCTCTAACATCTTCCTGATTCACAGTATGCCCTGCCTAGGGTGAGATCTAGGTATTTTTGAGTACTGCTTTATGGGAGATTCTGATCTCTAAATGTGATATTAGGTTCGTAGTCTGCTTGTTTATACCGTAGGTGGAAAGTTGATAACAATGGTCTGTTGAGGATATGGTCGGAGAGAGTTATGTATGAAGTAATCACGCAGTCTCTTCACGTCTGGTGTCAGTGTTGCTTCAGCAGTGATCTAGAGCTGTCAGAGCACCATTATCAGCTTGAGTAAACTTGCTTGACTTTGTTTTTGAAAGGTCGTATGTAAACAAATTTGGGGCCTAAACAGAACCTTGTGGAATATCATCCTTTATTTTTGTGAACTCTGCTTTTAGAGTTCTCTGAGAACACCTGGCGGTATCTACTGTTTAACATGTTGCCATTTCGAGTGATCAGTTTCCGACAAGGAAGGACACTGATGAATTTGAGCAGGAGTTTGTCATGGCAGACTGTACCATAGCCTGCAGTTAGATCTAAGAAGACCCCAATGTTTATCTTTTGCTTTCTAAATCCATTTTCGATGTGAGTTTTTACTGCTGATACCTGTTCCTCACATCTTCCCGGTCTAAACCCAGCTTGCTCTATTGGGACGAGTTCGTTGACGGATGAGCATTATCTGTTGTGAACGAGTTTCTCCAGGAGCTTGAACGTGACACTAAGGAGAGCAATGGGTCGGTATTTTCCAACTTTGGGTGGATATTTGTTTGGCTTTAGTACAACAATGATCTTGGTTTTCTTGAAGAAAGGTGGCAGAAGACCAGACTAAGAGATATGAAAAGAAGGTATTCAGTCATTTGACAGTCAGGGCTACAGAATAAGAGAAACTGAGGGTAGATACAAATGCCATCAACGCCTGTTGCCTTCCTGAATTTCATGTTCCTTATAGCTTCTATGGTCTCTTTCCAAAGGAAATGCGATGGAAAATACAGATATTCGTGTGGCCGACCGTATTTTTACATTTAAGAGACGTCTAACCCCTCTTTTGCTGTGTTTATCTCTTGTTGACTTGGAGGAAGAGATCATGCAACAGGTCACTCACCTAAATTTATGTTAAATTTTTGTCGGGTGGTCGTATTTACTGTATCCAGCTTTCTGGTTAAGGACCAGGCTTTGCTGCTGTAGTGACTATGATGGGAGGAAGCTGCGGTTTCTTTTCATCTGTTTTGACTGCTCTCATTTAGTGATCGTAGAAGGTTGGAGGCAGTAGCAGAATCACAACTGTCTTTGAATTTCTTGAGAAGCGTTTCAGTGTCAACGTTCCAGCCAGGAATGTATTCTTTATGATAAACTCTTGATATGTACCGTTTTTCTGAGCTTAAAACGAGACCGAACTGTCTCAAACGAACCCTTGGTTAGCGTTGAGGGAGGAAAGATACTTTTTTTTTTATTGAATTTCGATTCCCCCCGAAGGGGGCGGGCTGGCAGCAGCTTAGTATGCCGCTCTTAGGCCTACAGAATTTGTTTTAATAAGAGGAAGATAATAAATAATAAAAACAGGCGATAGCAGCGGAGACTTGAATGTTAACATGACGGAAAAAATCGTGGAACTTAAATCATAGAAACAAAGGGATGATGTTGCTAACAAAATACATATGAAGTAGACAGGTAAAATAATAGACAGACAGTTAAAAAACACGGTGACAGTCTGGTTTCTGATCGCAAGAGACATAAAATTCACTTCCAGCGACAGCATGATTTCTGTTCGCAACACTTTGGGAAGACGAACAACACTGAACATTCACTTGAACACTGCACTAAAAAGTTGGAAAATATGAGATACCACAGCCGAGGGCAGGTGGGTGGCACCTGGACAGATGATGGGAAAATAAAAGGGGGGAATGAGAGGAAAAACGAAGGGGTGAGGGGAGGAAAGGAGCCAATGGAGGACAAGGACCCATAAGAAGGGGAGGGGGGGAGGTGCTGGGCAGACGTGACAGGGAGTGCGGAAGGCAGAGGAGGGGAATACAAAAGGACTCAGGTGCGAGAAAAGAGGTAGGGAGACGGTGGGCGGGGAGAAGAACAGGATGGAAAGGGGGGGAAGAGGGAGTCCAGGGAAAGGACGGAGAAAAGGAGTGGGGGCGAGGATCAGAGTTGATAGGAGGGATAAATGGAGGGAGAGATGGCATCATCCGGGAGGGGGAGTTATTGGAAGCCACCTTGGGAAAGGAGATGAAGGATGTAGAGATGGACGGTAGGGGGGACACAACAGTGAAGGCGTGGCAGGGGGTGGGGACGGGAGAGGAGAGGAGCAGCCAGGGGGTGAGGGGGATGAAGGCAGGCGGAAGTGTAAAGTATGTGGAGATGTTTGAGGAATAGGAGCAGATGGGGGAAAGGAATGAGGTCATAGAGGATCCGCTTGGTGGATGGGAGGCATATACAGAAGGCGAGGCAGAGTGCATGACACTCAAGGGTCTGGAAGGACTTATAGAATTTGGGGGGGGGGGGGGGGGGTAGATATCCAGGCGGGACTGGGATAACAGAGGATGGGACCAATTAAGGATTTGTAGGTGTAGAGGAAAGATACCCGAAGGAGTCTTTATTAGAACCTAAAGTTCGTAAGACTGGACCTTCAACGTCAGTTTGCCAACATAAAATAAAAGGAATAAGCGGAGCAAAGAGTGAATGTCCACCCGGAACCCTGAAAAGACGTCAAATTGATATCATCATATTTAAGAAATCCATGTAAAAGACGATGTATGAGATTCATTCAAATGAAACATGGTCAGTGCGTCTGCCTTTGCCTTACACGTTAGGTGACACCACGTAACTGCGGGTATGGTGGCGCCATCTATTGGTAGAGAGACTGACGCGTGCGCACAAGGTATCGTCCACTACCGAACATACAGACGAGTAAGCAGGAACAACGAGGAGTGATTCGATTTTTGGCGGTGGAGGGAGTTGGAGGACGTGAAATGTATCGACAGATGAAGGCTGTGTACGGCGAGTACAGTCTGAGTTGTTCAAGCGTTGCTGAATGGCGCAAACGATTCCTTGAGGGGTGCGAGTCACTGGACAGGCTCATCGTGTCGTCACACCGGAAATGGTTGCGGAAGTGAATGCTTTAGTCTTGGACAACTGCAGAATTACCGTGGACTAGATCCACCGGTTATTGGATATTAGCATGGGCACCGCCCACACAATAATGCTTCAGCACGAACTTACGAATAATCTGTGTGCACTGGGTTCCCACCAACTGACCAACTGATAGCCGAACAGCGCAATCCTCGAACGGCGCTGTCTTTGAGTCACCTGCAACGTTATCATGAGGAGGAATACGGCTTTCTGTTGCGTATTGTCACAGGTGATGAAACATGGTGTTACCGTTTTGAACTGGAAAGCAAGCGTCAGATCAAGCAGTGGAAAAATGCGAATTCACCACCCACAAAGAAATCAAAGGCCGTGTACAGCAGTTCTGGTAAGGTCACGATGTCCTTTTTCGTCCACAAGCGACCACTGCCTGTCGAGTTCCTGGAACTGGGAACCACCATCAATGCCCAGCGTTATCAAGCAGCTTTACAGGACCTTTGAGGGGTCATCAAGCCGAAACGCCTAGGAATGTTGTCCAATGGCCATATACGGCCAATGCGGTGAAGACGACATTGCAACAGTTTCGGTGGGAAAAGCTGGAACATACACCGCACCATACCAACCTTTCACCGTGTGACTTTGATGTGTTTGCACCTCTAAAACATGCTATTCGCGGACATCGATTCGCAACGGACGACGAAGTGTGTGACTGGGTCCAGGCCTGGCTCCGACAGCTCAAATGGTTCAAATGGCTCTGAGCACTATGGGACTTAACATCTGAGGTCATCAGTCCCCTAGAACTTAAAACTACATAAACCTAACTAACCTAAGGACATCACACACATCCATTCCCGAAGAAGAATTCGAACCTGCGACCTTAGTGGTCGCGCGGTTCGAGACTAAAGCGCCTAGAACCACTCGGCCACATCGGCCGGCGCTCCGACAGCGCCAACTAGCTTCTTCAAGGATGGAATAGACCGGCTAGTGTCGCAGTGGGATAAATGTGCCAACAGTTTTGGTGACTGTTTTTAAGTAGTTTTACTGTGTATAACTATGTTTTTGAGTTAATAAAATCGTTACCGTTACTTTAGACTAGTGACCGGGTTTCATTTGAATGCCCATTATATAACTTCATATCAGGAGACTAATTGTAGGCTTTAATCAAGTAAGCGCTAACAAGCATCCTAAATATTGCTTGGTAGCTTCCGTAAGAAACAGCGTTAGCGTGTATGAACTCTTGCCATCAACTTCAAGTGACTACGTTTTCACAGCTACAGTTAAAGTGGGGAACTTGACGATAGTAAACATGTAAAAGCTACCAGTATGCAACTAACGTTCTCCAACTAAGCCCTCACCGCAACACCAAAGTATCACCACCAGAGAATTCAATAGACGCCATATACTCTGAGGATATCGAAAATGCGATGAAAACGGACGAACACGAGTCGACTGGATGGAAACAGAAGACCTCAAACTTATATACGAGGCAAGAAAAAGAAAACATTTTTTTGAAGCCGATTGAACGAGACTAGACACCTGATCGACGCATTATCACGCAATTCCGAACGCGTCCCATAAGGTGCACCACAGATGCCTAACCAGATTCTCCACAGTCAGCATCGACCAATGATATCCAGACAGGATTGTTCAAACCCATCATCCACTCCTATCCAAAATCAAGATGGAATTTCAAAATGCCAAGCGGTCTGAACTTTCCAAACAAAGTGGTGGGAGCATGACATGTATAAAATCCACCTTCAACAACTACAACAGATTCATTGGTCTACATCAGAGATTAAAACATAATTTGTTTCGAAACCAACAAAAAATGACACGGAACAACTTTACAGAGGAAAAGAATTCGAATATCCACCGAGAAGTGAATTCATATCAACCAAAACTTTTAAATCAAAGATCAAAGCCCACAGCTAGCGTCAGAAGTGCCTCTTTGACCGGTGTTTGAAGAGTAAACCCGTGCGTGATGCACAACGCCACTCTTGAGGCCTTTGCCAATAAAGTTTGAAAACCATCTGGGTAACACTCTCACGGTTACGAAATGAACCGGTGAAGATGTCTTCTCGAAGCCATATAATTTAATGATTAGAAATTAGTGATATGTAGCTCTTAGAAACCCTTATTCCGTGATTTATGAAACAAAACAGGACACTATATATTAAAGTTGATCCACAGCTTGGGTGTTCACTGCTGAAATTTTGATCTTAAATATGAGACATTCTTATAAGATTGCCATGAATTTCATTCGCACAAAATTTGAGTTTCATCGGAATACGGGTAATAGAGAAACATGACAAAAATTTTCGAATCACAAGAACGAACTTACGAAACTATGATGTATGGTTAAAAAATGCTTGTAAAGAACGAGAAGCGGAAAAGGAAGCAAACATTGTAACAGTTGAGAACCTCCTACTAATGAAGAGAACTTAGTTATCTTTGAAAAGAGCGTTGAACGCTACTGAAAAATAAGGTATTTTAAGAAAATTCTACGTATTCGTACAGGAGATAGTATTGGAAAAAACTAGAAGAAAAGTTGGTGTAATTACACGTCTGGAAACCATTGCCCGTTGGGATACGATCCCATCTGTTCTCTCATTCCCATCTGTCTGCTACGTAGTGGACACTAAAGGCGGTGCTGCACGAGGTTACCACGCATCTTGACACATCATTTAATCTTTCTTCACAGCGAATCATGCACTCTTTCAAACACACCTGGCTTCTTTCGGAATGCCGACACATGCATTGGTCACACGCTCCTGTAACGTCTGTGCATGGTCGATGGACGGGTCACAGACCAATGTCATTAAACGTCCCCACAGCCAGAACTCTAACAGTTTCATGTCTGGTGAACAGGGAGGCCATGCCACCGGACCTACTCCGTTAATCTATCGTCAATGAAACGCGGCAGTGACGTACTGCGGCACAATCGGTAGAGAATGGAATGGTGCCATGTCGTGCATTATAGCAGTCGTTTCCTCTGCAAGGAAAACTTTCTTGAATTGTGCAGTTAATTTAATTTATACACAGCATCTGTTAAACTGTTTGGTAGAATGTATGGGCGTATGATTCTGTAATGAACAATTCTTGCCCGTACATTGATCCTGAAGCGATTCTGATGTCCCACCTCTATGACTGCTTTAGGAATTGCATTTAACCACATATACGTATCACCCGTAGTTCACTACGTCTTTATTGTGAATCTGGCCTCATCTGTACATAAAATGCAGGCTGTGACTTTCGGATCTTCGCCGTTCCCTTTCCCCCTAATCGGCATTATAGAATAACGATCCGACTCAGTGGTGGAGTCAGAAACCACATCAAAGCTCAACGTAAGGTCCTGTTTACAAAGGTATAGCTTTTGCAGCCGTTAAATGAAATACACAGAGTTCTTGATGTGGTGCTGACATTTACCGACGTAGCGTCTTAATATTGCCGCTAGATGTGTAGTCAGCTAGAATGTCTAACGGCAGTATCAATCACCTACGTCGGTAAATGTCACCACAACATCAACAACTCTGCACATTTCATTCAACAACAGCAAGAAATTCGCCTTCGTAACCAGGTCGTTATAGCGAGCGTAGATGCAGTCTGCTTCTTCATCAGAGTGCCTCTTGCTGATTCCCTACAGCTCATTGCTGAGAAATTGTAGCCCACAATGATTAACCTCTTCAAATTCGTCTCTACATCTACATTCTTCAAACTGTAACCTACAATGACTAACCTCTTCGAATAGGTCCTCACATCTACATTCTTTCTCTTCAGTGCTGTCTATTATGAATTAACGAATGACGTCACCATAGGGTAACCTCTATCACCATTAAGTATTCGTGGTGGATTTCGAAGAGACAAGACTACAATAAGCTGCACTGAAGCCCTCACGCTTTTTCAGATAGGTTGTGGCTACACGGAAGTGAAAAAAAAGGTCCAAATGGCTCTGAGCACTATGGGGCTTAACATATGAGGTCATCAGTCCCGTAGAACTTAGAACTACTTAAACCTAACTAACCTAAGGACATCACACACGTGCATACCCGAGGTAGGATTCGAACCTGCGACCGTAGCAGTCCTGAGGTTCCGGGCTGAAGCGCCTAGAACCGCTCGGCCACCGCGGCCGGCGGAAGTGAAAAGCTTCAGCATCAAACATACTGTGGAGGCGGACGGAAGTGAATGCCGATCTCCCCTTTCTGGAAGTCCTAGTCAGATCCGAAGCGGACAGCACAAGGGGCATCGTGTCTACCATAATTCCTCAAACAGCAATTCTTATCTCCAGGCCGCCAACTGTCAATATCCTTCACAGCTTGAGGGTTTACTACGTACACCGGTGCATAGCGTCCGTGTAACAGAAGACAAAGAAAGCCTATCGAGAGGGCTCAGCCACCTTAAGGACATATTCAAGAAGAACGGATAAGGTGGGAGGAAAATCCGTGCTTTGAGACAGAAGGAGCAGGTGCACGAAATAGAACTCGACCTGGAGGATAACGTAACAGCGTAACTGGTGTACGCCGGCAAATTGTCGAAAAAAATTTGCAAAATGTTGACTCTACGTTATATTGCATGCGTTTTCCGTCCATCTCCAAACACACGTGCCGTTTTAGGTACGGTGGAAGATGACATGGGGCTCCGTAAATCTGATGTCTACCGTATTCCACACAAAAACGTTAAGGCATACATTGGGCACGCGGTGCAGACAGTCGAACAAAACCATCCGGAGCACAGACTGAGGTTGCGGGTTCCGCATAGCTACACGGAGCTCAATAAAATGTTGGCAAACGTAAATTCTTGTAGACACTGTCATCCTTCAATTGTGTTCTAAAAGATGGTACTGAAATACGAGAGGCCGACGGCCTGATCAGTACAGACAGTGGTTTCACTCTCAGTAGAGTAATGGACCCAGTGATCAGCCACCTGAAGTCACGACGTCAGCCGAGAGCGACTTCCCCACCCGACGTTGGCGTCAGAAACACTGAAGGATCCGAATTCGCTACCAGTATTCGGCTGTCGCCTGCTCCCTCTACAACTAAAGGCGCGACATGCTGACGGCTAGTGAGGGATGGGATGGGGAGCGTTAAGACTATAAAGAAGGCGAGATGCAGCAGAGATCCTCATTCCATAGGTATCCCATTGAGGATGACGACACGGTACGCCCTCCAATTATCGTGTTACGTAAACGATGCACCCCGCTGGACAGAAAACTTTATAACACTCTGGTAGGAACGTCAATAAGAACGCTTATTCGTGCTGAATTGGGTCAACCAGGATCTCTAATTGGGGACGACCAAATTTATGATGTTATTTTTGCCAGCACAAAAATGGATGAGCAGTTTTTTCTTGTTTTTGTTTTCACTGTTTTAATACAACCCATTTGCACAAAAGGAGTAAATAACTTACTAAAATTATCATTCACTGTTTTCTCTGTTAATGCCTCTTTGCTCAGTTTCACAAAAACAGTTGTATCACATTGAAAATGAACTAGCTCTTGCCTACTGAAGCAAATATGATAGTGCATCACTAGGAAAGAACAAGAATAACGGCCAATGATCGAAATTGCTGAACATCCATTGTGGTTTTTGGCCATGCATATGACACGTCGTCCCTATTTGCATTATTCAAACTTCTTTGTGCAGCATTCTGCATCTTGTTTCTTAAAAAATGATGTAATTAGGCATCTGCTGAACTATGTATCAAAGAGAAATGTAACTTCTCTAAACAGAATATTATGAAGGACACAATTAAATGACTGTGCAAAGTGCTAGATCGTGATATTCAATCAAATACTAACTATTATGTGATTAGAAGTATCGAGCAGTCCTATCAAACTCCCTACAACGCGCATTGCTGTACATGTAGATAAGAGCTGTTGTGTATATTACGCTCTTCAGAGATCTTTCAAAAAGCGTGTGACTGGCCATTTTCTTATAGAGAGACCTAACAATAGCATATTTTCATGTGACTGAGAACTGAGAAAAAAAAAGCACTCCGTCTTCAGGCCACGAGTGGCCTACCGGGACCATCCGACCGCCGTGTCATCCTCAGAACTGAGAAAAGACCCTGAATTAACGATGCGAAAATGTGACATGTCATACATGTGATTAAGAAAACTACATGTAATAGAAAACTTCCTGGCAGACTTAAACTTCGTGCCGGACGGCGACACAATTTTCGAAATTTGTCTTTCGCCAGCAAGTGGTCCAACTGTTGAGCAAGCCAAACACTGCTCACGATGAGTCTTCACGGCTTTACTTCCACCTGTACCCCATCTCCTACCCTCCAGACGCCTTTGAGCAGTGCGGAAGCCAGTGAGATCGATCGCTCACGACAGTTACAGCACAGAACCCAGAGCCGGAAAAAATCCTCCGCTCTTCTCTTCCAAGTGCGCGAAACGTCTGTCCAAGCCTGCAACATAAGCGTAAGCAGCACGTTAAAAGTCATGATAATTAAAATTATGAAGATTGTAATGAAAATTGCTCAGAGATATGTAAAAGTATTTATTCCTGAGTTTGACATACCGTAGTAACTGCTTCCATAAAAGACGATGCTATTCAAAAATGTTAGAATCGCTAATTTTAAAGCTAAAAGATTGAAATTTATGTAGTAGATGCATTATAGTACAGAAACATTACACTGCAGTTCCTGTAGCATTACGTTTAACATTTTCCGAATTTTCCTGGAAAATGTGAATTTCAGCCTAGAACGAAAGTCATGTTATTAATTAACCACACCTTAAATAAATTTTGAACATAGAAATTTCAGCACCATATTTTGGTTGTAAACTGATAAGATGTACCAGCCTTTAGGAAAGTTAGTGGTACAGATATGAGAAGACAATAAGTGCGGAGGACTTGGACGGCCCAGTGTTCCATTTGAAGAACTACAGAGGCCGTATTCATATGAGCAGAGAATCCAAATAGAAACAGTATGTTTCTATAAAGAATTGTATTGCAGAAAATTTAGGAAGGAAACAGAATCCCAAACCCGGAGAGATATATGATATTCGATGTTGCGAAAGAGTGCTTTTTGAGTACAGAGCTGGGCATGCTAGCGGTAACAAGTAGTGTATTCCCTTTGCCGTCGACTCCGAGAGAAAAAAAATCAACAGCGTTAGAGCATTTGTGATGTCTGAGGGAGCCACTCGACGTGTTGACATCATGACGGAAGCTGCGGTTTATACGATGCGCAAAAAGAAGAAAGAGGTATCACTTTTTCGAGATGTCGTAATTGCCTTGGATTGCGAAGCATAAGTTTGAAATTTGACTCAAAGGTGACTGCAACCTGCATCTGTAATGGTGCAAAAGCGTGCCACCCCATGACAGCACACTTGGGTATGCGACGCTTTATCATGAACTTGTCGATACATGTGAAAAAAAGGTAACTGTTCAGAGGTCCATCTGAGGTGTAAGTGGGTTAATGATATCATATTAGCTCCAAATTTCATCCCAATTCTGCCCGACTGGCGGTGTCAGAAGGACCATTTTCCGTTGTATTCACGACATGTCTAAGCCGTGGATGGCTCGCCGTCCCACTATTTGGTATTTTACACCCTGTTTTAACGTATTTGCATCTCAACACGTTGATTTAAATTACTGGCGTTACTGAGTTGCTGTTTTGCCTGACCGTCAACGGCGCTAGTACCGCGTGTCGATATATAGGATACGATCTTTCTTCGGCTGCTATTACTTCCCTGTTGTCATCTGTCGTGGAGACAGTCGGAACGTTCGAGGAGCAGAGTTCACAGCGGCAGTTCGGGCCGTGAGTTGGAGCCTGGCAGTCAGTTGCAACGTGTCTTGAGCGCAGCCCGGGCCAGCCAGTCGCCGGCTTACAGCAGCAGTGAGCCCTGCGTGGACATCGCCGCCCGACCGTTGCCGCAACGAATCACTTAATCCGGGCCTAACTTTTGGTGGGTTGTTGATCGGCCGGTTGGTCCGAGGACATCTCCGTGTGGCGTAGTCGAATGGGTCGCTGGCGGTCTCTGCGCAGTGTCGGAGTCTATTTGGAGATGTCCGGTCAGTATGAGCATCGTCGCTCGCCGACCCAGGACATGAAGGTTGAGTGGTTTTGAGCATTACGTTGTTAGTTCCGGCTTTGCTGTTGTGGAGCTGTTCCTGTGAGCAACAACGAGTGAAGTTTTCGAGATAGCCGCCGTCAGGTGGAATTGATAAAATTAATTAATCTGTAGTCAAGTGCACCAGCACAGCCTTGGGGCCATTAGTATTCTGGTTACCTACCCTGGACGCTAACTTAAGGTCGAACAGAGTTCATTTTGGGTGAAGTTGATTATATTATCTTGTTTCGAAGTGAACCAGTGGAATTTTCTACCTTGTGGCCGTCAGTGTTCCGGTTACCTGCCCTGGCCTCTAACGTAGATTTTAGGCAGTGTCTTTTCCTCACCTGTTGTTGCTGCCCGATATGGTGTGTAGTTTTGTCAGCTCAGTTCACATACGCGTTTGTTTGGGGATAGTGATACTTGCATTTTTTTTTTGCCTTGAATTCCCGTGTACTCCGTCGTGGCAAGCAAGCGGTTGGTCGGTCGATCCGTGACCTGTCCCTTGGTTGGGTTCGGACGAATTAAGTGTAATTGGACTCACCGCTTGTCTCGCCTAAGTGAACGAGGGCAGACCGATCCACTGGAGACTCCTCAGTGCCGTTCTCTTAATTATCCTTTTGGCAGTGTTAATGTTGTTGTAATTTATCTGTATTTTATATTTTTAATTTGGCAAGGTTAGTTGTGGGCCTTCAGCCTTGGAAACATGTTCTCAGAGTTTCCTTCAAGTCCAAACATTATCGCCTTCTGCTCTTGAAAGGTCATTGTAATTCCTCTGAAAGATTTTACAAGTTATTGTGGGCCTTCCACCGTTGGTGTTGCAAAAAAGAAATTTTAAACTTAATGTATTGTTTTACCGATTGTTGCAATATACATTTTCTTAATTTGCAGAATTTAACTTTGCGGCCTTCAGCCATCTTATTACGTTTGTTTATCTCTTTCTGTGCACCTTGTGGGTCATCAGCCCCATTAGCATCTTAAAACATTATGGCCTTCTGCCTTCAGTGATCGTCATAGTATATTTGGAATTATGAAGATTTAATCCGGCGGCCTTCAGCCGCTCCGCATGCTGATCGCATATATGTATACGATTTATCTTATTCGTAAATTTAACTATGTGTCATGTCTTTTTCAAAAATTGGACTTATTCCAAAGCATCTGTTTGGATAGCTTCAGCCACGAAGCAAATTTAATTCTTTCAAAAGTTTATTTGTTAACTAAATCATAATAAATTACAATTGTGAAATGAATCCGACCGCAACTCCCTTGGCCCTTTCCACAATCCTAATTACCTGTTAGCCCTACGTGATTTAGCGGGCGTTTCATTGTCTATCTTGCACATCCCCAGGTTCACGCAACAGGAGGTAGCGAAACAGAAAGGCCGAAGAAGCATAAACACCCTTCGATGCTTCGGATCATGTTCAAATTTCGTCGAATGGTTTTTAACGGTCCTAGTGGTTCCACTTTGTGGTCGCACTACATTCCAAAGCAGCCTGATCACGTTCAGTGGGCTTGCAGCCCCGTGGCGTCCGCCCCTATAGTTGAGTGGTCAGCGCGACGGAATGCCATGCAAAGGGGCCTGGGTTTGATTCCCGTCTAGGTCGGAGATTTTCTGCTCTCAGGGACTGGGTGTTGTGTTGTCTTCATCTCATCCCCATCGACTCGAAAGTCGTCGAAGTGATGTCAACTAAAAAGACGTGCACCAGGCGACCGGTCTGCTGGACGACATTTCAGCCCAACGGTGTTCTTATGAGTCTATTGAATCATGCGGGGTATGTCAACAGTGTCGAACGTTATCAGTAACGTCATCCTGTTTCGTGAATCGCACTGTGAACTGTCGACAGCGGGATGTGTGGGAATCAGCACCCGAAGGGAATGAGTGATTTCATTGGCACCCGTTATGCCACATCCTGACGGTTTTTCGTTTCGACTTTGTGCGGTGGTGGTCCTAATCCTGGGCCACCCGTAAGAAAGTCGCGTGATTTCAACACCGGGTGTCGCGCTTCTAACTTCCATCGCAGAGGCGTCAAAACAAGGGGTTAAACGTAAGGTGTTCACGGTGGCATCGTGCAGAATTGGAGTGAACTTTGGTGCGAATGTGATTTCATTAACCCACCTTACTTCTCACATAAACTTATGAGCTGAGGCCTGTTTTTCGCACGTCACCGTTCCAGGGGGTGACGTCGCCGGGCGCCACGCTTTCGCACGATTACAGAGGACTCTTGTAGGCAGGCAACTTTCAGCAAAATTTCAAAATTATGCGTAGCAATGGGAGTGGGGGGGGGGGGGGGCGAATACCGGGTTTCTGGAGTCGCTGATGGCTGTATGAGGAGGAACTTTAAGTAAAGACTAGGAAGACTATAATGCTACTCGATTCGCATTTCATAAACTGGGACACTTTTGTGAATATCGGGAAGTTCTAAAAACGTGAATGGTATTATTTGCCTTATTCGTTTTGGTTTCGAGAATTTTTGTGTTCCGTCCGTACCCAGAATTACCTGCGAGTTCAGCATTAGTTCTTCAATTTTTACGCAAGCACAACTAACGCTGACTATTCTAGCTTATGGCTAATAAAGACAGAAACTACAGTTCGCGGAACTTTGATAGAATTATGAATATGAACTGTACCACGTGCTGAGGAACGCTTATTTATAAGAGATCAAAAAGAGCTATGAATATATAAATTTTTTCGAACTGTTGGTTCACAATTGTATTTCCAGTTTCCTTATTACACCACCTTATTATGTATGAGATTTTTCAGATTGGAATGTCAGCATGAGAGGAGTGCAGACGAGAGGTAACTCGCTACGTCTGTTCTCTGTAAGTACATAAATAGTATTTGGATTCTTGTTGCGTTGATAGACTAAATTAAATTTGCACTAATCAACCTTTTGAATCATCCTGCTGCCCCTTAGTGGTCATAGAAGAACGAAAGGATACACGGCACCAAATTTGTCTCCCGAAACAGTTCCATTGACGAAGAACTGTTCCTCTTTTCATCTATTAAACGAATGTCGAAGTAACAGGTATAAATTCAGGAACAGAAAGAAAATCGCTGAACTAAAGAAATACTACCGTATCTGATGATACCACGATGGGATTTCTTTGGCCTCTGATAACAATAGTTAATATTAGGCTCCTGGGGAAATAAAGAGCTCTAAACCTCATGCTTTTATAAAGGGTGACTTTTATGGAGACGGAAAATCGCTTGTGTAAGCAACAAGATGGATTCTGCGAATGATGTTTCTTTTACAACCCGTCTCACACTGTTCGTCTATGAGATCTACACACATCAATAAAAGTTTTGCATCACCTCAATTCCAAGAGTTTCGGAACCTGTACAGAAAATTGGAATATAGATCAACATAAACATCATTTCCGCCAGTTTATTGCTCATGAAAACCACACATTGCCTATTGTACCACTACACAGCGATATTTTCAGAGGTGGTGGTCCAGATTGCTGTACACACCGGTACCTCTGATACCCAGTAGCACGTTCCCTTGCATTGATGCATGCCTCTATTCGTCATGGCATACTATCCATACGTTCATCAGGGTACAAATGGTCCATATTGTTCCACTCCTCAACGGCGATTCGGCGTAGATCCCTCAGAGTGCTTGGTGGCTCGCGTCGTCCATAAACAGCCCTTTTTAATCTATCCCAATCATGTTCGATAGTGTTCATGTATGGGGAAAATGTTGTCCACTATAGTCGAGCGATGTCGTAATCCTGAAGGAAGTCATTCACAAGATGTGCACGATGGGGACGCGAATTCTCGTCCATGAAGACGAATACCCCGCCAATATGCTGTCGATATGGCTGCACTATCTGTCGGAGGATGGCATTCACGTATCGTGAATGACCACCTGACCACCAGCGGCGTGGGTCGGCCCCACATAATGTCACCCCAAAACAGCAGGGACTGCCTACTTGCTGCACTCGCTGGGCAGTATGTCTAAGGCGTTCATCCTGACCGTGCTGCCTTCAAACACGTCTCCGACGATTGTCTGGTTGAAGGCATATGCGACACTCATCGTTGAAGAGAACTTGGTGCCAATCCTGAACAGACTATTCAACACGTTGTTGGACCCATCTGTACCGCGCTGCGTGGTGTCGTGGTTGCAAAGATGTACCTTGCCAAGGACGTCGATAGTGAAGTTGCGCATCATGCAGCCTATTGCGCACAGTCTGAATCGTAACATGACATCCTGTGGCAGCACAAAAATCATTATTCAAAATGATGGCGTTGCCGTCAGGCTTCCTACGAGCCATGATCCGTAGGTAGCGGTCATCCACTGCAGTAGTAGCCCTTGGACGGCCTGAGCGAGGCATGTCATCTACAGTTCCTGTCTCACTGTATCCCCTCAATGTCCAAACAACATCGCTTTGGTTCACTCCGAGATGCCTGGACACTTCCCTTGTTGAGAGCCCTTCCTGGCACAAATTATCAATGCGGATGCGATCGAACCGCGGCATTGACCGTCTAGGCGTGGTTGAACTACATACAGCACGACCTGTGTACCTCCTTCCTGGTGGAATGACTGGGTCTGATCGGCTGTCGGACCCCCTCCGTCTAATAGACGCTGCTCATGCATGGTTATTTACATCTCTGGGCGGGCTTAGTGACATCTTTGAACAGTCAAAGGGACTGTGTCTGTGATACAATAATCACAGTCAACGTCTGTCTTCAAGATTTCTGGGAACTGGGGTGATCCAAAACTTTTTTGATGTGTGTTGAGGATAGTAACTAACAGTGCCAGAATTGATGACCTGCTTCTTGACTTCCCATAGGCGTTCGACTGGCCTGTCAGCCAATGAACAAACCACGAGCTTACAGAATACCAGGCCAGCCATGTAATGTTGTTATTACCAGAGCCAAATCTTCAGATGTAAAAGTAACTTCTGGCGTTACCAAAGAGAGTGTCACAGTATAAGACTGTGGTTTAAGTTACTGTATGCAAACATGCAGGGAATCTGTATAACTCTCTCTGCTGTTATTTGCAATACGTAAAATAAGTGTTACTCCTGACCGTAATAGTTTGTGATGATGATGATGATGATGATGATGATATTTGGTTTGTAGGGCGCTCAACTGCGTAGTTATCAGCGTCCGTACAAGTTCCCAATCTTTTCACTGTCTAGTCTCGCCACTTGCTCAAAATGAAGACGAAATTATGAAGACAACACAAACACCCAGTCTCCGGACGGTTAATTGTTTGTCTAAGAGAATAAAGCAGTCAGATTAAAGGCTCCGTTTCCCGATATTTTTATTAAAAAGTAAGCATGAGCCAAAAAGAGCTGGAGTTTAAGAGATTAGTCAGGAAGAATCAATGCGCAAAGAAATGGGATACGGAACAGTAAGGAATGGAGAGATACGCTTGAAGTTCTCTGAGGCTATAGACACTGCTGTGACGACGACCTCAGTAGGTAGCTATGTTGAAGAGAAATTGTCATTTTTACAAAGGGCTATCACGGAAGGTGGAAAGAAAAACATACGTACAAAGAAGGTAACTGCGACGAAAACCTGTGTAATACAATAAATACTTCAGCTGATCGACGAAACAAGGAAGTACAAAACTATTCAGGGAAACTCAGGGATACAAAAATACAGGCCGGAGCAAATGAAAGACGCCCGCAGAACAGAGTTCCAGAGTGCAAAGAAACACAGAAGAGGAAACGTGACTATAGCAGATGTTGAAAATGACCACCTTTCATCTCTTGGCACTATTGGGCCATGGTCAACAAGTTGCTGAAGGAAGATCGAAGCTGGACTTTTGGAATTGCTGCAATCTCATCCGATATGTTGTGCTGCAATTCTAGATTGTTGCTAAACACCTTAGACCTGAGGGATTCCCACATACAGCAATCGCACGCTGACACATCAGGTGACCTGGGTGCCAGCTGTGACCGAGATCAGACTGGCCTCTCCCAACAAATCTGTCGGGCGTGAGGATTATCTGAATGTGCCCCAAGGTTCGACCGGCAGTATGGGCAGTGCTCCACCATGTTGGAAGTAACCGTAGGTCTTTTTCATCTCCGTTAATGCTACTACAAATGGTTTCAAAATGTCGGCACTCATCCGTGCCACTTTTATTTGCCCTCACCTATACAAGTCATTCAGGAATGAAATAAATACGTGTAGGAATTGTAGGGAAACTAATGCGAAATGGATGCAAGAAAAATGTGATGACCGGAGATAGAAGTGATTGTTGGAAAGATTGACTGAGCATACAAAAAAGTCAAAACAACCTTCACTTATATTAAAAGCAAGGCTGGAAACATTAAGTGTGCAATGGCAATTGCAGCGAAGAGAGCGGATAGGTGGAAAGAGTATATTGAAGGCCTTTATGAAGGGGGAAGAATTATCTGACGATGTATCACAAAAGGAAACCGGAGTCGATATAGAACAGATACGGGATCCAGTATTAGAATCAGAATTTAAAAGAGCTTTGGACGACTGAAGGCAGAAGGGATTTTTAAAATTATTGGGGAAGTGGCAACAAAACGATTATTCGTGTGTGTAATGTGTGAGTTTGGCGATATACCATCTGAATTCCGGAAGAACATCATCCAAACAATTCTGAAGATATCAAGACCCGACAAGACCAAGAATTATAGCAAAATCAGGTTAACAGCTCAAGCATCCAAGTTACTGTCAAGAATGATATATAGAAGAATGAAAAAGAAAACTGAAGATGTGTTAGCTGACGATCAGTTCGGCTTTAGGAAAGGTACAGGCACCAGAGAGGCAGTTATGACACTAAGGTTGATAAGGGACGTAAGACTAATGAAAAATCAAGACACGTTCATAGGATTTTTCGACCTGGAAAAAGCTTTCGACAATCTAAAATGTTACCAGATGCTGAAAATTGTGATAAAAATAGGTGTAAGCTAGAGAGAAAAACGGGAAATATGCAGTTATGTACAAGCACCAACAGGGAACTATAAGAATCGCAGACGAAGAACGAAGTGCTCGGATTAAAGAGGGTATAAGAAAGGGATGTAGTCTTCCGCAGCTACTGTTCGATGAATACATCGAAGAAGCAATGACGTACATAAAAGAAACGTTAAAGAATGGGATAAAAATTCAAGGTGAAATGATACCAAAGAGAAGATTCACGACGACATTGCTATCTTGAGGGAAAGTGAAGAAAAATGTTACAGCATCTTTTGAATGGCATGAACAGTCTAATGAGTACAGAATATGGATTGAGGGTAAATCGAAGAGATATAAAAGTGATGAGAAATAGCGGAAATGAGAACAGCGATAAACTTACCATCAGATCTGGGGATAACAAGACAGACTTAAGGAATTCTGGTACCTTGGCAGCAAAATACCCTATGACGGATGGAGCAAGGAGGACGTAAAAGCAGACTAGCATTGGCGAAAAGCGCATTCCTGGCCAGGAGAAGTCTACTAGTATCAAACATAGGCCTTAATTTGAGGAAGAAATTTCTGAGAGTGTCTGTTTGGACCACAGCACCGTATACTACGAATCATGGACTGCGAGAAAATCGGAACGGAAGAGAAAATAAGGATTTCAAATGTGGTGCTACAGAAGAATGTTGAAAATTGCGTGAACTGATAAGATAAGGAATTAGATCGATCTCCGCAGAATCGGTGAGGAAAGGAACATATGAAAAACACTGACAAGAAGAAGGGACAGGGTGATAAGATAGGACATCTCTTAACATATAAGGTAATAACTTTCATCCTACCAAAGGTAGCTGTAGCGGGTAAAGATTGGGGAAGACCGAGATCTGAATACGTGCAGCAGATAATTGAGGTTGTAGGTGGCAAGTGCTACTCTGAGATGAAGAGGTTGGCACAGGAGAGGAAATCGTGACGGTCCGCTGCAACCAATCAGAGAGGAAGAAAGGGATATTGGAATCAAAGTTCGTCAGCCAGTAGTAACAGGTTGTGACCTAAAAAACAAAACCTGTGGCCGTTTCAAATCTGACAAATAATTTCAGAATAATAATTTATAACTTCCAAACGTTTTTAACGGACAGACAGTAAAATAGGAATGGAATCAGACGAAGACACACTAGCAGCCTCAGTTATCTAGTTCCACCCTAAAGCTGCCTAACTAATTCAACAAATTTTGACGTACTATAACGTTTAGTAGCTGATCTGTTTGATAAACACTCCGTTCTTTAATGAAAATATAATGATTACTGACAAACACAGTGCCTGACAAATAAGGACGCAAAAACTGTTACAGTTTAGGTATTCGACTACAGAGGGTCCCCATGTTCTAGACGCTGTCTCGGTCAGTAGTTAATTATATATCATTAAAGAGTATATGTATGCCTAAGTAATATATATATATATATATATATATATATATATATATATATATATATGCATAATTACTAATTAATTATTATTAATATTAATCGTTATATTAATATACATGTATAATTAATTATATATCATTAAACTGTATATATACATATACATACTCTTTAATGATATATAATTAATTACTGACCTAGACAGTGTCTAGAACATGGGAGCCCTCTGACTGTTATAGTAACTAACAAAACTTTTTGTATACACAAGCATTTAAAATGCGAGTACAATTTTCTTCAATGATAAGTAACTAATTGCTGATTTGCACAGTGTTTATGACACAAGAACCCTAAAAGCGTTACGGCATTCATCGCACTTTTTGAATTACTTTTCAGATTCAGAATTGTATGACACATAAGATGTACTTTGTAACAGTTATTCAAGCAAGAACAACGAAAGTTAAACCATATATTATCTGCAGTTGTTCGACTTTCCAATCATAAAGTAAATAATTTAATTATTGCAGCATCACTCAGAATGAAAGAATAATTTCACACAAGATTTTAAACACATTAGTGGTTAAGGTAACTATTTTCACGATTGCAATTAGTCGGGAATTTCTTTGGGCACTTCTGTACTAATACTTTTAAATGTGGAAGCTACTCTGTTACTTTTTCTGACTAAGTGGTGAACCCATTTCGATGAAATGTGCTATGGAGATAGCTAGAGCTCTGAGGAAAATATTGGCTACTTTAGAAAGTGAAAAATATTTAAGAAACCGACTCCTAAGGGAATGAAATAGGGAATTGAACATCTTTATTTTAGCACCCGTGAACATAGTTTAAAAATGCTGTTAAATTTGTTGCATAATGTACACGTTCGCTGATGTACACCTACTTGAATAGCACGATGCACAGATGCGCATTACTGCCCTCGCACCTCTACACGCACTGTGCAGTGACGCTGCAATCAGACGGGTTCACGTACAACAGTTTACTTACTCACCACCACTCCTCATAATAGAACTACAAATATGCGAGCGCAGCCGTGGGCAACGGAGAATTTGTTCTACAAAAGCTCTTCCTGGTGACGTAGGAATAATTTAGAGCATTCCACAATATGGCACATCGCAATCCGCAGATATTATTTCCGTCCGAGGCTAATTTAAAATGATTACAAATAATTTAGCCTCGTTTTCCACTCCAGCTGTGGATAGTTCAAGACGTCGTCATGGATCAGAGTTTGTTCTACGGTTGATGTAATTAGCCCGAGTCCTTCGACTTTTTCCTTTCGCGCGTTCACACCTTCCACCTTTCCCTGACAGACTTCTAAGAATCCTTATACATGAAACGAAGAAGTTACAGAAAACGTTTCTCAGAGTTAACCCACAAAAGGAAATAAATTAGCTAACAATGTTCAGTACAATAAATACACGATCTAACCATACAAAACAAGTTATAATACATTGATATTTACCTAACTAGTAGAAAAGGTTTAGTGTGGCAACGTCTACGGTATAAAGCACTGAGGTGAGAAAAGTCATGGGATACCTCTTAGTATCGTGTCGGACTACCTCTTGCCGGACGTAGTGCAGCAAGTAGACGTGGCATTAACTCAATAGTTCTTGGAAGGCCCTGTAGAAATATTGAGACACGCTGCTCCTATAGCTGACCATAATTGCGGAAGTGTTTGTGATTACGTCCATAAATGTCCGATGGGATTCGTGTCAGGCAGTCTGGATGGCCAAATTATTCACTCGAGTTGTCCAGAATGTTCTTCAAACCAATCGTGAACAACCATGAATCGGTGACATGGCACGTTGTCATCCATAAAAATGCCTTCGTCGTTTGGGAACTTGAAGTTCATGAATGGTTGTAAATTGTCTACAAGTAGCCGAACATAACCATTTTCAGTCAATGTTCCGTGTAAACACAACCCACACCATTATGGAGCGACTACCAGCTTGCACAGTGTCTTGCTCGCAACTTGGGTTCGTGGTTTTGTGTGGCCTGCGCCACATTTGAAACCTACCATCAGCTCTTATCAATGAGAATTGGAACAATTTCCAGTCGTCTGTTGTCCAGCCGATATGGTCACGAACCCAGGAAAGGCGCTGCAGACGATATCGTGCTGTTAACAAACGTAATTGTGTCGGTCGTCTGCTGCCAGACTATTATCGCCAAATGTCGCCGCACTTTACTAAGTGATAAGCTCATCGTACATTCCACATTGAGTTCTGCGGTTATTTAACTCAGTGTTGCTGTCTGTTAGCAATGACAACTCTGCGCAAACGTTGCTACTCTCAATTGTTAAATTAAGGCCGTCGGCAATTGCAGTGTCCGTGGTGGAAAGTAATGCCTGAAATTTGGTGTTATCGGTACACTCTTGACACCGTAGGTCTAAGAATATAGAATTCCCTAACGAGTCCGAAATGGAATGTCCCATGCGTCTATTTCCGACTACCATTCGCTATCAAAGTGTGTTAGTTCCGTCGTGCGGCCATAATCACTTCGGATACCTTTTCACATGATTCATCTGAGTACAAATGACAGTTCCACCAATGCTCCGCCCTTTTATACCTTGTGTAGGCGATACTACCGCCATCTTATATGTGCATATCACTGTCCCATTACTTTTGTCACCTCAGTGTAAAGACCTCATGGATATAGTCGGAAGCTCCATATGGCTGTGAGATGCCCTGCTAAACCCCCAGGACAGGACAGGTAGTATAAGTTGTGGAAAGGGGCCAATATAAGCGGCTGTTACACTCGAACACACAACCTTTTATTTAATCAAACATTACAAGAACCAAGAAAAATTTAAAAAAAAAACACAGCTTTAGTTTTGGAACTAAATTAGCGGCTGAATGTGTCGTACAATCTCATGCCTTAAGGGCAAGACCACTTTAATTTAGAAACGGCTGAAAGCCAATAACTTAAAGATCAACCAAACTCAGAAATTTAAAAGGCAAAGCCTTATCTTAAAACATTTCCTTAATTAGATGGAAGACCCAAAGAATCTAACACTTTGAGGGCAAAAAAATTAAATTCCAAATCGGCTGAAAGCCCAGCATTTAAGACTCAATAACTTTAATTTTAAAAATGCCAAAGGCTTTACGTAAACAGTTCTTAAATTAGGCACTAGGCCCAAACTATCTGACGCCTTAGGGCTAAACAACCTTAATCTAAAAATTGGGTAGATGCCATACAAGTAAACACAACATGAGCAAACAAGAAAAGGCAGTACCCTCAAGGGCGCACAGACGTTCCGAGGGTCGAGCCTGGAATTAAAACACTAACGCTCGCTTAGGTGAGAAAGGCAGTCGGCCCAATCATCATCGATCCGACGATAACCCAACCGACAGACAGTTGATAGACCCACCAACAAGATAACCTCCGCTTCACCTGACCAGCACCAACAGGGAGTTCAATGGAACAAAGTAGAAGGTATTGGTGCCCACAACCAATTACACATTGTGCTGTGAAACTACACACCGTTCTGGACAGTGACAGCACAATGAGGAAAATACACTGCCTGAATTTACGTCAACAGCCAGGGCCGGTAACCGGAACGTTAACGGCCACAAGGCAGAAGATTACGCTGGTGCACTTCAATTCAAATAACCAAGTGTAATTAAACTCCACCGGAGGGTGGCTAAAATTTGTCAATTTGAAAACACACGTTGTTGCTCGCGGGAATATCCCAACAGTGACAGCACAATGAGGAAAATACACTGCCTGAATTTACGTCAACAGCCAGGGCCGGTAACCGGAACGTTAACGGCCACAAGGCAGAAGATTACGCTGGTGCACTTCAATTCAAATAACCAAGTGTAATTAAACTCCACCGGAGGGTGGCTAAAATTTGTCAATTTCAAAACACACGTTGTTGCTCGCGGGAATATCCCAACATCCGACAACGAACTCCAAACGATACAATGTGAACAGTCGTGACTTGCTGGTAGATTAAGTCAAAACTCAACTTTCATGTCGAGGATCGGTGAGCCACGAACCTCGTAGCAATGAGAACAGCATCGCACACTCCGACACCGCATAGAGGCCGCAAGCGGGCCTGGCCAAAGTACGCTCCGCGGAGATTTCCTCGCTGTTCCACGCCAACCGACCAACTGTCCGCACGCAGCCCAGCTGGAAACTATGAATGCCAGGCCAAAGATAGTCCAAGGTGCGAATACCGATACACACCGCTGCTGCTACCCGCGGAAAGAGAGGATAACAGCATAATCGCGATAACTGCGGGAGACAAAACACAGAGCCGGCCGGAGTGGCCGTGCGGTTCTAGGCGCTGCAGTCTGGAGCCGAGCGACCACTAGGTCGCAGCTTCGAATCCTGCCTCTGGCATGGATGTGTGTGATGTCCTTAGGTTAGTTAGGTTTAATTAGGTCTAAGTTCTAGGCGACTGATGACCTCAGAAGTTAAGTCGCATAGTGCTCAGAGCCATTGGAACCATTTTTTTGAACCAAAACACAGAATAGCAACTAATGTTTAATCCAACGCAGAGCATGAGCCAGCCACGGCTCAGGCTGTTCACGAGTAACGTTGTTGTATACATTGACACCGTAACGCCTCTAAATTTTAGAGACGTATGGGAACATCTAACGTACATCGACCCTTGGTGTACAAAGAAGAAACTGAACTTGAACGTAGACAGCTGTAAGGTACTGCACATAAACTCATGGACAGATCCATTACTACTCCATTATGTATCTATATGACTAGACTATCACCCAGCCATCAACTCCCGCTTGGAGGCTGCGTATTTAACTGCTTCCAGGGCCACCAAATTGGATTTTCAGTTTCATATATCTAGTGAGTAACTAAAAAATATAAAATGTTGTCATAATCCACTTGGTAGGTGGTATGATCTCACATTAAAAGTATTATGTAAATTGAAGGTGAAGGGAGGGGTTGATAGGATAGGAAAGGGAAGGAACAAACGATATCAGCTCCATTGGGCGTTCATGCAGAATCAGCAGTGATGAGTGAAAATGTGTGCTGGACCGTGACCCGCGGCCGGGATCTTCTAATTACTGCGCAGTTGTGTTAACCAGTGCGCCATCCGCACACAGTGTTTATCGCAAATGCACAGACTGTCTCGGCACGCACCCCGGCTGATTCACAAATGCAACTAGCGTCGTCTCTCCACAATCCCTATCCGTGCCCACCATGCTCACTAATTTTAGAATCATGCTGGAGTTCTATTGTAAATGTGCGTCTGCATTGAAAATTGTAGTTTCACTGCTCATCGAGGTGAATCGATTATATGAATGCGTGGTGTCGTTCTTTCAGACATGTACGAAAGAAGATACATCACGCACTGATTGAGTTTTACACACTAAGTCAAGTAGTTAAGTAAGAAACTGTGTCCACATCTGGAGACAGCGTAGATCATAGCGTGCAAATTGCCAAGACTACATTCATCTACATCTACATCCATACTCTGCAAGCCACATGACGGTGTGTGGCGGAGGGTACCTTGAGTACCTCTATCGGTTCTCCCTTTTATTCCAGTCTCGTATTATTCGTGGAAAGAAAGATTGTCAGTATGTCTTCGTGTGGGCTCTAATCACTCTGATTTTATTCTCATGGTCTCTTCACGAGATATACGTAGGAGGGAGCAATATACTGCTTGACTCCTCGGTGAAGGTATGTTCTCGAAACTTCAACAAAAGCCCGTACCGAGCTACTGAGCGTCTCTTTTGCAGAGCCTTCCACTGGAGCTTATCTGTCATTTCCGTAACGCTTTGACGATTTACTAAATGATCCTGTAACGAAGCGCGCTGCTCTCCGTTGGATCTTCTCTGTTCATCCAATGTATAAGAATGAGACCACTTAGCGAATTCCAAGAAACTTCACTAGTATTTCACATATCTTCTTAATTTTTTATAGGCTACAGACCAACAAAACAGTGGAAGTAAAATGTAAATGTCGTATGCCTAGGACCCCCGTAGGGTAGACCGTTCCCCGGGTGCAAGTCTTCCGATTTGACGCCACTTCGGTGACTTGTGCGTCGATGGGGATGAAATGATGATGATACGGACAACACAACACCCAGGCCCTGAGCAGAGAAAATCTCCGACCCAGCCGGGAATCGAACCCGGGCTGTTATGACTGACCATCCCCTCTGAACAGTAACAATCGCAAAATGTCTAGGAACATTCGTTTGGAGAAATAAAAAGTGGGAAGACCACATAAATTTTACTGTAGGTCAATAGATGCCAAACAGTTGCTCGGTGCAGCACTCGGTGTTTTACTGTTCGAATTCCAAGAGCGTAAGCTCAAAGAACAGTACAGTAAAATGTCACTTCTTCTTGAATACGGACTAACAATGATGAGAAAACCATGGACTTACACAGGCTACCAATCATAGTTCGTTTTTCCCCATAGACCATTTCCATACGTAACCGCAAGTACGCAAGCCGCATCCCATACAATGCCTTGCCCAGTTCACACGCAGATGTAGAGAGTTCGGGACAGCACCTGAGATGATGTTTTTTCTCTGCAGATGGCCCCGCTCTGGGTCAGGATCCTCTGTCCCTGCAGGTCTGGGGCACGAGAGGACGAAGAGTGACGCAGCGAGCAGGTAAGTGGTCGTTTACTAGTCTCTTCTAGATGTAGACCACAGCAGTGCTTAGAAATAGCCAGATTCTCTTTACTCATGTTATTAGGCCATTTTGTAAGGGAACGGTCCAACCCGATATGTGGAAATATGTCCTGAATTTTTTTTAATGTAGGAAGAATATATCGAAAAAAAGACCATGTCAGAATTTTAGCTGCAAAGACATACTACAGGTATTTAAAAAAATGATGAAAATTTTCAAATTCGTAGCTCGCCAGGCGGCTGGAAAATTGCGCGTCCCTATCGGAGCTGCTGCGAACTACACATGCGCAATACGGCAGGCGCACACCTTGGTTAATGACGTATCGGTAAACGGATAACATGACTCTGCGCGATCGTAATTTTCAAAGCGAATTACACTTTTCACTTATGCTTCCTCTGGATCAGTTGTCTGCAGTTACTGCTCGCACAAATTTTGCAACTCTTTTAATATCCATAGTAATTAGGAGATGGTTTTGCCACAGTGTGAAGTGTTAACAGTGGAGATAAAACTGAATTAATGTTCTTTGTGTTTAACTCTCTGATTATGTAGTGTGCAAACCGGCTTTTTCTTCGTAAAATCTGACGAGGAACTACATAAATGGAAGAAGGACTAACACGAAAAAATCCATAAGCGGGAAAATTTCCATTTTGGAACTCGCAAAACTGTGAAAGGAAAACTCACTATCCGAAGGATTTACAGTACAGGGTGGCCACAGAGTCACGTTACCCCTCATTAATAACCAACATAAACCCCTAAACTGGAATAAATAAGACGAACAATAGTTATTCAGAAGACTGTTCTTGACATATGGATCGTGTAGTGCTGCTCGTGAGAGACTGTGCAATGTTACTGATGGATACATAGGAGACTGGGCCCTCCGAACCGCAAATGAAACGAACCTTGCTGATTTTAAGTCTTCTTCGAACTGGCTAAGCAGATGCAAGAAATCATACTGTATAGGAACTGTAAGTGTAGAGGAGATGCCATTAATACGCAGCTGACTTGAAGACGAAGCTTGCTTTTATCCCCATCTCTGCTGTGTCAAGCGTCGATCAGAACTTTTTCTTGAAAGAACTGCGAAAGAAACCCCATTTTATCATTTCGAGGCGAAAAAAAGACAGTCTGCCGTGCAATCGATTGCTGCTACGAGATATTCGTATACAACGATGACAAACAAATTTAAGCAAATTTAAAGAAATTAATAAAATTATATATTTATTGAACGACAATACCATACTAACAATCCTGAAAGCTTTGACCCATTAAAAGGCGCTCCCAATTAAGGGGAAAACTTCTTTGTGACGACTTAGCATTCAAGTGACATTCATTCGATTTTTAACATTTCTAATTTAATATTTGTTGAAGTAAAGCGCAATTTAAATTTCTCTGCAGCTTTATATCGGTCTTCAGGGACATCGAGGCATATTCGGATAAAAAACAAAAAAGGACTGTTTAGTGGACAAAATCTTATAATCGACCTTCTAACATTCTGCGTGGTGTCTGTTTGTTCTACATCATGTCTCCCTACCACTTTCGCGCAACGACGCTTATTCTACTCACAAAACATTGTTTATAAATTGCACTATTGATAAAAGGAAATGTTTTAATACAGGATGGTAAAAACCAACTGCGTTCAGCAAAAATGTGAACGAATATTCCCTGAATGGGTTTATAAGTTCTACAACGGATCAAAGGATGACCTATGCCATATCAGATCTATAATCTAGGTTTAAATTAAGTTCAACAAGAGAGAAAACTATCAAAATGGTCTACAGTGACCCTCAATTATCTTTAATTGCTTATCTAACTTGTCGTAAATTACAGTGGCTGATGTGGCTTCTCAATTACTAGATAACAGAAAAATCATCGAGTTTCAGATTTTTACTTCAAGTGGCAAATGTGAACACCATGAGCTTTAATTGACGATCGACACTAGTATTACGCAAAAAGGGAGTGTAACAGATGAGACTTCTGCAGTTCTGAGTGAAGCCTTATGCGCTCAAAAATGCGACATCGCGTGCGTTCATTACCTCGTCGGTGTTCGTCAGGGGGCTGCGGACAGCACAGCTCTGCTCACCTCTCCGTCTCAGAAGTAACTCTCTCCTAACTTCTCCTTACTACAATTTACTGAATTTGGTTTAAAAAAAACTATCTGGCTGTGTTTTAATCTGACCAATCAGGGTCTCAATGTTAACCTTAAGCTCCGCCTACAAAAATTCTGTCTCTCGAATGAGAAACGTTATACTTTTCGTGGTGGGACAATGTTTTTAAAGTTTGCAACGTAACAGAGACGCGAAAAAGTGTCACGCCAAAACTTGCAGCTGGTGTGGTCCATTTAGTGTTATCGTAAAACCTATACTGTTCTTCTGGAGGGCTCTAGCTTTTAACATTGGCTGGGGGGTGGTCCTGACGTAACGGAGACGCGAAAAAGTCTCACGCTAAAACTTGCGGGTCGTGTGGTCCTAGCAGTTAGCTAGCGACGTGGGTGTCCGTCTGTCCCTTATCGTAGGGCCTTCCAGCTTAACACGGTTCTGCTCTCGGCTTCTGTTCTCGTTTCTCCCCTCAGAACTGCATCTGTCTCACTTTGGGAAGGTATGACATGCATTTAGGCATTCTTGTGTTAGTCTGTGGTATTCCATTTGCTCACTCGTTACTCGTATTACTTTGGCTAATTTAATGTCAAGGTTTATTCGGAGCTGTGTGACATACTACTGGATTTGCTTATCATGTCAGGGTTTTCACGGAAGGTGTTGGATTTGCCTGACACCGTACATATCACCACCCTTAGAACTTAATTTTTGTACTGAAGTAAGGCAATGATTGAATCATTGTCTAAGCCAGTCAACAATTATTCCGTTATCTAAATTTTGTTGGTTACTGTTCAGCCACGTTATTCTGGTTCTATGCTAGTTTGTATTACTAATTTATATTTTTATATTCTTCCACATTATTCTCAAAAATGACAAGAGAAGAATATTTTTATGCTATTATTAATTCTTAATTATTTTCTTTCTTTATTTAATTGTGAAGTTTGCTTTTAAGAAGTTTGTTATCGAAAGTGAGGAGTCTTTCACATCGATTTTCTTAGAAATATATATTTTTTATAAATGTAGTAATTAAGTAAAATCTATTCCTAATACATTTTCTAAATATCACGTACAAGTAAAATATTTTTGTTTCTAGACACTCATTTCAACATTGTTACACTAACAAATAAGAATTATTTCCAAGAATTGTTTTGACAAAGAAATATACATACACAAGTATTGAGATATTATCCTAACAAATGATACAAATGTTAAAAAAAAAGGGAGAACATCCAACAGGATAATTTTTTATTCTTTGGCTTTATAAGAAGAAAATAAGTAAAATATAGTTATTCTTTTATTTTTATGAGGAGAAAATAAGTGGCATATAGTTTTAGTGTTTATTATGTCTTACTTTTGTTCTTTGTATACCGTCCATTTCAGAACTAATGACTTATTTTTATCGATAGTCTATTTTTTACTTAAGTCAATAGTTTGACTGTTATTTTGTAGTTTATTAGCTGTCTGGTGTGCTTAACTTACTTAGTTTTTCACACATTACTTTTGCACAATTCCTACGTCACATAATTTGATTTCACGCATTCACACAATCCTAGGAATGTTTAAGCATGGGGTTGGCAAATGTTTTTGCACGAAGGTGATGGACTTGAGCGAGATTTGATTTACAGCTTCGTTTGTCATTCCTTGTTGGCTTTGCAAGTGTGTGTTGCTGTTCTGGAGGTCCCATAATTAAATGGAGCTGTGAGTGCAGAATCTCGTGGTTTACTGGCTTTGTATGCGTGAAAGTTATCGTTATGTGTCGCTGAAAGCGGTCGTTTTTCATTGTAATACTTCGCAGACGACTAGTTTACAATAGGATAGGGATTAGGGAAGGTATGTCGTCTATTCTTCACCCATCTTATTTCTTGGTCTCAGTCTTGCTAATCTTCAACTTCTGTTCTTCCTGCTTTTTCTCTGCTTCTTACTTGCTTCTTGGTTCTTCTCTGGGCAGGATGTGAAAATATTTATTGATAACTAGTCGCTTTGAAGTTCTCCTCCTAGTAACAGTTTGATAAATGGTTTGGACATGTCATTTCTACTTTGTGGACGTTTTCTTCAGTTTCGTGCATCAGCGTGCTGTTTAATAGCGGGAGTGTGACTTTTCCACATACCTTTTTGCCAGTGGTGGCTTGCCCAAACGGGCTTCTCATTGGGCCGTTTTTTGCTCACTCCGTTCATTCGGGGCGCTCGGAGACCTTTCTGGCATTCGGCGTCCCGTCGCGTCTCTGCAGGGCTCTGCCACGTGCGGCTCCGTGTTCCATCCCAGCAGGGTTCCGCCTATCGGGCAAATTTATTGCCCACTTTCGATACCTTCTGTTGGTCTTGCTGTCCTTTCCTTTCTCTCGACGCTTCTGCCTTGTAGGAATAGTGTCTTTCTAATTACGTCCTTTTCTTTCTTGATGCTTCTCTCGTTGCAACTAGTGGGTCGTTGCATCTTATCCTTGCTGGAGTTTTTACAATGGTTCTTACAAAAAGTTTTACTTGTAATCATCTAACGTATGTCTAGTACCTACATTGTTTTACAAATTTCGGCGCCCTTTCCATGTTACAATTCAAAGGTATTTTGAGTCTTAATGTCTACAAAAATCCTCAAATTCGTTATTTTATTTTTTGTGAAGTGTCGTGTTGTATAGCATATTAGTATTTTATGCTGTTAGACTATCTACACTTTATCCCTTCACCTTAATCTATGGTAGTATTGGTGTTACTTTTGTTTTTGATTTTATTGAAACTACATTCTTTTTCCCACCTTCCTCTCTCGGACGATCTTATCTGCAACATAATATTGAAATATTGTGCTGGTTATTTACCAGTAATAAAATAATCTTCAAACTTGTACTGAAAGTGTTTAATACTGCCAGTCTTAGGTAAAAATACCTCTGCTTTATCTCGTAAAATACCCTCTAATTCTCTTTTACTGTGTTCCGAATTATCTTGAACTTCTTGCAATTTTTCGTCGATCTCTTTATGGACTTCTAGCATGAGTTGAGGCGATTCTCCCTTTTGTGCATACCATTCTAATTCTTCATCCTCTTTATCTCGCATCATTCTTAATTGTTTGTTTATAACTGGTATTTCTTCTAATTTTAGCTATTGCTCAAAGAGAAGTGTGACATTCCCGAATGTTACACTACCTTTCCCCATATCTATTATCGCTCGTCTCTCATTTAAAAAATCTGCACCTATAATCAAATCTACAGTTAGTTTAGGTATAATCACGAAGTTGGCTTCGATCTTTTGACCTTGACACGAAGGAGTTAACCTTGTTTGTCTCGTAACTCCCGCAGCATTGTTTCTAACAAGACCCCTTACTTTAATCTTACGTGTTTTCAGAACTGGCAATTCCTCATTGGCATTACACTGCATGAATAAATTTTCTGATATCGCAGTCAGTTCACTTCCACTATCAATTACAGTATTGACTGGGATATGCTTTACCATGGCCTTCACAATTGGTTGAATTTGAAAGGGTTGGTTCTGTTCTTCTTCTTCTTGCATCAACGAATCCTCCACTGATTCATACATGAGTCTTTTTAGGAATTTCCCTTGTGAATTCGAACTTTCTGTAGGATAAGCTTCGACTGCTACTTCTCTCTCTCTTATTTCCTCTTCTCTATTTCTTTCTTCATTTACGCTTTCTTCAACATCCTCTACTTTTTCCTCATCCTCGTCTATCTTCTCCTTCTTCGTCGCTACTTGCACATAATCGCATCTAAATGCTCTAATTATCGCTTCATAACTTCCCTCATTATATACGATGGGTTGTGTGCCCACTAGTAACTTATTTTCAACATCTGTCGACTGCGCATTATCCTCATTGAATTCGCTTTCCCTGGTTTCCGTCTCAAATAGCTCTGCAATACTCATTACTTCGTCCTTTCCTCCTACATTCGTTGTGCATGCCTCTGGTAATTCATCTTCTTCGTCAGTATTCTCCCAATTAATTTCGTCCCAACACGATATTGTTATTTTCTTGTCTTCGTTTTCATTTGGTCCCTGCGGATTTGTTTCTTCTTTCTTCTCTTCTTGTGATAAGATTTTTACTTCTCTGTTCAAGGTGCTGCAATTGTCCTGGGTCGGTGCGTCATTCTCTTTGGCATGGGCGCTTAGCTGTCAATTCGAACGTTTATCGGGGCTTGGTGATCTTACCTCCACCTGTTCTATCTGTATTCTCTTTTCTTTTTCAGCTTGTTGATAGTGGTTTCTTTGTCGATAATTTGTCGGTCTATTGGTTCTCCAGTACCCGTTCCGGTTGTCGTTATTCCCTCTGTAATAGTTGTTGCCGTGGGTGAATTATAGTTATTGCCATATTCGCTTCTAAATCCATAACCGGTTCTTTTTTGAAATTTATTGTCGTTTCTTGGTGCGAAGTTATCACATGGTTCATAATTATTGTTTCTTCGTACTGTGTCTTGTGGATTCCACTGCTTTTTGCTTTCGTTTTCACGTGCGCTTCATCTTTTTCTTGCGTCATCTTCCGAAAATATGAACTCTAGTTCCCTTAGAATACCTTTAAATGCTTCGACGTCATTGCCTCCGCGACCTACTAATGATTGCTGGTATTTCAATGGTAGCTTCATCGCACGTAATTTAATCAACTCTCCGTCACTGTATGGTACATCTAAGCATTGATTTTTCTTTGCCATTAATTCGAAATATTTCACGGGACTCTTCTCTCCTGAATTTTCAAAATATGGGTTCTGTAATAATTCGTACTTCACTCTGTTCTGTGCTTCGCTGGACCTATATCGTGAGAGAAACTTCTCTCTGAAATCTTCGTACGATCGGCATGTCGCTGCAACATTCTGCATGGTTTCTGCGACTGTTCCTGACATGTGTGCACATATAAAGTCTAATGTGTGTGTTAACGTCCCGTGTTCTGGTAATCCTACTCAGAATTGATCAATAAAAATTCGTGGATGTAATGAGTTTCCTTCTCGAAAGTGTTGAAATTTTCTGACTGTGAGGAAATGATCGTTGTCGTACTTCGTCATAGTTCCATATGAAATTCGCGATTCATCGCCACTTTTGTTTCTGATTATTTCTCCCGGCGTTCTTTCCGGTTGTGGTAGATCCACTGGATATTGTCTACTGTAACTTTCGCCTACCCTTGCGTAGTATCATTGGAGTGGTACGCAATAATTTTCTTCCATCGGTTGTGAACGTGTAGCTGAATGCATTGCACTGTACTCTTCGCGACCTGGCTTTCGGTTGTTAGGTATTGGTTCGGTATCTTGTCTGGCTAACCTTGCTGCTTCATTGCACGATCCAAACTGTCTTGAAACATACATTTGTGGTTCCGCATGTGTTTGTGATGACGTTTGTTCATGAAGAATTTCGAAACGTGTTTGTTGCTGTGCAGGCTGTCTGATTTCACGTATGTTACTTTCCGCCTGTGATTGGAATCACAAATGCGTAATATCTTCGTTAATTGCTTGTTTGTCCGGTGCTGTTACAGATACGGATGTGGATGCAGACTCTGTGCCTGTTCGATCCTGTTCACTACGCTCCTCAATGGTTTGCAACAACTCTGTTAGCAATTTCTGAAATTGTCGCTTCGTTTGCTCTTATATTTTGACTATGCGGTTATCATATCTTTTCAGTGCTGCTTTTGTGATACGTTTGTGTAACACACTGTTTTCAACAATTTCACGTGTAGTACCTGTTGAATGTCTAGTAATTTTGTTTATCTGTTTCATTAGTTTCTTGACTTCTCCCTGGGTGTTGTTACGTAATATTTTGATCTCGTCCTGAATGTCATTACGCAATGTTTGTACGTCCGCTTGTACCTTGTCAATGTCTGTTCTCAATTGATTGTGACCTGTTATTAAGTTTCCTATCACTTCTCGAGATTCTTTTGCCTCGTCTTCAATATGACTTAGGTGTAACTGAATTTATTTGTTTTGTTCTTTAATCGCACGCATTTGTCTCGTGGTTTCTGCATTTTGTTTCGTCATTTCTGCATTCTGAATTTTAATTTGGTTCGCAATTTCTTTATTTTTTCTTGTCATGGTTTCCGTCATTAATTGTAATAATTCTGCAGATTGGTGGGTCCTATTGCGTTTTCTTCCGACGTCCTACGCTCTGTGTTTTCGCCCAAGTGTTGGTTTGCAACCGATTGCATTGAACTGTGCGGTGATACGTTTCTGCTCGCATTCCTTGTACTCTGTGGTGAGGGAGCTCTGGTTACTTGTACTACGGGTTCTACGTATTCAAGACGCAAGTTAGAATCCTCATCGCCTGTCTCTCTACTTTCCTGCTCTGTCGTATCTTGACCTAAGTTTTCTATGCCTTGACGTACATTATCCTTGTTATGGTGCGTTATATGTCCTATTTCTCGCGATACTGCATCGTCTATTGTACTGTCCTCTATTCACTGTCCATTTTCATGCTGGGTCTCTACCTCAATTCGGTCAAGGTCTCGATCTGCCATTGCTAATCTTTCCGAATCCCTTATTTTCTGCTTTAAAAGCAATTCACGTGCCCTGCTTCGCGTCAACATGGGCTCATACGATCTCACGCGTTTCATAAACTTTGCACACTCGACTTGACAAACCATTCACTTACTTGTTGGGTCCGAAACAACTTGTCAACGATGTATCCGCCACCTGTGCGCTTGCATTGGAGAGAAAACTTAATTCTAACAATATTAAAATTCATAACTTAATTATGCTGTTGTCTCTGCTAGAATGTCTATCTATTGAATACTTTATTACTATCTATCGCTGCAGCTACTGTTTTCGACTATTTATAACGTACAAAAAAAATTTTTTTATCACGAAAATTTTTCAACAGGATATTTTTTTGACCTAGTTAGGCATGTGGTCGATCTTCAATCATGGTATTTTACCATCCTGGCAGGGTCGCCATTTTCCAACATTCTGCGTGGTGTCTGTTTGTTCTATGTCGTGTCTCCCCACCGCTTTCGCGCAACAACGCTCTGAGCGTGTTTTTTAGGGAATTGACTAGTTTGAACCTGGGACCTGTTGCTGGTAAGCAGACGTCAGACCACACGACATGTAGAATTCAGAAGAGTTCAGTGAGACTAGCGATGATATAACCAAATACTTAATGATTTCAGCGTCAGCTCCACTGCACTCCCTGTAAAAGAATCTTAATACTAACTAAATTTAGTGGAAGGGGTTCAAGGCTTTGCTATTTATAGTTAGCTGGCAAAATAATGTTGAAATAGCAGTTAAGTTTACCATTGGAAGTTTTATTCTACTCAAAAAACATTGTTTATAAATTGCAGTATTGATGAAAGGAAATGTTTTAATACAGGATGGTAAAAACCAACGGCGCTCAACAAAAATGTGAACGAATATTCCCTGAGTAGGTTTACAAGTTCTACAATGGATCGAAGGATGACCTATGCCATATCAAATCTATAATCTAGGTTTAAATTAAATTCAACAAGAGAGAAAACTATCAAAATGGTCTACAGTGACCCTCAATTATCTTTAATTACTTATCTAACTTGTGGTAAATTACAGTGGCTGATGTGGCTTCTCAATAACTATATAACAGAAAAATCACTGAGTTTCAGATTTTTACTTCAAGTGGCTAATGTGAACACCATGAGCTTTAATTGACGATCGACACTAGTATTGCGTAAAAAAAGGATGTAACAGATGAGACTTCTGCAGTTCTGAGTGAAGCCTTATGCACTCAAAAATGCGGCATCTTATGCATTCATTACCTTGTTGGTGTTCGTCAGGGGGCGGCGGCCAGCACAGCTCGGCTCACCTCACCGTCTCGGAAGTAACTCTCTCCTAACTTCTCCTTACTACAATTTACCGAAGTTGGTTTAAAAAAAACCTATCTGGCTGTGTTTTCATCTGACCAGTCACGCTCTCAATATTAACCTTAAGCTCCGCCTACAAAAATTCTGTCTCTCGAATGAGAAATGTTGTACTTTTCGTGGTGGGGCAATGTTTTTAAAGTTTGCAACGTAACAGAGACACGAAAAAGTCTCTCGCTAAAACTTGCAGCTGGTGTGGTCCTTGTAGCGTTATCGTCAGATCTATACTGTTCTTCTGGAGAGCTCTAACTTTTAACATTGGGTGGGGGGTGGTCCTGACGTAACGGAGACGCGAAAAAGTCTCATGCTAAAACTTGCGGGTCGTGTGGTCCTAGCGGTTTGCTGGCGACGTGAGTGTCCGTCCGTCCCTTATCATAGGGCCTTCTAGCTTAACACGGTTCTGCTCTCGGCTTCTGTTCTCGTTTCTCCCCTCGGAACTGCATCTGTCTCACAGTGGGAAGGTAGGACATGCATTTAGGCATTCTTGTGTTAGTCTGAGATATTACATTTGCTCACTCGTTACTCGTATTACTTTGGTTAATTTAATGTCACGATTTATTCGAAGCTATGTGACATACTACTGGATTTGCTTATCATGTCAGGGTTTTCATGCAAGATGTTGGATTTGCCTGACACCTTACAACCTATCAGAATCTGGAAAAATAGGAAACTATAGTAATTAAAATTTCGGTTTCTGACTGCAAGCTGAAATTAATTCATTGATTTTGTGGGACTCTTGGGCTGACTTTCAAGAGGATGGTGAGAAGACTTACTATAATACAGATTCCGTCCGGAAGGATCCAAATGTGAATAAAGAATTAACTCGTCCGTGGAAAATATTTTAAAGGAAATTATCGGACGATACAATTTCTGATAGCTCCAATTTGAAGTTTATCGGGAGAACAGTGTTTTTAAATTTCAATCATTTCTGCATTATCAGTCTGCATCGATACAATTTCGAATTGGTTTAAGTATGCTCTGTATGCATCACAATGAGCAGAGCACTGACCAGGACCATTTTTTAATCTACCGCAATTCAGTGTAAATACAAGAAGCATGTACAGCAACATTTTTTTTTTTTTTTTTTTTTTTTTGTAAGCAGGTTGGTTTTATTCAAGATTGCAATACGCCGTATTCCCAACTCTTTGTGCTACAAAAAACTGTTTTTCAATGTAATCTCCGTTTAACGCTACGGCCTTACGCCTCCCTACAGGTGGGGCCTCTACGCCCATGGCCGGCCGGCGTGATCGAGCTGTACTAGGCCCTTAAGTCTGGAACCGCGCGACCGCTACGGTTGCAGGTTCGAATCCTGCCTCGGGCATGGATGAGTGTGATGTCCCTACGTTAGTTAGGTTTAAGTAGTTCTAAGTTCTAGGGGATTGATGACCTCAGATGTTAAGTCCCATATTGCTCAGAGCCATTTGAACCATTTGTTCGCCCACGTGGTACCACTCTACTGGTCGACATCGGAGTCAACGTATTGCTGCATGAATAACGTCCCAATCACCCACTTAATGCTGCCGGCAATGTCCATGCTTCATTAGGCCAAACAGATGGAAGTCGGAAGGTGCGACATCCTGGCTGTAAGATTGATGAGCTCCTCTCTGTGCACAGACTTGTGTGAGGCTTTGCGTTGTCATGGTGAAGGAGAAGTTCGTTTACATCTTTGTGACAACGGAAACGTGGAATTCGTTTCTTTAAATTCCTGGGACAGCACACTATACTTCAAAGTTGGTCCTTACACCGTGAGGGAGGACACCAAACAGAACAATCCCTCCAGAGTCACAGTAGACAGTCGCTACGACTTTATCAGGTGACGGTGCGGCTTTCATCTACACCTACATCTACATGGATACTCTGCAAGTCAAATTTCAGTGCCTGGCAGAGGAATCACCGAATAACCTTCACAATTCTCTATTATTCCAATCACATATAGCGCGCGGAAAGAACGAACACCTATATCTTTCCGTAAGAGCTCTTATTTACATTACTTTATCGGGGTGATCGTTTCTCCCTATGTAGTTTGGTGTCAACAAAATATTTACGCATTCGGAGGAGAAAGTCTGTGATTGGAATTTCGTGAGAAGTTTCCTTCGCAACGAAAAACGCCATTATTTTAATGATGGCCAGCCCAAATCCTGTATCATTTCTGTGGCACTCCCATATTTCGCGATAATACAAAACGTGCTGCCTTTCTTTGAACTTTTTCGGCGTACTCCGTCAGTCCTATCTGATAAGGATCCCACACCGTGCGGCAGTATTCTAAAAGAGGACGGACAAGCGTAGTGCAGGCAGTCTCCTTAATAGATCTGTTAAATTTTCTAACTGTGCAGCCAATAAAACGCAGTCTTTTGCTACCTTTCCCCACAACATTTTCTACGTGTTCCTTCCAATTTAAGTTGATCGTAATTGTAATTCCTAGGTATATAGTTGAATAGACGGCCTTTAGATTTGACTGATTTATCGTGTAACCGAAGTTTAACGAATTCCTTTTAGCACTCATGTGGATGACCACACACTTTTGTTATTTTGGGTCAACTGCCACTTTTCGCATCATTCAGATGTCTTTTTTAAATCGTTTTGTAAAAACAAAAACACAAAAAACAAAAAAACATCAACAAAAAACTGCTCTGAACACTATGATACTTAACATCTGAGGTCACTAGTTCCCTAGAACGTAGAACAACTTAAACCTTTCTAACCTAAGGACACCAGACACATCCATGCCCGAGGCAGGATTCAGACCTGCGACCGTAGGGGTCGCGCGGTTCCAGACTGAAGCGCCTAGAACTGCTCGGCCACTCTGGCCGACTAAATCGTTTTGCAGTTTGTTTTGATCTTCCGATGACTTTATTAGTCGATAAACGACAGCGTCATCTGAAAACATTCGAAGAGGGCTACTCAGATTGTCTCCCAAATCGTTTATATAGACAAGGAGCAGCAAAGGGCCTATAACACTACCTTGGGAAACGCCAAAAATCACTTCTTTTTACTCCATGACTTTGCGTCAATAACTACGAACTGTGCCCTCTCTGACAGGAAGCCACAAATCCAGTCATATAACTGAGACGATGTTCCATAAGCACGCAATTTCACTGCAAACCACCTGTGTATCACAGTGTCAAAAGCCTTCTGGAAATCCAGAAATACGGAATCAATTTGAAATCCTTTGTCGATAGCACTCAACACATTTTGTGTGAGCAACGAGCTAATTTCAAAATCCTGCTACATATCGACGTTAATGATATGGGTCCGTAATGAAGTGGATTACTCTAACTAACTTTCTTGAATATTGGTGTGACCTGTTCAACTTTCCAGTCTTTGGGTACGGATCTTTCGTTGAGAGAACGGTTGTATATGATTGTTAAGTGTGGAGATAATGCATCGGCATACTCTGAGACGAACCTAATTGGTATACAGTCTGGACCAGAAGACTTGCTTTTAATATTTAAGTATAGCTATCACACCCAACAGACAAGAATTAACTGTCGAAATTGTAAACGATGTTTTTCGGAAAATCATTAAGTGGTTCTCTGCAAACTGGCTCTCATTAAACTTTGACAAAACACAGTGTATACAGTTCCACACAGCAAATGGAATGACCCCATTCATAAATATAGACTTCGATCAGAAATCGGTAGCTAAGGTTGAATATTCAAAATTTCTAGGTGTATGCATTGATGAGGGGTTGAACTGGAAAAAACACACTGAGGCTCTGCTGAAACGTTTGTGTTCAGCTACTTATGCTGTTAGGGTCATTGCAAATTTTGGCGACATTCATCTGAGTAAATTAGCTTAACACGCCTATTTTCATTCTCTGCTTTCGTATGGCATCATATTCTGGGGTAACTCATCATTGAGTAAAAGAGTGTTCATTGCACAAAAGCGTGTAATCAGAATAATTGCTGGAGCTCATCCAAGATCATGCTGCAGACACTTATTTAAAGAGCTAGAAATCTTCGCTGTAGCCTCACAATATATATATTCACTTATGAAATTTGTTATTAACAATCCGAACGAATTCAAAAGTAATAGCAGTGTACATGGATACAACACTAGGAGAAAGGATGATCTTCACTACTCAAGGTTAAATCTAACTTTGGCTCAGAAGGGGGTAAATTATATTGCCACAAAGTCCTTGGTCACTTACCTAATAGCATCAAAAGTCTGACAGATAGCCATATAGCATTTAAAAGGAAATTAAAAGGATTTCTTAATGGCAACTCCTTCTACTCATTAGATGAATTTTTGGACATAGTAAGTGGGTAATTTCCCAACCCCCACAAAAAATTAAAAATATTGAGTGTCATGTAATATTTTGTCTAATGTAATATCTTGTATAGACACCTTTTATTAACCTGACACGTTCCACATCATTACGAAGTGTCAAGTGATTTAAGTTGCTTCACTAATCCGAGTATATTTACTTCTAAGTCACTCGTGTTGGCAGCTGTTCTTGATTCGAATTCTGGAATATTTACTTCGTCTTCTTTTGTGAAGGCGTTTCGGAACTCCGTGTTTAGTAACTTTGCTTTGGCAGCACTGTCTGTTTAGTAACTCTGCTTTGGCAGCACTGTCTTCAATAATATGTCCATTGCTATCGCGCGGAGAAGGCATTGATTGTTTCCTGCCGCTAACATAATTCACTTACGACCAGAATCTCTTTGGATTTTCTGCCAGGTTCCGAGACAAAGTTTCGCTGTGGAAACTATTGTAAGCATCTCGCGTTGAAGTCCACGCTAAATTTCGAGCTTCTGTAAAAGTTGGCCAATCTTGGGGATTTTGCGTGTATTTAAAATTGGCATGTTTGTTTCCTTGTTTCTGCAACAGTTTTTCTGACCCGTTTCGTGTACCAAGGAGGATCAGTTCCGTCGTTTGTTGATTTATTTAGTATAAATATCTTAATTGCTGCCGATACTATTTCTTTGTACTCAAGCCACATCTTCTCTGCACTTATATTATTAATTTGGATGGAATGGAGATTGTCTCTCAGGAAGGCGTCAAGTGAACGTTTGTCTACTTTTTTGAATAGGTATATTTTTCGTTTATTTTTGGAGGATTTGACGGTTACAATATTCAATCTCGCTGCGACAATCCTGTGTTCACTAATCCCTGTATCCATTTTGATGCTCGTTAGTAACTCAGAATTGTTTTTTGCTAAGGGATCAAGAGTGTTCTCATAACTGTTTACTATTCGCATGGAATCATGAACTAACTGCTAGAAATTATTATCAGAGAATGCATTTAGCACAATTTCGGATGTTTTTTATGCGTACCTCCGGAATCAAACATGTATTTTGGCCAACATATCGAGGGTAAATTAAAGTCACCACCAACTATAATTGTGTGAGTCGGGTACGTTTTTGAAATCGATCTCAAGTTTTCTTTGAAGCTTTCAGCAACTGCATCATCTCAACTGGGAGGTCGGTAAAAGGATCCAATTATTTTTTTATTCCGGGTGCCAACAACGACCTCTGCCCATACTAACTCACAAGAGCTACTACTTCAATTTCGCGACATGATAAGCTACTTCTGACAGCAACAAACATGCCACAGCCAACTGTGTTTAGCCTATCCTTTCGGAACACCGTTAGGTTCTTCGCAAAAATTTCAGCTGAGCTTATCTCCGGTCTTAGGCTACTTTCAATGCCTATAACGATTTGAGCATCAGTGCTTTCTATTAGCGCTTGGAGCTGTGGTACTTTCCCAACACAGCAACTGTTACACCGATGGTTCCTGTATCTGCATTCTTCCTGTATTCAGCCTGCACTCTTTGTGACTGAAGCCCTTCTTGTGTTTACCCGAGGCCCTCTAACCTAATAAACCGCCCAGTCCACAGTATCCGTGTAGCTGGCTCCTGCGTATAGTGGACACCTGTGCTATTAAGCGGAATCCGAAACCCAACCACCCTTTGGCGCAAGTCGAGGAATCTGCAGCCTACCCGGTCGCAGAATTGTCTGAGCCTCTGATTCAGACCCCCCCACTTGGCTCTGTACCAGAGGTCAGCAATCGGTCCTGTTGACAATGCTGCAAATGGTCAGCTCTGCGTTCATCTCGCAAGCAAGACTGGCAGCCGTTACCACTTCTGTTAGCCGCTCGAAATCAGAGAGAATCTCTTCTGATCCAAAGTGACACGTATCATTGGCACCGACGTGAGCAACCACCTTTGAACTTTTTCCTCGAAGGAGAGGTAGTGTGGAGACACCGCTGGGATTTCCGTTTCGTTTCCGATTCGAAGTGATGAACCCATGTTTCATCACCTGTGACGATGTTCAACAAAAAATTGTCGACGTCAATCTCGTAACGTGCAAGCAATTTCGCGAAGTTAGTGCTCCTTACGTTAATCTGTAAGGCGGCAAGCAACTTAGCGGGCCCGCACCTTTGATTACCCCAACCGCTGGACTAGTGTGTCAGCACTACCAACAGAGATGTTCAGTGGTGCGGCGAGGTACTTGATTGCGATCCGTTTATCACCTCGTTTGAGAGTGCCTGCATCGTTTCAACGTTGCAGTAGTCACACCTGTATGCGGCCGGCCATTATGCAGACGAACGGAGAGGTTTGCGGCACCCTGTTGCGATGATGACAGACACCTCACCCACCGACACGACTCGCCGTGTTGTTGTTCACTGCCAGGTCTCCACAGACATTCTGCAAGCACCTATGAATATATGAGGTGCTCTTGTTTTCCTCAGAAAGAAACTCAATGACAGCTCTCTGGTTGGAACATACCCCCGCTACAGACACCAGTTTGAAGGCATCGTATGGCGCCGCCATTTATATGAACTTCGTGAAACTGTAGAACCTGAAGGGGGATGTCCCACAACAAAATCGTATACCAGTTGTAAGTAAAATGTTTGTTTTCGTGTTTTAGATGACACTTCGCTTTATTATGACGACTGTATGAAATAGACAGCGAACAGTTTCATCACCGTAAGAACCGTGCTACAATGGTGTATGCGTAAGAAATGTTTCATTTCAGCAAATTAAAGTCACGGTTGATAGACGTCGTCTGTAGTGTAACATCAATCCTTGCCTTTGTTTAATTTCGACTGCTAGTCACCTTTGTAAGAATTACATATCAGCAATTTAGCTGTCGATACGAACTGCCCCTTATTCAAAACATTAATGACAGTGACATTTCTTGTATTGTTTAGGTGCTTCAGATTCGTTTTTATCACTCTGGATATTAGAGCTACACGGCGCTAACCTCTCTTCTCACGGTCGATCGCGCGCTAGCCGGGAGGGGCTTTAAAATTTTCTGGCGTAATCGGCTCTTCATATAACAAAAACGAGTCAGTATAACAACTTTTAAAATATACTTTCAGCGTGTCTTAGCAGCTAAAATTTTGATAATACTTTTATTTTCATGTCTTTTTCTTGCATAAGATATTTCAGGGTGGGTTTCGATACGTCGGATTGGACCATTCCCCTGTAAGTATAAGACATACTAGACTTTTCAAAGCTTTCTTGGTAGCCCGCGTTTACGGAAAATGCACCATCGACTTGCTGCTAACCATTCACGCAGCGTGAATTGTATCGATATCTGATTTAGGTGGTGATGCCAAACGTATTTTGTGCTAATTTAGATTAACGAGGAAGTTCGCTCAGTTGATCCGAGTTTATATGTTACACAACTGAGTGGAGTCCTGAGCAGAGTGCAATATCTGAACTGAAATCAAAACTGAACTCCAGTCGACGATGTTTATACAATTACACGTACGATGTATTGCTTCGCCATAAAATACCGTAGCTTATACGTCACACCAAATGGCAGATTCGGAACACATCGACTGAATCCAAGTGTACCTTCACCATTCTGTGCTGAACTACAATCTGGAATTTATTAACGCTGATTCTGAATTTTTCAGGAACGATGTTTTTGGAACTGTACTTGTATATCCCATATTTTCCTCAAAAATGCTTCTGAGAATAATTTCATACGTGTAATGCCTCCAAGGTGCAGACAGTTTCTCAGCTGATGTGACGCAATTCCTGCTCTTTCTCGGTTGTCATTTCTCTCACAGATTATGTGGCACTTTCATATACAGTTAATATTCATTCTTGCAAATTGTAAAAGTAGAAATTTTAACATAGATGGCAGTTTGTTTCTCTCACTTTATGTGAGTGATAGACCAGGTAATACACTTTGCCACATACACGAACACAAGGAGAGGGCATTTCACTTGTTATGACTCTTGCCTTCCTCTGAAAGTGAAACACGAGTGGGATAGTCTTAATTGTGCCGTATAAAGGGACTCTTATCTATTTATAGTTGTCACTGTCTCGTCATGTCCCTGGACCATTGCAGACTTTGATTTCGAAATGAATTCAGTAAGAAAGACTAAAGTAAACAATCTGCCTGTATTAGGTAACGAATGAATTAGTTATGCATAAGTAATATTTTTCAAAGTCCACAAGTTTATTATTTTCTGGATTTCCCAGCACTGATATCCAAGAGACAACACTTTCCCTTACCAGAATATGAGAAAATTTCACATAACTTAGTTTTACATGAAACGCTGATATGGAGGGGCATGTGGTCACCACACAACTCTCCCGGCCATATTTCAGTTTGTGAGACCGCAGCCGCTACGTCTCAATTAAGTAGCTCCTCAGTTTTGCCTCACAAGTGCTGAGCACACTCCGCTGGCTTAAAGCGCTCGGAAATGCTAGCACTGCCCGAAAGCCCTTACCTTCGGTAATTTGATACGAACGGGTGTTACTACTGCAGCAAGGTCATTGGTATATGGGACACAGCACTAGAACAGTATAACAAAAAATTCCATGTATAAGAGCGGCCATTCTTTGTACGTTCCCACAGATGTGCTTTTTAATCATATACAAAGGATATGTTGGTCGAGTAACGTATCCAAGTGTACATGTGTGTTTGTGGCTACATAAAATCTACCGGTGGGTCTCAAAATTAACATTCTCTTTAAAGCCACAAATTTTAATCCAAAAAATGGTAGTTGTATGTTGATGGCTCGAAATGATAGTGCAAGATGACCCCACACTAAAACATTTGCAACAAGTTATACTACTGGGCACATGTTGACAGAGAATCTTCTTTATCGTTTCAAATACGACAGGCACGTAAATATTACGTAGAACTCTCTCTGCTGCTATGTAAGGTAAAACCTTAGGACTTCACCATGTGAGCCATATCAAAGAGTTTGAAGATTAATTTTATTACTGATAAATAATCAGCACAATATTTCAAGATTATGTTGCAGATAAGATCGTCAGGAGAAAGAAGAATGAAGAGAGAGGAAGGTGGGAACAAGAAAGTAGTTTCAATAAAAACAAAAACACAAATAACACCAATAGTACCATAAATTAAGGTGAAGGGATAAAGTGTAGATAGTCTAACAGCATGAAATACTAAAATGCTATACACCACAACACTACAGAAAAATAAAAAACGAAATTGAGGATTTTTGTAGATGTTAAGACTCAAAATATCTTAGAATTGTAACGTGGAAAGGGTGCTGAAATTTGTAAAGCTTTTAAGAAGGTGTAAAACAATGTAGGTACTAGACATATGTTAGATGATTATAACTAAAACTTTTTGTAAGAACCATTGTAAAAACTCCAGCAAGGACGAGATGCAATGACCCACAAGTTGCAATGCGAGAAGTATCAAGAAAGGAAAGGACGTAATTAGCAAGACACGATTCCTACAAGGCAGAAGCGTCAAGAGAAGGGAAAGGACAGCGAGACCAACAGAACGCCCTTGTAGCCGAAGTGGGCAGTAAATAAATCTGCTGCCAAGCTGAACCACAGGGTGGCGGAACCCTGCTGGGACAGAACACGGAACCACACAGTGGCAGAACCCTGCAGAGACATGACAGGACACCGAACGCCAGAAGGGTCTCCAATCGCCCCGACTCAGCGGAGTGAGCAAAAAATGGCCGGACGAGAAGATCGCTTGGGCAAGCCACCACTGGCAAAAAAATATGTGAAAAAGTCACACTACCGCTATTAAACAGCACGCTGATGCACGAAACTGAAGAAAACTTCCACAAATTAAAAATGATACACCCGAATAATTTATCAAACTGTTACTAAGAGGAGAACTTCAGAGAGACTAGTTATCAATAAATATTTCCATATCCTGCCCAGAGAAGAACCAAGAAGCAAGTAAGAAGCAGAGAAAAAGCAGGAAGAACAGAAGTTGAAGATTCGCAAGACTGAGACCAAGAAAGAAGATGGGTAAAGAATAGACGACATACCTTCCCAAATCCCTATCCTATTGTAAACTAGTCGTCTGCGAGGTATTACAACGATAAACGACCGCTTTCAGCGACACATAACGATGACTTTCACACATACGAAGCTAGTAAACCACGAGATTCTGCACTCACAGCTCCATTCCATTATGGGACCTCCACAACAGCACCACACTCTTGCAAAGCCAACAAGGAACGACGAACGAAGCTGTACATCAAATACTTGCCCACATCCATCTCGCTCAAGTCCATCACATTCGTGCAAAAAAAAAACATTCGCCAACCTCATGCTTAAACGTTCATAGGATTGTATGAATGTGTGAAATCAAATTATGTGATGTAGGAATTGTGCAAAAGAAACGGGTGAAAAACTAAATAAGTTAAGCACACCAGACAGCTAATAAACTACAAAATAAATCATTGACTATGGACTTAAGTAAAAAATAGACTATCGATAAAAATAAGTCATTAGTTTTGAAATGAACACTATATAAAGAATAAAAGTAAGGCATAATAAACACTAAAACTATATGCCACTTATTTTCTCCTCATAAAAATAAAAGAATAACTATATATTACTTATTTTCTCCTTATAAAAACAAAGAATAAAAAATTATCTTGTTGGATTTTTCTCTTTTTTTTAAAAATTTGTACCATTTGTTAGGATAATATCTCAATACTTGTGTATGTATTTCTTTGTCAAAGGAATTCTTGGAAATAATTCTTATTTGTTAGTGTAACAATGTTGAATAGATTGTGTAGAAACAAAAACATTTTACTTGTACGTGACATTTAGAAAATGTGTTAGGAATAGATTTTACTTAATTACTACATTTATAAAAACAATATTTCTAAGAAAATCGATGTGAAAGACTCCTCACTTTCGACAACAAACTTCTTAAAGAAAACTTCACAATTAAATAAAGAAAGAAAATAATTAAAACATAATAATTATAATAGAATAAAAATATTCTTCTCTTGTCAATATAAACATATTTTTGATAATAATGTGGAAGAATACAAAAATATAAATTAGTAATACAAACTAGCATAGAACAGAATAATTTGGCTGAACAGTAGGCAACAAAATTTATATAACGGAATAATTTTTGACTGGCTTAGACAACGATTCAATCATTGCCTAACTTCAGTACAAAAATTAAGTTCTAAGGGTGGTGATATGTAAGGTGTCGGGCAAATCCAACACCTTCCATGAAAACCCTGACATGATAAGCAAATCCAGTAGTATGTCACATAGCTCCGAATAAATCGTGACATTAAATTAACCAAAGTAATACGAGTAACGAGTGAGCAAATGAAATACCACAGACTAACACAAGAATACTTAAATGTGTGTCATACCTACCCACCGTGAGACAGATGCAGTTCCGAGGGGAGAAACGAAATCAGAAGCCGAGAGCAGAACCGTGTTAAGCTAGAAGGCCCTACGATAAGGGACGGACACCCACGTCGCCAGCTAACCGCTACGACGATCTCCCAACCCATGTTAAAAGCTACAGCCCTCCAGAAGAACAGTATAGATCTTACGATAACACTTAAAGTGCCACCCCAGCCACAAGTTTTAGCGTGAGACTTTTTCGCGTCACTGTTACGTCAGGACCACCCCCCAGCCCATGTTAAAAGATAGAGCCCTCCAGAAGAACAGTATAGATCTTACGATAACACTAAAAGGACCACACCAGCTGCAAGTTTTAGCGTGAGACTTTTCCGCGTCTCTGTTATGTTGCAAACTTTAAAAACATTGCCCCACCATGAAAAGTATAACGTTTCTCATTGGATGGACAGAATTTTTGTAGGCGGAGCTTAAGGTTAACATTGAGACCCTGATTGGTCAGATGAAAACACAGCCTGATAGTTTTTTTAAACCAACTTCGGCAAATTGTAGTAAGGAGAAATTAGGGGAGAGTTGCTTCCGAGACGGTGAGGTGAGCGGAGCTGTGCTGCCCGCCGCCCCCTGACAAACACCGACAAGGTAATGAATGCTCGCAATGCCGCATAACAGCGCATAAGGCTTCATTTAGAACTGCAGAAGTCTGATCTGTTACACCCCCTTTTTGTGTAATACTAGTGTCGATCGTCAATTAAAGCTCATGGTGTTCACATTTGCCACTTGAAGTAAAAATCTGAAACTCGATGATTTTTCTGTTATATAGTAATTGAGAAGCCACATCAGGCACTGTAATTTACAACAAGTTAGATAAGTAATTAAAGATATTTGAGGGTCACTGTAGACCATTTTGATAGTTTTGTCTCTTGTGAAACATAATTTAAACCTAGATTATAGATGTGATATGGCATCGGTCATCCTTCGATCCATTGTAGAACTTGGAAATATACTGAGGGAATATTCGTTCACATTTTTGTTGAACACAGTTGGTTTTTATCATCCCGTATTGAAACATTTCCTTTTACCTATAGTGCAATTTATAAACAATGTTTTGAGAGTAGAATAAAATTTCCAATGTTAAACTTAACTGCTTTTTCGACGTTATTTTACCAGCTAACTAAAAATAACAAAGCCTTGAACCCCTTCCACTAAATTTCGTTAGTATTAAGATTCTTTTACAGGGAGTGCAGTGGAGCTGACGCTGAAATCATTAAGTATTTGGTTATATCATCGCTATTCTCACTGAAATCTTCTGAACTCTACATGTCATGTGTTGTCTGGCGTCTCCTTACCTGCAAGAGGTCCAAGGTTCAAACTAGTCAATTCCCTAAAAAACACGCTCAGAGCGTCGTTGTGCGAAAGTGGTAGGGAGACACGATATAGAACAAACAGACACCACGCAGAATGTTGGAGCTATTATAACGTTTTATCTCAAGAGACGGCTTTATACTCAGTTCTGATACAATAGAGACGGCATTGGAAATTAGCACCCAGTGCACAGAAAAACAATTAATACTATTAAAAGCGAGAAACGAAATATGATTTCTCAGAATCCCTGTCACACTTTTTGTTGAATCAACGCACCATGAAACTTGCAGTTGTAGGGTGTTTTGTGTCCCTCATTTATATGTAAACGCAACAATGTTGGAGGTGAACATATGGAGATGACAGAATATTAGATATTCCCCGATGGGGTCAGACTTGTCACAAATAACTGAGAAGTCAGTACATAATATCATATGATCAGAATAAAAATTAAGCAAGGCAATGTGTTAAGGCTGTGACTATCTGATAATTATCTAACTGTTCACAGGCTGATGAGGCTGCAGGCGCCGCCAGTGATGTGAATAGAAGCGGATATTATGAGAAGATTACCAAACAGGACAGCGTCATGAAGGTCCCACCACCAATTGACGACACTGTCAGTGAAACATATGATGCGAATACAGTGATTGACAGCACCCAGCACAGCTATAAACCAAAACAGAAAGGCACTGAGTGTGGCAGTGCATCTGATGTCAGTGAACCAGATTATGAGACTACGGTTGTTGACAGTACCATGCACAGCTATGGTGCAAAACATAATGACACTAAGGGTGGTGCTGTATTTGATGTCAGTGAACCAGATGGTGAGACTACTGTGACTGACAGTACCGTGCAGGACAGCGGACCAGAACAGAAGACCTCTAAAGTAGGCCGTACAGTGGAGGCCATCCAAGTAGATGTGGAGAGTACTGAGACTACCAGTGCAGTGGCGAGTAGCGGATCAGTTAAGGAGACAGCCATTGCTGGCAGCGAGTTGCAGGTTAGAGACCCAAATGAGGAGCAGTATCACGTCAAGAGGAAGTGGTGGGACATTGATGCAGAACGGTTTCTGTTAACTGGGCCTCCCGCAAAGGCTGCATTTTGCAAAAAATAAATTTGAAACTACAATACCATTCTCTGTAAAATTCTTTGTTATTACAGTTTAACTTGATAAAATAAATTCACAAGTTCAATTCTCACTTAGATGCGTTGTCACAGTACTGTGGTGTTCGTGCAGAGGTGTATCAAAAAACTGCTCGCCTTTTCCCTCCCATGTAGTGTGGCCTCCTGTAAAAGATGTTGAGGTGATGCGAAATCTGTTGTGGATTACTAAAGAATAATAAGAAAAATAAAAATGTATTTACTTTCACGGGATATTAATAAAAATAGAATGCAGAAGTTCACATCTATTTAACCGTGTGTGTTGCATTCCCGTTGTTTGGAAGAATGCTAGCTATACTGTAAGAATGGATTGTTTGAGTACAATTTGTTTACTCAGTCTCTCTCTCTCTCTCTCTATCTCTCGCAACTTTTTGCTTATTAGGATATGTTCCGAGCACCACGTCAGGTCTTTTCTTTCCTCTGGCAGACATGAGCTCCAGACATGAGCTCAGACATATGGGGTGTTACGAGTAGTAACAAAACGTGAACCACAATTAAGTACATTAGGTATAAAATTTCTTCATTTTAATCAGCTTTACGATGAAACAAAATATTACATGAACAAGTGTTTCCGAATCAGTTGCGTAACACATGTTTATCCTTATTGTTAGCTTTTATATGAGAAAGAAACGAGCAGTGGAAATTTGTGTTGTTCTTGTGTGATGCCTCAGACAAGAAGTATGACAACAGAACAGCAATAAAATCTAGCTTCGTAAAATAAGTGGCAGGGGACGGATCATATCAACTATTTAATATTATCTGGACTGGTGAAATCAGACCTCAGGGAAGATCATTTTGGATTCCGGAGTACTGTGCGAACACGCGAGGCAACACCGACTCTACGACTTATCTATGAAGATGGGTTAAAAATCTACTTTTATAGGATTTGTAGTCTTAGAGAAATCATCTGACAACGTTGACTGTAGTACGCTCTTTGAAATTCTGAAGGCACCAGCGTTAAAATACAGGGTGCGAAAGGCTATTTTCAACATGTACAGAAACCAGACTTCAGTTACTCGTATGAGTCGAGTGTATGAAAGGGCAGCAGTGGTTGAGAAGGGAGTAAGACAGGGTTGTAGCCTGTGTCCGATGTTATTGCGATCTGTATATTGAACAAGCGGTAAAAGAAACCAAAGAACAATTTAGCGTAGGAATTATAGTTCAGGGAAAAGAAATAAAAACTTTAAGGGTTGCCGATGACAGGGACAGCAAAGGGCTTGGAAGGGCAGTTGAACGGAATGGACAATGTCTTGAAAGGAAAAAATAAGACGAACATCAACAAAAGTAAAATGAGGGTAATGAAATGTAGCCGGATGAATCAGGGGATGTTAAGAAAATTAGATTAGGAAGCGAGACACTTAAAGTAATAGGTGAGTTTTGCTATTTGGGCAGCAAAATAACTGATGATGGCCTAAATAGGGACGATATAAAATCCAGACAGGCAATGACAAGAAAAATATTTCTGAAGAAGAGAAATTTGTTAACATCGAATATAGATTTAAGTGTTAAGAATTCGTGAGTTTTGCTATTTGGGCAGCAAAATAACTGATGATGGCCTAAATAGGGACGATATAAAACGCAGACAGGCAATGACAAGAAAAATATTTCTGAAGAAGAGAAATTTGTTAACATCGAATATAGATTTAAGTGTTAGGAAGTCGTGAGTTTTGCTATTTGGGCAGAAAAATAACTGATGATGGCCTTAATAGGGACGATATAAAATGCAGACAGGCAATGACAAGAAAAATATTTCTGAAGAGAAATTTGATAACATCGAATATAGATTTAAGTGTTAGGAAGTCGTGAGTTTTGCTATTTGGGCAGCAAAATAACTGATGATGGCCTAAATAGGGACGATATAAAATTCAGACAGGCAGTGACAAGAAAAATATTTCTGAAGAAGAGAAATTTGTTAACATCGAATATAGATTTAAGTGTTAGGAAGTCTTTTCTGACGATGTTTGTATGGTGTGTTGCCATGTATGGACGTGAAACATGAACGATAGCCGGCTGATGTGGCCGAGTGGTTCTAGTCATTTCAGTCTAGAACCGCGCGACCGCTACGGTCGCAGGTTCGAATCCTGCCTCGGGCATGGATGTGTGTGATGTCCTTAGGTTAGTTAGTTCTAGGGGACTGATGACCTCAGATGTTAAGTCCCATAATGCTCAGAGCCATTTGAACCATTTGGAAGAGCAGAGAAGCGTAGTTCGATATTTGTAAGCCGAAGGGCACAAGCCTTGTGAAATTCACAGGGACACGCGTAACGTGTGTAGTTACGACTGTATGGACCGTAGAAATGTCTCCAGCCTGTGTGCATTCTTCGAAGAGAGCCGCCTGAACCTCAGTGCTACGCCACGCTCCGGGCGACCAGTAACAGCTGCATTCCCGCAGAATGTCGGAACCTTTGAGTTGGCAATTTTGAACGACCGGCGTGTGAGGCTACAAATCTTGTCGCAGCAGTTCAACATTTCCTATGGTGAAGCGTACGATATTGCTCATGACACGTCGAAATTTCATAAAGTTAGTGCTCGCTGCGTGCCTAAGAACCTGACAGACAACTACAAGGGCCAGCGAATCGTGAGAAGGTTGGATCACTTAATGCTTTGCTCTGCAGAAGGGCTTGACTTTCTGAAAGGAAACATCACTGGTGATGAGTATTGGAGGTACAATTACACGTCCGAAACCAAGCAGGCCTCAATGGAGTGGAAACAAGCTGGTCCCTTAATACGAAAAATTCAGAGTGACTCGGTCTAGCAGGAAAATGCTTTCGCTTATATAGTTTGTATTCAACTCGTCTTCAGTTCAAATTAAACCTCACAAGAGAAACTAGCTAATAGCTGTATCAGTCTTACATCTCAATGTTAGCAGAAAGCCACGTACTCTCTGACAGTATCAGCAGATGTCTACATACAACAAATGCGCGTAACATTCACGAGTCGAAACGGCTGACAATGTGGTCACATGCTCGGGTCAGGTCTAGCGTTCGATTCCACCTGTCGGCTTCGAGCAATGCCGTAATGTATGACGTCATGTTGTCTGTGTCACAGATTGTAATATTGAACGTACAAGGTTTTCTCTGGGTGTTTTCGATATGCGAGTATATTACAAGTTTAATGTACACTCCTTTGTTTTCATGTCCTCATTTGTTTTCGGTAACTCTCGTTGGTGAAACTATTCTCGATTTGAGAATATTCGAGTTAGTACTAAATTTCTTTTCCGTTATGTATGAGTCAGTTCTATTTAATCTCAAAATGATGCTGGGTAGAATGGTTGGTCGTAAATATACCATCAGATTATTTTTCAATCCCTGGACGTTCTCGGAATATTTTGCAAGTGACTCGACGTATATTTTCAGTTTAGATTTAATAACTACACATCGGAAATCTGCATCGCATCGTTTGTTGTGAAGGTAGGAACTTATGGTAAAATGCACTTGTAATTTGCTGTTGTCAAAAGTAGCTTGTATCATACTTATTGTAGCAAGTTCTACGATGCTACTCCTCTCATGTTAAAATGTATTTACCAAACACCTTTTACAATTGGCGACTGTCATGCCAATGCCCTTGTTAGATTTCTGACCATCACCTGACTCCGAGGAAAACCTGGATAAGGTCATCCAATCGGAGTTCCGTTCAACCTTCATCAATGACTGAGCATTCTTAGGATTTAATAGATTTTACAATGAAACGAAAATTCCATCCATGAATATTACAGCTCAGTATAGCTCGTAATTCCTCATTACAATTGTTACACTATTCTGAATCTTGAAACTTCCTGGCAGGTTAAAACTGTGTGCCGGATCGAGACTCGAACTTGGAACCTTTGCCTTTCGTGGACAAATGCTCTACCAACTGAGCTACCCAAGCAAGACTCACGCCCCGTCCTCACAGCTTTACTTCTGCCAGTACCTCGTCTCCCATCTTCCATATTTTGCAGAAGCTCTCCTGCAAACCTTGCAGAACTAGCACTCCTGAAAGAAAGGATATTGCGGAGACATGGCTTAGCCACAGCCTGGGGGATGTTTCCAGAATGAGATTTTCACTCTGCAGCAGAGTGTGCGCTGATATGACACTTCCTGGCAGATTAAAACTGTGTGAAAATCTCATTCTGGAAACATCCCCCAGGCTGTGGCGAAGTCATGTCTCCGCAATATCCGTTCTTCCTGGAGTGCTAGTTCTGCAAGATTCGCAGGGGAGCTTCTGTAAAGTTTGGAAGGTAGGTTATGAGGTACTCGCAGAAAATCCTAGGAAGTTCTGGTCTTACGTTAAATGAAAATCCTAGGAAGTTCTGGTCTTACGTTAAATCAGTAAGAGGCTCGAAACACTCTGGGATGATGATGACATTGAAACAGAGGATGACTCGCGTAAAGCTGAAATACTAAACACCTTTTTCCAAAGATGTTTCACAGAGGAAGACCGCACTGCAGTTCCTTCTCTAAATCCTCGCACAGACGAAAAAATGGCTGACATCGAAATAAGTGTCCAAGGAATAGAAAAGTAACTGAAATTACTCAACAGAGGAAAATCCACTGGACCTGACGGAATACCAATTCGATTATACACAGAGTACGCGAATGAACTTGCCCCCCCTTCTAACACCAGTGTACCGCAAGTGTCTAGAGGAACGGAAGGTTCCAAATGATTGGAAAAGAGCACAGGTTGTCCCAGTCTTCAAGAAGGGTGGTCGAGCAGATGCGCAAAACTATGGACCTATATCTCTGACATCGATCTGTTGTAGAATTTTAGAACATGTTTTTTGTTGCGTATCATGTCATTTACGGAAACCCAGAATCTACTCTGTAGGAATCAACATGGATTCCGGAAACAGCGATCGTGTGACACCCAACTCGCTTTATTTCTTCATGAGACCTAGAAAATATTAGATACAGGCTCCCAGGTAGATGCCATTTTCCTTGACTTCCGGAAGGCGTTCGATGCAGTTCCGCCCTTCGCCTGATAAACAAAGTAAGAGCCTACGGAATATCAGATCAGCTGTGTGGCTGGATTGAAGAGTTTCTAGCAAACAGAATACAGCATGTTGTTCTTAATGGAGAGACGTCTACAGACGTTGAAGTAACCTCTGGCGTGCCACAGGGGAGTGTTATGGGACCATTGCTTTTCACAGTATATATAAATGACCTAGTAGATAATGTCGGAAGTTCCATGCGGCTTTTCGTGGATGATGCTGTAGTATACAGAGAAGTTGCAGCATTAGAAAATTGCAGCGAAATGCAGGAAGATCTGCAGCGGATATGCACTTCGTGCAGGGAGTGGCAACTGACCCTTAACTTAGACAAATGTAATGTATTGCGAATACATAGAAAGAAGGATCCTTTATTGTATGATTATATGATAGCGGAACAAACTAGGTGGCAGTTACTTCTGTAAAATATCTGGGAGTGTGCCTGCGGAACGATTTGAAGTGGAACGACCATATAAAATTAATTGTTGGTAAGGCGGGTGCCAGGTTGAGATTCATTGGGAGAGTTCTTAGAAAATGTAGTCCATCAACAAAGGAGGTGGCTTACAAAACACTCGTTCGACCTATACTTGAGTATTGCTCATCAGTGTGGGATCCGTGCCTGGTCGGGTTGACAGAGGAGATAGAGAAGATACAAAGAAGAGCGGCACGTTTCGTCACAGGGTTATTTGGTAACCGTGATAGCGTTACGGAGATGTTTAGCAAACTCAAGTGGCAGACTCTGCAAGAGAGGAGCTCTGGATCGCGGTGTGGCTTGCTGTCCAGGTTTCGAGAGGGTGCGTTTCTGGATGAGGTATCGAATATATTGCTTCCCCCTACTTATACCTCCCGAGGAGATCACGAATGTAAAATTAGAGAGATTCGAGCTCGCACCGAGGCTTTTCGGCAGTCGTTCTTCCTGCGAACCATACGTGACTGGAACAGGAAAGGGAGGTAATGACAGTGGCACGTAAAGTGCCCTCCACCACACGCCGTTGGGTGGCTTGCGGAGTATAAATGTAGACGTAGATGCAGAAGTAAAGCTGTGAAGACGGGGCGTGACTCGTGCTTGGGTAACTCAGTTGGTAGAGCACTTGCCCGGGAAAGGCAAATGTCCCGATTTCGAGTCTTTCCGGCACACAGTTTTTATTTGCCAGTAAGTTGCATAAAAGCGCACACTCCGCTGCAGAGTGAAAATCTCATTCTGGGACATCCCCCAGGCTGTGGCTAAGCCATGTCTCCGCAATATCCTTTCTTTCAGGAGTGCTAGTTCTGCAAGGTTTGCAGGAGAGCTTCTGCAAAATATGGAAGATGGGAGACGAGGTACTGGCAGAAGTAAAGCTGTGAGGACGGGGCGTGAGTCGTGCTTGGGTAGCTCAGTTGGTAGAGCATTTGTCCACGAAAGGCAAAGGTTCCAAGTTCGAGTCTCGATCCGGCACACAGTTTTAATCTGCCAGGAAGTTTCAAGATTCAGAATAGTGTAACAATTGTAATGAGGAATTACGAGCTATACTGAGCTGTAATATTCAAGGATGGAATTTTCGTTTCATTGTCGAAGAATGCTCAGTCACTGATGAAGGTTGAACGGAACTCCGATTGGATGACCTTATCCAGGTTTTCCTCGCAGTCAGGTGATGGTCCGAAATCTAACAAGGGCATTGGCATGACATTCGCCAATTGTAAAAGGTGTTTGGTAAATACATTTTAACATGAGAGGAGTAGCATCGTAGAACTTGCTACAGTACGTTAAGCATAATACAAGCTACTGTTGACAACAGCAAATTACAAGCGCATTTTACCATAAGTTCCTACCTTCACAACAAACGATGCGATGCAGATTTTCGTTGAGTAGTTTTTTTTTTTTTTTTTTTTTTTTTTTTTTTTTTTTTTTTTTAAATGGACTTGTAGTCCGAGGTGATATGTTACAGTACAGCATCACCGGTCTATAGCGGTCTAACTGTGTTGGTGAGGCAGTAAATTTCCACAGGGCAGTGACTGCGTCACTGCAATTCACTTTGGAGGTGTGGCGGTGGGACTTGTAGTCCCGTACCACCCTCTGACGGTGATAGTACTACATGAGTCAGGCAGAAAAATTTTGCCTAACATGGGCGGGTGAAGGTGTGGCGGTGGGACTCTCAGTCCCGTACCGGCGTTTTTGCATGGAGTAGTTTTTAAATCTAAATTGAAAATATACGTCGAGTCATGGTATTTCGCCTGCGGGAGAAATGCGCTTATGGAGAAATAGAGTTGCTAAGTGGCGTGCGGTTGGCTATAGTAAAATTTTTGGATCGGAAAAAGACTGGCTATACAGGAGTGAACGTATGGGACTCAAATGCGCATTAACTGTCGATTTTTGTAAAAAAATATACTGGTTCAGAGTTGTATAAAGGAAGAGAGAGGGATATGAGATTTTATCATTGTTGACCTATGTGAGAATATATGGAAATTCATTAAAAGGCTATTCATGTAATCTCAGCTATTTTGTGAAGTGAATTTTGAGGACGTAAATTGTTCTAAGCTTCTATAGAAACTTTGAACGTTTGATCTATGATGTTTGCTGATGGATCTACAAGCCCAATCAAGGGAACTTAGAAATGTTTCGTCTTATTAATAGAAATCTGCGAACGGCTACGCATTATATAACCTAATGTGGACTGAGTCGTACAGAATCAGTATCCGAATAACGGATACAAGTTCCGATTTATGAAGACTGAAAGTTTTATAGGCGACCCCAGGATATAGGCAGTTGCTTCTGCTGTACGGGATGGACGAGATTTCGCCAGTAAAGATTTAATAGTCATTCTAACAAGTGATTGCCACAAATACTACACTTGCAAAACATTCCGAGAACGTCCAGGGATTGAAAAAAATCTGATGGTATATTTACGACCAACCATTCTACCCAGCAACATTTTCAAATTAAATAGAACTGACTCATACATAACGGAAAAGAAATTTAGTATGAGCTCGGATATTCTCAAATCGAGAATAGTTTCACCAACGAGAGTTACCAAAAACAAATGAAGACATGAAAATAAAGGAGAGTACATTAAACTTCTAACAAAACCGCATATCGAAAACACCCAGAGAAAACCTTGTACGTTCAATATTGCAATTTCAATCAGCGCACACTCCGGTGCAGAGTGAAAATCTCATTCTGGAAACATTGCCCAGGCTATGGCTGAGCCATATCTCCGCAATATCCTTTCTTTCAGGAGTGCTTGTTCTGCAAGGTTCGCAGGAGAGCTTCTGTAAAGTTTGGTAGGTAGGAGACGAGGTACTGGCAGAAGTAAAGCTGTGAGGACTGCGCGAGAGTCGTGCTTGGGTAGCTCATTTGGCAGAGCACTTGCCCGCAAAAAGGCAAAGGTCCTAACTTCGAGTCTCGGTCCGGCATACAGGTTTAATCTGCCAGGAAGTTTCATATCAGCGCACAGTCCGCTGCAGAGTGAAAATCTGATTCTGGATTCTGAATATTTTGAAAAAAGATGTTATTCTAGAGGAGCAACTGGGTGATGCAGCGTCTGGACAGTGTTGACAAATGACAAATGTCTGTTGCACTCAACACTGCCACCCGGAACGCGTCGTCGATGGATGGAGGATTGGGTTGGCTCTTGCTTTGGAGAAGGTGGTTATGGACTCGGATCGGGATCAGAAATGGGGTGTGGTGGGCATGAAAAAATGAAAAGTATAAGCATTTCGACCCGCTTATCCATAATTCTCCTAGTCTCTTAAGTGCATGGCGTTAGTGGATTGTTGTGGTAACACGTATCTCCACTGACATGGTAGATTAAGATCGGCTTTCACTTTATATCACCTCTTAGGTTTGTGTCACTCACGGAACACTTATTTTATGCCCCAAACTGCTTTCCGTCAGATTCTGTTCCCAATCTCTAATATACATTTTTTATTAATCCCAACACAGCTTAACTACAGGAAACGTTCTCTTCTCTAAGCCAATCACAAGAATACGATATGCCCACCCATTACTTTTGTTAGCAATATCATGAGAATTACTCCATGACCTGAGATATATCCATAATGTTGAGCAATTTACTGTCCCAAAATTACTTCGATCCTTATTTTCTCCAGAAATAAAATTAACTATCGTAAATGTCATGTAAATTCCACACACTTAGTTATAGCCATACTACCAGTGGTTCTCCATGGTTAGCTTATGAAAAAAAATCATTGCACTACTTAATAACACTTCCAATCTATACTACTAAAGAAAATCAAATTAATTGAATTCACTACACATACTACTTAAACTTAATTTACATTAGTTCTACATTCTAGAAAAAGTCTTTAAAACATCCAATACTTGTAGCGAATCAAGTTCTTTCTCTGTCTCTCTGTATAATACTTGTTTATGTCTTGGTAAGGGTAGATCCCCTTCACCTTCTTCGTTCCTGGGTGTGCTAATAAGTACACACTAGGATATGGAATTCTTATAATCTCAAAAGGATCTACAAACAGCATTTGCCATTTCTTATTGCGTTTCTTCAACAGTGGTGCCTGTGAGTGGTTCCTTAAGAGCACCATTTGTATTTTTTCTTCCCAACTCGGATTCGCATTCTGTAATGTGTGTCAACTATTGACCCGTTCATCGTTTTCTTCTTTTCTAAACTTCAGTCTTGTTGAGGAATGGCGTAGATTATTCACAATTTCCCCAAAAATCTGGTAAGTGATCTATCCACTTCACCTGGCCATTTGGACAGCATGCCCTCATAAATCTGTTGAGTTCTCGAAATATCCTCACTATAGGACTTGCCTGAGGGAAGTATCTTGATGTTAATATTGGCATAATTTCATTTTGGCTAAAGTTTTCCTCCAAATATAAGCGGTAAAGTTGCTGGCATTGTCTGACAACAACCTCTTGTGGCCTGCCCACTTCCAGTACATACTACCGTACTAGCTTTCGAAGAATGGTTTTACTCGTGGCTTTTTTCAATAGATATAACTTTACACATTTTGTGATTACATATACGAAACCTTCGATAAATCTGCATCCACCCCTTGTTCTTGGTAACGGCCCACATACGTCAGCAGATATGGTACCAAAGCTAATGGCTTCTCTGACAAAACAGAATGAAGTAATCCCATGCTCCCAATGTTATTTGGTTTAGTTCTCTTACATAATGTGCAAGATCTGGTTATTCTCTGTAACTTCCGCCGCAAGTTGCGGGAACTGCAGTATGTTCGTACTTTATTAGCACACCTAAGTACTCCAATATGGCCCCACGCCAAATGTGTATACTGCATCAATTTAGTTTCGTAGCTTTCGTGAATGCATACACAAGAATTATCGCCTTTGCTACTCTGTCTGTACAATAATACTTCTTTCACTACCCTAAAATTATTATTATTATTTTGAGCTTTTCCTCATTACAGAGGCTTATCTCCAACATAATAATTTACTCGGAAATTACAATACAAACAATAAGCGTTCTTGAACTATATTCTCAAAATATTCCTCCAGGTGTTTCGATCTTGTGTGTCCTCTTCCTCTGCGCCCATTCTCCTCATTGTGTGCTGTACATTTTGGAGCCAGGTGGTCATAGGTCGTCTTCTTCTTCTCCCCTCTGGTTCCCACTCCAGTATCAATTTTGGTATTCTGGTTTTCTCCATTCGTCGTACATGCCCGTACCACTGTAATTTCTTCCTATCCATTACGTCATATATTCTTTCTTTTATTTCCATTCTCCGTATTATTTCGGTGTTCCTTATCTTTTCTTTCCTGGAGATTCTTGCCGATCTTCTCCAAAAGTCCATCTCTAGAGCTTGTAATTTTGTAATGTGCTTCATGTTAATTGTCCAGGTCTCCGTTCCATACAGAACCACACTCTCTAATACGGATTTGTATATTAATTTTTTAGTTCTGCTCATTACATTCCTGCTCCATAAGACTGAGTTAAGCATCCCAACGACCCTCCGTCCGCTACTAATTCTTTTATTGATTTCTGACTCTGATTTTCCCTCGATTTCTAAAATGGATCCCAAATAACAGAAAGTGTTTATCTTTTTGATTTTCTTTCCTCCAATGTATATCTCATCTGAATCATTAGTCAAGTATTCTGTTTTTTGGTAATTAATCTTCAAACTCCAAGTTTTGTATGCTACTGCTAGTTAATTGCACATATAGTTAGCATCCTCCCCATCTTGTGCTACGACTACTTGATCATCAGCAAATAATAAATGATGGAGGTAAACTCCATCTGTTATTTCTAATCCCATACTATTACATTTACGAGACCATGTTCTAAGGCTAATATCTATATAGATTTTAAATAATGATGGTGACATGGGACAGCCCTGTAAAAGGACTTTGCTTGTTCTATATTTCTGTGAAAGTTTATTAACAACTTTCACTTGGCAAATGTTATCTTTATTCATCTGTTTGCCATATGTAGTGCTCTCCAAAGTAATTTTCTTGGAACAGTATCATACCCTTTTTCTAGATCTATGAAAATTAATCCTATATTTTTTGATTTTTCCCTATGTTTCTCCAAAATCTGTCGTAATGTGAAAATATGGTCTACACATGATCTCCCAGCCGTGAATCCACATTGTTCTTCTTGGGTTTTTTCCAGTTTGTTTTTAATTACTTTCGCAAAAATTCTCATTAATGTGTTTGTAACACAAATTCCTCGATAGTTTGAACAAATTTTGCGATCCCCTCTCTTAAATATTGTGTTAATGTAACCTAGCTTCATCTCGTTGGGTATTGAATCTCCGTGTATCATTTTGTTGACGAGCTGTGTTATCAGTTTCACAATTTTGTCACCACCATATTTCAGACACTCCAGATTGATATTGCCTGGTCCCGGTGATTTACCATTCTTTCCTGTTCTCAACGCCTGAAGAACTTCACTTTCTAAAATCTGGATCTCATCATCTTAATGTCCTTTTTCGTCCCCTGTTCCTTCTTCTAGGTATTCTTCTCTGCCCTCATTTAATAATTTTTGGAAATACTCTTCCCATTCCTTTTGTGTTATCAGTTGGAGATTAGTTTTGCTTTTTGTATCCTGTTGAAGCCCTTTCAATACTGACCATGCTTCTTTTGCTCTCCCAAATCCTAATTTGCTATTCACCTTGGCACATGTTCTTTCCCATGCTTCATTTTTTGCCATCCTTATTTTCTTCATCACTTCATTCTTCTGTTTTAAGTCTGAATACTTGGGTTTTCCCAACTTATAATTATGCATGTGTAAATCTTTTTTTGTAGCGATGACATATCCTAACATAGTTGTAAATAATATTTCCATATTAGTTGTTCTTTTTCAACAACATTGGAAATTTCCCTCATCCCTCATCTCACGTTTTTTCTTGTTCTAAATCCCCAGGAAGTCTAAATAGGCGTCTGCGATTTGATTATCCCTTCCCTTGATATATTTCTGTTTGAAACCTATACTCCTGGAGCGCCATTGTCCAGCTTAATAGCTTTGGTGTGAGTACTTGCACAACTGCAAAAAACTAAAGGCTTGATAATCACAGTATACTACTGACTGTGCTCCATATAAAAAATAATGGAACATCTTAATGGCCAAAACAATTGCTAAAACCTCAAGTTCGGTAGTCCTATACGCCCTTTCACAACTTGATAACACCCTGCTTAGAAAGGCAATAGCACAGAGATTTGGTTGTCCCTCAACTGTCTTAATTTGATACAAAACAGAGACGTTCCTAATCCTACATTCAAAGAATTGGTCATCGTGTGAAATTCAAGCTCCATATCCGTGTGATATAATAATTTTGCATTTAACAAAGCGTATTTAATCGTCTCAGATGCATTATGGCATTCAGTTGTCCATTTCCAAGCAACATTCCTTCTCAACAATTTTATTAATGGCTCTGCATTCATAACTTGGTCTTCTATAAACCAATGGAAAAATGAAGCTAAGTCTAAAAGTTCTTTGAGCTATATCTTATTCTTGGGATGGGAAAATTCTTAATAGCACTTATATTCGTGCAGTCAGATAAAATTCCTTTTTTGTCTATCATATGGCCCAAAAATCTTGTCCTTCTCACTCCAAAATGCGGTTTTTGTAAATTAGCTGTTATTCCACATCTTCAAAAAGCTTCCAACAACTGGACTAACAAGTTCACCTGCTCTTCTAATACCACTGCAGCTATTAATATGTCATCTACAAACAGCATGGGCTGTCTTCACAGTTCCAGCTCCAAAACCACATCCAGCGCCATTATAAATATCCCCACACTTACACTCAGTCCAAAAGGCATTACTTTAAACTGATAGCTTCTTCTGGCTTATATTAAAACAGTAAATTTCCTGGATTGTTGGTCTAATTGGATCTGCCAGTATAAGGCACACAGATCTATACTTGTGAAATTCTTTGACTCACGAAACTTTTCTATCATTTGGTCGACATTCTCTAGGTGGGTTCTCAATGGTACAATAATTGTAATTGTGACCCATGTGTCCAGTACCAATCGTACTTTCCCTCCTAGTTTAGGTACAACTAATAATGGACTACAACAAGGGCTTATCATTGGTTCGAATTCGTCTCAATTTATCACTCTATTTATTTCTTCATGTACCGATTTCTTCAGTTTCCATGGAAGTGGATACTATTTGTTACAATATTGCATGTGTGGAAGCACCTCCAAGTGGCTTGTAAATCCACAGAAAATTCCACTGGACTATATTTTTCCACAATTGTTGACAGCTGTTCCCTTTGTCTGGTCTCAATTCAATCAGCTTCCTCTGCCTTCTCTTCTACCTTTTCATACATCCCAAGTACTTTCCTTTAATGTCCTTCTTCTGGACACTTCCAACACTTTTCCTCTCTGGTAAGTATTCCAGAATTCGCATCAATAACAGCTGCCAACATGCATAACTTAGAAGTAAATATCCTCAGAGTAGTGAAGCAACTATAATCACTTAATAAAACCAAGTCTTCTGGTCCAGACTTTATACCAGTTAGGTTCCTTTCTAGAGTATGCTGATGCATTAGCTCCATACTTAACGATCACATACAACCGTTCGCTCGACGATAAATCTGTACCCAGAGACTGGAAAGTTGCACAGATCACACCAATATTCAAGAAAGGTAGTATGAGTAATCCACTTAGTTACAGGCCCATATCATTAACGTCGATATGCAGCAGGATTCTGGAACATATATTGTGTTCGAACATTATGAATTACCACAAAGAAAACTCTCTATTGACACACAGTCAACATGGTTTAGAAAACATCGTTCTTGTGAAACACAACTAGCCCTTTATTCGCATGAAGTGTTGAGTGCCATTGACAAGAGATTTCAGATCGATTCCGTATTACTGGATTTCCAGAAAGCTTTTGACACTGTACCACACAAGCGGCTCCTAGTAAAATTGGTTGCTTATGGGATATCGTCTCAGTTATGTGACTGGATTTGTGACTTGATGGAAAGTCATCGAGTTAAACTGAAGTGATTTCTGGCGTTCCCCAAGGTAGTGTTCCCCAAGGTAGTGTTATAGGCCCTTTGCTGTTCTTTATCTATATAAACCATTTGGAAGACAATCTGAGTAGCCCTCTTAGGTTTTTTGCAGATGACGCTGTAGTTTATCGACTAATAAAATTATCAGAAGATAAAAAAAACTGCAAAATGATTTGTAAAAGGTATCTGAATGGTGCGAAAATTGTCAGTTGACCCTAAATAACGAAAAGTTTGTGGTCATCCACATGAGTGCTAAAAGGAACTCGTTAAACTTCGGTTACACGATAAATCAGTCAAATATAAAGGCCATAAATTCAACTGTATACTTTAACACTTACTTATTATCTACTCGTCGGCAAGGTAATCCTCAAAACTTCGAAGACAGATGTACTACACGATGTCAGGGAATTGAAGTTCATTAAGTCTTTGTGTATTAGGTATATTGCAATACCTAGGAATTATAACTATGAACAACTTAAATTGGAAGGAACACATAGAAAATGTTGTGGGGAAGGCTAACCAAAGACTGCATTTTATTGACAGGACACTTAGAAAAAGTAACAGATCTACTAAGAAGATTGCCTAGACTACACTTGTCTGTCCTCTTTTAGAATACTGATGCACGGTTTGGGATCCTTAGCAGACAGGGCTGACAAATTAAATCGAAAAAGTTCAAAGAAGGGCAGCACGTTTTGTATCATCGCGAAATATGGGAGAGAGTGTCACTGAAATGATACAGGATTTGGGATGGACATCATTAAAAGAAAGGCATTTTTCGTTGCGACGGAATCTTCTCACGAAATTCCAATCACCATCATTTTCCTCCGAATGCGAAATTATTTTGTTGACACCGAACTACATAGGAAGAAATGATCACCACGATAAAGTAAGGGAAATCAGAGCTCGTATGGAAACATGTAGGGGTTCATTCTTTCCGCGCGCTATACGAGATTGGAATAATAGAGAATTGTGAAGGTGGTTTGATGATCCCTCTGCCAGGCACTTAAATGTAATTTGCAGAGTATCCATGTCGCTGTAGATGTAGATGTAAGTTCATTTTCACGCTCAGGACCGTACTTTCCTTATTTCTCCCTGACAAGATCCACTTTTGCTCTTTTCCCCTGGTCGCAAAAACTGACTTTACCCTCTGAGAAGTCTATTTTCAAGTCCTCCTCTCTTATTGTCTCCAATTCAATGATGCAGTCTTCAGTTAATTTCTGAATCGCCAGGAACATGCACAAAACAGCAGTATTTCCCGTTTTCATTTATGACATAGTCTGCATCCAGACGGTTGGCGAGTGGGTTCCTACAGATCCAGTTGTGTACTATAAATGTCGATTGCTCTGTTTCTAGAATAATCTTTTAAACCAATTATGGGGCCGGCCGAAGTGGCCGTGCGGTTAAAGGCGCTGCAGTCTGGAACCGCAAGACCGCTACGGTCGCAGGTTCGAATCCTGCCTCGGGCATGGATGTTTGTGATGTCCTTAGGTTAGTTAGGTTTAACTAGTTCTAAGTTCTAGGGGACTAATGACCGCAGCAGTTGAGTCCCATAGTGCTCAGAGCCATTTGAACCATTTGAACCAATTATGGGTTACGGCTTTTGATGAAGCTCCAGTATACAGTAGTACTTTAATAGGGAACGTCAAGATATCTGCACACATAGCTGAGAACAGTACGGTATGACAACCTGGCTCACTTGGATTCACATCCTCAGTTAACTCTTCTATCATCACTGTTGCACCTAAAACAGTTTGCAAGTTGTTGTTCACCTCTCGTAACTTCTTCATTGACTGAATGTCCGTGGCGTGACCCTGTTGTATTCAGTTTAAACCTTTTTTGTCTATCTGGGCCGTTGTCACTTTCTGCTTTGGCTATTGTAGGGGTTTGCTCCCTAATTGATTGGTGATCTGTTGGTCTTGGCTCTGGCAAATTTTGGTTACGTTATGTATGATTATGGTTAACATTATATACAAGATTATATCTTCTATCGTACCTCCTCTGTCTGTTCCTAGTGGATCTGAAACTGTTGTTGTCACTTTGCTGTTTTCGGCTGTTATTCAGTCCATTAATACAATCATTATTATTGTTGACCCTATTACCATCATTCTCCTTCCTTCCGTTGTTTCTTCCACTACTACCATTATAATTGACTCGTCTATTCTCTTGTGGCTGAAAGCCATTATAGTTTATCTTCCCTATCTGATCTTCTTGCAACAAATCTATTGAATCCACCACCGACATAAAGTCCTCCAAATTGTCCTCAGATACATGTAATAATTTCTCCCGTATGTCCATCGGAGGCTTGGACTTAATGATCACTATAACACTTTTGCGTTCAATCGGTTCGTCCCAGTATCGTGCCTTGTTCAAATACTTCTCAAAATATCTTCTTATGTTGCAATTTGTATACGAGAATGGCTCTGGATTATGAACTTTCTTTTTCAACTCCTCTTGAATCCCTCTTGACCAATAATTTAAGGACGTTTCTCAAATTCTTCAAATGTTCGACATTTATCTACCACATTCATTACCCATGAACTCCCGTCTCCTTGGATATATGATCGTACTCAGTCTTTTGCCTGTCTGACCATGTTCTCGGTAACACTCCCTTAAACCTCCTTACAAATGACATCGTATTTAGTGTCCTTATCTAAGGGAAAAATGTCTAAAATTGCCTGTGTTTCAACATCTTTTCCTCCAAGATTGATTTTGCGGAATCATTAGATGGTTACATCCTTCCGGAATTAAGTTCGTTCGCGCTTATACATGGGTATTGCTCCGCACCTGTATAGTCACATACAGATCCATGATAAGCGCTCGCGGATCCCAGGTCCCGAGTTCGAGTCTCGGTCCGGCACACAGTTTTAATCTGCCAGAAAGTTTCATAACAGCGCACATTCCGCAGCAGAGTGAAAATTCCGTTCTGGAAACATCCTCCATGCTGTGGCTAAGCCATGTCTCCGCAGTATCCTTTCTTCCAGAAATGCACCTTGCACGTTCGCAGGAGAGCTTCTGGGACGTTTTGAAGGTAGAAGACGAGGTACTTGCGGAAGTAAAGCTGTGAGGACAGGTCATGAGTTGTGCTGGGATAGCTCAGATGTTAGAGCACTTGCCCAAGAAAGGCAAAGGTCCCGAGTTCGAGTACGACTCACAGCTTTAATCTGCCAGGAAGTTTCAGATGAACGTCTGACGGTGCAAAATCAGGACAGTGTGGTGGACGCTGGAACACCTCCCACCCAAATTCGGCGATTTCCTCACGGAGAGTGGTGCAACATGAGGGCGAGCGTCGTATGACACAGTCGGCATTAATGCTTTTGCTATTATCACGAAGGGCACCACGCATGTTCTAATGTAGGCTGTAGCATTCACAGGGGTTCCGTGTTCAGGAGAGTCCACTAATAATGATCCATACGCCAGAACACTGTCACAAGCACTTTCTCAGCAGACGGAGTCACTCTGAATTTTTTGCGCTATAGGGAAACCGCATAGCCATAGAGGCCTGTTTGGTTTCCAGCGTGTAGTGATACGCCCAAGAATCATCACCAGTGACGATTCCTATCAGAAAGGCATGCCCTGCTGCGGAGGAACGCTTTAAGTGATCCAGGCTTGTCACAAGTCTCTGGCATTTGTGTTTATCTGTCAGGTTCTTAGGCACCCAGCGGCCACTACCTTTGCGAAATTTCAGCGTGTCGTGAATATATCTACATTTACATCTACATGATTACTCTGCAATTCACATTTAAGTGCTTGGCAGAGGGTTCATCGAACCACAATCATACTATCTCTCTACCATTCCACTCCCGAACAGCGCGCGGGAAAAACGAATACCTAAACCTTTCTGTTCGAGCTCTGATTTCTCTTATTTTATTTTGATGATCATTCCTACGTATGTAGGTTGGGCTCAACAAAATATTTTCGCATTCGGGAGAGAAAGTTGGTGACTGAAATTTCGTAAATAGATCTCGCTGCGACGAAAAACGTCTTTGCTTTAATGACTTCCATCCCAACTCGCGTATCATATCTGCCACATTCTCTCCCCTATTACGTGATAATACAAAACGAGCTGCCCTTTTTTGCACCCTTTCGATGTCCTCCGTCAATCTCACCTGGTAAGGATCCCACACCGCGCAGCAATATTCTAACAGAGGACGAACGAGTGTAGTGTAAGCTGTCTCTTTAGTGGACTTGTTGCATCTTCTAAGTGTCCTGACAATGAAACGCAACCTTTGGCTCGCCTTCCCCACAATATTATCTACGTGGTCTTTCCAACTGAAGTTGTTCGTAATTTCAACACCCAGGTACTTAGTTGAATTGACAGCCTTGAGCATTGTACTATTTACCGAGTAATCGAATTCCAACGGATTTCTTTTGGAACTCATGTGGATCACCTCACACTTTTCGTTATTTAGCGTCAACTGCCACCTGCCACACCATACAGCAATCTTTTCTAAATCGCTTTGCAACTGGTACTGGTCTTCGGATGACCTTACTAGACGGTAAATTACAGCATCATCTGCGAACACCCTAAAAGAACTGCTCAGATTGTCACCCAGGTCATTTATATAGATCAGGAACAGCAGAGATCCCAGGACGCTTCCCTGGGGAACATCTGATATCACTTCAGTATTACTCGATGATTTGCCGTTTATTACTACGAACTGCGACCTTCCTGACAGGAAATCACGAATCCAGTCTCACAACTGAGCCCATACCCCATAGGCCCGCACCTTGATTAGAAGTCGCTTATGAGGAACGGTGTCAAAAGCTTTCCGGAAATCTAGAAATACGGAATCAACTTGAGATCCCCTGTCGATAGCGGCCATTACTTCGTGGAATAAACAGCTAGCTGCGTTGCAGAAGAACGATGTTTTCTGAAACCATGCTGATTACGTATCAATAGCTCGTTCCCTTCGAGGTGATTCATAATATTAGAATACAGTATATGCTCCAAAACCCTACTGCAAACCGACGTCAATGATATAGGTCTGTAGTTTGATGGATTACTCCTACTACCCTTCTTAAACACTGGTGATACCTTGTCAATCTTCCAATCTGCAGGTACAGATCTATCGGTGAGCGAGCGGTTGTATATGATTGCTACGTAGGAAGCTATTGTATCAGCGAAATCTGAAAGGAACCTAATCGGTATACAATCTGGACCTGAAGACTTGCCCGTATCAAGCGATTTGAGTTGCTTCGCAACCCCTAAAGTATCTGCTTCTAAGAAACTCATGCTAGCAGCTGTTCGTGTTTCAAGTTCTGGAATATTCCATTCGTCTTCCCTGGTGAAGGAATTTCGGAAAACTGCGTTCAATAACTCCGCTTTAGCGGCACAGTCGTCGGTAACAATACCATCAGCACTGCGCAGCGATGGTATAGACTGCGTCTTGCCGCTTGTGTACTTTACATACGACCAGAATTTCTTCGGATTTTCTACCAAATTTCGAGACAATGTTTCGTTGTGGAACCTATTAAAGACATCTCGCATTGACGTCCGTGCCAAATTTCGCGCGTCTGTAAATTTTAGCCAATCTTCGGGATTTCGCGTTCTTCTGAACTTCGCATGCTTTTTCCGTTGCCTCTGCAACAGCGTTCGGACCTGTTTTGTGTACCATGGGGGATCAGTTCCATCTCTTACCAATTTATGAGGTATGAATCTCTCAATTGCTGTTGCTACTATATCCTTGAATCTGAGCCACATCTCGTCTATGGGCGAGCATATCGTACACTACATCGTAGGAAATGCTGAACTGCTGTGATAAGGTTCGCAGATGCACACGCCTCTCATTCAAAATTTCTGCCTCGATGGCTCCGACATTCTGTGGGGTTGCAGCTGTTACTGGCTGGTTGGAGCGTGGCTAATCACTATGGTTCACACTGATTTCTTCGCAGAATGCACACCACATGGACACTTTTTCTTAATCAGTCATTAACGTTGTTGCTTCTATTTACCCCTAAACCACAAGCCTATATATACCTTTCCATATCTTCTACATAGAGCATGGAGTTCACTCCCAAGTTTACACACAGTAATTTAAAACACAACAATTGGAATAAACTCAAAAGTACTAAAATTGAACTTAGCTCTAATCTTAACTTGCATATGTAACTGAGATTTCCTATGACAATGTACATTCTTTGTACTATTTCCACAGTGTTCATTAACTCTATCGGTCACGAATTACTTTTTTTCGGAAAAAAGAATCATGGTTTTGCTATAGAGTTCCTCGAATTCACTTACGGTCTTTCAGATGTATAAAATATTCCGAGGTGCCCCCCCAAGGGGAGAGACAACACGTCCCCAAAAGAGGACATTGTGTTCAAGTGGGTGCAGTGTAGGTTGAAAAGTCAAAGTATTTTATTTGATTGTTCCATAAAAACACGGGAGAACTGCCGGATATCAGTAACGTCCTGCCACGATATTTCGGCGCAGAGTCTTCTGGCCATCTTCAGGTGAGTGCCACTGTAGCAGTGCTGGCGAGTACGCTATTTTTTTTTCTTTATTGTGATTTTAAAACCCGGATAACAGGTAGGCTGGCAGCAGCACAATACGCCGCTCTTCAGCCAAAGATAGCACAATGATATAAACAAAGAAGATACATTACTTGGAAAAACGGCGGGAAAAAACAGTAGACACATGAACATAAAAAACATGAAGCCGTTCACACTCGATGACAATCTACACGACAAACCGTTGACACGAAGCACAAACACTGAAGATGACGATGGCACTGTTGAACGATGGAGTGTGACGGTGAACACTGAACACTAAACACGACGGCACACACGAGACACTGATGGCGATGATCTCCGGCGCGCGAATGTCCACTTAGCGTGTGCGAGTCGGGGGACCTGCCAAGAGGGGAATACGGGCGAGGTGGGGGAGGCGAGTACGCGCTGAGCTCCGCTATTTAAAGCCGTACTGAGGTGACATTGCGCATGCGCTGCTCAGCGTGCGCGTTCATAACGGCTCCGTGCGCTGCGCCTATCGCCCTCCACTGTGAAAGCCTGGCGTATCGGTGTCAGGTCGATTTCCATCTTTATGCAGATAACTACGTCGACTACGAAGTTTCTCTATAACAGGATTCCAAGCAGAGTTTATCTGATAACCGTTATCTCGATTGATGAGTGTCTCGTTGTCAGACAATCTTATTTCCACTGATTCATTGATAATCGAGCTCCAAAAGTTTGATGTATGGGCCAAAATTTTTGTGTCGTTGTAATTCATGGAATGGTCTGTGAAAATACGATGTTCGGCGATTGCGGACTTGGTGGGTTGGAGAAGGTGAGTATGCCGTTGGTGTTCCATAATGCGTTCCTGCACAGCTCATGTTGTTTGCCCTATATACACTCCTGGAAATTGAAATAAGAACACTGTGAATTCATTGTCCCAGGAAGGGGAAACTTTATTGACACATTCCTGGGGTCAGATACATCACATGATCACACTGACAGAACCACAGGCAACAGAGCATGCACAATGTCGGCACTACTACAGTGTACATCCACCTTTCGCAGCAATGCAGGCTGCTATTCTCCCATGGAGACGATCGTAGAGATGCTGGATGTAGTCCTGTGGAACGGCTTGCCATGCCATTTCCACCTGGCGCCTCAATTGGACCAGCGTTCGTGCTGGACGTGCAGACCGCGTGAGACGACGCTTCATCCAGTCCCAAACATGCTCATTGGGGGACAGATCCGGAGATCTTGCTGGCCAGGGTAGTTGACTTACACCTTCTAGAGCACGTTGGGTGGCACGGGATACATGCGGACGTGCATTGTCCTGTTGGAACAGCAAGTTCCCTTGCCAGTCTAGGAATGGTAGAACGATGGGTTCGATGACGGTTTGGATGTACCGTGCACTATTCAGTGTCCCCTCGACGATCACCAGTGGTGTACGGCCAGTGTAGGAGATCGCTCCCCACACCATGATGCCGGGTGTTGGCCCTGTGTGCCGCAGTCGTATGCAGTCCTGATTGTGGCGCTCACCTGCACGGCGCCAAACACGCATACGACCATCATTGGCACCAAGGCAGAAGCGACTCTCATCGCTGAAGACGACACGTCTCCATTCGTCCCTCCATTCACGCCTGTCGCGACACCACTGGAGGCGGGCTGCACGATGTTGGGGCGTGAGCGGAAGACGGCCTAACGGTGTGCGGGACCGTAGCCCAGCTTCATGGAGACGGTTGCGAATGGTCCTCGCCGATACCCCAGGAGCAACAGTGTCCCTAATTTGCTGGGAAGTGGCGGTGCGGTCCCCTACGGCACTGCGTAGGATCCTACGGTCTTGGCGTGCATCCGTGCGTCGCTGCGGTCCGGTCCCAGGTCGACGGGCACATGCACCTTCCGCCGACGACTGGCGACAACATCGATGTACTGTGGAGACCTCACGCCCCACGTGTTGAGCAATTCGGCGGTACGTCCACCCGGCCTCCCGCATGCCCACTATACGCCCTCGCTCAAAGTCCGTCAACTGCACATACGGTTCACGTCCACGCTGTCGCGGCATGCTACCAGTGTTAAAGACTGCGATGGAGCTCCGTATGCCACGGCAAACTGGCTGACACTGACGGCGGCGGTGCACAAATGCTGCGCAGCTAGCGCCATTCGACGTCCAACACCGCGGTTCCTGGTGTGTCCGCTGTGCCGTGCGTGTGATCATTGCTTGTACAGCCCTCTCGCAGTGTCCGGAGCAAGTATGGTGGGTCTGACACACCGGTGTCAATGTGTTCTTTTTTCCATTTCCAGGAGTGTATGATTTGCGCATTCACACGGAATTTTGGAAACACCTGGTTTACGCAGGCCCAGGTCGTCTTTAACGGACCCCACCAGTGGTGAAATTTTGGAAGGAGGGCGAAAGATGACTCTCACTTGATACTTCCTCAATATTCTGCCTATCTGTGAAGAAATATTCCCAATAAATGGTAGATAAACAGACGACCTGAAGGCCTCTTCTTGTTCCGTCGTTTGTAGGTCTTCATTACTCTGTTCACTTGCCTAGGTGAAAACCTATTCTTCAAAAATACTTTTTGCAGGTGTTCCAGTTCCGCTTGAAGACTGTCGGCGTCAGAGATAGTATGGGCACGGTGGATCAAGGTTTTGAGAACGCCCATTGTTTGTGCTGGATGGTGGCAACTAGTAGCTTGTAGATACAGATCTGTATGAGTGGGCTTCCTGTACACCGAGTGACCAAGTGTGCCATCACTCTTCCGTCGCACCAAGACGTCTAAAAATGGCAGACAACCATCTTTCTCTATCTCCATGGTAAACTTTATGTTTTCATGTATGGAGTTCATGTGACGTAAAAATTCTTGGAGGCGGTCCAGACCATGAGGCCACACTATAAAAGTGTCGTCAACGTACCGCCAAAATACTGTCGGTTTAAAAGTGGCAGAATCGAATGCTGTCTCCTCAAAATCCTCCATAAAAAGATTGGCCACCAGGGGAGACAAAGGACTCCCCATGGCGACACCGTCGATTATTCGTAAAATTCGTTGTTAAATATTAAATATGTAGAGGAGAGAGTATGCTCAAACAACGCTGTAATGTCTGCACCAAACATATCGCCAATGAGGTGTAGTGAGCCCACCAGCGGCACCTTTGTGAAAAGTGAAACCACATCAAGACTGACCAATAAGTCATTACTTTGCAGTTGTAGTGACTGAAGTCGACTGATAAAATCACCAGAATTCTTTATGTGATGTGCACACTTTCCTGTCATTGATTTGAGCAAAGATGCCAAGAATTTGGCTAGGTCGTAGGTGGCTGCTCCAATGTTACTCACAATTGGACGTAATGGCACATTTTCCTTGTGGGAAGTCAATATAGCCCAGGTGGAACTGAACTGTTTGGTTTCAGTCTCTTGATGACCTCCTTCGGTAGAGAACTATTTGATAAAAGTTCTGCTGTTTTTCGCACCACTCGGCTCATGGGATCCTTATCGATTTTGCGGTACGTTGAATTAAATAACAAAACATTGATCTTATTAATATAGTCATCCCTTGGTATGAGGACAGTAGCGTTTCCTTTGTCAGATTTTAAGACTACTGTATCCACGTCTGCTCGTAAGTTACGGAAGGTTATCCTCTCCATGGGCGACATGTTATTCTTCATTGGTGCACCCCTGGTCAATACACGGCAACTCTCTCGACGAACTTCCTCCGCTTCATCTGTATCAAGACGGCGTAAAGCTTCTTCGATGGCACTGATGAAATCCACTAGTGTCGGTGAAACAGGTGTGGGAACAAAATTCAGTCCTTTTGCTAGCACAGACACAGTCGCGTCATCTTAAGTTTTCTCTGTCAAAGTAACAACAGATCGTTGAGTTCCTGCTGCATCTGTTTAGAAAGTCTGTCAACCTTGGCAGTTTGCCTCGTCACAGATTTATCCCGGCTCCACTTTGCTTGAGCCCATGTCACACCATCCACCCAGCCTCACGACAGAGAAGATAGTCTTGCTGCCAATGAATGCCAAAAATCATATATAGGGCAAACAACACGAACTGTGCAGGAACGCATTGTGGAACACCAACGGCATACTCGCCTTCTACAACCCACCAAGTCCGCAGTCGCCGAACATTGTATTTCCTCAGAGCATTCCATGAATTACAACGACACAAAATTTTGGCCCATACATCAAACTTTTGGAGCTCGATTATCAATGAATCCGTGGAAATAAAATTGTCTGACAACGAGACACTCATCAATCGTGATTACGGTTTTCAGCTAAACTCTGCTTGGAATCCTGTTATAGAGAAATTCGTAGTCGACGTAGTTATCTGCATAAAGATGGAATTCGACCTGACACCGATACGCCAGGCTTTCACAGTAGAGGGCGCGAGGCGCAGCGCACGGAGCCGTTATGAAAGCGCACGCTGAGCAGTGCGTGCGCAATGTCACCTCAGAAGGCTTTAAATAGCGGAGCTCAGCTCGTACTCACCAGTACTACTACAGTGGCACTCACCTGTAGATGGCCAGAAGACTCAGCGCCGAAATAGCGTGGCAGAACGTTACTGATATCTGGCAGTTCTCCCGTGTTTTTATGGAACAATCAGTACACCGAGAAAGCTTTAAAAATCATATTTTATTTTATTTTATTTCACCAACATACATAAATTACACAAAGTCCACTTAATGATTAGATACATAAACTATGGTTTTACACTTGCGAAGAATGATAATCAAAGAAGCGATTTTTTCTGTCTATTTTACATTTTACACAATACAATTTGGTTTTGCCTTTGCAACCCGATTTCCTGTACCTGTCAAATGATTTCTTGTCACTGACCACTGGAAGATGCTCAACGTTGTTGTCCAAACGAACATCTACTTCTGGACGAACTTCCGCATTGGCTCGTTTTGAAGTTCTTGGAGATGGCATTTGACTCTCACAAGTGAGACGCCCCCTTTTCCTGGCAGCAGGCTTATCTATTTTTGTCAGTACTCTGGCCACACTTGCCTTAGGGCAAGTAAATCAAGGGCCATATTTTTAGGAACATCTAATTCTGATGCGTTTTTCTTGTACTCAATCCATGCATTTACACATGTGATATCAATTGCATGAGCAAACATGCGAAGCGTTAAGTTTCACAATCTGATGAATGTGCGATACGTTATGATCAGAAAAACCATCTTGTCGACCCCTCGCAATAGTTGATTGTAAACTTGAATCACTCCTGGCCGGTAGATTTCAACATATTTCATTTCAGTTTTATCCCATCTTTTGCTCACATTTTTGTTTCCAGTTCCCACAAAATTCGACTTCATTTCCACTGGCTTATTGTCATATCATTTTGTTGCTATAACTTCTTCATCTTCACTTATTAGTTCCTCAGCAGAGGCTCTACCATGTCTTGGTCACTCGATAATCGTGGGTTCTTGAAGGGATTTTGGCCCACCGTACATACTGCGTACATCTTATTTCTGAAGTACTGCAGGAAAATATATTTGAGAAATAATTATCCAAAATAATAAGCATATTTGTTTCATTGACGTTTTGTGCTAATTTCACCACTGCTGTTCCACCAAGACTAAACATTTTTAACATTGCTGGATCAAGTTCTGTCGTCGAGCCATGGTATATTATAAAATCAAACATTTGACCGCTTGTTCCACAGAGTGCAAATGTTTTTATTCCCCATGGTTTTGTATTGCCCTGACATAATGTTTTACATTCAATGATATCTTGAAAGGCACAATTTGCTCAGGGACGTTAAGATATTCTATTGGTAAACTCAGCAACCATTCTCTTATGAAATTGTGCATTAGCGTAACTTTCCAAACCCGATCATTTTTATCAGGATCACTTTTTATGTCAACACAGTGGAAGTTCTGTCTCAGTTTTAGGAAACGGTTAAGTGACATAGTATCTGCTATTTGGGAAATACGTAGCAGTAACATCTAATCCTGGGATATCTCAAATTTCCCTTCAGAATGTGAATCCCTATAAGTGAAAGTATTTTTTTCTGTGGTAGGAGCAAAATTACCTACACTTCTGTAAACTGTATAAATATTTGTGCGTTCCACACATTTCTGCACAAGAATATAAATGAAATATTTTTTAAAAAATTGGTAGGAAATCTCAAGGTCATCCACTGGCTCTGAGAAACATTTGTACCATTCGATAAAAGGAGATATATAAGTGAGTCCTCTTTTCCTCCAACGTATATCTTTTTTAGGTGTTAATTGTCCAAAATTATAATACCACTCTATATCAACAATGTTCATCACGTCAGTTTCAGGCACAATATCTATTTCAGCATGGTCTTATTCATTGTCTTCATTCTTTTACGTTCCGATGATCAGGGGCCCTCAGGAAACTATAGTAAAAATGCCATTACAAAAAGAAAAAACTCATAAAAATGTACTTCTGAAAAACCCAAATGGAAAAACATCTAAATTCATTTTATGTCGATTTTGAGGCAGGCGCAAGGCCGTATGGATTTTTTCTGCGCCTGCATGATGGAATATGTTAAGGTTTCAAAACCAGCTATAAAGCGTCGAAAATGGCTGCTGAAAATGGTGCTCGGTTTCAAATGCAGCTAACTGCACGTTTGTCTTCCGGTGCAAAGCCCACTAAATGCCCAATAGGCGCGGCTGTCACCCTGCCATGTCCGGAACAGACATCAGACTTACCAATCTGGACATTCAAAGCTACCTTTCTGTCTATTACGATTAGAATGGATATTTTTCTTATTCAGCTTTAGGTTGGCTGCGCTGTAACAAATGGCTCAAATGGCTCTGAGCACTATGGGAGCACTATCTGAGGCCATCAGTCCCCTAGAACATAGAACTACTTAAACCTAACTAACCTAAGGACATCACATACATCCATGCCCGAGGAAGGATTCGAACCTGCGACCGCAGCGGTCGAGCGGTTCCAGACTGTAGCGCCTAGAACCGCTCGGCCACACCGGCCGGCTGCGCTGTAGCAAATTCGTACACAACAATAACATTCTCGCTGCCAATGCATTGTCATGTGGATGGGACGAGCGTTTCGTGATTATCTCAGTGTCACTTATATGCAATTTGCGGGCTTTGCGTCTAGGCTACTCAGCTTTCAATAAACAGTCTGACATTACCTCCATCATTGCCTTCTTGTTCAAAATTATCGCCAGGATCATCGGCTAGAACGCCAGTTTCAGATGAATTAAGGAGCTCTATAACTTCTTCTTCTGTAAGTGGCCTTCATCTATCTTGTACTCTGGGCACTGTGAAATCACTGTAAGACGAGTAAAAAGACTAGCGAAATAGTGTCCTTAACTTCTACGCTATTACAATCCTTCAGTCACAATGTCCTCATTTAGAGACATGTATAAAATTATAAATATGTCACTTACCTTTAGTTCTGAAAAACACGTTTGGTTTTCACTTTCAATAATGCAGATTTCTACACACAAATAATTTTTTTACCTAAACTCAGAAGATATTAACCGGCTGATGGCAGGTGCAAAGATTACTGGGAAGCGTCCATTTGACTGTACACATTCAGTTTTGTTTTTTGGTACCACAGATTGACATGAGATGACGACACTGTTCTCAAATAAATTCTCTGCTTGTGACAATATGAGGACAACGGTCGCAAATGGTAAAATGCAACGAATTTTAATACACTAAGCATTTATTTCGTATGTCCTTATATGAGGAGGCCATTACTGAAATGGTTAATTTTACATAATACATTGTTGGATTGTTAATGTTTGTGTGGTACACTGAGATTTCTACGAAGTTCCAGTACTGCAAATATACATATCTTACTTTAAACTCCAAACGTTCCTTTCAACATATGCACATCTAAAATTTATCCATACGTATTGTTCACTACCTTACTGGGATAAGCACATGGTTTTCTCCATTCAATTCTTACAACTAAGATCTGTTTGAATATTCTCACTGTACATATTTACAGACACAAAGAAACATACTTTGAACTACACTTACACTAAACCACAAACATTTTTATCAACAACAACTAATTAAAATATTTCTTTAAAGTATTATGAATATTGCGGGCTTTCAAAACGACTACGCGCCCACAGACTCAGAGTTTCAATATTAAAAGATTTTGCTGGGTTCGTTATCTAGGGGCTGGGATACATAGTTGCGGCATTACAGGCCTATACTGCTGAGTCTACAGTATACGACAAGAATACACACATAAATCGAATGATCGAAGGTTTCTATCACTCGGCAGTTGCGAATTGTGAAAGTAACATATAAATTTATAAACGGAAGATTGCAATTAAATAAAAACTGCAGGTACTATCTTAACGACTTTAGGATGATGAGTACAATAGTATGCGGTATATTTCTGCAAAACAGTTATTGGTGTCGATGGTCCAGCAATTAAATAAATTATAAGTTGAATAACAGGGAAACAATAGATTCCTACTGCACGTAATTAGTTATGAACAACAAGACAGCTCGCGAGATACTCACTTCTAAACGCTCTAACACACATTATTAAATACATAAACAAATTAAATAAACATATATCAAAGGAATAGAACAAAAGGTTGGCCAGTCGTCTAATGTTTCTGTGCTTCCTAAACCACAGTAAATATTTAACCAATTTTTTCACCAATAGCATATATCGGATATTAACAAAGATATAGATTATTCAATATATTTATAAGCATGCTGCTACCGTTTTTTCGTGTAACTGTGAAGTACTTATGGCCTGATGCGATTGATAGTAATCGACCACTTTGAACTCCAATAACTCATGTACTATTTAAGTTACATGCCAGTAATTCATAGCAATTTAAGTTTACACTAATTGCTTTCTAAAGACACTGTGATAGACAAAATCGAATAAAGCGTTTATATTTTGGAAATTCGTTGCTGGGTGTTACTTGTATAATTTACCGTCAGATACCAAATTTTAAATTAATAAAGATATTGAAAATCTGATTACACCATCAGAATTGTCGTGCAAATGATAGTAATTTACATGTTTCTTTTTGAGGTGTCATGATTCACCTGGCTACTATTAATTGCTATGTCAACTGTGAAATGTCTGCTATTATGGCTTCACAAAGTCCGCTATCTTTGGCACTCCTGGCGTAGACATCACGTTCACCGACACAAAGCACTGTCATCGTCACAGTGGAATTCCCAGCCACGTGGCTGGACCATACGCTGGGGCTGCCCCTCTCGTCCGGAAATCGTTCGCCACCACGAGTTTGCTGCCGCTCCCCCACTGGCCGAGGAAACCCGTGTGGCCACGCCAACTTAGAATATTTTCAGGGCGCAACAGTTCGCCCGTTATCTCACACACCTCCACTTATTAACATTCTCGCTTGCCAGAATGTTCAGAAGTAGCAGCCTTCAGTTCATACTAGTACATATAAACAAGTTTCAAAGAACAGAATTTTATGATTATATTCCAGGACAATAGTGTTTAACAAATTTTTGTAGAGGTGTGGTAGCAGCATGAATTTCGAAATAACTTAAACTAACACAAATTATGAACGAAACGACATATTAAATAAATGTCTGCATTACAGTTCTGCACAAATAATTTTTTTGGACAAGAAATAAAATTTTTAAGTCCACTTTTACTTATGTGCGATTTTGTAAGCACTTCTCGTGCCACTCACTCACCGCTAAGGCACCTTCTTGCGCTAATTTTTTCCGTCGCACTACACACGCTCACACGGATTTTAGCACAAAGTATTGATCAACTCACATCAGTCTTTTGACCAAGCGTCTCGCAGAAATTGTGTCTGCCTCTGAATTCCGAGTTTGACCGTTTATCGTGACAAATCTGCCTACAACGAAAACCAAAAGTAGAAAGCCCTCAACAAACCATTTCCCAAACAACCAGGCTGCTCGCTAAAGATCCTTCCAGCAGAAAACGATACTTTAGGAACAAAGTCAAAAGGCAAACGACTGAATCACAATAAGCTCGAATTCCCATAAGTTCTCTTTAATTGACTTTAATTAATTTTTCTTAGTTCCATGCACCAAATTTGCGTGCACATACAATTACAATTTTAATACCCTTCAAATTGACCACTGAATTCTTTGCCACACTCTTATACAAAGCATAAATCAATATATATTTTTCTAAAATCCACGAGGTCACTGACCTCCACGCACCCTCAGTGCCTAAACTTCCCCCTCTTGCACTCCCACAGATCCACAATAAACTACAAATTACTAATGCAAATGATTCAGTGATTGGAAAATAATATGAATACAATGGCAAATAATATCAGTACAATTCAAACAGTTACGGATACAATTCGGACTGACATGGGTACCATGCGAACTGTAATAGATTACGCTGTGAAAGAGGAAGTTGAAAAAATTGTGGGTGACTTTGAAAAAGCAATTGATGTAATTTATGAATGTGTAATGAATGAGTATGTGTATGCTGGTAAATGGAAAAAAATCAGTGTTTCAAAAAGAAGTTAAAGAAGAGATGAATTTTGTGAAAAAAAATTGTGTGGAGAATTCTGAAGAGGTGTTAGCAAATACACTCCTGGAAATGGAAAAAAGAACACATTGACACCGGTGTGTCAGACCCACCATACGTGCTCCGGACACATGCGAGAGGGCTGTACAAGCAATGATCACACGCACGGCACAGCGGACACACCAGGAACCGCGGTGTTGTACGTCGAATGGCGCTAGCTGCGCAGCATTTGTGCACCGCCGCCGTCAGTGTCAGCCAGTTTGCCGTGGCATGAGGAGCTCCATCGCAGTCTTTAACACTGGTAGCATGCCGCGACAGCGTGGACGTGAACCGTATGTGCAGTTGACGGACTTTGAGCGAGGGCGTATAGTGGGCATACGGGAGGCCGGGTGGACGTACCGCCGAATTGCTCAACACGTGGGGCGTGAGGTCTCCACAGTACATCGATGTTGTCGCCAGTCGTCGGCGGAAGGTGCATGTGCCCGTCGACCTGGGACCGGACCGCAGCGACGCACGGATGCACGCCAAGACCGTAGGATCCTACGCAGTGCCGTAGGGGACCGCACCGCCACTTCCCAGCAAATTAGGGACACTGTTGCTCCTGGGGTATCGGCGAGGACCATTCGCAACCGTCTCCATGAAGCTGGGCTACGGTCCTGCACACCGTTAGGCCGTCTTCCGCTCACGCCCCAACATCGTGCAGCCCGCCTCCAGTGGTGTCGCGACAGGCGTGAATGGAGGGACGAATGGAGACGTGTCGTCTTCAGCGATGAGAGTCGCTTCTGCCTTGGTGCCAATGATGGTCGTATGCGTGTTTGGCGCCGTGCAGGTGAGCGCCACAATCAGGACTGCATACGACCGAGGCACACAGGGCCAACACCCGGCACCATGGTGTGGGGAGCGATCTCCTACACTGGCCGTACACCACTGGTGATCGTCGAGGGGACACTGAATAGTGCACGGTACATCCAAACCGTCATCGAACCCATCGTTCTACCATTCCTAGACCGGCAAGGGAACTTGCTGTTCCAACAGGACAATGCACGTCCGCATGTATCCCGTGCCACCCAACGTGCTCTAGAAGGTGTAAGTCAACTACCCTGGCCAGCAAGATCTCCGGATCTGTCCCCAATTGAGCATGTTTGGGACTGGATGAAGCGTCGTCTCACGCGGTCTGCACGTCCAGCACGAACGCTGGTCCAACTGAGGCGCCAGGTGGAAATGGCATGGCAAGCCGTTCCACAGGACTACATCCAGCATCTCTACGATCGTCTCCATGGGAGAATAGCAGCCTGCATTGCTGCGAAAGGTGGATATACACTGTACTAGTGCCGACATTGTGCATGCTCTGTTGCCTGTGTCTATGTGCCTGTGGTTCTGTCAGTGTGATCATGTGATGTATCTGACCCCAGGAATGTGTCAATAAAGTTTCCCCTTCCTGGGATAATGAATTCACGGTGTTCTTATTTCAATTTCCAGGAGTGTAGTAGCAATTGCAGTAAGGAAGGAGTTGTAGTAGAAAGTATTTGTGAGTCGGCGAAAAGCGTCGACGTTAGTGAAGGCGGCGTAGCTTTGGTCTCTCCAGCTGCAAGTGAGGATGATTGTGTTTTGGCGGAAAGCTTCAATGTTACTAAGGGAGGCTTAGCGTTGGTCTCGACAGCAGTTGAAGGTAAAAACGTATCGGCGGAGGTAGCTGATTTCTGTTTAAAGCAACAGCGTAATGGTAAGTTACGCAATAATGTAAAAGCTACTGGTATTGATACTTCGGGGGAAGGAATTTACGCGTTTCTAGTCACGAATGAAGGCGAAACGAAACTTATTGATGAATGTGTGAATCTAAAACGTATGTCGGAGTGTGAAAGTGAGAATGTATGTAAAATAGGATGGGGGTTAATCTGGATGAAAGTTGTGTAGAAATAGCAGTGTGCGCTGAATTTTGTCTGATCGCAGCAGAATGGAAGTCCCAAAATTGTACGACAAGGTAGCAGCAATTTGTATAATGTAGCGGCGGAGGATAAAATTGTGTACGATTCATGTAAAGTTAATTTGTCGATGGAGGAAAGTAAGGTTTCTGATATGAATTTTAGTAGGATTTAAATAGTGTATTAGCAGATAAGGTTTCTGAGATGAATATTTATGGTGATGATGGCTTAGGAATCGATGTATTATTTCAGGAAGATAAAGTGTTTAACAGTGAATTGATGGGTAATTTTGTTGAAGCTGCAAGTGTCGATATTTTGGAGGGGAAAAACAGTAAAGTTGTGCATGCTGTGGGTAGCGAATCGGCGAAAGGTGTGGAAGAACTAACAGAAAATTTAGAGAGGGCTGAAGTAACTAGTATGGATGGAGATAGTTTGTGTAGTGATGTTCATAGAAATTGGTGTACGAAGGAGGAGTGTGATTCTTGTGAGCCTGATTGGCATTGGTACGGTAGAACGTTACAGTCGATGCCACCGCATATGTGGAAACGAGAGAAGTTTAAAACTGCTAAGGATATATAGAGAAAGGGCAGAAGTGAAAAGCTGTTGTAATCTGTAATTAGTGGTAGTGATTTTGGAGGGATAATTTTGAATAAGAACGCTTGAGTTTTTCCTTTTATCTGTAGTCATTAGCTAATTCCACTCATTGTAAAACTTGCCTGCTTGTTGCCTGCTGGTCATGGCAGCCGCCGGTTTTATTTGCCTGCTTATCTTGTATTTTGGGGGACTGCATATTTATTGAAGGGCCATTGTCAATGCTTCTGCTGGTATGTACCAGCTGGGAGTCATATTGTAAATTAAATGGCTTTCCAGTTTTGCTTGTATTTTGGGAGACTGTATTTTATTGCTTAAGAGATTTTATTAAGGCTTTTGGCTTTCCGGCAGACGGTCAATGGCCTGACTTTTTATCCTTTCCGTATTTTGGGTGGGCTTTGTCTATTTCTTTAATGTGTTGTCCATGCTTGGTAATTATTAATGTGTTTAGTGGCACTCATTCGTAATTCGTTTTACTTGTAAAACTAAGTTTGTTGAACCCGCTTGCAGCTACACCTAGTTGGTGTGACTTCTTACTTGTACTTGGGAACTCTACATACCTGGTTTCAAGCCCTGTTCTTAATGGTGTAAATTGTTAGTTTGCTACTAAAGAATTTACCTTGTTCAAGCTTTTTAAATTATTATGAGCAATGTTATTCTTTTAGCAAGGTTTTGAATGTGTAATTATCATAATTGCTGTTAAGCAATAAAATGTATTCCTTGAAACAACAAACGACGAAATATGTGGGTCCACCATCCATATGTTCTTCCTTAAAATTATCCCAAACTCATTTGTGAGGTATCACTGACATTTAATGCTGTCGGAGATACCTTTGGTATTTATGTCTTCGTCAATTGCAAAATATAATGTTGCTGCCATTTTGATTGTGCACACCGGTCGGTATGAAGATATTCGATAGTTGTCTTCTGGTTTATACAACTGGAGGTAATCAGTGTACATGTGGTATTTGCAGCAGAAAAAAGCTGATGACACTTCATTTACATACAATGAAAAGAGTAACACCAAATTCAGGGGGACTCCTAATTCTGTCTGCCTCCATTGTGACTTTATGGTGCCGGATATGGCGCGTTGTGGGCTGGCGAGAGTCCAGGTATGAGCAAAAACATTGCACTGTACTTGGTGATAAATCTAGGCAAATAAAATGTCATAGTCGACAGTGTCAAAGGCACTGCTGAAGTCTAAGAGGAAAGTGATAGTTACTTCGTGTGCATCCATGGCGCTCTTCAGGTCATGTGTTACCTTTATTGCAAGCGGATGTGCTGCGATGTTTACGGAAACCTGATTGGCATTCGTGCAGTAGGTTGTCTGTGCTTAGGTAGTTTGTTAGCTGGTCATGGGCTATATATTCTAAGGCTTTGGATAGTGTAGGAAGAATGCCAATAAGTCGGTAGTCAATGAGTGCTTTACAACGTCCTTTTCAGGTAGTGACTTAAACAGTCAATGTTTCCGGACCTCAGGGAAAACAACTGTGATTAAGGAGGGTTTAAGATACCTGTTTTAGTGGGCAGTAGTGAGTCAAAAATGAGCGTCATCATTTCGGCTGCGATATCATCATGTCCAATTCGTGGTCAAAGTCGTTTACACCCAGGAAGGAATCAATGAGTTTCTGTTTAGTTTGTTGTTTGTGGTAATCTGATGTACCGATTCAATTCTTCGGCTAGGATAATGGGATCAGCAGCATATTGTAGTTTGCCTTTACCAGTACCACCCGAGTTTTTGAGTATGACAGCGGGTCTTTATCTGTTGTCAGTTAATGTATGGGCTTGCCTGAGTTTTGCATTTCTCAAAGCTTTACTGACTCGGTTTCACTTGTGCTTGTAAGCAGTATGATGCTCAGATATGGTAAGTACCTGTAAATAATGTAAATACCTAAAAATGTAAATAGTAACAGACGGGAATTCACATACTTATTACTGATTACCTTGATGGTTATTTAGTGACTCACGATAACTGTTCAGAAACTGAAAAACATTGAATATCAAAATTTTGTACGTAAAGAAATTGTAAATATATTGCACGTAAAAACATTGTTTATTTTCTTTCTCCTTCCCAGTCCCTCTGTATGTGGTCCACACAATGCTGCATTAGCAAGTTGACGTGTTGTCTCTCTCTCTCTCTCTCTCTCTCTCTCTCTCTCTCTTACCACACCCAGCAGGCCTGTATGTTATTGAGACTCTTGAGATGTTCGGAGATAATTCTCACGTGGGCCTGCACTATGCATAATTCGAGCGCGCGCGCGCGCGTGTGTGTGTGTGTGTGTGTGTGTGTTGGTTCAAATGGCTCTGAGCACTATGGGACTTAACATCTGTGGTCATCAGTCCCCTAGAACTTAGAACTACCTAAGGACATCACATACATCCACGCCCGAGGCAGGATTCAAACCTGCGACCGCAGCAGTCACGCGGTTCGAGACTGAAGCTCCTAGAACCGCATGGCCACACCGGCCGGCTGTGTGTGTGTGTGTGTGTGTGTGTGTGTGTGTTTCCCAACGCTAAAGCTTGAGTATTTGTGATCAGTTCTAACTGCTAATGGGTTTTTTCTAATATTTTGAGGACAAATATGAAAGATAACATTTAATTTTGAAACATAGATGGAAAGTTATGAAATTTACTGCTGTGTGTTAATCACAGTAATGTAGAAATATTTTGTGCATACACACATATGTGAGCTGAAATTTAGTGCCAAGGTAGAGACGGAAGGAGAAACAGGAAAAATAGTTTGTACGATGAAATTTAAATGACGAGGACGTGCAGTATTTACAGATATAAATCCAGTGTGTCTGTAATATTTCTCCACCAAACAGCATACATACTTCCGATCCTGTTAACAGACCATCAATCTGTACTGACATTTCAGAAGTGACAAAAATAACGCAGCTTTAGGTCATTTTTACACATCATTTCAGTATTACACTTATTAATTACAGTTTGCGTATGTGTACGCAGATATCTTCGACTTTCACAGAAATAATGCATATCTTTGTCTCTCAAGTGAATGTTAAATAATTTTTTAATGCATAACTTTGAGCTCAGTGTAATTCTTACCCTATTATTATAATTACATATGATTAAAATACTATATATGATTATAATACTATGCTGTGACTAGCTGAAAAGGAGAGAGGGAGGGGGTACAAACCACTAATGGTTTTCCCACTACTATCTTCTTTGGAGGCTACCAGCAGCCGGACTTGGAAATTACCGTCCGATGCGGAGGGTGCCGTTAATACCACAGCACAAACGACTGTTGGGTTCGTACAGTTGAAGGAGAGCATGGCGTGCTGATGAATGCCCATAATTGTGTTCCATGATGAAACTCGGTTGTGCTCTACCTCGGATGACCATCGTTAGTGAGTTTGGCGGTGATCTGGAGAGTAGTCCCATTCTCATAGTGCTTTGGAGAAGCTCAGTGGTATTACTCCTGGCGCCATAGCGTGGGGAGCCATTGGGTATGACTTCAGGCCATGGCTGGTTCTCATTGAGAGAGCTCTGATGACACTATGGTACATCACGGTTATGATGTCCTCTCATGTGTTGCCTCTGCTGCAACAGATCGTGGTGCGGAGTTTCAACAGGACAACTCTTGTCCACACAGCACGTCTGTTAATAGTCTGCGTGATGTTGATGTACTCCCAAGTCCACTGAGATCCATACATCTGTCCTCTGTAGAACATGTGTGCGATCAGCTCTGATGTCAAATCTGCCTCAGTGACAGTATCCAGTATATCGATGACGAGTCATATGACATGTGGGTCATCTTGTCTCAGGAGAGGATACAACGGCCTTATGACTCAGTTACCAACTGAATGAGTTCATGCCTCTAGATCAAAGGGGGAGCAAAGTCATACTGATAAATGGGCTCACACTGCCAGTTTCTTTATAAATCTGACTTGGGATTGCAATCATTGAAAGAAAGTTCTAATCCGTGTGATCTGTAGGACATAATAGGCTGTACGTGTGACAATTTGTACTGTGACATAGCTGGATAATGTTGATGAGAATGAAAGTACCTAATTCTTAAATAACGCAATAAAATGTTCCTTTCAAAGTAACTGATAAATGGGCTCACACTGCCAATTTCTTTGTAAATCTAACTTGGGATTGTAATCATTGAAAGAAAGTCCCAATCCATGTGATGTGTGGAATATAATATGCTGTACGTGTGACAATTTGTACTGTGACCTAGCTGAATAATGTTGATGAGAATGAAAGTAACTAATTCTTAAATAACGCAATAAAATGTTCCTTTCAAAGTAACTGATAAATGGGCTCACACTGCCAATTTCTTTGTAAATCTAACTTGGGATTGTAATCATTGAAAGAAAGTCCTAATCCATGTGATGTGTAGGACATAATATGCTGTACGTGTAACAATTTGTACTGTGACCTAGCTGGATAATGTTGATGAGAATGAAAGTACCTAATTCTTAAATAATGCAATAAAATGTTCCTTTCAAAGTAACTGATAAATGGGCTCACACTGCCAATTTCTTTGTAAATCTAACTTGGGATTGTAATCATTGAAAGAAAGTCCCAATCCATGTGATGTGTGGAATATAATATGCTGTACGTGTGACAATTTGTACTGTGACCTAGCTGAATAATGTTGATGAGAATGAAAGTAACTAATTCTTAAATAACGCAATAAAATGTTCCTTTCAAAGTAACTGATAAATGGGCTCACACTGCCAATTTCTTTGTAAATCTAACTTGGGATTGTAATCATTGAAAGAAAGTCCTAATCCATGTGATGTGTAGGACATAATATGCTGTACGTGTAACAATTTGTACTGTGACCTAGCTGGATAATGTTGATGAGAATGAAAGTACCTAATTCTTAAATAACGCAATAAAATGTTCCTTTCCAAGTAACTGATAAATGGGCTCACACTGCCAATTTCTTTGTAAATCTAACTTGGGATTGTAATCATTGAAAGAAAGTCCTAATCCATGTGATGTGTAGGACATAATATGCTGTACGTGTAACAATTTGTACTGTGACCTAGCTGGATAATGTTGATGAGAATGAAAGTACCTAATTCTTAAATAACGCAATAAAATGTTCCTTTCAAAGTAACTGATAAATGGGCTCACACTGCCAATTTCTTTGTAAATCTAACTTGGGATTGTAATCATTGAAAGAAAGTCCCAATCCATGTGATGTGTGGAATATAATATGCTGTACGTGTGACAATTTGTACTGTGACCTAGCTGAATAATGTTGATGAGAATGAAAGTAACTAATTCTTAAATAACGCAATAAAATGTTCCTTTCAAAGTAACTGATAAATGGGCTCACACTGCCAATTTCTTTGTAAATCTAACTTGGGATTGTAATCATTGAAAGAAAGTCCTAATCCATGTGATGTGTAGGACATAATATGCTGTACGTGTAACAATTTGTACTGTGACCTAGCTGGATAATGTTGATGAGAATGAAAGTACCTAATTCTTAAATAACGCAATAAAATGTTCCTTTCAAAGTAACTGATAAATGGGCTCACACTGCCAATTTCTTCGTAAATCTAACTTGGGATTGTAATCATTGAAAGAAAGTCCCAATCCATGTGATGTGTGGAATATAATATGCTGTACGTGTGACAATTTGTACTGTGACCTAGCTGAATAATGTTGATGAGAATGAAAGTAACTAATTCTTAAATAACGCAATAAAATGTTCCTTTCAAAGTAACTGATAAATGGGCTCACACTGCCAATTTCTTTGTAAATCTAACTTGGGATTGTAATCATTGAAAGAAAGTCCTAATCCATGTGATGTGTAGGACATAATATGCTGTACGTGTAACAATTTGTACTGTGACCTAGCTGGATAATGTTGATGAGAATGAAAGTACCTAATTCTTAAATAACGCAATAAAATGTTCCTTTCCAAGTAACTGATAAATGGGCTCACACTGCCAATTTCTTTGTAAATCTAACTTGGGATTGTAATCATTGAAAGAAAGTCCTAATCCATGTGATGTGTAGGACATAATATGCTGTACGTGTAACAATTTGTACTGTGACCTAGCTGGATAATGTTGATGAGAATGAAAGTACCTAATTCTTAAATAACGCAATAAAATGTTCCTTTCAAAGTAACTGATAAATGGGCTCACACTGCGAATTTCTTTGCAAATCTAACTTGGGATTGTAAACATTGAAAGAAAGTCCCAATCCATGTGATGTGTGGAATATAATATGCTGTACGTGTGACAATTTGTACTGTGACCTAGCTGAATAATGTTGATTAGAATGAAAGTAACTAATTCTTAAATAACGCAATAAAATGTTCCTTTCAAAGTAACTGATAAATGGGCTCACACTGCCAATTTCTTTGTAAATCTAACTTGGGATTGTAATCATTGAAAGAAAGTCCTAATCCATGTGATGTGTAGGACATAATATGCTGTACGTGTAACAATTTGTACTGTGACCTAGCTGGATAATGTTGATGAGAATGAAAGTACCTAATTCTTAAATAACGCAATAAAATGTTCCTTTCAAAGTAACTGATAAATGGGCTCACACTGCCAATTTCTTTGTAAATCTAACTTGGGATTGTAATCATTGAAAGAAAGTCCCAATCCATGTGATGTGTGGAATATAATATGCTGTACGTGTGACAATTTGTACTGTGACCTAGCTGAATAATGTTGATGAGAATGAAAGTAACTAATTCTTAAATAACGCAATAAAATGTTCCTTTCAAAGTAACTGATAAATGGGCTCACACTGCCAATTTCTTTGTAAATCTGACTTGGGATTGTAATCATTGAAAGAAAGTCCCAATCCATGTGATGTGTGGAATATAATATGCTGTACGTGTGACAATTTGTACTGTGACCTAGCTGAATAATGTTGATGAGAATGAAAGTAACTAATTCTTAAATAACGCAATAAAATGTTCCTTTCAAAGTAAGTGATAAATGGGCTCACACTGCCAATTTCTTTGTAAATCTAACTTGGGATTGTAATCATTGAAAGAAAGTCCCAATCCATGTGATGTGTAGGACATAATATGCTGTACGTGTGACAATTTGTACTGTGACCTAGGTGAATAATGTTGATGAGAATGAAAGTAACTAATTCTTAAATAACTCAATAAAATGTTCCTTTCAAAGTAACTGATAAATGGGCTCACACTGCCAATTTCTTTGTAAATCTAACTTGGGATTGTAATCATTGAAAGAAAGTCCTAATCCATGTGATGTGTAGGACATAATATGCTGTACGTGTAACAATTTGTACTGAGACCTAGCTGGATAATGTTGATGAGAATGAAAGTACCTAATTCTTAAATAACGCAATAAAATGTTCCTTTCAAAGTAACTGATAAATGGGCTCACACTGCCAATTTCTTTGTAAATCTAACTTGGGATTGTAATCATTGAAAGAAAGTCCCAATCCATGTGATGTGTGGAATATAATATGCTGTACGTGTGACAATTTGTACTGTGACCTAGCTGAATAATGTTGATGAGAATGAAAGTAACTAATTCCTAAATAACGCAATAAAATGTTCCTTTCAAAGTAACTGATAAATGGGCTCACACTGCCAATTTCTTTGTAAATCTAACTTGGGATTGTAATCATTGAAAGAAAGTCCCAATCCATGTGATGTGTGGAATATAATATGCTGTACGTGTGACAATTTGTACTGTGACCTAGCTGAATAATGTTGATGAGAATGAAAGTAACTAATTCTTAAATAACGCAATAAAATGTTCCTTTCAAAGTAACTGATAAATGGGCTCACACTGCCAATTTCTTTGTAAATCTAACTTGGGATTGTAATCATTGAAAGAAAGTCCCAATCCACGTGATGTGTGGAATATAATATGCTGTACGTGTGACAATTTGTATTGTGACCTAGCTGAATAATGTTGATGAGAATGAAAGTAACTAATTCTTAAATAACGCAATAAAATGTTCCTTTCCAAGTAACTGATAAATGGGCTCACACTGCCAATTTCTTTGTAAATCTAACTTGGGATTGTAATCATTGAAAGAAAGTCCTAATCCACGTGATGTGTAGGACATAATATGCTGTACGTGTAACAATTTGTACTGTGACCTAGCTGGATAATGTTGATGAGAATGAAAGTACCTATTTCTTAAATAACGCAATAAAATGTTCCTTTCAAAGTAACTGATAAATGGGCTCACACTGCCAATTTCTTTGTAAATCTAACTTGGGATTGTAATCATTGAAAGAAAGTCCCAATCCATGTGATGTGTGGAATATAATATGCTGTACGTGTGACAATTTGTACTGTGACCTAGCTGAATAATGTTGATGAGAATGAAAGTAACTAATTCTTAAATAACGCAATAAAATGTTCCTTTCAAAGTAACTGATAAATGGGCTCACACTGCCAATTTCTTTGTAAATCTAACTTGGGATTGTAATCATTGAAAGAAAGTCCTAATCCATGTGATGTGTAGGACATAATATGCTGTACGTGTAACAATTTGTACTGTGACCTAGCTGGATAATGTTGATGAGAATGAAAGTACCTAATTCTTAAATAACGCAATAAAATGTTCCTTTCAAAGTAACTGATAAATGGGCTCACACTGCCAATTTCTTTGTAAATCTAACTTGGGATTGTAATCATTGAAAGAAAGTCCTAATCCATGTGATGTGTGGAATATAATATGCTGTACGTGTGACAATTTGTACTGTGACCTAGGTGAATAATGTTGATGAGAATGAAAGTAACTAATTCTTAAATAACGCAATAAAATGTTCCTTTCAAAGTAACTGATAAATGGGCTCACACTGCCAATTTCTTTGTAAATCTAACTTGGGATTGTAATCATTGAAAGAAAGTCCTAATCAATGTGATGTGTAGGACATAATATGCTGTACGTGTAACAATTTGTACTGTGACCTAGCTGGATAATGTTGATGAGAATGAAAGTACCTAATTCTTAAATAACGCAATAAAATGTTCGTTTCAAAGTAACTGATAAATTGGCTCACACTGCCAATTTCTTTGTAAATCTAACTTGGGATTGTAATCATTGAAAGAAAGTCCCAATCCATGTGATGTGTGGAATATAATATGCTGTACGTGTGACAATTTGTACTGTGACCTAGCTGAATAATGTTGATGAGAATGAAAGTAACTAATTCTTAAATAACGCAATAAAATGTTCCTTTCAAAGTAACTGATAAATGGGCTCACACTGCCAATTTCTTTGTAAATCTAACTTGGGATTGTAATCATTGAAAGAAAGTCCTAATCCATGTGATGTGTAGGACATAATATGCTGTACGTGTAACAATTTGTACTGTGACCTAGCTGGATAATGTTGATGAGAATGAAAGTGCCTAATTCTTAAATAACGCAATAAAATGTTCCTTTCAAAGTAACTGATAAATGGGCTCACACTGCCAATTTCTTTGTAAATCTAACTTGGGATTGTAATCATTGAAAGAAAGTCCCAATCCATGTGATGTGTGGAATATAATATGCTGTACGTGTGACAATTTGTACTGTGACCTAGCTGAATAATGTTGATGAGAATGAAAATAACTAATTCTTAAATAACGCAATAAAATGTTCCTTTCAAAGTAACTGATAAATGGGCTCACACTGCCAATTTCTTTGTAAATCTAATTTCGGATTGTAATCATTGAAAGAAAGTCCTAATCCATGTGATGTGTAGGACATAATATGCTGTACGTGTAACAATTTGTACTGTGACCTAGCTGGATAATGTTGATGAGAATGAAAGTACCTAATTCTTAAATAACGCAATAAAATGTTCCTTTCAAAGTAACTGATAAATGGGCTCACACTGCCAATTTCTTTGTAAATCTAACTTGGGATTGTAATCATTGAAAGAAAGTCCTAATCCATGTGATGTGTGGAATATAATACGCTGTACGTGTGACAATTTGTACTGTGACCTAGCTGGATAATGTTGATGAGAATGAAAGTAACTAATTCTTAAATAACGCAATAAAATGTTCCTTTCCAAGTAACTGATAAATGGGCTCACACTGCCAATTTCTTTGTAAATCTAACTTGGGATTGTAATCATTGAAAGAAAGTCCTAATCCATGTGATGTGTAGGACATAATATGCTGTACGTGTAACAATTTGTACTGTGACCTAGCTGGATAATGTTGATGAGAATGAAAGTAACTAATTCTTAAATAACGCAATAAAATGTTCCTTTCAAAGTAACTGATAAATGGGCTCACACTGCCAATTTCTTTGTAAATCTAACTTGGGATTGTAATCATTGAAAGAAAGTCCTAATCCATGTGATGTGTAGGACATAATATGCTGTACGTGTAACAATTTGTACTGTGACCTAGCTGGATAATGTTGATGAGAATGAAAGTACCTAATTCTTAAATAACGCAATAAAATGTTCCTTTCAAAGTAACTGATAAATGGGCTCACACTGCCAATTTCTTTGTAAATCTAACTTGGGATTGTAATCATTGAAAGAAAGTCCCAATCCATGTGATGTGTGGAATATAATATGCTGTACGTGTGACAATTTGTACTGTGACCTAGCTGAATAATGTTGATGAGAATGAAAGTAACTAATTCTTAAATAACGCAATAAAATGTTCCTTTCAAAGTAACTGATAAATGGGCTCACACTGCCAATTTCTTTGTAAATCTAACTTGGGATTGTAATCATTGAAAGAAAGTCCTAATCCATGTGATGTGTAGGACATAATATGCTGTACGTGTAACAATTTGTACTGTGACCTAGCTGGATAATGTTGATGAGAATGAAAGTACCTAATTCTTAAATAACGCAATAAAATGTTCCTTTCAAAGTAACTGATAAATGGGCTCACACTGCCAATTTCTTTGTAAATCTAACTTGGGATTGTAATCATTGAAAGAAAGTCCCAATCCATGTGATGTGTGGAATATAATATGCTGTACGTGTGACAATTTGTACTGTGACCTAGCTGAATAATGTTGATGAGAATGAAAGTAACTAATTCTTAAATAACGCAATAAAATGTTCCTTTCAAAGTAACTGATAAATGGGCTCACACTGCCAATTTCTTTGTAAATCTAACTTGGGATTGTAATCATTGAAAGAAAGTCCTAATCCATGTGATGTGTAGGACATAATATGCTGTACGTGTAACAATTTGTACTGTGACCTAGCTGGATAATGTTGATGAGAATGAAAGTACCTAATTCTTAAATAACGCAATAAAATGTTCCTTTCAAAGTAACTGATAAATGGGCTCACACTGCCAATTTCTTTGTAAATCTAACTTGGGATTGTAATCATTGAAAGAAAGTCCCAATCCATGTGATGTGTGGAATATAATATGCTGTACGTGTGACAATTTGTACTGTGACCTAGCTGAATAATGTTGATGAGAATGAAAGTAACTAATTCTTAAATAACGCAATAAAATGTTCCTTTCAAAGTAACTGATAAATGGGCTCACACTGCCAATTTCTTTGTAAATATAACTTGGGATTGTAATCATTGAAAGGAAGTCCTAATCCATGTGATGTGTAGGACATAATATGCTGTACGTGTAACAATTTGTACTGTGACCTAGCTGGATAATGTTGATGAGAATGAAAGTACCTAATTCTTAAATAACGCAATAAAATGTTCCTTTCAAAGTAACTGATAAATGGGCTCACACTGCCAATTTCTTTGTAAATCTAACTTGGGATTGTAATCATTGAAAGAAAGTCCCAATCCATGTGATGTGTGGAATATAATATGCTGTACGTGTGACAATTTGTACTGTGACCTAGTTGGATAATGTTGATGAGAATGAAAGTAACTAATTCTTAGATAACGAATAAATTTGTTCCTTTCAAAATTACTGTCCATGGAGAGTAATAATTTCCTTTAAACAATATGATTAAGCTGAGAATTTGTTGCCAAAAAGGCAATATTGCTTAACGTATTTTTTACCAAACTAATGAATTTGTGGCATGGGTCGAGGCGTTAATGACGATAGCAGAGCAACAAGAATATTCTCAGCAAATTATAGTTTAACTCTCAAATTTCAGACACTATTATCAAATACCAGTAGCTGCTTTGGAAACGTAGATGTATCTGCGTCAGGTCTCTCCACTCTGAGGCCAACGCACGCTGTAGAACGATTAAGGTCCCAGGGGCAGTGAAGGACCGCGCGCAGTTCGATTCTCCAGCTTCAGCAAGTCTTTGCTAGCGGAACTTCTTGCCAGAGTTTGTAAGTCTAAACTGCATTGTTTCTCCGAGTATTTCTGCAAAGCAAGGGAAACTAGAGAACAGAGAAAGTTATTCGTAAGCAAGTCAGGAGGGAGCTGTTCGTCTGTAAATGGAAGGCTGGGGATTGCTGTCCCTCTGCGCTGCAACTGTTTTCCGTTGTACGGGGAGAGGAGAAGGAAGTTCAGAAACAGGTCGCGGCTCGAACTTAGATGCTGCTTAGGCGCTACAAAAAATCTGTGTTTCGAAAATGTCTCCCTAGTTAGCTACTGAAGAAGTAAGCAACGATCGCTCGAAGCTGAAAAAAGATGATGAGAGAACACCCTGCTCGCAACGTCTCAATAATTCTGTCGTTATCACTGCCGGCCGCGGTGGTCTAGCGGTTCTGGCGCTGCAGTCCGGAACCGCGGGACTGCTACGGTCGCAGGTTCGAATCCTGCCTCGGGCACGGGTGTGTGTGATGTCCTTAGGTTAGTTAGGTTTAAGTAGTTCTAAGTTCTAGGGGACTTATGACCTAAGATGTTGAGTCCCATAGTGCTCAGAGCCATTTGAACCATTTTGTCGTTATCACTGTTGTCATTGTTATTAGATGCCTTTCGATTTACTTGTGGAAATATTGTCAGTGGTGTTATATGGGAAAACCTTACAAATGATCAGTTTCACAATTATACACTGAGGTGCCAAAAGTCACGGGTTATCGATATGCATATGTACAGGTGTGGCAGTACCGCGTGCTTAAGGTATAAAAGGGCAGTGCAGTGACGGTGCTATCATTTGTACTCATGCGAATCACGTGGAAAGACGTCAGACATGATTATGGTCCCACGACGGAAATCAGACTTTGAACGCGGAATAGTAGATGGAGCTAGACGTACGGGACATTACGTTTCAGAAATCTTTCGGGAAGTCAATATTCCGAGATCCACAGTGTCAAGAGAGTGCCGAGAATAACAAATTTAAGGAATCACCTCTCACCATGGATAACACAGTGGCCATGGCCTTCACTTAACGACGGAAAGAAGCGGCGCTTTTGTAGAGCTGTCAGTGCTAGTAGTCAAGCAACAGTGCGTGAAATAAACGCAGAAATCGATGTGGGGTGAACGTACCCGTTAGGACAGTCGGGCGACATTTTGCGTTAATGGGCTATGGAAGCAGACTACCGAAGCGAGTGCCTTTGCTGGCAGCACGACATCGCCTGCAGCGCCTTTCCTGGGCTCGCGACCGGCCGTTGAACCCTAGACGACTGGAAAACTGTGTCCTGGTCAGATGGATCCCGATTTCAGTTGATAACAGCTGATGGTAAGGTTCGAGTGTGGCGCAGATCCCACGGAGTCAAGGGCACAAAATGTCGACAAGGCACTGTGCAGCCGCGCGGAGTGGCCGTGCGGTTTGCGCGGATTGCGCGGTCCCTCCTCCGACGGGCATGAGTGTGTTTGTTGTTCTTAGCGTAAGTTAGTTTCAGTGGTGTGTAAGGCTAGGGACCGATGACCTTAGCAGTTTGGTTCCTTAGGAATTCACACACATTTGACCATTTTTTGGCAATGTGCCATCTCATGGTGCCCCTATAATGACTGCACATGCTAATGTTCGGCTACTTCCAGACCGTTTTCAGCCATTGATGGACTTCGTATACCCAGACAAAGATGGAATATTTGCGGATAATAATGCGCCATGTCATTGGCCCACAGTTGTTCGCGGTTTGTTTGGTGAATATTCTGGACAATTCGAGCACCCGACATGAGTCCCATCGAACAATTATGGGACATAATCTAGGGATAAGTTTGTCCACAAAACCGTGTACTGGCAACACTTTCTGAATTATGGCTATAGAGGCAGCATGACTCAATATCTCTACAGGGAACTTCCAAAGACTTGTGGAGCCTATGCGACGTTGAGCTGCTGTACTAGGCCGGGGTATTAGGATATTAGGGATATTAGGAAGTATCCCCTGACTTTTGTCACCTCAGTGTAAGTTATTGATGAAATAGAACTTCTTAGGTTGTATGTGATCAGTTTATCAGTTGCTTTTTGATGGTTGTCCTTTTACTATCTCACGTGTACCTCTGCTTCCACAAGGGCAGCGACAAGTATGTACTCCCCGTTATCATTTATCCTCAGTTTGTGGCGGTTAACGCTTAGCATCTACAGATTTATATGTGACCTTAGCTTTTGGTGGATCCGAGTTTTAATTCTGTATCCCTTTGGGTGTTACGCATGTGTTTGTTTGTATGTGTTTTTGCTTATGGAAGGAGGGCGTGAGTTGTGTATTCATGGTATATGGTCTATTCCGTCTGTATGTTGATACTTCCACTGACGGAGATGGGAAGTGCTACAGCATGAACACCTTGGCGGAACTCGACTAAAATGATACTGCAGCATTTCCATGGCTGTAGGATATGTTGACTGATGTTTCATTGTTATGCGAGTTTGTTTTTAGTACTCTCTAACAAACCTGACATTCTCGGTATTTATTTTGCCCATTTTCTTTCAGAAGTGAAAACAAAAAATGTTTGTAGTGAAACATATTAAAAACAATTTCCATGTAGTCATGAAAACACCTTTGAAATTATGAAACACTCCTAGAAAGAAAAGTGTATAATGTACAGATGTGTATGTACAGTATCAAAATCAAGGAATGTGATCCCGGACAGTTTCGGTGCGTTGAACGCAGCTACTTCCCATGTCTACAAAGCGATTTTGTAAGCGAGTATACGGCAACACCCCTTCATAGCTCTATAGGCTGCTACTGTTATCTCCTACAGTAAGTTCGCTTCGCAATTCAATGCTGTCTAAAGCACTGAAATCTTCAGGGATTTACTTAATTTGACTGAACTTTACGAGTGCATAATTTGTAAAGTATAAATGTATTAAAAATGCAGCATGATGAAGCAGTTTTCCATGCACCTAAGTGTTATGATGTCATATCTCTTGTCTATGTGTCGTACAATGATGTATTTGTATAGCTACATTCAGTGGCACATAGAGATACACTCTGCAAAACTTGTTGAGAATAGAACTGGTAGAAAAGAAGTAATAAAATTAAGAGTCATACACAATGCGGCAGTTTTTCATGCATCACGGTCATATCTCCTCAGCTATGTGTGGTACCACGATATACTTCCGTAGATGCAGTGGTACAGTACTTGTGGATACCGTCTCCGAAATTTATTGCGGATGCAATTTATAGTATAATATATTTGTCCAATGAATACCCGTTTATCATCTGGATTTCTTCTTTGTGTAGCAATTTTAATGCCCAGTAGTGTATTATACTAGAACTGACCCAACTTGGGTGCATAGATCCTGAGAAATCAGTACCCATAACAACCGCCTCTGGCCGTAATAACGGCCTTGATACGCGTCGGCATTGAGTCAAACACAGCTTGGATGGCGTGTACAGGTACAGCTGCCCAATGCAGCGTCAACACGATACCACAGTTCATCAACAGTAGTGACTAGCGTATTGTGACGAGCCAGTTGCTCGGCCACCATTGACCATACGTTTTCAATTGGTGAGAGATCTGGAGAATGTGCTGGCCAGGGCAGCAGTCGAACATTTTCTGTCTTCAGGGAGGCCTGTACAGGACCTGCAACATGTGGTCGTGCATTGTTGTTGTTGTTCTGGTCTTCAGTCCTGAGACTGGTTTGATGCAGTTCTCCATGCTAATCTATCCTTTGCAAGCTCCTTCATCTCCCAGTACCTACTGCAACCTACATCCTTCTGAATCTGCTTAGTGTATTCATCTCTTGGTCTCCCTCTACGAGTTTTACCCTCCACGCTGCCCTCCAATGCTAAATTTGTGATCCCTTGATGCCTCAGGGCATGTCCTACCAACCGATCCCTTCTTCTAGTCAAGTTGTACCACAAACTTCTCTTCTCCCCAATCCTATTCAATTCCTCCTCATTAGTTACGTGATCTACCCACCTAATCTTCAACATTCTTCTGTAGCACCACATTTCGAAAGCTTCTGTTATCTTCTTGTCCAAACTATTTATTGTCCATGTTTCACTTCCATACATGGCTACACTACATACAAATACTTTCAGAAAAGACTTCCTGACACTTAAATCTATACTCGATGTTAACAAATCTCTCTTCTTCAGAAACGCTTTCCTTGCCATTGCCAGTCTACATTTTATATCCTCTCTACTTCGGCCATCATCAGTTATTTTGCTCCCCAAATAGCAAAACTCCTTTACTAATTTAAGTGCTTCATTTCCTAATCTAATTCCCTCAGCATCACCCGACTTAATTCGACTACATTCCATTATCCACGTTTTGCTTTTGTTGATGTTCATCTTACATCCTTCTTTCAAGACACTGTCCATTCCGTTCAACTGCTCTTCCAAGTCCTTTGCTGTCTCTGACAGAATTACAATGTCATCGGCGAACCTCAAAGTTTTTATTTCTTCGCCATGGATTTTAATACCTACTCCGAACTTTTCTTTTGTTTTCTTTACTGTTTGCTCAGTATACAGATTGAATAACATCGGGGAGAGGCTACAACCCTGTCTCACTCCCTTCCCAACTACTGCTTCCCTTTCATGCCCCTCGACTCTTATAACTGCCATCTGGTTTCTGTACAAATTGTAAATAGCCTTTCGCTCCCTGTATTTTACCCCTGCCACCTTTAGAATTTGAAAGAGAGTATTCCAGTCAACATTGTCAAAAGCTTTCTCTAAGTCTCACAAATGCTAGAAACGTAGGTTTGCCTTACCTTAATCTTTCTTCTAAGATAAGTCGTAAGGTCAGTATTGCCTCACGTGTTCCAATATTTCTACGGAATCCAAACTGATCTTCCCCGAGGTCGGCTTCTACCAGTTTTTCCGTTCTTCTGTAAATAATTCGCGTTAGTATTTTGCAGCTGTGACTTATTAAACTGATAGTTCGGTAATTTTCGCATCTGTCAACACCTGCTTTCTTTGGGATTGGAATTATTATATTCTTCTTGAAGTCTGACGGTATTTCGCCTGTCACATACATCTTGCTCACCAGATGGTAGAGTTTTGTCAGGACTGGCTCTCCCAAGGCCTTCAGTAGTTCTAATGGAATGTTGTCAACTCCCGGGGCCTTGTTTCACTCAGGTCATTCAGTGCTCTGTCAAACTCTTCACGCAGTATCGTATCTCCCATTTCATCTTCATCTACATTCTCTTCCATTTCCATAATATTGTCCTGAAGTACATCGCCCTTGTATAGACCCTCTACATACTCCTTCCACCTTTATGCTTTTCCCCTCTTTGCTTAGAACTGGGTTTCCATCTGATATCTTGATATTCATACAAGTGGCTCTCTTTTCTCCATAGATCTCTTTAATTTTCCTGTAGGCTGTATCTATCTTACCCCTAGTGAGATAAGCCTCTACATCCTTACATGTGTCCTCTAGTCATGACTGCTTAGCCATTTTGCACTTCCTGTCGATCTCATTTTTGAGACGTTTGTATTCCTTTTTGCCTGCTTCATTTACTGCGTTTTTATATTTTCTCCTTTCATCAATTAAATTCAATATTTCTTGTGTTACCCAAGGATTTCTACCAGCCCTCGTCTTTTTACCTACTTGATCCTCTGCTTCCTTCACTACTTCATCCCTCAGAGCTACCCATTCGCCTTCTACTGTATTCCTTTCCCCATTCCTTTTAATTGTTCCCTTATGCTGCCCCTGAAACTCTGTACAACCTCTGGTTTAGTCAGTTTATCCAGGTCCCATCTCCTGAAATTCCCACCTTTTTGAAACTTCTTCAGATTTAATCTACAGTTCATATCCAATAGATTGTGGTCAGAGTCCACATCTGCCCCTGGAAATGTCCTACAATTTAAAACCTGGTTCCTAAATCTCTGTCTTACCATTATATAATCCGTCTCGTACCTTTTAGTATCTCCAGGATTCTTCCATGTATACAACCTTCTTTTATGATTCTTGAACCAAGTGTTAGCTGTAGTAGGCATGGGCTTTCCTGTCTATCTTGGCCACTATAATACGTTCACTATGCTGTTTGTAGTAGCTTACCCGCACTCCTATTTTTTAATTCATTATTAAACCTACTCCTGCATTACCCCTATCTGATTTTGTATTTATAACCCTGTATTCACCTGACCAGAAGTCTTGTTGCTCCTGCCACCGAACTTCACTAATTCTCACTATATCTAACTTTAACCTATCTATTTCCCTTTTTAAATTTTCTAACCTACCTGCCCGATTAAGGGATCTGACTTTCCACGCTCCGATCCGTAGAATGCCAATTTTCTTTCACCTGATAACGACGTCCTCTTGAGTAGTCCCCGCCCGGAGATCCGAATGGGGGACTATTTTACCTCCGGAATATTTTACCCAAGAGGACGCCATCATCATTTAACCATACGGTAAAGCTGCATGTCCTCGGGAAAAATTACGGCTGTAGTTTCCCCTTGCTTTCAGCCGTTCGCAGTATCACAACAGCAAGGCCGTTTTGGTTAATGTTACAAGGCCAGATCAGTCAATCATCCAGACTGTTGCCCCTGCAACTACTGAAAAGGCTGCTGCCCCTCTTCAGGAAGCACACGTTTGTCTGGCCTCTCAACAGATACCCCTGCGTTGTTGTTGCACCTACGGTACGGCTATCTGTATCGTTGTGGCATGCAAGCCTCCCCACCAACGGCAAGGTCCATGGTTCATGGGGGGGGGGGGGGGGAGGGGTCGTGCATTATCCTGCCGAAATGTAGGGTTTCGCAGGGATCGAATTAAGGGTAGAGCCACGGGTCGTAACATATCTGAAATGTAACGTCCACTGTTCGAAGTGCCGTCAATGCCAACAAGGGGTGACCTAGACATGTAACCAATGGCACCCCATACCATCAAGCCAGGTGATATGCCAGTATGGCGATGACGAATACACGCTTCCAATGTGCGTTCACCGCGATGACGCCAATCACGGATGCGACTATCATGATGCTGTAAACAGAACCTGGATTCATCCGAAAAAAATGACGTTTTGCCATTCGTGCACCCAGGTTCGTCGTTGAGTACACCATCGTAGGTGCACCTGTCTGTGATGCAGCGTCAAGGGTAACCGCAACCATGGTCTCCGAGCTGATAGTCCATGCTGCTGCAAAGGTCATCGAACTGTCCGTGTAGATGGTTGTTGTCTTGCAAACGTCGCCATCTGTTGACTCAGGGATCGAGACGTTGCTGCACGATCCGTTACAGCCATGCGGATAAGGTGCCTGTCATCTCGACTGCTAGTGATACGAGGCCGTTGGGATCTAGCACGGCGTTTCGTATTACCCTCCTGAACCCACCGCTTCCATATTCTGCTAACAGCCATTGGATCTTGACCAACGCGAGCAGCAGTGTCGCGATACGATAAACGGTAATCGTGAAAGGCTACAATCTGACCTTTATCAAAGTCAGAAACGTGATGGTACGCATCTCTCCTCCTTACACGAGGCCTCAAAACAATGATTCACCAGACAACGCCGGTCAACTGCTGTTTGTGTATGAGAAATCGGTTGGAAACTTTCCTCATGTCAGCACGTTTTAGGTGTTGCCAGCAGCGCCGACCTTGTGTGAATGCTCTGAAGAGCTAATCATCTACATATCACAGCATCTTCTTCCTATTGGTTGAACTTCGCGTCTTTAGCACGTCATCTTCGCGGTGTAGCAATTTTAGTGGTCAGTAGTGTATATTTGTGCAATGAATACCCGTTTACCATCTGAATTTCTTCTTGGTGTAGCAACTTTAATGGCCAGTAGTGTAGATGTCTTCCATGGTGCGGCAGATTTTCACGCATCTAATTAATTTTGATGTAATATGTCCTGAACTATGTTAGGTGGGTAGTTCTTACCCTCGCAGTGATTGTGGCCTGACAGTAAACGATACGTGCACCAGGATTAACCGAAATCGCTCGAGTGATTTAGGAGAACATATGGAATACACACACACACACACACACACACACACACACACACAAACACACACACACTCACATTCGAACCTTTTCCTTATACTGTCTATATGGAGTTGAGAACACAAAAGGCCATTCCTACGGATCAAGATTAATGTCTGTACATGACGCTTACTTGGGTTGTAACTTCCCGGATGGAGGCTGCAATGTAAAATGCACGAGGACGTATACGAGGGAATCATCGTCATCTTTCGGACATTGAGAACAATCAAATCATTGGCATGAGGGACACGGGACAATGACAGCGACAGATCACACAGACAGCTGGCTGCAGCGTAAAGACAGCAGAAGGAATACTGACGAGATAATCTCAGGACAACAAGAAGAGCAGAAGTACCACCACAATACGAGAATGTTGTGGGATCGTTCGACTGAATCTGAAGAATAGACAGCTAACAACAACTGCAATACGTTTCAGGCAGTGTGTCACCATGAATAGTCTGGAACAGATTACTTGAGGTCTCAGGATGCGATGCACCGTTTATTGCTAACGTCATATCTTAGACAGCGAAGAGTCAGCCGGAACCCTGATGGACTTCGTCAGATTGAACGACGACTCTCGTTTCTGTTTATAGCTGTTAGATCGACTCCAATGTACCTGTAGACGACCCGCTTGAGGTCATGACAAGCAGCGATTCCCATGACTCATAACCCTTCAATTCTTGGGATAATACGCGATAAGCCATTGGATTTAACACAAGGACTCATTTGGTTATTGTTGAAGATAGGTTGAATGCCCGCCTGTATATGCCAGGAATCATAAAGCCTCTTGTTATGATCTTCATGATCAGGATAACAAAAGCCAATTACCAGCATGATAAAACCAGAACCACATTACTTTCATGGGCCCTACGAGGATATATAAAACCACTCCGTCCGAACAGGCCTTGGAAGGCTCAATGGTACCTACTGGCCGCCGTTTCATCCTCAGCCCACACGGGTCACTGGATGCTGAGATGGAGGGGCAAGCGTTCAGCACACCGCTCTCCCGGCCCAATGTCAGTTTACGAGACCGGAGCCGCTACTTCTCAATCAAGTAGCCCCTCAGTTTGCTACGAGGCTATATGAAGCAAAGAAATTAAAATAATATAACTTACGAAGTGTGACGACTGTGTGGCTGATTGATCTGGCCTTGTAACGTTAGCCACCATGGTCTGGCTGTATGGCTTAGTGGGAAAAATATTCCTGAGCAAAATATTCCCCCATTCGGATATCTGAGTGAAAGGTGAAGGGAGGAAGATTAGATTTTAACGTCCCGTCGACATCTAAGTTTAGCCGGCCAGAGTGGCCGAGTGGTTCTAGGCGCTACAGTCTGGAACCACGCGACCGCTGCGGTCGCAGGTTCGAGTCCTGCCTCGGGCATGGATGTATGTGATGTCCATAGGTTAGTTAGGTTTAAGTAGTTCTAAGTTATAGGGGACTGATGACCTAAGCAGTCAAATCCCATAGTCCTCAGAGCCATTTGAACCATTTGACATCTAAGTTATTACAGACGGATCACAAGTTCGGAAAGCGTCAAGAATGGGGAAGGAAATCAGCTGTTCCCTTCCAAATAAACCATCCAACGATTTTCATGGAGCGATTTAGGGAAATCACTGAAAATGTAAGTGTGGATGGCCGGACGCAGATTTGAACCGTCGACCTCCCGAATGAGAGTCAGTGCACTAACCATTGTGCCACCTCGTTGAGAATCTCTGGGTGAGGACTACCCGGCAGGGTGTTGTCATCTGTCTACGGGTCGGAGCAAGGAATTCTTGTTCTGTTACTGGGGAAAGTAGGTTCGGGGATTTTAAAAGAGAAATACATATACATTAGGAGACAGCGAAGTTCTGCAGCAGGAAGAACAGGATTTCTGGTCAGGTAAGTAGATGATTATCAACACAAATATAACTAGTAAAAACGCAGGAGTAAGAAAGTAAGAGTGCGGGTAAGCTAACCTCAAAAAGCATAGCAACCGCGTTATCGTATCCAAGATAGAAAAAAGCCAACATCCACTGGATCCACAGATGATGAGAAAATTTGAAAAAAAAAGGATGATTATTCAGGCAGTTAAGAAAAATGGAGATTTAACTTCGATAGGAGACAGTAATTCCATAGTCCGATAAGTAAAAGAAGGAACAATAGGAGAATATGGTGTGGAGGAAAGAAAGAAAGGAAGAGAAATTGTGTCATAGAATTTTGCGCATAGTACAATTTTATCACTGCTAATACTAGGTTTAATAATCAGGAAAGTAGTTTATATACGTGGAAGAGGCCTGGAGAAGGCTTCAGTGGTCTGAAGGAAGTCTAGACGATCAGCTCATCTCAATGCACGGGTACACTTCTGCGAATGGTTCACTCAGCAATGTGCAAGCCCCAACTTTAGTGCAAGTGCGCTGCTCACACATGAGGCTTCCTTCAAAATGATGATGGAAATATAATGTTTCCGGATCCATGTCCATATAACATATTTCTTTCCTCTACGAATGTTTTCTGAAAGTTGGGCCGTACCGTTTTGTTACACCCTGTCTAAGGGAAATGGGTAAACGTTGCGTAGACATCTGATGTCACATACCTCGTAAAACCTGCCAAGAAATTGTTGAATCCATGTCACGAGAATCGCTCCTGTACTGCATTCCTAAAGTCGGACGGCTACGCTGTTAAGCAGGACGTCATAACGTCTTCACTCATCAGTATACAAACGATTTTTATCAGACAAGAAACTATAAGAGAAGAGGAAGTAGACGAAAATGAAGTGGGAGATATGATACTACAAGGAGAATGTGACACAGCGTTGAAGTCAAAACAAGGCCCCTGAGTAGACGGTGTTCACTGAGGATTGTTGAGACAGTCAGACATGACAAATTATTCTAACTGGTATACAAGATACATATGACACGCGAAGTAGACTTGAAGAAGAATGTGATAATTCTTGTACAAAAGAAAGCAGATGTTGGCAGGTGCTAATGTTACCAAAGTATCAATTTTATAGTGGTTGTAAATTACTGATATGAATTACTTACAGAAGAATGGAGAAACTCGTGGAAGCCGACCTCAGTGAAGATAAGTTTGATTTCTAGAGAAATGTAGGAATACGCGAGATTAAATAAAGGCTAACGTACGTTTATATCATTTGTAGGTTCAGCGCTAGCTTTTGGCACCGTTGACTGTAGTACACTGTTTGAAGTTACGAAGACATCTGGGATAAAATGCAGAGAGCGAAAGGTTACCTACAACTTGTACAGAAATCAGATTGAATTTATAAGAGTGAAAGGACACGTAACGGTTGTAATGTTTGAGAAAAGCAAACAGTATCTGAGAAGAGAGAAGGCCTCTGACCGACGTAAGCTAATCTGTACTTTGAGTAAATAATAAAAAGGTTTAAGGTTTGTCAATGACAATGAAATCTTGCCAGAGACGAGAAAGAATGAGAATATCAGTTGAACAGAACGAATAATGTCTCGAGAAGAAATTATAAGATGAACACCAACAAAATTAAAAAGGGGATGATGGAATATATTGGAATTGCATCAGGTGACGCTGACAGATTTAGATTAGGAGATGAGACACTGAAAGTATTGATGAGTTGTTTTATTTGGGCAGCAAAATTGCCAACGATAGCAGAAACAGAGAGAATACACAGTACAGGTTGATAACAGTTAGAAATGTGGTTAAGAAAAAGAGAGTTTTGTTAAAATTGAATATAAATTTAAGTGTTGGGTAGTCTTATTCTTAAGTTATTTGTACAGAGAATAGCCTTTCTCGGAGGTGATACGTGGTTGATAAACAGCGCACACAAGAAGAGAGTAATAAAAGTTTTTAAAAGAGATGCAACAGAAGAATTTCGAAGATTAACTGAGGTGTGATGTGGCGCTGAAATAGGAGTCTCTCTCACTTCTACCTCATTCCACGTTACTGCTTATGTAATCTGTTTGCAAATATCCTTAAGGAAGTGAATGATAATGCAGAAGAAATTTTTTATTGAATAACTAGTTTTATGCGTTACTTTGAGCCCGAATTATGCACTAAAGGAGTGACTTAAATAAAATACTGAGAGCCACCACTGCCGATCTTATGGCATGCCTTGCTGGATAGGTGTAGTTAGCGAGATCTCTGGCTGATTATAGTTCGGGTTCTGCGTCTCGGAGCTTCTAGAACACTGACACTTTGATATCTTCGTCTAACCGTTAATTTACGGCACAGTTTCCTTACGAGCACACTCCTTCACTGCAATAATGAAATCATCCGTTTACCTGAGCGATGGGGAAACGCGAAGTACTGTGCAGCTTTTTAAATATTTTTCAGGCGCACCACCGAGAACTGGAGAACAGGACGAATGGAAAGGTGCATAATGAACTGTAAATCTTTTTATGAGAAATTGATAATCATGAATTAATACGTAAGAGCCGAAAGGCAGAATAGGAAGCATGTTTGGAAAGGTACACACATGCCCGCATTATTAAGATCGGTTTGACTGTCTCTGCTTTGATGCCAGGCACAAATATAATTCATGAAGTACTTTGTTCTTCATGCACAATTTTAGAAATAAATCATGCTACTAAGTAAATTTTATATCATTTAAATGATAGTTCCGTTCTGATTGGCAACCGACATAAATACTTTCCCTAATTAAAATACTCGATTGTCTTTGTTGAGATGTGCAATAGAGAAAGCGCCACGGGTGCTCGATTTTGTAATGAGCAACAAGTAGCAAATGTTACAGAACGGAGCGATACTCAGCGTTAAGGTAAACACGTTTAGGAGGAGTACCATTACCGCACTAGCTGGACACAAGCAAAAACGTGGGCGCAGGCGCCTTCTTCACTCGGGCTACCACATGGTCAGAAGCACTCTGCAGCGTAAGGTAGATCACATACGTTATGAGTCAGTATTGAATCTAACTGGGCAGGAAAGCCACTTTCAACACTACTTGAGTTTACTAGGAGTCGGTTAATAGAGTACACCAAGAGCCATCAAGTAATCGTCAGTTTCGTAATGGAGGGAAGTGCGTGTGTGTGTGTGTGTGTGTGTGTGTGTGTTTGTGTATGTGGGGGAGGGGTTGAAATGGATATAGTGTGCAGTCATTATATACAGACGGAAATGCTTCCACAGAATGGACTAACGCGAAGTTAATCCAGTTTTCAGACTGACAATAACAACAATACAAAGTGTGATATGACTTACAAGATAGCAGGTCTTTGATCTAGGGTGCTAAACTAAACTGAACTGAAATCTGAATTTGATAAATGCTGAAGGCAAATGGTATTATGCTTCGTTTGAAAAATATACGCTTAATTTCGTCTCCTACCTGGTCTAGTCCATTCCTAAAGAACCCTTTGGCGACGGGAAGGACCTGCACAATTGAGTACCAAAAAATATGTAAAACTATTATGAAGATTCAAATTCCTGCGTTGGTGGTATTTAGCAGATATAATTCAGCACGTGTCTATAAACGTGTTAGAACTGGTTAAGAACGTGTCAAGGTGTAGACGGCAGACTTAGGTGAAGTATCGATGGAAAGGTAAATAATTAAAAAATAAGTGTAAGCTATGCGGAAAAACAGGTGGTACACAGCATGGACATTAATCAAATCGGAACGAAGTTCTGGGATTAATACGGTGTAAGAGAGGGCTGCAGCATTTCGCCCCAATTGTTCAATCTATACGTCGAAGAACCAATGACGGAAATAAAAGAAAGGCTAAAGAATGGGGTTCAAATTAATGATGAACGGATATCAGAATTCTCTGATGACATTGCTATCGTCAGTGAAAGTGAAGAGGAATTACAGAATCTGGACTGAATGAACATTCTAATGTATACAGAATATAAGGATGGAGGGTGAACGGAAAAAGACGGAAGTAATGAGGAGTAGTTGAAATGAGTTTAATAAAGCTAACATCAAAGTTGGTGACCACGGAGTGGATGAATTTAAAGAATTCTTCTAGCTTGCAAACGAAGAGGTCATAAGAAGAAGGGTGACAAAGCGGGCATTAATGGTCAAAAGAGATCCACTAGTAACAAATATCTGCCTTAATTAGAAGATGAAATTTCTGGGATTTTATCTTTGGAGCAGAGCATCGTATGTAAATGGGAAGAACGGAGGCTTAGTGAATCTAAGTGACTGACACGTGGTGCAGAACAGATGCTGTGAATCAAGGGCGCTCACACACTGCGAGTTTACTGCGCAGTACTAAGTGATGGTTTGCGTTCTATACTGAGAGAGACAGCAGCGCTTTAATAGTTTTGAGGCTTGCTCAAAGTGTTGCGCAGTGTATTGAACCGTGTAAGGATGACATTGTGCAATAAGCGGCAATTCCTGCTGAGTCTTCGTTATTTGCGGACATGCATACAACTGATACAGCGACGCCATATGAATATGAATACATCAGCACAGGCAGACGAAAGGAATAATCTTTTGAAGAGCGTTCGGGGGAGTAATTGTATTACATCTTTAATACTAGCTGTAGAAACATTCGACAAAACTGATTAAGTACGGAGAAATAACTGCAACTGCTTGATTGTTTTTTCAGAATGTTGAATAATTTGTTTGAGATATATGTAATAGCACTACATACCGATCCTCTGCGATAATGTACCTGCTCTTGTCAGGATTGTAGATAACTTCCTGCATTGTAGAAAGTGAAATCTGATGAGCATATATACAATATTTTACCTGTGTATGTAAGGTACGACAAAGTTCACTAATTCGGTGAAAAATTCCTCGTTAATCCTTAAAAAATTCCGAAAGTCCTCTCCCTCTGAAGCACGTTCTCTTAGCATGTTAATACGATAATATACCATGTAAGATGCTTTTTCACCCATCACCGCTCCCCCGGCTTTTCTTTTTGCAGCACGTAGCAAATGCAATCGCAATATATGCGAGGCCTAGAATCTCGAGCGCTGACGTATTCGCTGTGTAGCCAGTAACTGACACGTTATGGGCATAAATACTCCGAAACAGTGTTCCGCCGTGCTTGATCTCTCACTTTCAAGCAACATACAGGGTGTCGCAGAAAAGGGTTTACGCTGTTTGAACTTTAAAAACTCGAACAGAAATAACAAAAGCTATAATACTTTCAAGTCACGTAGGTGATCACAACATCGGTAATGGTGTTTTACTGTGGAAGGTGTTCAAACTGTCCTCCATCGGTTGCAACACAGCGTCTGCAACGCTGCGGAACAGATCTTTAATGGTTGCCATTGAAATGGGTTCACAGGAAGCTACATGTGCCTCCCTCATATCATACAATGTACGTGGCTTTGTGCCATAGACGGTGTCCTTCACAATTCCCACAGAAAGAAGACTAACGGAGTTAGATCGGGAGATCTGGATGGAAACTCGACAATTCCTCGTAGCCCTATCTATTTCTCAATAATATTTCATCCATGACATGCAGTCGAGCACGACTGTAACGTTGCGGTGCACCGTCTTGTTGAAATAAATAAATAAATAAAAATTAAATAAATAAAGAAACAAATGGTAAGGTACTTTAACCTGTCGCTGTCCCTTCAAAACAAGAGTGTCCCCACAAACCCTCTGACAGATATACCACACCACACTGATAACCCTGGAAGATTGCTACCTTGTTCTTCCGTAACATGGGGATTATATCTGGTCCAATACACACCTATGGTTCCATTAAATTCGAACGTCACCTTATCAGACCAAACAATACGCAAATACGTGGACAAAATTCGAAGCTCCTACCCCGATTGTCCTCGTTCACCTCATGAGGTAACCTGGGATTGTAGGGTTTCCACTTTGTTTGCTTTAAAATGCAGTCAATACTTGATGTGTTTACAACTGATTCAGGTACGTTTGGAGGTCAACAATGGTGCAAATGGCTCTGAGCACTATGGGACTTAACATCTGAGGTCATCAGTCCCCTAGAACGTCAAACTACTTAAATCTAACTAACTTAATGACATCACTCACATGCCCGAGGCAGGATTCGAACCTGCGACCGTAGCAGCAACGCGGTTCCGGACTGAAGCGCCTATAATCGCTTTTTTTTTTTTTAATCTCATTTTGTTCGCTCTTGTTCATTGCATCTGCTCGAGGCGGACGTCGTAAGACATCCGTTTAAGTTCGTTGTTGACCGATTAACTCAATTTTTTTTATTACAGAGGGCGGCTAACCCTCTGACCGAACACGCTGAGCTACCGTGCCGGCTGCCGCTCAGCCACCGTGACCGGCGTTTGGAGATTCTTTGAAAGCTTTTGCCATTGCGACCACCACTTATCCGTCCGCCACTGATTTCTTCCTGTCACACTGTCTTTCTTCAGAACACGTACACTTCGTTCGCTCTCAAATCGGTGGAACAGTAAGAAACTGTGTCCGCCATCGTCTCTGCACTTCTTTCGTATTTTTCACAATTCCAATAAAATTTTAAAATCGCCTTTTCCTGCTTCAAGGACAAGTTTCCAGCTATTTTGTTATTTACATGTAGCTACTTGTAACAGAAAATAAACAAGAGAAAGTCATGAGAACACCATATAAACACAACTGGATCAGGTTATCGTCAATACCTCCTCAGCTATTGAAGTTCAAGCAATGTAAACCCCTTTGTGGGGCGTCCTGTATTGACACAATACTACTGCACAGTAGATATTGAGCGTTTGACGGGCCGCTTTATGTGGTCCGATAGGAAATGAAAAAGTTCTCCACAAAATCAGGGTCATATGGAGTACACTGTCAAGAAGAAGGGGCAGGGCGATGAGACACTTGCTAAGGTATCAACGAATAGGGTATTCTCATATCAAAGGGAGCTATGAGGGTAAAGACGGTGCAGTGTTCCTTCGGACATTCCTGCATATCCGAAGGAACATTGAATCGTACTTCATAATAACACAGGCACTGATATTTCGGATTTATTCGGCAGTACCAGGCCCTTGACTATCAATAACTATGTCCTTTCCGGACAAGAACGTATCTAACGTATGAAGTACACACGGAAGTTTGCACCTGGCCGTAATTTCTGGAGTGATATAGGGGGCTTAAGGCGACCGCTCTCGAAAAGCAGGAAAACTGGATTCGAGTCCGAGTCATTCCAATATGTAGGCGATGGTGGTTCATATTAGCAGTTGAGAATACATTTCCTGTGAATTACTGATAACCTATTACGCACGGTGCAAGTTACATTTCCTGTAAAATATTGGTTGTTGTGACTTGGCAAGACAGCCAAGCCACTATGAGATAGCCGAAAGGCACGCGTTTAAGCTCACGCAGGCTGGCGTGAGGTCTGGAACAGTTAAAGGAGTTGAGTCTAGTAAAAAAAGTACGTAGCTTCTGGAATACTTAACTTTAATCCATAATTGGTGAACATCGGTCTGACGGTACATGCATCACAAGATAAATAGCAAATGATAATGGCGCCTTGCTAGGTCGTAGCAAATGACGTAGCCGAAGGCTATGCTAACTATCGTCTCGGCAAATGAGAGCTTAATTTGTCAGTGAACCATCGCTAGCAAAGTCGGCTGTACAACTGGGGCGAGTGCTAGGACATCTCTCTAAACCTGCCGTGTGGCGGCGCTCGGTCTGCAATCACTGATAGTGGCGACACGCGGGTCCGGCGTATACTAACGGACCGCGGCCGATTTAAAGGCTACCACCTAGCAAGTGTGGTGTCTGGCGATGACACCACATTGGTGACGTGTGACAAAGAGTGCAAGTGGCACTTTGAAATTAAGAGGTCTGCGCTAGGAAGGAAGTTGTGGGGGGCCGCATCAATTCGCTGAGAAAACTGATGGCCCAGAAACAGTTTGTCCAACGACTAACAGCGGGAAGGGAGCAATATTTTAGAGCGAAATTATTCAGCAGGTGTGTTCCATTTGTTCTGTGGCAGGTAATTCGGAGTGAGATCCGGATAGTGAGGTGGCGCAGTTCCCCTGTAAAGTGACGGCCCCACCGGCGGCGGCCAGCGCCGTGTTAAAACGCCGCCTCCCCCTGTTCAGGCCGGCGGGTGCATTAGCCGGCCGCGGCAATCACAGCGAGTGAATCGCGGCGCACGCACAGCCTCGCTTCGGATTGCGTGCAGGTCGGCTGCCGGCTGGGCTCAGTTGATGGTATGGGTGGGAGGGAGGCAGCAGAGAGGGAGAGGCGTAGATTAGCGGGTCGCGTGCCGGCTGCCCTGCCTGACTCAACAGCGGCGGGCTTTCCGCCTGGAATGTGGGCCTCCACGCTGACTTTCGCTTCTGCAGCTCCAGTAGCTAGCCGTCCACGTGGAAAGGAATGCGTATTGTTCCTCTGTGAACGTCGAGATACACTGTGGGACATTAACTCTGCGGCACCAGGGACAATAGCAAAATATAATGAAATTCTGCTTTTGTTCGTATACAGTATAGCAGAAAGAGTACATGGTTAAATGCGTATTTACAGCTACGTGACTACCCTGCAATTCACACTAAAGTGCCTGACAGGGGGTCCAAAGAACGATTTTCACACTACTAGTCAACTGTTCCACTCTTGAACAGTACACGGTAAAAACGAACACTTAAATCTCTCCGTAAGAGCTCTAATTTTCTTTATTTTATTACGAGGGGTGTTCAGTAAGTAATATAACACATCTTCTCTGAAAGCAGATTGGGTTTATTGAGGATTCCAGTACCCCAAATCGTTTCCCACTCTTCTGACTACAAAACCCTATTTTTGAACGCAATCTCCAATCAATGCGTTCGGGAGGACGACGGTTCAATCCCGTCTCCGGCCATCCTGATTTAGGATTTCCGTGATTTCCCTAAATCGTTTCAGGCAAATGCCGGGATGGTTCCTTTGAAAGGGCACGGCCGATTTCCTTCCCAATCCTTCCCTAACCCGAGCTTGCGCTCCGTCTCTAATGACCTCGTTGTCGACGGGACGTTAAACACTAACCACCACCACCTCCAATCAATGCGACAGCTTGACGCCACCTTACTGGAGAGCCGACATGGTTCCACTCCACTGGTCGACGTCGGATCCGACGTCTTGCTACGTCAGTAAAGTTCGTTTGCATTTTTGTGGTGAAGAACACGCTGAAGTCCTTTCTTCAATTTCCTGGGGGTAGCACAACACACTTCAGGACTGACCGTTGCACCATAAAGGGGGACGTCAAACAGAATGACCGCTTCAGAGTTTCGAAAGACGTCGCCATCACTTTACCGGCTAAAGCCGTCGGCACACGGCCCGTGCATCCGAACGTTGAGCGTTGAGCGTGCCTAGTTTCTGACGTCATAGCGTGGAATAGCGCGTTGGAGAGTCTTTTCGAGCGTGCAGAGCAGCATCTGGCATGCCAGATATTCTGAGCGCGCGTCTGAGCGTTGATCAATGAGATGGCACAACGCCACTACGTCACACGCACGCCGTCTCCCTTCAGTACAGAATTGTTAGGCGCCATATTGCCATTCATTTCAAGCCTATACGTATATATGCAGTTTGTGAGCACCAGCAAATTGAGAATCATTCGAAAACCCGTTGTTAGTTGTGTGATTCGTTCCAATAAAATAATGAGAAAGATCATATTCGTGGCAAAAGAATTATTGTAACTTGCGTATTATGAGAGTAGGCTATTTGAAGGCGCGACACACTGAAAATTCACTCAAAATGCATTGTTCTTGGTACAATTTGTTATAAATAAATCTCAATTACCAACATAATTATGTACGATGAACGTTTATAGCAAGGGGTAATACAATATGACTGAACACAGAAAGTGTGTTGATGGATTTGCGTAATGAGTAGCCGGCACGCTAGCTCAGCGTGCTTGGTCAGGGGGTTAGCTATCCTCTGTAATAAAATAACTGAGCGTTCGGATCAACAAATAACCTGTACGGACGTCCGACACGAACAAATTCATCGACCAATATAGAGCAAAAGGAGTTTTTCTTTTTTTTTTTTTTTTTTAAAGTTGCGTCTCTGTCCGGTGATGAGTTTTTGTTGGGACGGTGGTTCGCGTCTTAACACTTCGAAATTTTTTTTCGCGTTTTTATTAGCTTCTGATACATTATTATTAGTTTAACATATTTTATGATATTTGATGTTATGTAAATATAAATTCACTTTTTTTTTTAGGGGTGACTGTTCGATTGGCTTAATCTACAGGACAGCTTGCGCTACTTGTATTAAGATATTTTGTTCCTTCTTCTTTTACGCTTCGTAATTCACATGTTGAAAAGATTCTGCTACTGGGTAGGAACACTGATCAAGTAAGTGTGACCTTGGGGCTTTACTAAAACGTGGAAATGATGAAATAATGTTTATCTTATGCGGAGAAGGATTCCAAATTTGTACCGCACTGTTTGTAACGGAACTTTTATAAGTCTGTGTCCTTATTGATTGGACATGGTACTTTCCTTTTCGTGGACGATGGAGGAAATGTGCGTTTTAATAGAGCTAATGTGGGAATTTTACGCGCACCCGTTGAGTAAACAGTGTGATTTACGAACTAGAAACATCCCTCAACTGCCGCTAGAGTGCGTTGCGATCCGTTATACCACTTTGGGGCCCACGTACCGTGTGTACAAGTCGCATCGTTTCTGAGCGTTCCGCAGCACGTTGAACTTGGCACGCTCAATGTTAAGGTTCGACAGCACGGTCCGTGTGCCGACGGTTTAAGGGTGCCGCTTGGAATTTTTTCTTCGGAGAAGACGGGGTGTGGCACCACTCCATAGATTGCCGTTTTGTTTCCGGTTAGAAGTGATGAACGTATTTTGCATAGCCTGTGACGATATACGACAAAAATGTGTCACAACCAGCTTCATAACACGCAAGAAATTCTTTACAGATGGTTCTTCATTGCTCTGTATGGTCTTTTGTTAGACGGCGAGGAACCGAGTGGGCACACACCTTTGAATCCCCCAATCGCTGGACGAGTGTATCAGGACTACCAACAGAGTCGACCAGTCGTACAGCGACGTGTTCGATTGTGGTTCGTCGATCACCTCGAATGAGAGTGTCCGCACATTCCAACATTGCAGAAAAAACAGTTGTGTGCGGTCGGACGGCAAGTGGGGGATCACGCCAGGTTGCGCGACCTTGTTGCGATTATGGCAGACGCCTAGCCCAGCGACTCACCGTGCTTTTGTTACCGCTGACATTCTCCAACCACCTATGTGCATCTTCGACGCTCTGGTTTTCTGCCTAAAGAAACTCAATGACAGCGCTGCCTGTAACTACCTCCGTTACAGACCCCATTTTGAAGGCTTCGTATAGCTCCGCCACCAATCGGCATTTCATCTACATCTACATCTACATTCATACTCCGCAAGCCACCTGACGGTGTGTGGCGGAGGGTACCCTGAGTACCTCTATCGGTTCTCCCTTCTATTCCAGTCTCGTATTGTTCGTGGAAAGAAGAATTGTCGGTATGCTTCTGTGTGGGCTCTAATCTCTCTGATTTTATCCTCATGGTCTCTTCGCGAGATATACGTAGGAGGGAGCAATACACTGCTTGACTCTTCGGTGAAGGTATGTTCTCGAAACTTTAACAAAAGCCCGTACCGAGCTACTGAGCGTCTCTCCTGCAGAGTCTTCCACTGGAGCTTATCTATCATCTCCGTAACGCTTTCGCGATTACTAAATGATCCTGTAAAGAAGCGCGCTGCTTTCCGTTGGATCTTCTCTATCTCCTCTATCAACCCTATCTGGTACGGATCCCACACTGCTGAGCAGTATTCAAGCAGTGGGCGAACAAGTGTACTGTAACCTACTTCCTTTGTTTTCGGATTGCATTTCCTTAGGATTCTTCCAATGAATCTCAGTCTGGCATCTGCTTCACCGACGATCAACTTTATATGATCTTCCATTTTAAATCACTCCTAATGCGTACTCCTAGATAATTTATGGAATTAACTGCTTCCAGTTGCTGACCTGCTATTTTTTAGCTAAATGATAAGGGATCTATCTTTCTATGTATTCGCAGCACATTACACTTGTCTACATTGAGATTCAATTGCCATTCCCTGTACCATGCGTCAATTCGCTGCAGATCTTCCTGCATTTCAGTACAATTTTCCATTGTTACAACCTCTCGATACACCACAGCATCATCTGCACAAAGCCTCAGTGAACTTCCGATGTCATCCACCAGGTCATTTATGTAAATTGTGAATAGCAACGGTCCTACGACACTCGCCTGCGGCGCACCTGAAATCACTCTTACTTCGGAAGACTTCTCTCCATTGAGAATGACATGCTGCATTCTGTTATCTAGGAACTCCTCAATCCAATCACACAATTGGTCTGATAGTCCATATGCTCTTACTTTGTTCATTAAACGACTGTGGGGAACTGTATCGAACGCCTTGCGGAAGTCAAGAAACACGGCATCTACCTGTGAACCCGTGTCTATGGCCCTCTGAGTGTCGTGGACGAATAGTGCGAGCTGGGTTTCACATGACCGTCTTTTTCGAAACCCATGCTGATTCCTACAGAGTAGATTTCTAGTCTCCAGAAAAGTCATTATACTCGAACATAATACGTGTTCCAAAATTCTACAACTGATCGACATTAGAGATATAGGTCTATAGTTTTGCACATCTGTTAGATGTCCCTTCCTGAAAACGGGGATGACCTGTGCCCTTTTCCAACACGCACGGCACAGCGGACACACCAGGAACCGCGGTGTTGGCCGTCGAATGGCGCTAGCTGCGCAGCATTTGTGCACCGCCGCCGTCAGTGTCAGCCAGTTTGCCGTGGCATACGGAGCTCCATCGCAGTCTTTAACACTGATAGCATGCCGCGACAGCGTGGACGTGAACCGTATGTGCAGTTGACGGACTTTGAGCGAGGGCGTATAGTGGGCATGCGGGAGGCCGGGTGGACGTACCGCCCAATTGCTCAACACGTGGGGCGTGAGGTCTCCACAGTACATCGATGTTGTCGCCAGTGGTCGGCGGAAGGTGCACGTGCCCGTCGACCTGGGACCGGACCGCAGCGACGCACGGATGCACGCCAAGACCGTAGGATCCTACGCAGTGCCGTAGGGGACCGCACCGCCACTTCCCAGCAAATTAGGGACACTGTTGCTCCTGGGGTATTGGCGAGGACCATTCGCAACCGTCTCCATGAAGCTGGGCTACGGTCCCGCACACCGTTAGGCCGTCTTCCGCTCACGCCCCAACATCGTGCAGCCCGCCTCCAGTGGTGTCGCGACAGGCGTGAATGGAGGGACGAATGGAGACGTGTCGACTTCAGCGATGAGAGTCGCTTCTGCCTTGGTGCCAATGATGGTCGTATGCGTGTTTGGCAGGTGAGCGCCACAATCAGGACTGCATACGACCGAGGCACACAGGGCCAACACCCGGCATCATGGTGTGGGGAGCGATCTCCTACACTGGCCGTACACCACTGGTGATCGTCGAGGGGACACTGAATAGTGCACGGTACATCCAAACCGTCATCGAACCCATCGTTCTACCATTCCTAGACCGGCAAGGGAACTTGCTGTTCCAACAGGACAATGCACTTCCGCATGTATCCCGTGCCACCCAACGTGCTCTAGAAGGTGTAAGTCAACTACCCTGGCCAGCAAGATCTCCGGATCTGTCCCCCATTGAGCATGTTTGGGACTGGATGAAGCGTCGTCTCACGCGGTCTGCACGTCCAGCACGAACGCTGGTCCAACTGAGGCGCCAGGTGGAAATGGCATGGCAAGCCGTTCCACAGGACTACATCCAGCATCTCTACGATCGTCTCCATGGGAGAATAGCAGCCTGCATTGCTGCGAAAGGTGGATATACACTGTACTAGTGCCGACATTGTGCATGCTCTGTTGCCTGTGTCTATGTGCCTGTGGTTCTGTCAGTGTGATCATGTGATGTGTCTGACCCCAGGAATGTGTCAATAAAGTTTCCCCTTCCTGGGACAATGAATTCACGGCGTTCTTATTTCAATTTCCAGGAGTGTATTTTCACATTCGGAGGACGAAGTCGGAAATCCAGATTTCATGGAATTATCTTGCTGCAACGAGAAACTTCTTTGTTTTAATGACTGCCACTGATATGGATTTGCGGCAACACTCTGGGAAATATAGTGTTTGACAGTCATAGCTGCGCCGAGTGGCCGTGCGCTTAGAGGCGCCATGTCACGGATTGTGCGGCTCCTCCCGTCGGAGATTCGAGTCCTCCCTCGCCCATGGCTGTGTGTGTTGTTCTTAGATTAGTTTAAGTAGTGTGTAAGTCTAGGAACAGATGACCTCAGCAGTTAAGCCACTTAGGAATTCAGACACATTTGAATATTTTTTGTATAGTTATGAATTACTGTACCTCGAGGAAAATTATCTATTGACACACAGTCACCACCGATTCAGAAGATAACATTATAGTGCAACACAACTAGTTCTTTATTATCACCAAATCGCGAGTGATCGCACGGGATCTCAGATTCCATATTTATGGATTTCAGAAATATTTCGATACCGTTCCTCACAAACAGCTTGTAATCAGTTGCGCGTCTATTGAGTGCCACCCCAGTTCTGCGCCTGGATTCGTCCTGTCCTGTCAGAAAGGTCACAGTTCGTAGCAACTGACGGAAAGACGTCGAGTAAAACAGAGGTGATATCTGAGGTTCCCCAAAGCAGTGTTATGGGCCGTCTGCTGTTCCTAACCTATATAAATGATTTTGGAGACAAATTTAGCTGCTATCTTAGATTGTTTGCATATAGTGCTGTCATCTACCGTCGAGTAAAGTCATCAGAATACCAAAACCAATCGGAAAATGATTTAGACAGAATACCTGTTTACTGTAAAAAGTGAGAACTGAGTCTAAATTATGAAAAATGCGAGTCATCTACATGAGTGCTAAACGGAATGCGTTAAATTTCGATTACACGATTGATCAGGCAACTCTAAAGGCTGTAACCTTAACTAAATACCTAGGTATCACAATTACGAATAAAAAATTCGAACGATCACATACTGTAGATAATTTTGCGATAACCACAATTTATTCGCAGAACACTTAGATAGTGTAACAGGTTTTCTAAAGAGACTGCCTACAGTACGCATGTTCGTCCTCTTCCGGCATACTGCTGTGCGGTGGGATCCGCATCAGATAGAACTGACGGAGGACATCGAAAAAGTTCACAGAAGAGCAACTCCTTTAGAATAATCCTGAAATAGGGGAGAGAGAGCCACCGATATGATACGCGATTCGGGTTGGCAGTCATTAAAACAATATAGTGATATGGAGGTACATTAGAAGTGAAATTCGTTACACAGAGCTGTCATCTCTGGCACCAGCAATGGTGCTAAAACGCCTGGGAATCGAGTAGTACTGACATTCGATGCCAGATAGAATATGTCACCCCAATATGCCTCAATTCTGTGCCAGCGTTCATTAAGTCGTAATGATGTGAATGATGGCGCGTCACTTTCCCGGCAGCCAATGGCCAGATGTTCTGTATGGTGGAGAGATCCAATGAAAGTGCTGTTTAGGGCAATAGTCGAACACCCACTGCCTCCAGACATGCTAGTACAGCACGTGCAACATGCGGTCCTCGTTATATCGTTGAAAAATAACGCTATGGATGCTGTGAAGATAGAGCACAGGCGCCGCTCATAAATCTAACGGCTGCTGTAAAATTTTCACATATACCGACCGGAGGTCCCCAAACATTTTTTTCTCGTTGACCACGTGCCATTTTTTCTATTTTGGATAGGCTCCAAAATATGATAGACTCCCTGGCTTTCACATTCAGAAATTATACAAAGTTACGCTACCAGGTATTAAAATTGCTACCCCAAGAACAAATGCAGATGATAAACTGATATTCATTGGACAAATATATTATACTAGAACTGAGATGTGATTATATTTTCACGCAATTTGGGTGCATAGATCCTCACAAATCAGTACCCAGATCAACCACATCTGGCAGTAATAATAACAGCCTTGATATGCTTGGGCATTGAGTCAAACAGAACTTGGATGGCGTGTACAGGTACAGCTGCCCATGCAGCTTCAACACGATACCACAGTTCATCAAGAGTAGTGACTGGCGTATTGTGACAAGCCAGCAGCTCGGCCACCATTGACCAGACGTTTTCAGTTGAGAATGTGGAGATCTGGAGAATGTGCTGGCCAGTGCAGCAGTCGAACATTTTCTGTATCCAGAGAGGCCCGTGCAGGACCTGCAACATGCGGTCGAGCATTATCCTGCTGAAATGTAGGGTTTCGCACGGATCGAATGAAGGGTAGAGCCACGGGTTGTAACACATCTGAAATGTAATGTCCACTGTTCAAAATGCCGTCAATGCGAACAAGAGGTGATCGAGACGTGTAACCAATGACACACCATACCACTGCGCCGGGTGATACGCCAGTATGGCGATGACAAATACACGCTTCCAATGTGCGTTCACCACGATGTCGCCAAACACGGATGCGACCATCATGATGCTGTAAACAGAACCTGGATTCATCCGAAAAAATGACATTTTGGCATTCGTGCACCCAGGTTCGTCGTTGAGAACACCATCGCAGGCGCTCCTGTCTGTGATGCAACGTCAAGGGTAACCGCAGCCATGGTCTCCGAGCTGATAGTCCATGTTGCTGCAAACGTCGTCGAACTGTTCGTGCAGATGTTTGTTGTCTTGCAAACGTCCCCATCTGTTGACTCGAGGATCGAGACGTGGCTGCACGGTCCGTTACAGTCATATGGATAAGATGCCTGCCACCTCGACTGCTAGTGATTCGAGTCCGTTAGGATCCAGCACGGCGTTCCGTATTACCCTCCTGAACGCACCGATTCCATATTCGTTTAACAGTCATTGGATCTCGACCAACTCGAGCAGCAATGTCGCGTTAGGATAAACCGCATTCGCGATAGGCTACAATCCGACCTTTATCAAAGTCGGAAACGTGATGGTACGCATTTTTCCTCCTTACACGAGGCATCACAACAATGTTTCACCAAGGAACGCCGGTCAACTGCTGTTTGTGTATGAGAAATCGATTGGAAACTTTCCTCATGTCAGCACGTTGTAAGTGTCGCCACCGGCGCCAACCTTGTGTGTATTCTCTGAAAAGCTAATTATTTGCATATCACAGCACCTTCTTCCTGTAGGTTAAATCTCGTGTCTGGTGGTGTAGCGATTTTAATGGCCAGTAGTGAATGTACTTCAAATGAGTTTTACAGTGCTACTCACTTTAATAGGTATGAATACAGATGTGTAATGCGAAAAACTTAAAAAAACTTTTTGAAGTTTATATATTTATTACTTCAAACATAACACAAATCTAGTAAATTTATACGTAGATGCTTAATTATCAAATTTTCAATACTTGGCTTTATTTTAGTGAAGTCTCCTCGGTCAGTGATTTCTAATCTCTGTCTCAATCTCTCTCTCTGTGTCCCTCTCTCCCCCTCTCTTCTATCTCTCTTTATTGAGAATTTTAGTAACCGCACTGGAGCTCCTTTCCATGAGGTATGAAAATGGAAAAGCTATCAATACCTTTCTCGCTTTAGTCCATAACGGAACCTAACAGGTATGTCTCTCTGAAGTCAGAATTAGTGATACTCCTTTGTAAAGAGCACCGTAAATTCTTCTTTAGTGCTTCTTCCAATCAGTTCTTCTCGTAATACGACATCCGTACTACGTTACGCACTTTTCCACATATCGACGGCGGTTCTACAACATAAAATGTCCACCTATCTCGATACTGCTGCAGATCTCACTTCTTATTGGCTGTACAGAATTACGGCCAATTAGAACTCACTTTCAGTGCAGGGCTTGCGCCAAATCCCAGAAAGAAACAACCACTGCTCTCAGCTCATTGACGTCATGAAAATAACCAACACAAAACTCTCTTGTTAAACAAATAAAATGAAATAAGCTTTAAGCTGTACTTTACGTCTGGAATTTAACTATGTAGTCGCGAGCGTTCCGGCTGTCTCTTACATATTCAAACATGCTTTGACATCTGTCATCCACTAGTAGGGCAACCACTGGTGGATTCGTTCCCACGATACAAAGCTGGAACACTTGCAAGTTCCTATAGAGAGTTACAGACTGAAAATTTAATATTGGCGAATGCCTCACATACACTCACACAAGTACTCTCTTTCACACTCACCCTAACACAAAACATGAATATCTAATTGAAATTCTTAAACTTATTACTACAGCAAAATTACGAAAGGTTTTCTAAAATGAGATATTTCCAAATTTGAATCTAAACACTGAAGGTGCTTCCTGCCGCCGTTGGATAAGCAGCTGCAGCAGCAAGTCGTGTACTCCTAGCTCACTCATTTGTTACATAGTTTAATTCTTAATTTCTTTGCGTGTTTTTGGTACTTGCATTGTTAATTCATAAATTTCTGGCGTATTATAGTATTTGAGAGTTGTAGCATCGCGTTTTAGTACCTGAGTAGTACAAAATCGCGTAGTCTCCTTCCGCCGCCGAGCAGTGTGTCAGCAGTGCGCAAGTAGCTGCATTACTGCATTTACTAGGCAATCTTGTATTTTAATAACCGTTTAAATTTTGTGTCGATTTGTTTGCGCTATCTAGACTTCAAGAAGAATATAATAATTCCAATCCCAAGGAAAGCAGGTGTTGACAGATGTGAAAATTACCGAACAATCAGCTTAATAAGCCACAGCGGCAAAATACTAACACGAATTCTTTACAGACGAATGGAAAAACTAGATCAGTTCGGATTCCGTAGAAATACTGAAACACATGAGGCAATACTGACCTTACGACTTATCGTAGAAGAAAGATTAAGGAAAGGCAAACCTACGTTTCTAGCATTTGTAGACTTAGAGAAAGCTTTTGACAATGTTGACTGGAATACTCTCTTTCAAATTCTAAAGGTGGCAGGGGTAAAATACAGGGAGCGAAAGACTATTTACAATCTGTATAGAAACCAGATGGCAGTTATAAGAGTAGAGGGGTATGAAAGGGCAGCAGTTGTTGGGAAGGGAGTAAGACAGGGTTGTAGCCTCTCTCCGATGTTATTGAATCTGTATATTGAGCAAGCAGTAAAGGAAACAAAAGAAAAGTTCGGAGTAGGTATTAAAATCCATGGAGAAGAAATAAAAACTTTGAGGTTCGCCGACGACATTGTAATTCTGTCAGAGACAGCAAAGGACTTGGAAGAGCAGTTGAATGGAATGGATAGCGTCTTGAAATGAGGGTATAAGATGAACATCAACAAAAGCAAAATGAGGATAATGGAATGTAGTCGAATTAAGTCGGGTGATGCTGAGGGAATTAGATTAGGAAATGAGACACTTAAAGTAGTAAAGGAGTTTTGCTATTTGGGGAGCAAAATAACTGATGATGGTCGAAGTAGAGAGGATATCAAATGTAGACTGCCAATGGCAAGGAAAGCGTTTGTGAAGAAGAGAAATTTGTTAACATCGAATATAGATTTAAGTGTCAGGAAGTCATTTCTGAAAGTATTTGTATGGCGTGTAGCCTTGTATGGAAGTGAAACATGGACGATAAATAGTTTGGACAAGAAGAGAATAGAAGCTTTCGAAATGTGGTGCTACAGAAGAATGCTGAAGATTAGATGGGTAGATCACATAACTAATGAGGAGGTATTGAATAGGATTGGGGAGAAGAGAAGTTTGTGGCACAACTTGACCAGAAGAGGGGATCGTTTGGTAGGACATGTTCTGAGGCATCAAGGGATCACCAATTTAGTATTGGAGGGCAGCGTGGAGGGTAAAAATCGTAGAGGGAGACCAAGAGATGAATACACTAAGCAGATTCAGAAGGATGTAGGTTGCAGTAGGTACTGGGAGATGAAGAAGCTTGCACAGGATAGAGTAGCATGGAGAGCTGCATCAAACCAGTCTCAGGACTGAAGACCACAACAACAACAACAACTCTGTAGATTAGTTCAGACGTTCTTTGCACAACAGTTTTTAGCATGGATAGGGACTGCAACTGCTGTGTTCGGATGTAGGCTGAGTTGGCATCCCTTCGCGCCCAGCTTCAGGCAGTGTTGGCTTCGATCACACAGCTTGAGGCTGTTGCCAATGGGCATCACTGTGGGGGTCGGGACGGGGGTTTGTCGGGGACGGCCAGCACGTTCCATGCATTCCCCGATCGGACTACGACTGTGGTTGCCCGGGATACTGCCCGAATTGAGGCTGATCCCTCACCCGTGGTAGAGTGGGAGATCGTCTCAAGGTGTGGCAGGGGGCGAAAGACATTCCGGAGGGCTGAACGGAAGGCCTCTCCAGTTTGTCTGACGAACCGGTTTCAGGCTCTGTCTCAGGCTTATACTGATCTTCGGCCTGACATGGCTGCTTGTCCTGTTCCTGAGGTTGCCCCTCAGTCTGCAAGATCCGGGCGGTCGCAGAGGGTGGGCTTACTGGTAGTTGGGAGCTCCAACGTCAGGCGCGTAAAGGGGCCCCTTAGGGATATGGCAGCAAGAGAGGGGAAGAAAACCAATGTGCACTCCGTGTGCATACCGGGGGGAGTCATTTCAGATGTGGAAAGGGTCCTTTCGGATGCCATGAAGGGTACAGGGTGCACCCATCTGCAGGTGGTCGCTCATGTCGGCACCAATGATGTGTGTCGCCATGGATCGGAGGAAATCCTCTCTGGCTTCCGGCGGCTATCTGATTTGGTGAAGACTGCCAGTCTCACTAGCGGGATGAAAGCAGAGCTCACCAACTGCAGCATCGTCGACAGGACTGACTGCGGACCGTTGGTACAGAGCCGAGTGGAGGGTCTGAATCAGAGGCTGAGACGGTTCTGCGACCGTGTGGGCTGCAGATTCCTCGACTTGCGCCATAGGGTGGTGGGGTTTCAGGTTCCGCTGGATAGGTCAGGAGTCCACTACACGCAACAAGCGGCTACACGGGTAGCAGGGGTTGTGTGGCGTGGGCTGGGCGGTTTTTTATGTTTGATGGCCTTGGGCAACTACAGAAAGGGCAACAGCCTCAACGGGTGCGGGGCAAAGTCAGGACATGCGGCGAACAAGCAGCAATCGGTACTGTAATTGTAAACTGTCGAAGCTGCATTGGTAAAGTACCGGAACTTCAAGCGCTGATAGAAAGCACAGAAGCTGAAATCGTTATAGGTACAGAAAGCTGGCTGAAGCCAGAGATAAATTCTGCCGAAATTTTTACAAAGGTACAGACGGTGTTTAGAAAGGATAGATTGCATGCAACCAGTGGTGGAGTGTTCGTCGCTGTTAGTAGTAGTTTATCCTGTAGTGAAGTAGAAGTGGATAGTTCCTGCGAATTATTATGGGTGGAGGTTACACTCAACAACAGAGCTAGGTTAATAATTGGCTCCTTTTACCGACCTCCCGACTCAGCAGCATTAGTGGCAGAACAACTGAGAGAAAATTTGGAATACATTTCACATAAATTTTCTCAGCATGTTATAGTCTTAGGTGGAGATTTCAATTTACCAGATATAGACTCGGACACTCAGATGTTTAGGACGGGTGGTAGGGACAGAGCATCGAGTGACATTATACTGAGTGCACTATCCGAAAATTACCTCGAGCAATTAAACAGAGAACCGACTCGTGGAGATAACATCTTGGACCTACTGATAACAAACAGACCCGAACTTTTCGACTCTGTATGTACAGAACAGGGAAACAGTGATCATAAGGCCGTTGCAGCATCCCTGAATATGGAAGTTAATAGGAATATAAAAAAAGGGAGGAAGGTTTATCTGTTTAGCAAGAGTAATAGAAGGCAGATTTCAGACTACCTAACAGATCAAAACGAAAATTTCTGATACGACACTGACAATGTTGAGTGTTTATGGAAAAAGTTCAAGGCAATCGTAAAATGCGTTTTAGACAGGTACGTGCCGAGTAAAACTGTGAGGGACGGGAAAAACCCACCGTGGTACAACAACAAAGTTAGGAAACTACTGCGAAAGCAAAGAGAGCTTCACTCCAAGTGTAAACGCAGCCAAAACCTCTCAGACAAACAGAAGCTAAACGATGTCAAAGTTAGCGTAAGGAGGGCTATGCGTGAAGTGTTCAGTGAATTCGAAAGTAAAATTCTATGTACCGACTTGACAGAAAATCCTAGGAAGTTCTGGTCTTACGTTAAATCAGTAAGTGGCTCGAAACAGCACATCCAGACACTCCGGGATGATGATGGCATTGAAACAGAGGATGACTCGCGTAAAGCTGAAATACTAAACACCTTTTTCCAAAGCTGTTTCACAGAGGAAGACCGCACTGCAGTTCCTTCTCTAAATCCTCGCACAAACGAAATAATGGCTGACATCGAAATACGTGTCCAAGGAATAGAAAAGCAACTGGAATCACTCAACAAAGGAAAGTCCACTGGACCTGACGGGATACCAATTCGATTCTACACAGAGTACGCGAAAGAACTTGCCCCCCTTCTAACAGCCGTGTACCGCAAGTCTCTAGAGGGACGGAAGGTTCCAAATGATTGGGAAAGAGCACAGGTAGTCCCAGTCTTCAAGAAGGGTTGTCGAGCAGATGCGCAAAACTATAGACCTATATCTCTGACGTCGATCTGTTGTAGAATTTTAGAAAATGTTTTTTGCTCGAGTATCATGTCGTTTTTGGAAACCCAGAATCTACTATGTAGGAATCAACATGGATTCCGGAAACAGCGATCGTGTGAGATCCAACTCGCTTTATTTGTTCATGAGACCCAGAAAATATTAGAAACAGGCTCCCAGGTAGATGCTATTTTTCTTGACTTCCGGAAGGCGTTCGATACAGTTCCGCACTGCCGCCTGATAAACAAAGTAAGAGCCTACGGAATATCAGACCAGCTGTGTGGCTGGATTGAAGAGTTTTTAGCAAACAGAACACAGCATGTTGTTATTAATGGAGAGACGTCTACAGACGTTAAAGTAACCTCTGGCGTGCCACAGGGGAGTGTTATTGGACCATTGCTTTTCACAATATATATAAATGACCTAGTAGATAGTGTCGGAAGTTCCATACGGCTTTTCGCGGATGGTGCTGTAGTATACAGAGAAGTTGCAGCATTAGAAAATTGTAGCGAAATGCAGGAAGATCTGCAGCGGATGGGCACTTGGTGCAGGGAGTGGCAACTGACCCTTAACATAGACAATTGTAATGTATTGCGAATACATAGAAAGAAGGATCCTTTATTGTATGATTATATGATAGCGGAACAAACACTGGTAGCAGTTACTTCTGTAAAATATCTGGGAGTATGCGTGCGGAACGATTTGAAGTGGAATGATCATATAAAATTAATTGTTGGTAAGGCGGGTACCAGGTTGAGATTCATTGGGAGAGTCCTTAGAAAATGTAGTCCATCAACAAAGGAGGTGGCTTACAAAACACTCGTTCGACCTATAGTTGAGTATTGCTCATCAGTGTGGGATCCGTACCAGATCGGGTTGACGGAGGAGATAGAGAAGATCCAAAGAAGAGCGGCGCGTTTCGTCACCGGGTTATTTGGTAACTGTGATAGCGTTACGGAGATGTTTAACAAACTCAAGTGGCAGACTTTGCAAGAGAGGCGCTCTGCATCGCGGTGTAGCTTGCTCGCCAGGTTTCGAGAGGGTGCGTTTCTGGATGAGGTATCGAATATATTGCTTCCCCCTACTTATACCTCCCGAGGAGATCACGAATGTAAAATTAGAGAGATTAGAGCGCGCACGGAGGCTTTCAGACAGTCGTTCTTCCCGCGAACCATACGCGACTGGAACAGGAAAGGGAGGTAATAACAGTGGCACGTAAAGTGCCCTCCGCCACACACCGTTGGGTGGCTTGCGGAGTATAAATGTAGATGTAGATGTTATTCTTGAAGTTTTCCCGGCGGACATAATGTTCCATCATCTTTCGGGCGTGCACTCCCAGCACTCGCTGTCCCGAGTGCACGCCCAAAAGATGATGGAACACTGAAGGTGTTATCATATCTTTTCAAATAGTCACAGTTGGTTAACTATTAACATACATATATTGATTTAGTTTTTTAAGCATCGGATAATGACGTTTTTTTACTGACTTTTCTTTTTTTGTAACTTCCAAGTTATGACAGTTATTGACTTCAGAATTTGACAGATTGTTCCTTTACACAACAGAAGGTTATGTACCTAATATGAAGTTCCTCAGGCTATTTATGGATCAGGTATTATTTTTTATAGTTCCAGAGAATGTAACTACTCTGTAAGTGCCTCTCCGCTACTTTCACACGCTACAGTCACGCCATATGGTCATGACGCACGTCTGCAGGACACAGCTCGCCCGTTGCAGATCGTATAAGATTCTGACTGCTTACACTGGAGCCCACATACATTCATACAAGAAAGCTTTAATAGACAAATTGGTGATCGCTCCTTAGCTGTGACGCCTCATCTGTTTCTTCCGAGTCACTGTATGCACTGTATGTATGTGGTATTTATATAGTCAAAACAGTCTCAAAGCTAGTTTCACAGTCGGTATGAGGGATATGAAATGATGAAAGTAAATTGAAACGTCATCATCTGGCAGTTTGTCTGTGAGAAATTGGGAAATACGAAAAAAACTGTACCGTCCAATGTTTAGCTTCATTAAATTACTTCTGATAAGAAAATCTGCAGTGATGGACTTTGTTCTAATCCGATTTAGGCTGTTACGTAGTAAATGCAACTTAACTTAATTAAAATTAGTAAACAAATATGTTAAATGGTTAAATTTTCTTCTAAAATTGGATTCTCAGCATCCAAAAACACTAAAACAGACCCAAAAAGTGAGAAAAATCTGAACAAACGTAAGGCTTTTGACAGCCAACGTACCATCAAAAACCCTTTGCGACGAAGTGAACATGCTGTCCACAGTGGGTATTATTTACGTGCTTTGTAACTATTTGAAAGTACGTGTTCCAGATCTTTGTTTGTTTATTATGGTGACACCTTCTTAGGCCATTCCATCAGCTTGGATGATTTCATAGCATCATGGCTTAAGACTTCATTGCATAAAATGCACATAGGTAGCCGCTGTCTGACAATGATGGAATGAATTCGAACTACAAATAGTCGACGCTGCACTGTGTACATTTCGTTTCAGATTTGGGTATGTTTAGTATGCTTTATATGTGGACAAAAATTAAGCTTTATCTTCTATCCTCCTTTCAATACACTGTCCATTTTTGAGACGTCTGTATTCTTTTTTGCCTGCTTCATTTATTGCTTTTTTACATTTTCTCCTTTCATCAATCAAATTGAATATTTCTTCTGTTACCCAAGGATCTCTATTTGCCCTCGTCTTTTTTACCTACTTGATCCTCTTTTGCCTTCACTGTTCCATCTCTGAAAGTTACACTGCTTAAATCTCCGTCTTACCATTATATAATCTATCTGAAACCTTCCAGTGTCTCCAGGCCTTTTCCATGTATACAACCTTCTTTCGTGATTCTTGAACCAAGTGTTAACTGTGATTAAGTTATACTCTGTGCAAAATTCTACCAGGCGACTTTCTGTTTCATTCCTTACCCGCATTCCATATTCATCTATTACTTTTCCTTCTCTTTCTTTTCCTACTATCGAATACCAGTCACCCATGACTATTAAATTTTCTTCTCCCTTCACTATCTGGATAATTTCTTTTATCTCATCATACATTTAATCAATCTCTTCGTCTTCTGCGGAGCTAGTTGGCACATAAACTTGTACTACTGTGGAGGGTGTGGGCTTCGTGTCTATCTTTGCGTTCAGTATGGTGTTTGTAGTAGCTTACCAGCGCTCTATTTTTGATTCATTATTAAATCTATTCCCGCATTACCCCTATTTGATTTTGTGTTTGTAACCCTGTATTCACCTGAGCCGAAGTCATGTTCCTCCTGCCACCGAACTTCACCAATTCCCACTGAATCTAGCTTTAACCTATCCATTTCCCTTTTTAAATTTTCTAGCCTACCTGCCCGATTAAGGGATCTGAAATTCCACACTCCGATCCTTAGAACGCCAGCTTTCTTTCTCCTGATAATGACGTCCTCCTGAGTAGTCCCCTCCAGGCGATCTGAATGGGGGACTATTTTACCTCCGGAATATTTTACCCAAGAGGACGCCATCATCATTGAACCATAGAGAAAAGCTGCATGTTCTTGGGAAAAATTATGGCTGTAGTTTCCACTTGCTTTCAGCTGTTCGCAGTACCAGCACAGCAAAGCCGTGTTGGTTAATGTTACAAGGCCAGAATGTTGCCCCTGCAACTACTGGAAAGGCTTCAGGAACCATACGTTTGTCTGGCCTTTCAACAGATAGGGCCTCCCCTCCATTGTGGTTGCAGCTATGGTACGGCTATCTATGTCACTGAGGCACACAAGCCTCCCCACCAATGGCAAGGTCCATGGTTCAAGGGGGGGGGGGCGGAATTGATGTATGAGCGTCGTTATGTTCAGATCAATGAGACCATAGCTTTTTATTATTTGAATTCTGTTACAGACCATGGTCTGGCAATTAGCGTCGTTGTCTCTAGATCGAGGGTTTCTGGCTGCAATCCCTGGCCAGGTTGGAGATTTTGTTCTGTCAGGGGCTGGGATTTGTGCTGTCTTCTACCTGTCTACCCAATTACCCTTGAGTTTGGTGTTCTCAGATCTGATCTTTTTTCTAATAAACAGGGTGGCGGAGGAATGTTGCAACTAACATCGGGGGATTGTCAAGGTTACCTTGAGGAACAAACCAATGATAGAAACCCATGCCCGGAAACATCATCCAATGACACTGCAGAGCGTAGAAGTTATAGGCGCCGGCGCCTGCCAGTAGGCCACCCCTTCAGCAGCATAAGTGGCTCTGTTCACTGACTGAGCATAGGAGGCATGTCTCACGAACATTATATGTTATTCAATGATCGCGACTGATTTCCAAGCTAGCCATTGGAGAAAATAGAGCTAGCTGTTGTGAACACAGGTCTTGTATGAAAGCCATGCTCTGTTGCCTGGGTTTCAATCTGCAGTTTACATTCTCCTGGTAGGTTAGTTGATTTGGGGTACCAAACAGCGAGGTCATCTGTCTCATCTGATTAGGCAAGGATGGGGAATTATGTCGGCGGTGCCCTTTCGTAGAAACCATACTGGCGTTCGGCTGTGGCGATTTAGGGAAATCACAGAAAACCTAAATCCGCTTGGCCGGACGCGGGTTTGAACCGTCGTCCTCCCGAATGGGAGTCCAGGGTGCTAACCACTGCGCCACCTCGTTTGATCATTCTGCTGTACACCGCAATAGTTCGGAGATTTTAGAGGGTCCCGGGAGAAAAACAAATCGCACATGGAAACCCATGTCCGAAACTGTCATCCACCGACCACCGAGGAAACAGAGCATCATATTCATAGAAGACAAGGACCTTCTACGCAGCAGGTAGTTCCATTCTCACCTCTGACGAACACGGCAGTCAGTTGCGATCACAGAATGGATAAGTACATTGTGAGACGTTTCTCCAACCGTTCGTCAGCGTACCAAGTCACGTGTGCTGTCGGCGCCATTAACTTCGACGTTGTATAGCGACGCTAGATGACGTTTCCGGGTATGGCTTCCTAGCCTCAATTTGTCGCAGAAGGCGCCCTCCACAACAGCTAGAAGTTCGTCACACCATTTCTGGGACATCCTGTATATTTGGGGTACAAGTTTACCTTGGGTGACGGTTCTGCAGGCTCCTGTTTCAGTTAACTCAAATATATTGTTTCACACTGAAATTAAACAATTTTTTTGTCAGTGTATAGCTTCAGATTATTATTCCCGCCATCTAGTTAGTTTCATTAGCTCGGAAAAATCGATTTTACGCGCAAGTCAAGAGTATGAAACCAGTAAAACACATTCCTGCAGTGGAGCTACTGACGGAAGCTATACTGATTCAACATTCTGAGTTTCAGTTACAGGCACGTAAACCTTTACTCTTCCAGTACCGGTTTAGCGGAATGTTCCGCCAGTTGTATAGCACAAATATTTGCAGCCGACGACAGCGAAGCCGAACACACGGGTCCGCAATTACTCGCCGGCGGGAAAGCGTGTCCCGTGGCAGATATTGTCAATTTCGGGTTTCATTTGAACAGTAAGCTAGCAAAATGCTAATTGGAAGAATTTATAATTGGCTATACAATACTCATTAATATATTTAACGAGTTTGCTCACTTGAGTTAAAAATGCCAGACCCTCGTGCCAGTGGAAATGTGCAGCTCTCTGCTGTCGATATCTGATTATTTGTGTAAACCTATACAGACAATGCGTACAACACATTCCAAATTATTTCGAGAACGCTCGGGTGACCATTTAACACAACCATTAAAACGTTTCAACGAGGCAATGGTGCTACTGCGGTCGGCATGAAGAGGAATAATTTCCCAATTACGCCGACCGCACGCCGTTATGCGTTCTGCGTCCAGCAACGACGGCCCTAGGGGCGATCTCCGCCCTGAACTACTCGTGTCAGTAACGTATTTTATAGCGGGCAGGGTGGCTCTACAGTACACGGTATCTGCGTTGTGTGTGCTGTGACTGAAAAAAAATCTAGGAATAGGTTCTAAAAATAGGCTTGAATTCAGGAAAAGGTAGCTAAGGTGGCCGCCCAAAACACATTCAAGACGAGTACATACACAGGTAGTCATTAAAATTGAACCGCCAGTAGAGATATAACGGAATTCTATTTATTGTGCGTTTGAAGCGTAGTACGAAGAACGCGTGATTAAAATTTATAGATAACTAGCTGTACCCGGCCACGCTCATTCTAGATTAATGCAAAATACAGAAGAGAATAAGCACATTGAAATGGGCTTTCACGGTTTGTTAATACCACCCAAGGGTGAATGACAGAAGGTGTGGAGCAAAGGGATTTGGGGCACTTCATTCACTGTTTATTTTTTTTACGACACACTTCTTTATTAATAACATTGATAATACTTTTAAAAGAAAACAACACAATAGGCCTTGTAAATCGCCTAACTGCATAAGTGAACTACTAAAATAATCCTTAATATGTTTACGAACACAAACTTCAACTCACAAGTAGCATTCAGTTGTTTACTAATTAATAAAATGTCTGTTCAACTCGTGGTCGTGCGGTAGCGTTCTCGCTTCCCACGCCCGGGTTCCCGGGTTCGATTCCCGGCGGGGTCAGGGATTTTCTCTGCCTCGTGATGACTGGGTATTGTGTGACGTCCTTAGGTTAGTTAGATTTAAGTAGTTCTAAGTTCTAGGGGACTGATGACCATAGATGTTAACTCCCATAGTACTTAGAGCCATTTGAACCATTTTGTCTGTTCAACTTGAAACCAGAATATACTTCCTTGCTATTAAATGTCTGCATAAGTTAGTGGCCATACATAGTAACCTCTGAACAACAATTCAATTGACTTAAAAAAGAACACAACCACCCATGTTTAGAGAATTATTGGAAAGAAATGCATATACACCTTCTGTTTAGCAAATGAACCACTTTCGGCCTGAGTCACCAACAAAGTCTTTCTTATTACCCACATAGAGCCACTCCGAGGTACTGGGAGCAAAACATAAGTCTTCCACGTTTACACCAAAGGCATGGTTTCCCAGACTGCAAGCCGTAAGAAACCAGTCAACACGCTCCCGCCACCAAGTACAGGAAGGCGTCGCGGTGGTGCAATTAATTTGATTAGCACCACCTGTGACACAAAGGGCAAGCAACTCACCAACGTAATAAGGACATAAACTATTTGCATATACAACGTGTCCAAAACAGCTGTCTATCCACTACTTGCCCGCATCTCGTGGTCGTGCGGTAGCGTTCTCGCTTCCCACGCCCGAGTTCCCGGGTTCGATTCCCGGCGGGGTCAGGGATTTTCTCTGCCTCGTGATGGCTGGGTGTTGTGTGATGTCCTTAGGTTAGTTAGGTTTAAGTAGTTCTAAGTTCTAGGGGACTGATGACCTAAGATGTTAAGTCCCATAGTGCTCAGAGCCATTTGAACCATTTATCCACTACTTCCAGCACCTCAGAGGACACCGCTTAACACAGTGAATTCAGAGTCATCTAAACATACCGCGCAATCTGCCCTAAACCACATAAACTTCCTGTGCATGAGCACACTACGCTTAAGATAAGGAGTACTAACTTAACACACTGAATTCAGAGTCATCTAAACATACCGCGCAATCTGCGCAAAACCGCATAAAATTCCTGCATGAGCGCACTACGCTTAAAATAAGGAGTATTAACTTAACACAACATACAACTTCTAAAGCTCCGGGTGACTGGCCTGGACTCGTGAAATGGATCTACCAACACATCATCACCAATAAACCGCCTCCGCTCTCCACTTGCGAGGCACAATAGGATATGTCCTGCAACACACTGGTTAAAATATCTAAAACAGTGTTCGGTACAAGTGTAACACCAAATGTCACAAGGAAACATTAATCAGAAACAGGCATCGGTTCGTTACAATAAACGCACAAATTACGTGGCTGAAAAACACAACCAAGTCAGTGGCACACAAGAAGGTCAGTAATAGTGACGCCCTTTATCATTTTGCCGTTCAGAGGATTACCATGAAGGGGAATAATACGTGACATAGAATGTTGTCGATCTACCGCTGTGCTGTAAGGGTGCCGCGGATGACAACCGAAGGGGTGAAAAGAAATGTCACTCCAGAACGTCACTCCTGGTTGCCGGGCCGTATGGCAGCTGAGTTCAGGTTGGTATCCCACTGCCTTCTGGGACATCTCCAGACTCGTCTTCGGTGACATAGGAGCTCAATTGTAAGCGGGACTCATCACTGAAGACAATTCCACTTCAGTAGATGAGATTTCAGGTCGGAGACGTATCTGGCCACGCCCCAGACTGTAATGGGATACCCACCTGACTGGCGATCGCCGTATGGCCCGACAACTAGGAGTGATTGTCTCGAGTGCCATGTCTTCTGACAGCAAGACCCGTTTGTTTGTCGTCCTCAGCACCGTACTTCGACGATATTCTACGCCCCGTTTTGTTGCCCTTCAAGGCAAGCCATTCTGGCCTTACATTTCAGCAACATAATGCCCACCCACACACGGCGAGAGTTTCTGCTGCTTGTCTTGGTGCATACCGAACCCTACCTTGACCGTCAAGGTGGCCGGATATCTCCACAATTGAGAACGTATGGAGCATTATGAGAAGGGGCCTCCAACCACTCGTGATTTTGACGATATAACGAGCCAGTTGGACAGAATTTGGCACGACATCCAATGACTCCATGAAACAAATGCCAAGCCAAATACCTTCATATTTATAATATGTCGCCCTCGCAGGTGACATGGCATTGATTACAGATTCGCTAGATAATGCCCAAGAACAAATAAGAGAACTGCAAAAACAAGCAGGCAGTGTAGGACTACAAATATCCTTTGAGAAAACAAAGTTCATGACAAACATTTGTGATGCTCCTCAAAATATTGCAGTTGACAACAATACAGTAGACAAAACAGATTCCTTTAAACATCTAGGCGAGTGGATTACATACAATTCAAAAGAAAAAACAACTGTAGAAACCAGAGTGCACAAAATGGAAAGAGTGTTTCATACGACCAAAAACGTTTATAAAAAACCCTTGTTCTGGAACAAGGAACTAAGACACTAGCAAACAGTGGCCAGACCTGAAGCTCTGTATGCGGCAGAAACACTTAAACTAACGAGAAATGGAGATCTTGAGAAACTAGAGAAGGTAGAAAGAAGTAGTTTAAGGAAAATACTGGGAGCTAAAAGAAACGATACTGCTGAATACAGGTTAAGACCTAACAGAGAGCTATACTTGAAAACTGAAAAACTAACTGACGTAATGAGGAAGAGAGGACTACAGTTTTTTGGACATGTATTCAGAATGGATAACAACAGACTAACCAAGCGGATATTCACATTACTCAGTAGCTACAAATCCAAGGCTGCATGGTTCATAGAGACTGAAAAGGATATGGAAAACGCTGGAATTACAATAGACACAATAGGAAACAGAACACATTTCAGGAAGGCAGTTTAATAGACAGAATTTCAGGAGAGAAAGAAAACAACTAGACGAAAGTGGGCTCGAGAAGAAAGGGAGCAACACTCTAAAAGGATGAAGGAAATTTGGAAACTAAGCAAATCTAATACAATGAAGAATAGCCAATGTTGATTCATCGTACCCTCCGAATGGTTTATTCGAAAGAAGAAGAAGAATATGTAGCCCTCCAGTAGGTATATAGATTGTAACAAAAATTTACAGCACAAGGTGCAGGACATATTCCTCATATATAGCGGAAGAAATTATGTTATATGGACATGGGTCTGAAAACGCTCTCTTACATGTTACAACCCATTTTCTCCAAATCATGAATCATGGGAAACCGACAAACAGAACGCACCAGCATACCACACGCAACTCTTTCTCACAGGAGACGTTTAATACGCCCTCCGTTGACATTGATACATACACCAACCCGCCATCGTACTGAATCTCGGATGCACTGATGTATCCCTGGAGCATTGCTTGTGGTTTCCCAGCCATTCATAATACAGGCACGGAGACCCTGAACATCTTGTACTACGTTTCCATACCCAAGACCTTTCAAATGCACCTACAAATAAAAGCCCAGTGCGTGAGTGGAGAGCGTGAGGCAAGGCAATTGGTCCGTCTCTATCAATCCATCTGTCACCGAATCAGTTATTAAGAAGCCGACAGACTAACACTAAAATGAAGAGGTGCTCCATCGTGCGTAAAGTACATGTTTTGTTGGACAGCTAAAGGTACAACTTCTGACAGATCAGGTAGAACATTCACTACAAAATTATAGTAACTTTGCCCGTTGAGCCTGGTAGGAAGAAAGTGGGGCACCACCAGCCGCCAACAGTGCCGGCACAGACATTGACAGAAAATCTTTGTTGATGACTTGATTCAAAAGTTGCGCGAGAATTGAGTCTAACAACGAGTTGTAACATGGAAACAAAGCGTTTTCAGACCCAAGTTCATATGACATAATTTCGTTGCCTATATGTGAGGAAAATGTCCTGCAAATTGTCCCATACGTTTTTGTTTCACCCTGTAAAGAAAGTGCTTTTTTTGAAAGTAACAATGTGGTAAAATATCAAGTCAATCGACCAACTTCTTTTCGAGCGTTACGAGCACAAACATACATAGGCTGAATTTTTGTACATCAAGATTTGCTACCTGTGGCACCGAAATATGACTCACCCGAACTTAGGCTGGATAACAGATGCATATTGTAGATTCATCTTCTGACAATGTCGTTTAATAATTGCATGACGTAACCACTGCAGCCCGATTTTATGGATCTGAAGTTGGCAGTTTATGTTGTCGAAACTAGCAACCCACTAATGTGTTAACGTAGCGATCTTGGCAAATAAATGAAATATTTTATGAGAAGACTGTAGTGCAGATTCTGGTAAGTCCTTCCGTGCCGATTAGAAGACATGCTGGTGTTCAGCAATCACAGTGGCTGGGTAGCAATGACCTGGCAGTCTCTCGGCAAGCCAAAGGAAGTTGTTTGGGTGAGAGATCTAGAGAACGTCCTGCACACGGCGACAATCGAACACCCACTGTATCGGTTAGTATCGATATATCTCAGGACACACGGGCGACATGCGAGTTTGCTTTGTCTTTTTGTAAGATATCGTCACGGATGCCTCGAAGCTGGCCACCAGCCTTAACACGTAACAAATATGACTCCTGCTGTCGAATTTACCGATTACAGAAACCAGAGCCTTCACACATGGTTCAAATGGCTCTAAGCACTATGGGACTTGACATCCGAGATCATCAGTCTCCTAGACTCATAACTGCTTAAACCTAACTAACCTAAGAACATCACACACATCCGTGCCTGAGGCAGGATTTGAACCTGCGACCGTAGCAGCCGCGTGGTTCCGGACTGAAGTCCACACGCGGATACGCTCTTCATGATGCTTTACATGGAAACGGTTGTCATATGGAAAGATGGCGTGATAGCATCTACATCTATATCTACATATATACTCCGCTGGCCAACAAACGGTGTGTGGCGGAGAGAGCACAATTCGCGCCAAAGTCGTGCAGAAAATCCTGCACCGGCATGGCTCAACATTTCTGCAGGGACTTCAGACGACTTGATGAGTCCTTGCCATGTCGACCTGCTGCACTACGCTGGGTAGAACGAGGTCGGACACGGCAATGGAGTTATCCCATGATTTTTGTCGTCTCAGTGTACTTCTCCTACAAGGTGACGCACGAAATGTCTCACCATTTTCTTTGTTAATAAACATTTTACTGTGAAGTCAAAATGAAAGGAACGTATACTACCATCGAAAATACTCTATGGAGAAAAGGCCTAACTCAGTATGTCCTCCATTTTGATTCCTAACTTCCTTCACGAACACTGATGTTAGTGATAACTCTGTGGGCTATGTCTTCTGTACTTTCAGTGCAAACTTGAAGAATAAAGTTCTGAGCTCCGTTAAATCAAGTAGACGTTTCGGGAAAATTATTTCCTCTAGATACCCCCCCCCCCCCAAAAAAAAAAAAAAAAATGTGCGTTGAGGCCTGGACTTCTGGAGGCCCAAAATTGTCCGTCTTTGAAAAACTCTGGAAATCTGAGTGAAATGACCCGCATATCGAAATGCTCGTGTAAAACATACAACACACTGTATCAGCGCAGCAGCAAGAAAAAGGTCTGGCATGTCTGCGACTGGAAACTGCGATCACACTGTATTCCTCGGAGCATGATATATATATATATATATATATATATATATATATATATATATATCATGCTCCGAGGAATACAGTGTGATCGCAGTTCTGTCTATCGCCTAGCTTCTGTTCACATCCTTTGAAATTACCAAATCAAGTTAATCTACTAACGAAATTAAAAAGTTAGGAAATCATTACATGCACGCATCGTTAACTTAGTCTTACCTTCACAAGGAAATGGAGAATTATACACTAGCTCATTGTACCAAATGAGTAATATTTCACTCTGAATAGACTAATTAAAAATTTATCTTCTGCAACGTGAGGTATATTCACCCTGGTGACTTACGAGCCGTTTTTGTTAAAGTTCAAAACTGATGCTTATTTCGTGAGAAATTTGGCCCGGTCACTATCAATGGACCACCATATATCACACTGTATTCCTCGGAGCATGAGATATATATATATATATATATCCGAGGAATACAGTGTGATATATGGTGGTCCATTGATAGTGACCGGGCCAAATTTCTCACGAAATAAGCATCAGTTTTGAACTTTAACAAAAACGGCTCGTAAGTCACCAGGGTGAATATACCTCACGTTGCAGAAGATAAATTTTTAATTAGTCTATTCAGAGTGAAATATTACTCATTTGGTACAATGAGCTAGTGTATAATTCTCCATTTCCTTGTGAAGGTAAGACTAAGTTAACGATGTGTGCATGTAATGATTTCCTAACTTTTTAATTTCGTTAGTAGATTAACTTGATTTGGTAATTTCAAAGGATGTGAACAGAAGCTAGGCGATAGACAGAACTGTTCTGAGCTGTGTAAGGAACGAATGGAAAAGTGTACTAAGTGGAGACTTAAATAGAGTAGCTAATCAAAAGTACTCAGAGACGCAAATTTAATGAGGAACTGATCACGAGATGTCCCGAGAGGCAGACCCGCGACTATAAAAAAAAAAACGCTAGGAATATTATGTTGTCTGTAGAGAACCGGTAAGAGCAGAATACTATGGACATCAGACCTGAATGACTTCGAACTGGGCTAGATCGTTGGACTATCAGCTCTGCCAGATACATTTTAACCCTTCTAGAACTGTCCAAATCGGTTGTTGGTGATGCGACTGTGAAGTGGAAACGCGAATGTACACCACTACTGCACTATGACGAGTCATACTCTGATGGGTAGGGGCCGTGGAGCATTGTGGAGGGTAATTGTTAAAAATCGCATGAAATCAGTGGAAAGAACCAGTCGTGAGTTCTGAAGTTCTACCATTAGTCCAACTAGCTCAATGACTGTACGTAGTAAGTTGAAAAGAATGGGACAGAATGGCGGAGTACTTTCTCATATGCTACACATCAATGGTAAGCGACGCCTGACGTAGTGTCAAGAGCGACGACACAGGACAGTGGAAACGAGCGATTTGGAGAGATAAATCACATTATACCCTGTGGCAATCCAGTGGAAGGGTCTGAATCTAGCGAATGCCTGGGGTACGTTACATGTATAGTGCAAACAGTGAAGTATGGAGGAGATGGTATTACGTTTTGGGGGTGTGTTTCATGATTATGGTGTGGTTCTCTTACTGTCTTTGAGGAAACGCTAAATGCGGGATGATATGAACACATTTTGTAGCATCATGTACTGTGCACAGTAGAGGAACAGTAGGGAAACGATGATTGTGTCAGCACGACACTACACCCTGTCATAAAGCAGCATCTTTGAGACAATAGTAGATGGACAGTAATACGCTTGAAATGGGCTGGGCGATCCAGAGTCCCAACGTGGATGATTTGGGTTGAAAACGTCGACTTCGCTCCAGACGCCAGCATCCAACATCGCTATCTTCTCTGGTTTCGGCTGTTGGTGGAGAATGGAGTGCCTTTCCTCCACAGAGTTTCACAGACCTCACTGAAAATGTCTTCAGCAGAGTTCAAGCCGTCGTAAAGGCGAAGGTGTGGACGTGCATCCCGTATTACTATCCACTATTAGGTGTCTGGGTACTTTTGATCAGATAATCAACCAACCAATAATTGCACGGATTTGGCAGGTATAAAGATTTGCAGATGCAGACTCGATGTCTTTGTGTTTGACCTTGCACACGATGTTTTCAGTTGGAATGCATTTATAGTAATCTGTTAGTCCCCTGCCCCTGCGTAGACTGATCTTGATGGAATTTGTGAAATCGTTAGGAGCAATTCGAGACAGATAAAGGCCCTACAGCCAATCCACGGCAAACAGCTTCACTGTAGTGTGGTTATTCATGCTGCTTTCTCAGATCATATGTAATTCATGGTAAAAGGAAATTTATCTCTTACACGTATCAAGAAATTAGCGACTACTACCATTTAGTAGTAGAAAAGCACCTGAACCAACTGAGATAACTCTAAGATTCTACACACGCAATGGATTATGAGAAAGAACTCGTTCCTCTTCAAACAGCGGTTTATCGCAGGTCACTGGAGCAATGAAGGATACACAGAAAGTTGGGAAAAGCTCAAGTTATTCCCGTTTTCAAGAACAATCTTAGGGCAGATGCACATAATTATAGACCAGTATTGCTATCATCTGTCTGTTATAGAATTATGAAACATGTTTTATCCCAATGTATTATGACGTCTTTGGAGAGGAATGTACACTATTGGTCATTAAAATTGCTACACCAACAAGAAATGACGATGATAAACCGGTATTCATTGGACAAATTTATTATACTAGAACTGACATGTGATTACATTTTTACTTAATTTGATCCTGAGAAATCAGTACCAGAACAACCACCTCTGATACGCCTGAGCATTGAGTCAAACAGAGCTTGGATGGCGTGTACAGGTACACGATACCACAGTTCATCAAGAGTAGTGACTGGCGTATTGCTCGGTCACCATTGACTAGACGTTTTCAATTGGTGAGAGATCTGGAGAATTTGCTGGCCAGGGCAGCAGTCGAACATTTTCTGTATCCAGAAAGGCCCGTACAGGACCTGCAGCATGCAGTCATACATTATCCTGCTGAAATGTAGGGTTTCGCAGGGATCGAATGAAGGGTAGAGCCACGGGTCATAACACATCTGAAATGTAACGCCCACTGTTAAAAGTGCCGTCAATGCGAACAAAAGGTGACCGAGACGTACAACCAATTGCACCCCATACCATCACGTCGGGTGATACGCCAGAATGGCGACGACGAATACATGCTTCCAATGTGCGTTCACCGCGATGTCGCCAAACACGGATGCGACCATCATGATGCTGTAAACAGAACCTGGATTCATCCGAAAAAATGACGTTTTGCCATTCGTGCACCCAGGTTCGTCGTTGAGTACACCAACGCAGGCGCTCGTGTCTGTGATGCAGCGTCAAGGGTAACCGCAGCCATGGGCTCCGAGCTGATAGTCCATGCTGCTGCAAAGGTCATCGAACTCTCCGTGCAGATGGTTGTTGTCTTGCAAACGTCGCCATCTGTTGACTCAGGGATCGAGACGTGGCTGCACGATCCGTTACAGCCATGCGGATAAGGTGCCTGTCATCTCGACTGCTAGTGATACGAGGCCGTTGGGATCCAGCACGGCGTTTCGTATTACCCTCCTGAACCCACCGATTCCATATTCTGCTAACAGTCATTGGATCTCGACCAACGCGAGCAGCAATGTCGCGATATGATAAACTACAATCGCGATAGGCTACAATTCGACCTTTATCAAAGTCGGAAACGTGATGGTACGCATTTCTCCTCCTTACACGAGGCATCACAATAACGTTTCACCAGGCAACGCTGGTCAACTGCTTTTTGTGTATGAGAAATCGGTTGGAAACTTTCCTCATATCAGCACGTTGTAGGTGTCACCACCGGTGCCAACCTCGTGTGAATGCTTTGAGAAAAGCTAGTCATTTGCATATCACAGCATCTTCTTCCTGTTTCGCGTCTGTAGCACGTCATCTTTGTGGTGCAGCAATTTTAATGGCCAGTAGTGTATCTCTCACAGGTAAATCGGAATAGGCAGTAGCACTCATTTAGTAGAGGAAAAGCATCTGAACCAGATAGGATACCTCCAGGTTTTACAGGCATAATGGATTATACCAAAGAACTTGTTCCTCTTTTAGTAGCTGTTTATCTAATATCATTGGAGCGACGAAGTAATGCGCAAGTAATTCCCATTTCAAAAAAAGTCGTAGGGCAGATGCACATAATTGTAGACAAGTACTGCTGAATCACTATGTCGTAAACTTACGGAACATATTTTACACTCTAGAATTATGACGTTTTTGGAGAATGAAAATCTCTTCTATAAAAATAACATGGATTCCGCAAACAGAAACCTGGCGAAGCTCAACTCACTCCGTTCGACCATGAGATCCAGAGCGCTGGACACAGCGGCGCTCAGGTTGATGCCACAATCCTCTCTTCAGGAAGGCATTTGACACCGTCCCACACTGCTGTTTAACGGTGAAGAAGGCTGGAGTCAGAGAGATTGTTATATGCTTGGAAAATTCCTTTATTACAGCTCTCAGTCATGATTCATTGCAAGCTGCTGCAGTGCGGTTGAGGCAGTCAGTTGCCTCATCACGTACGCGTGCATGACGCATAGCTGCCCTGATGGAGTTCGCAAGCAAAAGTCCCCATCGAACTCCCTCAGATTTAGTCGTAAGATAGCCCAGGTGATGAATAGTAAGAGCAGACGAGATGCCACAACGATCTTTCACAGAAATGGTAACAACAAATAAGCGGGTGTGAACTGTTTAGAACAAAACATGAAAACGGGAAGGTGTACTGAACTGTCAAGAAAGAAGCAAAACAGAAAAAGTGAACGGAGCAAGCTGAAGAAGTGCAAGATCGAAGAGAGTTGCGTACCTGCTGCGTCGCGGTTCTGTAGGCAAGAAGTTAGAGTGCGAAGAGGAAAGTCGGTGTTCAAATCTCGGTGATACCCTAAATGTTCGTTTCGCAAAATTATGAACTTCCCGCCTAGTCAATGTCTCTTTTCTTGTTCTGTAGTCTCGTCAATTGTCATATCATACATTGATTGTAGAATACGTCAAACAGTAAGCTTCGCAGGTAAAGGTGATGAATAGTAAGAGCAGACGAGATGGCCCAAAGATCTTTCACAGAAATGAGAACAACAAATAAGCGGGTGTGAACTATGTTACAACAAAGGAATTTAGCAGTCAAAACTTCCAAAACGGAGCGCAAGAGTCACAACTTGTGGCACTTGTGTAGAATAAACGGGAGGTACGTACATCTGGAGGTTCCTTTCTTATAACTCGCTGTTGCAAACGGACGTCACACCACGACACAGACACAAACCTCAATATAGCGAACAGACACGTCAATAAACGGACGGACTGTTCATAATTTAGTAAAAAAGAATTGGGACATGAGCAGGATTTGAAGATGGATTTCTACTTACAGGGTGTTTCAAAAATGACCGGTATATTTGAAACAGCAATAAAAACTAAACGAGCAGCGATAGAAATACACCGTTTGTTGCGATATGCTTGGGACAACAGTACATTTTCAGGCGGACAAACTTTCGAAATTACAGTTGTTACAATTTTCAACAACATATGGCGCTGCAAGTGATGTGAAAGATATGGAAGACAACGTAGTCTGTGGGTGCGCCATTCTGTACGTCGTCTTTCTGCTGTAAGCGTGTGCTGTTCACAACGTGCAAGTGTGCTGTGGACAACATGGTTTATTCCTTAGAACAGAGGATTTTTCTGGTGTTGGAATTCCACCGCCTAGAACACAGTGTTGGATGAACGTGCTGGAAAGGTAGGGCGACCGCGTACGGCAACCACAGAGGGCGACGCGCAGCTAGTGCAGCAGGTGACCCAACAGCGGCCTCGGGTTTCCGTTCGCCGTGTTGCAGCTGCGGTCCAAATGACGCCAACGTCCACGTATCGTCTCATGCGCCAGAGTTTACACCTCTATCCATACAAAATTCAAACGCGGCAACCCCTCAGCGCCGCTACCATTGCTACACGAGAGACATTCGCTAACGATATAGTGCACAGGATTGATGACGGCGATATGCATGTGGGCAGCATTTGGTTTACTGACGAAGCTTATTTTTACCTGGACGGCTTCGTCAATAAACAGAACTGGCGTATATGGGGAACCGAAAAGCCCCATGTTGCAGTCCCATCGTCCCTGCATCCTCAAAAAGTACTGGTCTGGGCCGCCATTTCTTCCAAAGGAATCATTGGTCCATTTTTCAGATCCGAAACGATTACTGCATCGCGCTATCTGGACATTCTTCGTGAATTTGTGGCGGTACAAACTGCCTTAGACGACACTGCGAACACCTCGTGGTTTATGCAAGATGGTGCCCGGCCACATCGCACGGCCGACGTCTTTAATTTCCTGAATGAATATTTCGATGATCGGGTGATTGCTTTGGGCTATCCGAAACATACAGGAGACGGCGTGGATTGGCCTCCCTATTCGCCAGACATGAACCCCTGTGAGTTCTTTCTGTGGGGACACTTGAAAGACCATGTGTACCGCCAGAATCCAGAAACAATTGAACAGCTGAAGCAGTACATCTCATCTGCATGTGAAGCCATTCCGCCAAACACGTTGTCAAAGGTTTCGGGTAATTTCATTCAGAGACTACGCCATATTATTGCTAAGCATGGTGGATATGTGGAAAATATCGTACTATAGAGTTTCCCAGACCGCAGCGCCATCTGTTGTTGAAAATTGTAACTACTGTAATTTCGAAAGTTTGTCTGCCTGAAAATGTACTGTTGTCCAAAGCATATTGCAACAAACGGTGTATTTCTATCGCTGCTCGTTTAGTTTTTATTGCCGTTTCAAATATACCGGTCATTTTTGAAACACCCTGTACGTACACCGACACCATAACCACATAACCACGACGTCATGGCTATGCAAGTGTGTTCGATGCTCCACCTTTTGATTTTGGTCAGTTCATTGTATCTATTTTGTTTCTCTTTTCACAATCCAGTACACCTACTTCGTGTTTTCATGCGTGATGTGTGTTCAGTTTCTGACAGGCTGTCCACTGGACCATCTTATACCTCAGGAGGGTGCGATGGGGAGTTTCCCTCGTCAGTAGTCAGCAACGTCCCCAGACTCGGCAGCTAAGGCAGCTGCGGCAGAGGCGCGGCTGATTTCTCCAGTGCTGCCTGGCCAGCGGAAAAAAGAGGTTATCGAATATTGGAACAAATTTGTGACTGGTTTCAAGACTTTCTTCTAGAGAGAACTCTTATTGCAACAAAAGAGATAGATGTAAACTTCAGAAGTGTCCCAAGGAAGTATGACAGGACAGCTTATGTTTACAGTATATTGCAACAAAAGAGATTGATGTAAATTTCAGAAGTGTCCCAAGGAAGTATGACAGGACAGCTTATGTTTACAGTATACATGAATGATACAATGGATGATATTGGAAGTTCCATGAGGCTGTTTGCAGACCATGTAGTTGTCTATAAGAAGGAAGGAATTCCAGAAGATTGTGGCAAACGGCAGGAAGAGCTGCAGATAATGGATGAACGGTAGGGACTGGCGGTTCATCCTGAGAATAAGTAAATGTAACGTATTGAGCAGACATAGGAAAAGAAATCCACCACTGTACAGTTACGCTATTAGAAACAAATTGATGAAAATAGTAAACGTAACATACCTAGTGCAATGACCTCGGGAAACAAGTAGTAGGTAAAGTAAATGTAGGATGAAGTTTCTGTTGACCTCAGCCTCCTCTAACATCGAAGGAAAAGGCAGTGGTTTGCAGAATATGCGAACAAAAGGCAGAAACGCCATAAGGGAAATGCACGTCAACTTTATAATGAAATACTGCTTTCAGTCTATAACAATCAAAAAGTACAAACATGTACATCGATATTTCAAGAATGACCTCACAATATGCTTTGTAAATAAAAGAGGAATACCTCTGGTGTAAAACTCTCATTAATTAATTTCAGTAAGCTTAACACGGTGAAAATAATAATAATTTACAATAATATATGAGTAGAAAAAGCGGGTGCCAGACTGAGATTGCCACGGAGAAACTGAAGGAAATATAATTCATCCACGAAAGAAATGAATTACAAAACACTTATTTGACTGATCCGTGAGTACTGCTCGTGAGTCTGGTATCGTTATCAGGTTTCATTAATATACGAGACACGATCCAACGAAGAGCGCCGTGTTCGTCTCGGGTTCATTTAGCCGGCACGGGAGCGTTATGGAGGTGCTCAACAAACTCCAGAAGGCGCTCTGCATCACGGGGAAGTCAGCCCCCGGTAGCTGAGTGGTCAGCGCGACAGACTGTCACTCCAAAGTGCCTGGGTTCGATTCCCGGCTGGGTCAGAGATTTTCTCCGTCCAGGGACTGGGTGTTGTGTTCTCCTAATCATCATCATTTCATCCTCATCGACGCGCAAGTCGCCGAAGTGGCGTCAAATCGAAAGACTTGCACGAGGCGAACGGTCTACCTGACGGGAGGCCCCCGTCACACGACATTTCATTTCATTTCATCACGGGGAAGTCTTACTATTGAAATTTAGAGAGAGACTACGCTCCATAAAGGGTCATAAAACCCATTAATTATCCCCCACGTACTTCTTGGACAATGGTCACAGGGAGAATGTCTGAGAAGTTAGAGCTAATACGAATCGACAGTCAGTCATTCCAGGCGCCACCGCAAATGCAACAGGGAAAGGGAGATCAGTTTGTGGCACCAGAAGCACCGTTCTCCTGTTACAGTATGGTGAGGGGGGTGGGGGGTAGTTAGATTAGCGCAGACAGAAAATACAAGTTGCGATTGTCAAGTTTTTCTCGATGAAGTGTTGCACCATGGTGTCTGTAAGCATCATCTCGTGAGAGAAGGCTTTCAGTATCGTTAGGGTGGCTTGATGCAGCTCTCCACGCTACTCTACCGTGTTCAGGCCTCTTCGTCTCCGATTAACTACTGCAACCTACATCCTTCTGAACCCACTTACTGCATTGATTTCTTGGACTTCCTCTACAATTATAACGTTCCCACACTTCCCTCCAATACTAAATTGATGATCACTTGACGTTTCAGATTGTGCCCAAATTCTATTCAGTACCACCTCATTTGTTGCATGATCTACCCATATATCTTCAGGATTCTTCTTTAACACCACATTTCAAAAGCACCATCCTGTTATAACAGAACAAATAATCCATCACAAAAAACGAATATGAAGTTTCATGAGCTGTTATGCTCTAAACTTTCTTTGCAAATATAAGGTTAGTGCTACCATGAAAACCCAAGAACGTAGGACAAAAAAAATATTCATACTCAGGTGACAGGTTAATACCATATAACACTCCGTCTAGCCTTGTAATGACTTCAGTTTTCGAGAAAGAGAGTTCGCAATTTCTTCAAGAATGCCGCATGCCGCTGAAATCACTCATTGATGAACAGAGCTTCCAAATTGCCATCTACAACGTCGTACCGTACGGGAAGGGGATGTGGGCTGTACAGTGGTGTGGCAACTATCATCGTAGGAAAGCTGGACAGGAGCAGAAACGATTAGTGAACTAGTGACACATCAAACAGAAGATTTATTTTACTTCTATTTCTCTAAATCTACGAACACGCATTAGAAAAGAGGCACCAAGAAACAGAGTCCAGCTATAACAGTGCCCACAAGGAAAAGTCTCTATGCAATAAAGCTTGAGCCGGCCGCTGTGGCCGAGCGGTTCTGTGCTCTTCAGTTCGGAGCCGCGCTGCTTCTACGGTCGCAGGTTCGAATCCTGCCTCGGCCATGGATGTATGTGACGTCCTTAGGTTAGTTAGGTTTAAGTAGTTCTAAGTCTAGGGGAGCGATGACCTCCGACGTTAAGTCCCATAGTGCTTGGAGCCATTTGATCTGAATAAAACGTGAACGGCGACAAGGTAGCGTCTGCTTAGCACCACGTTGCGAAGTGGCTCTCAGCATGAGTGGGCCGAGTCTCTGCTGTTGGCCCTCCTATAGTGGAGTGGCAGAGGGTGCTCGTGCTACTGAGCCACTGGGGGTGCGGCTCAGACAGTGTGCATCATTGGGCCCGACAGATCCCATGCGACTGCTATGTTGTCTTCCAGAAACTTGCAATTCTGTTGCTATGACGCCCGTGGGATGGTATTAATACGTGATACCACACAAGGTGAGTGGATACTAGTTGCTACGATCCACCCTGTTCCAGTTAGTGCTGGACGCTTGTTATGGGATTAAGAAAGTGGTCCTGACATGCGGCAGTAGGGTGTCCGGGTGCTCATCAAACTAGGAGTATGTGTTTGTAGGCTATTGAATACGACTGTCGTCATCCCAGAATAAGAGATTAACCACAGGATCATCGTCGAAGATGTGGTAGGAGAGGCGGCACACGGTCACCAAGAATGCTGAAGAAAATTTTCGGGTTCATGATGAAAGTAACTTGAAGCTGTTGGACCAAGTCATGATAGGGAAAGCACCCTAAAAACATGAGAGAAGCACTTCCGACCTCAACTACAGCCTCTACGCCCTACGTCTTAAACGCCTCTTATGCCCATCGGTGCACTCCACGCCTGCATCAGTTGACGAGAGGCGAGACGCGACTCGTGGGAACACAATACACATCTCTAGTCAATTACGGACCAGTTTGTGTGTTTTTTGGTTCATTGAAGACGCGCTCTTTATGTGCAGCTCCAAGCAATGATTTTATGAGAGGTACCCAACCCCAAAGGTGCACTAAAAGCAATTCGGCCATGTTCTTTCGGAGACTGGTTGAGATGGACCACTGCTCACTGAGAACCACATTTCCTATCGCGTTTCATCCCGATTGTGACTGACGATGCGGGACACTCGTCTCCGGCTCCTATCGGTTGAAATATTTGCACGACCACTGTTCTTACTTCGTGTTACATGGCTGCGAGCATACCATTACTTGTGGACACTTTATTGTGCATGTTGATATACAAATACTACGGTCGCAGGTTCTAATCCTGCCTCGGGCATGGATGTGTGTGATGTCCTTAGGTTAGTTAGATTTAAGTAGTTCTAAGTTCTAGGGGACTGATGACCTCAGAAGTTAAGTCCCATAGTGCTCAGAGCCATATGAACCATTCGATATACAAATAATTAAGACAATTTCATCCACAGTGTATTCATGGAAACGGATAAACACGACACGTCCATTTTGGCATTCCCTTTCCACGCCGATCCATCTTAATGCTGTTCTTTGACATTGTTCAAAAGATGTTCAAATGTGTGTGAAATCTTATGGGACTTAACTGCTAAGGTCATAAGTCCCTAAGCTTACACACTACTTAACCTAAATTATCCTAAGGACAAAGACGCACCCATGCCCGAGGGAGGACTCGAACCTCCGCCGGGACCAGCGGCACAGTCCACGACCGCAGCGCCTTAGACCGCTCGACTAATCCCGCGCGACGACTCTTTGACATTGTCAATGGGGAGATACGAGATCTGTTGATTGAAAACATGTGGATAAAAATCTTACGTCATGATCGCAAATTTTTTTATTGATTTCCAGTTTCGGCTCGCTGATATAAAATACAGAAAATTGCATTTAAAAAACAATATATATAAAATACAGAAAATTGCATTTAAAAAACAATAGAAAATACACAACTTTATGAATATTAAAAGCGATAGCTTGTGTACATCTATTCATGGGCGATGCAACCATCATTGTTGTCGATCGTTTGTATAGATAGCTGGCAATTTGGACATTGTAACAATATCTGATTAGTTAATGTGTAATGATCGTCACATCCTGAGTAACATTTTAGACTGGGATGTATCACATAATGGAATTTCAATTATTGAATTATTTTGTATTGTTAGCGTTTCACATGTAATTTTCCATTTTCTGATTTGAAAATGGTTCGCCAGTGAGCCGAAATAGGTAACCAGTGAAGAACATTTGCGGTCATCACGTAAGATTTTTATCCACAAATATTTCCATCTGAATGCGCTGATTGCACGTAACCGACTGGTACTTGACGGCGGTGGATGGTCAGTTGATCGCTTTGGTCTTGACATGGTCTGTCATACGTGATCAAGTCTTCAGTAAGCAGCCTGCTAGCTCTGGTGACCACATTTGTCAAGACGTCCTTTGACATTGAGAACTGTTGCGGCCACATGTAGTTCAAATGGCTCTGACCACTATGGGACTTAACTTCTTAGGTCATCAGTCCCCTAGAACTTAGAACTACTTAAACATAACTAAACTAAGGATATCACATACATTCATGCCCGAGGCAGGATTCGAACCTGTGACCGTAGCGGTCGCGCGGTTCCAGACTGTAGCGCCTAGAACCGCATGGCTACTACGGCCGGCCCACATGTAGTAAGCGTTGCTTCACGCAGTGGAGAACGGCAAAACAGAGACACGCCGGCGACCGAGGCGTTGTGAAGTAGGCAGGCACAGATAGCCTTGCTGACAGACTGATGAAAGGACGCACACAGACCGAGCGCCGAACGAAGCCTGGAGAGTGCTGAATAAGGGGAAGTGAGGCCAGCACGCTAAGTTAGGCTGCAATATACTACGGGAGTAATAACAAAAAGCTACCACCGAGGGTAAAAAATGTCCTCCTGCCGGATATAAATAGTGGAGCGCAGCAGCAACAGACAGAAGCCATTAGGAAGCAGTTCGGACACGGACCACGTCCGTCCTCAGATCGGAATGTTCAATCTTCGTAGGTGACGATTCCGGAAGTCTGTTCCAGCTCGCAGGAGTCATCCGTTTGCCGCCAGATGTCAGCTTCAGCTCTGGAGGTCGGCCCGAGTTCGGTTGGCACCATGGCTGACTAACTATAGCGAGAACTTCCAGCAGGACCGGCCGCAGCGCGCCGCCGGGGACTGACGCCTGGACTTCACGGCAACCCGGCCCCATGGCGCGTGGTCTGTCCATGATGGGACCCCGCAGACATCACGACTGATGGCTTCCTAGCCGCTGGTGCAGCAGGAGTCAGCAGCTGACCTCACGGCGACGCGGCTTCGTGGGTGCCCGTACTGGGGCGCCGAGCGGCGACGAGTTCATCTCAACCACAGGGCATCCTGGCTTCAGCGGAGCACTGGTGGCCTGAGGCTCCCGAGTGCGATCAGCGGCGCACGTTGCGCGCATTGTCGGAGCACAGCAGCAGCCAGGCGGAGGGATCCGCAGGGCTGGGCAGCGACAACGAGGGAGAAATTGTAAAGGAAGTTCAATAAATAATTGTAAAACTCCACGCCGTCTCAGTCTTTGGCGCAGCCACTGTGTCTGCTGCTAACAAGTGGTGCAGAAGTCGTAACAGAACATTAATGTCGGGCATGTCACTTCTGTTTATCATTCGTTCAGATAAAACTGTTACAACGAACCACATATCTGTGATAATGCTCCGTACTGAGGCAGATCGGTTATCATTCGACTATGTGGTACAGTGTCGAATCCCTTTCGACGACGACGATTTTGGTTTGTGTGGCGCTCAGCGGCGTGTTATCAGCGCCCGTACCAATTCGCAATCTTTTCACTTTCCGGTCTCTCCATTTTCTGGATGATGATAAAATGATGAGGACAATACAAACACCCGGTCCCTAGTGGGAGAAAATCCCCGACCCGTCGGAAATCGAATCCGGGATCCCGTGGTCCAGGGGTAGCAAAATTAACCATCAGACCACTACCTGCGGACTTGAACTCTAGGAAGACGTAACCTATTTGGTCAGCTACTTCCACAAACGTAAAGATATTATGTGCGAAAAACGCGAGTTGAACATAATACGACTGGTGTTCGCTGAACCGATGCTGTTTCTTTGAGAGGAGCAAGCTTACTTGGGGAACGTCCATGTAGCTGTATTTAGGATGATCCTACGATACGTGTATTAGAAGGACATGGACAATTCCAATTCAGTACATCCGTTCTTTACAATTTTCTACGCGGAAATAACCTACGTGCTTTTCTAGTCACGTTGAAATTTTTGCTGCAACAAAATTTGAGGCCGGCCGGTGTGGCCGAGCGGTTCTAGGCGCTACAGTCTGGAACCGCGCGACCACTACGGTCGTAGGTTCGAATCCTGCCTCGGGCATGGATGTTTGTGATGTCCTTAGGTTAGTTAGGTTTAAGTAGTTCTAAGTTCTAGGGGACTTATGACCTCAGCGGTTGAGTCCCATAGTGCTCAGAGCCATTTGAACCAACAAAATTTGAAAAATGTAAACAACGAGACGTGCTAATCCGTTGCGAATTCAATATAAGATTCTATATGAATTTGTTAAAATCATGGTTTTATCGGCCTATACACTTTCGGAGAAAGTTAAAATTAATTCGTATGTGACGACTAGCCACTAGGGCCTGTCGCCTTGACCGTTTGTAAAACGGAAAAGTAAAATGTTTTTCGGTATCAGGGGTACTTATTTCAATATTAGCCGTCTACGAATTTATGCGGTGGTCAAACATTGGTGCAACAGTGTGAGAGCGTTTTTAAATGTAGGATTTGCTTTTTCGTTTTCCTGTGCGTCACATTCAGTTTGTCGCGTTAGTCAGTCTCGGTAACGAGATTGAAGTCTAATTGGTAAAGAGACTTGCATTGCAATGTCTCGTTTTGGAGAGCGGTTGGCGAGCCAATTTAATTGGTGCCAAGGGGCTACGAGCAGAAGATCGATAAAAGCAGGGGCAGGATCTGAGTGGGTAAAAAGAGACACCAGACACCGGAAATTACAACAATAATACTCAGACTGGAGGCGGATTCTGATGTTAGCATATTTCGGTGTTTGGGGGGAGGGGGGTCAAGACCGTATAGAAAAGGAGTTTTCGCATTTGTTTGAAAAATATAAAGGCAACCAATCAAGAGTACATTTTCTGGAAAGTCTAAGTAATTCGAAGAGTCAGTGACTAGGATAATATTTCTGTTGACATCACAGTCATCACCAATGAAGGAAATGCACAAAAATGTAGAAAGTGGCAGCATCAGGAAAGAACAGAAAAGAAGACAGGAAGGAGGCTGAAATTCTAAATTCTGTATTACTTGACGTTATTAAGAACGAAGCACCTTCTAAGAGAAGAAAGGTTTAGGTTTCAATATCCTGTCGACGACAAGGATATTGAAGTTGAAACACAAGTTATTGTTATCGAGAAAGGAGACACAGTTGTTAGCACACTAGACACGCATTCGGAAGAACGACTGGTCTAACCCACGTCCGGCCATCCCGATTTGGGTTTTCTGTGATTTCCCTACATCACTCCAGGCGAATGCCGGGATGGTTCCATTGGAAGGGCATGGCCGGTTTCCTTCCCCATCCCTGCCAGAGTCCGAGTTTGTGCTCCGTCTCTAATGACATCGATGTCGACGGAGCGTTAAAGCCAATCTTCTTTCGTTCCTTATGAATTATTGTTGGAGTTGGCTGTGGAGAGGGAACCGGCTGCCCGCCATTCGAAGCAACTCTCCTGGAATTTCCTTCAATTGAAGACAACCCCCGAAAACCAGAATCTCGACGACCAGACAGGGACATGAACCACCCTCCTCACAAATAAGATTCCACAGTTGCAATTACTGCTGAATGATATGATCGTATGGCGTTGATGGCCGGTAGTCCCCACCAGCTGACGCCGTATTGGGCGACTTGCGTGTCGATGATGATTAAATGATGTTGAGGACGATACAGCACCCAGTCCCCGAGGGAAGAAAATCGCCGACTCGGCCGGGAATGGAATTCGAGCATCGCTGCATGGCAGTCACACTCGCTGACCACTCACCTAAGGAGGTGAACAGCAGCTGCTCGCACCCACCTCCTTAGACAGATGTGGAGTACAGCAAGTTCGAAGGAACTGTTCTGTCAGTCAACCCAGAAGATTCAGTGAAATAATAGAAAACCTAGCTCATGGTGGGTACACGGAAATTTAATGCCCTTTCTTCTCGAATAAGTGTTAACTACATCTCGTTCGTTAAATAAAGGAGAGGTTTAAAAGATCGAAAGGTAACAGAGACGGCATCGTAACAACAAGATTGGTGGGGTTGAAAGGAAGCACACAAGAACTACAATAATGAACGCAAAAGGAGGAAAAACAAAAGTGACTAACGAAAATAAAAGCATATTGATTAAGAGAATGAAAGTTATCGGGAAGAATACCATATAATCCTAGATTACAGTTACTATTGTTTTATAAACAATGGCTCTGAGCACTATGGGACTTAACATCTGATGTCATCAGTCCCCTAGAACTTAGAACTACTTAAACCTAACTACCCTAGGGACATCACACACATCCATGCCCGAGGCAGGGTTCGAACCTGCGACCACAGCAGTCGCGCGGTTCCGGACTGAAGCGCCTAGATATTGCTTTATAGTTTTGGAACCTGAAACTGCTTATCGTCAGAGTGGTTTATATAGGATTCTATATAATATTTTGTGTAATATTTAAATTCATCCGTCCATAAATCGTGCAGCTATAAAGAAAACTGGGAACTAGAATTTTACATTCACTGTTTTATGGTATTGGTAACGTTACGACGACGAGTGGGGAATAACCGTCGGATAGGAAATGGCCTGCATAGCTTGTCAGTGACTGAATGCTCTCGTCGACGTGCAGACTCATGCCGGCTCACTGCTAGGCGAACACAGTGGATCGGTTCCCAGAATTTGTTGTTTGTGCTGCCACCGCTCGGCTCAGTGTAGCAGGCGAGGGTCACGTCCCCTGGTAGCCAATTACGATGCTACTCTACGCCACGGCCACAAAACAACCTGACAGATACCGCGAAATGTGGCAGCTGCTGCGCCATGCCTTTTGCAAGCAACGCAGATGCCTTACTGGCACTAAAGGAGGCAGGTGGTCGCTGCATATCCTGTGTTTTTCGTCTGCCAGTCTCTTGTAGCCTAGGTGATAAACATCGTACTACAAGAAAATTGTTTTGCTTTTTAATCTGTACTTGGTAAACGACTGTACAAAATATTTCGTAGGAAGTGTGGTACAGAATAAACCATTTAACAGTGGGGATGAAAGAACAACTTTTACAGTACCTACAAAGAAAACAGTTTTCTACATGTGGCACTAGAAATGAGATTGACATTTTCATCAGGGGCAATGGGTTAATTCTATGCAACTATTTCTTTATGTGATAAGAAATAAAAAGCTTCAAACAGCAAAGACCGCTATTTTACAGCACTTATTTGTATTATCGGTTTCTCCGAACTAAGTTGCCATCTTAGGATCTCATGAAATATATTTCAATGAATCTCGACCGTGTGCGTATTATACCGTACCATACCATAAAAAGAATTTCAACAACTTGAAAACCATTCTTGAAATGTCTCTTTACGATGTGACGCGGTATAATGCGCACGCGACTGAGATTCACTGACATGTATTACATGAGATTCGAAGAAGCAACGTTTCTTGGTAAAACCGGCAGTAGAAATAAATTCCGTAAAATAGCTGTTTTCGCGCAAGTATTTTACTTCTATTTTCATGTTAATCTAGATTAACTTCATAACTGAAGAACGTCAAGCATATACACTCCTGGAAATTGAAATAAGAACACCGTGAATTCATTGTCCCAGGAAGGGGAAACTTTATTGACACATTCCTGGGGTCAGATACATCACATGATCACACTGACAGAACCACAGGCACATAGACACAGGCAACAGAGCATGCACAATGTCGGCACTAGTACAGTGTATATCCACCTTTCGCAGCAATGCAGGCTGCTATTCTCCCATGGAGACGATCGTAGAGATGCTGGATGTAGTCCTGTGGAACGGCTTGCCATGCCATTTCCACCTGGCGCCTCAGTTGGACCAGCGTTCGTGCTGGACGTGCAGACCGCGTGAGACGACGCTTCATCCAGTCCCAAACATGCTCAATGGGGGACAGATCCGGAGATCTTGCTGGCCAGGGTAGTTGACTTACACCTTCTAGAGCACGTTGGGTGGCACGGGATACATGCGGACGTGTATTGTCCTGTTGGAACAGCAAGTTCCCTTGCCGGTCTAGGAATGGTAGAACGATGGGTTCGATGACGGTTTGGATGTACCGTGCACTATTCAGTGTCCCCTCGACGATCACCAGTGGTGTACGGCCAGTGTAGGAGATCGCTCCCCACACCATGATGCCGGGTGTTGGCCCTGTGTGCCTCGGTCGTATGCAGTCCTGATTGTGGCGCTCACCTGCACGGCGCCAAACACGCATACGACCATCATTGGCACCAAGGCAGAAGCGACTCTCATCGCTGAAGACGACACGTCTCCATTCGTCCCTCCATTCACGCCTGTCGCGACACCACTGGAGGCGGGCTGCACGATGTTGGGGCGTGAGCGGAAGACGGCCTAACGGTGTGCGGGACCGTAGCCCAGCTTCATGGAGACGGTTGCGAATGGTCCTCGGCGATACCCCAGGAGCAACAGTGTCCCTAATTTGCTGGGAAGTGGCGGTGCGGTCCCCTACGGCACTGCGTAGGATCCTACGGTCTTGGCGTGCATCCGTGCGTCGCTGCGGTCCGGTTCCAGGTCGACGGGCACGTGCACCTTCCGCCGACCACTGGCGACAACATCGATGTACTGTGGAGACCTCACGCCCCACGTGCTGAGCAATTCGGCGGTACGTCCACCCGGCCTCCCGCATGCCCACTATACGCCCTCGCTCAAAGTCCGTCAGCTGCACATACGGTTCACGTCCACGCTGTCGCGGCATGCTACCAGTGTTAAAGACTGCGATGGAGCTCCGTATGCCACGGCAAACTGGCTGACACCGACGGCGGCGGTGCACAAATGCTGCGCAGCTAGCGCCATTCGACGGCCAACACCGCGGTTCCTGGTGTGTCCACTGTGCCGTGCGTGTGATCATTGCTTGTACAGCCCTCTCGCAGTGTCCGGAGCAAGTATGGTGGGTCTGACACACCGGTGTCAATGTGTTCTTTTTTCCAGGAGTGTATTTCCTCATGCTTAAAAGCTACTTTTAGACAGTGCAGTACCCCAAAATCTAGCTGCTATCCAGTGCAGGCAAGAATTGTGTTTAAATACCTAAGGTATTTGTGTGAGAGGATTAGCAAAACATTGGGAGTATTTAAATTTGTTAAAAGATGCCAAAAAACCATTGTTTTTAAAACAACGTAACTTCTCCTCACTGAGGATTACACTGAAAACTGATTATAGTATTTTTCTGTCTTTCTTATAAAGGATTTAGGAGGCAGAAATGCTTTGTAATGCTTCTGCTGTATTTTTAAGTAATATTTTTTTCTCTTAAGTTATCAAGCATGGTGCAATACTGGGGTAAGGTACAAAGATGAACGCGTTCGACTCTTTTACGCTGCAGGCAAAGAGAGAGTGGGGCGATGATCCCTGAGATCAAACGAGAAGCCTGTCAATGGTGGATACAGACCAACTGTGAGAGTTTTATTACGTTATGTGAACTCTTATAGCATTTTATTTATTACTAATTGAGATTGTAATGTTTTATTTTACACTAGGAAAATAAACACTCATTTTTTGTTGTGTTCTAAACCACAGAAGGATCCAAATTACACTGGTTAGTAAAACTTAGGGACGAAAGTACTTTAGCATGATATGTCACTGCTAAGTAAAGTAGGTCTATGAAACATGGACCATACATAGAAAGAACTGCTACAGTACAGTACAGTACATTAAACGAGTTAGCCGAAAGACGTACGCAATGAGACCAACAGGAATTGCATTTTTATCCGAAAACAATAGCAACATTTTTGTCGCCTCAATTTATGATGGTCTCTAGAACGTTAAAAAAGGTGGGACATTGTCGTTAACAGGATGCATTGCTATGTTATTTTATTGGTTGTGGTGTTTTATGTTGTGTTAGAATATTGTTTGGACGAGATTTTGGTTTGTTCTGTTGACTTTCAAGCGATATTGAGAAACGGAGTATTGGTGAAGCACTATTAACCCAATTTAATTGCGAGTTTCTGGGTCTATAAGAATCGCCATGTGATTCCAGGTTCGGTCGCCACGTCTCCAGCCTCTCACCAAATGCACGTCAACGTAGATATCTGGAATTCTCTAGGTATTTATTAGAATGTAATTGTGGAAGAATAATTAATTTCGATTCTCACCTACTAATCAGTTGAGACTAACTCTTTTATTTCTTCTGATACAATATATCTACAGAGCTGTAGTAGTTTCAAGATAATCTTAATGGGAACAATAGTGGGAAGAACAATAGCCAGAATAATTAACGTTTCACATAACTACAAAAATTACATATGAATCGGAGATCGGTTATACCTCTCCGCAAGATTATAGCGTCTTTGATTACTACATACATCGCACAGACTCAAACAGTCGTTTAAAAATATAACTGGTCGTATTAAATTGTGACATTACAGCGTGATCAGCACGGATGACATATCATGCTCTGCGATGTGTTCCCATACTGCCAAAAGATTAGGACGAGGTGAGCTGCCTAGCATCATCTTGCCAAACTCCGTGCTGTGAAGACACCTCAAGGAAGTTAACTTCCCGACAACTGTGACCAATCTAATTTCGAATAATTGACTTACGTGTCTAAATTGCCTTTTACTTCATTAACTCGGATAAAGTTACAATTTTTTGCTGTAATGCATATTTAATAACGTTTTTCTTGTTAATATCACAGTAGTGACATTAGCAAGAAACTTCTGTTATTTTATTCGTGTATTAGTTGGGACTCCGCTTCTTCGAAGAAATTCGGAGTCGTCTCACAGCGTTGTTCGTTAAAGCACTGGGTTCAGAGCTCAGTCTAAAGTAGTAAGAATGTAGCAAATTTTACTTTGGGAAGAGTTAGTTCCATCTGCCGTGGCTGAATGTGAGGAAGAACAATGGAGGCCGTAGAGAGGAAGTGGCAACAAAACGACTATTCACGTTGGTGTGTAGAATATATGAGTCTGGCGATATACCATCTGACTTTCGGAAAAGCATCATCCACACAATTCCGAAGACGGCAAGAGCTGACAAGTGCGAGAATTATCGCACAATCAGCTTAACAGCTCATGCATCGAAGCTGCTTACAAGAATAATGTACAGAAGAATGGAAAAGAAAATTGAGAATGCGCTAGGAGACGATCAGTTTGGCTTTAGGAAAAGTAAAGGGACGAGAGAGGCAATTCTGACGTTACGGCTAATAATGGAAGCAAGGCTAAAGAAAAATCAAGACACTTTCATAGGATTTGTCGACCTGGAAAAAGCGTTCGACAATATAAAATGGTGCAAGCTGTTCGAGATTCTGAAAAAAGTAGGAGTAAGCTATAGGGAGAGACGGGTCATATACAATATGTACAACAACCAAGAGGGAATAATAAGAGTGGACGATCAAGAACGAAGTGCTCGTATTAAGAAGGGTGTAAGACAAGGCTGTAGCCTTTCGCCCCTACTCTTCAATCTCTACATCGAGGAAGCAATGATGGAAATAAAAGAAAGGTTCAGGAGTGGAATTAAAATACAAGGTGAAAGGATATCAATGATACGATTCGCTGATGACATTGCTATCCTGAGTGAAAGTGAAGAAGAATTAAATGATCTGCTGAACGGAATGAACAGTCTAATGAGTACACAGTATGGTTTGAGAGTAAATCGGAGAAAGACGAAGGTAATGAGAAGTAGTAGAAATGAGAACAGCGGGAAACTTAACGTCAGGATTGATGGTCACGAAGTCAATGAAGTTAAGGAATTCTGCTACCTAGGCAGTAAAATAACCAATGACGGACGGAGCAAGGAGGACATCAAAAGCAGACTCGCTATGGCAAAAAAGGCATTTCTGGCCAAGAGAAGTCTACTAATATCAAATACCGGCCTTAATTTGAGGAAGAAATTTCTGAGGATGTACGTCTGGAGTACAGCATTGTATGGTAGTGAAACATGGACTGTGGGAAAACCGGAACAGAAGAGAATCGAAGCATTTGAGATATGGTGCTATAGACTAATGTTGAAAATTAGCTGAACTGATAAGGCAAGGAATGAGGAGGTTCTACGCAGAATCGGAGAGGAAAGGAATATGTGGAAAACACTGGTAAGGAAAAGGGACAGGATGATAGGACATCTGCTAAGACATGAGGGAATGACTTCCATGGTACTAGAGGGAGCTGTAGAGGACAAAAACTGTAGAGGAAGACAGAGATTGGAATACGTCAAGCAAATAATTGAGGAAGTAGGTTTCAAGTGCTACTCTGAGATGAAGAGGTTAGCATAGGAAAGGAATTCGTGGCGGGCCGCATCCAACCAGTCAGCAGACTGATGAAAAAAAAAAAAAAAGACGAGAGTGAAAGTGATGATGGCGACGGCGAGGACTGTTGCCAAGGTTGGAGAGTTTTTTCTACGGTGTTTGCGACATCAACATAGCGAGAATCACGGGTGCCAGTTGTCTACGTAGAACACGCGTTCCTGTCGTCAGTAGCTCTTGCTTTTGCCCACACTGATAAATATTCCTGATGTTGACTCAGTACCATAAGCAAGTCCGATAGCCAAAAATTTGTTGTGACGTGAAGGGAATGACAACTGGCAAGGGGTGAGTGGTGTACAATAGGTCCTTCAGGAGTTTCTGGTTTCTTAATTTTTTGTGACCTAATGAGGTGAAAGGTATAAATAAAATCCTTTTCGAACTTCTAAAATCACTGAGCGAAGTGGCAACTAAGAGGCTAATCAAGTCGTTTTGTTGAATCAGTGTATCAAGAGACATTCCATCAGATTTTCGGAAGAAATCTTTCCCACAGTCCTGAAGACAGCAACGGCAGCTTACTGTCAGAACTACCGCCGATAAATGCAAGACCCATCGTTGAATGAGCTCAACAGGTCATTTACCAAAGTTACCTACTGTAATATATATAAATATAAATATATATATGTATAGGGTGAATCACCTAAAACTCGCACGGCAAATATTGCGGAAATGGAAAGTGCTGTTGATGTGCGGTTTCCACAGTAGTTGGGCCTTGTATTTTTAGTCAATCAACAAATTGCAATAAAACTTAGAAAGTGTATTTTTTGTGAAAACATACACTTTTTAAATGAAACAATATCTGTTGACATTAATAAACTAACGTAGAGCAAATAAGAATGTCAATGGTGTTTGTTACAGGATTCTAGTGCGACTTGTTTACGAGATATAGTATTTTGGAAAGTTTCCACACCAACTTGTAGAATGCCTGTGGTAGCACACTATGAAGACCAACACAAGTGCATACACTAGGTATTTAAATTCTGGCTAGTAATGAGACAATTGACCATAAAAGGTTGGTTTCTAATTGAACATCGGCAGCGGCAATACACTCCTCCAATCTGGTATGAAACGACAGCTGTACAGCTGACGGCATTTCAGCGGAGATTTCCGAGCAGGCTGCAGAAATACGTCGTTGCATATCGTCGGGTGTATTTGTTATGTCCTTGTAGACAGCGACTTTCAGATTTTCCAACCAAAACAAAGTGTATAGGCGTCAAATCCGGGGAACAGGCCGGCGAAGGTACAGGTCCTTTGTGTCCAGTCCAACGATCTGGAAACAATTTATGAAGACTATGGGCGAGACAGCCATCATGATGGTATTACAGATTCTTCTTGGTCTGCAGAGGAACGTCTTCCAGAAACCGTGGAAGTTGAACAGTTTGGAGGCTGCGATACTTGTGCACGTTCACCGTTCCGTCCATAAATGCGGGCCTATCAGCTGATGGTTCATTGTATCACGCCATACGTTTGCACTCCACGAATGCTGACGTCCCACCTGGCGAAGTCAAGGGAGATTGTCAGCAGACCAGCAAGTCATGTTTCGGCGATTTACCTGGCCATGACTGGTAAATGTGGCTTCATCACTAAACAAGATACATGAAACATCTGGAGTATCCTGTGTTAATGGCCACTTACAAAAGTTAACACGATTCTCATAATCGTCTCCACGCAGCTCTTGACAGAAGGAGATGTGATAGCGATGGAACCTATTTCGATGGAGAATTCTTAGGACACTTGCCTCACACATGCCACTTCCTCCTGCGATTGCGCGGGAGATAATGTGCGGTTCAACTGCAACAGCATCAAGAACGTTAATTTCCTCCTTTTCTGTCCTCACTTATTTCCTTCTGTTACGTTGTCTTCGTGTTGCACTACCACTTTCACGAAACTGGTTGAAAAGGCTGATAAATAACTGCTGAGGTGGTTGAATGTACGTTAGTATATCCTGCCGCATGCACTCTGCATACACAATGAGCATGTCGGCTTTTTCTACATTGGTAAATCCTATCGTCCAGGCACGACTTATTGCTTGGACTGTCAAAAACTAACTGACTAACAAGTCGCATTGCACTCGAGAAACACACAAGCATACTGTAACCAAACATAACAACAATGTACCAGGAGTCGGTACGGAAACTGTTCAAATACTGTATCTCGTCAACAACTCGAACAAAAATCCTTCAACAAACACCACTGACATTGTGTGTGTGTGTGTGTGTGTGTTCCATATCTCCTCCTAAACCACTGGAGGTATGTCAACCATATTTGGTACACATATCCTTTACTGTTACGCTCTGGGGGTAACAGCCATCTATATGCCTAACGTAGTTCAGGAGATATGACATCATAAACACTAAGATGCATGAAAAATTGTCACATCACTCATGAAGTTTTAATATGTTGTTTCTTTTCTACTGATATAGTCGTAGAGTCGAGTCAAATTACGGAAATCACTGACACCTGGTAGCGCTTTTGACAGCTTTCAACTGCTAAGCGAATCGGCTGTGGGGGAAAATAGTAGCCGTCTACAGAGCTATGAAGAGGCGTTGCCATAGACACGGAAAAATCGCGTTGTAGACACGCGATCAGCTGCACCCATGAAAAGAAACAGCCTGGGACCATCTTCCTTAATCTGAATACTGTTTCATACATTTGTACATTTTGCGTCTTTCTTTCTAGTACTGTTTCATAATTTAGAATATGTTTTCATGAATACATGGAAGTGAAATACTTCATTACAAACACAATTTGTTTTTCTTTTTCATTAAATAGAAAATTGGCAAAATGAATACCAGGGCAATGCTGGTTTTACCAGCTGGTGGAAGATAAAATAGAGGATCTGTTAGATGACGATCAGTTTGCCTATACGAAAGATGAAGGTACCATAGAGGCCTTTCATATGTTGCGTTTGATAAGGAAAGCAAGACTTAAGAAAAATCATGCCACATTCACAGAGTTTTGTTGGCCTATATAAAGGATTTGCCACTGAAAACGATGTAAGGAATAGCGAAAGAACGATCATACTACAAAATGTACGGGAAACAAGGGGGAAAACAAGAATGGAAGACCAAGAACGAAGTACTTGGATTAGAAAGCGTATGAGACAAGAATATAGTCTTTCGCTCCTACTGTTCAGTCTAGCAGTGAAAGGAATCTGCTATCTTGGAAGCAAAATGAAGCGTGGAGGACATAAAAAGCAGACTATCATAGGCAAAGAGGGCATTCCTGCTCAAGAGAAATCTGTTCATATCATACACAGGCCGTAGTTGAAGATATTTTTGAGGATGTTCTGTAAGTCTGAAGCACGTCAATGTATGGAATTGACTCGTAGACTGAAGAGAATCGCAACGTTTGTGATTTGATGGTATAATAGGACGTTGAAAATTAGGTTATAAAGAAATGAACAGGTTTTCCGCAGGTTCAGCGAGGAGAGGAAAACTTGGAAAATATTGTTAAGAAGAAGGGCAGGACGATGCGACATGTGGTAAACGGAATGAAGTAGTTTAGGGAACCAAAGGAACGAATGCGGACATGTTTGCTCCTAAATGGAAGTCACTTTGAATATAGCCACTATTAATTGCACATAAAAACAAACACAGTTCGAATAGGCCATGAAGGCTTAACGAGCCCTTAGGCGTCGCCGGATGCGGAGGAGGGGCATAATGTTGTCACACCGCTCTCTCGGCCGTTTTCAGTTTTCATGAACGGTGCTGCTACTTCTCAGCCAAGTAACTCATCAACTGGTCTCACAAGGGCTGAGTGCATCCCGCTTGCCGATAGCATACAGCAAACCCGGAGGGTGATCCATACTTATTGCACATATTAGGCAAATATACAAATTTGGAGCAGCCTTCTCGCTTCTAATGTCTGCCGTCTTGCGGGATATTTTCCAACTATGAATATAGCACATTGACCGTACACTGCCACGGAGTTTATGGACTTTTTGTGAAACTCTTGACAGCGTAAGAGTCGCAGTGGCCGAAACAAGACGAACACTAATACGCCACAAAAAGTATGACCAGTTCTTTAGTAAGCAGAGCTGTTAGTGATTTTTTTTTTGGGGGTGGGGGGGGGGGGGGGGTGGGCTGAATGACAAACTGTCGAACCCTCAGCCATGTACCGGTCTGTTCAGGCAATTCTACAGAAGTTACACGGTCCACTAGCCTTGAGTTGTGTCGTCGTGGTCTTCAGTCCGAAGACTAGTTTGATGCAGCTCTCCATGCTTGTTCATCACCTGTTCATCTCAGTTTCTGTTTATCTGTTGCAGCACATATTCATTTGAAAGTGCTTAAAATCGTCAAACCTTAGACACCCTCCAAACTTTCTCAACCCCACCCTGCAAACACAGACCTCTCCTCATTTTCAAACTAACGATTCCTTGATACCGCAGCCTCTTGTCATTTCTTTTAGTCAAGTTGCGCCTTAATACTCTTTCTCTACAAGTCAGTTCATTGCCTTAGGGCTGTTCATTGGTTATTCGATCTATCCATCTGATCTTTAGTAATTTGCTGTAATACCATATTTCCAAAGGTTCTTTTCCCTTTTTGCCTGTATTTACGAAGCTGCTTTTCTTTTTTGGTTGAGCTGAGTGTTCAACACGTTTCACTTTCATACAGGGGCACGCTTCACACAAATTTCTTCACGAAACTTTCTCCAGCGCTAAAATTTGGGTTAAGTTATAACAAATTTGTCTTCTTAAGAGCCGGCCGGTGTGGCCGTGCGGTTCTAGGCGCTTCAGTCTGGAACCGCGTGACCGCTACGGTCGCAGGTTCGACTACTGCCTCGGGCATGGGTGTGTGTGATGTCTTTAGGTTAGTTAGGCGTAAGTAGTTCTAAGTTCTAGGGGACTGATGACCACAGATGTTAAGTCCCATAGTGCTCAGAGCCATTTGAACCATTTTGAATCCTCTTAAGAAACCCTTTCCTTGCTATAGCCAGTCTGCATTTTATACATACTCTACCATGGCCTCGTCATTTACTTTGACTCCCAACAGAAAAACTGTCAGCGACAGTAAAATAAAAACGAGACATGTGGAAGGAATAGGTGAAGTGTTTATTATTTCCGAAGTAATCACCGTGTTTGCTAATACGTTTATCCCATTGTTACCCAAGACGGACAATGGCCTTCATAGCAAAATGTTTGCGGTTGCCTGCGGAACCACTATTGTACGCAGGTGTGTACCTCTTCGTCTGTAGCAAATCAACGGCCACGAATGTCTTTTTTCAGGACTCAAAAAATATTGAAATAACATGAAGAAAGATCAGCACTGGAAGGAGGACATTTAAGGGCTTCGCACTGAAACTTCTGTAGTATTCTCGAAACAACTTTAGCAACATGTGGGCGGACATTATACTGCAGCGGAATAATGCCATCCGTCACCATTCCGGGGCGTTTGGACTTGATGGCGCGCTTCAATTTTCGCAAAGTGTCCACTTATCGCTGTGCGTTAATTATAGCTCCGTGTTACGGAAAGTCAATGAGCACCGGCTCCATGCAGCCGAAGGAAAAGATCATCACGACTTTGCCGGAACTGGCGTACGTGTTGTTTTGGTCACACTGCAGACGTTTCGCCTGGTAGCCCTTACACATCCTCCACGCAGTGATTTCCATGTTTTTGGATCCCTGAAGAAAGACTTTCGCGGCTGTAGATTTATTTCTAACGAATAAGTCCACGCCTGGATGCAATCATGTTTACGCAGGTAACCCTGAGATAAATCTCCTGGCGATTACTTTCGAAACAAAAGACAGCCCACTTACTTTTTCTCCACCTCTTTTGTGCTCATTTAACTACCCCTCGTAGTACACTTCTTCCAGGGTCTTAATTGTTAAAAATGGCTCTGGGCACTATGCGACTTAAGTTCTGAGGTCATCAGTCGCCTAGAACTTAGAACTAATTAAACCTAACCAACCTAAGGACATCACACACATCCATGCCCGAGGCAGGATTCTTAATCGGATTATATCGGCATCACGTGACTTAACTTTACTGCATTCCATTACGGTTGTATTACTTTTGTTGATGTCCATATTATACTATCTTTTCAAGGCGCTATCACTAAGCCCAGATGTTATGTAGAAAACTGTCAAAGGACATTCAGTTAAAAAAAATTGAAACTGCACTGGTGTTTTTAATGATGGTCCAGACCATCCCCTGAGAGACCATTTATAAATTTCAGGGGTAAATGAACTACTTAGCACTTTCAGTTTGAAAGACGGAAGAGTAAGATTGATAACGTCAGTGAGCATGACGTCTGAAATGAGTGGCATCAGGAATACGTCTTGTCGCTAGTATATGAGACCAAATAACCTGACATCCTATTTCAATAATAAATGTAGAAGATGATGAGACAAACTCAGTAGTCCTTTTAATGCTACATGATGCATCAGTTAGAAATATCTGGTTCTGTTTGCACTTAGCTTTATCTTATCTGTTTGCTGCTGCAGAGTCTCTTTTTCGAAGCCGATGACTTTCTCGCCCCCCTTGTATAGCACGATATGACAAAAATTTCTTTTTTACAGCACGTCGCTGCTGTATCGACGAAATGATGCCAAATTTCGATATTGTTAAGTCTAAACTTTCATGTCGATGAATCTTGAAGTCAGTGATTGGGATCCGTTTCGGTGATCCCTGATAAGAAGACTGTCACTTCAACTCACTGACGGTATTGACGTACGCATGTTTTAGCCAGCAGAAGTAGACTCTCTCCGCTTGTTCAGCTCAAATAGAAAAAAAAGAGTGCTCCATCAATTTGACATAGTTTGTACGAGACGGAATCGACTGAACGTTAGTAATTATGTGCACACACACACATACACACACACACACACACACACACACACACACACACACACAGAGAGAGAGAGAGAGAGAGAGAGAGAGAGAGAGAGAGAGAGAGACAGAGAAAGAGAGAGAGAGAGAGAGAGAGAGAGAGAGAGAGAGAGATATTTCGCGATTTTATTTTATTTTATTTATTTATTTATTTATTTTTTTGTACAGCCTACAGCCCATAGCAAACTTTGGAAGTATTTTACGAAGTGCAGTGTACTAAAATGCTCTTTTTCTTAGAAGATTAAAAACCAAAGGAGACACAAGAAACTTGCGACATCTTATAAGGAGAAAACATCCAAAGTTTCTTGGAATCGAAGGTAAATTTGACTGACTTAATTGTTTTGACTGATGATGATAACTAAACCTTTAATTTTTGCTGGCTACAGGGTGAAAAATTGATTCCATCCAAAAGTGACTACAAAGGGGACCCATCACCTTGTGTTCTTTCGCTCCACCTGCCGCCACGCACTTCGCAATCTTTGCTTTGGACAATGATACCGAGTTCTGCCGCATCCTCAGTCCCTTATCTATTGTGATCTCCTGCTCCTTCACCTTCATTAGAATTTGCCAATCTTCATTCCGTCTTCAGGCCACGAGTGGCCTTCCGGGACCATCCGACCGCCGTGTCATCCTCAGTGGAGTATGCGGATAGGAGGGGCGTGGGGTCAGCACACCGCTCTCCCGGTCGTTATGATGGTATTCTTGACCGAAGCCGCTACTATTCGGTAAGGAAGCTCCTCAATTGGCATCACGAGGCTGAGTGCACCCCGAAAAATGGCAACAGCGCATGGCGGCCCCGATGGTCACCCATTCAAGTGCTGGCCACGCCCGACAGCGCTTAATTTCGGTGATCTCACAGGAACCGGTGTATCCACTGCGGCAAGGCCGTTGCCAATCTTCATTGCAGTCTACTATTATTCGGAATAAAAAAAACCGAAAACTGGTTATTTCTAGCGGTTATAAGTCACTTTAACATGAAGACGAAAAGAATAGGCGTAACAGAAAGCCAGTAATGTCAGCGACAACCGTCTCTGTATAAGAAACCCATGACTAAATATGCACCGTTCATATCAGTTTCTAATCTCTCTCTTCAGGCTACGGTAGGGCTACGAACGAATAGCCTCAGTCCACCAGATATTATTTTTGAAGTAGTTCAATAATGACAACAAAAGGAGCGGCTGTATTTGAGTTAAACGTCGTTTATTCTTTTTAACATATGCTACTGTTTCGACACCAAATGCTGTCATCTTCAGGAACGCGTGACCTGCCATCCACAACCGTTTTCATCTGCAACGTCGTGGGTGTGACTGGATTGTGTGATTGTCACTACGGAAGGTACGGCGTACAGTTAACTTTGTTTCGCCGCCTACGGTCCTGTTCATTACACTTGAAAGCGTTTGTGGATGGCAGCAAACGCTTGGGTCCTGAAGATGACACCATTTGGGGTCGGAAATGATAGCATTTGTTGAAAAGAATAAGATCAATATCCAAGTACTTCGTGTCCGGCTGCAGTCCCACATTGCTTGATGGGTTACCAGAGATATTATTTTCGTCCGACTACAACAACGTCTGCGACGAACTAGTATGTTCTCGGCTGGGAGCGTGAGTATCGTGCTCTACAAACGAGCGCCAGTGTTCGTGGACAGTGTGTACGAAAGCTGGACAGTGTGTACGAAAGCATGCGTCGCAGATACACCTTGTGCAACGAACGACTGCGTCACCGCGTGGAAACGGCTCCTGTAGAGCACACAGGTCAGAGCTCACTGTCTCTGCTGGGTGCGTATTGTGAAGCGGGAGATTTGAAAGTGATCCGATCTTCAGTCTTACATCCAACCGGTACATTTCCGGACATGGGTCCCTTATCAGGTCTTTATCTGCAAGTCCTCTCTACAACCCCTTGCAGCTTGTAAAAGGAGTTGAGAGACAAAAAATGAAATGACTGAATGGCATTGTTGCCCGCGAGGCCCCACCGGTAAGTTCGTCCGTCGAGTGCAAGTCTTATATCACTCCACGCCACATTGGGCGACTTACGTGTCGGTGATGAGGATGAAATGATGATGAGGACAACACAACACCGAGTCCACGAGCGGAGAAAATCTCCATCCCGGCCGGGAATCGAACCCGGGCCCGCTTTCACGTCACCACTCAGCTAAGCAGGCGGACGTTGAGAGATACCTTGTATAATCAAAACGAAGATCCATAGGGCGGCGTGTCCGTTTGACTTCTGACTGAGCCATGGACAATGAAAAAACTGAGTGGAAATAAACGCGTGCAGTGTTGCTGTTTGTTCAAAAATGGTTCAAATGGCTCTGAGCACTATGGGACTCAACTGCTGAGGTCATTAGTCCCCTAGAACTTAGAACTAGTTAAACCTAACTAACCTAAGGTCATCACAAACATCCATGCCCGAGGCAGGATTCGAACGTGCGACCGTAGCGGTCTTGCGGTTCCAGACTGCAGCGCCTTTAACCGCACGGCCACTTCGACCGGCTTGCTGTTTGTGCAGTCTATAATATGTAGTAGTCCCTAACGTGTAGTTGAGGGTCAATCTTTGGTCGTCTGTGAAGCGCTTTTTGGAGTTAAAAATTTTGTGAATAGATCAGACTCAGATGAAAAATTTGTTTTATGTTCAAGATGATTGATTTTCGTTGGATGTTGTGGTAGACAGATGTTTGCCCTTAGAGCTGCCTAATGTGTATGTGTAGAGAACAACAGGCAGCTTTTTATGACTCGAAATACCTTGTTATGAAGAGCGGGTAAAATTGATAAAAAAAGCCGCAACTCTTATTGTCCGCACTGGTTATTTGCCACCTTCAAGTCAGTCTCTTGTCTACGGTAAGACCAAGGCGTTTGATTCAGCCACACCAAGTCAAGACCGTGCCGCCAGTTGTGAGTCGGCAGTTGGACGGCTTAGACTTCGTGGTGAACAGAATTTCTTGTTCGATATTCACCTTAAAGACAGTGCACGCATCGGGTGATTTTGTCCAGTGGTATCAGCATAGAGGGCAATTTCCTCTCCCATCTGCATAGGTATGTCGTTTGTGTAGACAGAATACGGCACAGGTGCCAGAACCTAACCCTGTGGCATCCCAGCCAATACCAGTTTTATCAGCATGTACACAAGGCAAATCATAGTGTAAGGAATACTACACGGGCGGTAGAGGTATATGCTGCCGTGACGGCCTCTTTGAAGGACGTTGCAGCAAATTCTGGTAGACAGGGCAACAGTGCTGTGGTCTATCTACATCTACATCTACATTTATACTCCGCAAGCCACCCAACGGTGTGTGGCGGAGGGCACTTTACGTGCCACTGTCATTACCTCCCTTTTCTATTCCAGTCGCGTATGGTTCGCGGGAAGAACGTCTGAAAGCCTCCGTGCGCGCTCGAATCTCGCTAATTTTACATTCGTGAAGTCCTCGGGAGGTGTAAATAGGGGGAAGCAATATATTCGAAACCTCATCCAGAAACGCACCCTCTCGAAACCTGGACAGCAAGCTACACCGCGATACAGAGCGCCTCTCTTGCAGAGTCTGCCACTTGAGTTTGCTAAACATCTCCGTAACGCTATCACGGTTACCAAATAACCCTGTGACGAAACGCGCCGCTCTTCTTTGGATCTTCTCTATCTCCTCCGTCAACCCGATCTGATACGGATCCCACACTGATGAGCAATACTCGAGTATAGGTCGAACGAGTGTTTTGTAAGCCACCTCCTTTGTTGATGGACTACATTTTCTAAGGACTCTCCCAATGAATCTCAACCTGGTACCCGTCTTACCAACAATTAATTTTATATGATCATTCCACTTCAAATCGTTCCGCAAGCATACTCCCAGATATTTTACAGAAGTAACTGCTACCAGTGTTTGTTCTGCTATCATATAATCATACAATAAAGGATCCTTCTTTCTATGTATTCGTAATACATTACATTTGTCTATGTTAAGGGTCAGTTGCCACTCCCTGCACCAAGTGCCTATCCGTTGCAGATCTTCCTGCATTTCGCTACAATTTTCTAATGCTGCAACTGCTCTGTATACTACAGCATCATCCGCGAAAAGCCGCATGGAACTTCCGACACTATCTACTAGGTCATTTATATATATTGTGAAAAGCAATGGTCCCATAACACTCCCCTGTGGCACGCCAGAGGTTGCTTTAACGTCTGTAGACGTCCCTCCATTGATAACAACATGCTGTTTTCTGTTTGCTAAAAACTCTTCAATCCAGCCACACAGCTGGTCTGATATTCCGTAGGCTCTTACTTTGTTTATCAGGCGACAGTGCGGAACTGTGTCGAACGCCTTCCGGAAGTCAAGGAAAATAGCATCTACCTGGGAGCCTGTATCTAATATTTTCTGGGTCTCATGAACAAATAAAGCGAGTTGGGTCTCACACGATCGCTGTTTCCGGAATCCATGTTGATTCCTACACAGTAGGTTCTGGGTTTCCAAAAACGACATGATACGCGAGCAAAAAACATGTTCTAAAATTCTACAACAGATCGACGTCAGAGATATAGGTCTATAGTTTTGCGCATCTGCTCGACGACCCTTCTTGAAGACTGGGACTACCTGTGCTCTTTACCAATCATTTGGAACCTTCCGTTTCTCTAGAGACTTGCGGTACACGGCTGTTAGAAGGGGGGCAAGTTCTTTCGCGTACTCTGTGTAGAATCGAATTGGTATCCCGCTATCAATCTACTATTGCCAGTATCGCTCATGTTGTCAAGGTTAAAAGCATCGTCACGATTAAATAATTCGTCGAATGTGTTTCATTGGATTTATTGAATGCCTAATATCAGAAAAATTAAACAAATGCTAAAATTTCACCTTTTTTGTTGTCCATTACGTGGTCGGCCTGAATTCAGCGCTCGGACACGGCTAATTCATCAGGCAGTATCAGGCTGGGCCAGGGTCCACGTTTCATCCAACGTTCTATGGGGCAAAGTGTTGCATCTAGAGTAGGGGGTCGAACCTTTCAGCTTACCATGAACCACAACGGAAGAAGACGAGAATTTTTATGCTGCACATAACAATAACCGCTGGGCAAAGAAAAGAAAAAGGAACGACCAACGAGACAATAACATCGCAAGCCGGGAGTTTCAGAAAATATTCAGTTTGTCATAACATAAACAGAATTTTATGGAACTTTTTTTTTACCGGTCGTGTGCTAGATGCTCACTTCTTGGGCCGCAGTAATATTTGCTGTGGGCCACATGCGGCCCGCAGGTCGCGGCTTGGACACTCCTAACCTAGAGGGTAGTGTACCTAGGAACACACAATGTTTTTTGTTCGGTACCTCAGTCTAGTTATTGATTTTAGAATCACACACTAGAGATCACCATAAGCAGTTCCCACCATTTTCAACAGTTTTTGTTGTTGCTAGACATGAGATGGCGTTTTGCGTAGCGTTTCAAAGTATGTCGCGTTCTACACTTTTAAGAGCTGTATATTTCCTCGGTATTTACTATTCTGGTTGATTTTATGCGACCTGTCACGAATTATGTGCTAAGGTTATTTTTAATAAATTTTTAATTTTTCACGAAAAGATGATGAATAAAATGCTATGTATTTTAGAACTACTTACGTAAGATATTGACGGTCGTGCCACACTTCGCGGGTCGTGTTCCATCTCGTACCTTGCAACAGAAGGTCTTTTACTATGTAACATGTGATATTTGCAAATGAACTGAGTTTCTTTAATGTCTGAACAACATTACCTGCTTTGAGATTTGTGTTAGTTTCCAGTGACTTCTATTTCCAAATGTATTTAATTTGTAACTGGTGTTTGATAATACTTCTGCTTAATCTGATTTCACTTACTGATTATTGGTGTGCAGTAAAGTAATAATGTAACCTATAGACTGTTAAATACGATACTGACAACATTTATAGACTGAAACGCTTTATAATTTCGATCAAATATTTGTTCGTAGGAACATTACCGCGTTGTATCTAGGAACACGTTTTCGTGTCTGGAAAAACCTTAATATCCCGGAGTGAATTTTGCAATTTCAGAAAAAGACGGCAGCGTGTAAGTGATTATCATTTCAAAAATAGAATAAGAAAATATATTTAACTTATATTACAGGGTTGCGTAGAGGTGTGGCTAAACAGTTTCATAGAGAGAGGGAGAGAGAGAGAGAGAGAGAGTGTATGTGTGAGAGAGAGAGAGAGAGAGAGAGAGAGAGGGAGAGAGAGAGAGAAGACGGGGGGAGGGGCATAGTAATACCATAGTCTCTAAAATAAACTTATTGAAACTGTTAAGTTGAAAGACTAAAAGAACATAATGTGGTGAAGAAAATAAGGCTCCATAAGTCGTTGTTGTAGAGCTGTTCGGGACTTGAAGTTTTTGCAGTCAGGAGGGGACAGGGAAACGACAAACCTAGAATGTGGAAACAAGTGTCTTGGAGGCATGTCTGGGACGTACAAGGAGGAAAGAAATTGATATCGGTCAATTAAATATAAATGACAGCTAGATGAAAAAAGTAGCTGGAAATTTTGAAAAATACGTAATGTTTAGAGATGAATTATTTTGGTGCAAGTTAAGCTAATCCTCCTTGATAACTTTCGCTTCGTTTGAGTATTAGAGCCCATAAAGAGAAACGTATTCCATTGAGCTATATTACAATGCCCGCTTAATTTCTATAAATGTAAAAATTTGTAGCTCTTTGTTATACTTCGATTCTTTGAGCTTTCGGCGTCGTATCTTGGTTTGCTTGTTCGAGTGTTTCGTTTTTGGCTGAATACATGTGCGCCAGTACAATATCCGCTTGGGGGAATGAAAAAGTACAGGGTCTACCATAGGCTTTGTGAAATGTTCCGGCGAAAAGCGCTCTGCGTTCTGTTGTTGCTTGTTAGTGCTTAATGTCCCGTCGGCAGTCGGCTCATTAGGGACACAGGACATGTGTTACGGATCGTTTACGGGGCTTAGAGGCGTGCGCTTTTCGGCAGTGATTTATTTTATCGGGTTTCAATGCGGGGAAATATTGAGCACTGCACACGGCAATTTGGGCTTCGTTTAATGGCAGCACTGTTCTTCAGCATCTCGTGTGCTGCCCACAGCATTATACATGTTGGATTTCTCTGACGTATGGGTGGTCATTTAATGTTCGAAATCGGAAGATGGGGTTCTTCTCGGATAAAGGGATATTTTCCGAACATGGAATTCAAGTGGCGCAATGTAGGGTATTTGGAATTTTGGTCTACTTTTACGAAACGCAGCCAACGCAAGCGCGAGCGTTCCCTTGGATGCCATCAGTTTCTTCATCACTATCGTTTTGAAAATTTTTGAAAATTTTTAGCCGTGCGGGGTAGCCGCCCGGTCAAAGGCGCCTTGTCACGTTCCGCGCGGCTCCCCCCGTTGGAGGTTCGAGTCATCCCTCGGACATGGGTCTGTGTGTTGTCCTTCGTGTACTTTAGTTCAAGTTAGATTAAATAGTGCGTAGGCTTAGGGACCGATGAGCTCCGAAGTCTGGTCGCATACGGTTTGGGTTCAGGAACGAAGTATTCAGATGAAAATGCCATTTATTCCCTTCCGTGCGAGACACTAGCAGAGCCAAATGTTAGCTTGAGGACAGTAATTACTGTCTTTGTTTTAACAAAAGCGTTTGTTCCTCCGGACCATGCAGTACTCTCGCTGTTGGACTACAATTGTTCTCATATCCGGAAATTAGGAAGCAGGGAGATTTCCTCCAGTGTCAAAAAGCATGAACAGATTTAAATGAGACTAGTTTCCCGAAATGGGAGAGGGTGGAGGGAGGTTCAGTGTACTTATCTTCTAGGACCCCAGCTTTACTCGTTGAATATCAATGATACGCTGCTAAACGTGACACGTGATTCCAAAGGATATGTCCTTGCAGACGTTGCAGGTGTGTTGTGAAAGATGAATATAATGTTACTGATATAGATAATAGGACAGGCAAGACCAGCACGAGGCTTTCACAGGACAGATGAGTGCTTAACTGCAACAAAATGCAACACACACAGTTTCTGACGTGAAACTCGTGTAAAAACGAAATTTACTGTCATAGTCAATGACCATGGACCTTGCCGTTGGTGGGGAGGATTGCGTGCCTCAACGATACAGATAGCCGTACCGTAGGTGCAACCACAACCTAGGGGTATCTGTTGAGAGGCCAGACAAACGTGTGGTTCCTGAGTAGGGGCAGCAGCCTTTTCAGTACTCGCAGGGGCAACAGTCTGCATGATTGACTGATCTGGCCTTGTAACACTAACCAAAATGGCCTTGCTGTTCTGGTACTGCGAACGGCTGAAAGCAAGGGAAACTACAGCCATAATTTTTCCCGAGGGCATGTAGCTTTACTGTATGATTAAATGATGATGGCGTCCTCTTGGGTAAAATATTCCGGATGTAAAATAGTCCCCCATTCGGATCTCCAGGCGGGGACTACTCAAGAGGACGTCGTTATCAGGAGAAAGAAAACTGGCGTTCTACGGATCGGAGCGTGGAATGTCAGATCCCTTAATCGGGCAGGTAGGTTAGAAAATTTAAAAAGATAAATGGATAGGTTAAAGTTAGATATAGTGGGAATTAGTGAAGTTCGGTGGCAGGACGAACAAGACTTCCGGTCAGGTGAATACAGGGTTATAAATACAAAATCAAATAGGGGTAATGCAGGAGTAGGTTTAATAATGAATAAAAAAATAGGTGTACCGGTAAGCTACTACAAACAGCATAGTGAACGCATTATTGTGGCCAAGATAGACACGAAACCCACGCCTACTACAGTAGTACAAGTTTATATGCCAACTAGCTCTGCAGATGACGAAGAAATTGATGAAATGTATGATGAGATAAAAGAAATTATTCAGGTAGTGAAGGGAGACGAAAATTTAATAGTCATGTGTGACTGGAATTCGTCAGTAGGAAAAGGAAGAGAAGGAAACATAGTAGGTGAATATGGATTGGGGGGTAAGAAATGAAAGAGCATAACTTAATCATAACTAATACTTGGTTTAAGAATCATGAAAGAAGGTTGTATACATGGAAGAACCCTGGAGATACTAAAAGGTATCAAATAGACTATATAATGGTAAGACAGAGATTTAGGAACCAGGATTTAAACTGTAAGACCTTTCCAGGGGCAGATGTGGACTCTGATCACAATCTATTAGTTGTGAACTGTAGATTAAAACTGAAGAAACTGCAAAAAGGTGGGAATTTAAGGGCATGGGACCTGGATAAACTGAAAGAACCAGACATTGTACAGAGCTTCAGGGAGAGCATAAGGGAACAATTGACAGGAATGGGGGAAAGATATACAGTAGAAGAAGAATTGATAGCTTTGAGGGATGAAATAGTGAAGGTAGCAGAGGATCAAATAGGTAAAAAGACAAGGGCTAGTAGAAACCTTTGGGTAACAGAAGAAATATTGAATTTAATTGATGAAAGGAGAAAATATAAAAATGCAGTAAATGAAGCAGGCAAAAAGGAATATAAACGTCTCAAAAATGATATCGACAGGAAGTGCAGAATGGCTAAGCAGGGATGGCTAGAGGACAAATGTAAGGATGTAGACGCTTATCTCACTGGGGGTAAGATCGATACTGCCTACAGGAAAATTAAAGAAACCTTTGGAGAAAGGAGAACCACTTGCATGAATATCAAGGGCTCATATGGAAACTCTGTTCTAAGCAAATAAGGGAAAGCAGGAAGTTGGAAGGAGTATATAGAGGGCCTATACAAAGGCGATGTACTTGAGGACGATATTATGGAAATGGAAGAGGATGTAGATGAACATGAAATGGGAGATATGACACAGCGTGAAGAGTTTGACAGAGCACTGAAAGACCTGAGTCGAAACAAGGCCCCCGGAGTAGACAACATTCCATTAGAACTACTGACAACCTTGGGAGAGCCAGTCCTGCCAAAACTCTACCATCTGGTGAGCAAGATGTATGAGACAGGCGAAATACCCTCAGACTTCAAGAAGAATATAATAATCCCATCTGGTGAGCAAGATGTATGAGACAGGCGAAATACCCTCAGACTTCAAGAAGAATATAATAATCCCAATCCCAAAGAAATCAGGTGTTGACAGATGTGAAAATTACCGAACTATCAGTTTAATAAGTCACAGCGGCAAAATACTAACGCGAATTCTTTACAGACGAATGGAAAAACTGATAGAATCCGACATCGGGGAAGATCAGTTTGGATTCCGTAGAAATGTTGGAGCACGTGAGGCAATACTGACCCTACGACGTATCTTAGAAGAAAGATTAAGGAAAGGCAATCCTACGTTTCTAGCATTTGTAGACTTAGAGAAAGCTTTTGACAATGTTGATTGGCATACTCTCTTTCAAATTCTGAAGGTGGCAGGGGTAAAATACAGAGATCGAGAAGCTATTTACAATTTGTACAGAAACCAGATGGCAGTTATAAGAGTCGAGGGGTATGAAAGGGAAGCAGTGGTTGGGAAGGGAATGAAACAGGGTTGTAGCCTATCCCCAATGTTATTCAATCTGTATATTGAGCAAGCGATAAAGGAAACAAAAGAAAAGTTCGGAGTAGGTATTAAAATCCATGGAGAAGAAATAAAAACTTTGAGGTTCGCCGATGACATTGTAATTCTGTCAGAGACAGCAAAGGACTTGGAAGAGCAGTGTAATGGAATGGAGAGTGTCTTGAAAGGAGGGTATCAGATGAACATCAACAAAAGCAAAACGAGGATAATGGAATGTAGTCGAATTAAGTCGGGTGATGCTGAGGGAATTAGATTAGGAAATGAGACACTTAAAGTAGTAAATGAGTTTTGCTATTTGGGGAGCAAAATAACTGATGATGGTCGAAGTAGAGAGGATATAAAATGCAGACTGGCAATGGCAAGGAAAGCGTTTCTGAAGAAGAGAAATTTGTTAACATCGAGTATAGATTTAAGTGTCAGGAAGTCGTTCCTGAAAGTATTTGTATGGAGTGTAGCCATGTATGGAAGTGAAACGTGGATGATAAATAGCTTAGACAAGAAGAGAATAGAAGCTTTCGAAATGTGGTGCTACAGAAGAATGCTGAAGATTAGATGGGTTTATCACATAACTAATGAGGAGGTATTGAATTCAGTTGGGGAAAGGAGGAGCTTGTGGCACAACTTGACTAGAAGAAGGGATCGGTTGGTAGGACATGTTCTGAGACATCGAGGGATCACCAATTTAGTATTGGAGGGCAGCGTGGAGGGTAAAAATCGTAGAGGGAGACCAAGAGATGAATACACTAAGCAGATTCAGAAGGATGTAGGTTGCAGTAGGTACTGGGAGATGAAGAAGCTTGCACAGGATCGAGTAGCATGGAGAGCTGCATCAAACCAGTCTCAGGACTGTAGACCACAACAACAACAATAGTCAATGAAATCCACCGTTTTAAATTGCTGGGGTGCCAGTAGATAAAAAAAGACTTCTTGGAAGTATCGCGTTCCAAATCTTGTACAGAAACTGATTGCTGCTACCTGTAGTTCACGAATAGTCTCCACTGTCATGGCACTGAAACGCGAGGGTATGTTTATGTTGCTTACTTCGGCTATGTTATCTTCAATCGTGGCAAATTTTGGGTCAGAACTTCGCCGTCAGTTCACGAACTTTGCGTAGCCAACGTTCAGATGTCTCGGAATTCTATCTCTGCCATCCCCATATGTACAGGGTGATCCAGCTGTCCGTTCATAAGCTTTTTAAGAAACGCACAACGTCTCCAAAACCACATGCGAGGTTCATGTTCTCTCACTCGCTACGTGTAAACATTAGTCCTAGAGAAAATGAGTATGATCTTTTTATAGGAAGTTTGGTTAAATTTTGTTCTGGGATACATTTTCGCTGGAGGTCACGGTTTTCGAGTTGTTCAGGAAAAGCGCCTTTGAAGTTCACATTGTGCATTTTTCTCGAGTAATTCGAAAAGCACAGCCTATAGCAAAAATGTGTCCCGCTACGACATTTAACTACGTTAAATTTCCGGTATAATGTCCTGTTAATTTTTTCTGTGGGACTAATAGTTTGCTCATAGAGAGGGAGAGAATATGGAATCTTGTTCGTAGTATTTGAAGGCGTTGTGGGTTGCATAGAACCCACAGGTAGGGACAGCTGAATCACGCCGTGTGCTCTATCGCAGGATATGTTGTTTCTTGACAGTACTGACTCGTTCAAAGTTAACTGGAACATCAATTTAGTGAGCACAAACGGCAAAATGATTTTCATGTGGATAAAACATTTGTGTATCGTTCAGCAACTACCCTTTCAGTAGGTTCCCAGCAGAGCCAATCAAAAGTGAGTGTTAAATCACAGATCTTCAAATCTGAGCCGAAATTTTCCCATGGTCGCACTACTTCTGTTCTCCATATCTGTGGTCGTATTATCTGTTGTTGCTTTACAATTACTGATTTTTTTTTAAATATACCATTACAACTACCAGCTACCCTACTTTCGTAATATTACTGATGTTTACATTTGTGTACTTTGCTATTATAGCAATGAAGAGAGTAGCCTTTATTAAATCAGGTGGCCTCCGTATTTTTACACAGATTACGATGAATCTTCAAGTGATAGCCGCTGACTGGGAATGATTGACAAGGTGTCATTAGATTCTTCATTTGTGTGGCTACGTTACCGGCGATTGCAAAGTCTTGTAGTTGCAAGCTTCATATCCTTATTCTGTACAGGAGTTTGCTGCAGTAATTAAAAAATGTTCCACGTGATGTGTTATTTATTGTTATGATTACTCATAATTTCTTCATGTTGTACTAGTTTTAGTATTTTTGTTTATAAATTTGGTAATCATAATTCTGTAAAAATATACTGACTCTTTCCATGACCAAGCAGCTTTCGCTCGCATGGTTCCATGGAAGCAGATATAAAAATTTTAAAAATGCTAATGACATTCGTATGTTACGATCTGTCTTTGCAGTTAGTTGCTAGGGGTGCCGTACAAATACACTGATGAGCCAAAACATCATTGTCATCTACTTAGTAGCGTATTGGTCCACCTTCGGAACGCAAAACAGCAGCGATTCGGCGTGACACTGATTCGAAAAGTCCTTGGCAGCTTTCCTCAGATACTTGCCGCCGAATATCGCTCAACTGACTAGGGCTTTTCTCCTTCCTGAATCCGTCCGTCTGATTGTCTACACCCGTCTACAACTTATTCTGCATTATTTTACATTTTAACATATTTAAATAATCAAAGCTTGATTACTTTCACGTTCTAAACAAAGTAACAATAATATCCATTACGTAATAAACGTTAAATTCTTTTACATAAAACCAATAAAATTTCCTTCTTAGCTTTGAATAACCCGGCCAGTAGCCTTGCACCCATGTGCTTTCTGGTAAATAAATAAAGAACAAAAGTAGCTATTATGCACTAATTTTACAACAAGTATTCTAGTACCTAATGATTCAATAAGGTGTCATGCTGTCATCGTTCAATGTGGTTTGTGTGGAGGAAATGATGATCTGATGCTTAACTGGAAACGCTGATAATTTAAATGTCCTAAATCTTTTAAATGTTTCCCTTTATGGCTGATCTTAGGTCCGCCATATTTAACACTGTTACGTCTCCCTGGCTACAAACGCCTTTTACTGGGTTTGCTTATGACGTAGGTTCTCGTCTGTCTCACTCGCACACTACAGCGCTTAGGCCTCAATAGACGCCTGTGAGTTTCCCCATCTCGTGGTGAATCTGCGTCGTTAGTGGCACACGGTCCTGGCTGACAGGGTTCGCTTCACAATTCATGTAGGAAAATTGATTAATCTTTGCATGTTTTAAGATGAAAGATTAAGTAAACAACACCATTCTATTTATAAAAATGTAACAGACAAATACTAGTGAACCATAAACAAATTTGTACAGTAAACGCCTTTCTGGCTTTGTTCAGCCTCTGGCATGTCCTCGAAAGTTTCTTTCTTGGTTGTTGGTCATTGAATGATGCTGCCATAAAATTCTTCGTAACCAACAGTGCAGTCCATTAATTTTATCAGGTCATCAAGTTTACTTTTGTTGATTGGAACGTAAAACCAAAAATTACGTTGTTCAAAACCCATAAGTGCTTGTAACGTTACAAAGTGTTGTTTTTACTTGCTCACTAATTTGTTACCTAACTAGTAACATTATTGTAATCAACTTACCTTTCCCAAAAGATAAGCCTTCTCAGAAGGTAGTTCAAGTGGGCTGTCAGTTTTCAATAGAGTGAAACTAGATGAAAATCCTCGAATAAACGTCTTTGCCACAACTTTTCCTTCACTATCTTTAGAGTAAAGGAACTGTTTGTAACTAGATACCTTGAATGACTCCTTACATTCTCTTCGTACATCCATGCCTGCAGTACTTTCGCTGTTGGACTGCTATAGGATTGGGGAAAGTCTCAACAATGGTTCTCATATCTGGAAAGATATAAAACAGTCATCGTCGAACGAGAATGAGCATATTACCGACCGCAGCTTTCATAGATTCACGATGTAATTTATATTACGATATGATAACAGTGTATGATTCAGTTTTTGTCACTTGTCGATAATGATTTTACATTTCAACAAATAAGATGCTGTGAATACTTTTATGTACCTGATGAGGGTCAGACGACTGAAACTGGTTGTGTAAATAAAGAATTCTACCAGTAGCTCAGGACGGTAATACATCTTTTAAATCTATTATCTATGCCCACGGCCTCGACTTCAATGAGACTGTGTGAAGAAGACGATTGGGTTGGTCGTCGAAATATTGTGCATAAAATGGAACCAACAACTCGACTGTTCACCTGAAAGCCCACCATTACCCCTCATGCCGAGAACATCTGAGAGATCACATTTCTGCATTGCCAGTCTGCCCTTCCTGCCAATTTCATTTTTAGACCTCCGTTTTCCCTTTTTCCTGTTTCATTTGCTGCATTTTTTATATTTTTCCCAATGAAATTCAATATCTCGTGCATTATTCAAGGACTTCTACTGAGCCTTATCATTTTTACTACTTGATCCTCTGCTGCCTTCACTATTTCATCGATCAAAGCTTCTCATTCCTTTTGTATTGTGTACCTTACACCTATTTCAGTGAATTGTTGTCTAATAGTTCGATTTAAGCTCTCAACTATCTCCAGTTTTCTTAGCGTATCAAGTCTCATCTCCTTAATGAGCTAACTTTATCCTATTTCTTTAGTTTTGATCTGAAGTTCATAACCAATAAATTAGGGAAGTGTTCTGCAGTTTAAAATCATGTTCGAAGTTCTGTCTTATGTAATCTGTTTGAAACCTTCAGAGGCGCGCGGGGTAGCCGCGCGGTCTCAGGCCTCAGGCGTCTTGTCACGGTTCGCGCGGCTTCCCCCGTCGGAGGTTCGAGTCCTCCCTCGGGCATGGGTGTGAGTAGAAAAAAAAAAAAAACTTCCGATTTCTCTGGGCCTCTTCCATGTGTACAGCCTTCTGTAATGATACCCCTGATTAAACAGTGCTCAGTGCAAAATTCTAACAGGTGGCTTTCCCTTTCATTCCTCTCTCTAGCGGTCCACGATGATGATGTTTGATTTGCAGGGCGCTCAATGGCGCGGTCATCAGCACCCGTACAAATTCCCAATCTGTACACAATCCAATCTAGCCACTTTCACGAATGATGATGGAATAGTGATGATAACACAAACACCCAGACCTCGGGAAGAGAAAATCCCCAATCCGGCCGGTAATCGAACCGGGACCCCGTGATCCAGAGGTAGCAACGCCAACCATTAGACCACGAGCTGCGGACCTCGCGGTCCATGTTCTCCTACTACTTTTCCTTCTCGTTCTTCTCCTTTTATTGAATTTCAGTCTTCCATCACAACTGAATCCTCATTTCCCCTAACTATTTGAATAATTTCTTATATCTAATCAAACATTTTCTCAATCTCTTTATCTTTTGCGGAGTTAATAGGCATATAAACTTGTACTGTTGCTGTAGGTGTAGGTTTCATCTGTCTTAGCTACGTATCGCGTTCACAGCGCTGTACATAGTAGCTTAGTCGTGTCGCTATTTTCTCATTAATTATTAGGCCTACTCCGACATTGCACCTACTTGATTTTGAATTTAAACCCTGTACTCATTTTATCAGAAGACCTTGCCGTAGATTACCAGTTTTGGTTCTCCCAATGATAACATCCTCCTGAGTAGCCCTCGCGTAAAGATCGGATTGTTTGACCCTAGAAGATGCCTTAATCATTAAGCGATACGGCAGATCTGCTTGTCTTTATGAAATGTAACGAATGTAGTTTACCATTGCTTTCAGCAATTACACTACTGGCCATTAAAATTGCTACACCACGAAGATGACGTGCTACACACGCGAAATTTAACCGACAGGAAGAAGATGCTGTGATATGCAAATGATTAGCTTTTCAAAGCATTCACACAAGGTTGGCGCCGATGGCGACACCTACAACGTGCTGACATGAGGAAAGCTTCCAACCGATTTCTCATACACAAAAAGCAGTTGACCGGCGTTACCTGGTGAAACGTTGTAGTGATGCCTCGTGTAAGGATTGTAGCCTATCGCTACAAGGTCGGATTGTAGCCTATCGCGATTGCGGATTATCGTATCGCTACATTGGTGCTCGCGTTGGTCGAGATCGAATGAGTGTTAGCAGAATATGGAATCGGTGGGTTCAGGAGGGTAATACAATACGGAACGCCGTGCTGGATCCCAACATCCCAACGGCCTCGTATCACTACCAGTCGAGATGACAGGCGTCTTATCCGCATGGCTGTAACGGATAGTGCAGCCACGTCTCGATACCTGAGTCAACAGATGGGGACGTTTGCAAGACAACAACCATCTGCACGAACAGTTCGACGACGTTTGCAGCAGCATGGATTATCGGAGAACATGGCTGCGGTTACCCTTGACGCTGCATCACAGACAGGAGCGCCTGCGGTGGTGTACTCAACGACGAACCTGGGTGCACGAATGGCAAAACGTCATTTTTTCGGATGAATCCAGGTTGTGTTTACAGCATCATGATGGTCGCATCCGTGTTTGGCGACATCGCGGTGAATGCACGTTGCAAGCGTGTATTCGTCATCGCCATACTGGTGTATCACCCGGCGTGATGGTATGGAGTGCCATTAGTTACACGTCTCGGTCACCTCTTGTTCGCATTGACGGCACTTTGAACAGTGAACGTTACATTTCAGATGTGTTACGACTCGTGGCTCTACCCTTCATTTGATCCCTGCGAAACCCTACATTTCCGCAGGATAATGCACGACCGCATGTTGCAGGTCCTGTACGGGCCTTTCCGGATACAGAAAATGTTCGACTGCTGCCCTGACCAGCACATTCTCCAGATCTCTCACCAATTGAAAACGTCTGGTCAATGGTGGCAAAGCAACTGGCTCGTCACAATACGCCAGTCACTACTCCTGATTAACTGTGATATCGTGTTGAAGCTGCATAGGCAGCTGTACCTGTACACGCCATCCAAGCTCTGTTTGACTCAATGCCCAGGCGTATCAAGGTCGTTATTACGGCCAGAGGTGGTTGTCCTGGGTACTGATTTCTCAGGATCTATGCACCCAAATTGCGTGAAAATGTAGTGATATGTCAGTTCTAGTATAATATATTTGCCCAATGAATACCCGTTTACCATCTGCGTTTCTTCTTGGTGCAGCAATTTTAATGGCCAGTAGTGCAGTAGTGTCAGTATAGCTAGACTAACTTGACTTAATTCCTTTGGCTCCTATGGGGGCATATGGCATCCAGGAGAACTCGCCATCCGTCTCTGTCTTTGGCCATTTGCCTCAATTCTGCCCAGGTCTTGCCAACTCTTTTTGCTTCCCCTTCCACTGTCCTCTTCCATGTCCCCTTGGTCTTCCTTTGTTCCTTGTTCCCTGGGGATTCCATTCCAATGCTTTTTTCTCGATGGCTCCATCTGGTTTTCTTAAGGAATGCGCCAACCAGCCCCACTTTCTCTCTCGTATCTGGTCTTCTATGGGTATCTGGTTTGTTATTCGCCAGAGCTCCTCATTACATTCTGGCCACCAGATATTCATGATGCGTGGAAGACATCTATTTATGAAGCTTTGTAGCTGGGATGTTATCTTTTTATCCATTTTCCAGCTTTTACTGGCGTACAGAAGGACAGCCTTCTCATTTGTATTAAAAATACGGATTTTTGTTTTGTATGTGATATTTCTATTTTTCCATATTGGATACAATTGTATGAAGGCAGCATTTGCCTTTTTAATTCGGTTTTCCACATCATCTCCATCTCCACCATCTACCGTCACTATACTACCCAGATACAGGAATGAGTTGACAGTCTACACCCGCTGCTCACCTCTTAACAGTGGCACCTCCATGTTCCCTGAATTTACTCTCATTTCCTTTGTTTTGCCTATATTTATCTTGAGGCCAGCAGTCTCTGCTTCTTCTTTCAGAAAGTTTAATTTAGCTTGCATATCAGTCAGCCTTGGAGCTAGTAAAACTATGTCGTCCGTAAAATCCAAATCCTCCAATAGCATCTTGGTTAATGTTAAGGCCAGGTCAATCAATACTTCTGACTGATGCTGGTACTACTAAAAAGGATGTTGTTCGTCATCAGAAATCATATTTTTCGTGGCGTCCTCTCTACTCTTCTAACGCCGTTGCACCTACAACTCTGATACAGTCTCTAAAGAAGTGAATTAAATTTGTTATGTCAGTGAGCAAATGTGCATGAACTTTATTTAGTTGTGCCTCCTTGCGAACAGCAACGATGGCATCCATTATTTAGTATTTTGAACTGTGAATAAAACGAAAGGAGACAACGTAAATACCTTCCACCAAGTGTCTTCACGATGAGCCCGTTGTCGAAACACAATAGAATAAACGGGAATCCGAAATATTAAACTCTGCGTTAAATAACGCACGGTGGTACGGCGATCCTCCTTTCGTACCGCCGTTGTGCCGCCACACAAACTCGTAAATACTTGATATCGAAGTGAGAATCCTCGGTATTAAAAAACAAATGAGGAGAATGAGGCGCCAGATACGGACGGAATTTCCATCAGATTTAACGTTCGCTGTACTGCGGAGATGCAGTCCTTTTTTTTTTTTTTTAAAGCTCACGTATATCGATTATCTCTCGCGCATTCAACAAAGCGTCGTAACTGGAAAAGAGGTCAATTCAATAAGATGAGTAAAACAACAGACGCGGAGAATTACAAACCAATATCCCTGGCTGTTGCTACGTGAAGGAGCGTAAACTAGTCTCTGACTTTATAACATTTCCCAGACAATCGTTTCTAATAGAATGAGCACGGCTTCTGGAAACATCACGCCCCTGTAACCAAATACATACATTTTACAAGCGGTACCTTAGACGTAGTAGATACAGACGGACAAGTACATGCTGTTTGGCGACAGAAAACAAATGTGCGGAGACTGACAGAAAAATCTAAGGGCAAATATTTCATCTATAGGAAGGATTAAAGCAGGATCTGGCAGAACAATAAGGTCAGGAAACATGGAAGTCCACTTTCGCGGATCACGTTGGGAATGGAACAGGAGACAACGTACAGAAAGAATTAATATTAAATTTCTCGTTTAATTAAGTTGGCATGAGAATGCTGTTATTTCCAATGTTTGGCCGACACACACATATATGAGAGGTATTTAAGTAAACACCACTCGTATTAATAAATAACAGAGACGACTCAAAGCAAGAGACGCCACACATCCTGACGTAATTCTTACTAGATTTTAAAATTGAAAAATTAGCCTCTTTCGTAGCTCATGTTTACCAAGAAGCTTCTCGTGGTGAATAATCCCGCGTAGCTGCGGAATAATCCAGGTCGCGTTTATTTACGAAAGGGGGAAGAGAATGGATACACAGAATTAGAGACCATTGTCGCTGAAGTCTGTTGGTTGCGAGCTCCTGCACACTATTCCAAGCTTGAACGTTTTGACGTTCTTGAAGCGAAAGAAACGCTTCTCAGAGAATGAGCACGAGTCCGGATTGAACTACGCACGTGAAGCACAGCTCGCTTTGTTCTTATCTTGAAAACCACAGATGCAGGCGAATGTATGATACCCGACTCCCTGTACTTTCCGAAGGCGTTGCAAATTATATCACACTTGCCATTGACAACGAATACACAATCATACGCAATGTCTGCACCAAAACTGTTGTTGGCTTGTAACCTTCCCCCTTACTAATTGGTTAAAAGAATAATATGACTACAATCGCGTATGCCTAATAAATTTAATTTTGCACAGGGCTATCGCCTCCAAAGAAAATTTGACCGGTTAGTGGAGAGAAGTGTACAACAAGTTGTTCTAAAGACCCACCATTTTACGCCTGTTCTTTCTATTTATTTGAATGTTTTTCATACTTAAGACTGTGCGATTACTCACATGAAATACGAAACAAAAGGGATGCCACATCGTAGCGTCGAAAGTTTGTTCTGAGCGAACGTTTGTTTTGGGGTAGCTAGCTGCATGTAACTTCGGGCGTTGACATCTGCCGGCCTAACTGGGAGACACACGCGCATCTGTCACTACCTGCCGTGGGAAAGTTATCCAGTGTCTCTTATTGGACACGTACATTCACTACCTATAAGAACCTAAATAAATGATATTAAATATTATTCAATCATTTTCAAAATCGGTACACTAGCTTTTGACATTCAGGAGGCGATTGTATCCAAATTTCAGCTTTATAACTATCATAGTTTCAGAGATAAAAAAAATTGCAAAAGTCGAAAACTGACAATTAGGAAACTAAATTCAGTTAGGAAATATAATAGTTTATCCTTTGGTATTATCTAAAAACATAAACAGAGGACTCAATGTGCAGAATTAAGTAATTGAGATTTACGTGTTAAAACTTTAATTATTTTCGTTTTGGTAATATAAAAATCAGACATATTTATTATTGGTGTCTGAGATTGTTGCGTGAGTATATGTGAGTGAATAAGAGTGTGTATATGGGACATTCGTCAAATTTTAATGTTGCATTATATACCATCTTAAGTAACTTGCAAGAGTTACGCAAGCCTGTCTTGAGAAAATATTCATAGGGAATTTACCCATTTTGCTGATGACGTATGTCTAGGTGTGATTGCTATTGTAACAGAGCAGCCAGAAAGTCAGCGTCAAATCGATCGAAAGACTTGAACCCGGCGAACGGTCTACCCGACGGGAGGCCCTAGTCTCACGACATTTATTTATTACTGGCACCAGCTCCAATCTTTGCGCCAGTGGTGCTTTTTCCCTGGCCGTGTCTTGTTAGGACGACACAGCAAGTGAGGCAGGCGTCACAGTCTTAGTTCGCTTACACAATATAATGGCTATACTTAAGTGTAATAGAAACTTTTCTCCGACTTCTTCTGTTCTATAAAACCATGTCGCATTCAAGAAGAGATTAAAGCTATGTCTTATTATTGGCGTTTCGGCATATCCCAGCTATCTTATTTCTGTACAACAGCAAACTAGTATATCTGTCTCATTGCTAATACAGTTCTTTCTCTCATGATTCCTGTCTGTTTTCCTTCCTCCAGCTCAACTGCCAATTTTTCCCTATTTTTTCTGGGTTTTCTCGGACCAGCCACTTCTACAGATTCGATTCCGTTTTGTGGCCAAGCATTTTTGTTAATATGTCACTACTGCCATTCAACAAGAACGTTTTGTTGTGTGAAAATCACTACCGCAACGTTATTAACACTCACATTAGTATAATGCCATCCATTCAGTACTATAATGCTTATTATTATTGATCATCTTGAGGTTGAAGTTCTTCTGTCCGAGTCTGCATACAAATAAATTTAATGTTAATAACGCCGACATTAGTGTAATGCCATCCATTCAATACTATAAATTTAATATTACCGATCATCTTGAAGTTCAAGCTCTTCTGACCGTATTTGTGTACAAATAAATTTATCTTCCAAAAGGGGTCCACCCTGAGCAAAACGCAATTTTTGCGTTCCTTCTGTTACCGGACATGTTTTGCTGAAGTTTCAGCACCGTCAATGAGCTGTTATTTTCTTTCTGGCTACCACATAATGTGGTTCTTCCGCTTTTTATGTTTTCCATTACTGTTGTTTCTTTTCACAGTTCGTCATTTCCTCTGTGCAAATAGTTTGTAAGCAATACAAGTGAAAGTTAAATATTGCAGTTTTTCAAAGTGAAGATCTGTGAAATCCTGAGAAAAATAAAAAAAAAACTGTGAAAGGAAAACAACTTTAATACGTAAAAAATCCAAGAGAAACACAGCTTGAAGTAACAAAAAATAAAAAACAGTTCACTGATGGTGCTGAAACTTCAACGAAACATGTTTCGGTAAGAGAAGGAAAGAAAAAATTGTGTTATTCTCAAGGCGAACACCTTCCAAAAATAAATTTATTATTATTATTGTCATTATTAATATTATTTTCTACAGCTCACTTTGTAGTGTTAGATTTCTAAAGGTAACTGTTTAGAAGTTAATGAAACAAACAAATTCGTTAACAAATTTTCACTAATTATCAGCAGGACAATCAGACTTACCTGACGGAGCTCTCATCTAAGGGAGTACATTGTTGCTGCATGCTTGAAACGAAATACAGAACAACTTCACATTTCGCCCTGGTGGGCTGAATGGGTGCCTCCCTTGAATTAAAATAAATGTGATACTTGGCAGATACGGGAAAAAAGATCAGTATCGCATATTTGCAACTTTGGTGTTAATTTGCAGTGGGAGCCTTTTTCAGGGCTTAAATAGCTGGTATAATTCTAAGATGCGTTGCGAAATGGAACGAACAATTGATATCAGTAAATGGTATGGTGAGCGGAAGACTTAGATCTGGTGTAAAAATTCTCTGAAAGTATAACGTGTGTGTGTGTGTGTGTGTGTGTGTGTGTGTGTGTGTGTGTGTGTGTTAACGAAACCACATACAGGACGCTAATGCAGACTACTAAGACTACAACTGAAAAAAGTTCAAGTGTTTGGGCCCTTATTGGTTCCGCATTTCAGAATAATTTTGAAGGAATTCTTAAGATTTCTCGCAAGACTGTAATTGGTCAGTGTAGTGCAGTGATGGAAGACTGGAGAGAATAATTTCGGAATCTTTAAGAAAACAGAAATTTCGCTTAAAATAATAATAACAGTAAACGAAGCATCTACTCTCTTGGTTTGAGGAGAATAAATTGTACTGTATTCTGCAGGAGCTGCATCCTTCCAGAAAATACGCAGAAATGCATTCAATCTCTGTTGAAAGGAAAACTATTTTCCATCATTAAATATTATGCAGTTCTTTTGGTTTCCACTTATTGTTGACGGAAGTCACTCACACTGATGACATGGGTAGTTGTCGATCATATCGATCGACGGGACACAGTGAATAAGCGACTGGACTCCCATACGGTGGACGGCAGTTCAAGGCCGCCACAGACCATACAGATTTACGTTTCCAGCGTTTTCCCTAAATCGCTTAACGCAAGTGCCAAAATGGTTATTTTGAAAAGGAGACCGCCGATTTCTTTCCGCACCCCTTCGCAATACAAATGTATGCCGGGCCTCTGATTAGATGAACTTCGGGCAGTTTACAACAGTCGAGGAATATGGAATACCGCGATTTCCCATCCTTCGAGTCGTGCTTCCAAGCAGGAGCGCTCGATCTGTTTCAAAATGATCCTGTGGTGCTTCGTAAAACGTCCAGTTGGTCTCCAGCCATCGTATGAGTTACGGGGCAGCAAAAAATTCTTTCGTAGTTTTGACAAAATTTAGTTAGGGCCGGCCAGAGTGGCCGAGCGGTTCAAGGCGCTATAGTCTGGAGCCGCGCGGCCGCTACGGTAGCAGGTTCGAAGCCTGCCTCAGGCATGTATGTGTGTGATGTCTTTAGGTTAGTTACGTTAGTAGTTCTAAGTTCTAGGGGACTGATGACCTCAGAAGTTAAGTCCCATAGTGCTCAGAGCCATTTGAACAATTTTTTTTTAAAGTTAGGTTTTAAGAAACATGCAATAATTATCGAAAATTTACACTATCGATTAAAACTAGGCAGTTTATTAGGTAAAAGAGTCCTAGATCGTTATATGTTGCTCGATTTTTGGCTATCGATATAGTTAGTTCTGTTGTTATGTTTTGAAATCCAAGATGGCATGTGGGGCTATTTGCAGTATTTGGTATTGCATAAAACTCACATTGACTGTGCATGTGCTGAGACCGAAAGTAATGTTTGTGACTTATGCAAATATTAAGATATTTGGCACACGAGATCACGTGTTGTGATAGATTTATTTTTGTTTTCCTCAATGACTGGTTTCGACAAAGTCTAACTGTCATCTTCTCATCTACAATGTACCATGAGAAAAAAACATTCCTTTGACAATTCTCATCTGTACATCCACTATACAGCAGAAAAAAACATAACCAAATATGACAACGTTTTGTACAATTTTTTCTTTTTATCTCAGCTGTTATATCATTTCCCTTCTCCCAAATGGACAGGGGGTGGGCTGTCATCGGATACTATTTACCGCTACATGAGAATAGACATTTTAAAAACAAAGTATAAAAACTGGATAGGGCGGTTGACGGAAATTGTGGTGTATGTATACGGCGGACCCGCGTGTCTCCACTATTAGTGATTGCAGACCGAGCGCCGCCACAAGGCAGGTCTAGTCTAGAGAGACTCCCTAGCACTCGCCCCAGTTGTACAGCCGACTTTGCTAGCGATGGTTCACTGTCTACATTCGCTCTCATTTGCAGAGACGACAGTTTTAGCATTGCCTTCAGCGACGTCGTTTGCTACGACCTAGCAAGGCGCCATATTCAGTTACTAAAATTACTATCTTCAAGAATGTATTCTGAACAGATAATATTGTGAATCATGTACCGTCAAGAGAGATGTTCATCATTAATGAATTAAAGTTAAGTATCAAACTAATTACGTCCGCTTTCTGAATTCTCATTCCTTGTCATGTTCCAGACCTCACGTCAGTATGGTTCTTCCCTCCTCACGCCAGCCTGCGTGAGCTAAAACGCGTGCATTTCGGCCTCCACTCGTAACACGGTGTTGGCTCTTCTGCTGACACAAAAAATTTGACTTATCTCCAATAAAGAGGCAAGTAGTCAGTTGCATAAGTTAAAATGTAAAATGCTGATTTGTTCATTAATTTAAATACAAACACAGATGAATGGAAAATGAGTGTTCAACACACGAATATGTAAAAACAGATAGACAGTTGATAAGGTAAAACATAAAAGACTAATGTGTTGACTGATTAGAATAGATACAGAGATAAGTGAAGTGATGGGATTGCCAGGGATGACAGTTTCATGGAAATGTAGCATTCAAAAGTAGCGGGTTAGAGGTGGTTCGTTTGCATGCATGCACGTTTGGAGGAGGGACTTGGGAAGAGTGAACAAGGAAGCGGTTCCCAACCAAGGCTTAAGTAGTGGGTGGAGAGGAGTTTAGGAGGAGGGAGACCTGACGAGGGGAGGGTAGTAGGGATCTCCTAGTTGTGCGAGGACGGGTGCACATCACGGCGGATTTAATGGTCGCGTAAGGAAGGCAATTAAAGTTTCGTTGGGAGAGGACGTTTTTCACATACCTTCTGTAAATAGTGCTGCTGTGCACAAATTGCACAAACATAACGAAAGAACGATCCACTTATAAAATAAAGGTCCTACATTGACCTGTCAAATACATAAGGCAGAATAAATAAAAAGTCGATAGCAGTGGCTCAGAGTGGAGGCGAGTTCGTCAATGGAGACATTGTGTCTATGGCACATTAGGAAAGACTGAGCGGCCACGCAGTGTAAGCGTCGGTTACACGCTTGGTCAACAGTTGGTGTAAGTGATCTATTACATCGATCACTGAATGTCCTTTGAAATAAAAAATAATAATGGCTAGCTACGTTGACACAGGCATGGTTTCTTATATAATGGAAAAATTATCTATCTGTCCAAGTGAAAAGAACTACAGGCATTTAAATAATATTTGAACGTAGGGAAAGGACGGTCGGCACAAACCGAAGCAATTGGAGTCTAGATTTTTACATTTGTAGCAAGGATATAACCTCGTATGGCATACCCGTCTCCTTTTCAAGCTCCAGGTATACGCACTCCCAGTTAGTTATGTCCGTCTTGTTGCATCCTTCCTATCTAATCGCCCATCCTTTGTCACTATAAACAATACCAATTTCCGTATTTTCCATCCCACTGTTGGAGAGTCCCAAGGCTTCGTCCACTTTCTTCTTCTTTATCTCCTCTACACTGCTGATACGTCCAAACCACCCTCACCGGTCAGTCTCCTTCACTATGCTGATGACACCGCTTTCCTCGCCCTCTACCCTGCACTCCAGAAATCCCAACGATCTCTCCAAATCCACCTCAAGAGCTTACCTCCGCGTTCAACCAATCACTCCTTAAGATAACCCTCTCCTAAACAAAGGCAATAATTATAGGACGAACCACCCACACTATCTGCCTCCATCACTTCTGCCTTACCATTTACAACTTTCCTATCCAGTTAGCTAACACACTAATATATCTTGGGCTAACCCTCGACCGGCATCTAAGGTGGAAACCTGACCTACTAACCAGCCAACAGGAAGCCCACAACGGACTAAAACTACTAAGAGGCTGAAATTGGGGATTATACCTCTTCACTACGCTTCACACTTACAAAAGCTGGATGTGATCCTTCCTCTCCTATGCAAATGTTGCATGGATCTCCGCCACAGCAGCGTTCTGTAAGCTTCACCAAACCCTCGGATGCCATGCACTCCGTCTCGCTTTTTGCATCGGTTTACTTTCTCCACATGGATCCTCTACCATCTTATCAAGTTCTGGCCTCACACACATCGAACACCTCCACATCTCCTATACGATTCGCAAACTAGATTACAAAAGCCCCATTGTCCCCTCTCTGATAACCAACCCTGGTATGCTGCTGCACCATCACAAACAAATCCTTCCGTTCTTCACCTATACCCTATACCAACTCCCTCTCCCAGACAATGAGATCTGCTACGATATTTATCCCTCCTACCAACTTTAACTCTTCCTCATCTATCCAACTCCACATCAGGCCGTCTCTCCGCTTTCCCTCTGCATCCATCCCCACCCTTTCCCTCTTATAAGCACAAATCCACCCACACACTACACTACTCCTCACCCTCTCACTTTCATACTGTCTGTATTTCCCACTATCTACCTCGACTCCCATCAATCATCTCCCTAGGTTTTCCTACCTAACAGTTATCTATCTTTTTACCCACACCTCTCTGACATGAAACATATTCTCTCCTCCCATAATACTCACATGCAGTGCAGTTACTTCGGATTTTAAGTGAAATTGCACTGCTTCAGTGTCTTTATCAGAAGAATTTCACCATTCTGCGATGTGTTTTTTAAAAATATATACTTCATTTTTAGCTGTCCCTCTTTTATTTGTAATCTAAAATAGAAAAAAGCCCTACTATTCGTTTCTAATTCTCATTACATATTTTTTTTTAATTGGCTTGGCTGAAGAGCGGAAAATTGTACCACTGACATCCCACCTTCCATCCCTATGGGGCTAGGGGATGAAACAACAATAAAAGAAAAATATTTATAGCTCGTTTATAAACACAGATAAATTAAATTGTTACAGGTGACAATTCATACATTTTTATACATTTTCTTGGAAAATAAAATTAAACTAAAATTAAAAAAAAATTTAATATTCTCAAAAGCTTCAGCTGCAAGTGTGAAGTAAATGTGTGTAATATACTACAAATGTGAAACGGCTCTCATCGTGACATATGGCCTAAGAAGTGTAAAAAAAAATGCTTAAAAAGTTGTATATAAGTTAGGCTAGACACTTTAATACATCGGTTTTGGGTAAGCGTTGTTCAAGTCTGTTGTTCCACAAACTCCTCTTCTCCCCAATTCTATTCAATACCTCCTCATTAGTTATGTGATCTACGTACAATACGAGACTGGAGTAGAAGGGAGAACCGATAGAGGTACTCAGGGTACCCTCCGCCACACACCGTCAGGTGGCTTGCGGATTATGGATGTAGATGTAGATGTAGATGATGGGTATGGCAAAAACATAGAATTAACAAAGGAATCAAAATACATATGCAGTTATTTAAGAAAAACAGGTGTAGGGGTGTGCCCCTGTGGATAAATACAGGAGCTAGGTAATGATAGCCCATTATGCTAGACTGGAAAATCTATGTCAGTGTGCTGCGTATGAAAAAAACAGTAACAAAAATCAGAAATAAAAAAGAAAATACATCCTAACCTAACACATTGGAGTACATCACTAAACCTCTAATAATATAAAAATAAAAATACTACAACGTTCGGTCTTGGTTGCCAAACATTCTTGTTTACCAAATATCAGGTCCTCTCAGCAATATGTGCTACTAATGCAAATAGTTTAATGTAAAAAGAATCGCCTGTACTGCATAAAAATGTTTCAGTACTTTCTTTAGAAGTTAATAAACATATATGGTTTCTTAACGGAACAAATTACATTTTCCGTTACTGATGAGTAATTATTTTAAGAGTTTAATTTGAGAGCAATCTCAGAATAGAATTTTGTGTACGTGGAATATGTTATCCCAAATGTACATGATTATTTGCAGTTTTACAACCATATTCGATACTTGGAGAAACAACTACAAAAATGAATGGTATTCCACAATAACCGAACTTTATCCACTTCATCATCGTGATTAGTTTAAACCCAAACACTCCTGTTCATGGTGTGTTCCGTGCACTAAAAGAAAATGAAACAAGGACACTCAGACATTTTACCCTCTGCATTATTTCTGTCTGCAGAAGGGAATGATAAATTGTAGGTAGCAACACTGGATGCAGTACATTCCAAGCAGCTGCAAAGTTCTGTGCGGACGCTTCACCGGATGGGGCAATCAGTCTACTTCTTTATGAGCTAACGCTATCAGCTATAACCTCTTTTTTTACTATCGATATTGGGTGTCAGTGAAACGAAAGTCGGAAATTAGAAAGCGTCACGCTGCACTGGCGTACCAAACGGAAGATAACTCGACAATGGCGTTCAGTAGCGTGATAAATTACCGGCCTGCTTTGACTGCTCTGCTTTGTTTTGTTAACTATATATCACCACGGGTGAGTAAGCAATTGGAAGAGCACCACACAGACTGTTGTTGTTGTTGTGATCTTCAGTCCTGAGACTGGTTTGATGCAGCCCTCCATGCTGCTCTATGTGCAAGCTGCTTCATCTCCCAGTACGTACTGCAGCCTACATCCTTCTGAATCTGCTTAGTGTATTCATCTCTTGGTCTCCCTCTACGATTTTTACGCTCCACGCTGCCCTCCAATACTAAACTGGTGATCGCTTGATGCCTCAGAACATGTCCTACCAACCGATCCCTTCTTCTAGTCAAGCTGTGCCACAAACTCCTCTTCTCCCCAATTCTATTCAATACCTCCTCATTAGTTATGTGATCTACCTTCTAATCTTCAGCATTCTTCTGTAACACCACATTTCGAAAACTTCTATTCTCTTCTTGTCCAAACTTTTTATCATCCATGTTTCGCTTCCATACATGGCTACACTCCATACAAATACTTTCAGAAACGACTTCCTGACACTTAAATCTATAGTCGATGTTAACAAATTTCTCTTCTTCAGAAACGCTTTCCTTGCCATTGCCAGTCTACATTTTATATCCTCTCTACTTCGACCATCATCAGTTATTTTGCTCCCCAAATAGCAAAACTCCTTCACTACTTTGTCTCATTTGCTAATCTAATTCCCTCAGCATCACCCGACTTAATTCGACTACATTCCATTATCCTCGTTTTGCTTTTGTTGATGTTCATCTGATACCCTCCTTTCAAGACACTGTCCATTCCGTTCAACTGCTCTTCTAAGTCCTTTGCCGTCTCTGACAGAATTACAATGTCATCGGCGAACCTTAAAGTTATTATTTCTTCTCCATGGATCTTAATACCTATTCCGAATTTTTCTTTTTTTTTTCCTTTACTGCTTGCTCAATATACAGATTGAATAACATCGGGGACAGGCTACAACCCTGTCTCACTCCCTTTCCAACCACTGCTTCACTTTCATGTCGCTCGACTCTTATAACTGCCATATGGTTTCTGTACAGACTAGCAAAGCCTTTTAATGTCAATGTTGGAGCTCTACAGCAAAAACTTAGCACGCGTCCGCATTTCTTTCGTTGGCAGCTATACAGGAGAAAGGCGGAGCCATCGCACAACGAACAGCGAAAGCAAAAGTGCGTAGGTCTAAATCGCTTCGCACACTACCGCCGATGGAAACTCCCCAGCGTGGGCGGGCTTACAAGCGGTAAAGACGCGAGTTCAATTGTTACGGGCGCATTCGCCAACTGCAGCGCAGTGTATTGAGGAGGCTGTAGCGGCGTATCGCTTCGGCGCGGCCCAACCACATTACAGGTACGGCACACATTAATTACGACGTAAAGTGCTCGCACGAGAGCAGAGTTCCCACGTCGAAAGCGATCTCGAAATACTCCGGCGCCAGTCATGTGTGGATGGAGAGGCGGGTGAGGACCGGGGGTGGAAACGCTGCAGAGCCGAGGCGTGGTTTTAATGAGCGCGCTGAGTGCGTGCGCCACATACCTGATGAGAACTGTTGCCTGTGGCGACCGTGCGCCCCACTGGGTAACAGCGAACCGGAGAGGGGGAGCCGGCGCGATCGGCGCAGTGCAAGCGGCAGCCAGCTTTCGCGATAACGACTCTACACGAGTAAAAGCTGTAGAAATTTACCAGAGAACAAACAGACTTGATTTGCAAGACTGAATTTTTTGTTTTATTTAACCTCCAGTGGCACGTTTCGCCATGCACAAGGCAGCTTCAGATTGGCTTACGAGAAAAAATGCAACCGTACATACAGGGTGTTTCAAAAATGACCGGTATATTTGAAACGGCAATAAAAACTAAACGAGCAGCGATAGAAATACACCGTTTGTTGCAATATGCTTTGGACAACAGTACATTTTCAGGCAGACAAACTTTCGAAATTACAGTAGTTACAATTTTCAACAACAGATGGCGCTGCGGTCTGGGAAACTCTATAGTACGATATTTTCCACATATCCACCATGCGTAGCAATAATATGGCGTAGTCTCTGAATGAAATTACCCGAAACCTTTGACAACGTGTCTGGCGGAATGGCTTCACATGCAGATGAGATGTACTGCTTCAGCTCTTCAATTGTTTCTGGATTCTGGCGGTACACCTGGTCTTTCAAGTGTCCCCACAGAAAGAAGTCACAGGGGTTCATGTCTGGCGAATAGGGAGGCCAATCCACGCCGCCTCCTGTATGTTTCGTATAGCCCAAAGCAATCACACGATCATCGAAATATTCATTCAGGAAATTAAAGACGTCGGCCATGCGATGTGGCCGGGCACCATCTTGCATAAACCATGAGGTGTTCGCAGTGTCGTCTAAGGCAGTTTGTACCGCCACAAATTCACGAAGAATGTCCAGATAGCGTGATGCAGTAATCGTTTCGGATCTGAAAAATGGGCCAATGATTCCTTTGGAAGAAATGGCGGCCCAGACCAGTACTTTTTGAGGATGCAGGGACGATGGGACTGCAACATGGGGCTTCTCGGTTCCCCATATGCGCCAGTTCTGTTTATTGATGAAGCCATCCAGGTAAAAATAAGCTTCGTCAGTAAACCAAATGCTGCCCACATGCATATCGCCGTCATCAATCCTGTGCACTATATCGTTAGCGAATGTCTCTCGTGCAGCAATGGTAGCGGCGCTAAGGGGTTGCCGCGTTTGAATTTTGTATGGATAGAGGTGTAAACTCTGGCGCATGAGACGATACGTGGACGTTGGCGTCATTTGGACCGCAGCTGCAACACGGCGAACGGAAACCTGAGGCCGCTGTTGGATCACCTGCTGCACTAGCTGCGCGTTGCCCTCTGTGGTTGCCGTACGCGGTCGCCCTACCTTTCCAGCACGTTCATCCGTCACGTTCCCAGTCCGTTGAAATTCTTCAAACAGATCCTTTATTGTATTGCTTTTCGGTCCTTTGGTTACATTAAACCTCCGTTGAAAACTTCGTCTTGTTGCAACAACACCAGAAAAATCCTCTGTTCTAAGGAATAAACCATGTTGTTTACAGCACACTTGCACGTTGTGAACAGCACACGCTTACAGCAGAAAGACGACGTACAGAATGGCGCACCCACAGACTGCGTTGTCTTCTATATCTTTCATATCACTTGCAGCGCCATCTGTTGTCGAAAATTGTAACTACTGTAATTTCGAAAGTTTGTCTGCCTGAAAATGTACTGTTGTCCCAAGCATATTGCAACAAACGGTGTATTTCTATCGCTGCTCGTTTAGTTTTTATTGCCGTTTCAAATATACCGGTCATTTTTGAAACACCCTGTATAAATGGCTTGATCAGGATTTAGCAAAATTTGACTAGCGAAAAAAAAAAAAAAAACTTTCTAGCAAAATATGTCTTTACGCACCTAGGATTGCAAGATCCCCTCGTTGCTAAACTGATACTGTTATTACTCGGCTTACCCGCGAGTCCGTAGACGTATACTGTACGTCACATATACCATCGTATATGTGACGTACAGTATAACTGGTCAGTATTTCCACCCAGAATTTGCGAGTGTAAGTCGGACCTTCCTTGATCCGTCTTGGTGGGTCGTGTCGTCGGATTTCCTCCTACCTGTGCGCGGTGCAGCTCTCGTAAATGTCGTCCCGTGCAGATTCTTCATTGGCGCATTGGATATCTCTGTCGGTGGAAGCTAATTATCTGAAATTGCTGTCGATCAACTTTGGCGTATCTGTTTACTCGAAATTAACATTCAGAATGCCGTAATATCACTTTTATTCCTATTAGATCAATAATGAAACACTCATGTCACAAATTACTCGTAACCGAGAACATGGCTACCATCGAACAAGACAGAAAGAGCTCTTAACGCCGACTGCCGACTTTGGCGCGCAGTCCGTATCTCTTACTAGTTTCGTCACAGTTCGTGAATTTCCGATCAAGTTCGTACTTACTAAGACATGCAGTTGTTAATGAACGGGTGTGAATTTTTACGAGACAAAATTATGATAAATAGTTTTAAACATCCAGAGGCTCCTCCTAGTATTCATGTTGTCATAAATTACTTTAATTATTAAATATAAATAAATAAAATCGGTGATTTTGGCGCCAAGATGGCGGTACTTCCCTTCACGTACATTTCCCAGGCTGACACTTGTTGCTAAGGTCCAGCGCCGAGCCCCACCCCACTACGCGCGACATATGGTCGCTTCGTCACCTAGCCAGCCAGCGTGGGAAATGCTCGCCGACTCATGGCCGGCTACGGACTACAGCTCTTCCTAACTATCGTGAATACATCAATAGGAGACAATAATTTATTAAAAACTGGTAAAAATGTCTTCCTCACGTAAGAGGCACCTTACAGGATGCGGGGCATACAATTGTCCCAGCAAGAAACCGCCGTGGTCAGAATTTGAAAGAAACACTGCGCGGTGTCATATAATATAGAGTAAAATATATCGGAATACGGCCGATAAAATGTTCAGTAGCCAGTAAACATTCTGATTGACTAAAAGCTCAAAATACGCTCAAACAAAATTAAAAAATATATACAAGACAACTTACCTATGTACGAGAAGAAGATGTTAAATGCATGAGAAACCGCCCATAAAACACCTGAAAGCCCCAACATGTAGTGCCCTTGCCTTTTTTTTTAAGACCTCGGACGGTATTTACAAAACACATTACCGCGAGAATAGTCAAGAAACGTTCAAAAACAAATAAGCGTCTTAGTCTCACAATAAGTAAGTATATCTATATAAATAAGCAGAAGATTTTTGATGTTGTTGTCTTCAGTCCGTAGACTGGTTTGATGGACCTTTCCATGCTACTTTATTCTGTGCAAGGCTCTTCATCTCCGAGTAACTGCTGGAACCTACATCCTCTGCTTAGTGTATTCATCTCTTGGTCTCCCTCTACGATTTTTACCCTCCACACTTCCATCCAGTACTAAACTGATGCCTTAGAATGTGTCCTACCAACTGATTCCTTCTTCTGCCACAAATTCCACTTCTCCCCAGTTCTATTGCTCATTAATTATGTGATCTACCCATCTTATTTTCAGCATTCTTCTGTAGCACCACATTTAGAAACCTTCTATTCTCTTCTTGTCTTGTCTAAACTGTTTATCGTCCATATTTCACATCCGTACAAGGCTACACTCCATACAGATACTCTCAGAAAAGACTTTCTGACACTTAAATCTATTTTCAGTGCTAACAAATTTCTCTTTTTCAAAAAAGCTTTCCTTGCTATCCTCAATCATTTTGCTGCCCAAATAGTAAAATTCATCTTGAAGTGTCTCATTTCCTCATCTAATTCCCTCATCATCACCCGACTTAATTCGACTATATTGCATTACCCTCGTTTTGCTTCGGTTTATGTCCCTCTTACATCCTCCTTTCAAGACACCGCCCATTCCATTCAGCTGCTCTTTCAGATCCTTTGCTGTCTCGGACAGAATTGCAATGTCAGCGGAAACCTCAAAGTTTTTATTTGTTCTCCCTGGACTTTAATTCCTACTCCAAGTTTTTCTTTGGTTCCCTTTAATGCTTGTTCGATGTATGGAATGAATAACATCGTGGATAGGCTACAATCCTGTCTCACTCTCTTCTAAACCATTGCTTCCTTTTTGTGCCCCTCGACTTCTACAACTGCCTTCTGGTTTCTGTACAAATTGTAAATAGTCTTTACACCATCAGCTGATTATCTTGCAAATATGTAGCGCCGCCCACATCCACTGAACTGGGGTAAAGCCTACATAGATGCAGCACATACTAAATAAGTAGTCTCGCAGTTGCTCATGCTCCCAGCTGTGCACATAGTACTGGCCAAAGATACCCACAAGAAGTATAATGGTAGTACATGCGGCCCGCAGCAGACGGCGCATAGAGGTGATGGTTTGCGAAAGCTGTTGGGTTTCCAGGTATGCCCAGCACTTTATGCACAGGTGGGAGCATGAGCAACTGCGGCTCCTGCGTATTTACTGCGTGAGTCATCTGTGTAGGCTTGATCCGTTTTAATGGATGTGGACTGCGCCACATATCTGACAAGATAATCTGATGCCTGTATACAGGGTGTTATAAAAAGGTACGGCCAAGCTTTCAGGAAACATTCCTCACACACAAAGAAAGAAAATATATTATGTGGACATGTGTCCGCAAATGCTTACTTTCCATGTTAGAGCTCATTTTACTACCTCTCTTCAAATCACATAAATCATGGAATGGAAACACACAGCAACAGAACGTACCAGCGTGACTTCAAACGCTTTGTTACAGGAAATGTTCAAAATGTCCTCCGTTAGCGAGGCTACATGCATCCACCCTCCGCCGCATGGAATCCCTGATGCGCTGGTGCAGCCCTGGAGAATGGCGTATTGTATCACAGCCGTCCATAATACGAACACGAAGAGTCTCTGCATTTGGTACCGGAGTTGCGTAGACAAGAGCACACTTCGACTGAAATGTGCAGGAGCTCCATCGTGCATGAACCACATGTTGTGTCGTACTTGTAAAGGCACATGTTCTAGCAGCACAGGTAGAGTATCCCGTATGAAATCATGATAACGTGCTCCATTGAGCGTAGGTGGTAGAACGTGGGGTCCAATCAAGACATCACCAACAATGCCTGCCCAAACGTTCACAGAAAATCTGTGTTGATGACGTGATTGCACAATTGCGTGCGGATTCTTGTCAGCCCACACATTTTGATTGTGAAAATTTACAATTTGATCACGTTGGAATGAAGCCTCATCCGTAAAGAGAACATATGCACTGAAATGAGGATTGACACATTGTTGGATGAACCATTCGCAGAAGTGTACCCGTGGAGGCCAATCAGCTGCTGATAGTGCCTGTACACGCTGTACATGGTACGGAAACAACTGGTTCTCCTGTAGCACTCTCCATACAGTGACGTGGTCAACGTTACCTTGTACAGCAGCAACTTCTCTGACGCTGACATTAGGGTTATCGTCAACTGCCCGAAGAATTGCCTCGTCCATTGCAGGGGTCCTCGCCGTTCTAGGTCTTCCCCAGTCGCGAGTCATAGGCAGGAATGTTCCGTGCTCCCTAAGACGCCGATCAATTGCTTCGAACGTCTTCCTGTCGGGACACCTTCGTTCTGGAAATCTGTCTCGATACAAACGTACCGCGCCACAGCTATTGCCCAGTGCTAATCCATACATCAAATGGGCATCTGCCAACTCCGCATTTGTAAACATTGCACTGACTGCAAAACCACGTTCGCGATGAACACGAACCTGTTGATGCTACGTACTGATGTGCTTGATGCTAGTACTGTAGAGCAGTGAGTCGCATGTCAACACAAGCACCGAAGTCAACATTACCTTCCTTCAATTGGGCCAACTGGCGGTGAATCGAGGAAGTACAGTACATACTGATGAAACTAAAATTAAGCGTTTCCGGACACATCTCCACGTAACATCTTTTCTTTATTTGTTTGTGAGGAATGTTTCCTGAAAGTTTGGCCGTACCTCTTTGTAACACCCTGTATACAGATACATGTAATTCTTGTGAAATTAAGCCGGTTACTTCCTTGTAAGTACTTATTGGCTGTTCTCGAGGTGATGTGTTTTATGGGACATCGTGCTGGGCCTTTTTTCAAAAAAATGTAACTGGGTTAACTTTAATGAGGTTTAGGTACGGTTTCCCGTATGCTAATGTGCTAAACAACTTCTATATCAGTAAATTTCTTTACATATTTTTAAAAGTTTGTTTGAGAGTGTTTTGGACTTTTAGTGCGTTAAAATGTTTACTGGTTTCTGAAAATTTCATCATCCATATATTTTATCCTTTTCTTATAGGACACCGTGCAATGCTTTTTCAATGCTGACCACGGCGGTTTCATGCAGGGACATCTGTATTGCGGAATCCCAGTACCTAACAACACATTTTGCCAGTAAGTTATTTTATTTTCTCTTCCTACTCCAAATTTGCTATATCGGTGTCATGACACTCATTTGAAAGGATGTATTTTTTCTCGTAGGCTAATCTGAAGACGCCTTGTACAATACGAAACGCTACATTGAAGGATAAGTAGAATAAAAAATCCAGTTTTGCAACCAAGGCTTTCATATTGTTACTGTTACTGTTGCGGCATTACACCGCCATGAATTGGGAAAAGCGCAGAAATGTAGTCATGATACGTAAAGAAACTTAGAGATGTGGTTCTAAATGAGAATTTTCGTCTGTGTTGGAGTCCTTACTGGAGAGCGTAGCAGTCATGGTGTGTGATGGAGAACCCTCTGGTGACTTCTAGTAATCTGTATGAACAGAAACTTTGTGATCCAGTTTCATTCATCTTCCTGCGACATTATGAAATACTGACGTAGGGCCCTCTATTTATTTAGCATATTGTACAACGGGTGTGTTACGTAGATGGCTGCAATGGCTTATTGTACAAATTGAATGTGGTACATGTGTTATGTGGCTTATTATGAAAATGATAGGCGAGGAGACAATAAAATCCACTATCAAACACTTTGTTTTTTATTTTTTGTCTAGTTTAAACTGCAAATGCTCGGACTATCAGGCACTCTCTTACACCTAACCAGTCGTTCTACATATTTCAAATTACATACTTTACAATAAGCAAGTTGTACTACAATTTGAAATTAAAAATTACTGTAGTACAGATAACACACACACAAACACACACACACACAGACACGCACATACACACACGCACGCTCACATAGACACTTTATATCATTTCATGGTAGGGAGCTAGGATCTGGAACTAGTAAGGTACTGAGGGTAAATAAAAATAGTTATAAAATAGTTATTTATCATAGAGTCGTGACTATCTTACAAGTATCAAAACAAGAAAAATTAATTCGCCACAGTGCGTAAACTTTTGATTACAAGGACCAGCAAATTAGAAACAAATCTTGGTTCTGATAATTGTACAAGAATTTAACAAAGATTTTAGCTACAGGTCCTGTAATAAACAGTAACACACAGCCAGCGGGAAACAGACAGTGAATCCATAAATGCAAAACAATTTTAAAAGGCAACAAATTGCACCTGTCTGTGAAGCAGATCCAACATTACGTTCAAAACTTATCAAAGCATGCACGAGTGAAACCAATAATGCGCAAACTTTGAAAAGAACAACCAATTGCACTCGTCTGTGAAGCAGGCAGTGAAACCATTAATCGAAAGTTTATAAAAGAGAACCCTTTGTACATGTCTGTGAAGCCGACAGAGTAGGATATTACTCAATACGTTTTATGGTAAAATAAATTACACCCGTCCATAAAGTGAACGGAGCAGAGTGCTGTGACAGGAGTTAAACTACCCAGTTATTAACAACAGCTTTATTTTTAGGATCCCAGGTGAGTGCTCGATCCAGAACAGATTCTAAAATACTGACAATACAAGTTAGATTTATACAGCAAGGGAGTGGCAAACCGCGCACAGGCCCTTTAAAGACGACAGTGACATGTGAAAATGCAATGTACACTACTGGCCATTAAAATTACTACACCACGAAGATGACGTGCTACAGACGCTAAATTTAACCGACAGGAAGGAGATGCTGTGATATGCAAATGATTATCTTTTAAGAGCATTCACACGAGGTTGGCGCTGGTGGCGACACCTACAACGTGCTGACATGAGGAAAGTTTCCAATCGATTTCTCATACACAAACAGCAGCTGACCAGTGTTGCCTGGTGAAACGTTGTTGTGATGCCTCGTATAAAGAGGAGAAATGCGTACCATCACGTTTCCGACTTTGATAAAGGTCGGATTGTAGCCTACCGGGATTGAGGTTTATCGTATCGCGACATTGCTGCTCGCGTTGGTCGAGATCCAATGACTGTTAGCACAATATGGAATCGGTTGGTTCAGGAGGGTAATACACAACGCCGTGCTGGATCCCAACACCCTCCTATCACTAGCAGTCGAGATGACAGGCATCTTATCCGCATGGCTGTAACTGATCATGCAGCCACGTGTCAATCCCTGAGCCAACAGATGGGGACGTTTGCAAGACAACAACCATCAGCACGAACAGTTCGACGACGTTTGCAGCAGCATGGACTATCAGCTCGGAGACCATGACTGCGGTTACTCTTGACGCTGCATCACAGACAGGAGCGCCTGCGGTGGTGTACTCAACGACGAACCTGGGTGCACGAATGGCAAAACGTCATTTTGTCGGATGAATCCAGGTTCTGTTTACAGCATCATGATGGTCGCATCCGTGTTTGGCGTCATCGCGGTGAACCCAAATTGGAAGCGTGTATTCGTCATCGCCATACTGGGGTATCACCGGGCGTGATGGTATGGGGTGGCATTGGTTACGCGTCTCGGTCAGCTCTTGTTCGCATTGACGGCACTTTGAACAGTGGACGTTACATTTCAGATGTGCTACGACCCGTGGCTCTACTCTTCATTCGATCCCTGCGAAACCCTACATTTCAGCAGGATAGTTCATGACCGCATGTTGCAGGTCCTGTACGGGCCTTTCTGGATACAGAAAATGTGCGACAACTGCCCTGGCCAGCAAATTCTCCAGATCTCTCACCAATGGAAGACGTCTGGCCGGTGGTGGCCGCGCAACTGGCTCGTCACAATATGCCAGTCACTACTCCTGATGAACTGTGGTATCGCGTTGAAGCTGCATGGGCAGCTGTACCTGTACACGCCATCCAAGCTCTGTTTGACTCGGTGCCGAGGCGTATCAAGGCCGTTATTACGGCAAGAGGTGGTTGTTCTGGGTACTGATTTCTCAGCATCTATGCACCCAAATTGCTTGAAAATGTAATCAAATGTCAGTTCTAGTATAAGATATTTGTCCAATGAATACCCGTTTATCATCTGCATTTCTTCTTGGTGTAGCAATTTTAATGGCCAGTAGCGTAAATCTTTTTTGGAACACAAAAAATGGTTCAAATGGCTCTGAGCACTATTTGACTTAACAGCTATGGTCATCAGTCCCCTAGAACTTAGAACTACTTAAACCTAACTAACCTAAGGACAACACACAACACCCACCCATCACGAGGCAGAGAAAATCCCTGACCCCGCCGGGAATCGAACCCGGGAACCCGGGCGTGGGAAGCGAGAACGCTACCGCACGACCATGAGATGCGGGGTTTTGGAACACAAATACTAAACCAAAGGAATTACTTAAATTCAGTGAAGCTGATTTTTAGATTAGCAAATGGGCGCAACAACAGCGCAAATTACAAATAAACTGGTGCGAATAGCAGCGATGGAAGTGGGAGAAAGGGACGGAAGAGGGAAAGGGAATCAAACGTGTTAACATAGAGCCAAAGAATGCAAGGCTAAAGGAAGTGGTATGACTCATAGAGAAAGACAAAGAGAACGAAGAGCAACTTGGAAAAGAAAGGAGTGTTGGCTTTACAATTGGCCGTATAAGTTAATTTTTGGGGAATAGTTATGAGGATGACAGAAGGGCTTTAACATTCTCATTGGAAGCTACAGACCAAGGAACTGTGTGCGGAGAGCGGGGCAGCTTGTTCCCGAGGCGCACAACAGCGACGGAGAAGGAGTTTGGGATTGTTGCCGTTTTGTGAATGGACACGTATAGGATGCTATTAGGTTGTTGCATAAGTTCACAGCGTTTTTCCATAAGTTATAAGCACAAGAGATACACAGAAGCGAGTTTAGTCATCAATAATATACTGTCCTTCATTATTTATACAGCCTAAACAAGCTGGATAACTTTTCGAAAAATGGTTCAAATGGCACTGAGCACTAAGGGGCATAACGTCTGAGGTTGTCAGTCCCCTAGAACTTAGAACTACTTAAACCTAACGAACCTGAGGACAGAACATACACCCATGTCCGAGGCATGATTCGAACCTGCAACCGTAGCGGTCGCGCGATTCCAGACTGAAGCGCCTAGAACCGCTCGGCCACACCGGCCGGCGATAACTTTTCGATTCCACCAGTGTAGAGATCATGTGGTTTCGAGGCGAAGAATTCGTCGAACCATGTTCGGAGGACATTTCCATTCAGGGAAAAAGTTCCTTGAAGGCTGTTCGAGACAGAGCGGAAAAGGTGAAAGTTTGACGATGCAAGACCAGGTGGGTAAAGTGTGTTAGGAATGACTTCCCAAACTAACTACTGTATAGTGTTTCTTATCAGTATAGTAGAAGGCGGGTGGGCATTATCGCGGAGTAGCACCGCTTCACACAGCCTTCCCGGTCGTTTGTTCTTGGACAGCGTCTGCAAGACGTCTCAGTTGTTGTCAATAAATGTCAGCAGCGATGGTTACACTTCGGTGAAGTGATTCGTAGTACCCCACACCGCCGCTGTTCCACCATATGCATAACATTATCTTTTGTGGACGCGGGACTCACCCATTGCTTTCTTTTCCTTATGTTAACATAAGCACAACATTCTCTTCACCAGTATCGATACAGGACAGGAATGGTCGGTACTGTTCACGAGTCAAGTGATGACGAGCAAGCAGAGATGCATTCGATGGCTTTTATGGCTTTGGCTTAGAGCATGCGGTATCCATACACCCAAGTTTTCGATCTTCCCCATCGCATTCTTAGGTCGCACGACAGTGGAATAACGACAGTTCATCACAGTTCTCTAGTACACTGACGTCGATCATTGCGGATTACTGAGTTTAAACCATCTTCATCAAACCCCGAAGGTATTCTCGGGCGAGGAGAGTAACTAAGGTCAAAAATATACTAGTTCTTAAGAGAAAACCATTTTTGTGCCGAGCTCTATACCTGGCGCTATCCCCGTACACGGCTCAAATGTTTCTGGCAGCCTCCGCTGCTGTCACCCCTCACTAAACTCAGTCAGAAGAATATAACGGAAATGTTCTAATTTCTCCATTTGTCACTCTATTTTCTAGTGTCCACAACTCCACTCACCACCTCCAAATAGCAAAAGTTAACTACAAATAAAAAACGACGATCGATGAATAGCAACAGGAATACCAACATGCAAAACAAAAACGCTACGAACTTCTCAGAGATAAGTGAGACTTTGATGACGGATATTTAATCTCTGAGGCAAGACACTGAGTTGCTCGTGCACTGAGCAGCCGAAGAACTAGACATATTGTAAGATAGTCAGGTAAGTTGACTGTCTACGGCAGCCCTAACTGGGGCAGAGATAAGAAAAGACCACATAAATGGTAAATTTTATCACGCCTTGAGAGAATGCGAGGTGATTAAAGATTTAGCCCAAGACATTCGAGTAGAGACTGAGTTAATTGTACCTGTTTAGTAGTGTAGTCCTCGACAACCAAACAGTAGAAGTAACTAAAATTTCCTCCAGCAACACTTTAACTGTGGACAAGTTTTAGCATCACAGCTTGGCTAATTAGACACATTCATAGGAAGGTACACCCAATTGAAGGTGGAGATAGATCTTTGGCGGTGTGGACTTCAATGACTGAAAGCACTATCTGAATCAGGATGGGGTGTAAATGTAGAAACTCTTCGTACTGCTACATCGGCGTAATAGTGTGCTGCAGTGCGGAAAAATAGTGTACACGTACTCATACTGGACTTCAAACTACAGCAAACAGAGAGAATAATCAGTGGCACTACTAAATCTACACCACTTCCATGGCACCCTGTGTTATGTAATATTGCACCTCCATCAATAAGACGAGAAGCTGCAGCAGTGAGAGAGTTCTAAAAGTGTTTCACTCACCAGAACTCATTTCCGTACAGTCAGCTACAGAATACACCTGCCAGCAGAATCAAATCTAGAAAACCACCCTGGCCAACGCCAGATACACCTCCATGTGGGCTCGAATCTCCCCAGTTTTATCTTTATGGCTTTTTCGCGAATATACGAGTAAGTAGGAGGAAGCAATATGTATGCTGACTCTTCCAAGAAGGTATGCTGTCGGAACTTCAACTACAAACAAGAACGTGATGTAGACTGCCTCTCTTGCAGCGTCTACATCTACATCTACATCCACATCCATACTTCGCAAACCACATGACGTGTGTGGCGGAGGGTACCTTGAGTACCTCTATCGGTTCTCTCTTCTATTCCAGTCTCGTATTGTTCGTGGAAAGAAGGATTGTCGGTATGCCTCTGTGTGGGCTCTAATCTCTCTGATTTTATCCTCATGGTCTGTTCACGATATATACGTAGGAGGGAGCAATATACTGCTTGACTATTCGGTGAAGGTATGTTCTCGAAACTTCAACAAAAGCCCGTACCGAGCTACTGAGCGTCTCTATTGCAGAATCTTCCACTGGAGTTTATCTATCATCTCCGTAACGCTTTCGCGATTACTAAATGATCCTGTAACGAAGTGCGCTGCTCTCCGTTGGATCTTATCCATCTCTTCTATCAACCCTATTTGGTACGGATCCCACACTGCTGCAGTGAGCAGTGAGCAGTGAGCAGTGAGCGAACAAGCGTACTGTAACCTACTTCCGCCGGCCGAAGTGGCCGTGCGGTTAAAGGCGCTGCAGTCTGGAACCGCAAGACCGCTACGGTCGCAGGTTCGAATCCTGCCTCGGGCATGGATGTTTGTGATGTCCTTAGGTTAGTTAGGTTTAACTAGTTCTAAGTTCTAGGGGACTAATGACCTCAGCAGTTGAGTCCCATAGTGCTCAGAGCCATTTGAACCATTTGTAACCTACTTCCTTTGTTTTCGGATTGCATTTCCTTAGGATTCTTCCAATGAATCTCAGTCTGGCATCTGCTATACCAACGATCAACTTTATATGATCATTCCATTTTAAATCGCTCCTAATGCGTACGCCCAGATAATTTATGGAATTAACTGCTTCAAGTTGCTGACCTGCTATTTTGTGGCTAAATGATATGTATTCTATGTATTAGCAGCACATTACACTTGTCTACATTGGGATTCAATTGCCATTCCCTGAACCATGCGTCAATTCGCTGCAGATCCTCCTGCATTTCAGTACAATTTTCCATTGTTACAATCTCTCGATATACCATAGAATCATCCGCAAAAAGCGTCAGTGAATTCCGATATCATCCACAAGGTCATTTATGCATATTGTGAACAGGTCCTACAACATTCCCCTGCGGCACACTTGAAATCACTCTTACTTCGGAAGACTTCTCTCCATTGAGAATGACATGCTGCGTTCTGTTATCTAGGAAGTCTTCAATCCAATCACGCAATTGGTATGATAGTCCATATGCTCTTACTTTGTTCATTAAACGACTGTGGGGAACTGTATCGAACGCCTTGCGGAAGTCAAGAAACACGGCATCTACCTGTGAACCCGTGTCTGTGGCCCTCTGAGTCTCGTGGACGAATAGCGCGAGCTGGGTTTCACACGACCGTCTTTTTCGAAACCCATCCTGATTCCTACAGAGTAGGAATTTTCGACATTGTCTGTTAGGTCGTGTATATACATGATGTTTTTGTAAGAGCGTGCAAAAATGTAACAGTTCATAGAGAATGCTCCACTGAACAATCTGTGGTAGGGAACCTCGGGTCGGAGAAGCCAGCTTAAGGAGATATGGAAGTAAACTTGTCTGGCGCTTTGTCTAGTATTACTGTTTTCCCGCTTATTTACAACTAACATGTGTACAAGTTTACACGCCCTGTGCTGTTTATTTACATGTACATTCTATATTTCCTGCAAGGAAACATGGAGGACGAGCCTGATTACTAGCAGGTCATGATGCAGGTTTTGTTTACTTTAATTGTCCATCAAGTGGCTGTGTTGTATTTACGCTGTTCGTTGTAGGGTGTGGATACAACAGGACGATGAACCGCCTCACATAAATGTCCGCAACCATCTCGATGCTATATTTCCTGGTCGCTGGGTTGGAAGGGGGTGGTCCTATTCCACGGCCTGCGAGGTCACCTAACCTGAATCCCCTTGATTATTCCCTATGGGGATATCTACAGTCACTTCTGTATGAGAGCCCAGTCGATACGGAGATGGAATCAGTTGCCAGAATTGTAGCTCACTGTGATGTGATTCGAAACACACCAAGGATATTTGTCAGGGTGCGTCAGACTCTTGTTCGTCGATGTCATGCTTGCATTGACAATGACGGCCGTCAGTTTCAGCACGTTTTGTAAGATACAGTATATATGGTACCTTCATTTTGTCAACGATGGTATTTGCAGTTAAATGTAACGAATGTAAATAAAAAAGTACACAGTAATGCGATTTGGTTCCTGTTATCTCTTTAAGCTTGCTTCCCCGACCCCAGGTTCTCTGCCTCAGATTGTTCAGTGAAGGATCCTCCATGTCCTGTTAAATTTTTTCACGTTCTTACCAAATATCCTGTATATTGAAGAAAGTAATAGTTCTGTAACACTCGCTTGGGGGTACGCCGGAGGTTGCCTTAACGTCTGAAGACTTCCCTGCGTTGAGATTGACATGCTGTCTTCTGTTTACTGGAAACAACTGCCAACTTCCTGCGACAGTGTTTGGAGTTCGGCTAGGTAGCTACTTCCCTAGTTTAAATAAATTTGAGATTTGTTTCGTACAACTTAAAGTATCAGTAAATATAAGGAATTATATAATTAACTGCATCAGATTTATGAACGTACATCCCTACAAGTGGCGTTGCGAAATTTCTCGCCATAAACCGTTCATTTATTTACTTAAAAATTTGGCGAAATAAGGGAGAGATACCAGCATATTGCAGCCTTAAGTTGGTGTGCGGCACGTATTTCAGTGACTGGTTCAAAAACGGCTCTGAGCACTATGGGACTTAACTGCTAAGGTCATCAGTCCCCTAGAACTTAGAACTACTTAAACCTGATTAACCTAAGGACATCACACACATCCATGACCGAGGCAGGATTCGAACATGCGACCGTAGCAGTCGCGCGGTTCCAGGCTGTAGCGCCTAGAACCGCTCGGCCACCCCGGCCGGCCTCAGTGACTGGGATAAACCTCTATAGTTGACATAAAAGTCAAGACAAAGAATAGTTTTAATCTGTCAGGAAAAATCATTCCATCTTATATTCCGGAGGAGAAAGACATTTTGGCTTGTGAAACGGCTAATTGATATGCAAAAGGAGTCTCATTGCTCTAGCGATCGTTGTAGTGATTGAGTAAACGCTGATGTTGATCAGGTCCGATTTCTATCTATATTACTGTAACATTTTATAGTTCCTTATGTTACACGATGCAGTATTGAGCTTAAAATACAGTAAACAGTGTTATTTCCCAAACCTGAATGCTTTATGGTCTTCACGTAACGAATTACGGGTTGAAATGCGTTGGCTGTCAGCGGATGTGTAATACCAGTATTCGCACTAAAGGTACAAGACTGAAACGTCCATGTCGCTTTGCACATTTAAAGCGCACCGAACACTCACCCACACACACACACACAAACACACACACACACGCACACACACACAGAAGCGTGCACCGAGCCCACGCGGCCCGCCCGGGACCGCAGCCATGACTGCCGGTAGAGTAAACTCGCGCTGGGCGGTCAGCCGGTCGCTCGTCAAGTCGCGCCCGACGAGTATCAAAAAATGAAATGAAATGATCGTACGACATTGTTGGCCGGGAAACCCCATGCGAGGTATTCGGCCGCCGAAATCGCAAGACCATTTTAGCTGACGCCACTTCGGCGACTTGGGAGTCAATGATGATGAAATACACACAAAACCCAGACATCTCGAGGCAGAGAAAATTCCTGACCCCGCCGGGAATCGAATCCGGGACCCCGTTCTCTGGAAGCGAGAACGCTACCGCAAGACCACGAGCTGAGGACGACGAGCGTCAAACGGTTGCGGTCGCGAAACGAAAACTCTGTTGTCCGTTTGCAAGCAGTCTTTTACTTTGCACAGTTTTTACCTACATACTACTTCACCTCCGGTCTTATATTAAAATAACTAATGGCTCTAACGTCGGCAACAATATGATAAATCTCCACCGTTACTTGTGGTGATGGTAAGTTCCTATGGGACTAAACTGCTCAGCTCATCGGTCCCTAGGGTTACAAACTACTTAATCTAACTCAAACTAATTTACGCTAAGGACAACACAGACACCCATGCCCGAGGGAGGACTCGAACCTCCCACGGGAGCAGCAGCACTTAGGGCCAGCGCAGAAAATCACTCATGAATACAGTGCTCACCAACAACGACTGGCGAACGGACATATCATCCAGGAACGACTCCTCACTAAATTGTTTGTACGTCCAGCCGGTTGCGGGACCTTGGCTGTTCAATAAAGAATGTCAAATCAACACCTTTCAGCCGTGTAAATCTCCAAATTGTTATTTTATTGGGCTACCAGTTCCGGCAGCATATTACACCATCTTCAGGCCTCGCGACTGAGTTTAGGAATACCCTCACCTTTGGTCCAGTCAAAGTAGGGACCACAATTCAATGACTGATATTCATATATTTTTGAGACAGCAATCACTCCACACAGGCTAGCTAAGGACGGGCGCACTGGCCCAGGCAGGAGTTGATGCTAGGTAGCCTTCAGGGCCGGAGGCCGAACGTGGCAGTGTGCGACCAGCGTTCAGAACGTGTTGCTTTCTGTGTCTTGGGATGCTTGCTGTTTTCTATTTGGGGACAGTTGGTGGGTTACTCGGCTGCTTGCACGTACAGGGCCATTCACGCGTTGATCATGTGGCCCGTGCTTGTATTGCCGTGCATGGTTTTGGCGGAACTTAATGCGGCCACCAGTGTCATTTGGCGGTGTTGCCCGTTGTGCACTTGTACGAGATGGGCTCCCGGAACGAGCGGTAGTGAAGTGCAGCTTGTGGTGAGTCTTTGAGGCATGACTCAGGCTGGTGTTATAGGCGATGTTCGGCAGATGATGTTTTAACTGGTCGCTGTCTCAAAAATCTACGGGTACCAGTCACTAAACGCTCTCCTACGTCGGTTGGACCAAAGGTGGGACTCTTCCTACACGTCGGTGAGTGGGCCAGAAGGTGGCGTAATACATCGCCGAAACTGGTAGCCCAATAAAACAACAATTTGGAAATTTAGATGGCTGAAAGATGTTTGATTTCGCATTATGTTGGTTGGCTGGTTGATTTTGGGGAGGGGACCAAACAGCGAGGTCCTCGGTCCCGTCGGGTTAGGGACGGGTGGGGAAGGAAGTCGGCGGAGCCCTTTCATAGGAACCATTCCGGCATTTGCCTGAAGCGATTTAGGGAAATCACGGAAAACCTAAATCAGAATGCCTGGAAGCGCGTTTGAACCGTCGTCCCCCTAAATGAGAGCACAGTGTGCTAACCACTGCGCTGCCTCGCTCGGTTGACGTTCTGTCCTCACTAAATGGGCTATAAAAGCCATCCCCCATATGAGTATCTATCACTCCATGGCACGAGAAACATGGATAAGCTTGAGCGCTCGAAATATGGTAGAAGATTGCCTTTAGTGATGTCTTGCAGTACGTATAAGTTCGTACAACCCCGATATACATCTCCATCTGCTTATAAATATGCGCGCCTTAAGTCCATGTCATTGTTGTTGTACCATGCATGTCAAAAAGTATCTCGTGCGACTTTTAGCAGTTTCCTGACCTATTTCATTCGCTAAAGAGCGAGGGAAAAATGACTGTCTAGAAATCTTTCTAATCTCCCTAATCATTCCTATCTTATTCCCATGACACCTATGCGAGGTACCGATAGTGGAGCAAAATTGTCGCGCAGACTACCTTAAATTTGGCTCCTCTAAACTACCAGATATGATTTCGTGAAAATTACTTTCCCTTTATTCTAAGGATTCTCATTTATGTTCCTGAGGCACTTCTGTTACACTTTCATAATAGCTATTTACTCTTGTTTACGATCTTAACAGCGCTTCTCTGAATTTGTTCAATGTCTCGTGCCTACTTGATAAATGCTTCAAATGCTGGAGCAACCATACTAAACGGCTAAAATCACCCAAACCTTCTTACAATGTTTCCAGGAGCAATAACAATCAGATTTTCAATATTGATTATTATCACCAACCACATTTAAAAATTTAAACCACTGTCATAGTCTACGCATAACAGGCATGGCTTTACGTTGAGAGTTTTAAGTTTTAAGGCCAGAAACTGTGTACATGTCTACAGACAGCGTAAGTCAAGGCCCACTAATTACCGAGAGTTCGTTCATTAGTATTTGAGAATGAGACGATTTGCCGTCCTCTAGTAAACTCTACTCAAACCTTCAAATAGTTTTAAATCTCTTTCTCGTTGGCACCATCCACATAATAATGAAAGGAAGCAGCTTATCGCTTATTACGTTTTCGCTGTTGGAGTAGTAAAATTTCCGCTTCATGCACTACATTTTAATTTATTATTTCTTTATTAACAGAACCATTCGCAGTATATTTTGCAGACAGAATCCACATACGTATTTACATAATTACGTAATTACGTAATTACATCGATGAACGACTCATAATTCAAGAGATGCGATGTCTTCAATCACAAAGATTTGACACCCTTGACGTCAAATATTTAACATATTTACTCATTTGTAATCAGAAGTTCGTTTTATACATGGAATTGCGATTCTTTAAAGAATAAAGGACGCGAGAGGTGTTACTGGCGGTCTAGAATTGGTCGCGCTAGCCACAGCAGAGTGGAACTCCTTCGAAAACCGTATTTGGCTCCCCAACACGTTTTCTGACACGTCACCGTACACGCAAGCTGGCTTCCGATGTATATTTACGTGAGGTAAATATGGATCCTCGATTCGTGTGTTAACGAACCATATCAGAGGACACTGTTTAATTATAAGCATGGGAAAACTCGCGTGTGTCGAACTAGAAGCATCTGGTGTCTCCTGTAACATGTTACGCCATCGCATAGCTTCCGAATTGGCCGATTAGGGAACACTCAGCGGATAGGAAGGTCCTTAAGTGGTCTTAGTTATCACATCTGGATGCCATCGCTCGAGTCTTGGACCCTTCTCTTGGATTCTTTTATGAGCTGAAGGTGGTGGTCGAGCACCCATGAATCAGTATAATTCTCTCAATAGTTCACTATCTCGTGGAGACTATACCACGAGGTACCGCTGCGTTCATCAGGATACACATTGGCGTCTAGGTAAGCTGGTCATAAGTCTATATTACAATTGTATTTTACAAGTTTTTGGATCATCAGACATCTGACTGGTTTGATGCACCTCGCCACGACTTCGTCTCCTGAGCCAATCTCTTCCTTTAAGTGTAGCATATACAATCAATATCTTCAATTATTTATTTATTTTACAGTCTTCCATACAGCTCCCGCTACTACCATGGAAATTATTCGCAGATTTCACATGTTGCATCATCCTGTCCCTTCTTCTTGACAGTGTTTTCAACATAGTTCATTCATCTCTGATTCCGTAGAAAATCTCCATGTTTCTTCAACGTCATTCTTTAGCACAACACATCAGACGCTTCGATTCTCTTCTTTTTCGGTTTTCCCACAGTCCAAGGTTCACTTCCATACAATGCTGTGCTCCAGAAGTAAATTCTCAAATTAAGGCCTATGATTCTAAGAGACCCCTTTGACCAGCAATGTCCTCTTTGTTTGTGCTAATTTGCGTTTTATGTCCTCGCCTCGTCCTTCATATGTTATTTTCCTTCCAAGATAGCAGATTTCTTACACTTGGTCTAACTTGTAGTCTCCAATCTTTCCACTACTCCTCATCACTTCGTCTTTCTTCGGTTTACTGTCAGTCCATATTCTGTGTTCAGTGAAGTGTTCATTCCATCCAGTATGTCCTGCAGTTTTTCCTCGCAATATCATTTCTTATCGTTGATATTCTTTCACACTGATTTTAAACCCACCCCTCAAGCAAACATTCAATTCCGTTGGGACTTCTTTGTAAACAGATTGAACAACAACGCAAGAAGACTGCGTCCTTCTCTTACACCCCTTCCAATCCCAGCGTTTCGTTCTTGACAGGAATTTAGTCTTTGCTGATACTCTTCAGTCAGTACATCGAAGAAACAATGGCGGAAACGAAAGAAAGGTTTAAAAGTTGGATTAGGATGAAAATGTATTAAAGGCAAGTTTCGCTCTTGGGGTTGCTATCCTTAATGAAGTGAAATAGAATAACAGGACACGTTGAATAGAATGAACAGTCTAATGACTAAAGAATGTGGATAGAGGTAAACCGCAAAGATGAATGTAATGAAGCGTATCAGAAATCAGGTTAGTGATAAGCTTAACATCAAAATCGGCGATCACGAAACAAACGGACTTAAGGAAATCTGCTACATCTGAAGCAAAATGACATATGACAGACGAAGCCCGCCCAGCTAGCCGCGCGGTCTAACGCGCTACTTCCAGAGCGGGAAGGCATGCCGGTCACCAGCACGAATACGCCCGGCGGATTAGTTCAAATGGCTCTGAGCACTATGGGACTTAACTGCTGAGGTCACCAGTCCCCTAGAACTTAGAACTACTTAAACCTAACTAACCTAAGGACATCACACACATCCATGCCCGAGGCAGGATTCGAACCTGCGACCGTAGCGGTCGCGCGGTTCCAGACTGTAGCACCTAGAACCACTCGGCCACTCCGGCCGGCCGCCGGATTAGTGTCGAGGTCCGGTGTGCCGGCTAGCCCGTGCATGGTTTCTCGGGCGGTTTCCCATCTAAATCGGTGAATGCGGGCTGGTTCCCTTTATTCCGCCTCAGTTACACTATGTCGGCGATTGCACCGCAAATACTGTCTGCACGCACGCGTACACGATAATTACTCCACCACGCAAACATTTGGGGCTACACTTGCATGGTATTCTGGTATGAGACGTTCCCCGGGGGGAGGGGATCCAGTGGGGTCGAACCGCACAATAAATCTGGGTTTGGTGTGGAGCAGCGGTGGGGTGGGTGGACTGCTGTGGCCTGTTGTGGGGTTGTGAACCACTGAGGGCTGCGGTGGGACGAAGCCTCTCCGTCGTTTCTAGGTAAAATACACAATACACAATGACAGACGAAGTAAAGAAGACATTAAAAGCAAACTAGCACAGGCAGAGATTACATTCCTGACCAAAAGAAGTTCCTAGTATCAAACAGAGACCCTAATGCGAGGAAAAAATCTTGGAGAACCTACGTTTGCAGCGCAATTTTGTACATTAGTGAATCGTGGACTTTGTGAACACTGAAAATAAATAAAGTCGAAGCGTTTGAGTCTGTGGTGCCACAGAACAATATTTAAATTTGGTTGGACAGAAAAGATAATGAGTTATAATCGGCGAAGGAAGGAACATGTGGAAAAACTGACAATAAGAAGGGATGGGATGTTGGGATGTATTTTAAGTCAGCAGGTGATAACTTCCGTTGTATGGAAGAAACTAAAGGGAGTAAAAATTGTTGGGAAAGATAGAGATTGGAATGCATTTAACAAATAATCTAGGACGTCGGGTGCAAGCACCACTGCGAGATGAAGAGGCTTGCGCAGGAGAGCAATTCAGTCAGAAGATTGATGAAAAAAGTCATATCAAATAAAACTATACGCATAAATTAACTTATTATGCGGAAACGTAAGACACTTGAGGCAGCAAATGACCCGAGCTGTACCATTGTAATAGAGGAAATAATGTTTTTACCATCTTTTGAAACTAGATACCTACCCATAGGCACCATGAAGGGCTTGACTCCTTCGCTGAATCCGTGTTACAGGCCTCTTGTTCGTTACAGAATGTTGACATGTTTCTTAGATAAGTTTGTATGCATAATGAACCAGAGAACTAACAGCGCCGAGCACGAAGGGAAATATTGAGGCTTTAGCCGTCAATAATCAACCTGGATTTCGACAGCTGTCAGGCTGTTTATGGGGTATTATGCTTTTTGGTTTAAGCTGTGTCTTGCAGTAGTGTCGTGTGTGAGAGTTTACATAACACTTCCAGGATAGAGTCCCCATCTAATCTTCGTTACTTTCTCTTACAGCCCTTATCAAGCTGCAGAGGCGTCCATTTCAACACACTAGCGCGCCGATTCTTGTGTCTGTTCCCACTGTAGCTTCAACCTTTTCAACAAATGTTTCAAATTCAAATGTGTGTGAAATCTTATGGGACTTAACTGCTAAGGTCATCAGTCCCTAAGCGTACACACTACTTAACCTAAATTATCCTAAGGAAAAACACACAGACCCAAGCCCAAGGGATGACTCGAACCTCCGCCGGGACCATCCGCACAGTCCATCAACCATTTCAACATCCTTCCCCAATTTACGCATGGACTACTCCTCGTGCTGTACCGTTTCGTCACAATAGTAGTTCGTTATGTCACATCTCCAACTATGACAGCGGCTATAATCTTACTGATGCATGGAAGCGAGCTCTCGGTGCCTAGAGGATACAGAGAAATGCCCTGAACGTCTTACGTTACCATTAAGGCGCTGGCACCACTAGTAAAAGCATGGAGAAAATCTCTGGTAGCATGACGTAAAGATGACATACATAGACCAGTCTCTATCCGTCTATGAGCTAGCTACAAAAGGCCCTCAGAACAACAGCTACGGTAAAATTTCCGGTCGAAGACGATCAAGGATTTCGTCAGAATTTTGAGATTTTAGGCTCATTTGACAAGACAAGTCAACTGAGGATGTCTTATATTCAGAAAAGGAATTTCTGAGAATTTACATTTGGAACACTGCATTATATGGTAGTGAAGGATGGACTGTAGAGAAACCAGAATAGAAGAGAATCGAAGCATTTGAGACGTGGGGTTACAGACGAAGGTTGAAGATGAAGTCGACTGACAAGGTATGGAAAGAGGAGATTCTTCGCGAGGAAAGGGATATATGGAGAACATTGACAAGAAGAGGAGACAGGATGATACGACATCGGTTAAGATTTCAGGGAATACCTTCAATGCTACTACAGGAAGCTGTAGAGAATAAAAACTGTAGTGGATGGCAGAGACTTGAATACATCCAGGAGATAACTGAGGATGTAGGTAGTAAGTGCTACTCAGAAATGAAGAGGCTGGCACAGGTAAGGAATTGGTGGCGGGCCGCGTCAGACCATTCAGAAGGATGACGATGAAGAGAAAAGGTTTCCTGAGACCTCATGCAGTTTTACAGTGAAAGAGCTGTTGTAGTGGACTCCTAAGAAATAGAAGAAAATGATCTCGCTATAAAGTAGATGCGATCCTCTGTGCTTCACATGTGGATCTAAACTCATTAATCGAAAAGAGACAACACTATTTTCTGCGATAGAAGAGAGCAAAAAATGTGTGAAATTCCAGGATCGAAAAGATTTACGCCCCACAAATTGAGACGTTCTCAAAAACTGTGTGGAGCAACACGCATAGACTAACGAATTCAGCGGTCCAGTGCGCATGGCTCCATTGTAATGTTGCAAACCGCAGAGAAAAGAGACAACTTGGTTCAGTGCCAGGCTCTTAATCGCTGGTTGTGTCAGAAAGTTTCAAGTTTTTTTGAGAGGTGTCCCATATTCATCTCGCTGAATGCTGGCTGGAGTTACACTTTACTTCAGCTACCCATAACTGTAACCTTCAAGACACTTTTAATTCTACTTTGATTACGTCAGTCAACTCAAAAGAATGTGAGGTATGAAAATTTCGAATTAAATCCATTAATATGATCAGATAAACAATTTGTAAGGAAATGAAGTGATTTCTGGCTTCATTTCCTAAGCAGTCGGATATACTGTAATTAATAGTATGATGGTACAATTTCAGTTCGTTAAATGAAAGAGGTAACACGCATATCCACATCTACATCTACATCTACATCCATACTTCGCAAGCCACCTGACGGTGTTTGGCGGAGGACACCTTGAGTACCTCTATCGGGCCTCCCTTCTATTCCAGTCTCGTATTGTTTGTGGAAAGAAAGATTGTCCGTATTCCTCTGTGTGGGCTCTAATCTCTCTGATTTTATCTTCATGGTCTCTTCGCGAGATATACGTAGGAGGGAGAAATATACTGCTTGACTCCTCGGTGAAAGCATGTTCCCGAAACTTCAACAAAAGACCGTACCGAGCTACTGAGCGTCTCTCTTGCAGAGTCTTCCACTGGAGTTTATCTCTCATCTCCGTAACGCTTTCGCAATTACTAAATGATCTTGTAACGAAGCGCGCTGCTCGCCGTTGGATCTTCTCTATCTCTTCTATCAACCCTATCTAGTACGGATCCCACACCGGTGAGCAGTGTTCAAACGGTGGGTGAACAAGTGCACTGTAACCTACTTCCTTTGTTTTCGGACTGCATTTCCTTAGGATTCTTCCAATGAATCTCAGTCTGGCATCTGCTTTACCGACGATTGATTTTATATGATCATTCCATTTTAAATCGCTCCTAATGCATACTCCCAGATAATTTATGGAATTAACTGCTTCCAGTTGCTGACCTGCTGTATTGTAGCTAAGTGATAGAGGATCTTTCTTTCTATGTAATCGCAGCACATTTCACTTGTCTACATTGAGATTCAATTGCCATTCCCTGCACCATGCGTCAATTCGTTGCAGATCCTCCTGCACTTCAGTACAATTTTCCATTGTTACAACCTCTCGATATACCATAGCATCATCCGCAAAAAGCCGCAGTGTACTTCAGGTGTTATCCACAAGGTCATTTATATATATTGTGAATAGCAACGGTCCTACGACACACCCCTGTGGTGCAACTGAAATCACTGTTACTTCGGAAGACTTCTCTCCATTGAGAATGACATCATCAATAATACAAAAAGATGTGCTTTGCAGTGTGCTTCAGGTGTTATTCACAAGGTCATTTATATATATTGTGAATAGCAACGGTCCTACGACACACCCCTGTGGTGCACCTGAAATCACTGTTACTTCGGAAGACTTCTCTCCATTGAGAATGACATCATCAATAATACAAAAAGATGTGCTTTGCAAATACCAATGAGATATCCGCATCTTTTAGACCTGTTTGATGCACAGTACGTTTTGTGGAGTTCCTGTCGAATTTAACTCTGAACTATGACATTTTCTCATATTGACAAAATCAGCTATATCGAAAATGGCAACGTCGTATACTTGCCCTTTCGTGGATAAATTTCTGCGGACGTCAATGTGCTACAGCTACGAATGTCATATCCCTATTTTCATTCATTTAAAGAGATCAGTCTTGCACTGCAGGAGCAGCAATGTTGCCCCTAGAAAAAATCTGTGTCGTACAGGGGCGCCGTGGTCAGCCTCTGTGACAGTCGGCCTCGGACCTAGTTGGGGATAGGCTGCAGGTTTAATTGAATTCCTGGAAACGGCCGGCGCTCCCTTCGGAAACTAATCACAAGTGAGTTCGCTTGCAGCTTAGCGCCCACAAAAAAGGGCAATGGAGCGCTGACTGCTCACAGCCTCGAGAGCAAAAAAGAAATATGAAAAAAAGATTGTCGCTGTCGCCCCTGCCGCAGAGTTATATATGGCCTCACAGGGACACAGGGGCCCTGTAAAAGCGACCTCATGCGACCACACATGGGAACTGCCGCGCTGTACCGAAAGCTGTTTGTTTTACTGACATCTTCTCACTCAGCCTTGGAATATTTTTCAATCTTTCGCCTCTACCCAGGCGTAAAATAGAAGTTTAATGTATTTTACTGTTCGATTTCAAAATAATAACAAACACTTTGTGTGATGCAGTCTTGATCTTAAATTACAAATACTATTCCGGAAAAGTAACGTTCTTCCAAATGTGAGAAACCGTTCCAAGACAAAACACGCTCTTACACTTAGGAACAAATATTCTGTTCAGACTAAGACTGATGCTGTAGAGAGAATTTTTTTCAATATATACATTACTAATAACTACACACCAATAATCTGTAAGTGAAATCAAATTAAGAAGAAGTATTTTACAAAACATGTTACAGGTTATAAACATTCTGTAATACAAGGGATTTGGCTACTAACATAAATGTTCGTTTCAAAGACAGGGATAATTGTTAAGACATTAAAGAAATTCATCTCATTTGCAGATATCATGTGTTCTGTGATACAAGACCTTCCTTCGATTCAAGGTACAAGGTGGTGCACGACTGACGAAGTATGGCATCACCGGCGACACGTTAGGTAACTAATTTTAAAAATGTACTGAATTTTATTCTCCATAAAACTCTGTAACTGAAATATTAACAATGTCCTCCAAATAGTTTTAATATGTTAAACGGCACTTAACAATGCAGAATTCGTAAGAATAACATACGCTGCTCGAAACACAGTCTCATGTCTGACAAGAATAAAAATAGCAGAAAATGCCAGAAACTGCTCCTGGCGATTTCTAGTGCGCATTCTCTAACATGATTCTAAAAAAATGGTTCAAATGGCTGTGAGCACTATGGGACTTAACTTCTGAGGTCATCAGTCCCCTAGAACTTAGAACTACTTAAACCTAAGTAACCTAAGGATATTACACACATCCATGCTCGAGGCAGGATTCGAATCTGCGACCGTAGCGGTCGCGCGGTTCCAGACTGTAGCGCCTAGAACTGCTTGGCCACTCTGGCCGGCCATGATTCTCAAATCAGCTTTCGAAAATGTAGAATGGTGCAAGATGTTAGAAATTATGAAAAACATAACATTAATCTATAAAGAAACACGAGTAAAATACGGTATGTATGAGAACCAAGAAGGAACAATAAGAGTGGGTGAGCAAGAACGAGTGCTCGGATTAAAAAAGGTGCAAGACAGGGCTGCAGCCTTTCGCCTCTACTGTTCAGTCTATACACTGAAGAAAAATGGCAGAAATAGAAAGAAGGTTGATGGCTGGGATTAACATTCAGAATGAAAGAATATCATCGATAAGATTCGGTAATGACATTGGTATACTGAACGAAAGTGGTGAAGAATTACCGAATCTGTTGAATGAGGCGGATAGTCTAATGAATGCGGAAAACAGAATGAAAGTAAATGGGAAAAAGACGAAAGTGATGAGAAAAGATGAAATGAGCGTTTGACGTCATTGGCCAGGAGGCCAATTGCGAGGCAGGGCCTCTTATTGCATTCGACGCCACATTGGGCGAACTGCGCGCCGGGTGGGGATGGAAAACTGATGATAAGAACAGCACAACACCCAGTCCCCGAGCGGAGAAAATACCTGACCCAGTGGGGAATCGAAACCGGGCTCGTAGGACGACAATCCGTCACGCTGACCACTCAGCTACTTTTTTTCTTCTTGGTCTAGGCCAGGGCTTCCCAACCTTTTCAGCTGGTGGACCCCTTCTTCAGTCGAAAATCGTTGGCGGACCCCTAGTCAGTCAAGAGCACAGTAACTTTAAATTTTATAGCGAAACCCATGGGAACTGAAAGCTTCTTAATGCAAATTCCATGTTCCCAATGACCCCCCCCCCCCCCCAAGTATCAATAGTCTTTGGTTTAAGGATGAATGAAAACAACTTGAAGGTCAAAAATCGACTTATGAAATAAGTAGTGCACTGACAAAGCAAGTTTAACATTTAATGATGCCTGGGGCCGCATACGTACCAGCGAGCACTCTGATTGCTCGACAAAGTTCGCTCCGCGCATGCCTAAAAGGTTTCAGCGCATCTACCACCATGAGCCGGCGCACAAACGACCCCCGTATTGTTGCGAAACAGTTGATCAGAGAAGCCGCGTTCTCCGGCACTAAACTGTGTATGCGTTCTCACTTAGGAACCGCAAAGGTCGCTTGGGAATGCGACCTGAAGTAAAAGTACACATGTTTTTCACACGAAAAAAAAGTGATGAATTTGATTTTCACATTTTTATTCAATCATTTTACTCATTATTTTACACGGTTTGGTGAAGGGTGGCCGCGGACCCCCTAGAAAGAGCTCGCGGACCCCTAAGTGGTCCGCGGACCACACGCTGGGAAGCCCTGGTCTAGGCGGACGTCACAAGACATCCGTTCAAGCTGTTCGTTGATTCCTTTACTCAGTTTTTTTATTACAGAGAGTAGCTTACCCGCTGACCGAACACGCTGAGCTACCGTGCTGGCTATTATCGGGGCGAACTAGTAATGAGAAGCGGGAGTGGACTACGTTAAAGAATTATGTTGCCTCGGAAGCAAAGTAAGCGATGGTGGCTGCAGCAAGGAAAACATGAAAAGGGGACAGTACCGGCAAAGAGGGCATTCTTTGCCAAGAGAAATATACTGGTGTCAAGCATACAACTACTTTGAGGAATAAATTCCTGAGAATATACGTTTGGAGCATGGTAGTGAATAATGACCATTGGGAAAACCGGAACAGAAGAGAATGGAAACGTTTGAGATGTGGTGCTACAGAAGAATGTTGAAAATTAGGTGGAGTGCTAAATAATGAGGATGTCGCCACAGAATCAATGAGGAATGGAATATTCGGAAAACACTGACAAGAAGAAGGGGCAGAATGACGGGCATGTGTTATGATATCAGGGAACAACCTCCATGGTACTAGAGGGAGCTATAGAAGGCAAAAACTGTAGAGGAAGACAGATATTATAATACAACCAGCAAATAATTGACGACATAGGGTGCAATGAGGGTTTGAGATGAAGAGGGTGGCGCAGGAGAAATTCGTAGCAGGCCGCATCAGACCAGACAGAAAATTCATCACTACACAGAAAAAAAGGAAATCAGTCACTAGATTGCAACGACGTCCAGGAAACCAGGAAATATCACATGTTGCTGGAGACACGGTCCTCCTAGTACCACACTCTCCTGTTATTGAGGTGTTTGAGACACTTCGGGTATTGATGCCACTGAGCATTTACGATCGGCTCCTGTAATGAAGTCGTTAAGGAAAGTCAGAGTATATTATTATAGTTAGCATTAAGAAAGGAGCGCGGTCAGTGTGTCTGACTACGATACTGAGGATCTGAATTCAATTATCGTAGTACTAGGGATTTTTCTTAGGTGGAAAGAGTAGAATGGTGTGTACCCAGTCTCGTGGTGACAGATGAGGAACTACTTGAGTGAGAAGTAGTGTTTCCTAGGTGAGAGCATGTGAAAACGGCCGGAAAGGCACTGTTCTGAGAGCACACCCTTCATACCGCATCTGGATGATGCCGTTGGTGAAATATAATACAGCTGTCGGTCGGTGATGCGTGGCCCTCAAAAACGGCACCCACGCTTTTGTAACGTAAAAGAAACATTCAACTCAGCGATAAAGCCCAGGGACTACATGGAGCTAGCGGGACTCTGCGCCATGCACTGGCACACGGCGTTAGTCGGGTGCGATGTGGAGAAGTGCCTCCATGAACTATGGACCTTCCCGTTGGTGGGCAGACTTGCGTGCCTCAGAGATACAGATAGCCGTGCCGTAGGTGCAACCACAACGGAGGGGTAGGCCCTATCTGTTGAGAGGCCAGACAAACGTATGGTTCCTGAAGCCTTTTCAGTAGTTGCAGGGGCAACAGCCTGGCCTTCTAACATTAACCAAACCGGCCTTGCTGTGCTGGTACTGTGAAAGGCTGAAAGCAAGGGGAAAATACAGCCGAGGGCAAGCAGCTTTACTGTATGATAAATGATGATGGCGTCCCCTTGGGTAAAATATTCCGGAGGTAAAATAGTCCCCCATTCTGATCTCCCGGCGGGGCCTACTCGGGAGAACGTTGTTATCTGGAGAAAGAAAGCTCGCGTTCTACGGATCGGAGCGTGGAATGTCAGATCCCTTAATCGGGCAGGTAGGTTAGAAAATTTGAAAAGGGAAATGGATAGGATAAAACGAGATATAATGGGAATTAGTGAAGTTCGGTGGCAGGAGGAACAAGACTTCTGGTGAGGTGAATACAAAATTAAATAGGGGTACTGCAAGAGTAGGTGTAATAATGAATAAAAAGATAGGAATGCGGGTAAGATACTACGAACATCATAGTGAACTCATTATTGTAGCCAAGATAGACACTAAGCCCGCGCCTACCACGGTAGTATAAGTTTATATGCCAACTAGCTCCGCAGTTGACGAAGAGATTGAAGAAATGTATGGTGAAACAAAATAAATTATTCAGATACTCAAGGGAGACGAAAATTTAATAGTCATGGGGGACTGGAATTCGATAGTATGGAAAGGAAGAGAAGGAAACGTAATAGGTGAATATGGAATGGGCGTAACGAATGAAAGAAGGAGCCGGCTGGTAGAATTTTGCACAGAGCATAACTTAATCATAACTAGCGCTTGGTTTAAGAGTCATGAAAGAAGGTTATGTACGTGGAAAAGGCCTGGAGACACTGGAAGATTTCAGATAGATGAAATAATGGTAAGATAGAGATTTAGGAACCAGGTTTTAAATTGTAAGACATTTCCAGGGGCAGATGTGGACACTGACAACAACGTGTTGGTCATGAACTATAGATTAAAACTGAAGAAACTGCAAAAAGGTGGGAATTTAAGGAAATGGGACCTGGATAAAGTGAAAAACCAGAGGTTGTAGAGAGGTTCAGAGAGAGCTTTAGGGAACGATTGACAAATACGGTTGAAAGAAATACAGCAGAAGAATAATGGGTAGCTTTGAGAGATGAAATAGTGAAGTCAGCAGAGGATCATGTGGGTAAATGACGAGGGCTAGTAGAAATCCTTGGGAAACAGAAGAGATACTGAATTAATGAAAGGAGAAAATATAAATTTGCAGTAAACGAAGCAGGCAAAAAGGAATACAAACGTCTCAAAAATGAGATCGACAGGAAATGCAAAATGGCTGAGCAGGGATGGCTTGAGGACAAATGTAAATATTTAGAGGCATCTCGTATCACTAGGAGTAAGACAGATACTGCCTACAGGAAAATTAAACAGACATTGGAGACAAGACAACAACTTGTATGAGTATCAAGAGCTCAGATGGAAAACCAGTTCTAACCAAAGAAGGGAAAACAGAAAGGTGGAAGGCGGTGTACTTGAGGGCAATATTTTGGAAATAGAAGAGGTCGTAGATGAAAACGAAATGGAAGATATAATATTGCGTGCAGAATTTGATAGAGTAGTGAAAGACCTAAGTCGTAAAAAGGCCCCAGGAGTAGGCAACTTTCCATTAGAGCTACTGATAACCTTGAGAAACCATAACAAAACTGTTGAAGCCGCTGAGAAAGATGTATGAGACTGGAGAATTACCTTCAGACCTCAAGAAGAATATAATAATTCCAACCCCAAACAAAGCAGGGTTGTAGCCTCTCCCCGCTGTCATTCAATCTGTATATTGAGCAAGCATTAAAGGAAACGAAAGAAAAAATTTGGAGTAGGAATTAAAATCCATGCAGAAGAAATAAAAACTTTGAGGTTTACCGATGACATTGTAATTCTGTCAGAGACAGCAAGGGACCTGAAAGAGCAGTTGAACAGAATGGACAGTGTCTTGAAAGGAGATTATAAGATGAACGTCAACAAAAGCAAAACGAGGATAACGGAATGTAGTCGAATTAAAGCAGGTGATGGTGAGGGAATTAGATTAGGAAATGAGACACTTAAAGTGGTAGATGAATTTTGCTATTTGGAGAGCAAAATTACTGATGGCTGGTTCAAATGGCTCTGAGCACTATGCGACTAAACTTCTGTGGTCATCAGTCGCCTAGAACTTAGAACTAATTAAACCTAACTAACCTAAGGACATCACACACATCCATGCCCGAGGCAGGATTCGAACCTGCGACCGTAGCAGTCGCGCGGTTCCGGACTGCGCGCCTAGAACCGCTAGACCACCGCGGCCGGCTAAAATTACTGATGATGTTCGAAGTAGAGAATATATAAAATGTAGACTGGCAATGGCAAGGACAGCATTTCTGAAGAAGAGAAATTTGTTAACATAGAGTATAGATTTAAGTGTCAGGAAGGGTTTTGTGAAAGTATCTGTATGGAGTGTAGTCCATTATGGAAGTTAAACATGGACGATAAGTAGTTTAGACAAGAAGGGAAGAGAAGCTTTCGAAATGTGGTACTACAGAAGAATGCTGAAGATTGGATGGGTAGATCACGTAACTAATGAGAAGGTACTGAATAGAGTTGGGGAGAAGAGAAATATGCGGCACAACTTGACTAGAACGAGGGATCGGCTGATAAGACATGTTCTGAGGCATCAAGGGATCTCTAATTTAGTAGTGGAGAGCAGTGAGGGGATTAAAAATCGTGGAAGGAGACCAAGAGATGAATACACTAAGCAGATTCAGAAGGATGTAGGTTGCAGTAGGTACTTGAAGATGAAGAAGCTTGCACAGGGTAGAGTAGCACGGAGAGCTGCGTCAAACCAGTCTCTGGTCTGAAGACCACAACAACAACAACAACAACATGGAGGAGTGTGGTGCCAGCTCACCGTTCTCTCGGACGGTGTGGCCTTGGAGTTAATACTTATCTTTCAAGTAGCTCTTCAGACGGCCGCTTCAGACTGAGTGAGCCCCGTTCCTGTCCTCCTAACTAGGAAATATCCCTTACAGTACTGGTGACTGAATGCGTGTACTTTACATGGTAACATATGCACTGACTGCTGAGGCAGACCATAATGTGATGTGATATGGTGAAGGGAAACTCATCTGTCATCACTAAAAAATGTCACTGACGTTTATGTAAATGAGAAGAAACAACATTAATTTCTGGGTAGTCTCTATTATGAATTTGAAATTAATGGATAGTTGCCGCAGTAGAGCATGTTTCAATCTGCTACCCACAGCGATAAATAAATCACTGGGACAAAATTTAACATTATATCTCAGTCTTGTGGCCAAGATTCATGTGTACCTCTAGCAGACAGGAAGATAAATGGACGAAAGCTGCCAGCGTTTGAATAGTAGCTTTTGAAAGTATTTCATACACTAAGAGCCAATGAAACGCGAAAGGCGGGAGACTATTGAAAGGCGAGAAATTAATAGATTGGCACTTAATACACAGCCCTGTGAGTAAGACATCACAAATGCCACTAGTTGAGTAGGACATCAAATTAAGATGCGAAAAGCAAATGCCTAGTAATATTCCACGATAACAATAGATGTCATCAAGAGACCGAACAGGCTACGGATAAGATGGAAAGACAACAACGAAAAATATTACGCAGGAATGGAACTAGAGGAATCCAAACCGATAGTGGTATTTGTTGTCCAGAAAACACTAAGTGTAGAGGAAGTATGCAGTCAACTATCCCTATAGAACTAGTAATTTTTGAGCAGAGCAGCATCTAACACTAAGCTGCGAACGTAACAGAAACTGGTAAAATTATGTTCGGTGCTAGATAATTGCGGCGTGTTTGTTAGGATTCGCGATTGATGAAAAAAGGTGGGAATTTAAGGAGATGCAGATCACGTTGGAAAGCTAAGTAATCGGCATACAATTTCAGAAGCATATGTAGCAGCATACTTCTGAAATTGTATGCCGATTATATAGTTTTCCAACGTTTGTAATAGACAAACTGAGTCACACTTACGTGACCTTCGAACGAGGAACGAAGTACTTTTCATGAAAACAACAGAGCAAACTACAAGCAAACAATATTTTATATTCATTGTGAAGCGATTCTATTATTTTCCCTCCCCCCTTAATTGTTCCCCCACTTCCCATATCTCACGAAATTGCAAAAAAAGGACTAGATACGAGAGATTAGATGGCGTACGGACACATATAGCGATTTTTCTTACGGTCCGCTGTGGAGTAGTACATGAAACTGCATGATATATAACCTACACCTTGTGATTAACAGTAGAGTAGTAAGAATATCTATATGGATAACTACACACGAAAAGACAATATAAGGTCTGTTTTGATAAAAAGGAGGTCGAATCCCTTTATTAAGTGGAAGTTTATATTTGGAATCTGTTTATGTGTGACCCTTGTACACATTCATGCCTGAACGATCACCATATTTCTTTGTATTGAGTCTCTGATTCTATATCTGGATCTGTCAAGAATTTTTGTCTTTGACAAAATATATCGAACGGGGTAAATTTAGTCTCCTTAGTAGAACTTAGTATGTATTTAAAGAAGAAGTATCGGTTGCAGTATGCTAAACCTGTCTGACCCATGGTCTCGGTGTAGTGTCTTTGGCTAGTAATGTTAGCGTGCTGGATCACGGCTTCGAACCTCGACAGTGCTTATATTCTGAATAAAAATCATCCACAATGGCGGCCGGCAACTTTGGCATAAGGAGTCATCCTCGTTCTGCCAATGGCCTGTTCAAAGAGGGCAGAGGAGCGGACGGAGGTCCAGGGCACACCCTTGCCGTTGGGAGCGGAGGAAATGCCTCTAAAAGGCGGATGAATCAGCCTTGATCAACGGCATGAGGATGCAGAGGGCAATGGAAACCACCTCATGAAAGGCATGTAATGTGTGATGGGGTAACATCAACGGCAGCAGAAAATACTGTAACGGAAGTAGGATTCGTTATGAAAAGGAGGGTAGAGCAGAGTGAGTTACTGTGAGCAGTTCAGTACAGTTATTACTCATCAGAATTGACAGCAAACCAACACCGACAGGTGTAAATGCTGACGTCGCAAGCAGAAGTTCAGGAAATAAAGTATGTGAAGACACTGACCAGGTAACTGAGTGTGTAAAGAGAGGTGAAAATCTAATATCCATGGTCTATTGGATTGAGTTAGTAGGGGAAGGAGTAGAAAAAAATGTTAAGATAAAACATACGCTTAGTAGTAGGAAAGAGAGAGGAGATGGACTGACTGACTTCTGCAATACATTTCAGCAAGTAATAACAACTGCTCTATTCAAGAATCACGAGAGGAGAAGGTATTCGTGCAAAAGACCCAGAGACACGGGAAAATTCCAGCTGGATTAGAACATGGTCAGAGATTCCGAAATCGGGTATTGGATTGTAAGATGTAGTCAGGAGCAGATACAGAATCGGATCACAATTTATTAATGATGAAGAGTAAACTGAAATTTAAGGGAATCTTTCGGAAGAATCAGTGTGAAACGACGTGGGATAGTGAAGTGCTGAGGAAGGATCAAACGCTTTTAAACTCCACTAAAGATGTGGATACTACGGTAAGGAATAACACAGTAAGCAGTTCAATTGAAGAGGAATGGATACCTCTATAAAGAGCAAGCACAGACGTTGGAAAGACAACCGCAGCTTTTAGAAAGGTAACTACGGAAAAGCCTTGGATAACAGAGGAAGAAATTCAATTGATCTATAAAAAAAAGGAAGTACAAATATGGTCAGGGAAAGATAGGAACGCAGACATACAGTTGTACCAGGAAGAATGGTCAGTATTTAATGATGTGAAAAGAACGAGCATTCGAAGAAAAATAGTCTTGCACACATCGGTTCTAAAAAGCATACCTTAAGAGCAGTGAGCACTTCATCTTCGATAATGTGAAACAAATCTCTTCTGCTACAACCTCTTTGCTTACTATATTTTTGAAGGAGGTAGTCTGGACAAATACAAGAAAAAAGTATCTAGTAAACATGGGCTCCTAAAGGCATACGTTAAGAGGTCTGAGCACTTGTCAGTAGAAAAGATGTGTTTCACAGTGCCGACGATGAACAAGTGCTCATAGCTCTTAGGTTATGCCATTTAGAGCCTATGATTACTGGACGTTTTCTTTTTTTTTTTTTTGGTCCATACTACTACCTCTCAGAATATGGAAAGTAAAGAGATTACAATAGAAGAGATTTGTTTCACAGTATCGAAGATGAAGAACTGCTCACAGCTCTTAACGTTTGCATTTTAGACCCTATGTTTAGTAGACTTTTTGCTTCGAACCACCGATGCCGTCGTGGCTGCGAATACTGAAATTCCTCATGGAACATGCCGTATATATCAATTAGGAGTCGAATGAACAGGGAGTGCAGGGAAGCCAAGGCGAAACGGATGAAGGAGAAATTTGAAGGAACGCAGAGAAGAGAGCGGGTAGGTAGAAGGCCTCTATGAGGCGGAGGAATTGGCTGATGACATGACATTAGTATGGTACTGAAAGAGATTGGAGTCAGAACTTGAAGGCGCTATGAAAGACTAAGATCAAACAAAGCAGAAGGGATGGAGAAAATTCCGTCAGAATTTTTAAAATCATTGGGAAAAGTGGCAACCAAGCGATTAATCAAGTAGGTCTGCAGAATTAAGAAACTGGCGACATACCGTCAGGCTTTCAGGAAAACACTATCCATACGCATCCAAATTGGTGGCAAGAATAATGTATAGAAGAATGAAAAGAAAATATAGGAGCTGTTAGATGACGAACATTTTGGATTTAGGAAACGCAAAGGCACGGAACAGGCAGTCCTGACAATGCACCTGATAATGGAAGCAAGGCTGAAGCAAAAACAAGGTACGTTCGTGGCATTTGTTGAAATGGGAAAACTGTTCGATGATATAAACGTCAGATTTTTGTAACCCCCAGAAAAATAGGGGTAAACTGTAGGGAAAGACGGGTAATACACGCTATGTACAACAATCAAACGGGAACAAGATGATCCGAAAACCAAGACGAAGAGCTCGGATTAATGAGGGTGTAGGACGGGGATGCAGTCTTTCGCCCCTATTATTCAGTGCATACATCGAAGAAGAAATGACGGATTGGGTTGGATTGTTTATGGGAGGAGACCAGACAGCGAGGTCATCGGTCTCATCGGATTAGGGAAGGACGGGGAAGGAATCCGGCCGTGCCCTTTCAAAGGAACCACCCCGGCATTTGCCTGGAGCGATTTAGGAAAATCACAAGAAATGACGGAAATAAGAGGAACGTTTAAGGATGGTAATACAATTCAGGGTGAAACGACATCAATGATAAAATTCGGTCATGACGTTGGTAACCTCAGTTGAAGCTGGGGAAGTAATACACCGATCTCCTGAATGGAATAAACAGTTTAATGAGTACAGGATATAAATTGAGAGTAAACCGAAGGAAGAGAAAGTAGGAGAAATAACAATAGTGAGGAACTTAACATAGAAATTGGAATTCTGCTATCTCTTTAACAAAATGAGCGATGATGGACGAGACAAGAACATAATAGTAGACTATGAAAGGCAAAAAAAGGCATTCCTGGCCAAGAGAAGTAGACTAGTACCTGAGATGGTTTTAATTTGAGGAAGAAATTTCTGAGAATGTAAACCTGGAGCACATCACCCAATTGTAGTGAATGGACTGTTGTAAAACTGGAATGGAAGAGAACTGAAGCATTTGAGATGCGATGATACAGTAGAGTGTTGAAAATTTGGTAGAGTGATAAAGGAATGAGGAAGTTCTCCTCAAATTCGGTAAAGAAAGGCACATTTATAAAACGCTGACATAATAGGGCTTGTTTTAAGACACCAGGGAATAACTTCCATGGTCCTATACGGGGTTGTAGAGGGTAAAAACCGTGGAGAGGACAGTGATTGGAATGCAAACAAAAAATATTTGAGAATGCCAGGGGAAAGTGCTATTATGAGAAGAAGATGGTGGCACAGGAGACGTATCCGTAGCGGGTCACATGAAATCAGTCAGAAGACTGTTGATAAAACATTCTGACATGGTAGTAAGTGTAATGTAAGATACAGCAGCCCATTACAGACAGTACTGTAATGTGCTTAAAAATCTTATTAGGAAGGCAATGAGTCTATGGTGCGCAAACAGAACAGCTAATTCACAGGATAAAATGAAAGCCATATGGCTAGTTGTGAAGGAATTGTCTGTTTAGCAGCACAAGGTTAACTGTATAAAGTCAGCTCGTATTAAAAGTATTTCTGTTACTGATAAATCAGATGTATGTACAGTACTTAACAATCATTTTCTGAGCACTGCTGGTGAATAAAATAAAAATTTTGTCTCTACAGGGAATCATATAACTCTCTTGGCAAATGCCTTTGCGAGATTGATGTCTGAAACACTGCTCTGTGATACAGAGAAGGGGGAGATTGAGTCAATAATTAAATCAGTGAAGACTAAGGACTCTCATGGATGTGATGGAGCGCCTAGCAGAATATTAAAATACTGTGGTGCACATGTTTGCCCTGAATTTAGCCATATTTGTAATTTTTCCTGTCGGAATGGTCAGTTTCATGAACGATTAAGGTATTCAGTAGTGAAGCAGCTTTATAAAAATCGTGAAAGGGATAATGTAAACTATTTTAGACCTATTTCCATACCTTCATTGTTTGCTAAAGTTATTGAAAAGGTTGTGTATGAGAGGATAACTGATTATTTTATATCACACGATTTGCTATCAAAAGTACAGTTCGGCTTTAGAAGTCGTTTAACAACTGAAAATGCTACATCCTCTTTGATCTGTGAGGTACTGGATAGGTTAAACAAAAGGTTTCAAACGCTAGGCATATTTTTTTATTTAACTAAGGCATTTGATTTTGTTTATCACAAGATAGTGCTCCAGATGTTGGACCATTACAGAATACAGGGAGTAGCTCACAATTGGTTCACTTCTTACTTTAGCAACATGCAGCAAAAGGTCATTATTCAAAGTGTTGAGAGTGGCTGTGACGTGGGGTCTGAGTGGGGTACAGTCAAATGGGAGGTGCCCCAGGGATCACTGTTGGGGCAACTCCTGTTCCTTACTTATATAAATGTATGCCTCTAGTATTACGGGTAGCTCTAAAATATTTCTGTTTGCTGATGGCAATAGCTAGGTATAGTTCAATTCTTGTATCTTGGCGGCTCGCGCATGCCCGCCCAGACGCGGGAGATTGCTGCGTTGCCAGTTGCACACGACGCACGTGCCAATAGAAGCAGCGCCATAGTATAGCATAGTTCGCAAGCTTACGTTTAGGGGGGAGCGCGCAGTTCATGAGGGTAAAGCCACCACGGCCGCATTAACCCTTTCGCTGCTACAAAGACGTGCTCCCTGCATTCCGCGCTGTGCGCGATTTTGTCACTGCACTGCTCGCCTGTGCAGACACATCGTGTTCCGACTGCTTTGACACTCTTGTCAATCGATAAGTGTGTCGAATGATAAGTGTGTCAAAGCAGTGGGTACACCATGTGTCTGCACAGGCGAGCAGTGCAGTGATGACAAAATCGCGCACAGCGCGGAATGCGGCGAGCACGTGTCGGCAGCAGCGAAAAGGTTAATGAAGAGACAAAGCACTAGAAATTTCAAAAAATTGCATTCAAACGAATATAATTCGTGAAGTAAGGCACTTCGATACTGTTTTTAAATAATGAAAATATTAAGCACCGCATAAGGTTTGAACTCATAACTTTTCGCATAGCAGCCCAACACATTAACCGTTTCGCTAACGCACCTCATCTGACCACATAACGCCATGAGGAGTATAACACGTGACGCAAAATACTGACAAACGCTGTTGGTATGACTATGAATCACTCACGCTTAGTCGAAGTACAATAGGAAATAAACAATTACCGCTGTTCTTTATTGCGAAAAAGCTGTTTGTGAGAGTGATACAAACACCTTTCCTTGCTATCGCCTGAATTAGGAGTCTTATTGCTTGTTTGGTTTAATTAATTAATAGAATATGAAGCAATTGGTATAAAGAATGCTTTTTCCAAACTTTCTATAAAAGAATGTGTGCTATCAAGACATTGCTTTTGTTCTATTATTTTATTTATGATTGAACGTTTCTGAAACTGAAGACACTCGTCCATGCTCTGCACTGCAGTCGAGATGTGGCAACGTCGTTCTCTGTTCATTGGCTGACTGTGTTTTGTGACGTCAGATGCGCAGAACGAACCTAAACTCGGCCGCCAACATAAATGACGCGCACTTTAGTAAAGAATGTTGTCTGCGAGTGTGGCTCGGTTTACAGTAGTGCAGTTCACGACCAAAATTCATGGTTTGTAGAAAATAAACTAACGCTAAATCACAGTAAGACTCACTTTCTACAGCTTGTAACACACAGTTCAAGAAAACCTGACGTTTTAATTTAACAGAATGGGCATATGATTAGTGAAACTGAACAGTTGAAATTTCTAAGTGTTCAGATAGATAGCAAACTGTCGTGGAAAGCCCACGTTCAGGATTTTGTTCAAAGACTTAATGCTGCCATTTTTACTGTTCGAATGGTACCTGAAGTGAGTGATCATTCGACACGAAAATTAGTCTACTTTGTTTGTTTGTGTTCACTTTTGTCGTATGGTATTATATTTTTGGGTAACTCTTCCCATTCTAAAAGTATATTTTTGGCTCAGAAACGGGCAGTTCGGGCAATAAGTGGTGTACATTCACGAACCTGTCGTCGGCCTCTGTTCACGAGACTGGGTATTTTGACATTGGCCTCTCAATATATATATTCCTTACTGTCATTTCTTGTTAACAATATTAGCTTATTCGCAAGAATAAGCAGCTGTCACTCAGTTAATACTCGGCAGAAATCAAACCTGCATTTGGATCGGACTTCCTTAACTCTTGTGCAGAAAGGTCTGCAGTACACTGCTGCGTCCATTTTCAATAAGCTACCACTCGAATTCAAAAATCTTAGCAGTAATCCACGCGCTTTCAAATCGAAACTGAAGAGTTTCCTCATGGGTCGCTCCTTCTATTCTGTCGAGGAGTTCCTTGAAAAATTAAGCTGATTCTTGTTCTATTGTTGATGGCGTTTACTTAAGCTTATGGCTTAACTTTTTTCGGGTTTATTTTATTTTTAGCTGTCATTACTTTTATGTTGTAATTTCATGTACTGACACGTTCCATGACCTTGGAGATTTGCTTCTCAGTTTAGTGCTACGGAACTTTACGTGTAAATAAAATAAATAAAAAGGAGTAAGGTCTGTTAAAAAAATCAGTGCAACTGCTTCCTGCGCGCCTCGGTATCTGTCATAGCTTCCTGGATAGGCACTTTGTGGCACTTAAGACTGTATTTACGTCTGTACTCACAGCCTACCTCATATTTGTGGAGGAGGATATTGTGTGTACGTACCACTGTGACTTCTCACCTTTCATGTTACAAACGCGCATGATCAACAGGAAGCACGGTGATAAACCTGCGTCTAATTTCGAATCTCTGTGGTTTTAACTTCAAGATCTTTTCGCGAGGAAGCAATAGATTCGTTAACTTTTCTAGGAACGTAAGCCCTCGGAATTTCAGCCGTAAACCACACGGTGACTGAGGACACCTCTTTTGTAGAGTCTGCCATTGGAGTTGACTGAGGATCTCCGTGATCTCATAACGAAAAGCGCTGCTCTTCTTTGGATCGTTGCTATTTCCTCTTTGTATCCCATCTCTTACATTATTTCGTTCAGTTTTCGAGTTATTGCTATTTGAGTGAAACTGGTGCACTGTTTATAGAGATAATTGCAGAGTCAGAGTTAAGGTTGATTTACCTTGGAGGTCAACGTTAGTATGCATACACACTGCTCAGCCAAAACATTATGACTACTGCTCACTACGACTTTGGATGCTGCCTGGTGACGCTGCGCGCATGTGACGCGGTAACAACAGTATGCAAGCGGAGCAGACATGAACGGGGGATCACCATAGCAGTGATATGGACGGCAAATGGGGAAATACACTGAGATAAACGCCAAAGGACAGATTATTACTACGCGGAGCCTATGAAGAAGTATGTCGAGAACGGCCAAGCTGGTCGAATGTTTACGTGCTACCTTTCTGGGCATCAACGGAATGAGGTAGAAGGACGGGAAACTATCACTGAGGCCTAAATGGTTGGATGTTCACCACTCTTTACAGAATGTGGGGTTTGGCGGCTTGTCTGCCCTGTAAAATAGGGTAGATGATGATCTGTGGCGTCTCTGCCGAAAGAGTACAATGCTGGTGCCCGCACAAGAGTTTCGGAGCACACCGTTTATTTTACATTGTTGAACATGGAGTTCCGCAGCAGACCAGCCATTCGTGTTCACACGTTGACCCAACGACATTGTCAGTTACGATTGCCGTAGACACGGGACCATTGGGATTTGACCGTCGATCAAGGGAAACCTGTCTGCCCTTCGGGTGAATCACATTTTTGCTGCGCTAGGTCGATGGTCGTCTCCACAAACGCCGTCATCGAGGTGAGCGGCGGCTCCAAACGTGCAGCGCGTTGCAGATGCAGGCTAGTGGGAGCAGTATTATGCTATAGGAGACATTGTCCTGCACTTGCAAAGGACCTGTGGTAGCAGTCGAAGACATACTGACGCTGTGGGCGCCATCACCGAGTCCGCAAATCATCGACACGTTATGTACGTGAATTATATGACAAGTGAGTAGACACTCAATGCCTCATACCTCCACAAAGCTTCCAACAAATTGCCGTATCACTGATACACAGAATCAAGGATGTATTTCACTCCAGAGATCGACAAACAAGCTATTAAGCAGATGGTCATAATGTTTTGCCTCATTAGTGTAAGTCACATCCTTAGATACGTAATCAACGGTGAAAGATAGGTTATGAGATACCGTCCTATAAAAATTCGAAATATACGGACCTGTCGAGACAGATGTATTCAATGGACCATAACAGATACTTCTGAAAGAAGTAGGAATGGTAGTGGAGTTTATTAGCGGTCAAAATAGTATTCGTAACATGCACTTGACGTAATTGGAATTATATTAATACCTTCATCTGCTGACGGGCATTGGTATATATCAACGGGACAGGTGAAAATGTGTGGCCCGACCGGGACTCGAACCCGGAATCTCCTGCTTACATGGCAGACGCTCTATCCATCTTCCATCGGACATGTCCGAAAGAACAGACACCATATCCATATATGTTCTTGATGTAGTTTGTATGGTAAATTCTACACGCTGCTGCGAAGTGAAAGAGTAGAAGTGTCGTCCAAAGATTTCAGAACAGAAACACGAGTATTCATTTAAAATTTTAGAAAGCATCCTGTAATAACAGCAAAGAAGCGATCGGTATAAAACGGTAAAAATCAAATGAAAACAGCCTCGATCACATTTTCAGATTTTTATTCGTTGTTGTTGTGGTCTTCAGTCCTGAGACTGGTTTGATGCAGCTCTCTATGCTACTCTATCATGGGCAAGCTTCTTCATCTCCCAGTACCTACTGCAACCTACATCCTACTGAATCTGCTTAGTGTATTCATCTCTTGGTCTCCCTCCACGATTTTTACCCTCCACGCTGCCCTCCAGTGCTAAATTTGTGATTCCTTGATGCCTCAAAACATGTCCTACCAACCGATCCCTTCTTCTAGTCAAGTTGTGCCACAAACTTCTCTTCTCCCCAATCCTATTCAGTACCTCCTCATTAGTTACGTGATCTACCCACCTTATCTTCAGCATTCTTCTGTAACACCACACTTCGAAAGCTTCTATTCTCTTCTTGTCCAAACTAGTTATCGTTCATGTTTCACTTCCATACATGGCTACACTCCATACAAATACTTTCAGAAACGACTTCCTGACACTTAAATGCCAGCCGCGGTGGTCTAGCGGTTCTAGGCGCTCAGTCCGGAACCGCGCGACTGCTACGGTCCCAGGTTCGAATCCTGCATCGGGCATGGATGTATGTGATGTCCTTAGGTTAGTTAGGTTTAAGTAGTTCTAAGTTCTAGGGGACTGATGACCACAGATGTTACGTCCCATAGTGCTCAGAGCCATTTTGACACTTAAATCTATACTCGATGTTAACAAATTTCTCTTCTTCAGAAACGATTTCCTTGCCATTGCCAGTCTACATTTTATATCCTCTCTACTTCGACCATCATCAGTTATTTTACTCCCTAAATAGCAAAACTCCTTTACTACTTTAAGTGTCTCATTTGCTAATCTAATTCCCTCAGCATCACCAGATTTAATTTGACTACATTCCATTATCCTTGTTTTGCTTTAGTTGATGTTCATCTTATATCCTCCTTTCAAGACACGTCCATTCCGTTCAACTGCTCTTCCAAGTCCTTTGCTGTCTCTGATAGAATTACAGTGTCATCGGCAAACCTCAAAGTTTTTACTTCTTCTCCATGAATTTTAATACCTACTCCGAATTTTTCTTTTGTTTCCTTTAATGCTTGCTCAATATACAGATTGAATAACATCGGGGAGAGGCTACAACCCTGTCTCACTCCTTTCCCAACCACTGCTTCCCTTTCATGCCCCTCGACTCTTATAACTGCCATCTGGTTTCTGTACAAATTGTAAATAGCCTTCCGCTCCCTGTATTTTACCCCTGCCACCTTCAGCATTTGAAAGAGAGTATTCCAGATAACATTATCAAAAGCTTTCTCTAAGTCTACAAATGCTAGAAACGTAGGTTTGCCTTTTCTTAATCTTTCTTCTAAGATAAGTCGTAAGGTTAGTATTGCCTCACGTGTTCCAACATTTCTACGGAATCCAAACTGATCTTCCCCGAGGTCGGCTTCTACCAGTTTTTCCATTCGTCTGTAAAGAATTCGCGTTAGTATTTTGCAACTGTGACTTATTAAACTGATAGTTCGCTAATTTTCACATCTGTCAACACCTGCTTTCTTTGGGATTGGAATTATTATATTCTTCTTGAAGTCTGAGGGTATTTCGCCTGTCTCATACATCTTGCTCACCAGATGGTAGAGTTTTGTCATGACTGGCTCTCCCAAGGCCATCAGAAGTTCTAATGGAATGTTGTCTACTCCCGGGGCCTTGTTTCGACTCAGGTCTTTCAGTGCTCTGTCAAACTCTTCACGCAGTATCTTATCCCCCATTTCGTCTTCATCTACATCCTCTTCCATTTCCATAATATTGTCCTCAAGTACATTGCCCTTGTATAAACCCTCTATATACTCCTTCCACCTTTCTGCCTTCCCTTCTTTGCTTAGAACTGGGTTCCCATCTGAGCTCTTGATATTCATACAAGTGGTTCTCTTCTCTCGAAAGGTCTCTTTAATTTTCCTGTAGGCAGTATCTATCTTACCCCTAGTGAAACAGGCCTCTACATCCTTACATTTGTTCTCTAGCCATACTTGCTCAGCCATTTTGCACTTCCTGTCGATCTCATTTTTGAGACGTTTGTAGTCCTTTTTGCCTGCTTCATTTACTGCATTTTTATGTTTTCTCCTTTCATCAATTAAATTCAATATTTCTTCTGTTACCCAAGGATTTCTATTAGCCCTCGTCTTTTTACCTACTTGATCGTCTGCTGCCTTCACTACTTCATCCCTCAGAGCTACCCATTCTTCTTCTACTGTATTTCTTTCCCCCATTCCTGTCGATTGTTCCCTTATGCTGTGCAGCATTCTTAAACCAAGTGTTAGCTATGATTAAGTTATGCTCTGTGCAAAATTCTACAAGGCGGCTTCCTCTTTAATTTCTTCCCCCCAATCCATATTCACCTACTATGTTTCCTTCTCTCCATTTTCCTACTGACGAGTTCCAGTCACCCATGACTATTAAATTTTCATCTCCCTTCACTACCTGAATAATTTCTTTTATCTCGTCATACATTTCATTAATTTCTTCATCATCTGCAGAGCTAGTTGGCATATAAACCTGTACTACTGTAGTAGGCATGGGCTTTGTGTCTATCGTGGCCACAATAATGCGTTCACTATGCTGTTTGTAGTAGATAACCCACGCTCCTATTTTTTTATTCATTATTAAACCTACTCCTGCATTACCCCTATTTGATTTTGTATTTATAACCCTGTAATCACCTGACCAAAAGTCTTGTTCCTCCTGCCACCGAACTTCACTAATTCCCACTATATCTAACTTTAACCTATCCATTTCCCTTTTTAGATTTTCTAATCTACCTGCCCGATTAAGGGATCTGACATTCCACGCTCCGATCCGTAGAACGCCAGTTTTCTTTCTCCTGATAACGACGTCCTCTTGAGTAGTCCCCGCCCGGAGATCCGAATGGGGGACTATTTTACCTCCGGAATATTTTACCCAAGAGGACGCCATCATCATTTAATCATACAGTAAAGCTGCATGTCCTCGGGAAAAATTACGGCTGTAGTTTCCCCTTGCTTTCAGCCGTTCGCAGTGCCAGCACAGCAAGGCCGTTTTGGTTAATGTTACAAGGCCAGATCAGTCAATCATCCAGACTGTTGCCCCTGCAACTACTGAAAAGGCTGCTGCCCCTCTTCAGGAACCACATGTTTGTCTGGCCTCTCAACAGATACCCCTCCGTTGTGGTTGCACCCCTACGGTACGTCCATCTGTATCGCTGAGGCACGCAAGCCTCCCCACCAACGGCAAGGTCCATGGTTCATGGGGGGTTTTTATTCGTTAGCAACTGGTTTTGACCCTTTCCTCAGATCATCTTCAGGCTATTCTTAGGTGTTATGGCTGCTGGTGGTGGCAGACGAAGCGATATCCGTAGCAGTAAGGAGCAGTGGCATAAAGTTGATCGCCGTTTTCGACGGCAAGGACATGATAAGGCGATTCCACGAGGTGCGACTGTTGACAGTTTCCACCAGCTTCACAACCGTTGTCAGAAGTCTGTTGTAACTAACGGTGATTACTTTGAAGGCCAATAAAGGTATTTTGTTTGTAGCTCTTATTTCATTTATTTTCTGAGGCCATCAGACGAACTTTTCAGACTCACCTTCTTTTACCGCGACACAACACATTTCGTTATTAGTCTTTATTTGTATTCATTTTTTATTTTATCCTAACAGTTAAAGTGGCCACAAACGGCAACGAGGTACTTGCAATTCACACCCTTTTCAGATATGGTCTGCAGCCCACAAAACCCCTCTCTCAAATGCAGAGACACTCCCTCGAGACTCCACAGCCTTGCCTGTGCATATACAAGGTTCTCTGAGAGCTCGACTCGTTACGAACAATGTGTTTTTAATGGGACACTGGTGTTTTGCAGCAGGTTTTCGCAGCTCATTTACATACTTACGCACCATCTGTTTACTTTTCCTGGCTTAGCACCACGAAGCGACAGTGAATCATTATGAGGGATAGATAGATCCCTAATCACATGCGTTTCACTTCTGCGTAAGTTGGAAGGGGGACAGAGGCAACTTCATTAGGGCAATGTTTTACGGTAGAGCAAAAAATGTGCTAGCCACTGCGACTGGCTTTTATTAAAGGTAATATACATGCGTGCGCGCGATGACGTAATAAAACATGCAAGCGGAGAGCGCGCTCGTAGATTAATGACACTCGTATGTATGTAAATAAAGCCGATACAGTATTTTAAACAGCGGGCGCGGTAACCCTCGCTTCCAGTAGCTTGCCAGCGTTTTTTTGCCGAGAAGTTCGGAGCCAGCTTTGTCAGCGCAAACGACCCCGAACACTGGGAAAAATTTGAAATACAGAAGTCCCAAATATAACATTGTTTCTATTGTTCACCGCAAACATCCGAGTTTCTCTTGGCACGTCAGTAACTGACAGAATGTTTTAAAGAGAATTTTATGCTATCTGTAAACAGAAATTGATTCGAAAGTCTGGCAATACCTCTGTACGTGATATGACAAGAGGACGTGAACATACGCTCAAGGGCTGGACAATTCTGAAAAGGTTTTCCGAGGACACATATTTGAAAGTATCAGGAATATAACGGGAGCAACTGATAATTAACAAATCGTTACTTATGTTTTAGTGATTGATATATGTTCTAGTTACTTTGTAACTGTATCACGATCATTAAAACAAAAACAGGGAAACAGATTTTGCATTTGATGGTTAGGAGAAGTCGTTCGATACTGTGTAAGGGAGTGGACTGTTGCCCTTTCTTAGACAGTGATACAAAATACAGGCCGCTTTATGCGAAACAGGTTAGTCAGCATTGACGGAATGATACAACTGCAAAAATCACGAAAGAAGTTACGCAGGGCTGCTCATTGAAACAATTCATATTTAGTTTGTATACAGACGCGCAACGCGAGGAGTAAAGGACAATCTGGATACGGCAGTTGTTTGTGAGGGACCGAAAACCAGCATGGCACGCATCGACGATGACACAGTAGTTATCGCCGAACGTGAAAAGGCAATAAGTAGGTGCTTAATGAAATGCAATGTGTGGAAACTTTAGTTACGGCATACTCATAAATTAAAAGAAATTTAAACTAATGACATGTGCACTAGGTGAACTTCATGGATGGCTAAATGTTAAACTGGGGCAAGAAAATATTGAACAGATACAAAAATTCCTGTCGTGTGAATGGAATAGATAAGCTACTTCTACATCTATGTATATGCTATGCAAGTGAGTGGCGGTTTCCCGAGAATTTCTGCCACACTTCCAAATGAGCCATACCGACCTTCTCGATATTAACATCGTGTCTCCGAGTTTGTTTGATGTCTGTTGTCATACGTAATTGGTAAAGACTGCAATTCTTTGTGATTGTCTTCAGAGAAGATTTATAAATAAGGCAAGGAACACATAAAAGCTCGGACAAGGCAAAAACGAATTTCTGCAAAAAGAAACAGCTGCTAATGTCTTAAAATATAAATCCTGTGATTATAAAAAAAATCATGAATGGCCGCAGTTAAGTTCTGCCTGGGTGTTAATCGTGAACAATGTGGAAGATAAAAATGAACGACTTAGAAGTATTTGAAATGTTGCGTTACAGGAGATTGTTGGTGGGATGGATTTATCGGGTAAGGAAGTAAGACGTCCTGCAGTGAGTCGACGAGAAAATATGCAATACAGAACATTGTGAAACTAAGGAATGGAATCGTTCGGCACGTACTACTACGTAAGTGACTGCTGAAAACAATTGTTTATCTTCTGACCTCTTTTCATTGACATCCTGAGTGAAAGTGAAGAAGAATTATAGGATATGTTGAATGGAACGAACAGTTTAATGAGTACAGAATATGGATTGTACGTACATCGAAAAAAGACGAAACTAATGAGAAGTAGCAGAAGTGATAACAGTGAGAAACTTAACATCAGAACTGTGGTTTACAAAGCAAACGATTTAAAGGAATTCTTCTCCCTAGGCAGCAAAATAACACATGTAGGACGGAGCAAGGACATCAAAAGCAGACTGGCGTAAATAGCATTCCTAGGCAAGAGAAGTCCACAAGTATCTAATATAGGCCTTGAGGAGGAGTTTCTGAGAATGTACGTTTGGAGCAGAGCATTGTATGGTAGTGAAACACGGACTGTGGGAAAACCAGATCAGAAGAGATTCGAAGCATTTGAGATGTGGTGCTACAGAAGAGTGTTGAAAATTACGTGGACTGAGAAGGTAAGGAATGAAGAGGTTCTGCGCAGAATCTGCGAGGAAAGGAATATGTGGAAAACACCGACAAGAAGAAGAAACAAGACGATAGGTCAAGCGTTAAGGCATCAGCTATTCCACGCGGCACTGTTCACCCACGGCTCAACTTCTTGCCTAACTGTTGGAACTGCGGGGGTGCCATCTGAAATCACTCGACCATGTAGTCGATCCAGGAGCGCGGTCGGAGAGCTCCAGGGGCGACATGCAGATGGCCACCAGCCACTTGATCAGGAGTTTTGTGGGTGCGCTGCAACTGTTGCAGCAGTAGTCACAACTGGACAGAGACATCTACCGGTTCCATCACGGTTCCATTATGCTGGAAGCAACAGGTCACTAAGCGTACTTGAAAGTGGCCAGAACGCTATCTCCCTCTATCGCAGCACGCGCTTGAGACACTACGACGTAACGCGCTCTTTCGCACATTGACGGCGGTTCTGCAACATAAATTGTCCACCTACCTCGATACCGCTGCAGATCTGCACACGTAACTCCTGACTGCAGCTACTTAAGAGATCTCAGGAAAGCAGTGTTGAAGAAAGTGAAATCTCATAACCACACGTCGGAGGCCGCTATAAGTACAAAAAGCTAAAAATTGTCTTGTGAACTGTAAAGAATAAATCGGAAATGGGTTGCTGTTCAAATTTCTAAGTTCAAAGGTCCTTTTAAACTTGCATTAGGATTTTTTTATTGCTATTAAGCGAGATCACCACCCCACATGTGTTCAAATCATTAAAGTTCCTGTGCACAGTCCTCGTCACATTCAAACAGCCAAGACTTTTCCTATCCAGTTCCGAAATCATTTATGAGAGTAAAACAGTCAATAAACTGCTATTTACTTTTGCACTCGGCATTCAGTGGTTGCCTTTAAATACAGTTTTTCCTCGCCATAAATACTCAGTAAAAAAAATAATTACTAGTACTGCCACGCTTTTAGTTCAAGGTTTACACACGCGATTATCTCCAGACCAAAATATCTCTTTACTCTCAAAATTTCGCAAATAGTTTATGGTAAACACCAGCTACCTTTATCACTGTGCCGAAACGCGGAAGTCACAATATCACTTCATTTTACACATAATGCGCTCGGACACTTTCAGCATGACCGGCTCCTTCGAAAGCTAGTCCACCACTTCCTTCTTCTCTCTGCCTCTCCAAGCACCTCTATGTCATGCGTTAGGTGGCAAACCGTCTCACTTCTTATTGGCTGAACAGAATTACGGCAATCAGAACTGAATTTCAGGGCGCGGCTCGCGCCAAAATCTAGCAAGAACCAACCACTGCTCTCAGCTCATTGGCGTCATTAAAATAAGCAACTCAAAACTCTCTTGTTAAACAAATAAAATGAAATAAACTTTAGGCTATACTTTACGTCTGGATGTAACTATATTGTCGCGAACGTTTTGGCTGTCTCTTACATATTCAAACACGCTAGGACATCCGTCATCCACTCGTAGGGGAACCACCGGTGGATTCGTTCCCACGATACAAAGCTGGAACACTTGCAAGTTCCTATAGAGAATTACAAACTGAAAATTTAATATTGGCGAATGTCCAACATACACTGACACAAGTACTCTCTTTCATACTCCCCCAAACACAAAACATAAATATTTACTTGAAATTCTTAAAGTTATTACTACAGCAAAATTACGAAATGTTTTCTAAAATGAGAACTTATCAAATTTGAAGTTAAACACTGAATGTGTTGCCATATCTTTTCAAGTAGTCACAGTTTGTGAACATATATATATATATATATATATATATATATATATATATATATATATATATATATATATATTGATTTAGTTTTTTAAGTGTCAGATAATTACGTTTTTTACTGACTTTTCATTTTTTTGTAACTTCCAAATTAAGAGAGTTATTGGCTTCAGATTTTTACAGATTGTTCCTTTACACAACAGAAGGTTCCTCAGGCTATTTCTACATCAGTTATTATTTTTTATAGTTCCAGAGAATGTAATTAATCTGTAAGCGCGTCTCGGCTACTTTCACACGCTGGAGTCACGCCATATGGCCAAGACGCACGTCTGCAGGACACAGCTCGCTCGTTGCAGATCGTAGAAGATTCTGACTGCTTACACTGCAGCCCACATACATTCATACAAGAAAGCGTTAATAGACGAATTGGTGATCGCGCCCTAGCTGCGACGCCTCAACACGAACTCGGAAAAAAAGCAATTAGCGCTGATGTGCCCACCGAAGACGGCGCAGAAAAAAATTATCCAGTTATAAAATGAAAACAATTTGTCAGTCGTTAGTTTAGAACACGGTACTTGAAAAATGTCACTTCTTGAATATTGAAAGAAAAATAACAATATACGAAGGCTGAAGGCCTTACAGTGTCACAGTAAACTGAAAGTTTCAAAATCCAATGTTTATACACTAAGCGTGCCTTCAGTCAAAGCCCGGAAAGGACATGCAAAAGTTAAAGCCGAGAGAGGAAGAGCAAAGGTGGAAGTCCCGAAGCGATACAGAAAGATTTAAGTCTGGCATATTGACGATGAAAAACAAAGACAAATATTAGAAAGTTGAAGTGCAGCTCACGATCTCGGAAGCCACGGCTCTTCGGTGTAGAGTCCACGAATGGTGTAAGTCCCTAGCTGGCAGTTTCTGGAGGTAAAGGTCGATGTGGAACGCGATGTCTTCGTAACGGCGGCACCAGAGTGAGATCCTGACTGTCGGACTGCTTTCGCAATTGGCGGCCTGGCTCAGAAAACTCACACGGAGCGAACTATCAAGCGCAGTCAGGGCGCTGGCCTAAAGTCGGTCCAGGCGCCAGGGTACTGCAGATACTACATTCGGTGATGAGGTACGCGGAGGAGAAGGGTCCGCGGGGACAGTGACCTCTGGAATCGTTTGGTTTGCTGCCTGGTGGCGTAGCAGAGCGGGGCCATTCCTTGACTGTCATCAGATGAGACGTTTTCGCATAACGCTTCCGTGATGGCTGTTGTCTGAGTTGGTGCATTGTCCCGACACACCATAAACATTATTTATTTTTTTGCAAATTTTAAAATGTCTGTTGTAAGTCGCAAGTCTTTTGTAATCCGTGCAAATACTCTGACATCTTTGCACTCGTAAATTATTTTTGTAAGATACTGTATTCGTTACTAGGTCAATGCCGATAGGGATGTTTAGGGAAACGGTTAACCCTTTCATCAAGGAGTGAAGTTAAAATGCTAACGCTTCTCTGAAAGCGCGAGTTGAGTGTCATTAGAGCGAATGCTCCGTACAAATACTGAAGCAGTGTGCAACACAAGAGTGAGAGGATACAGAACTATCGTGTACAGTGAAAAGTTAGGCCTTTGTAAGGCCGAGTTGTTAAATGCGATGATGCGTGGTACGAAGGCATGACAAGCGCAGACAGATGTACGAGGCTCTATAAACATTTAGATCCTGTCCGCATAATTGCTCATTGCTAATCAAAGTGCCACCCTAATATATGGAGCAATAGGAGCATAGTCGACGACAGTGAAGGTGTGTAAGATGGTTTTATTTTCGTTCACGTTTGGAACATTGTGAGGCATCATCCAGTGACTTTGAGTAAGCTTTTCGTTCGATGGTGTTAAGTGTCAGAACTTTAGAGCCTCAGTCTAGCCATTATCTAATGTCATTATCAATAGTGTACACGTCTTTGCTGTTGCACCTGAGTGTCGATGTTTAAAGCTAAATGAACGTACAATAATTTTATTGTTTGTTGTTGTCGAAGGTATAACAGAAAGTAATTATTAATGATGCTGCAATAAGTTAATTGTTCTGCCCCGTAATACTAATCAGAGTCAAAGCTCATTCTTGTAATCTAAAAATAATATAAAGTAAATTAAAGCAACCTGAACGGAAATAGTTCTGGCCAAATTAAAATTCAAGTAAAAATTTTTCATTTGTACTGTTTTCCAAATTGTCCTTATGCGTCTGCTTTAAGCCCAGTTTTGATTTATTTATCAAAGTGAATACTAAATTAAGCATGATAGGAAATCCAAATGAAATCCAGAGAGATCTAACACTCGACATAAACGCACCACAAAATACTAGTACGTCAGTATTTTATTGCAACTGTTAACAAATAATCCATAAAATGCGAATATGGTAGCAGTAGAGAACCGTAGTGATATTCTAGAAAACGGTATATAAAAACAGAAGAACGTAAATGAACTACGACTTTTAATTATAGAAGTCATACATGATGGTTTCTTACTGAGTGAAATTCATTTCAAGGCACCATGATTGAAATGAAATGGCGCAGCTTAGAAGAAGTGACAGTATTACTACCCACGTCCTGCAAGGTCTAAAGTACTGGGAAGGTATTTCGCCACACAAAGCTAATCCAGAAGGAACATCGTAGAAAAGTCTGTGGACAAATGCGACAATAGTCTATCAGCTACCTCAAAAATGAAACAGGTAATGTCCTGATGAACCAAGATATAAATGCACTAAAAAACAGAAATAATTGTGACTGATTCAAATTCTAAACATCTCACACCGAACTGAAGGACTACTACTCCAAGCGCTAACATGCCGTTCACTTATTATAAATCCAATTTAAGTGTCTCTCACCAAATGAACCCACTTGTCATCCCACGAACAGGGCAGTATTATTAGACGTTATCACTACTGAATTCTATAAAACGTTCTGACTCTCATTACTGAAAATGCTCTTCACACCCTAAATTCCAATCGTGGTCCCATTTTAGTAGCAACAGACAGCTGCAGCGACACAATTCCGGAAAAGAATAACATATACTTGTAACCATATATGCAGCATATTGAAACGTTGGCGTTACACAGCATACCCTACTTGTAGAAGACCTGGAACAGTCAATGGTATCGCTTCCAATATGTATACTACAGCATCTAGTGAAGCACTGTGCCGGCTTTCGATCGCACTCACTACGCCCCTAAATTTCCACTTGATTTGAAACACGTGACAGAAATTAACTACTAAACAGGGAAATTTAAATGGTTGGATGTAAGGTCCGCAAGTTATGCAAAACATGGTTTTCTTCGGAGTTCTCAAACTTGTTTCAGCACCTCTGTGCCATCATCAGTGGGTTTCTGTTCTATTTAATCTTTACACTCGGTTTGGATTGTTTTACAGGGTCACTTGTGCATTATTTATTACAGGTAGCTTGTCATATTTTTCTGCGGCAAGCCCTTTTATTCTCAGCATCATGGTGAGGTGTTGTGAAGCACACGTAAATATAACACGTATTTTCACAAATAAGATCGTAAAAACACTTTGCACTTTACCAAAACACGCTATAATTGTGGTTGAGCTCCAGATCCAAATGATGAACGGAAATTGAAGTAAACAGGGTAGGTAGGAAAATCAGCGATGGAAAATCAACGAGAAATAACACACGGAAATATCGACTAGAAATGGTAGGTACATGTTCTAATTAAGCGTTTGTCTTTCAGAATTATATAAAAGACAAGAGGGAAAACACAGCTTTTAACAAAAGTAGCTGCATTATCCCATTTACCGAGTGAGAAGAAGTATGTGAATACTTACTGTACCCCTACTGCTCAATCTGTATGTCAAAGAAGTAATAACAGACAAGAAAGAAAGATTCAAGAGCGGAATTAAAAATCAAGGTAAAAGGATATCAGCGATAAGATTCGCTGATGACATTGGTATCCTGACTGAAAGAGAGGAATTACAAGTTTGCTGAGAGTAAAGAACAGTCTGGCGAGTACATAATATGGACTGAGCGCAACTCGAAGAAAGATGAACGTAATGGGAAGTGGCAGAAATGAGAAAAGCGAGGAAGTTAACATGAGGATTGGTGATTACGAAGTAGATGACGTTAAGGAATTGTGCTACTGTAAGGGGGTTGTTTGTGTTATGACCCCGGATGATAATTACATGAAATATTTGTTAGGATTTGTAAGCTGTGGGTCCTTGAGGTACGGCAATACGCGAACACCGAGAGGTAAGTTTAAACAGTTTTATTAACAAAAGGCTGATTATAAAACACGCACGCTACGCGCGCCCATCATCACTGTGTCTGACATCCTAACAGCGGCTAATTACAGTCGTATCGAAAGGCTCCATGGTGAGTTAAGGAAAAGAGACATATTCGCACCCGATGCCGCTCTAGTTATACGGCACGCTGCGGACGGCGGCCAGTCGGTTTCTCCCTGCACCGCACTGCGGCCGGACGCAAGAGTACTGACCAAGCAAATTGTCAGCACTCCAGACAGTCTGGCTGGCGAGAGCGTGCTATGTACTGTGCGGCTGAGTGCAACCCGTAGACCCTTACATCATTCTCCCCAGAGAATAAGAGCACCCATAGGCGGGTCAAAACGATCTCTTGGGCGTTATAAATCTATTTCGCCACTTGCTGCCTCAGAAGGCATTGCAACATGTATTTCATTTGCAGACACAGTAACTTTCTGTACAGAGAAGCGTGCCTTCAAGATGACAATTTCATACATGACAAATGCTGTTGACAAAAGACAAATTAATACAAGCAATGAAAACACAATACTGACAATCAAGTATGCGTTAACATTACTGGATGAATCGAAGGACTTGATTCTATTTGCTGCTTCAATGAAGTTTAATTCACAATTGGAACAAATTAAATTTTCATGGATATCCTTAGTTAAATCATTTTCTTCAGAAAAACTTGATAAGGAATGCTTTCCATATGCTGATATGTATGAATCATTGTAATAAACAGATAAAATTCTCGTTAATGGCAAATGTCCAGTTTCATGAAATGTAGTCGGCAATACACTAGGCATATCAAATAGTTCACATGATAAATCACAGTGTGTGGGCGTCAAGATTAACCCACTATTATTCAATTTGAGTGTAAATGGTAGCTCAGGTGCATCATAATTTTTACATGTTAAATGTGACATCAAGGGTGCCGCTAAATGGGAAAATTATACCCTCAGAACATCGTTTAAGAAATGGAAGATAAAGATACATTAAAATTCTAGGGCAATCATCTCTTTGGGGATGAATCACAAACAATTCTTTCTCACAGTTGTACACTCTGCTATCTAAGAATACTGCCAATTCAGAGTAAATTAACTTATGATTATGTTTACACATATGCAAATCATTTTCATTTAGGGACACAAAATATCTTCGATCCTTGCTGATCAGTAGATAATCATTCATTACGTAATTTACATGAATAATTGCCTATTTCACCCGGTAAGTATAAATCTTATACATTTATAAATTATGCTTTGATATAGCAACGAGTATAGAAACAATAAGAGTTAATTCATCTTCAATCATTCATCTTCAATCATTAAAGAGTGTGTGCTGGTTAACTTGTGGGAATTGTATAAATTGTAAGAGTTAACTGGGTAAATCATTGTACAGGTTGTATATAGGTTTCGCTCAATTGATAGTAGGATCTGTAAAAATTGCCCTGGATGTAGTAGCACGCTGCTTAAACAATAATTGGAACTACTTTCTAAGGCTGTTCTTAAGTTAAATGCATCAGTTCTAGAGTTTGATTAACTATCAGAAACCCTTAAAAAAAGAATGTTTAAATCTAAGTGTGCGCTCACAGCATTTAATCCTTGGAATAGTTCTCGGATATCTGCTTTCGTTTCATTACGAATTACGTGTAAATGTGAGTTAAATTGCTTTACAATCTATTCAATGAAAACTGTGTGGTTATTAATGGTTCTTTGCACATTATTTAATACGATAATTTCATTAGAGAGGTTAGTTGAATGTGTACTGGACTGTTGTTCACGAGCTAATATTTTGCCTTTAACTTCCAGTAGATCTCGAAGAGTTAAATACCAAATACAGTATGGAGGATACTCCCTCCAAAATCAAACCAGGCACGTTTATGGCTAATTAAAGTTTTGCGTTGCAAAAGCTTTAAAACCATTAAATCTCTTGTTCATAATTAGCAAACGTAGACACTACCTGCATTTTGGCTGTGATCCAGTTATTATACCGAGATGTACCATTACCCTTAACAAAACGAATTAGATCAATTTGCTTCTTTACAGAATTAAACTGTTGATGGATTTCGCTCAGATTGTGCTTGGGTATAAGATTTGCATTACCTGTTGAAACTACCATGTCTGATCGTGGTTCAAACAAAACACTTGTACTCTGTGGTACTACTACTACGGCATTAGTAGAATCCGCTATCATGGCAAATATTAGAATGAAAATGAACATGGTCAATTAGTTCTAAAGAGTAGAGTTAATAATGGACAGAAAATAAATGAATTGCTTCTGGTAACCTGTGGAATAAAAGGTTTAGCTTCACCTGTGCTCTCGTGTAATAGCTTCAACACTAAATTTTCACAACACATTCACATAAGCACAAGGCTGAAATAAACACACCCATTGCACTCTCAAACACTACACACGTTTACGCAGATTGTGGGGGTGTCTGGAACACGATCGCTCGGAACGAGGCGATGCCTCGTCCTCGAAGTCTGGACTGCAACCTCGCGATTCTCGCTTCTGGGTTTGAGAACAGCAGGTCTGCCTCTCGGTCGGTCCTCGTCGTCTTGCGATACTACAGGAAATCTACCCAGAAATGGCTTTACACGATTGACTTGAACGACAATCGAACGGAAGGGTAGTTGGAACTTAAGAGTGACTGGCTACAACACCTCCAAGATTGGATATGGTCCTTTCCGAAACTTCTTAAACTTTTTGACTTGGCCGGCCGAAGTGGCCGTGCGGTTAAAGGCGCTGCAGCCTGGAACCGCAAGACCGCTACGGTCGCAGGTTCGAATCCTGCCTCGGGCATGGATGTTTATGATGTCCTTAGGTTAGTTAGGTTTAAGTAGTTCTAAGTTCTAGGGGACTAATGACCTCAGCAGTTGAGTCCCATAGTGCTCAGAGCCATTTGAACCATTTTTTTTTTTTTTTGACTTCACTCTTCTTTATCACCACGTTGCTCAGATACACAAGATCTCCAACTCGATACTGTGGCACTGCTGCTTGGCGGTCGTGTTGTCTTGCTTGCTAAAGAAAGGATTGATGATTTCGCTGTTTCACTCCCCTCCATGCTTCCTTTTGCTTGCGTGCTAGATCCCTTACATGTTCATTGCTGATTCCAGCAGTCGATTGTGGAAAGTCCAAGGGTGAATGCATTCTTCTTCCGTAGGCGATCTCATATGGACTTAGGCCAGTTGAGCTGTGCATTTTGGCATTGTAACAACTTACCAAGTACGGTAAACAGACATCCCAATTGTTATGTTTGCCGCCCACATAATGGCTAAGCGTTTTAATAATTGTTCTGTCGACTCGCTCAACTCTTCCATTTCCTTCAGGGAGTGCTGGTGTAGTCCATAACTGAGTTATTTGCATGAGCTTACAAGTCTGTTTAAGTCGACATAACAGTTTTCTATGTATGGTACCGCGTCATAATGCATTATACTACTGCTGCTTGAGAAAAACCAACGTTTCATCCAAGGTTGCAACGGCCTGCTTCTGGATCTAATGGTGCGTTCTAGCTATGCAGTGTCCTTTGTATTTTGTTGTTACTGTTCACTGCCATTACGTCATATTTAAAAAAAATAGTTAGTTTCAAGGTCACTTAATGAAGAAGGAGAGGGAATTTCATTTTAATAAGTTATTGTGGTGGAGGGAGAACGTAACCTCTGTTATCTATTGGCTCTTGTGTTATGTGCCATGATTGGTGGTCACCGTCGAATGAGATGTTGGCTGCTGTTTACCAACTGCCGGACGTCGGCTGCGGCGCGGCAGTTACTCGCCGGTAGTGTTCCTGCCTCGTGTCGACAGTGCGGTCTGTTGGGCTCTTATTGTTGACAGCCAAGATGGGGCAAGCCTGCGTCCATCCTACATGTTCATGTTATTAGGGCGTTTAAGTATTTCGATTGCCTCTCTGATTTTGCGTTTCGTCATAACCGGCTGCTTGGCCAACACACAGGCGTGGCTGAATTTTATTTCTTTTCCGCAGTCTTGATGATGTTCCGCCACTGCAGATTTGTTATCTTGTCCTAGACGAATATAGCGCTCGTGTTCCCGAAATCGCGTTGTTATTGGCCTACCAGTCTCGCCGATGTATGCCTCTCCACATTCGCATTTCACCTTGTAAAAGCCTGCAGTGTGTAATGCATCCACCTTGCCCTTAGTGGAGCCTAGCACGTCCTGGATCCTACGACCACTATAGAAGACAGGCTGCACCCCAATGCGGCGAATGTGTTTGCCATTTCGGTCAGTAAAATTTTCCACATAAGGTAAGCGTACTGGTGGCTGCAGTTTGTCTATTTCTTGCTTATCTTTCTTACTTTTGTCCGTCGACGAGGCTGTGTGAATCGACGTTTGGCAGTAACCATTGGCTAGAAACGTTGTGCGTAGCCTTTTAAGCTCAGGTGTTATGTTTTGAGCATCACTTAGGCGCTGCGCACGGATTGACAAAGTAAGGACGACAGAGTTCTTCTGCGCTGGGTGGTGGTAGCATTGGGCGTGCAGATACCTGTCTGTATGTGTAGGCTTGCGATATACTCTGTGCCCTAGTGTGCCCTCCGTTCTTCTGTATACTTCGACGTCTAGAAATGGAATTGCACCATTCTTTTCTACTTCGAGCGTGAACTGTATCTTCCCGTCCATGTTGTTCAAATATTCGTGAGACTTGTGTAGCTCCCTTTCACCATGAGGCGATATAGCGTACGTGTGGTCCACGTATCTGAACCAGCAACGTGAGCATAAAGGAGCTGAACCGAGGGCCGTGGCTTCAAAAGCGTCCATGAATATGTCGGCTGCCAGCGGAGATAGAGGAGACCCCAGTGCTACGCCGTCTGTCGGCTCGTAGTATTTTCCTTGCCATTATAAGTACGTGGAAGTCAGGCACAACTCAACCAGGTCGCATATGTCTGGCGGGACTTACTCCTGAAGGATGCGGATAGTTTCATCTACTGGCACGTTCGTGAATAGTGACTTCACGTCAAAGCTCACCATGATGTCGGTAGGTAAAATTGTTTCTTCCTTTAGGCGTTCTATAAAGTGCGTAGAGTTCTTCACATAAGAGTCTGTCTTGCCAGCTAGACGCCTTAATTTGCAGGCTAGATACTTTGCAAAATTGTAAGTAGGCGAATTGATCCCATTCACAATTGGCCTCAAAGGATAACTTTCCTTATGTATCTTTGGAACTCCGTAAATTCTAGGAGAGACTGGTACTCTGAGAATGAGACCCTTGGCTGTGTTAGCGTCAATTCTCCAATCCTTAATCGCGGCCTCCAGCTTCCTAAAAAGAACTAAGGGTGGATGCTACGGCGAAGGCTATACATCTTCGTTCGATTGCCATCAGTGTATCACGTTTTATATTGTCTTTGTACCTCAGCATACGCCGGGGTGACAAAAGCCATGGGATACCTCCTAACTTCATTTTGGTCCTCCTTTTCCCAAAGTAGTGAAGCAACTCGACGTGGCGTGGACTCAACAGATCTTTGGAAGCCCCCTGCAGAAATATTCAGCTATGCTGCTTCTATAACTGTCCACAATTGCCTGAGTGTTGCAGGCGCAGGATCTTGTGCACCAGCTGACCTCTCGATCATGTCCCACAAATGTTCTATGGGATTCATATCGGGTGATGCGGGTGCCAGAACTTTTCACTTAAATCGTCCAGAATGTTCATCGATCGCGAACAAATGTAGCTCGGGGATATGGTGGATTGTCATCTATAATAGTTCCAACGTTGTTGTGGAGCATGAAGCCCATTAATGGCTGCAGATGGGCTCCAAGTAGGTGCATACAACCAGCCCATATCATGGAGCAACTACCATCTTGCGCGTTTCCTTTTTGACAAGTTTGATAAATATATTTGTTGAGTCTGCGTCGCTCTCTAACTATGCCATCAGTTCGTACCAACTGCAACTGTGATTTATCTGACCAGGCCACGCTTTTGCAGTCGTCGATATGGTCACGAGCCCAAGAGAGGCGCTGCAGGCGATGTCGTGCTGTTAGCAAATGCACTTGTGTCGGTCGTCTGCTGCCACAGCCCATTAACGCCAAATTTCGCCCCACTGTCCAAACGGATACGTTCGTCGTACATTCCACATTGATTTTTGTGGTTATTTCATGCAGTGTTACTTGTCTGTTACCACCGACGACCCTGTGCAAAGGCCGGTGCTCTCCGTCGTTAAGTAAAGGCCGTCAGCCACTGCGTTGTCCATGGTGAGATGTAAAGCCTGAAAATTGGGCTGATATTCTCGGCACATCCTTGACGCTGTAGATCTCGGAATGCCGAATTCACTAGCGATTTCCGAAATGGATTGTCCCATGCATCTAGCTCCAACTAACATTCCGCGTCCAAAGTCTGTTAATGCCATAATCAAGTCTGAAACCTTTTCACATGAATCACCTGAGTGCAAATGACAACTCCGCCAATGCACTGCCCTTTTATACCACGTGTGCGCGATACTACGACCATCTGTAAATGTGCATACCGCTGTCCCATGACTTTTGTCAGCTCAGTGTAGTTCGATGGAGAAAGAGTGTTTTCATTTGTAAAGTACGAAACTGGCTCTTGCAGACGAGAACGCAGATATTTGTAATATATTCATTAGTACCTTATTATTTTCTTTAAAACAGACGGTTCTTTACCTTGCATATGAACACGCAGAGGTTGGACAACAATATGGAAACACCAAACACTCAACACATTACTATGCCTAATACGATGTAGGAAAGTCTCTGCCATTCAAAACGGGTTCCAGTCGTCTCGGTTCAAATGGTTCAAATGGCTCTGAGCACTATGGGACTTAACATCTGCCGGCCGGAGTTGCCGTGCGGTTCTAGGCGCTACAGTCTGGAACCGAGCGATCGCTACGGTCGCACGTTCGAATCCTGCCTCAGGCATGGATGTGTGTGACGTTCTTAGGTTAGTTTGGTTTAATTACTTCTCAGTTCTAGGCGACTGATGACCTCAGAAGTTAAGTCGCATAGTGCTCAGAGCCATTTGAACCATTTGAACTTAACATCCGATGTCACCAATCCCATAGACTTAGAACTACTTAAACCTAACTAACCTAGGAACATCACACACATCCATGCCCGAGGCAGGATTCGAACCTGAGACCGTAGCGGTCTCGCGGTTCCGGACTGAAGCACCTAGAACAGCTCCGCCACAGCGGCCGGCTATTCGTCTCGGAATGGATAAATAAAAGTCCCGTATGTTTTCTCAAGGGAACCTCATCTTGCAAAATACTGGCAAGTTCAGCTAACGATAATGGAGAACGATAGCAATCACGCACCCTTCACACTAAAGTAGACCACAAAGGTTCGATAATATTGATATTTGGTGTCCGTGATTGCCAGAGGAGATGCAACAATTCAACCCAGCGCTCATAAAACCTATTCTGGACTGTGTAAGCTATGTGAGCAGGGATCCTTTGTCCTGGAAAACAGCATCAGGCGTTCTGGAAAAAAACGTTGTACCATGGGATGGACCTGATCAGCCATAATGGTCACATAATCCTTGGCAGTCATGCGAGCTTGCAGATTATCCATGGCTCCCACGCAGTACCACGATGTGGATACTCAATTAATCACCGAATCTCCGCCTTGTTTCACTCTTGTGACGTTAATCTCGGCTACAAGTTGGAAGAAGTGCGAAACAAGTCTCATCCGACCAAATTACTTTCCTCCATCTCCAATAGTCCAGGTTTTATGGTTTCTGCACCACGCTTTCTCTACATCTACATCTACATTTATACTCCGCAAGCCACCCAACGGTGTCTGGCGGAGGGCGCTTTACGTGCCACTGCATTACCTTTCTTTCCTGTTCCAGTCGCGTATGGTTCGCGGGAAGAACGACTGCCGCAAAGCCTCCGTGCGCGCTCGAATCTCTCTAATTTTACATTCGTGATGTCCACGGGAGGTGTAAATAGGGGGAAGCAATATATTCGATAACTCATCCAGAAACGCACCATCTCGAAACCTGGACAGCAAGTTACCGCGATACAGAGTGCCTCTCTTGCAGAGTCTGCCACTTGAGTTTGCTAAACATCTCCGTAACGCTATCACGCTTACCAAATAATCCTGTGACGAAACGCGCCGCTCTTCTTTGGATCTTCTGTATCTCCTCCGTCGACCCGACCTGGTACGGATCCCACACTGATGAGCAATACTCAAGTATAGATCGAACGAGTGTTTTGTAAGCCACCTCCTTTGTTGATGGACTACATTTTCTAAGGACTCTGCCAATGAATCTCAATTTGGCACCCGCCTTACCAACAATTAATTTTATATGATCATTACACTTCATATCGTTCCGTACGCATATTCCCAGATATTTTACAGAAGTAACTGCTACCAGTATTTGTTCCGCTATCAGGTAATCATACAATAAAGGATCCATCTTTCTCAGTACGTGAACTTGCATCACTGATGAATGGTTTTGGAATTCCAGGTAGCCTTGCAAATCCCTGCTTACTTTCCTCGTGTTCTTTTGGTAGTGAAAGGTTCTCGAGCATAACATTCAGTTCTGCAAAGATTTTTGCAGCTGTCTGCCTCTTATTTTTCGTCACAATTCTCTTGAATGATCGACTAACGCGTGGAGTGACCGCGCGGTTAAAGCCGCCGTGACACGGATCGCGTGGGCCCTGCCGCCGGAAGTTCTAGTCCTCCCTCGAGCATGGGTGTGTGTGTGGTGTTTTTAGCGTAGGTTAGTTTAAGTAATGTGTAAGTCTAGGGACCGATGACACATTAAATTTTACATTGTGTTTTAGCCCTATCCTGAGTACACTCCCTTGATTTAGAAGAAAACACTGTCAAGAATGAGATAGATACAATAAAGAGCATTGCCATAAGCAATGGCTACACAGCCAAAACAATTGACAGTTTAAGCAGGCAAATACACAAAGCAAGACAGCCAATGGGCACATTGTGAAAGAAGAGAAAATATTCGTCAGTATCCCATACCTGCGCCCCATATCACAAAAAATCGTCAACCTTTTCAGAAAACCATATTTAACCGTTGTATTCTCAACCAATAATAAGGAAACTTACTCATCCATAATTTAAAATGAAATACACAAACATACAACAACATCGGATTGTGCATGCCCCAGTTGTCCTGCCTACTATGTAGGGAAAACATGCAGAAACTTCAAGACCCGTTTTCAAGAACATGTAAATGCTTTCAGGATCAAGAATGTCGAAAAATCACTCATTGCACAGCATATGTTGGAAACTAAACATGTCCTCAACAGTCTAGATAACAATTTGGTAATACTACATAACGAACCCAATGGTAAGACCCTAAGTCTGTTAGAGCAACAGGAGATATACCTCCACAGAAAAAAAAAGAAAAAAAACCAGAATCTGTGTTAAATGAACAAACAGATTTCGCAAGCCATAGTTATTTCAGTAATTTTAAAGACCTATTCTAAAGTTATTCCTTGCATAGGTCAACTGTTTATAGTTATATCTTTAGCACTACGAATAAATTCATCTTTGGCAACACCATGTACAAAAATATCTGTGAAGTGTTTATAAACATGTGTGTGCAAATGTACATCCTGAATGAAGTGACATGTACTAAAACGAGGAGAAAAAGAATATTTGCCGGTACTAAAACGTTCAAAATGCTTTCCTTGGATTATGTGGTAAGTTTACAATGTTCATTTTCCACTATTTTGCACATACTTTCCGCGTTCGACTTAGGAAATTCATAACCTAACATTAAGCCTTTTCGTGACAGGAATATGCATTTCACCTCATTCAGGAGAAGAAATAAAACATGTATTAAGATGAAGTATACCGATGGACCCACAGGAACCGAAGTGCATCGTGTAGTTAATAAAACACAAAAAGTCTGTAACTGAAGACGTTGTTTAATTCATACCTCCAATGATCAGTAAACTGTGCGCAAAGGTCAGACTAGTAGATAATATGGCAGTAGAAGAACATCTGCCAGAGGTAAAGCATCTCTAAGTATCTTAGTTCCCGAAGAACTCACTAAAGTGCATGAGCATCTCGTACACACTGACAGCTTGATTACGCAACAACAAGTACAACTACAATTGGATAAACAGAAACTACATTAATGTAAAACGTGGACGCATTTTAAGAATACTTGAAACTGCTGTTTTCTCGACTGCACGACCCACAGTGGTTTCTTTCCGATATCGTCTACAATATTTCTCTCACAATTTGCACTACTGTGCGTATATATGTTAAATAACGATCAGTAACGTGTTACAAGAAAGATACTGAATCCGTTAACGGGTTTTGTGAATCTTAATTGTCTTCCTTCAGGACCCTGTGGACGAGTACCACCGAGGGCGTTAGTTCCGGAACCACATGTTACATGCACTGATTATGTCTGCTACGAAAGCGTGCACTGTACCGTCACCCCATAATATGCGTCCAACAATTAGGATGCACCGATAACGTGGCATCCAGCGTCTGTCGTTAATTAGAAACAGTTTCAACAAATAATATGCATTAAAAATATCCGTCATGTTTATTCGCCTTGAGAAGCTGTCGAAATGTCACATAAACCGATGAAATATTCGACACTGTAAGCTCTGTGCTGGATGTATTATGCAAACAATACATCTGTTATGCAGATAAACCGCCCCTGGTAATTTTGCCGTTGGGGATTATTGTACTATATGGTAGCTTACGCGATCCGAACAAAGGAGAGTTTCGATTGAATTGTCCTTGGAGCTTTTAAAACAGAAGTAGGTCTAATACTGTCAGCAAAACTTTCCGTAGAGTCTGCAACAAATTTTCAGCCTAACATACATCATCCTAAACTACAGCAGCAAGTTCAACATATATTTATTTCAATTATTGGTACTTTCTGCACTTATTTCCTGTAATTCCTTAGCTGAAGAAGAGCTCTAACTCTGATAGTGCTGCTAATGACTACCTAATTATTACTTAAGGTGTAGACACATCCTGCATGGATTATTATCTCCTCCTCAAGGCAAATATCTCGATCGCTTTGTATTACGAAGTATAGACCAGATTATCCTGAATGAGAGGAGTTCCCAGGGGATCATAATCCACTTCCTACGCTCTTGTCAGTGACAATGAGTGAAAGACAATTGTTTTAAGACGGGAATCGTCGTTTTTAAGTATGGATGATATTATACAAGAAAAAAAGAGTTGCTGTCTACCGAAACATTTTTCTTATGATTTATTTAGTAAGAAAGCTCTATTTTTCAGCCGGCCGCGGTGGTCTAGCTGTTCCAGGCGCTCAGTCCGGAACCGCGCGACTGCTACGGTCGCAGGTTCGAATCCTGCCTCGGGCATGGATGTGTGTGATGTCCTTAGGTTAGTTAGGTTTAAGTAGTTCTAAGTTCTAGGGGACTGATGACCACAGATGTTAAGTCCCATAGTGCTCAGCGCCATTTGAACCATTTTTTCTATTTTTCAAAACCTGGGATAACTGCCGAAAAACTATTTAAGCCTTACAGTACTGCAGTACGTATCTGTAGTGATAACCTAGATACTTGAATCACACACTTATTTTTCTTGTGGAGTATTCATGAAAAAGCATTAGTACCTCTCGTCATTGTCTTTGTAAGTGTGTGTAACTCGTTAAATCAAATTTCGACTATTTCTTCATATTTGTTGGCACTTCAGTTTTTAAGAAACGACAGGAATGAAATCTATAGATGTAAGATCAGGTTATCTAGCATGACAATTTAATTTACCTCCTCTTTCATCCAAAGACCATTATTTCTTTCGTGAGAACTGAAACGAGCAACTATCGTGTCAGAAGTACACATTTGCCCGCCCTTCAAGCCTAAGATCTTCAAAAAAGATTGATAATTCACTCTCCAGAAACTCTGTGTACATTAGTCCATCAAAACTGAACTCAAAACCATATTTTCCGCCCATTACCACACAACAGACGCTAACTGACGCTGATTGTCAGCTACTGACAAAAATTCATGTTTACCATTTTCCTGTAAAGGATGTTAGTATCCATCGACCACACCATGATGCTCGAGGGTCGACTGACAATGATTACAATACAAGGCAAACAAACAGGATTTCTTTGTACTTCCTGATAAGATCACTAAGCAGATATCAGATGATTAAGAAAATCATCATAGTGAAGATTCTGATGCATCGAAAGATGTTAGAAGTGAAATCTGCAACGAAATAATTTTAGAACACTTTCCAGTGATATTCCAGTATCAAGAATATTTATGTGAAGTTTTCAGAAACAGCAGCCAATACTCAAGTCTCATTGTTTTGAGCAATTGAAACAATGCCCTTCAGCACTCAAAAAATGAGAAAGTTCAATCAAATTGTGCCCTGCCAGGCAATGAAAAAAACATAGTCGTTACTGGATATGAAAAGAAAATAAAGAAGTGTCTCCTATACATTCTTTTTAACAAGGCCTGTATTAAATACAACGTAACGCCTAAATATGCAAGAATTTACATTAAAAATACGTCTAACATTGCAAGAAAGTAAAAAGTACACCAGAATTACTTTTGGTTACATTACAAGTAAACGATCTTCATAAAAGGATTCATTTTGAATAAAGAAGTAAGATATATTGGAAGATAGTTAAAAACCATACTTACTGAGATTCAATTTAAAGAAGTCCTACAGATATTGCAGAACAAAGTCAAACAGTTATCACATCATGTTACTGCCAGGCATAGAAAAAAGTTAAAACATAAAGTTAACCTAAATATTATGATGCTCAAATAGGAAACGTTCAAATATTTGCAAGTGGGATAGAAAATCTAATATAAATTGATTTTACAGAAACCGAATAAGAATAAATGGTTTACAACACAACTTACAGAATAAATGGAATGGAAAGGAAGCGAAAGACGTAATAGCTGATACAAAAGTTGTACTTAACGTTTCCTCTATCACAAAAAGAGATGTTATTGCAACAACCATAAAAACATCAGAAACATTGAATAACGATCAAAGTAAACATCCTATCCCAATAATGAATTTTCAACATTAAAACAATTAATAAAAAAATTAAATGACAATAAGGCACTTGCGATTAATGCTGGCAATTGTAATAATAAATGATTGTGATTACACTGCTAAAACGTAACTATTTTACTGAAAATAATGTTGTTACTGTACATAGAGATTCCACTACTAAATTTAATAATGATCTGAGGAGATAATTAATCTGTGTAATTTTCTCATAGACAATAAAGAGAAAATGTTCTTAAAGATGAATTTTTAAATCCACACAATACGTCAAAGGCGAAGACCCATAAAGAAGGAAAAAGTATCCAGACAACTGTAGATGACAGACATTCTATAGACTACAAGAAAAATGAATTCATAAATAAAAAATTGAAATAAAATTATCTTTTTGGAAATAGCTTCAGTTTAAAAAACAATCATGAACTGGTAACATCTCTAGAAAACATTGACACTTCCAACATATCTACTTTAGTGTCAATCGACATTAAGAACTTATACACAAATATATCTATAAAAGAATTACATTAATTGCTAAAGAGTAATTTATTTTAATATCAGAAATGATATTAAACTGAAACTATTGAATTAATATAACTATTTTCAATTCAATAACAAGATCTATTACCAGCACAACGGTCTAGTTATGGGAAACTGCTTAGCTGGGACCATGGCACAAAAATTTATTAATAATACAAAAAAAATCTTGAAAGTAATACAATGTACTGCAAAAGGTATCTTGTTATCATAGCTCTTATGCCAGGAGATGAGGAAATAATACAAGATTACAAGTCAGCACCTAAGAAAATGCATAACAAAGCTAAATTTACTGTTGAAAAGGAGAGAAAAATGTTCAGATGTGTGTGAATACCTAAGCAACCAAACTGCTGAGGTCATCGGTCCGCATACTAACACAATACGTAAACTAACTAATGCTAGGGACAACATATACACCCAAGCAAGCTGGGAGGGAGACAAGTAATAGTATAAACTATCTATACCTAACCATCAAAAAAGTTAATGGGAAACGTAAGTTTATAATTCACAGGATACCTGCTTGTACAGACAAGATAGTAAATGAAAGTTCTTACCACCCTGTAAGATATAAGAATGCTGTTTTGTTTCTATGATAAGCACAATCTTAAAACTTCCGCCTCGCAGTTTGAGGCACATTGTCATGGTCCGCGCAGCTTCCGCCGTCGGAGGTTCGAATCCTCCCTTGGGGTTGGGTGTGCGTTTTATCCTTAATGTAAGTCAGTTTAAGTTAGATAAAGTAGTGTGTAAGCTTATGGACCGATGACCTCAGCAGTTTGGTCCCATAAGACCTTACCACAAATTTCCCTCCCACTAGATGCAGGTAGTGTGGAAAAAGAACTACTAACCGTAAAGCACATAGCCGTAGAAATGGTTACTGAACTAAACTAGTAGATAACTTATACCAGATAATAAAAAAGAGAGTACATAACAAAGCAACCAAGGCACAAACAAAAGGACAAAAAAAATAATAAGTTTATCTTCATGACATGCCAAGGAAGAGTGTCAGATAGCATTTTAAGACACTTTCGAAACTGAAATATCTGATTTGCATTCAATGTCTCTAGCAAATTAGGATTCAAACTGAGGCATAAAGTAGAAAACAATGAGAATAAATATAACTGCACAGGTATTTATACACTAGGATTCAGTAAATGCAAAGGGCTTTACACTGGTCAGACAGGCTATTCATTTCTTACCTGGCTTAGGGAGCATACCAGAAACCATAATGCCCACACCTCAGGTGGATGCTTAAGAGAATTTAAATTCAGTACAGATAATAAAAAAACTGGCATTCTACGGATCGGAGCGTGGAATGTCAGATCCCTTAATCGGGAAGGTGGGTTAGAAAATTTAAAAAGGGAAATGGATAGGTTAAAGTTAGATACAGTGGGAATTAGTGAAGTTCGGTGGCAGGAGGAACAAGACTTTTGGTCAGGTAATTACAGGGTTGTAAATACAAAATCAAATAGGGGTAATGCAGGAGTAGGTTTAATAATGAATAAAAAAAATAGGAGTGCGGGTAAGCTACTACAAACAGCATAGTGAACGAATTATTGTGGCCCAGATAGACACAAAGCCCATGCCTACTACAGTAGTACAAGTTTATATGCCAACTAGCTCTGCAGATGATGAAGAAATTGATTAAATGTATGACGAGATAAAAGAAATTATTCAGGTAGTGAAGGGAGACGAAAATTTAATAGTCATGGGTGACTGGAATTCGTCAGTAGGAAAAGGGAGAGAAGGAAACATAGTAGGTGAATATGGATTGGGGGGAAGAAATGAAAGAGGAAGCCGCCTTGTAGAATTTTGCACAGAGCATAACTTAATCATAGCTAACACTTGGTTCAAGAATCATGAAAGAAGGTTGTATTCCTGTAAGAATCCTGGAGATACTAAAAAGGTATCAGATAGATTATATAATGGTAAGACAGAGATTTAGGAACCAGCTTTTAAATTGTAAGACATTTCCAGGGGCAGATGTGGATTCTGACCACAATCTATTGGTTATGAACTGCCGATTGAAACTGAAGAAACTGCAAAAAGGCGGGAATTTAAGGAGATGGGACCTGGATAAACTGAAAGAACCAGAGGTTGTACAGAGTTTCAGGGGCAGCATAAGGGAACAATTGACAGGAATGGGGGAAAGAAATATAGTGGAAGATGAATGGGTAGTTCTGAGGGATGAAGTAGTGAAGGCAGCAGAGGATCATGTAGGTAAAAAGACGAGGGCTAATAGAAATCCTTGGGTAACAGGAGAAATATTCAATTTAATTGATGAAAGGAGAAAATATAAAAATGCAGTAAATGAAGCAGGTAAAAAGGAATACAAACGTCTCAAAAATGAGATCGACAGAAAGTGCAAAATGGCTAAGCAGGGATGGCTAGAGGACAAATGTAAGGATGTAGAGGCTTGTCTCACTAGGGGTAAGATAGATACCGCCTACAGGAAAATTAAAGAGACCTTTGGAGAGAAGAGAACCGCTTGTATGAATATCAAGAGCTCAGATGGAAACCCAGTTCTAAGCAAAGAAGGGAAGGCAGAAAGGTGGAAGGAGTATATAGAGGGTTTATACAAGGGCGATGTACTTGAGGACAATATTATGGAAATGGAAGAGGATGTAGATTAAGATGAAATGGGAGATAAGATACCGCGTGAAGAGTTTGACAGAGCACTGAAAGACCTGAGTCGAAACAAGGCCCCGGGAGTAGACAACATTCCATTAGAACTACTGATGGCCTTGGGAGAGCCAGTCATGACAAAACTCTACCATCTGGTGAGCAAGATGTATGAGACAGGCGAAATACCCACAGACTTCAAGAAGAATATAATAATTCCAATCCCAAAGAAAGCAGGTGTTGACAGATGTGAAAATTACCGAACTATCAGTTTAATAAGTCACAGCTGCAAAATACTAACGCGAATTCTTTACAGACAAATGGAAAAACTGGTAGAAGCGGACCTCGGGGAAGATCACTTTGGATTCCGTAGAAATGTTGGAACACGTGAGGCAATACTAACCTTACGACTTATCTTAGAAGAAAGTTTAAGAAAAGGCAAACCTACGTTTCTAGCATTTGTAGACTTAGAGAAAGCTTTTGACAACATTAGCTGGAATACTCTGTTTCAAATTCTGAAGGTGGCAGGGGTAAAATACAGGGAGCGAAAGGCTATTTACAATTTGTAAAGAAACCAGATGGCAGTTATAAGAGTCGAGGGGCATGAAAGGGAAGCAGTGGTTGGGAAAGGAGTGAGACAGAGTTGTAGCCTCTCCCCGATGTTATTCAATCTGTATACTGAGGAAGCAGTAAAGGAAACAAAAGAAAAATTCGGAGTAGGCATTAAAATCCATGGAGAAGAAATAAAAACTTTGAGGTTCGCCGATGACATTGTAATTCTGTCAGAGAGACCAAAGGACTTGGAAGAGCAGTTGAACGGAATGGATAGTGTCTTGAAAGGAGGATATAAGATGAACATCAACAAAAGCAAAACAAGGATAATGGAATGTAGTCATATTAAAGCGGGTGATGCTGAGGGAATTAGATTAGGAAATGAGACACTTAAAGTAGTGAAGGAGTTTTGCTATTTAGGGAGTAAAATAACTGATGATGGTCGAAGTAGAGAGGATATAAAATGTAGACTGGCAATGGCAAGGAAATCGTTCCTGAAGAAGAGAAATTTGTTAACATCGAGTATAGATTTGAGTGTCAGGAAGTCATTTCTGAAAGTATTTGTATGGAGTGTAGCCATGTATGGAAGTGAAACATGGACGATAACCAGTTTGGACAAGAAGAGAATAGAAGCTTTCGAAATGTGGTGCTACAGAAGAATGCTGAAGATAAGGTGGGTAGATCACGTAACTAATGAGGAGGTATTGAATAGGATTGGGGAGAAGAGAAGTTTGTGACACAACTTGAGTAGAAGAAGGGATCGGTTAGTAGGACATGTTTTGAGGCATCAAGGGATCACAAATTTAGCACTGGAGGGCAGCGTGGAGGGTAAACATCGTAGAGGGAGACCAAGAGATGAATAAACTAAGCAGATTCAGAAGGATGTAGGTTGCAGTGGGTACAGGGAGATGGAGAAGCTTGCACAGGATAGAGCAGCATGGAGAGCTGCATCAAACCAGTCTCAGGACTGAAGACCACAACGACAGCAACAACAACAGATAATATACAGCATAATATGAAAATTTCACACCATGCCCCTAAAGGTTGCAAAAGAAAGCCAAGAACATCTCGTTCTTAAAGAGCAGCTGGAATTTGTAGACAAAAATTTGTCCCATCTTTCTGACGATATACTCTAATACTTCCCATTAGCACCAGGAGGTCACATGTTTTCCTGCATCAGACATTAGTATTTTATTTTCTTGTATGCTGAAGTTTTTTGCTTTGGTTGTCTACTAAATCATAATATTTGTGCTAGATTTATACATTTCTATAATAAGTTCAGGAAGCGACAAAATGCGATGTATACGTTTCTATATTTTCATTTATAATGTTTTGTAACTATTCGACCCATCTTCTAGGAGTGTATCTTTATGCACGCTAACTATAACACAGAATTTCGTGTTATATAATATTTCCTCTGCTCTTTTCATATTGATTACACTACCCTCTCCCTTATGCTAGGAAGAACCTTGTATTTTAATTTATTTATGTCAAACGGTACATAAACACAAGCTATAGCGTAAGTATAGGCTTTAGAACTTCAATGTAATACATCCATGGTTAATACATTTTGCACATTACTTAAAATAGGTAATGTAGGCATATCATATTAAATACTTCTTGCAGCTATAAAATATGTTGCACATACCCACTTGCTAGTATTTACCTTTAATGGTTGATCGAGTTTCCATTGTCCACCAACTACCACAAATTGTGTTTTTATTTTCAGTAACTGTTTCGTAAGAGTTTGATATGAGCCCAGTTTACCTAAAGGTTATTTCTTGATGTTGTCCACATAACTAATTCACAAATGCTGTAAAACCTTACTGCTATTTGAACCAGCAAGAAGCAAAACATATCTAAGCAGTTTTACCCTGTTTACTAGTTGCATCTACGCATTTATCAACCTGTATCTCTGTTGTTTCACATCTGCACTACACAGATCTCTAAAACTTTGTCACAAGTACATTTGTAACTGATTGTGGAATCCTAGGTGTTTTCTGTATTAAGTGTATACAGCCCATTTTTGGGGTTATATTACAAAAAAAAATTTGTGAAACGGAATATGATACGCACATTCTCTTGGTAGCTTTTGCTAATGTATTTCATGTAACGAACTCTCATATGATTAGCATAATGAAAACATTGTATATTTTTTCTATGCCATTCTGTACTCTGCACTCCTTTTGTTACGTTAAGTTGTCACAAATATTTCCAAAAGTGACGTGTTGGCTCAAGTGCATTGGTTTATGTAACTACACTATGTCTTATTTCATTCAATGCATGCTGTGTCCCTTTTTTCTTTCCATTTCACATTATCACCCTGTTTGTATTTGTGTCCGTATACTTCACGATAATCTGTCAGCGCTATTTTCAGCTGAACGTGAAGTCAGTCCCTCCTTTGTACTTCATTACAATAACTACCTAACTTAGATTACCATTGTACTGTATGCTTTTATCTTTGTTATCATCTTAGTATAATTTAAGACTGTACTATGGTATGTTAAAAAAATTAGTTCAGATGAGCTATGTCATCAAATTATATTATGCACCACCCCACTGTGCCATAAATTGTTGTATGTATTATTCTGCTACTAATAACCTGCATTTCCCGCAGTGTAATGTTCTGTTGAGACTTCTTATCCTAAATAATTAAACAATTTTTGTTGTATTCTGCTAAGATTTTCTGCCCATTAATGAGGACAGTTCTTGTTATTACATTTAGCTGCATACCTGTAGTTAGCTATCCTTTATTTGTGTTCCTGCGACTACCTTATGCAAAAATATTTTGCATCAGAAGTTGTCATTTTGCTGAGAACTTCATTCTTAAAAATATTTTGGTAATATATAGGCTAATCTTAAACAAAGCATCCCTGTTACTGACTACTTGACATCAGTAATATGTGCTCCACGTTTGATGTTGTAGGAAAAGCACAGAAAAACCTAGGGTCACACCTATGTATGCATAATCCTTCATAGCAGAGTGTTACTTGCACCTATCCATAGAAATTGTGTATGGGTTGAAACTCTGTCACGGAAAAGGACAACTTTATACTTGCTGTATCTAAGGTTTTCACAGATACCTCCACATATGATCTATGGTTTACTAGTGCATTTGTTTATCTTAATTTACCATGTTATTTTATGTTCATCTTAGCCGTTCTGCTTCCTTTCCTTCTGTAAAACCACATGATTTTTACCTGTGCCTGTTGTTCCTCAGCTCATGACAATCTATCTGGATGGGTCTCATTTTAACAAGAAACCAGTCCTTACTGGTTCTATGTTAAAATGAGTCTTTATTAGAATTTCAGTATAATAAATAATTAACATTGGTACCAGAATAAGGTATGGTGATACCCCTATTATGATTTTATTATATATTTCTGACTGTCAAGTGCCATGTTAAAAAAAATTTGAATATGGGCAGACATCCTATATTAGCATGTTAGTATATGCATGATCCCCTTGTATCCATAATATAATTATATACAAGATGATATTATGATTATGCCACACTTCCCCCTGTGTCACTAGTGTGACTTTTCTTCTTAAATGACTGTGCTTTTCTGTTTGTCATGCCTAAGACTTGTTGCACAAAAATGATGGTACTTCTAGGTTAGACTATAGAACAATAATGCGTTTGCTATGCGGTTCGTAGTAGCTTGTCCGCGTTCCCGTTTTTTTATTTATTATTAAACCTACTCCTGCAGTACTTCTTTTTGATTTTGTATTTATAACCCTGTATACACCTGACCAGAAGTCCTGTTCCTCCTGCCACCGAACTTCACTAACTCTCTCTATATCTAACTTTAACCTATGCATTTCGATTTTTAAATTTTCTAACCTACCTGCCCGATTAAGGGATCTGACATTCCACGCTCCGATCCGTAGAACGCCAGTTTTGTTTCTCCTGATAACGACATCGTCCTGAAAAGTCCCCGTTGGAGACAATGGGGACAATTTTACCTTCGGAATATTTTACCCAAGAGTACGCCTATCATCATGTATCGGTACAGTAAAACTGCACGCCCTCGGGAAACATTAGGACTGTAGTTTCCCCTTGCTTTCAGCCGTTCGCAGCACCAGCACAGCAATGTTGTTTTGCTTGATGTTACAAGGCTAGTTCAGTACATCATCCAGGTTGTTGCCCCTGAAAAGGCTACTGCCCCTCTTCACCTCACTTAAATCTTGATCACCCAGCACTTTAGCAGCAATAACCGATCTTACAACTGAGCCAGACACTTGCTGTCCTATATAGCCGTTGCGAACTGGAGCACCATATTCTGCCTGTTTTCATGTCTCTGTATTGGAATAAGCATGCCTATAGCAGTTCCTTTGTCCGACGCTGGTAGCTGAATGGTCAGCGCGACGGATCGTCAATCTTAAGTGCACGGGTTCGATTCCAGGTTGTGTCAGAGATTTTCTGCACCCAGGGACTGGGTGTTGTGTTGTCCTAATCATAATCATTTCATCCCCATGGACGCGCAAGTCGCCAGAGTGGAGTCAAATCGAAAGACTTGCACCTGGCGAACGGTCTACCAGACGGGAGGCCCTAGTCACACGACATTTACATTTTATTTATTTACCAGTTTCTTTGACGCTTCAGTGTAGTTACCAAATACTTGTCTTTCATGCTTTCTGTCGAAACGAGTTTCTCATTACACTTAGTGCGAGCAAGAGAATTCTAATAATACACCCATTGACGGAAAAAAAATCGAAACACCGAGAAGGAGCTGTGCGACATAAAAAAAGTTGGTAGGCGTGTTCCTACATCTGACTGACGATGTCTATTCGAATTTCGTGCCAGTCACTTAAAAACGGCGCTATCAGGACCACTATGAGGATGCAAATCAACTTTTAATTAAATACACACTGTAACGGACTTGAGCGCTAGTTTACCTTTGAGATTGGACGTGGTGAGTTGATGTTAGTCAAGAATGCCTTTATGGCGACAAAGACGCCATTATCAATACCTCACTGAGTTTGAACTAAGTCGTGTAATAGGGCTACGAGAAGCTTGATGTTCCTTCTGCAATACTGCAGGAAGACTTGACAAGAATGTAGCTACTGTACATAATTGCTGGCAGCAGTGGTCACGAAAATTTACGGTCGCAAGATGACCAGCCTCTGGACCATCAACATTACTGAGAGGGCAGACCATCGTGTTCAGCGTATGGCTCTGGCGCATTGTATTCCATCTGCAACAGAAATTTTGGGAGTATTTGACACCACAGTGTCAGAACGAAGTGTTACAAATCGGTTACTTGAGAAACAGCTCCTAACCAGACGCCCTTTAGCGTACGTTCTACTAGATCAAACCACCACCGTTTGTGACTTCAGTGGTGTCAAGCAAGAGCTCACTGGATTGAAGGGCTTTCCCCGATGAAAGGTGCTTCTGCTTCGGTGCCAGTATGACCAGTGTTGATTAGAAGGAGGTCACCTGAGGGTCTGGAACCACCTCTCTGCGTGCTAGACTCACTGGACCTACACCTGAAGTTATGGTCTGGGGTGCGATTTCATAAGACAGCAGGAGCTCTCTCATGGTTATCCCAGGCACCTTAACTGCAAATTTGTACGTCAATCTGGTGATTCGTCCTGTTGTTCTGCCATTCACAAACAGCATCCCAGGATGTGTTTTCCAACTGGATAACGCTCCCGCGCGTACCGCTGTTGCAACCCAACATGTTCTGCAGAGTGTCGAATGTTACCTCAGTCTGCTTGATCACTACATCTATCTTGAATCGAACACATATGGGACGTCTTCGGACAACAACTCTAGCGTCATCCACAACCAACATAATGGTTCCTGTATTCACTGACCAAGTTCAAAAGGCACTGAACTACATTACACAAACTGATATCCGGCACATGTACAGTACAGTGCAAGCAAATTCGCATGCTTGGATTCAACGTACTGGAGGTTATACCGGCTATTAATGTACCAGCATTACAAATTAACAACGGTTTAAGTCGTGTTTTCATTAATCAGTGATATTGAAATGTTAATCACATAAATATGTTACCTAGATATAGTATTCCCGAAATTTCGTTACTCGACATTAATTGTGTTATGATACTGCGATTCTTTCTGTCGTTTTATTTACGCAGTTACAAATTTAATATTAAATAATAGTTACCAGATATTGTTATTTCTGCTTTCTGTCGAAACCAGTATCTCATTACACTTATTGTGAACAAGCAAATTTTATTAATACATATTGTAATGAAGTATATCTCGAGCTCCAAGTGACAACGTCCAGTTTCAGAGAAAATTCTTCAACTATAAATTACTTTGGGTGATGTGGAATCAAGAACATCTACTGTGACCAAGAGCTAGATTCTGCATGGTTACCAGAAACATTTCATTTCAACGCCTAGATAATTTCTCGAAATTGATGGGTACCGTTTCCATCGTCAGTAGCCCCCCGCTTGACCACTTGCGTTAGTGTTCTGTCTCCAATGACTACAGTGTAGGTATGAAACTGAGATCTTTTTTTATATATATACCGGAGTGTTCACGCTGCGTTGTGTGACATAGCATGCTAGAAATTACGCCGCATCCTTCCAGTAGAAACTGTGCTGTTAGTTGTAGCAGGACAGTACTACTGTTGTTCGCACGTGTATAGAAGCCCCAGCCACGCAGGTGTTTGGTGGGCGAGCCGCAGCCGGCAACATTGTTCCACACGCAACAGGTGCCCGCAGGATCCGCGCTGCCGGCGCCGGCTGCAGGTAGTAAAACAAATGAGATACTGTCGGCTCAGCGCCACCCAGAGGTGCGAATAAACCGCCGTCTCGCTACAAGGAGCCACACTGCGGCAGGTGGAGACACCACGTCGCGAATTTCGCAGTTCCACTGTTACACACCTCCTCATGTTTTACGTGCTCGTTTCGGTTAAAACAACAATCGATATCGCAATGGTATTTGTTTATTATGACCGATTTCGGTTTATGTTGAAATCATCCTCAGATTTTTTGGGCCCTGGAAGGCTAAGAATAGCAAAGTTACAAACAGTACTACTACGCATGGCTTTAAAGGAAAATAGAGAAATTCTGTAGCGTTTACCCCTATGGTTGGTGCTGGCGGCTAGTTAGTTTTTCACGTGATACCACGATCGTTCACTGTGACTGATGGCTGTGGAACCACGGGTTAGTGGATGGATTACGTCAGCAACAGCCAATGACAAACGCTTCACAACAATTGTAATGTCGTTGCTGTATGAAATTTGTAAAGTAAGTTCCTATAGTCCAAGTATGAGTTGGTTTGTTGGTTGGTTTTGGGGAAGGAGACCAGACAGCGTGGTCATCGGTCTCATCGGATTAGGGAAGGATGGGGAAGGAAGTCGGCCGTGTCCTTTCAGAGGAACCATCCCGGCATTTGCCTGGAGTGATTTAGGGAAATCATGGAAAACCTAAATCAGGATGGCCGGACGCGGGATTGAGCCGTCGTCCTCCCGAATGCGAGTCCAGTGTCGAACCACCAAGTATGAGTACATGAGAAGTTAAAACATTATAAACCATCAGGCAAGTAGTCGTTTATGTTGAAATAAAATAAACAAACTTACAGAACGAGAGAAGAAGCGGTGTCATCTAGCAACACTAGTGTGAATGACAAACACGTGGTTCTTATTAATGTTATGTCGGTAAATGAATAAACTACAGTAACTACATGCACAAAAAATGTGAGGATGGCTTTAGCATAAGCCGCAGCCGGTCACAATAAACAAATGTTATTGCGATTAACCAAAGTGTACCAACAGATCACTGCACTCCACGGACAGTGTTCTCTAAATTTATTTTACGTGTTCATTTTTAAAATCAAGCATGCCGCACAAATATTCTTAGAGCTTTATTAAAAAACATTATTTTCGACGCTGACTGTAGAAATTATTTACGCCGGCCTTGCGGCCGAGCGATTCTAAGCGCTACAGTCCGGAACCGCGCTGTTGCTACGGTCGCAGGTTCGAAACCTGTCTCAGGCATAGATGTGTGTGATGTCCTTAGGTTATCATCACTTAACATTTCCGGGCTGAGATGCCGTGGTCCATACATAAGACTGTCCCTTGACGTTTCGCTTTCCGCAGATAGGTTAGTAAGGCTTAAGCAGTTCTAAGTCTAGGGGACTGATGACCTCAGTTGGTAAGTCCCATAGTGCTTAGAGCCATTTGAACCATTTTTTAATTATTTACTTCACAGGTGAAATAATTTCGGTGTTTGGACGATTTTAAAGAGGTCCTACTGAACATCTGAAAGAATTCGAAAGTCAAGCACAGAGTGTACATAAAACTATACAAACATCTCATGTAGAGAGTAGCACATTACAAAAATGGTGAAAACAATAAATCACTTAATTTTTGCTTTACCGCTCAAGCTGGCGCAGTGGTTAACACTGGACCCGCATTCGAGAGGAGGATGATTCAAACTCGCGTCCGGCCTTCGTGATTTAGGTTTTCTGTGATTTCCTCAAACCGCTCCAGGCAAATTCCTGGATCGTTCCTTTGAAAGGGAACGGCCGACTTCCTCCCACATCCTTCTCCAATCCAATGGGACTGACGACCTCTCTGTTTGGCCCCCTCCAACAAATCAACCAATCGACCAACTTTTTGCTTCAGCAGACGTCAGATTCTGGAACCCTCCGACATGTATGCATGTCATCGTCAGAAAAAGCCCTTTCACTGCAGAAATACAGTAACGTTAAACGACTGTGAAGCTCTGTACATCCTGAAATTATGCACATTACCTGAAATGTTACCAGTGTTAACGTTCTTCACATAAGCGGCACTACTCGATATCGTGACACACTGTTTGTATGTGAACTAAGGCCTCGAGGGCGAAAATACATTCACAACTCAGACTGTCTTTTCACTCGTGAGAGACAGTACATTCAAGCAATAACAGTGTAATCTCCATATCACAACATCTTTTTTTTGTCGACGACATACAGCTTTGTTGGTGATGGTACAGTGGCAACGTGCAAGGGTACAAGATAGGAAAATATATTCATAAGAAAGTAGCTTAAAAATACATGTGTTATCTCTTCAACACATCTCACACTAGCTTGCGGATGGCGAACAGATCCTCGAACGCCATGTACTCCTCCTATTCTTTCGAATCCCTTTACTCTCCACCACCCGCATCCTCCACCAGCTTATAAAATTCCCCGGCTTACTCTTCCATCTTGAACACCACTGAATATCCTAAGTTACTCGTAAACTGGACACTCCGCACCCGTTAGTCCCCTCCCACCCCCCCACCCCCTGCTCACTCTGTCGTGCCTCTACCATCAAATTCCCCCAACTTACACCTCCACACCCTCTACATCCTCTCCCACAAGAACTTTAATTACCTTGTCAATTCCCCTCCACCACTCTCCACTGACTTCCTAAGTCTTGGCTGAGAACCCCATTCTATTATACTCTCTCACTATCCCTCTATCCAGATATGCACCCACACAAACCCTCTCCTGCACACTACCTCCACATGTTAAGTTCCCATGACACTCTTATCCATGGCAGTCCACATCAACTCACCTCTTCGCTCATCTAACACATCGGCATTTCCATTTTACCTTATGCAATAAAGTATTTTTATATGTCCGTGTAACAATCATTATCCATTCATTCTATGTTTTAATTGATCACTAAATCAACCTTTTAAATTTTAATTTATGAAACTGCTGATCTGTCTTTGTTTTGTAAAAAATTTTGTTTTTGTCAACCGGAATGTCAAGCTTTTATACTGTGTTTATAAAATTTTACTCTCATGTAGCGGAAGAGCGGCAAACTGTATCCGCTGACAGCCCCACACAGGCCATATGTGAGGGGGGCATGAAATAACATTGAAGGAAAAAAAAAAGATGAAATGTATATACGTCGGAGGATTTTAATGTCTGACATGTGCTGAGGCAAAATGTAGGTGATGTATTATTTTCACCATGTTTTTAAAGTATATTTTTCGTGAGGCTGCGTACAGTGTATATAGTAGCGCACTTAGGTACTTCAAACAGAAGTTTCGTATGTACCACAAGAAATGGTTACATACAGCCACTTGTTACAATTAAGTTGCACCACGCAAACAGTCAGATTAATGTCTAACGGTTTCAGGAGATGAAAAACTAAAAGCTTTGCTTTAAAAAAATTACTCTTAGACGATTAGACTGAGTATTCGTCCCAGCATGTAGCTTACAATATCTCTAATCTTGCCTTAATGGTCCATACGCGAAATGTACGCTGGCAGCAGTATAATTGTTCTAAAGCTAGCTGCAAATGCCGGGTCTCTAAATTTTCCCAGTAGTATTTCGCGAAAAGAGTCTCCTATTTGAGTTAACGAAGTATCTCCGTGGTACATGCGCATTGATCGAACCTGTGGGTAACAAATTTGCCAACATGACTCTGGCTGCTTAAACATCTTCCTATAATCAGGTCCTGCAACAAATGTCGATTCTCTGCGGGTCTTTCAGCATTTCCCTACAGTTTTATAGCGTTGTGACTTTCCTACATAAAGTAGCATTGTTTGTGAACTTCGTTTCCGTACAGTTAATGATTAATTTTATTAATATATCTGCTTGATGTGATAGCCATGAAGATTATGGAAGGATGATGGTAGTTCTTACGTCAGAGGCAGTCCGTTTGACAAAGTAATGGCACAGTAATGGCACACATTTCGAGCAACGAGTATGTATTAACCTATGTATGTATGTACGTATGTATGTATGTGATAACTACGTTGTTGCGTAAACTTTTTACTCAATCTCAGTGTTTATATTCGCAATGAAAAACAATTACACAACCACTGAACTAAATCTCAGAATTTGAATGTAAACTGAAAACACAATGTCTGTTCCCTAAGAGCGTAAACACTGTTCAACTTTGGTCCTAATAATTCCATTTGCTTACCTCTGCGATACCGGATTACTAAATTTTGCCCTGTCATTGCATTCCATCGCTACAACCTGAAAAAAATTTTAAATAACTTTCGCCATGTGCAGTGCAAGGCAGGGTTTGGCATGCACGAAGAGAAACTGTAAAAACTCTCGCCATGTGGAAGCGGGCATTCTGTTGCTGAAATGTAGTCCAGGTTGCCAAGTTGGTATCCCACCACAGTCCAGGGCATCTCCAGACGCGCCTTCGCTGGTCATCGGAGTTCAGTTCGAAGCGCGACTCATTACTGAAGACAATTCTACTCCAGGCAATGAGATTCCAGGCTGAATTTCTACCTGGAGACGCCCAAGTTGGAGGTGAGATACGAACCTGACTGTTGCACGCTATACCGCACGACAACCAGCAGTAACGGTCTGGGGTGCCATTGCATTTCACAGCAGGATCCCTTCGGCTGTCGTCCGCGGCATCACTACATCAGAGCTGTACGTCGACCATTTTCTGCGTCCGTTTCGTTGCCCTTCATGCAAGACATTCTGGGCTTACATTTTAGCAAGATAATCCCCGAACACACGGAGCGAGAGATCCCACTGCTTGACTTGATGTTCGCAAAGTCCTACTTTGGCCAGTAACTTCCCCAGATCTCTCCCCAATTCAGAAGTTTTGCAGCAATGTTGGCAAAGGCCTCCAACCAGCCATGGAGTTTGAAGATCTAACCCACTAATTGGACAGTATTTGGCACGATATCCCTCAGGAGGACATGCAGTAACTCTATCAATCAATAAATGATAATTAATTGAAATCTTCAGCTGCTGACAGGTGTTGTTGATTTACCTCGATGTGGACAGCTGAAAATGTGTGCCCCGACCGCGACTCGAACTCGGGATCTCCTGCTTATATGGCAGACGCTCTATCAATCTAAGCCTCCGAGGACACAGGTGAACAGCGTGGGTTAGCCGGCTGGAGTGGACGAGCGGTTACAGGCGCTACAGTCTGGAACCGCACGACCCCTGCGGTCGCAGGTTCGAATCCTGCCTCGGGCATGGATGTGTGTGATGTCCTTCGGTTAGTTAGGTTTAAGTAGTTCTAAGTTCTAGGGGACTTATGACCACAGCAGTTGAGTCCCATAGTGCTCAGAGCCATTTGAACCATTTGAACAGCGTGACTGCAGGGACTTATCCCTTGCACACTTCCCGCTCTTACGGGAATCGTCACCTTAGTGTGCGCGAGTAATGAGTGAATGGGCAAATATCTATTAGGTACATAACCTATGTAGATTGTGGACAGTTGGGAATGTGGGTCTCACGAGAAGCGTGCAAGGGATAAGTCCAAGCAGTCGCGCTATTCATCTGTGTCCTCGGTGGCTCAGATGGATAGAACGTCTGCCATGTAAGCGGGAAATCCCGGGTTCGAGTCCCGGTCGGGGCACACATTTTCAGCTGTCCCCATCGAGGTATATCAACAACAACTGTTGGCAGATGAGGGTTTCAATTAATTATCATTTATTGTAGAGAAACTGCACGGTCATCAATGGTACCTGTTCTTTCGAGAACAGTTACTATCTTCATATCGATCAATCAATGCCAAACCGAATAACTGATTGTATTGTGGCCAGAGGTAGAACAATGCATTATTGACTTACTCAATTTGTGAAGCTCTCTCTCTTGAATAATTCATTCATTATTTCTGATATTGTAATCATTTATCTCTTTGCTATACACGTCACATCTACCGATTTCCATCCCATTTAGATAATTCGTTCGCGATGGGTCGTTTTTTTCTTTCTTAGAGAACACTCTGTTGCTCGGCTCTCTTAGAAAAATGATCCAGCTGAGCCACTCATAGTTAGGGACAGACTTTTCCCAGACCTACAGAAAACGGAGGGTTGCGATTTACAAGTGCTGTGCTTCTCTCCGAAAGGGGTGACCTGTTTAGAGACCTACCGATAGCAGAGGATGTCCCTAAGATCCAGAGGCCATCAGACAGTTCAACTTCTCTTTACAAATGTACTTGCTGATAAACTGTTGACTTCTTTGCGACTCAGTAAGGCAGAGTCCAAACGCCTGGATGCATGAGCGGCCGTTTCTCAGAAGGCTCGACGCTTGAATATCTAAGGAAGGGTGCAGCAGCATTAGCTGGTTCTGCGAGTCGGTACGGCGTGAGACAATAGTGGGAACACCGTCTGAGTTAGCATGTTCGGCGTCATTAGTGTATTTCGAAGCAAGAATGAAAAGGGTTGCGTACTGCAATCAAGACTAGCAGGATGTAGTCACACAGATTCGATCGTTAATTGGCTGAGATTACGAACTGTGGCAATATGGAGGGACATTCTCGCCACGAAGGACGAGAGTGGAAGGGAGAACAACGGAATTTCCAAGCAAGTGCAATCAGGAGGATTCGTTTGGGAATTTGAATTCGGATGCTTGAAGCTCATTCTAAGTAAAGACGTGGTTTCGCTCACAGCATTATGACTTGGCATTCTAGAGGCATATTAGATTTTGTACTCGGTATTCATAGAGTCATTCAGTTACTTCCTCATTTCCCCCTTCTGTGTCAGATGAGTTTCCTTTCCGTTCATCTTTCAGGTGGATGAATATTTCACACGTCTAAAAAAACTTGGACAGCACCTCAGCAGTCTAATTACTGCAGAAAACACTGACGCATGAGCGTTCGGAGACAGCGAATGATACTGTGGTGTGGAACAACAGGGCGGTACAGACTGCTGAGTGTCAGTTTTACCTGGAGTGAGATTTAGAAGGAGGCAGTAGACAGGACATGTGTTGTAGCTGCTCTGAGCATTGCCCACGAATCCGCGGTTACGTTGGATTTGAAAATGAAATACACTGGCTGCAACTCAACAGCCTCTCCTCACATCATTCTGAAAGCATCCTGGCGCCTATGCCTTCATGCACTGCCGGTTCCATCATGCGTTGAGTTAAAATGATTTACCGTTACCCTACATGCCCAACAGCTAAGTCCTGCCTACACTCACGAAAATCGGCCCCGAGAAATCTGAGTTCATAATTTGTGAATTATCTGCAAGTAACACACGTAGCCAGCCGGAGTGGCCGAGGGGTTCTACGCGCAACAGTCTGGAACCGCGCGACCGCTACGGTCGCAGGTTGGAATCCTGCCTCGGGCATAGATGAGTGAGATGTCCTTAGGTTAGTTAGGTTTAAGTAGTTCTAAGTTCTAGGGGACTGATGACCATAGATGTTAAGTCCCATAGTGCTCAGAGCCATTCGAACCATTTTTGAATCAAATGCTTCGATTCTCTTCTGTTCCGGATTTCCCACTGTCCATGTTTCACTGTCATACAATTTTGTATTCCAGATGTACATTCTTAGAAATTTCTTCTTCAAATTAAGGCCTATTTTTGGTACTAGTAGAATTCTCTTGTCCAGGAACGCCCTTTTTCCCAGTGCTAGTCTGCTTTTCATGTCCTCGCTGCTCCGTCCGTCATTGGTTATTTACTGCCTAAGTATGGTAGATGAATTCCTTAACTTCATCTACTTCGTGGCCACCAATCCTAATGTTAAGCAACTCGCTGTTCTCATTTCTCCTACTTCTCATTACTTTCTCCTTTCTTCTATTTACTCTCTATCCATGTTCTGTACTCGTTAGATTGTTCATGCCATTCACCAAATCATGTATTTCTTCCTCACTTTCACTTGGGATAGCAATGTCATCAGCGATTCATATAACTGATATCCTTTCACCTTGAATTTTTTAATTCCACTCCTGAAGCTTCCTTTTATTTCCATCATTGCTACTTCGAAGTACAGATTGAACTATAGGGGCGAAAGACGACATCCCTGTCTTATATCCTTTTTAATCCGAGCGCTTTGTTCTTGATCGTCCACTCTTATTATTCCCTCTTGGCTCATGTACATATTGTATATTACCCGTCTCTTCCTATAGCGTACGCCTATTTTTCTCAATATTTCGAACGTATTGCACCGTTTTACATTGTCGAATGCATTTTTCAGGTCGAGAAAACCTATGAAAGCTTTGATTTTTCTTTAGTTCTGCTTCTATTGTCACTCACAACGTCAGAATTGCCTCTCTGATGCCCTTACGTTTTTTAATGCCAAACTGAACATCGTCAAGCACATCCTCAATTTTCTTTCCATTTTCGTGTATATTATTCTTTTCACCAACGTAGATAGTATTTTTCCTTAAGTCAGATGGTATGTCGCGAGACTCATACATTCTACACACCAACTTGTATAGTGGTTTTGTTGCCACTTCCCCCATTGATTTTAGAAATTCTGGTGATATGTTATCTAACCCTTCCGCCTTATTTGATATTGAGTCCTCCAAAGCTCTCTTATATTCTGATTCTAATACTGGATCTCCACTCTTCTGTGTGTTATTCTTGTCAAAAACTTGAGTGCTTGAGTTGTTGAGCTGATTGCGCGATAATTCTCGCATTTATCAGTTTTTAAACTCTTCAGAATTGCGTGGATACTATTTTTCCGAAAGTTATATACGCTACTGGCCATTAAAATTGCTACACCACGAAGATGACGTGCTACAGACGCGAAATTTAACCGACAGGAAGAAGATGCTGTGATATGCAAATGATTAGCTTTTCAGAGCATTCACACGAGGTTGGCGCCGGTGGCGACACCTTCAACGTGCAGACATGAGGAAAGTTTCCAACCGATTTGTCATGCACAAGCAGCAGTTGACCGGCGTTGCCTGGTGAAACGTTGTTGTGATGCCTCGTGTAAGGAGGAGAAATGCGTACCATCACGTTTCGGACTTTAATAAAGGTCGGATTTTAGCCTATCGCCATTGCGGTTTATCGTATCGCTACATTGCGGCTCGCGTTGGTCGAGATCCAATGACTGTTAGCAGAATATGAAATCGGTGGATTCAGGAGGGTAATACGGAACGTCGTGCCGGATCCCAACGGCCTCGTATCACTAGCAGTCGATGATATCAGGCATTTTATCCGCATGGCTGTAACGGATCGTGCAGCCACGTCTCGATTCCTGAGTCAACAGACGGGGACGTTTGCAAGATAAGGACCATCTGCACGAACAGTTCGACGACGTTTGCAGCAGCATGGACTATCAGCTCGGAGACCAGGGCTGCGGTTACCCTTGACGCTGCACCTGGGTGCACGAATGGCAAAACGTCATTTTTCGGATGAATTCAGGTTCTGCTTACAGCATCATGATGGTCGCATCCGTGTTCGGCGACATCGCGATGAACGCACATTGGCAGCACGTATTCGTCATCGCCATACTGGCGTATCACCCGGCGTGAAGGTATGGGGTACCATTGGTTACACGTCTTAGTCACCTGTTACTCGCATTGACGGCACTTTGAACAGTGGGCGTTACATTTCAGATGTGTTACGACGCGTGGCTCTACCCTTCATTCGAGCCCTACGAAATCCTACATTTCAGCAGGATAACGCACGACCGCATGTTTCAGGTCCGGTACGGGCCTTTCTGGATACAGAAAATGTTCGATTGCTGCCCTGGCCAGCACATTCTCCAGATCTCTCACTAATTTGAAACATCTGGCCAATGGTGGCTGAGCAACTGGCTCGTCACAATACGCCAGTCACTACTCTTGATGAACTGTGGTATTGTGTTGAAGCTGCATGGGCAGCTGTACTTGTACACGCCATCCAAGCTCTATTTGACTCAATGCCCATGCGTATGAAGACTGTTATTACGGCCAGAAGTGGTTGTGCTGGGTGCTGGTTTCTCGGGATCTATGCACTCAAATTGCGAGAAAATGTAATCACGTGTCAGTACCAGTATAATATATTTGTCCAATGAATATCCGTTTATCATCTGCATTTCTTCTTGGCGTAGCAATTTTAATGGCCAGTAGTGTAGTATGTCGCCAGACTCATACATTCTACAAACATACGTGAATAGTCGTTTTGTTGCCACTTGTCCCAATGATTATAGAAATTCTGATGGGTGTTATCTATCCCTTCAGCCTTATTTGATTTTAAGTCCTCCACAGCTGTTTAAATTCGGATTTCAATAGGGGATCCCCTACCTCTTCTTAATCGTCTCCTGTTTCTTGTTCTATCACATCTGACAAATTTTCCACCTCATTGTGGCCTTCAGTGTACTATTTCCACCTATTCTTTCTCGCCTGTATACTGAGTCAGTCCTTCCGACAATTATTCTTTTCACATTTTTCATGCAGCCATTTCGTCTTAGCATTCCTGCACTTCCTGTTTATTTCAGACCTTAGCGACCTGTGTTTCTGCATACCTGAATTTCTCTGAACATTTTTCTTGTTCGTTTTTTCATCACCCAACTGAAGTAATTCTTCTGTTACCCACGGTTTCTTTGCCGTTACCTTCATCGTACATATGTTTTTCTTTCCCTTTTTAGAGATGTTCATTCCCTTTCAACTGTACTGCCTACTGAGCTGTTCGTTATTGCTGTATCTATAGCCTCAGAGAACTTCGAGCTTATCTCGCCATCTCTTGGTACTTCCGTATCCCACATCTGTACATATTGATTCTTCCCCAACCTCAGCCTACTCTTCATCACTACTACGTTGTGGTCTGGGTCTATATCTGATGCTGGGTTGGCCTTACAATCCAGTATCAGATCTCGAAATCTCTGTCTAACCATGATGTAATCTAACTGAAATCTTCCTGTATCGCCCGGTCTTTTGCATGTATACCTCCTCCTCTTGTGATTCTTGAACAGAGTATTCGCTATTACTAGCTGAAATGTATTCCAGAACTCAATTAGTCTTTCTTCTCTCTGATTCCTTATCCAAATCCCATATTCTCTAGTACCTTTTTCTTATCCTCCTTACCCTACAACTGTATTCCAGTCCCTCATGACTATTAGATCTTCATCTCCCTTTACACACTGAATTACCAGTTCAATAACATCACATATTTTCTCTATCTTCCACTTGCAATGTCGACATGTATGCCTGGACTGTCCTTGTCGATGCTATTTTGCTGTCGATTCTAGTGAGAACAACCCGGTACTGAACGGCTCACAGTGTGCCCTCCCTTCATATTCATAAAGATCCTACTCCCTTTACACTCTTTTCTGCTGCTGTTCACATTATACTATACTCATCTCACCAGGAGTTAGGTTTCCTGTGATTTCCCTAAAGCACCTAAGGCAAATGCAAGACGGTTCCTTTCAAAGTGCACACAGAGTTTCCTTCCACAACGTTCTCTAATCCTAGTTTGTGCTCCATCTCTGACGCCCTTCTTGCCGCTGGAAAGTCAGACACTAACCTTCCTTTCTTCTAAAACTATGAAAATTATGATTTCTATTCTGTTGATCTTGACTGGTACACACTTATGTGCCACAGGGGTGAATCAGAATACAGTTGTATATGTTACATTTGTCAGGATCAGGTTTTCAGAAACCTATTTTAACCTAAAAAAATTTCAAGGCATGACTGATGATAATCGCGCGGCGGCGTCGGAATTTATCATGACGGGAGCAGGCAATGGGCGTGCGCCGGAAGACGTTCGTAGTTGGAGGAAAGCGGCGCTCCTGGTGCCCCCTGCTGGGAGCCGCAGAGAGGCCGTCCGCGCGTGCGCTATGGGCAATGACTGTGCTGCCGGGCGCTCCTGCGGTTAAAGTATGAACTAAATCTCAACTACGCGTTGCGTCACTTGAGGAAACAGAAGTTCTTGCTTTCCCTGTTTTTGATTTAATGGCAGCCAGTGCTGGATTCCAGGCGGCGCTCAGTTGAAAACCTGCATCACTGTTGGTAAGATTGTCCGCCGTGCGGATGTGTATAGCCTCCTTAATAACACAGTCCCAGAAAGATGACGCTGGGGATAAAATTTCCGTCTGTGCGTAAAGCATACGATGTCCCGTGTCCAGGCAATGCTCCGCTACCGCTGATTTATCAGGTTGCCCAAGGCGTGTATGACGATGATGTTCGACGCAACGTTCTTGCACGGTTCGGCATGTCTGTCCAATATAAGATTTTCCATACTGGCATGGCATTTTATACACGCCACGTTTCCTGAGGCCAAGGTCGTCTTTGACCGAGAACAATAAATTCCTCAGTTTTGCTGGTGGCCGGAAAACGCACTTGACGTCGTGGTTTTTGAGGATTCTTTCTATTCTCGAATACATGCCGCCAAAATAGGGCAAGAACGCTGTTGCAGTGGTTGCCTCCGTATCTTCATTTACATCCCTGCTTCGAGTTTGCTAGGAACGGAATGTATGGCGTATCTGCCTATCGGAATAGCCATTCTATTGGAATACCGTTCTCAGGAGTTTTAGCTCGCCAGATAGACTGTCGGCATCTGAGACTACACGTGCGCTATGCACCAAAGAGCATAGGACACTACCGCGTTGGGCAGGATGATGGCAACTTGTGCCCTGCAAATATAACTCTGTATGAGTTGATTTGCGATGGACGCTGTGTCCCAGTGTACCATCAGCTCTTCTTCTGACTGAGACGTCCAGGAATGGTAAGATGCCAGCCTTTTCCACTTCCACAGTGAACTGTACATTGGGATGGAGCGAGTTCAGATGTTGGACAGCGTCTTCCCGCGCACGCGTATTGCCCGCTCCCGTCATGATAAATTCCGACGCCGCCACGCGATTATCATCAGTCACGCCTTGCAGCAGTGACAGCAGCATCTACCACCACCTGATGATGTCGAGCAGTTGCATCGCAGAAATATTGTGCGATTTACGCAGGACGATCCGGCGGCAAACCCGAGAAGCATATTTGCAACAGATCCGTCGGGAAAGCATGAAAAGATATAAACATTGTTTACTAAATTCTGTTGTGAAGTAAGCCCAAGCTTGCGAAATCCCTAGCTCAAACATCATTCCACACAATGCCCTACACTACAATTGGACGTGTGTTAAGACATCATGGAATAACTCACATCAAGGGTGCCATAACCTGGGGCAAGAGATTCACGCCACATGTCCCCTTGCCCTCAGGAAAAAAAATACGCTATATTCAGGTGTTTTTCTTTCAAGAAAATGACTTCAAAGTCGGTATTAAGGTTTTTTTAACGGATTTGGAACCGGAACTTTTTATGCCCACTTACTAGTCGCCATTCGTCTTCTACATATTAAAAATGAATCATTTACCTTTGTCTATGCCCCTCCCCCTTACAAACTATTGTATAGGCATCCTCGTGTGATACTACAGAGAACTCTAGAGAGTAAATTAGTTACAGAAAGGAATAGTCTTTGAAATGGTGGCTTATCTGTTTGAAAAGAAATGAATATTACCTTGGGTTGCAAATGGATTCCGCAGCTCGTGGTCGTGCGGTAGCGTTCTCGCTTCCCGCGCCCGGGTTCCCGGGTTCGATTCCCGGCGGGGTCAGGGATTTTATCTGCCTCGTGATGACTGGGTGTTGTGTGATGTCCTTAGGTTAGTTAGGTTTAAGTAGTTCCAAGTTCTAGGGGACTGATGACCATAGATGGTAAGTCCCATAGTGCTCAGAGCCATTTTTTTTTTTTTTTTTTTGCAAATGGAATAATTAAAACTGAATCTCGTAATTAAGCTTTTTGAAATGACTTCAGATAGTTTGAAAAATCAAAATGCTTTTAGTTTAAGCCTGGAACAATCTTTAGTGCATCATTTAATGGCACCAGTAATTTTTTTGAAAATAATGTAATAAATTACTCGGCTCGATGGAGACTGTTTTCTGCTGCGTTGTGATCCCACCATTAAATACGTCGTGATCCCATAACTCAAATTGTTAGGTGCAATGCTCTCTATAGATCATGCAGACATTGTCATTATGCAGTAACAATACACTTCTCTCGAAACTGGTAAGGCAGGTCTATCCAAGACATATTTACCAGAGAAGATGAAAACACAAGTCCATAGTGGATCAGATTCTCCCATTACAGAATGGCACCTTGCACAGGTTCATTGTATCAAACCAGTGTCATTGATTCTGAATGTCTATAGAGCTTAGCAAAATGCTGAGAATGGATTTCACTCAGTCTTGAAATAAATATCATTAACTGCCTCCTTTCACAAGAAAGATGATTTATTTTCTGAAATTTCTTCAAATTCAGTTTCCACTAATGTTATTGCCATAGCATTACATGAAAACTTTCTGATTAGCCAAAATTCAAATATGGCGGCTTAAACAGAAAAACAACTACACAACAGACAGTACCTATTAAACACATCTACTTTCTACATGAGTTAAGACCAGAATAATTGTACATTTTAGATTAACAATTCATGTAGTATCCATTGAGTAGTTTTGCATGTCACAGAAGTCAGATCTCCATTTCACGGTCTATAAGCAAATACAGTTCGTTGAAATCAAAAATATTAATAATGTTTTGATGCAACATGAATTCACTCAACAATGTTCAGGAAGTTTGTAAACCTAAATTCAATGTCTAACAAAATTTAAAAACTGAACAACTAGATAATGATAAATGTTATGATGGCATATAAAAATGCCTCTCATCGGAACGAAATATTTTACTAGACAACATTTCATACCACATGGGTTCTTACTTGGTTGACAAAAGTGTTACAAAAGTATTACAAAAAAGAGACTATTCATTTGGGTGTGGGAACTGCAGAAAACGATGAAACACTTACAACAAGACTCACCAAGCTATTTCTTCTTCTGTAAATTTGCAAATATCAGCGTTCATTTGTAAACATGTAAGTTGAACGTATGATAACGCCAAGAACTTGGTACGAATTCAGGTAACAGTTTGTGATGAATTTATCTTACACGTGAACAGAAATGAATAATTGGCTGTTTGTACAAAGGTTTTGTTTTAACATCCTTGCAAAAATAAGTTTCTGGTAAAATTTTATAAACTTCCCATGGAAAATATTTTTACTGGTCGATTTGGGTGCGTCTGTCAAAACATTCAGTACCCAGAGTATCTGCACCAAGCGCTGGGAGTGTCAACGTCAATGTTGTGTTCTGTAATTAATAAAGTTGTTTCTCAGTGAATGGTACACTGTGATACACTTTTGAATAGGTCTTTAGGAGAGGAAATGAACTACCGAATAAATAATACAGGGTGCCATTAGAAAAAAAAAACCATACCGCTGTTAATTTCTTTGTAAAAAAACAAAGCTACAACGAAGGCAATCATGCTGATTGATGTCCTGCTGATGGCTAAAGAACATTTTCTTGAAACATTGTGTAATTTTCATCTGGACAAACATTTGTTTAGGAAGGTCAAGATAAATGGGGCACCCTGTATATGAGTAAGATCTGAAACTTATAAGGTAGACAAGCACACACACACACACACACACACACACACACACACACACACACACACAAGAAAAAGCAAGCAACAGAAGAAGAAATAACTAGTATCTTTCAATGGGATGTAACGAACCACCGACATCTCCCTACTGCAATAACTCCTTGTGGTTCCAAAACCTGAGGCAAATCCAGTGAAGCAGGTATTTCGAGAACCGAATCGACTCATGGGGACAGATTGTGATTGCAGGTAAACTGTGTAGATGAATAATCAGAGCAAGTTCCAAGACATCATAAATATATATAATGTTTCAGATCTTGCTCTTAGACATATATCGTTGATCATACTCTGTGGAAATGAAAGTCATTGTTAGATTATATCTAATCTTTTACCATAAATACATATAATGTTTCAGATCTTGCTCTTAGACATATATCATTGATCATACTCTGTGGAAATGAAAGTCATTGTTAGATTATACCTAATCTTTTACAATCAACAAAATAGTAGATATAGATATCTAATTTTTTAATGATCATTTCTTGTCATAGTTCATCTAGATTAGATTAGATTAGATTAGATTAATACTAGCTTCATGGATCATGAATACGATATTTCGTAATGATGTGGAACAAGTCGAATTTTCCAATACATGACATAATTAGGTTAATTTAACAACATACTTAAGTTAATATAACAACTTTATTGTTTGTGTTTTTTGTTTTTCTTTATTTTTTATTTTTATTTTTTTATTTTTTTTAATATTTTTGTTTTGATTTTTTTCTTTTTTTTCTTAATTTATATCTAAAAATTCCTCTATGGAGTAGAAGGAGTTATCATTCAAAAATTCTTCTAATTTCTTCTTAAATACTTGTTGGTTATCTGTCAGACTTTTGACACTATTTGGTAAGTGACCAAAGACTTTAGTGGCAGTATAATTTACCCCTTTCTGTGCCAAAGTTAGATTTAATCTTGAATAATGAAGATCGTCCTTTCTGCTAGTATTGTAGTTATGCACACTGCTATTACTTTTGAATTGGGTTTGGTTGTTAATAACAAATTTCATAAGGGAGTATATATACTGAGAAGCTACTGTGAATATCCCTAGATCCTTAAATAAATGTCTGCAGGATGATCTTGGGTGGACTCCAGCTATTATTCTGATTACACGCTTTTGTGCAATAAATACTTTATTCCTCATTGATGAATTATCCCAAAATATGATGCCATATGAAAGCAATGAGTGAAAATAGGCGTAGTAAGCTAATTTACTAAGATGTTTATCACCAAAATTTGCAATGACCCTTATTGCATAAGTAGCTGAACTCAAACGTTTCAGCAGATCATCAATGTGTTTCGTCCAATTTAATCTCTGATCAATGGACATACCTAAAAATTTGGAATATTCTACCTTAGCTATATGCTTCTGATTAAGGTCTATATTTATTAATGGCGTCATACCATTCACTGTACGGAACTGTATGTACTGTGTCTTGTCAAAATTCAGTGAGAGTCCGTTTACAAGGAACCACTTAGTAATTTTCTGGAAGACAGTATTGACAATTTCATCAGTTAATTCTTGTTTCTCAGGTGTGATTACTATACTTGTATCATCAGCAAAGAGAACTAACTTTGCCTCTTCATGAATATAGAATGGCAAGTCATTAATATATAATAAGAAGAACAAAGGACCCAAGACTGACCCTTGTGGAACCCCATTCTTGATAGTTCCCCAGTTTGAGGAATGTGCTGATTTTTGCATGTTACGAGAACTACTTATTTCAACTTTCTGCACTCTTCCAGTTAGGTACGAATTAAATCATTTGTGCACTGTCGCACTCATGCCACAATACTTGGGCTTGTCTAGCAGAATTTCATGATTTACACAATCAAAAGCCTTTGAGAGATCACAAAAAATCACAATGGGTGGTGTTCGGTTATTCAGATCATTCAAAATTTGACTGGTGAAAGCATATATGGCATTTTCTGTTGAAAAACCTTTCTGGAAACCAAACTGACATTTTGTTAGTACTTCATTTTTACAGATGTGTGAAGCTACTCTTGAATACATTACTTTCTCAAAAATTTTGGATAAAGCTGTTAGAAGGGAGATTGGACGGTAATTGTTGACATCAGATCTATCCCCCTTTTTAAGCAAAGGTATAACAATAGCATATTTCAGTCTATCAGGGAAAATGCCCTGTTCCAGAGAGCTATTACACAGGTGGCTGAGAATCTTACTTATCTGTTGAGAACAAGCTTTTAGTATTTTGCTGGAAATGCCATCAATTCCATGTGAGTTTTTGCTTTTAAGCATGTTTATTATTTTCCTAATTTCAGAGGGAGAAGTGGGTGAGATTTCAATTGTATCAAATTGCATAGGTATGGCCTCTTCCATTAACAGCCTAGCATCTTCTAATGAACACCTGGAACCTACTATATCCACAACATTTAGAAAATGATTATTAAAAATATTTTCAACTTCTGACTTTTTGTTCGTAAAGCTTTCATTCAATTTGATGGTAATACTGTCTTCCTCTGCTCTTGGTTGACCTGTTTCTCTTTTAATAATATTCCAGATTGTTTTAATTTTATTATCAGAGTTGCTGATTTCAGACATGATACACATGCTCCTGGATTTTTTAATAACTTTTCTTAATATAACACAGTAGTTTTTATAATTTTTGATAGTTTCTGGGTCACATCCATCATTCATGGTATCGTTTAATACACTGATGTGGGTATAGATTTCTGACATCTTCTGATATCGAATAAGTACGAACTGGGATATGGTATATGAAGTTTAATTAATGGTCCCACAAATAACAATTGCTACTTTTTGGTTTGCATGCTTGATAATGACGGACGTGGGTGCGTCCTCAACAACACCTGCTGCCCAACTGAAAAGCTTTAAATATGTAATGTCTTCTTATCGTTCTGCAGCTTCTGCCTGGCCTCTACAGTCAAGATCCCCAGGGCGGTTCTGAATTCCTCTTGATATTGGTTATTCTTGACTGCAGCTCCCGGAATTTTATTGATTCATTCGTTCCTTACTTCATTCTTGTTCATGAACTCGGCTCAAGTGATCTGGATAGATGTATGTGGTAAATTATTTATGATCTCTTTGAACTTGCTCATATAATTCATCTACACAGTTTACCTGTAACGACAGTCTGTCCCCATGAGTCGATTAGGTTCTCGATGTATATATGCTACACTGTATTTGCCTCAGGTTTCGGCACCACAAGGAGTGGATTGCAGTAGGGAGTTGTCGGTGGTTCGTTATATCCCATTGAAGCATCTTAGTTATTTCTTTGTCTGCTGCTTGCTTTTCCTTCGAAGGAAATTGGAAGAAACTATGGCAAAAGGTCTTATGTGAGAAAGCATGCAAGTTATATGTATAGCCTGTAACTATCCCTTGTTTTTCCCGATTAACTTAAAAATAACTGTTCAGTAGGCGTAACAGTTTATTATTGTGTTTTTCTGTAAAAAGCTCGCGCTCATTTAGTTTATTCTGTACTTGTCATATAATCCTAGTACATCTAGTTACCGTTCTTGATACTTCTGGACTCGCTGGCTATGTTTCATCGTCCAGTAGATGTTAGCTCCTCAGCAGTATTTTCCACGTGAACTTTCCTTTCTTACCAAGTCTATATAGGCCATGGATCAGTCGATATTATGTATGACTTTACCCGCAGAGAATCAGTTCTTCCGTCCTTTTCTTGGATACTGTCCAAAACCAAAACATAGCCGATGAATACTTTTTTTATTACTAGGAATGCGCATCTTATCGCTGCATTTCCTGAATTCACTTTCAACTTTTATCATAACATTTTGCAACTGAGTGCCTACTGCTCCAGCTATCATTCAATTAAACACTAGAAAAGCCGGAAATTTTGTTCTTTGAGGTACTTGTTGAAAGAAACTGCTGGATACCAGGTTTACTGATACTCCAGTGTCTAAAATCACAGTTACAGGAATACCCTTTAAAGTAGCCTTGATTGATGAAATTGGCACTGATGGATATTCTTTTTTGCACAAATTTATGTCAGTACAGAATTGCTCCATCATATTTACACTGTCATTGTAACAAAAAAATTCCACCTCTTGCACACACTCCTTACATGAGTTATTGACCCTCCTCGAGGGCATGAAATAGTCGTTTATAGTCTAAAGGACACTGATAATGTTGATAAGCAATTTCATCAGATACATCTGTTTTAATCGGTGGCTGCTCACAGCACTTTTTTATCGTCTGCTGTGTTTGCTGTGCATAACTATCCCATTGATTCCATTCCTGCCCTTGCGCAATGGAAGTCTGGTTGTTGTAGATGGGCTTGTGCCTTCGATCTGGCCTGTTCAGTCTGTCTCTGTTAGGACGAAAGCTATGTCCATTTCCATTTTATGTATGATTAATATTGTTTTATCCATTATTGTTATAATTATGATGGTTCTGTTGCTGGGGACGAGCACTTGTTCCACACATGTTATTGCTATTGTTTACACACCCATTGTGTGGGATGTGGCCTGGCACACTAAAGTGTCCTTGTCCAAATCTTGACTTGAAATCTTCTTGTATCTCGACGACAGAATCTAGCATAAGCATGAATGAGTCTAAATACTCCTCGTCGGCATGGGTAAGTTTTTCAAGAATCTTGGATGGCAGTTTGGCTTTCAAGATATGTAAAATATCTTTACGGTAACGTGTTTGCCCCAGTACATAGTTTTGTTTAAGTATTCCCAAAAACCCTTTTACAACTACCACTCTCAACGAGAACGGCTCCAGGTTCAACACTTCATTCTTTAAACGTACTTGTATACTGCACGATCAGTATTTCGACAAAAATGCTCCTGTGAATTCCTCATATTTTTGACAAGTGTCCATCATATCTGTTGTCCGTAAGGCTACACCCTTTTGTGTATACCATGCCACATAGCGTATCCTTTATCTCAGTCCATGATCGGGGTAACACACCACGAATGAAAACGATTGGACTGATAGTTCTCTTATCTGCGGAAAACAGCTGAAATTGTCAGTGTTGAGAAGTTTTCCTCCCCAAGAATTGTTGTATATCAGGTTGTGAGTGATAAACACCGTGCCTGGTTTCTGGATTATTGGCACAGAACATCTGATGCGCAGGTGCATGGCAAGAAATTGATGCAAGGTTCGAGTTCTGCTGCCTCACGTCGTCACGCATCTCCATACGACTATCTTTAATCGCCCCTCAGACCTCTGCCTTATCCTTCCAAAAATGTTTCACAGACTGGGCTATTCGGGTTCTCCAGCGAACAAAATCAGATCTGTGTTGATCTTCGACTTTCTTCAAATCATTCTCTCATTGGTCGTTTGAAGGCAATCCTCTATGGATAAATTACCTGTGACCTTTTCTGTTCCCTTGTAAACATAGTGGATCACTTGATCCTCTGTAGCCTTTGCACACTGCTCTAATTGATTTGTGAACTGTTTCTGGTGTTCGTCAGACTTTCCTGCAATCAAATCTTCAAACCCAGATGACATACTAGTAATCGTTTCGCTTAATTGAGCAATAGTTTCTTCCACCTCACCCTACAAAGTACTTAAGAGCTTAACTCCCTGTGTTACCTTTTGTAATTCAAGTAGAAATTTATCCTGAGCTTATCATAGCTGTACGATCTCATTACAGATTTCAGACTGATTTAGTACAATCACAGAAGCTTGGTCGGTTACCAACAGAAAATTTTGTTTGGTTGACGAAGCGGCAAATTCTTCCCTAGTCGACAATCCGAATTCTGTGGTTTCAGTATTAGCTTCCTTCGAAATCACGTTTGCAATCGTTGAAGATAAAAGTCTTAACTGGTTCAAAATCTCCACAAAAGGATCCGTTGCAATTGTTTTTGAGGTTGCTGTCTTCCCTACTTCGGAATTTTCAATAATAAGCTGAACACTTACCTCTTGTTTATGCTGCATCTTCATCTGTAATCTAGTCTTGGCCGTAATCAAAAAACGAAATCTTAAATTGATTATATTTCCTAATAATGTAACTCCCTTGTAAAGAACACTCTTAACGCAATCACCTTACAAAAATTAAAAATTCCCTGAAAGTACTGTGCATCAGTCACTTGCTAATACTATTCTAAATACTTTGTAATAATCATACAAGTGGTCTACATCAGATTTTCATATCTAGGTGAGAAAATTGGCACAGAAATATAGTAGTTTGAGAATATTAAATGTTCTTTCCCGTACATAGTTCTTCAATCACAAGTTATTTATCTATGAGCAACCTAGCTGCTCGGAAATTCACGCTAGCTCAAACTCCACCGCAAGAACATAGAGCAAAGTACAATACGTATATTAATACACAATACATAGTAATTACAAATTACACCACATAAGAAGGTTAATTGTTCTTACACACACACACACACACACACACACACACACACACACACACACACACACAGAAAAGATGTTTCGTTGAAAGAAAGTTCGTGTTTGTGCATTCGCACAAAAATGTTCAGCAAGTTTGTGGACGTAAATTCAATGTCGAAGAAAATGTAAACACTCAATAGGTATATGGTATTAAATGTCATGATGAGATGTGATAGGTCTCTTTTAAGACATGGTACTAGAGAGAGCTGTAGAGAGTAGAACGTGTAGGGGAAGACAGAGACTGGAATATATCCAACAAATACTTGAGGACATAGTGTGCAAGTGCTACTCTGAAATGAAGAGTTCAACACAAGAGAGGAATTCGTGGAAGGTAGGACAGATCCAGTCAGAAGATCGGCGGAAAATATAGAGAGCTAGAATCTGGGTGTGGTAAGGTGCTGAAAACGGACGAAATAATTCCCGTAAAATATTTACCTACCGCACAGGAAAAATGTAACGCCACCAAAAATTTAGCAATACTTACTCACCACAGAGTTCAAGTTCGATACGAACAATTATTAACCTTTGAGTCTACAGGAACACTCGAAATAAAAAGATACTAATTACAGTTGCTATGAGAGTACAAAGAGTTTTTTGTTATCAAAACCAAACATACTGTATAAACATCAGCGCTAAATGTCTTACTGAGTCAAAGTATAGTTTTGGCTACTAGGAAACCAATATTATTCAGACCGCAACGTGCATACACGCCACAAGTGAAAAAATGTTATCAGGGAGCAGGAATGTAACTCTTATTCAGGTTCTAAAATAAAATGAGCGTTAGCAAATTGTCATTGAAGAACTATGTAGAGGCAAGGACATTTAGGGTTCCCAATTACCACATAGCTGTGCCAGTTGGCTCACCTAGATATCAGAGTAATTGATGTAGACCAGTTTTATGATTTTCACGGTGTTTAGAGTAATATTATTCACAAGAGCAAGCAAGAACTATTCCAAGCAAATAAATGGCGGAAACATACGAATTAACCTGAAGATGCTAAATGGCTTCAGTTCGACCCATATCAAGAATGGCTGTTCAGTTCAGTGCAGATTTTAATACAAACATATAGAAATGGTTCAAATGGCTCTGAGCACTATGGGACTTAATTTCTGAGGTCATCAGTCCCCTAGAACTTAGAACAACTTAAACCTAACTAACCTAAGGACATCACACACATCCATGCCCGAGGCAGGATTCGAACCTGCGATTGTAGCGGTCACGCGGTTCCAGACTGTAGCCCCTAGAACCGCTCGGCCACCAAGGCCGGCAAACATATAGAACGCACATTACATTTACTTAAAATTCAAATGAAAAATAGTGAACGGATCTCCAACCATGATAGGGAAAATTTGGGCAGACAACTGAGGCCGTTTGATCTACAAGTACTTGGGGTTACTGGTCTTGAACTTACATAACAAAATTAATTTGAAGTCGTACGTAAGGCTATTATGCTCAGCTGATAATGAAAATGTTGAAGAATACTAAATCCGGAAAGTAGATGCACCAGTAGCGCTAGTAAAGGCAAATATTTCTAGACTAAGGTTAACAGACAGTAAGAAACTGGAAAACGCCCGCGCTAACAATGCAGGTGAACGAACAAGTCCTTCTTGAGCTGTAAGTCACAAACAAAATGAGGTAAAATGGTAGCCTGCTGATCCACGTTAAGAGCTTTTACCAGAACAATGGCCAGCAGCAAGCCAGATCAGTTTACGCCAAGAAGATCAGACAAAAACACAGGGATTTCACGAACCGCGGCGGACACTACCGCGCACGAGACGGTCCTCACCGTTGTTCCTACGTCATGTGCAGGTCTAATGTGTCATATGGCTGAAGAGCGGCGACACGAATCCGCTGACAACATTAAAGTTATCAGCGATCAAGACATTTCTATAGAATTCCTACATGCCAATTTTGGATGGTCGTAGTCCTTACAAGTGGTAGACATAGCAGGCAATATGCGTAGCCCTTTTAAATTGTTTACAGATGATGTTGCGTTTTGTAAAGCATTAGATGATCAAAACAAATTGCAGAATTATTTAGACAAGATGTTGTGTGATGCGAAAAGTGGCACTTGACTCTAAATAATGAAAAGAACGAGGTCATTCACATGAGTACTAAAAGAAATTCGCTAAACTTTGGTTACAGGATGAATCACACAAATATAAAGGCTGTAAATTCGACTAAGTACTTAGGGATTACAATGAGAACAAGTACATTTGGAACAAATCACATAGACAATGTTGTGAATAAAGCAAACCAAAGACTGTGATTTGTTGGCGGAACACTTGGTTAGTGGAACAGGTATATTAAACTGACTGCTTAATCTACGCTTGTCCGTCGTCTTTGGAGTATTGCTGTGCATTGTGGGATCCCCATAAGATGGGACTGATGGTGGACATCGAAAAAGTTCAAAGAAGGGTGGCTCGTCTTGTATTATTGTGAAACAGTGAAGAGAGTGCCAATGACATGATACATGAACAGGGTTGTCAATCAATAAGACAAAGGTGTTTTCCGTTGCGACAGGATCTTCCTGTGAAATTTCAGTCACCAACTATCTCCGTTGATGGTGAAAACATTCTGTTGGTACCGGTTTACATAGGGCAAACGGTCATCTTAATAAAATAAGAAATATCTGAGCTCGCACAGAAAGAGTTGAGTGTTCATTTTTCACACACGCTGTTCGAGAGTGGAACGGTAGAGAAATAGCTTGTTGGCGGTCCGATGTGCACTCTGCCAGGTGTGATTTTCAGAATAATCATGTAGATGCAGATGTAGAAATCAGAATGTGTGCTGTCACTCTCCAGAGCTCTCATATGTTCTGTGTAACTTGCTCGCAAGTTCCTGCTTGTTTGTCCTACCTCCTGGGACTGATAGGAGTTGCGTGTGAGTTGATTTATTTCTGAACTGCTTCATTTGTCTGGAGTTTCGGATTTCAGTTGTCTGATCTTAGCCTTTGGTGTACTGTGTTGTTTATTCTGAATGTTATTGGTATCCCTTGCTTGTTTACTGTTTCCAATTCTGTATGCTACTTTACTAGTATGTGTTAGTGTGTACCATTTGTTTCTTTTGGTGATTTGGTGTGCTCTGCTGTATTGTCGGTGTGTTCTGCCTTTGTGTTTTGTGGTGCACATGTGTGAGTAGCCGCATTTGTTTTTTATCTTTCGTTTTTATTTTTTTGTTGAGCTCGTTTATGGTGTGTGTTTTCTAATCATTTTCAACATTGAGTTGTTTAATTATATTTAGTTTGTGCGTATAGTTTTGAGGTATAAGTGGTGTTCTGTATAATCTCTGGAGTATACGTGTGGAAGTGACATATCAATTAGCAGTTGCGTGGCTGCATGTGGTATTAATAACAGACATTATGGATGTAGGCTTTCTGTAGATGGAGAATTCATGTTGGTTGTTGTTTATTACTATTGTGAGATCCAAGAAATTTATTTTCTTGCTTCCTTCAGTTTGCATTACGAACTGTATTTGTGGGTATGCTGTATTAGTGTTACTGGAAGCTTTACTGTCCTATTTTGTGTTTCACCAATGAGACAAGTTATGTCTTCCACATATCGATACCGTCTTATTATTTTGTGATCTTTTTGTTTCACAATGTTTTTGAATTCACGTTCTCTATGTGTATCCGCCAAAATGTTAGTTGAAGTTTAACCAATGGGAAGGCCCTATCAGTAGCCTCTTGTTGCAAGTAGAAGCTGTTATTGAAAGAAAAAAAAAATCTTCTGTGTTCAGCCTTAAGACAGATGAGATTTCATTTATTTTTATGACAGCGACTCCCATACTTACATGCTGATGCTTACAGTTTCTTCTGTAGGTATATGTATTTGCATGCATGTCCAGTCAAGTGATACCAATGTTGCTGTTTGTGGGATACTGATATTCTTAATCTCCTCTTTTATGTCTCTTGTGTTTTTGAAGCTTCTGTTATTTATGTATTGAATGTTTTCTGTAGTAATGTGTGCATGTGTCTTCCTACTAAGAAAGATGGTTCGTTTCTGAAATTAACCATGAGCCTGACTGGGACATTAGGTTTTTGGAGCTTAGAAAGGTTTGATAAAATTGGAGCTTTGGGATAATTGTCTGTCAATAATTTGATCTCGTTTTGTATGAGTGTGTGTAAGGTGCTTTTTACGACAGTTTTGTTATATTGTCGGCCGTTGGACTCTGTCAAATTCGTCAGCTCACCATTTAGCAATGCTCCAATAAAGGATAGACTGCATCTCGTACCATGTAATACATAACCCGGACGTGTGGCCAACACTGGATAGGTGAGGGAGGCCTGTGCCATAGCCTCCAAGGTCTCCGGATTTAAATGCCATCGATTACTGTGTCAGAAGTCTGGTCTACGCTATCGAGGTCAACAGTCTCAAGGAATTAGGCTGCGGATCGAAGCAGCCTTCCAGCATGTACAGAAATCGCCAGGGCTGCCTCAGAGGGTTCGTAACTCATTTCAGAGACGATTTCAATGTTGCATTCAGACGGAGGGACAACATTTCGAACACCTACTTTATCGTTTAAAGAGATGCCATGTGTTCCTTGACACTGATGTACAGCAACAGAAAAGGAGTGGTGTCACGACAACGATTGATTTGTTGACCAATGTTCATTGGAGCTTGTTAGCTACTTTTGGCCTGTATTTTCCATGTGTGAATTATTGATCAACACTTCTAAAAAACTGTGTAGGTTTGGAACCTTTGTAGTACATAGTTACATCGACCTAAAACTGGATGCTATAGCTGCCCTGTGCAAAATAAAATTTTGTTTAGCTACTATACGCTTTATATATATTACGTTTACTTTTCGACATATTATTTTGTACAGGGCAGCTGCAACATTTAATTCGTTGTCGATATAGTAACTATGTACTGATCGAAGACCCAAATACGTATTATATTAACTGAAGATTTGGGAAAGCCCAATATGCATATTACCTTAAATGAAAATATTTGACGAAGTGGCTGGTTGCTGTATTTATTAAAATAAAAAAAAGTCATTTCATTAATTTTGGTCGGTATTATAGAGCTTAACAAACTGACTGAATTTACCTTGTGTTATTCCGAGTCGGAATTGTAATATTATTAATTTGATGGGCGTATCTACATCTACATCTACATGGTTACTCTGCAATTCACGCTTAAGTGCCTGGCAGAGGGTTCGTGGAACCATTTTCATACTACTTCTCTACCATTCCACTCTCGAATGGCGCGTGGGAAAAAGAAACACCCAAATCCTTCCGTTCGAGCTCTGAGTACTCTTATTTTATTATGATGATCATTTTTCCCTACGTAGGTGGGTGGCAACAAAATATTTTTGCATTCGGAAGAGAAAGTTGGTGATTGAAATTTCGTAAATAGATCTCCCCCCTAAGGAAACAGCCTTTGTTTCAGTGGCTGCCACCCCAACTCGCGTATCATGTCAGTGACTCTTTGCACGATAGCACGAAACAAGCTGCCCTTCTTTGCACTTTTTAAATGTCCTCCGTCAGTACTACCTGTTAAGGATCCCACACCCCGCAGCAATATTCCAGCAGAGAACGGTCAAGTGTAATGTAGGCTGTCTCTTTAGTGCGTTTGTCGCATCTTCTAAGTGTTCTGTCAACAAAGCGTAGTCTTTGTTTCGCCTTCCCCACAACATTATCTATGTGGTCTTTCCAATTTAAGTTGCTCGTAATTGTAATTCCTAGGTATTTAGTCGAAATAACAGCCGTTAGATTAGTGCGACTTATTGTATACCCAAAATATATCGGATTTATTTTAGTACCCATGTGGGTGACATCGCACTATTCTTTGTTTAGTGCCAATTGCCACTTTTCGCACCATTCAGAAATTCACTCTACATAGTTTTGCAATTGGAATTGATCGTCTTATGATACTAGACGGTAAATTACAGCGTTATCTGCAAACAGTCTAAGGGGACTGTTCAGATTATGACCTAGATCATTTATGTAACTCAGGAACAGCAGAGGGCCTATGACACTACCTTGCGGAACGCCAGATATCACTTCTGCTCTCGATGATTTACCGTCTGTCACTATGAACTGTGACGTCTCCGAAAGAAAATCACGAGTCCAGTCACACAACTGAGACGATACTCCATATGGACGCAATTTCCTCACAGGTTTGTCAAGATATTGATAGCGCTAGTTAAGATAAGGCAGCTTCATTAATTTTTAGATACTTCTGGGGGTTAAGAATTCATGAAGGTGTTTCTCCTGTTTATGTTCTGTTAACTGTTGTACCTAGCTTTTTATGAATTGTTTTTTTAACGTTGTAGTATGTTCAGTTACTGCAGGAACATAGCCTGGGAACTGGGCAGGGCCCACGAGAGATACGGGCGCCTTAACAAACCTGTGACGTCACACTTGACGCCCTGTCCATCATACATCGCGAACACTCGGTTACGTGCAGCTCTCATAGAAAACGAATATGCCAGTGAAAAGGTACCTACTACAGGTCTTAATTGTGCCGTGTGCTATCAAGAGCTTCCATGTATTTAAACGCTCAGTTAAGAATTAGTAAACTCGTCTATACGCGCTGCAGTGTGTCTTCCTCATGGGCCTCAGAATCGGGCAGCGTGCACATTCAGTGCTGGTGACTGAGGCGGCCTCCTAGTTGTATGAACTATCCAACTTGGTGTAAAAGTATTTGTTTCCCTTTGGTAAGATGTGTTTTATTGGAAGTCTTTTGGCAAATGTTAATGGCTATTATTTTGATAAGCAGTCCTAGCCTGAGGAAATAAAATTTTGCTTTTCTTTCGTGGGGGGCGGGGGGGGGGGGGGGAGTGGGATGATATTTTTGTTTGGCCTGGCAACTTCCGCTCCGTACCTTTCTTCAACGTTTAAACCTTTTTAATTGTTTCTGTTTGTTGCAGTATGTTGCTTGCAGGCAGCAGTGCTGTGGCTGATGACGGGGGTGTGAGGAATGCGGGAGCAGCACAGCGCAGCGATACCACGGCCTGGCGGTCGCTCGCCGCGCCTGCCGGTGGCAGCCGTCATATCGCACACATCCGTCTCACCCGCCGTCACCTCGTCGACCCCTCCAGCCTGGCCGTGACGCAGGCAGCGGCCCCGCTTTTCTGCGCGCGCTGCTGACAAATCGAGTTTCGCCGCAAATAGTATTAAACCGCACGCCCCATTCCGGTATAATGAGCCGCGCGGGATGCAAACGTGAGCCGGGTGCGAGACGAGACGAGACGAAGCGAGTCGGCTTCCGGCTGCCTGCGTCGTGGGTGGCGCTAGCGCTGGCGGGGGCGGCGGCGGCGGCGGGGGCGCGCATGCAAAGTGAATAACGCCACCCGCGCACTTGTCCTTTGCAGCGCTCCTGCCGCGCACCGCCGCGGATTAAGGCCGGGCGCGTTACCGAAAGAAACAAGTCGTCAGTTTGCAGGCTCGGGACTTGCTCCCAGCGGAACACCTACGCTTCGAGAGAGATCGTTTCGCCGAGAAACCTGGATGCTACTGTACGACGTCATCGTGCCTAACCGCTAATGTTGCTCGTTCGAAGCGTGGGCTTCACCAGTGAGCAGTGAGCCAGGTGCCAAACGGAAACATGGACAAAATTATTTCACAGGTAAGGTGATACTAGTTTGCTGTTGATTTAGCATGTACAGCATGAATGGCTAAGAATTCGGTTCTCGAGCCATGCCCTGCACGTGTGCTATAGCATTCAGCCTCAATGCACATTTCCTCCACTGCAACACCATGCTGTCTGAGCAGGAGAATGGAGAAGAGGGGTGAACAGCGAACGCACCGCATTTAGATGGCAATACAGACATAATGCGCACCACTTGCTTTAACATTTCATATTTCTCAACAATATAGATCACAAACGAAACAAATTTCCAGTGTTATTTAATCAAACGTGGCCCACTGAAGACATAACATTATTTTTATCTCGTACAAAAGTCCCCATACATATAGATGGAGACAATTTCACAGATTTTCATTATTCTTTGACATTGTCAGTGGGGAAATATGCGATCTTTTAACGTAAAACATGTGCGGATAAACAGACTGTGTCAAGATCACTAGTTTTCTTTACTGATTACCAGTTTTGGCTCACTGACGCGCTATTTTCAAATCACTCTCAAGTGCTGTACATTGTGTGATAATCATTACACAACCTCCTATTCTTAGAGATAAGTCGTTCTAGAATGAAAAATCCTAGTTGCTTATGTTAATTGACGACGTTAATCACAACAATATTTGAATAACGATTAACGACATGAGTTTCATGCTTTAAGAATACGACGATGTGTAATGACTGTCACACACTCAACAATATTTTGATCTTTCTAAAAATGACTGTTCAGTGAGCCGAAACCGGTAAACAATAAAGAAAATTTCCAATCTTAACACGGATTTTTATTGACATATGTTTCACAGATTTACGCACACAGCTTGCCAAGTTAATCGTGACTTACTTAGATTCATAATCGAAAAAAGGTTTTTCGCACAAATATGTCGATCGAGATACTAAAGCACTTTTGCAAAATCATTACGCACACATGGAAACTCTTCCTGACTAAGACTGCGTAGATGTCCTGGACAGATTTTAACGTCAAAAGTTTTTTCCTTAAAACTGGAATTGTACGGAATATCAGTCGGTTTCATCTGCACACGCGATTTCAACAAAACAGCAAACGGTCTCGGAGACAGTTCCAAGACAGATATGAAAACGTCTGAACTATACTTATAATTCTTCCAGACTCACAGTGAATTCTTCAAATCTCGCGCCTCCTTTAACGCCAGTATGCTTAGGGAATTTTTTGTCGGAAGTTTGCCCCTTTTGCAACGCGTTTTTATTTTTATGTGCGTCCCCATCAAACACGAAACCAGTAATTCCTCACCTTACAGTGTCTTACTGTGGGCAGTGTGTAGTCAAGATTCCTTAAAATGCGATCGGCCTGAGGTAAAGTTCCGCTTGTGCTGTCATTCTAGAAAAGCAGGTGTCTGTATTACACTACTGGCCATTAAAATTGCTACACCACGAAGATGACGTGCTACAGGCGCGAAATTTAACCGACAGGAAGAAGATGCTGTGATATGCAAATGATTAGCTTTTCAGAGCATTCACACAAGGTTGGCGCCGGTGGCGACACCTACAACGTGCTGATATGAGGAAAGTTTCCAACCGATTTCTCATATACAAACAGCAGTTGACCGGCGTTACCTGGTGAAACGTTGTTGTGATGCCTCGTGTAAGGAGAAGAAATGCGTACCATCACGTTTCATACTTTGATAAAGGTCGGATTGTAGCCTATCGCGATTGCAGTTTATCGTATCGCCACATTGCTGCTCGCGTTGGTCGAGATCCAATGACTATTAGCAGAATATGGAATCGGTGGGTTCACGAGAGTAATGCGGAACGCCGTGCTGGATCCCAACGGCCTCGTGTCACTAGCAATCGAGATGACAGGCATCTTATCTGCATGATTGTAACTGGTGAGTTGACGAATTCGACAGAGTCCAACGGACAACAATATAACAACGTAAAAAGCACCTTACACACACTCATACAAAACGAGATCAAATTGTTGACAGGCAATTATCCCAAAGCTCCAATTTTAACAAACCTTTCTAAGCTGCACAAACCTAATGTTCCAGTCAGGCTCATGGTTAATTTCAGAAACGAACCATCTTTCTTAGTAGGAAGACAAATGCACACATTACTACAGAAAACATTCACATACATAAACAACAGAAGCTTCAAAAACACAAGATACATAAGAGAGGAGATTAAGAATATCAGTATCGCACAAACAGCAACGTCTCCATCCCTGAGTCAACAGATGGGGACGTTTGAAAGACAGCAACCATCTGCACGAACAGTTCGATGACGTTTGCAGCAGCATGTACTATCAGCTCGGAGACCATGGCTGCGGTTAAACTTGACGCTGCATCACAGACAGGAGCGCCTGCGATGGTGCACTCAACGACGAACCTGGGTGCACGAATGGCAAAATGTCATCTTTTCGGATGAATACAGGTTATGTTTACAGCATCGTGATGGTCGCATCCGTGTTTGGCGTCATCGCGGTGAACGCACATTGGAAGCGTGTATTCAACATCGCCATACTGGGTTCTCAGCCGGCGTGATGGTATGGGGTGTCATTGGTTACACGTCTCGGTCATCTCTTATTCGCATTGACGGCACTTTGAACAGTGGACGCTACATTTCAGATGTGTTACTACCCGTGGCTCTACCCTTCATTCGATCCCTGCAAAACCCTACATTTCAGCAGGATAATGCACGACCACATGTTGCAGGTCCTGTACGGACACTTCTGGATACAGAAAATGTTCGACTGCTGCCCTGGCCAGCACATGCTCTAGATCTCTCATCAATTGAAAACGTCTGGTCAATGGTAGCCGAGCAACTGGCTCGTCACAATACGCCAGCCACTACTCTTGATGAACTATGGTATCGTACTGAATTTGCATGGGCAACTGTACCTGTACCTGTTCAAGCTCTGCCCAGGCGTATCAAGGCCGTTATTACGGCCAGAGGTGGTTGTTCAGGGTACTGATTTTCGGGATCTATGCACCCAAACTGCGTGAAAATGTAATCACATGTCAGTTCTAGTATAATATATTTGTCCAATGAATACCCGTTTATCATCTGCATTTCTTCTTGGTGTAGCAATTTTAATGGCCAGTAGTGTATGTTGGGCCAACAAGGGCGCAAGAGTTGTCGAAACGACGTGCTCAGCGGGATTGTGAGTCAGTCTTTCCGCGAACCGCTAACGTAACTAGCTCACTGTCCATAATCTAATGTGTGTCAACACATTACTTGAAGAGCTGCATTTGTAAAACATATGAGCACTGCCGAGTGTACAAAGGGTGCATTCAAGCAGTACTAGTGTCTTTAGTGTCAGAGTTCTCTTGGATGACGCTACTGTGCTACACAGGCATCCACACGAACCTTCCAATGGAGTACTACAGTTCTAGTCCTTGGTGAGGTCACGGTTCGACTGTCTGAGTTTCTAAGGGACTCGGAGCCAGCCAGTAGGGGGCCCATACCAGGCCTTCCAGCAGTACGGTCCGCTCCTGCCTGGAGGCAGGGGGAGTCACATCCTGGCTGCTCAGAGGACATCCGCCCACCAGCATCCACCTTCCGATGTCGCGGGGAGAGCGTCATCATGGCCCGCGTACACTTGTCACTGGAGTGCCGGCACGCAGCTGTCATCGTAGAGTTTACTGCTGGGGTAGCGCGCCTCATCGTGGCTGTCGCAGCTGGGCCAAGGGGAACGGGGCTGCTATCTCAGCAAAGCAGATCGATCAAACTGCTGAGAGCGGAGATCGACGTGACCGAGACAGAGGAAAGTAAAATGTATGCAGATTGCCGCAGCTTGGGTTGGGTTGGGTTGGTTGGGGGAAGAGACCAAACAGTGAGGTCATCGGTCTCGGGAAGGATGGGGAAGGTAGTCGGCCTTTCCCATTTCAAAGGAACCATCCCGGCATTTGCCTGTAGCGATTTAGGGAAATCACGGAGAACATAAATCAGGATGGCCGGTCGCGGGATTTAACCGTCGTCCTCCCAAATGCGAGTCCAGTGTGCTAACCACTGCGCCACCTCGCTCGGTTGCCGCAGCATCTCTCTGCTGCCATGAGCTGCCCCGTTCCCCACCAACAGACCCATCTCCAGCATCCCTGTACCACTGGCGACTTCAACTCCTAACAGAAGACCATAAAGAGGCAACGGAGGACCATCTGTGCAGAGCTGCTTCCGCGTTATGAATCCGATCGTCGCAATTGTTGTCGAAAAAACACGAATTTATCAATTACTTTTGAATACATTATGGGAGTGACAGTGATCAATATGTTACAAATATTTACTATTAAAACAGTCTTGATCACAATTTATTTATTACGGTGACCGATTTCGACCACTGCTGTGGTCATCTTCAGACCAATGAGTAAGAACCTCCTTCTGCTGGAGAATCACTACTCATACTGAGCACTACTCATAGTAGTGATTCTCCAGCAGAAGGAGGTTCTTACTCATTGGTCTGAAGATGACCGCAGCAGTGGTCGAAATCGGTCACCGTAATAAATACATTGTGATCAAGACTGTTTTTAATAGTAAATACGAATTTATCACTTCGAACCGGAATTGCACCACATCACTTCTCTTCCAAAACGAAAAGTTCAAAGCCACATTCTCAGTTGGTAACGTCACGGCGACGGGCTCCTGGGAATCTGAAGGGGTTTTACTGTTTGATATCTTCCCTCATATGCAACGATCAACTCTGAAGTATTTGGTGCTGCCCTCAGGAAATCGAAAAATCGCTACAGCATGTTCGTCGCCATAAAAATGCAAACTTCATGACAACGCAACGCCTCATTCGATTCTGCGCACCAGAGAAAAGCTCACAAAACTTCACTGGAATGCTCTTCCTCATCCAGCCTAAATCCCGGATCTCACACTTTCTGACTTCCTTCTGTTTTCACCAATGAAGGATGCTTTCCGCGGGAAGCAGCACGTGGACGGTGGGGAGGTTACTGATGCAGCAACACATTGGCTCTGACGTCGACTGGTACAGTGGTACCATGCCGCCACGTTGAACGGAAATTATGTTGAAAAATAGGATTTTGTACAGAAATTATTGGGGAATAATATGGGCCGCCCGTAGTGGCCGAGCGGTTCTAGGTGCTTCAGCCTGGAACCGCGCGACCGCTACGGTCGCAGGTTCGAATCCTGCCTCGGGCATGGATGTGTGTGATGTCCTTAGGTTAGTTAGGTTTAAGTAGTTCTAAGTTCTAGGGGACTGATGACCTCAGAAGTTAAGTCCCATAGTGCTCAGACCCAACTGAACCATTTTTGACGTGTTTTGTGTACCACGGTGGATCAGTCTCGTCTCTTATTAACTTATGCGGTATGAATCTATCTATTGCTGTCGATACTGCATCTATCTGGTCTAAACATACATAATTAGTTTGGAAGGAATGGAGACTCTCTCTTAGGAAGGCATCAAGCGACTTTTTATCTGCTGTTTTAGATAGATATGTTTTGCGTTTATTTTTGGTGGTTTTGGTTGATATGGTTTTGAGCCTCGCTACAATGACCTTGTGTTCAGTAATCCCTGTATCCGTCATGAAGCTCTCTATTAGATCAGGATTATTTGTGGCTAAGAGGTCAAATGTGTTTTTGCAACCATTTACAAATGGTTCAAATGGCTCTGAGCACTATGGGACTTAACTTCTAAGGTCATCAGTCCCCTAGGACTTAGATCTACTTAAACCTAACCAACTTAAGGACATCACACACATCCATGCCCGAAGCAGGATTCGAACCTGCGACTGTAGCAGTCGCGCGGTTCCCGACTGAAGCGCCTAGAACAACTCGGCCACCGCAGCCGGGCACATATAAGTGCAAGCAATGTCAGACATATAGCTAAGGGCCAGTGTGGTTGCCACCTACATACTCCCAACAAGGGAGACCCCTAGGGGTACAGCAGGCCTTGTGGCCGAGCGGTTCTAGGCGCTTCAATCCGGAAACCCGCTGCTGCAACGGTCGCAGGTTCGAATCCTGCCTCGGGCATGGATGTGTGTGATGTCCTTAGGTTAGTCAGGTTTAAGCAGTTCTAAGTCTAGGGGACTGATGACCTCAGATGTTACGTTGTTGTATGTGAAATCTTATGGGGCTTAGCTGTTAAGGTCATCAGTCCCTAAGCTTACACACTACTTAACCTAAATTATCCCAAAGAGAAACACAGAAACCCAAGCCCGAGGGAGGACTCGACCCTCCGCCGGGACCAACAGCACAGTACATGACTGCAGCGCCTAAGACCGCTGGCTAATCCCGCGCGGCTCAGATAAAAAGTCCCATAGTGCTTAAGGCCATCTCAACCATTTGAACCTAGGGGTACACTACTCTGTGTCTCGACTCTCACATATTGATCAATCTGTAATGAATTACACTACCAGGAGCATAGCTCCAGCCAGCACACCTCTATGAGAAACAGAAACCTCTTCGCCACGTTAAGGTGGCCACGAAGGTAAAAGGGAAAATAAACTTTGCCTAATTCCAGAGAGTCGGATCCTTTTCTAGAGCAGATAAACGCTAGGGAAAAGGAAGAGTTAGCACTGGTATAGCAACATGATCTTGAGCCTGTGAATAACCGGCAGAACACTGTTCATTCGTCGCACAAAGAGAAGCAGTTTATTGTGTGTCTCTAGAAAACTGCAAAGTATTTTGCCAGCAGCGAAACGAGATTAAAACTGGGAAGACGCGCCGCCTACTCGCAGCCTCGCCATCCAGCGTGCCCCGCACCGCACCGCACGCCTGCTGATGGGATGCGGAGCAGCTGATAATCAAGTTGCGTGGCGGCAGCTTTAGCGCGTTAACTGCGCCTCCCGGCCTGGGGAGGGGATCCTCATAAAGGCCGGAATGAAAATTTCCCTAACGGTGGACGCGCGCCGGCGCGCGCCTTTTACGGCGTAACGAAGACAAATATTTGGCCTCCACGCCTACCGCCCTGCAAAATGGCTGTAACGTACATAGAGCCGTCATTTGCAGTCAACGAGCGAACGGGCAATAACGGTCTGTCTTATCACCCGCCTGGGCGACTTCAGCAGTCTACCGTCTCAGAGATACCCGGGAACGCATGCTGCTTCCCTCACGAAGAAAGCTACACTGTTTAACATCTTTTTCAGTGCCTCTTGCAGTCGGTTGAAACATTTTACAGTGCAAAATGTGTACAGAGGCTACGTTTGGCTGAATTATTGTGTACTAAAAATTTGTGTCTCTTTCTGTCACGTTCTACACATGAAAACCTCAGCTGCGCTGGCTCGAGACTTAACCAAGCCAAACACTGATCAGAAGGCTAATTGTACTATATGAAAAGTCTCTATGTGGATTACACACAGCCCAACAAAAACTAGTAAAGCGTCCAGAAGGAGAGGAGGAAACGAAATGAATGAATGAATGTGGTAAGTTACTATGGGACCAAACTGCTGAGGTGGTCTGTCTTATCACCCGCCTGGGCGACTTCAGCAGTCTACTGTCTTATCACCCTCCTGGGCGCCCGGGGGTATAAATGGGTGGGGTACCTGGTAATCCCGCGGCGGTCGTACTGTTCTGCTCCACACTGCTGCTGGCTTGCCTGAAATTATCTATCGAAATATACAAGCGGGTTTAGGGGAGCCACTCAACGTCAAGCACACCACTGTCCTATGTCTGGTATGAACATCTATATTGCTTCAAACGGCTCTGAGCACTGTGGAACTTAACTGCTGAGGTCATCAGCCCCCTAGAACCTAGAAATACTTAAACCTAAGGACAACACACACACATCCATGCCCGAGGCAGGATTCGAACCTGCGACCGTAGCGGTCGTGCGGTTCCAGACTGTAGCGGCTAGAACCGTTCGGTCACTCCGGCCGGCAATCATCTATATTCTGGTTGCACAGTTTACATTCTAAGTCGTAAATGTTTATCCAAATTAACAGTCTTGAAGATTATATGTCCACAATATCACTCAAGCAGAGTGTACGCGTAACCGACACGACGCAGGTGATTGTTGATGATGCGGAAGCCGAATGATCGAACGAAAGTTCTTACGCTCGTCACACATACAGATATCTGGTAACAGTCGTCCTTGGCGCTAGTAATGATACAACACTGACTATGGAGTTCATTATTCAATTCTCACTTGTACGAGCGTGCGCGTAACCGTCGCGACGCGGCTGATTGTTGATAAATGCGGAACGCGATGACCGAACGCACGTCCTCACGCTCGCTACAGGACACTGGCACTTGACTGCACTCTTTGATGGTAACTAATTTTTACTGATTCACATTAGTTCATTCCGGGAGACCGAACACGGCGCGGATGATTAATGCTGTGCGACACCCAATTAGTGAATACATAAAAATGTTATTGATGGCATTGCTCATTTTCAATTACTTCTTGACGCACTTTCCTCTGAAAATTTCCATATATCACCACTTTACTATAATAGCACTTGTAGCAACACTTCAACTTCCATACTAACAATGCCTCTCACATGCAGAGCTACACACCACACAACGTAACAGTTCCGTGTCCCGCGCTCGACTCGACAGACGCGGCTGCCCGCAAAGATACTCCACAACTAAGCCAGCGATATGACAACACGCTTACAAGGTCAACGCTCCGTAGACTTATACACTACTTAATCTAACTTAAACTAAATTACGCTAAAGACAACACACACATCCATGCTGGAGGGAGGACTCTGACCTCCAACGGGGCTATCCGCACCAGCCGTGGCAAGGCGCCTCAGATCGAGCGGCAAACAAACTGAAACATAAGGGTTGGGAGGGTATGTGATGTTATTCCAGCGATGTAAAAATCGAGTCATATTTACAAAGAACTTAGCTGTATGAACCCAACTGTCACTATGACAAAGCAATCCCTCTGGTCTGGCTGAGTGCACTGATTCAGTTGCGAAGGGTGACTCAAAACCGTTGTATTCTTTGCGCAGGCAAGCTGCCCCCACTGCACGGCGTAACCTAAAAGCCTGCAAAGGGTTGTTTAGGAGTTTTGGTAGAAAAATGAATCACAAAAGTTTTCAATTAAAATTTTAATATTAAATATAGTGTACACTACATAGCACATTTGTAGGTGGATGGTTATATTTAACTAATAATATCGCATGTCAGATAAGTACGAGTATTATGAATTCTAAATGTCAGAAATGTTGAACATAGCTAGGTGTGTGTATCGTTTTGCTCAAGAATCAGCTGCGTGCTACAAATAGTTACATTCTAGGTAACAGTATACTTTTTGAAAGACTCTCAGACCAAATCAATCTACATCAGTATGGCACACATTCTCAAAAAATGGTGTACATGTTTCACCTAAATACCAAATATGGTATCATTGATATCAATTTCTCTCCTTTTTTGTTTTACTAAGGCGTCTTTGGCCTCCAGTACCAATGAATATTAGATTTCTGATGTCAGAAACCCCCACATCCATTTTTAGCGCATCTATATTTTTCCAAGTTTCCTGTTCACGCAAATGTGTATTTCACATCTCTCGGATTACTCGGTGACCTGCAACAGTTTTACTATTACAAAGGAATCGGCAGAAGAGTGAATAAGGATTATTTTTAATTCAGTTTGAAACCGTAATGTGCAGTCTGTAATTAAACTGCTGAATGACTGACAAGATGAAACTTCTACGTTATTTGATTCTGAAGCAGCTGATTAAAAAAGAACGTACTAAGCCGACTTTCTCTTTACTTATCATGTCAAAAAATGGTTCAAATGGCTCTGAGCACTATGCGACTTAACTTCTGAGGTCATCAGTCGCCTAGAACTTAGAACTAATTAAACCTAACTAACCTAAGGACATCACACACATCCATGCCCAAGGCAGGATTCGAACCTGCGACCGTAGCGGTCACGCGGTTCCAGACTGAAGCGCCTTTAACCGCACGGCCACACCGGCCGGCACTTATCATGTCAACACTGACCCAAATATTCTAGCGCAACGCAATCTGACTGCTCAAAAAAAAAAAAAAAAAAAAAAAAAAAAAAAAAAAAAAAAAAAAAAAAAAAAAAAAAAAAAAAAAAAATTACAACCTGACTTCAAATAATTAAATCAAAAGAATGGCCCTGACTAAAAAGAAATCTTAACAATAACCTATACATTTCATTGAGTACTTACCTCACAAAAATCCTCATTATGCGAACTACTGCAATACAGCGAGCGTCAATACTGCCAGCTAAATAAAAGACTCTAACGACTAAAGCCACTAACTACTAATAGGCATGTGATTAGCACAGGGAAGATTTTGTTGCAAACCAAATAATGTATTTTTTACCTTAATGATGTAACATTCAGTTCAAACACGAATATAAATCGTCATTGACATCCAGTACAAAGATACATAATCATGAATAATTTTCAATCTCCAAGTCGGATACTTCCAGATCGTTAGCCTACGCTAACACTTCAGACCTCTACCCTTCACCGACGCTAACTCTCACATTTAACATCCATCACTGCTGGCTGTTCACCTCCAGCTGCCCAACAGTACTTCCATCACTGCTGGAGACTAACTTCCAATTGCCTAACAATATTTGCATCACTGTCCGCCTCTCGTGGTCTCGCGGTAGCGTTCTCGCTTCTCGAGCACGGGGTCCCGGGTTCGATTCCCGGCGGGGTCAGGAATTTTTCCTGCCTCGAGATGACTGGGTGTTATTGTGTCGTCTTCATCATTATCATTCATCCCCATTACGGTCGGAGGAAGGCAATGGCAAACCACCTCCACTAGGACCTTGCCTAGTAAGGCGGCGCGGTTCTCCCGCGTCGCTCCCCTACGCTCTGTAAAGAAGTGTGGGACTCATCATCATCATCATTTACATCACTGCTGGCGACAAACTTCCAACTGCGAGTCCGACCAGCCACAGAGTCTCTTACAAAGAAAGCGCAGTCAGAGATCCAATGCAAAGCGCTACACACCGCTGCCAACACAGAAGCAGACCACTTACAAGTTAAGTCAATTTCAAATTTGTGAGCATATATAGTAAGTCTTCGCAATACCATTACAGTTATTCACGTACAAATACCTTGCTCATCCTCTTCCTCTTCACAGTCAGAGCGAAGTCCCTGTCTCATGGCGGGTATCTATAGCCGGCTACTGAGAACTTCAGAGATCCTAAGTAATAATGGAAGCAAGGCTAAAAAAAATCAAGACACTTTCATAGGATTTGTCGACCTGGAAAAAGCGTTCGACAATATAAAATGGTGCAAGCTGTTCGAGATTCTGAAAAAAGTAGGGGTAAGCTATACGGAGAGACGGGTCATATACAATTAGTACAACAACCAAGAGGGAATAATAAGAGTGGACGATCAAGAACGAAGAGCTCGTATTAAGAAGGGTGTAAGACAAGGCTGTAGCCTTTCGCCCCTACTCTTCAATCTCTACATCGAGGAAGCAATGATGGAAATAAAAGAAAGGTTCAGGAGTGGAATTAAAATACAAGGTGAAAGGATATCAATGATACGATTCGCTGATGACATTGCTATCCTGAGTGAAAGTGAAGAAGAATTAAATGATCTGCTAAACGGAATGAACAGTCTAATGAGTACACAGTACGGTTTGAGAGTAAATCGGGGGAGGACTAAGGTAATGAGAAGTAGTAGAAATGAAAACAGCGAGAAACCTAACACCAGGATTGATGGTCACGAAGTCAATGAAGTTAAGAAATTCTGCTACCTAGGCAGTAAAATAACCAATGACGAAGGTGCAAGGAGGACATCAAAAGCAGACTCGCTATGGCAAAAAAGGCATTTCTGGCCAAGAGAATTCTACTAATATCAAATACCGGCCTTAATTTGAGGAAGAAATTTCTGAGGATGTACGTCTGGAGTACAGCATTGTATGGTAGTGAAACATGGACTGTGGGAAAACTGGAACAGAAGAGAATCGAAGAATTTGAGATGTGGTGCTATAGACGAATGTTGAAAATTAGGTGGACTGATAAGGTAAGGAATGATTAGGTTCTACGCAGAATCGGAGAGGAAAGGAATTTGTGGAAAACACTGATAAGGAGAAGGGACAGGATGATAGGACATAAGCCATGAGGGAATGACTTCCATGGTACTAGAGCGAGCTGTAGAGGGCAAAAACTGTAGAGGAAGACAGAGATTGGAATACGTCAAGCAAATAATTGAGGACATAGGTTGCAAGTGCTACTCTGAGATGAAGAGGTTAGCACAGGAAAGGAATTCGTGGCGGGCCGCATCAAACCAGTCAGTAGACTGATGACCACAAAAAAAAGTAAGACAAGATAAACAAAATGGGATATCACCACTCTGTATTTATTCAAATCAGCTATCGGTACTTAGCAGACTTCTAGCAAAGTTGTAATCTTGTGATGAATGTATGAACTAAGCTAATCGCTGTGGCACAAAGCCATCGTTAGGTGGCACTGGCAATGTTACGTGGATGGGTTGTAATGTAAAATGTAATTTATTTAAATAGTGGCACATAGGAGGTTTCTGGGTGACACTCTTGAGTTGTTCTAAGTGGCCCTTGATATTCTTAGTAATATCACTGGGCTGGAGTTAACGTCAGACCTGGTTCCACACATATTCTATCGGGGACAGATCTCCGGATGTCGATGGTCAAGGGAGTACCTCAATATCGCACAGACAATTCATAGAGACATGTGACAAGTGTGAATGAGCATTGTACCGTTGAAAAATGCCATCACCATGACGACGCACGAGAGGTGACGAATAAGGACACAGGATATCCATGACGTACCATTATTCCGACAGATTTCCCTTAGTCACTACCATCCACGAGCTTAAGTCATACCCGATAGCTCCGCATATGATGACGTCAGGCGTATCACCGCTGTGTCCTTGTGAAACATTGGGGGAAGTTGGATCTCTCACCAGGTCTCCACCATACCCAACGAAGGTAATTATCCGCGGTGGCGCAGAGCCACGATTCGTTGCTGAACACAATATGACGTCATTCATCAGCAGGCCGTGCTTCCCAAACATGGCACCATACCAAACACAGGCTACGCGTGATACGGCGATTCAAAAAATGGTTCAAAATGGCTGTGAGCACAATGGGACTTAACATCTGAGGTCATCAGTCCCCTAGAACGTAGAACTACTTAAACCTAACTAACCTAAGGACATCACACACATCCATGCCCGAGGCAGGATTCGAGCCTGCGACCGTGGCGGTCGCGCGGTTCCAGACTGTAGCGCCTAGAACCGCTCGGCCACCCCGGCCGGCGCGGCGATTCCGTTGTTCGGTTGCTGTTATGCTATTGGAGCTGGATAAATGACAAAGAATGGTGCAGGGAGTCAATTATTTGTTCTCGAATGGCAGGCGCTGATGTCAACGGGTTGTAACATGATTGGTCCCTTGTGGCAGGCAGACGTGGTCAGTCAGAGTGTTAAGATGAATGTGGCCGCCCTCATGTTCCCCTTCACTCAAACATCGAGCCACCGTCACAGCCAAGCGCCCCATACATCTGGATATTACACATTTCGACCAAACAGCCTAATGGAGAACACAAAGTGTCCCCTTTGAAACCCTGTCAGGTGCCGATAACGCTGACTGACACGAATACGTGGCATCTTCGTATCCTCCACGGTGATAACCCAACACATGACTCTGTTCACATCCCTTATACGCCATACCAGACCTGATAACTAAACACCAACAACACTAATGAGAATCACAATTCTGATGATTTACATATACGTCGATGGTGTGTACGTGTACAGAGGTACATTCAGATCAGACCAAGTCTTCTGTGTGGTTCATTACTAGTTAGTCATGTATCGGTAGGGGATGTATAAGTGACTGTATGTGTAGGTTATTTTCCCACTCGGTGCATGTAAAACTCCTGCACATAGGTAACAGCAAATTGAAGGGTAATAACAGAAATCGACATTAGAAGCATCTTAACACATCCATTTTTGTTCTTGGCTTGTTACTTAGTTAATTTCGTTCCATATTGTTTCAGTAATTCCAGTCCCAAAGAAAGCAGGTGTTAGATGTGAAAATTACCGAACTATCAGTTTTTTAAGCCACGGCTGCAAAATACTAACACGGATTCTTTACAGACGAATGGAAAAACTGGTAGGAGCCGACCTCCGGGGAGGATCAGTTTGGATTCCGTAGAAATATTGGAACACGTGAGGCAATACTGACCCTACGACTTATCTTAGAAAATCGATTAAGGAAAGGCAAACCTACGTATCTAGCATTTGTAGACTTAGAGAAAGCTTTTGACAATGTTGACTGGAATACACTCTTTCAAATTCTGAAGGTGGCAATGGTAAAAGGGAGCGAAAGACAATTTACAATTTTCACAGAAACCAGATGCCAGTTATAAGAGTCGAGGGGCATGAAAGGGAAGCAGTGGTTGGGAAGGGAGTGAGACAGGGTTGTAGCCTATCCCCGATGTTACTCAATCTGGGTATTGAGCAAGGAGTAAAGGAAACAAATTGGGAATAGGAATTAAAATCCATGGAGAAGAAATAAAAACTTTGAGGTTCGCCGATGACATTGTAATTCTGTCAGAGACAGCAAAGCACCTGGAAGAGTAGCTGAACGGAATGGACAGTGTCTTGAGAGGAGGATATAAGATGAACATTGACAAAAGGAAAACGAGGATAATGGAATGTAGTCGAATTAAGTCGTGTGATGCCGAGGGTATTAGATTAGGAAATGAGACGCTTAAATTAGTAAATGAGTTTTGCTATTTGGGGAGCAAAATAGCAGATGATGGTCGAAGTAGAGAGGATATAAAATATAGACTGACAATGGCAAGGAAAGCGTTTCTGATGAAGAGAGATTTGTTAACATCGAGTATACATTTGAGTATCAGGAAGTCGTTTCTGGAAGTATTTGTATGGAGTGTAGCCATGTATGGAAGTGAAACGTGGACGACAAGTAGTTTGGACACGAAGAGAATAGAAGCTTTCGAAATGTGGTGCTACAGAAGAATGCTGAAGATTAGATGGGTAGATCTTATAACTAATGAGAAAGTATTGAATAGGATTGGGGAGAAGAGAAGTTTGTGGCACAACTTGACTAGCAGAAGTGGTCGGTTGGTAGGACATGTTCTAAGACATCAAGGGATCACCAATTTAGTATTGGAGGGCAGCACCGAGGGTAAAAATCTTAGAGGGAGACTAAGAGATGCAAACAATAAATAGATTCAGAAAGATGTAGGTTGCAGTAGGTACTGGGAGATGAAGAAGCTTGCACAGGATAGGGTAGCCTGGAGAGCTGCATCAAACCAGTCTCCGGGCTGAAGACCGCAACAACAACAACAACAACAACATTGTTTCAATTTGTTCTGTGATGGGCACGGGACCTTTCAACATGAATTACCCGATGGCACTGCTGAGCGAGGCAACTGGGAGATGTAGACGGTTTTGTCATCCCCTCGTTGCGTTAGGTGGACAAATACCCACCACTCATGTAGTCTTCCTTCGCGAGAGTGCGACTGGACAGCAATGGAGAGTCTGGTGTGTAACGCAGTCCGTGACTATGTTGGTGCGAGGGGCACTGACTGAAACGAGGCTGCGGAATTTGAGGAGTCGGCGGTGCGGCCATAGAATGTGTTTGTTTTCTTCCCGTGACACTTACATGTGGTACATGGTGTTGGTTACTGTTCGAAGTAACCTGAATTAATTAATCAACTCAGTTGTGCCACCACTGTCACTAGTTACAGTGCAGTCTCAAGTAACGGTTCCTTGCTTTATTACTTTGTTGATGGAATCTTGTTCATATCCTTGCTGATATTTCTTATAACTTCTAAAGTTAAGCTGTTCCCTTTGGAGGTCTTGTGCAGAACGCAGTTTTGCTGTCGTGACACATCATTAATCAGTCGTTATATATTTTTATTCATCTGAGAACTGAACTTCCTGTTTTGAGAAGGCATGTGTAAGCTTCCTGGCAGATTAAAACTATGTGGCTGGCCGAGACTCGAACTCAAGGCCTTTGCCTTTTGCGTGCAATTGCTCTATCATCTGAACTATCTAAGCATGGCTCGCGACCCGTCCTCACAACTTATTTCTGCCAGAACATCGTCCACTACAGGTTGTGAATAGGGGTGGATACTCTTCCGTTACATCGCCTGGTTACAGTTTGAGTTTGTGCACAGCTGAGTGATCATATAGTGCTGACGTAAAAGTCTGAAGTGCTAAACGGCGGAATGATCCAATCTGATTCCTTTCTGAGGTTGCACCCAACTTATTTGGTCCGTATGAAAACGGTACACCACTTTCCTGTGTAGTTCGCATGGTAGAGTACTTGCCCGTGAAAGGAAAAGTTCCGCAGTTCGAGTCCCGGACGACACAGTTTTAAGCATCCAGGATGTTTCATTTTAGCGCACTCCCCTTGGCAGAGTGAAAATTTTTCTCTGGAAACTTTCCCCAGGCTGTGGCTAAGACTTGTCTCCGCAATATCCTTTCTTGGAGGAGTGCTAGTCCCGCAAGTTTCGCAGGAGAATTTCTGTGAATCTTGGACGGTAGGAGCTGGCCGGTGTGGCTGAGCGGTTCTAGGCGCTTCAGTCTGGAACCGCAAGACCGCTACGGTCGCAGGTTCGAATCCTGCCTCGGGCATGAATTTATTTATTTATTTAAATGTCAAGTTCCGTAGGACCAAATTGAGGATCAAATCTCCAAGGTCATGGAACGTGTCAGTACATGAACTTACAACATAAAAAGTAATAAGAGATAAAAATAAATATTCATGAACCTGAAAGAAAATCAGTCCATAAGTTTAAGCAAACGCTATCAGCAATACAATGAGAATCAGCTTAATTTTCATGGAACTCCTCGACAGAATAGAAGGAGTGACCCATGAGAACACTCTTCAGTTTCGATTTGAAAACGCGTGGATTACTGCTAAGTTTCTTGAATTCGAGTGGCAGCTTATTGAAAATAGATGCAGCAGTATACGGTCCACCTTTTTGCACAAGAGTTAAGGAAGTCCGATCCAAATGGAGGTTGGATTTCTGCCGAGTATTAACCGAGTAAAAGCTGCTTATTGTTGGAAATAAACTAATATTCGTAACAAGAAACGACAATAAGGAGTATACATATTGAGAGGCCAACGTCAAAATACCCAGACTCGTGAAAAGACGTCGACAAGAGGTTCGTGAACTCACACCACTTATTGCTCGAACCGCCCATTTCTGAGCCAAAAATATCCTTCTAGAATGGGAAGAGTTACCCCAAAACATAATACCATACGACATAAGTGAGTGAAAATAAGCAAAGTAGACTAATTTACGTGTCGAAATATCACTCACTTTCGATACCGTTCGAATAGTGAAAATGGCAGTATTAAGTCTTTGAACAAGATCTGAACGTGGGCTTTCCACGACAGCTTACTATCTGAACACCTAGGAACTTGAACTGTTCAGTTTCACTAATCGTATGCTCGTTCTGTGAGATTAAAACGTCAGGTTTTGTTGGATTGTGTGTTAGGAACTGTAAAAACTGAGTCTTACTTTGAATTAACGTTTATTTTCTACAAGCCATGAACTGAGGTCATGTACTGCTCTACTTGAAAACGAGTCAATGTTGCGCACAACATCCTTTACTACCAAGCTAGTGTCATCAGCAAACAGAAATATTTTAGAGTTACCCATAATACTAGAGGGCCTATCATTTATATAAATAAGGAACAGGAGTGGGCCCAACACTGATCCCTGGGGCAGCCCCCACTTGACAGTACCCCACTCAGATCCCACATCACAGCCGTTATCAACATTGTGAATAATGACCTTTTGCTGCCTGTTGCTTAAGTAAGAGGTGAACCAATTGTGAGCTACTCCCCTTATTCCGTAATGGTCCAACTTCTGGAGCAATATTGTGTGATCAACACAGTCAAATGCCTTTGTTACATCAAAAAATACGCCAAGCGTTCGAAACGTTTTGTTTAGCCCATCCAGTGCCTCACAGAGAAAAGAGAATATAGCATTTTCAGTTGTTAAACGACTTCTAAAGCCGAACTGTACATTTGATAGCAAATCGTGTGATATAAAATGATCAATTAACCTTACATACACAGCCTTTTCGATAACTTTTGCAAACACTGATGGCATAGAAATAGGTCTAAAATTATCTACATTATCCCTTTCTCCCTTTTTATAAAGCGGCTTTACTACTGAGTACTTTAATCGCTCAGGAAACTGACCATTCCTAAAGGAAAAATTACAAATACGGCTAAATACAGGGCTAACATGTGCAGCACAGTACTTTAATATTCTAATAGACACTCCATCATAACCATGAGAGTCCTTAGTCTTCAGTGATTTGATTATTGTCTCAAACTCCCTCTTGTCTGTATCACAGAGGAGTATTTCAGACGTCAATCTCGGAAAGGCATTTGCTATGAAATTTATATGATTTCCTGTAGATACTAAATTTTTATTTAATTCACCAACAATGCTCAGAAAATGGTTGTTAAATACTGTACATATATCTGATTTATCAGTAACAGAAATGTTATAACTGCAAACTGACTTTATATCGTCAACCTTGTGCTGCTGACCAGACACTTCCTTCACAACTGACCATATGGCTTTAATTTTATCCTGTGAATTAGCTACTCTATTTGCATACTACATACTTTTTGCCTTGCTAATAACATTTTTAAGCACCTTACAATACTGTTTGTAATGGGCTACTGTAGCTTGATTGTGACTACTTCTAACATTTTGATATAATTCCCGCTTTGTTCTACATGATATCCTTATCCCACTAGTAAGCTAACCGGGCTGTCCATTACTGCTAGTACCCCGTTTAGAATGTTCTATTGGAAAGCAACTCTCAAAGAGCATGTGTGTGATGTCCTTAGGATAGTTAGGTTTAAGTAGTTCTAAGTTCTAGGGGACTGATGACCTCAGATGTTAAGTCCCATAGTGCTCAGAGCCATTTGAACCATTTTTTGGAAGGTAGGAGACGAGGTACTCGTGTAAGTAAATTTGTAGAGAAGTGTCGTCACTCGTGGTTGGCCAGCTCATCAGGTAGAGCACCTGCATTGGCAGCGGGTTTCAACTCACAATGATCATGGTTTGCAACAAAAAAAATTTAAGGCCAGAAAATGACAGCATAGTCAGTCGAAACGAGTTGTCGATAATAATGAAGTGTTCATTGCCATCTTGGCCACAAGAAGTTTTTTATCTTTATATATTCTTTTAATAAAAATTGAGCCGTGCCGGCTTTCGTCCTGTATATTCTCCTCCAGAGATCGTATCCTTTCGTGGCGACAGGAAGGTCTTCCGGTCACCCCTTAAATTAACCTTGCCAAATCCAAACTTAACCCTGCCGACCTTGCGAAGGTGCGGGACTAAGGCACAAGAAAGAGAGAGAGAGAGATCGTTTCCTTTCGGCGCTCGTGATGCGGTCGCGAGGTGGCGCACACGAGAGCATCAGCCGAGCGAACGTGCGGATGAAGGGCAGTGAGTAACAGCGGGTGGTTATAGCGGACACGATTGGCTGCCTTGGTGGCGAGGACTGTCGCTATGAAAACGTTCATTCGGGTAGGCGCCGGATGTAGTGGGCGCGTTTTGTGATGGACTGTATAGCGAAGAAGTTTGGTGCTCGTTAGCCGATTATGTGTTGTTGGGTGTCCTGACTCGCGAACTGCCTTTCCGATGCTGCTGGACATGCTTCAGCTGACGTAATAAGATTATATCACTGTATTCACGTCATTCGTGGGAGACATATTTTCTACCCTCCGTGTTGCAAGTGTGATGAACCTGAAGTAGATTACTGGTTTGCTTCTCAATCACGAAAATCTGTGTGCAGTTTATCTTGTTGTTCACCTCTACTAAACTTGTTGTGCCACTCTGACTGCATAGTAATTCGTGTTGGCATCTGACTACATCGATATTCTGGTTTACCACTTAAACCTTCAGTGTATTATTTTGTAGTGTTATTGATTAGGCCATTTGGGAAAGCACTGTATATCATAGAAAAGACCGATACACCAATGTATGGTCATTCCGCTAGATCTTTCTGAGGAGTCTTTGAATGTCTGGTCCATCAGGGACGTGAATTTATGGTAAGGCTAATTTATCACTTCATGTGTTTCCTTGAGGTAATCTTCTGTTAGCGTGATTTGAAGTCCTTGTTTAAAATACCTGGGGTTTGAGTGATTCGGTTACTGCGTGGAGAGTAGTGACAAGTTTGGTACTAATCTGATGTTATTTGATCTAATATCGTTTCTAAGTGCACTGCATAGCAGTTTATTAGGCTTGGATAATTTATTTAAGGAGTTTAAGGTGTAGCATGTTCGTAATTGGAACACACTATTTATTGGAGCATAATTTCTTACGATTTGGTCTACCTCTGAGCCTGGTTTGTGGGTTCGATCTTCGTCTTCAGCCCCTTGCGTGTCTCTTTTCTAGTAAACTAACGCTCCTTTTATGCTACAGGAACAGCCAATAACAGTTTCCTGTGTGGAAGTTAGTACTCTTTGAGGGAGTATATGTGGAACAGTCGATCTGAGACTAGTATACCTCGCACTACTGGTCAGGCCTACAGTTGTTGGTCGAGCGGGACAACTGGCCGTCATCAACGCTGCCTGTTGTGCACGGCGTTCGTGTCTCTACCTGTTTGGCGCCTGGAGCTCAGACATATTGACAAGATAAGTGTTGTTTACTTTTTCAAGAGTCATAAAAACAAAGAGAATTACTGTATATTGTTTATTATTGCCTGCCCTTTTCAGACATCGCTTAAGTTGTGTTTCAGATGAAAGACTTGCATGTTTAAAGTTGCTTATTCTATTTATTCAGCTACGAATGCATTTCCAAGGCGTGTCATTTACTGTCTGCAAGTCAGTTTTGTCACTGTTCAGTTTTTATCCAGTTTATTCATCGAAGTACCCAACGCTGAAAGCATTATTACTATAATCCCATGAAATTTGCATTAACATAAAGTGGCTTCTGCCCTTCGAATGTAACGACTAATCCCTATCATTATATTGTTAATCATAGTACAATAATCCTACGAAAGTTTGGTTAGCGCAAATCGGTAGCTGCCGTTTGATGTGTAACTAGCAATCACTATAACGACAAGCAGTTCAGCGGATTGTTATTTCATCCTAGTCTGTTGCTTTCACTGGTTGTATCTGTATCAGAATTATTGCGTCAAGGGAAACTTGCGCATGTTTAGATATGTGGTAACCACTGATTTGGCAAAGTTTTTCATTTTAATTGTTGCCTGAATTAATTGCACATGTGAATAAAACTTTGTGTGCAATAAAAAACGAATGAAGTTCTCTCTCCCCCAAGGTCCAATTCATCCACTTAGTCCTTTATGGGCGTTTTATGAGGTGCCGATAATTCCCTTAATATGTATCACATGCTTCATATTGTCTTGCCTATTGGGTTTGTTTTAGAGATAACGCCCTGTGATCACAAATGTTACAAGCGTGCAAGCCAGCTACCTCGTATAGCAACAATTGTTATGTGGTAGGGAGTTTGCTTCCTGCTACCTCTGATGTAGGACGCTAGACTTGCTTTAGTTAATATAACACTTAACAACAAAATTGGGGAACACGAAGTAAACGCAGTAAAATAATTCGGTTACCTTGGAAACAAAGTAACACATGACAACCGAGCAAGAAGGATATAAAAAGTGTACTAGCACAGGCAAAGAGGACATTCCTGGTCAAAAGAAGTCTTCTAGTATCAAACACTGGCCTTTATTTTGAGAAAAAAGTTCTGAGAATGTACGTTTGGCGCACAGCATTGTATGGTAGTGAATAATGAACTGTATGATAACCGGAAAAGAAGAGAATCGATGCTTTTGAGATAATGTTGCTGTAGAAGGATGCTGAAAATTAGGTGGACTGAAAACGTGAAGCAGGAGAAGATTTCCGCAGAATAGGCGAAGAAGGCACGTAAAGGAAGCTGTGACAAGAAGAACTGAGAGGATTATAGGACATGTGTTAAGGCATGAGGGGATAACTTCAGTGGTACTGGAGGGAGCTTTAGAGGACATCAACTGTAGGGGAAGACAAGAAACGGAAGACATCTAACCTATGATTGAGGGCGATGGGCAAAGTGCTACTCTGAGATTACGAGGCGGGCGTAATGAATCCGTTGCGGGTCGCGTCAAAACGATCAGAAGACTCATGACACCAAAAATATTCTTAAGTGCTTAGACACCCCTTTCGAGTGTTAACTGCCTATTTTTTCCGTCGCCTGTCAAAATTTCAAGTTCTGAATTAATATGAAGTATTAGATTACTGACCCAGAGAAACAATTCTTTCATAAAATAATAGGCGCTCGTACATTGTGGAGTATTCGACCACCACTTTAATTCAAGAGGCAGAAGTGTAATTGTGGCTGCAGTAGGAATCATACGAGCTATGTCTCTGACTAACTGTTATTCGTACCAAAATGTTTGAAGTCTTTTAATTTCAAAAGAATCGAACTGTATTTATTCTGTGTGACATCTACCTTGCAATGCAATTACAGTAATCAATCAGCCTGTGATTCTCACGTCAAGTTTTCATACTTCGCGAGAAGAATGAAACTGCCATTCATAGGTAACGCTTCGAGACACCATCATAGAGCAATATTATAATACCACAAACATAAATTAGCTCCACTGAAATGCTTTTCAAAGCAAGCTATATATATATACGAAACGCAAATGAAACATTTTTGTTACGACCAAAACAGCAAATATTATCATTTCGGTAATTTAATTTTGTGGGACCATCAAATGTGCACATTATGGTATTTCCACAAATTAAATTAACGAGCAGGCATACTTAATTAGGTATCATAATTCCTAATTCTTAAAAAAAGGGATCGAAATTCTGTGAAATTATTTACAGCATTTTCGATATTAATCACTGTTGTCGGTATAATGGATACGCCGGGATGAAAGCTAAAACGTGTACCTCGACTGCGTATTAAAATGGCAGAGGCGAAAAGTTAAATGGATGGCCACTGATGATGTGAATAAATTAATTGTGTTCAGCTGATTTGTAGCCATTTATTTCGCTCTCCATTATAGAGGTATTGCATTTTCGTGCCTTCGTTTTCTCTCTGCGTAGTTCTCTCATGTGATCGTCATCCTTACTGGAAACAGCACAAGGAATTGAGAACACGTAATATAACGTACTACTCTTGTGTTAAGGAAATGACGTGGTAAGTTTTCAGAATCATGAACTTTCAACACCATACCATTAATTTTCGGCACTAGATCTCAGCTGTCACTGAAAAAGAGTAACATTGTTTATAAAGCAACTATCAGAGGTATTTGTGTTTTATGAAATTGTAATTGCTCCTTGAGCCAATTAGTTTTCAAATGAAGTCAATTTTGTACTACTCCAATGTTGCTCTGTCGTTTGTCTCAAAGACGTAATACTGCCCTGCTATCTTTCTAAAATAGTAATAAATGAAAATGAAAACAAGTACAGATCATAAAGTAAGGTGAGAGTTGTTCCAAATTTATGGCTTACATTTGTGCAGAAGCCATCCATGGACTCTTTGTGAGGAATAATTTGACATATTTACTTATGAGTACCATTTTAAGCTATGAGATCTTTTAGTATTTCAGTAAATTCAAGACTTGAATCTCAAAGTAAGTATTTAGCTCTAATGCAACAACGACTTTTCCGTTAGTAATATGTGTTACCTGAGGTTTGCACCTGCTCGAATTGTTTAGAACGAACAGAAAAACCAGGCAGCTATTATTTGATTATTAGTGAAAAAGAGTGAAGTTACAGATAAGATCCAAGGTGGAAATGCTAATACAGTGCCAGAGGGATGGTGCATTGCATAATAATACGTTAAAGCTAACACCGAACAGCCGCGTTTATACGGTGACGTATCTAAAATTGGACAAAGTAAACTGTGTGTCGTTATCTGTTAGTGCAACCACGAAATTCATGATGAAAAATTTCTTCACAAATAGCAGTGAAGGCTTCCTGTTTGCTTCATTAAATTTATACGTAATAGGAAAGAGAGAAAGAGTTAAAGGAAAAGATGAAGCAATGCACAGCCAAAATTTTAAAACTGAGCAAGGTGATGGTATGGGTATTACCAAACGATTTCCACGATGTCGAGTGTAGGGGATTCATGTATATACCTCATAGGAGAAGAGGCGAAGTGCACGCGGTAGATATGTCTTTGACGATATGGGTAAAAGTGTTATTAGGCAGCAACTTATGCAATATTAAACAACACAGAGGAATGTAAATTTTTCAAAAACTTCACATCTTTTGTTGCACAGAACTGGACGTCTAGGCTAACAAGGGAATTCAGAAATTGTGTGGGAAAATACGCTGTCTATGGGACTTTGGTGGCGTAATAAATGACTCATTAAATCCGAAAGATAGACAATATCGTCTCGAAAAAGGGATACTGTATTAGACTGCTTAAAAATAATTAACTGAATTAAAGTAGCTAGTGGCCTATTCACATACATTACGTCGTAAATAAATTTCGTTATGGTGACAATTTCCGACTCTGCTTCCCGAGCGTGAAGGGTTGCTGGTTCCCGGCACAAATCCGCCCGGCGGACGCGTGTCGAGGTCTGGTGTACCGGCCAGCCTGTGGATGGTTTTTAAGGTGGTTTTCCACCTACCTCAGCGAATGCAGGCTGTTTCCCCTTATTCCACCTCAGTTACACTCAGTCGGCGATTGCTGTGAAAACACCGTTTCCAGTAACCGTACACCGTGATTATTCTACCACACAACTTTTCTGGCATAAGACGTTACCGAGCGGGTCCACTGGGGCCCAAACCGTCCAATAATCCTGGATTCAGTGTAAGGCGGCAGTGGGTTGGATGAACTGCTGGGGCCTGTTGTGGGGTTGTGAACTACTGAGGGCTTCGGCGGGACGAAGCCTCCGGTTTAATACATACATACAAAACACACACATACACACACGTACTCCAGCGATACAGATGACACACACCACATGCTAGGGCACAAACATATACACAAACAGTGAGGAATACAGGAAAAATTTAAAACATTAAAAATGCGTGAATTCATAGCATTTAGGCTTGTACAATGACAAAATGAGTGAGTGAATGAGTGGGTGACAGACAGTTATACGATATCACGGACCAGCCGCGTGCATGGCTCCATTTTATTCATGTTGTTGTTGTTGTGGTCTTCAGTCCTGAGACTGCTTTGATGCAGCTCTCCATGCTACTGTATCCTGTGCAAGCTTCTTCATCTCCCAGTACTTTCTGCAACCTACATCCTTCTCAATCTGTTTTGTGTATTCATCTCTTTGTCGCCCTCTACGATTTTTACCCTCCACGCTGCCCTACCATGCTAAATTGTGATCCCTTGATGCCTCAGAACATGTCCTACCAACCGGTCCCTTCTTCTTCTCAAGTTGTGCCACAAACTCCTCTTCTCCCCAATCCTGTTCAATACCTCCCCATTAGTTATGTGATCTACCCATCTAATATTAAGCATACTTCCGTAGCACCACATTTCGAAAGGTTCTATTCTCTTCTTGTCCAAACTATTTATCGTCCATGTTTCACTTCCGTACATGGCTGCGCTCGATACAAATACTTTCAGAAACGACTTCCTGACACTTAAATCTATACTCGATGTTAACAAATTTCTCTTCTTCAGGAACACTTTCCTTGCCATTTGCTGTCTACGTTCTATATGCTCTCTACTTCGACCATCATCAGTTATTTTGCTCCCCAAATAGCAAAACTCCTTTACTACTTTAAGCGTCTCATTTCCTAATCTAATTCCCTCAGCATCACCCGACTTAATTCGACCACATTCCATTATCCTCGTTTTGCTTTTGTTGATGTTCATCTTATATCCTCCTTTCAAGACACTGTCCATTCCGTTCAACTGCTCTTCCAAGTTCTTTGCTGTCTCTGACAGAATTACAATGTCATCGGCGAACCTCAAAGTTTTTATTTCTTCTCCGTGAATTTTAATACCTACTCCAAATTTTTCTTTTGTTTCCTTTACTGCTTGCTCAATATACAGATTGAATAACATCGGGGACAGGCTACAACACTGTCTCACTCCCTTCCCAACCGCTGCTTCCCTTTCATACCCCGCGACTATTATAACTGCCATCTGGTTTCTGTACAAATTGTAAATAGCCTTTCGATCTCTGTATTTGACCCCTGCCACCTTCAGAATTTGAAAAGAGTATGCCAGTCAACATTGTCAAAAGCTTTCTCTAAGTCTACAAATGCTAGAAACGTAGGTTTGCCTTCCCTTAATCTATTTTCTAAGATAAGTCGTAGGGTCAGTATTGCCTAATGTGTTCCAATGTTTCTACGGTATCCAAACTGATCTTCTGCGAGGTCGGCTTCTACCATTTTTCCATTCGTCTGTAAAGAATTCGCATTAGTATTTTGCAGCCGTGACTGATAGTTCGGTAATTTTCACATCTGACAACACCTGCTATTTTTGGGATTGGAATTATTATATTCTTCTTGAAGTCTGAGGGTATTTCACCTGTCTCATACATCTTGCTCACCAGATGATAGAGTTTTGTCAGGACTGGCTCTCCCAAGGCCGTCAGTAGTTCCAATGGAATGTTGTCTACTCCCGGGGCCTTGTTTCGACTAGGTATTTCAGTGCTCTGTCAAACTCTTCACGCAATATCGTATCTCCCATTTCATCTTCATCTACATCCTCTTCCATTTCCATAACATTGTCCTCAAGTACATCGCCATTATATAGACCCTCTATATACTCCTTCCACCTTTCTGCTTTCCCTTCTTTGCTAATGACTGGGTTTCCCTCTGAGCTCTTGATATTCGTGCAGTGGCTCTCTTTTCTCCAAAGGTCTCTTCAATTTTCCTGTAGGCAGTATCTATCTTGCCCCTAGTGAGATAAGCCTCTACATCCTTACATTTGTCCTCTAGCCATCCCTGCTTACCCATTTGGAACTTCCTGCCGATCTCATTTTTGAGGCGTTTGTATTCCTTTTTGGCTGCTTCTTTTACAGCGTTTATATATTTTCTCCTTTCATCAATTAAATTCAGTATTTCTTCTGTTACCCAAGGATTTCTACTAGCCCTCGTCGTTTTACCTACTTATCCTCTGCTGTCTTCACTACTTCATCCCTCAGAGCTACCCATTCTTCTTCTACTGTATTTCTTTCCCCCATTCTTGTCAATTGTTCCCTTACGCTCTCCCTGAAACTCTGTACAACCTCTGGTTTAGTCAGTTTATCCAGGTCCCCTCTCCTTATATTCCCACCTTTTTGCAGTTTCTTCAGTTTTAATCTACAGTTCATAACCAATAGACTGTGGTCAGAGTCCACATCTGCCCCTGGAAATGTCTTACAACTTAAAACCTGGTTCCTAAATCTCTGCCTTACCATTATATAATCTATCTGATACCTTCTAGTATCTCCAGAATGCTTCCATGTATACAACCTTCTTTTATAATTCTAGAACCAAGTGTTAGTTAGGATTAAGTTATGCTCTGTTCAAAATTCTACCAGTCGGCTTCCTCTTTCATTTCTCTCCCCAAAAATGGCTCTGATCACTATGCGACTTAACTTCTGAGGTCATCAGTCGCCTAGAACTTAGAACTAATTAAACCTAACTAACCTAAGGACATCACACACAACCATGCCCGAGGCAGGATTCGAACCTGGGACCGTAGCGGTCGCCCGGCTTCAGACTGTAGCGCCCAGAACCGCACGGCCACTCCGGCCGGCTTTTCTCTCCCCCAGTCCATATTCACCCATTATGTTTCCCTCTCTCCCTTTTCCTACTCTCGAATTCCAGACACCCTTCACTACCTGAATAATTTCTTTTATCTCATCATACATTTCATCAATTTCTTCATCATCTGCAGAGCTAGTTGGCATATAAACTTGTACTACTGTGGTAGGCATGGGCTTCATATCTATCTTGGACACAATAATGCGTTCACTATGCTGTTTGTAGTAGCTTACCCGCACTCCAATTTTTTTTATTCATTATTAAACCTACTCCTGCATTACCCCTATTTTATTTTGTATTTATAACCCTGTATTCACCTGATATTCACCTGACCAAAAGTATTGTTCCTCCTGCCACCGAACTTCACTAATTCCCACTATATCTACCTTTAGCCTATCCATTTCCCTTTTTAAATTTTCTAACCTACCTGCCCGATTAAGGGATCTGACATTCCACGCTCCGATCCGTAGAACGCCGGTTTTCTTTCTCCTGATAACGACGTCCTCTTGAGTAGTCCCCGCCCGGAGATCCGAATGGGGGGACTATTTTACCTCCGGAGTATTTTACCCAAGAGGACGCCATCATCATTTAACCATACAGTAAAGCTGCATGCCCTCGGGAAAAGTTACGGCTGTAGTTTCCCCTTGCTTTCAGCCGTTAGAAGTACCAGCACAGCAAGGCCGTTTTGGTTAGTGATACAAGGCCAGATCAGTCAATCATCCAGACTGTTGCCCCTGCAACTACTGAAAAGGCTGCCGCCCCTCTTCAGGAACCACACGTTTATCTGGCCTCTCAACAGATACCCCTCCGTTGTGGTTGCGCCTACGGTACGGCCATCTGTATCACTGAGGTACGCAAGCCTTCCCACCAACGACAAGGTCCATGGTTCATGGGGGGGGGGGGGATTTTATTTGTATCTCTGCTTAAGTTATTTCTGTGCATACCATGTACGTAGCATTTTTTTTGTTTAGTGTTAGAACCAATACTTTCTTGCTTGGTACCTTATTTTAGTATGTTGTTATTATTATAACTGCATTATAGCATATTCTTATGAGGCAGGAGAGAATTAGACAGTTGGCTGAAGAACTGATAGCTGAAAGTGAAGCCGATGTTTCCGTAGATGGAGAATTTGATTCTGAAGAAGTTTAAGAAGCAGAATGTAAAAATGATTCTGACAACGAACAGGAAACGTCGAGTGATGAAACAGGAGAGGATGAGTATACTGTAGGAAGTAAACTGTTCGTCGGTAAAGACAGTACAGTACATGGCAGTTACGTGCTCTGCCAAGGTACGAGCGCACACGCTTTCATACCATCGTAACTCGTCTACCGAGAGTAAAAACAGCTGCAAAAATTGCTACACTTTATAACAATATATTTAGTTTTGTACGTCAACATACAGCTATAATCGGCGGTGGAAATATATTTGCAGAGAAAAGCACATAATGATATATATTGTATTTTAGGCCAATAGACGTAACTAGTTATTGTAGTGGTTTTGAATACCTTTACTGGTCAGGGCTAAATCGTCATTGAAAATATAATTGTTTTTGGATAGATAACATGAATTTCCTAAGGGACCGAAGTTTATCATGCATTTACCAGTAGAATAAGGTGCGGAGAAAATATTTCGCCGTATGCAACTTCCATCCGATTTCGATGAAACAATTTGTGATTGTGAACCATCAAAATTTGCAGAAACATAAAGGAAAATTAAATACGTATGGTCATGAAGTAGTGAGACATAGGTTGTACACTAAATAATTAGTCCATACACAAGTTCCATTTAACTTTGGATTTATGGCAGTCGATATATAACGAACTTACATCTTTTAACATTTCCAGATACACGTCGCACAATATAGCTTCTCTCATGAATCTGCTGCTATACAGTATGGCACTTTCACATTACACTAAAATAATGTTTTTTAAACAATAATAATACGATGGCAAGACATGCGTGTCCGACACAAATTACGAGAGACAGAAGAGTGAGTAACTGTTCGTCGAGAATATCTCGTACATAAAAAGAACGTGTAAAAAATGTTCTCCTTTTGTCCGCCTTTCGCGCAGCGGCTTTCAAAGTCAATAGCTCACAGCATCTCTGACGGCGCTTTCACCATATACACGTCACGTCACAGGACGTTGGTTGTTGTTTTTTTTTCTCGCAACGTTATTTGCTAACTGTAGCTGTTTCCGAGCGACAGCTCGGTCAGTGAATGATTTAAAATGATAGGGCAATCACATAATGTTACAACATCCCCTAGCACACCGGGAACTTTTTTAATGAACAAATTATGCCCATTCTCGTTCACTGTACTGATAGGCACATTCAAGGTATATAGAGGAACTTTTCTAGGAAGAGAGGTGCACCAGAAACCAATAAAGGTGAAATGAAAGCTTTGTTATCGTACCACGCTTATTCTTGCTCATCGATTAATGCTCAGCATAGGAGATGAAACATTTCATCTATCCACTTCATAAAAATATTTTATTTCTTCCTCGGTACCTCAGATTGGACAATAAGGAAACAGGGTGTGTGTGTGTGTGTGTGTGTGTGTGTGTGTGTGTGTGTGTGTGTGTGCAGGTTTTCAGCCGAATCATCGAAAAATTTCAGAAGGCTTATAGAGTTTCTGAATAGTTCACAACTGATGAAAAACTAGAAACACTCCGTGGAAGATGCAGATTCCACCAATACATGCCAAATGAGCTAAACAGGTATGGCGTAAACATTTTTACAGCATTTTTACACATTCAACACAGAGGTGTACGTTGGGCAACGGCCTATGCCAAGAGGGCAACACAACATTCCCAACTTTGCCGACCTACCAAGAATAAAGGCAGCAACATAGCTTGCTACGAATATTTCACAAGTTACGAGCTTGTAAACGCACAGAAAACGCAGAAAACGCTCATCATCGTTACTCGGGGGAAGAGTAAGTGATACGTCCCCTTGGGATTTACTAAAACTAAAAACGCGCAAGAAAAATCATCTAAGCTTAGTTTCATGAAAAAGCTCCTTAGCCTCTTAGTACCGAAACAAAACAGATTGGTGTTGCTTCTGTCTACAATGCATCGCGATGGAAATATTGATGGAAATAAAGGGAATGATAAAATATCGGAAATTATCACAATCTGTATTCTTACAAAGGGTGCAGTTGTTATGATAAAGCGGAATGAGTGGAACGTACAATGTAGTTAAAAATACACCAGGCTGGCCAATAGTCGTATTTTAGAGTATCATGAATACAGCTGCGATAAATGATACTATTATTTTCAACACAGATAAGAAAGAACAACTGAGAAGAAGAGAATTCTCGAGGCAGCTATCTTTTTCGCTTTTGCAAGACCATCTTCAGCTAAGGGCAATGGCAAAAAGTTTGTCAAAAAAGGTAACAGAGAATAGGAGAGCTTTGTGGAGTGAAATGTTCTGAAGTGGAATGAAATGCGACCTCACGAGCAGGATGTGTGAACTTCAAAAGCCAAAACAAAATAAACCAAATATATTTCTCGAAACTATAAAGCGTACAGTTGTCTTTGACATTCTATGACTGTGTGCCGAGACTATATCTACAAAATACCCCAGTGAGTCTACAGTTTGCATAAACCCTTTTCATCAAAATACCAAATTTTTCTTTTAAATAGGTGTATTAAAATGATTGGTAGTGGTAGTCATTCATTTATCATTACCTCCCTCCATAATATATATCACAATGCAAATTATAGTAATTGAAAGTGTAGGGACCTGCTGCGTGTACTGACGTCGAGATTCCTGGCGCGTGCACCGCCAGGCTAAAAAGGAAACATCATCAGCTCCACCTCATTTTTTAAGCAGAAAACGCTCACGTGTAAGTTATCAGTCCCAGCAATCGATCCCACGCGAAAATTTGAGTAATAAATGTGATAGTACGCAGTTATGACTTTCAGAATGCGCGGCTTTTAAAATTCGTGTGCACAGATTTTTTTTCTCTCTCTCCGTCCCACCGCAATCGTTGAATACCGGAGCCCGGAGTACTGTACAGCGGAGTGACAACCAGAGCCCTAATAGTCACGGCAAGTTGACGGCAAGGGAAGTGGATAGGTGAGGGATCACTTCTTCCGAACGCGTCTTGAAACCTTGTTCGAGAACATTTGTTTTACAGGAAAATAGTACCTAAAATGTCAACCTCATCTATATTCAGTATGACTCAAAACAACACGTCGGATAAAAAAAAAGGATGTAACTCCAATTTGTTTGTCTCGGAGAGGGACACCCAACGGCACCACAGTCGATCAGCCAAACCACCTCGTACGTGGGTGGTATGTGTGTGTGTGTGGGGGGGGGGGGGGAGGGGGGGAGAGGGGGGGTTGCATCTCTGAACTCTTCAGTGGAAACCCCTGCTTTTTGTTGCAGGTTACGATTCTGTGGAAAAATCTACGTATGTTTTGTCTGAAGCATTTTATTCGTTTCGGCACAGATGTCGCTGTAATCGGAGGAATATAAATGGATACTCAGTCGTAATTTACGACATGCTACTCAATGGTCCTTGAATATCGAATGGCACGTGGGACCCGACCTTTATGCTGCGAGTGTAGGACAAGCCAGTATTTCATAACTTCTAATTGGAAAGCACATTCGCAAAGTTGTATTCCTCCGACATATCGAAATGGGGAGAACTCGACGCTCCCCCGTGGCCCTGCAGAGAACTACGACGTATCATAACAGGCAATACACTGGGACCGGAGCTCAGGTATCGTGCAGCAGTAGAACAGACAGGTGCTCCAAACATTACAATACTGGCGTAGTGTTTATTGGCTGCCCACCAACCTATCATTTCGAGAACAGACGTGGAAGTGGACGATGAATGTTACAGCCACAGAGGAAAAAAAATTAAAATGACTCTGATTTACGGAGAACGTAGGAGAAATGTTGAGGCTGCTGTCGCCTTGTATGCCGAGTGTTCTTCCAGAGAAAGTTCGCCCTTTTACGAGGTTGTGAACGCCTGGAATAGCTGTACAAGCAGCAGTGTACCACACACACGGATAAGCGCCCGAGAGTTACACTGAAATTCCGGGATGTCTGGAGGTAGTATTGCCGCAATAATGCATTGTCATAAGAATCATCCATACCACATGACACTCCATCAAGAACTTCGTGCCGCCGATTTCTATACCAGCTAGAATTTTGTGAATGGGCACGTCAACAAATGCAAATGACCCCCACTTTCTTTGCCGAGGTACTATTTCCCAATGAGTCATATACAGGGTGAGTCACCTAACATTACAGCTGGATGTATTTCGTAAACCACATCAAATACTAACGAATCGATTCCACAGACCGAACGTGAGGAGAGGGGCTAGTGTAATTGGTTAATACAAACCGTAAAAAAATGCACGTAAGTATGTTTTTTAACACAAACCTACGTTTTTTTAAATGGAACCCCGTTAGTTTTGTTAGCACATCTGAACATATAAACAAATACGTAATCAGTGCCGTTTGTTGCATTGTAAAATGTTAATTACATCCGGAGATATTGTAACCTAAAGTTGACGCTTGAGTACCACTCCCCCGCTGTTCGATCGTGTGTATCGGAGAGCACCGAATTACGTAGGGATCCAAAGGAAAGGGTGATGGACCTTAGGTACAGAAGAGACTGGAACAGCACATTACGTCCACATGCTAACACCTTTTTATTGGTCTTTTTCACTGACGCACATGTACAGTACCATGAGGGGTGAGGTACACGTACACACGTGGTTTCCGTTTTCAATTACGGAGTGGAATAGAGTGTGTCCCGACATGTCAGACCAATAGATGTTCAATGTGGTGGCCATCATTTGCTGCACACAATTGCAATCTCTGGCGTAATGAATGTCGTACACGCCGCAGTACATTTGGTGTAATGTCGCCGCAGGCTGCCACAATACGTTGTTTCATATACTCTGGGGTTGTAGGCACATCACGGTACACATTCTCCTTTAACGTACCCCACAGAAAGAAGTCCAGAGGTGTAAGATCAGGAGAACAGGCTGGCCAATTTATGCGTCCTCCACGTGATATGAAACGTCCGTGGCCCGTGTTTGTTACAACACGCAACTGAACGTCGGAGGGTTCAAGCGTCAACTTCAGGTTACAATATCTCCGGATGTGATTAACATTTTACAATGCAACAAACGGCACTGATTACGTATTTGTTTATATGTTAAGATGTGCTAACAAAAGTAACGTGGTTCCATTTAAAAAAACGTAGGTTTGTGTTAAAAAACATACTTCCGTGCATTTTTGTATGGTTTGTATTAAACAATTACACTAGCCCCTCTCCTCACGTTCGATCTGTGGAATCGGTTCGTCAGTATTTGATGTGGTACGAAATATATCTAGCGGTAACGTTAGGTGACTCACCCTGTACACGAACAGTGAGGGATACAGGAAAAATATAAAACAATAAAAGTGCGCGAACTCAGAGCATTTAGGCTAGCCGAATAACAAAATGAGTGAGTGAGTGACAAACAGTTCTAGGACATCAGACCAGCCGCGTGCATGACGCCAGTTTATTGATAGCTCCGCTTAGATTATTTCCTTGCGCGCCATGTATGCAGCACTCGTTTGTTGAGTGTTAGAACCGATCTTTTTTTGCTTGGTACATTATTGTAGTATGTTGCAAGTATTATATCTTCCTTATAGCATATTCGTATAAAGCAGGAGAGAATTAGCCAGCTGACTGAAGAACTGATAGCTGAAAGTGGAGGCTATGATTCCGGAGATGGAGAATTAGATTCTGAAGAAATCTAAGACGTAGAATGTAAAAATGATTCCGACAACGAACAGGAAGGGTCGAGTGATGAAACAGGAGAGAATGAGTATGGTGTAGATAGTAAACTGTTTGTCGGTAAAGACGGAACAATATATGGCAATTACGTGCTCCGCCAATGTACTAGCGCATGCGCTCTCATACCATCGTAACCCACATACCGGGAGTAAAAAGTGCTATACATCCCCTACCGCACCGGGAACTTTTCTAATGAACAAATTATGCCCATTCTCGTTCACTGTACTGATAGGCACATTCAAAGTTCAAAATGGTACAAATGGCTCTAAGCACTATGGGACTTGACATCTGAGGTCATCAGTCCGCTAGACGAATCCGCCGGGCGGATTTGTTCCAGGGACCAGTAAATACAAAACATGGTAGCGTTAATCGCATAACATGCATTATAAGAGCGTAGACAATCTCCACTGGTAACGGTAAGCTGAACATCAACGTCTTTTGTTGTTTTATGCATGTTGTGGCATTATGGGGAACAAACACACTGATTCGTATTTGATCGACGGCACGTTGAATGGACTCAAATCTCGGAAGTTTTTGGATCAAGAACTACCGGTAGTACTGCAGGATGTTGCCCTGGGTGTTCGATAACGTATGTGACTTTAGCATGACGGTTGCCCAGCGCACTACGCAACTGAAGCAAAGACTGTGTTTACCCTGGTCGGGTAAACCGTGTTAATTGGCCAGCTAGATCGTCGGATTTGACGTCGCCGGGTGCTTTCTGTGGGGATATTCAAATGCTAACGATTGTCAGCAAGTGCCAAAAGGCCGTGAAAACATTACCGACAGCATCAGAAACGCCTATGTAGACATTCCTGCAGATGCCTGTGTTGACATTCCTGCAGATATGCTTCAGTTCTGTGTACGGTGATTTGAAAAGCATATCACTAAGTGTACTTCGTTTGAACACTTATTGTAACTGGAGAAGTACAGTAGCGTTCGCCTCGAGCCACTGTCAGAGTTGCGCACCGAAAAGTCTCCTACTCAATATGTTGGAGTATACAACATTTCCAATTAGTAGTGTGGTGTCACCGCCAGACACCACACTTGCTAGGTGGTAGCCTTTAAATCGGCCGCGGTCCATTAGTATACGTCGGACCCGCGTGTCGACACTGTGAGTGATAGCAGACCGAGCGCCACCACACGGCAGGTCTTGGGAGACGTACTGGCACTCGCCCCAATTGTACAGCCGACTTTGCAAGGAACGGTTCACTGACGCTCTCATTTGCCGAGACGATAGTTAGCATAGTCTTCAGCTACATTTGCTACGACCTAGCAAGCCGCCGTATTCAATTGATATTCAGATTCTATTAATGTATCATCAAGAGCGATGTTCTACAAATGTGGATTAAAGTTAAGTATTCCAGAAACTACGTACTTTTCTTTATAGCATTCATTACGTATCCTGTTTCAGACCTCACGCCAGCCTGCGTGAGTTTAAGCGCGTGCCCTTCGGCTTCCTCTCATTGTGTCTAGGCTGTCTTGTCTAGACACAACAAGTAGTTAGGAAATACTGGCCTGTTCTAACCTCCCAGCATGGGGGTCGGGTCGCACGTGCCATTGGATATTCAAGGTCCATTAAGTAGCATGTCGTAAATTACAATTGCGTACCCACTTCTATTCCTCAAATTACAGCGCCATCTGTGGAGAAACGAATAAAATGGTTCAAACGAAACCTATGTAGATTTTTCTCTAGTATAGGAATAGGCAATAAAAAAACGGCGGTTCTTCAACTAAAAAGACGGTGTTTCCCCTACAAGATTTCAAATTTTCCCCTCGCCATCCACGCAAGGGTTTGGGTGAGAAGTCGAGTGTGGTGTCATTGGCTGTCCCCGTCCAAGAAGAACGAAATGGAATTATAACTTTTTTTTGAACGGATGTGTATTTTTCTAGATATTTCAGTGTTTTCAGTTTAAACGTACAGCCTGTGCATGCTCCTGAAAATCGAACTGAATAAACCTAAGCAAGCGGAGAATTATCGTAAAATGAAGCTAATGAATTTAGATTCACAGTTTAATCATGTCAAACATTCTGACGAACAGCGAAACTCCTAAAACCACACTGTGTGGTTATACGTAGTTAAACTGACGGTGTCCCGAGTGCTACAGTGCAGGGTGGATGCATCGCAAGACGCTGAAGCATCGTAGATATGGTTCTTAATCGGTGGGCTCGCCGAGTATGCTGAAAAAAATAATAGCTCCACTTTCTGCCACCAGGCGAAAACATGAAAATACAAGCAGTCAGATTGTGACAATATTTCCTGCAGCTTGTCACTTGGCGTCGCGTGTTGATGTCTTTTGTCAAATTACTTTTGGTATAAAGAGTAAAGGCCAACGGCCTTGCCGCAGCGGTAACACCGGTTCCTGTCAGATCACCGAAGTCAAGCGCTATCGGGCTGGGCTAGCACTTGGATTGGTGACCATCCGGTCTGGCGAGCGCTGTTGGCAAGCAGTGTGCAGTCAACCCTTGTGAGGCAAACTGAGGAGCTACTTGATTGAGAAGTAGCGGCTCCGGACTCGAAAACTGACATACGGCCGGGAGAGCGGTGTGCTGGCCACATGCTCTTCCATATCCGCATCAAGTGACGTGTACGGGCTGAGGATGACACGGCGGCCGGTCGATACATTTGGGCCTTCATGGCCTGATCTGGAGGAGCTTAGTTTTGGTTTATACAGATTAAAGAAGGCTGAAGTTTGCCGTGCGAAACCCATTGGCTGTTGAGAAGAAAGACCGTGCACTGCTCCTAAAGCTGTTTTAACAGAATGGCAGTAATAGCATTGATGCTTTGTGGGAATATTGCCAACAGGAGCAGATGCGAACCGGCCCCACGTCAGCAATTGGGGCTAAATAATACGATCAAGAAATTTTAAGAAACAGCCGGTGCAGCAGGGTAAGGGATGATGTCCACCCCAGTGGCAGTTGTTGATGAACTAGCTGTACAAAACAAAAAGAGCAAGAAGAAGCAAGATATGAACGTCCAAATTTCATCCACACCACTGTTTTCGGAAGATCAGGAGACACCACATGTCGTATGACAGGGGAGAGATTTGCTTCGAGAGACCTTCGGTAACGACATCAACATCTACAGGCCATTACAAGACGTTTGACCTTCCAGATCCCCCGACCTGAGTCCATGCGACTTCTGGTTGTGTGGACTGTCTTGTCTATCAGGGACTTAGATTTGAAGGATAGCATAGGATGACATATCACTACGATTACACCAGATAAGATGCGTGCACCTCTCGATCTTGCCGTGTCGCAGATGCAACATGTCACTGAGCCGGAAGACTGTACTGAACACATATCGTAACTTGTGACTATATCCCAATAAACGTGCCAAAACGACATCTATAATGTGTTTGATCGCTCGTCTCTTTTCCTGGAACTACTCCATATTTGGACTGCTTACAGAGCCATATTTTAACGTGGTGACAAAAAGTGGAACTTTTTCAGAATACTCGGCGAGAGCAACGATTAATGAACAAACTTGCAATGTTTCAACGTTCTGCGAAGTACGCAGCATGCATTTCCGTCTACATCTACATCTACATCCATACTCAGCAAGCCGCTTGACGGTGTGTGGCGGAGGGTACCTTGAGTACCTCTACTAGTTCTCCCTTCTATTCCAGTCTCATATTGTTCGTGGAAAGAAAGATTGCCGGTATGCCTCTCTGATTTTATCCTCATGGTCTCCTCGCGAGACATACGTAGGAGGGAGCAATATACTGCTTGACTCCTCGGTGAAGGTATGTTTTCAAAACTTCAACAAAAACCGTACCGAGCTACTGAGAGTCTCTATTGCAGAGTCTTCCACTGGAGTTTATCTATCGTCACCGTAACGCTTTCGCGATTACTAAATGATCCTGTAACGAAGCGCGCTGTTCTCCATTGTATCTTCTCTATTTCTTCTATCAACCATATCTGGTACGGATCCCACACCGGTGAGCAGTATGGGCGAACAAATGTACTGTACCTACTTCCTTTGTTTTAGGACTGCATTTCCTTAGGATTCTAACAATGAATCTCAGTCTGGCCTCTGCTTTACCGACGATTAATTTTATATGCTCATTCCATTTGAAATCACTCCTAATGCCTACTCCCAGATAATTTATGGAATTAACTGCTTCCAGCTGCTGACCTGCTATATTGTAGCTAAATGATAAAGGATCTTTCTTTCTTTGTATTCGCAGCACATTACACTTGTCTGCATTGAGATTCAATTGCCATTTCCTACAACATGCGTCAATTCGTTGCAGATCCTCCAGCATTTCAGTACAATTTTCCATTGTTAAAACCTCTCGATATACTACAGCATCATCCCCAGAAAGCCTCAGTAAACTTCCGATGTCATTCACAAGGTCATTTATATATATAGTGAATAGCAACGGTCCTACGACACTCCCCCGTGGCACACCTGAAATCACTCTTACCTCGGAAGACTTTTCTCCATTGAGAACGACATGCTGCGTTCTGCTATTTAGGAACTCTTCAATCCAATCAAACAATAGGTCTGACTGTCCGTATGCTCTTGCTCTGTTCATTAAACGACTGTGGGGAACTGTATCAAACACCTTGCGGAAGTCAAGAAAGACGGCATCTATCTGGGAACCCGTGTCTATGGCCCTCTGAGTCTCGTGGACGAATAGCGCGAGCTGGGTTTCACACTGTCTCTTTCGAAACCCATGCTGATTCCTACAGAGCAGATTTCTAGTCTCCAGAAAAGTCATTATACTCGAACATAATACGTGTTCCAAAATTCTACAACTGATCGACGTTAGAGACATAGGTCTACAGCTCTGCACATCTGTTCGACGTCCCTTCTTGAAAACTGGGGTAACCTGTGCCCTTTTCCAATCTTTTGGAACGCTACGCTCTTTTAGAGACCTACGGTAGAATGCTGCAAGAAAGGGGGGCAAGTTCCTTCGCGTACTCTGTGTCAGATCGAACTGGTATCCCATCAGGTCCAGCGGCCTTTCCTCTTTTGAGCGATTTTAATTGTTTTTCTATCGCTCTGTCGTCTATTTCCATATCTACCATTTTGTCATCTGTGCAACAATCTAGAGAGGGAACCTACAGTGCAGTCTTCCTCTGTGAAACATTTTTGAAAAAAGACATTTAGTATTTCGGCCTTTAGTGTGTCATCCTCTGTTTCAGTACCATTTTGGTCACAGAGAGTTTGGACATTTTGTTTTGATGCACCTACCGCTTTGACATAAGACCAAAGGTTCTTGGGTTTTCTGCCAAGTCAGTACATAGAATTTTATTTTCGAATTCATTGAACGCCTCTCGCATAGCCCTCCTCACACTACATTTCGCTTCGTGTAATTTTTGTTTGTCTGCAAGGCTTTGCTATGTTTGTTTGCTGTGAAGTTCCCTTTGCTTCCGTAGCAGTTTTCTTACTCGGTTGTTGTACCACGGTCGCTCATTTGCATCTCTTACGATCTAGCTTGGCACATACTTATCTAATACATATTGTACGATGATTTTGAACTTTGTCCACTGATCCTCAACACTATCTGTACTTGGGATAAAACTTTTGTGTTGAGCCGTCAAGTACTCTGAAATCTGCTTTTTGTCACTTTTGCTTAGCAGAAAAATCTTCCTACCATTTCTAATATTTCTATTTACGGCTGAAATCACCGATGCTGTAACCGCTTTATGATCGCTGATTCCCTGTTCTACGTTAACTGTTTCAAATAGTTCGGGTCTGTTTGTCACCAGAAGGTCTGATATCGCCACGAGTCGGTCTATGTTTAACTGCTCAAGGTAGTTATCAGATAATGCACTTAAAAAAATTTCACTGGATTCTTTGTCCCTGCCACTCGTTATAAACGTTTGAGTCTCCCAGTCTGTGTCTAGTAAAGTAAAATCTCCACCCAAAACTATAACATTGTCGGGAAGTCTACTCAAAATATTTTTCAAATTTTCCTTCAGGTGTTCTGACACAACAGCTGCTGAGCCAGGGGGCCTATTGAGACATCCAATTACCATAATGAGATTTTCACTCTGCAGCGGAGTGTTCTGCATGCAGTTCTGCATGGTTCGCAGGAGAGCTTCTGTTAAGTTTGGAAGGTAGGAGACGAGGTACTGGCGGAAGTAAAGCTGTGACGATGGGGTGCGAGTCGTGCTTGGGTAGCTCAGTTGATAGTGTACTAGCCCGCGAAAGGCAAAGTTCCAGAGTTCGAGTCTCAGTCCTGCACACAGTTTTAATCTGCCAGGAAGTTTCATCCAATTACCATCTTTGAGCCTGCTTTAACCGTGACCTTCACCCAAATTATTTCATATGTAGGATCTCCCTCAATTTTCTTCGGTACTATTGCACTTTTTATAGCTATAAATACGTGCCTCCCTTTACTGTCCAGCCTGTCTCTGCGGTACACATTCCAATCTGAGTTTAGAATTTCATTTATGCTTACATCTAGTGTCAGCCAACTTTCCGTCCCTAGCACTAGGTGGGTATTGTGACCGTTTATTAATGAGAGCAGTTCTGGGACCTTTCTATAGACGCTCCTGCAGTTTACATTAATATTATCATTCCCTGTTGTGTTTTGCCTGCTGCTACGTTGTCGCGTCTCAGGAGGCGTCTTGTCGGGCCTACCCTTGTAGCCGCTTCCTGTGTGTAGTGCACGCCTGACCTATTGAGGGGGACCCTACATTTCTCCACCCGATAGCGGAGGTCGAGAAATTTGCACTCCAGATCTCCGCAGAATCGTCTGAACCTCTGGTTTAAGCGTTCCACTCGGCTCCAAACCAGATGACTGCCATCGGTTCTGGGAACGATACTAGAAATAGCTAGCTCAGATTCCACCCCGCGAGCGAGGCTTTCCGCCATCACCAACTCCGCCAAACTCTGAACCCAGACGGCAGGAGTAGTCATTGGTGCCGACATGAGCAACAACTTGCAGTCGGGTGCACCCAGTGCTCTCTATCGCCGCGGGCAGGGCCTCCTCCACTTCTCGGATGAAACCCCCGGCAAGCAGACAGAGTGAACACTGGCGTTCTTCCACGACCTTTCCGCTATTTCCCTAAGGGGTTCTGTCACCCGACTAACATTGAAGATCCCAATCACTAATAAACCCCTCCCCCCGCGTGCCTGCTCGGATCCTGCTGAAGGAGTGGCCACATGTCCGCTCACAGGCAGTCAGTTTAACTATAAGAAATTGGTACTTTAACGGTGTCAGCTTTTCAATCCAAAGAAAATAATGCAGAGTAGCGACTTTAAGAATTAAATAGCGCTATCATAAGCATTTAACGACACATGCATTTATTTTATTAATTTACGCTGCATTTGCGAATCGCAACATAAAAGTGTCCAAAGCAAAGGGATTTCTGGCTTCAGTTACAGGTTAGACATCTCGATCTTTGACACAATGAACGAAGCACTGCCGCTTGTTTTCTCAACGACATTATGAGTACAAATCTCTTTCTCCCTCTGCTGTACGTACTTCGCGATTGGACATTAGTCGGCTGCAATCGCAACAGCGTAATTTCCGAATTAGGTCGAAATTTTCACGCGGCATCAATCGCTTGGGCTGTCATCTTTCAAATGTGCTTTTTACTTCTAAAAATAGGTCAAGTTGCTAGCGTTTGCTCTGTAATTGTTGTGACATTCAAGGAATTGGTGTGTAGACGTGTTGGTTGTGACAGCGCTTTAGATGTATCAGTATAGGTATTACCTTCCCTCCCTGTTTCACTGGTCTGAACGTGCTACCAACACGGTAATGTATTCATTTCGCTTTGCTGGTAACCATATCGCTGGAGCGCAGTACAGGAAGTGTTTTGTGAACTCTGAGTGCACTTTTAATGACAAACGTGATGTGCACAATACGAATGATATTCAGTAAATTTCAGGGCCAGGCCAGCAGTTCTATTTAATCACCACACCGCTCAACTCTCTGACGCACGCTATTGGATCTGTATCATAGCCTATATTAGTGATGAAATGTGCCAGCGATCCTGAAATAGACCTCCGCCATGAAGGAAACTTAGTTGTCAGCTTTCGGTACTATATTTCTGTCCTCTATAGTTTCCATTATTCCCAGTTAACCAAGCTGTAACATAAAGTGTTGCGCAAAAGCAAGCCTGAAAAAGCAAGTTTATGTGCAGTGAATTACAAGGTTGACACGTGCGAATGACTGAATCTTATCAAACAAATTTGAGTTCAAAAGAGACGCAAGAGCCAAGAGACACACATACACAGCACATAAAAAAAGTGGCAAAATACATTATTGTACTTCTGAATTAGTCAGATAGTAAGATAACCGAAAATTGACTCAGAACATTTACTGATAACAAGAATTTTCACCTCTAGTATTTCTTTGTAGACCACTGAAAATGTTGTTCAAATGGCTCTGAGCACTATGGGACTTAACATCTGAGGTCATCAGTCCCTTAGAACTTAGAACCACTTAAACCAAACTAACCTAAGGACATCACACACATCCATGCTCGAGGCAGGATTCGAACCTGCCGTCGCGCGGTTCCAGACTGAAGCGGCTATAACCACTCGGCCACAACGGCCGACGTTTGCTTCAAGCAACGACAAAAATTCAGCTGAAAACACGCACAGTAGTGACCTATATCTGCAGTATAAACAATTGAGCCGTTGTCTAGCTGAGAAATGTCAGTTTTATGTAAGTATTGGTATGTGATCGCCAACAAACTATGTTGTACGCAACCACTGTAAATTTACAGAGCCTTTTATTTTCGCGGCCGTGCGGTTCTAGGCGCTTCAGTCTGGAACCGCGTGACCGCTAAGGTCGCTGGTTCGAATCCTGCCTCGGGCATGGATGTGTGTGATGTCCTTAGGTTAGTTAGGTTTAAGTAGTTCTAAGATCTAGGGGACTGATGACCTCAGATGTTAAGTCCGATAGTGCTCAGAGCCATTTTTTTTTATTTTCGCTGTTATGATGAGACAGATGCGACTGCCCCATTTTTATTGTTTGTTCCTCACTAGTTGGTTTGACGGAAAGGAACACTATTTGGATTTGATCAGAATTAGGAAGGAATAGTGTGAAAGGAAATCACTAGTAGTGGTACAGAGTACCCTCAGCCAAGCACCGTACGGTGGCTTGCGGATTACCTATGTAGATGCAGATGCAGATGAATCATAAACGGTCAGCAATGCGTTGGTTATTTTGATATCAAAGTGCTACACTAGGCATCGTTCTATCGGAAGTTATATGTCAAGTATCTGGGCTAGCAGAATAGAAATGCGGAAAACACAAGTCCGAAAACAATTTATTGGACTCACCAACACGAAACAATAATACCATCTCCAAAAGAACAACAGACTCGATCCCACCTGCGGATATTCACAAATATAAAACATTAATAGGAAAGATCCGACTCTTCACGGAGAGAGATCACAATCAAACTATTCTACAATGTCAAGATCTTCGTCGACTATACCATCTGCAAGAGCGGCCAATTAGAACATGCGTCTGGCCGTGGCTCCCGGGGTGGCAGCTCTCTATACTTCCAAGCGATGCATCGAACTCCCCTGTGCCCTCTGTCGCTCAAAATTATGTCTTTCCTGGGCTTGACTGTGAGCAGCCTGGTGCATTATTACTATAGTTCTTCTTTGGTTTGGGGTAGTTATCCCTCGCTTTTTGGATATTCTTCTTTTGAGGATGGCTGCTAGGCCTTCCTCAGGCTGGTCGGATAGGTCCCTGTCTTCGTGAAGGACAATAGCGCCCCCCTTTCTCTCTCAGCCAATGAGGACACTTCTCACATATATATATATATATATATATATATATATATATATATATATATATATTCAGCCAATGAACGTTCAGATCGCTGTTGCCAGGCGGAATTGACGTCACGTTTCTTAACATTGTGACGGAAGTTTATCTCGGAACACTGTCTCAGTTTGTAAGATCCTACTCCCGAATAGTCTGATCTTGTCCACACTAAGGTTGCACAGCATAGCCTCCAACTATTTCATCACTAATGTTCCTTGCTGACGGTTAATTGTTAAATGTACATGGAGCCTGGCTGCTACTGATCATTCCCGATCGCATGGTCCCGTAATGCTTGGCTTAAACAAGTGAAGGGAATGTATGTATGCATTACAGAGTCTCCGTAATACCTTCGAGAGGGATTAAAGCCGACTAATTGGACGGTAGGTGGTGGCCAGACGAGCATCTTTTTTCGTCTTCGGCACTGGCACGACTTCCATACGGAAGGGAAGAATCCAGTCCGAAGGATGCTGTTAAAGACGGTCGTCAGGGTCCGGTGGCTCCCCCCCCGCAGGTTTCATACGAGAAGGCTGTCAATTCCACCAGCACCTCCTGCCGTTCTGACGTTCAAGCGACCTCAGCTGCCCTCCTACTTCCTCTTCCTCGATGGGGGTGATATCGTCATTCTCTTGCCTTGCTGATAGTTCTTCGTGCACTCGTCGGATGTGACCCATGCACACGTCATCCTCAATGGCTGTGAAGTTCTCCTCGAATGTGTCTGCCAATACGCTGGCCCTCTCGTCTGGGTTGCAGACCTAATTCTGTCCGACCTGTCGTGGCGGGATACGTTGTCGCCGGCGAAAGAAACTTTTCACTACTCGCCATGCGCTGCCGTCCTCTAGGTTTAGGGATGCGTCCAGGCCAGCCCAATCCCGGTTCCTGTGGCCTTCCACCGCCGCCTTGATTTCTCACCTGATCTGGTTTAAGCGGTGCTTGGTAGCCGGCTGGCGCGTGACCTGCCGCTCTTGGTCCTGTTCTTTTCCCTGATGGCCTCTAGGAGGTGAGGAGGGAGTTTACAGGACTGGTCCCGCTGTTGAGGTGGACGTCTCGGTGTGTCTACTTCTGCTGCTTGTACAAGTCGGCGGTTCATGGATTCAAGAGTCGCTTTAGCACCCTCGATGTCAGGGTCTGGTAAGTCCTCCAGCATGTCGAGAACTTCGTTCTCGAGGCGCTGTAAGGCCATCTCCTTGTAGCAGCGGCAGCGGGCAGGTAGTGGAGTACCTACGATGTCAATATCGTAAAAAACTGGCAGATGGTGCGATGACATGGGGCAGCGAATTGTGGCGGCCGTATGTTGCTCAAAATGGCTCTGAGCACTATGCAACTTAACTTCTAAGGTCATCAGTCGCCTAGAACTTAGAACTAATTAAACCTAACTAACCTAAGGACATCACACACATCCATGCCCGAGGCAGGATTCGAACCTGCGACCGCAGCGGTCACGCGGTTCCAGACTGAAGCGCCTTTAACCGCACGGCCACACCGGCCGGCCGTATGTTGCTCGACGCCTTTGACGATGGCGATGTCAAGAACGTCTGGCTGGCCTCTGACAGACTACGGTAGATCGTCGGGTCAAACGGCACCAGTATAATGGCGCCGTTTTGCTGGACTGTGCGAGGGAGGCGGCGACCTCTGACGTTTATGAGGCGTGAGTTCCACTGCATGTGCTTTGCGTTAAAGTTACCCGCAATGAAGACCTTGCCCCCACTCTCCTCCCCATCGTCAGCAATGATTCAATGTCAGCAGCCTCCGAGTTCCCCCTCGGCGGTCAGTACATCTACATCTACATGGATACTCTGCAAATCACATTTAAGTGCCTGGCAGGCCGCAATGAAGATGATCTGCCCTTCCGTGGTATTGACAAGGACTCCTGTTGCCTCCATGCTGTCCAGCGCAGGCACATGCACCAAGTGGTTGTTCAGGGAACTCTTAATGTATACGGCAGTGCCGCCGCCAGCCGTCAGCCTGTCGTTTCGGCAGCATTGTTAGTTTGCGGCTCGCACGTTGACTCCAGCATTGAGGTGAATTTCGCACACGAGACCGATGTCGATTCCCTCGTCGTGGAGGAATTGGCGAAATTCACCCTGCTGTAGACAGAGACTGTTTGTGTTGAAGCCGTGAACTGTGAGACCATGGATGTAACGATTATGCATGATGGTTCTTCATGGGAGCGGCACAGACCTGGAGGGCTGACGTAATTGCCGCCGTCATCAGGACTGGCAGTTGCTGTAGGAGCTCGTTGAGTGATATCAGGAGTGATCGCAGTTCTCTAGCGTCTTCTCTCTCTCTCTCTGGGCAGGGGCAGCCATGGTGGCGTTATCTGCGGCTGGAACAGCGCACTGCGACTGGGCGGCGGCTGCTGGCTGTTATGAGGCTCGTTTATCGGGCCATGGCGCAATGGGGGGGGGGGGGGGGGAGGAGAGCGCTCCGCGAGTTGGCCTCGCCTTCTGGGTGCTGTTTGCGGAGCAGCTGCTTCTTTGCCTGGCTGTGCCTTGGTTGCTACGGTAGGCTGCGGCTGTTGGGGTGGGTTTGCGGTGGGTGCTCCCCTCTTGACGGCATCCACAAAAGTGGTGCCAGACCGGACTTTCTTAGACGGCTGTGCCTTTCCTCGCTAATTGTCGTTCGACTCTTGAACGCCTTGCAGCTCCTGTAGCTTGCCACATGAGGCTCACTGCAGTTGCAGCATCGTGGTGCGTCTTCTTTCTTCAGAGAGCACCCTTTGCTCTGGTGGGGGATGCGCATCTGACGCAGCGAGGCGGCATGAAACAGTACTGCGCCACATGGTCTAGGCCCTGACACGAGCAGCACTGAGCCCGTCTTGTCTTAGCTCGGCGCGGCGCGACTGTCACTCGTACTCGGGCAACGTACTGCAGCTGGAAAGTCTTACGAGTTTTGACGTTGTCGACCAGGGCAACACAGAACAGAGGCGTGTCCCTGTGCGTCCTCGGAGACTTCATCACGCTCGTCGGTCGGACACCATAGGTCAGTGCCTCCAGTTCTTCCTTGAGGTGGCTAGGCTCCATCGTCATTGGAAGGCTACGTATGACCACCCTGAGGAGTGCGCCGCCCTATAAAGCCAGTTTGGCGGATGTATCCGCCCGTTTGGCGGATTCGATCACGTGCCTAGCGTATCAGAGTAGTTCCCGGGTTAGCTGCGACCTCTGGTGAAACTGTTTTGCAGGCTCTGCGAACGGTTAGCGGTCCCCGGCGGCCTTTGGTGGAGACCTGGTGTTGTGTTGTGTTGTGACCGCCTGTAAATATTTGTATTGACAACACAGACGACGTAGGTTTTCCTGTTGAATATACGTCCTATGATGAAGGCGTCCCTTGTTGGTTGGACGTGGAGTGCTATGTCGATGCAGTAGGCATTACGATGTCTGAAGTGCGCGGCCACAGCAAAATGGCCTTGCCTTCCTCCAACCTTTGAACTGATTCGACCCACCTAGTTACAGAGGGAGGGCATGCAGTTTAACATGGATTCCGAAACTAAATTCAACACGGAATGTTTAACATCAACAGAAATACACCTCTGACATCGTCAGCATGTGGGCGATCTGTAGTATTATGAACACTCGATAAATTTTCAGCTGGCAAGATTGCTAAAATCATGTATTCATATAGATAACTGGATTCGGCAGTTCTCTGTTGCCATCTTCGGATCTCCAAAAGCTGGGACCGAAAATGCTAGGACGCAGCAACTAACACAACAGCGCACATAATTATATGTAAAATATGCAATACATAGAATAGCAGCACCCGTATACAATCTTCTCCTTCAGTTCAGTAAGTGTTGTTAAACAATTTATGTCTAAAATGTCATCGTGAACTGTTCTAGAAGTCGTCGTGTCAGTTTTAAGATAACAGCTATGTGAAAGAGGAGATAGGTGACACATAACCATCCTCGGATTCACTAGGGATCGTACCCGAGGCCGTTGGATGTATAGTCTGGCACTTTACCCTTTTTCTTCTCATTCTGTCTATCTTCTTTTTCGTTAGTTTTCGTCATCATTTCTGTGTGAATGTCATATGACACCTCTGAAATTCCGTCAGTAAGAAAGTTCTTTTGTTAGAGAGGGTGGCCATTCCACTCTTCATACAAGATCAACTAACTTATCAGTGTACCACTGGACCGCAAAGGAAACATAAATGAAGACTGCCAGACGAGCCTCTAACCCACTTCTCATGAATATGAGCTCTGTCTTTCAACCAGTACTTATAGTCTCTCCTTAAGCGCCCAGAATGGTGCATAATTCTTTCTTATTGTACACATTTCCCCAGGTGTTACAGAAGATTTGATGAGAAGACAACAGAAAAAATTCATTCTATATTGTTCCATTCGCTATATTCAACTATTATTCTCGAAACATGAAAGGGAAATAAATGAAAGCGCACAATAATTTTAACCTAAACTCCATAGTTTAAATAATAGCTGTAGTTGTTGTATAATCAATGTTCGCTGCCTTACAAATAAGATGGTAGGAGCAACAAGAGCGTTCGCACGGGACTTGCCAACCTTTTTCCTTATTTATAAACTCGACAGAAGCTGGCCGTGTTTCATAAAAAAACCTCGCTCGAAATTGTAACGTTAGTAATTCATAAAGGAAGGGACCTCTTGAGAATGAAATACTTTGTAGGCGCAAAAAATTAACTCGCACAAGCCTCGTTGCCGCACATTGCTTATGAAACAGAATCCGTCAGCAGAACGAGCGACCCAGTTGTGTGACCTCATACTCTCCATTACAGTGCAGGTCCATTAAAGTTGGCCTTTTACTGTAAGGAAAGTGAACAACATTTTCGTAGCTGTAAGCGGTCTTAGATATGAAGGCGTCTTTAGAATGAATTTTTCATCTTAATATAAGTTTTATTAAAACGAAGTGGCCTTGGAAAAGGAATGGTTTGTAATATAAGTTGTCAGTATTTAGATCATTCCAGACGGTTACCCGTGGACGGGGGAAAACAAGTTAGCCTTACTTCCTTTTAGAAGAAAGGAAAGAGAACGGATGAACTGAATTACAGACTAACCAGCTGAATATTTGGCATTGCACAAGTACTATTTATTCTAGACTTCTATTAGTCCATCTCTTCCTTCCCCGTCTATCTGCTCATTTCCACCACACCTTCTCTCTATCCACCTTCTCCACCCCCCCCCCCCCCCCCCACTCACTGTCCATCTCCTCTTGCCGCTCCGCTCTGTCCATCTCTTTCTCCGCTTGTCTCTTTCAGTCTCCTCCTCCTTCCTCTATCTATCTGTTCCTCCCCCTCTATCCATTTCCAGTTCTCCCTCTAAATCCAAATCTTCTCCCTTGTCATTGTTAATCTCCTGTCCCCCTCTCCCTGTTCATTATCTCCTCTTTCCTGTCTGTGTCCATCTCCTCCTCTCTCTCTCTGTTCAGTTCCTTCTCTTCCCTTCCTCTCTTCATCTCCTCTTCCCCCTCTGTTCATCTCCTCCTCCCCCATCTCTCTGCCTACCACTTCTTTCCCCACTCTTTGTTCACCCTCTGTTCTTTCCTTTCACTTTCCTTACATCACCTCCCCTCCCCTTTTGCTGTCCGTTTCCCCCTCCTCTTCTTCCTCCCATCTGTGGTTATCTCCTCCCCCCCCCCACCTGGTGTCAGTTCGTCTCCTCGTCCTCCCTTCTCTCTCCACCTTTTGACACCGTACCTGATAAGCAACTTCTAATTAAATTTCGCGTCTGTGGACTAACGTCGGCTGTACAACTAAATTCGTGATTTGCTATCAGAAAGGCTCCATTTCGTATTAATTCACGGAAAATCGTCGAATAAATTAGAAGTAATTTCTGGCGTTCCCCTAGGAAGTGTTACAGTACGTCTGCTGTTTGTGATCTATATAAATGATTTGGGAGATAATATGAGTAACACTCTCAGATTGTTTGCAGATGATGTTGTCAAATACCGTCCTATAAAGGCATGTTGTTGTTGTGGTCTTCAGTCCTGAGACTGGTTTGATGCAGCTCTCCATGCTACTCTATCCTGTGCAAGCTTCATCTCCCGGTACCTACTGCAACCTACATCCTTCTGAATCTGCTTGGTGTATTCAACTCTTGGTCTCCCTCTACGATTTTTACACTCCAAGCTGCCATCCAATATTAAATTGGTGATCCTTTGATGCCTCAGAACATGTCCTACAAACCGATCACTTCTTCTAGTCAAGTTGTGCCACACACTTCTCTTCTCCCCAATCCGATTCAACGCCTCCTCATTAGTTATGTGATCTACCCATCTAATCTTCAGCATTCTTCTGCAGCACCACATTTCGAAAGCTTCTATTCTCTTCTTGTCTAAACTACACTCCCGGAAATGGAAAAAAGAACACATTGACACCGGTGTGTCAGACCCACCATACTTGCTCCGGACACTGCGAGAGGGCTGTACAAGCAATGATCACACGCACGGCACAGCGGACACACCAGGAACCGCGGTGTTGGCCGTCGAATGGCGCTAGCTGCGCAGCATTTGTGCACCGCCGCCATCAGTGTCAGCCAGTTTGCCGTGGCATACGGAGCTCCATCGCAGTCTTTAACACTGGTAGCATGCCGCGACAGCGTGGACGTGAACCGTATGTGCAGTTGACGGACTTTGAGCGAGGGCGTATAGTGGGCATGCGGGAGGCCGGGTGGACGTACCGCCGAATTGCTCAACACGTGGTGCGTGAGGTCTCCACAGTACATCGATGTTGTCGCCAGTGGTCGGCGGAAGGTGCACGTGCCCGTCGACCTGGGACCGGACCGCAGCGACGCACGGATGCACGCCAAGACCGTAGGATCCTACGCAGTGCCGTAGGGGACCGCACCGCCACTTCCCAGCAAATTAGGGACACTGTTGCTCCTGGGGTATAGGCGAGGACCATTCGCAACCGTCTCCATGAAGCTGGGCTACGGTTCCGCACACCGTTAGGCCGTCTTCCGCTCACGCCCCAACATCGTGCAGCCCGCCTCCAGTGGTGTCGCGACAGGCGTGAATGGAGGGACGAATGGAGACGTGTCGTCTTCAGCGATGAGAGTCGCTTCTGCCAATGATGGTCGTATGCGTGTTTGGCGCCGTGCAGGTGAGCGCCACAATCAGGACTGCATACGACCGAGGCACACAGGGCCAACACCCAGCATGATGGTGTGGGGAGCGATCTCCTACACTGGCCGTACACCACTGGTGATCGTCGAGGGGACACTGAATAGTGCACGGTACATCCAAACCGTCATCGAACCCATCGTTCTACCATTCCTAGACCGGCAAGGGATCTTGCTGTTCCAACAGGACAATGCACGTCCGCATGTATCCCGTGCCACCCAACGTGCTCTAGAAGGTGTAAGTCAACTACCCTGGCCAGCAAGATCTCCGGATCTGTCCCCCATTGAGCATGTTTGGGACTGGATGAAGCGTCGTCTTACGCGGTCTGCACGTCCAGCACGAACGCTGGTCCAACTGAGGCGCCAGGTGGAAATGGCATGGCAAGCCGTTCCACAGGACTACATCCAGCATCTCTACGATCGTCTCCATGGGAGAATAGTAGCCTGCATTGCTGCGAAAGGTGGATATACACTGTACTAGTGCCGACATTGTGCATGCTCTGTTGCCTGTGTCTATGTGCCTGTGGTTCTGTCAGTGTGATCATGTGATGTATCTGACCCCAGGAATGTGTCAATAAAGTTTCCCCTTCCTAGGACAATGAATTCACGGTGTTCTTATTTCAATTTCGAGGAGTGTATTTACCGTCCATGTTTCACTTCCATACATGGCTACACTCCATACAAATACTTTCAGAAACGACTTCCTGACACTTAAATCTATACTCGATGTTAACAAATTTCTCTTCTTCAGAAACGCTTTCCTTGCCGTTGCCAGTCTACATTTGATATCCTCTCTACTTCGACCATCATCAGTTATTTTGCTCTCCAAATAGCAAAACTCCTTTACTACTTTAAGTGTCTCATTTCCTAATCTAATACCCTCAGCATCACCCGACTTGAGTCGACTATATTCCATTATCCTCGTTTTGCTTTTGTTGATGTTCATCTTATATCCTCCTTTCAAGACACTACCCATTCCGTTCAACTGTTCTTCCAAGTCCTTAGCTGTCTCTGACAGAATTACAATGTCATCGGCGAACCTCAAAGTTTTTATTTCTTCTCCATTGATTTTAATACCTAATCCGAATTTTTCTTTTGTTTCCTTCACTGCTTGCTCAATATACAGATTGAATGGGAGGATCAAAACAATTACAAAACGCCTTAGGCGAGATACCTGTATGGCGAAAAAAGTGGCAATCGTTTTTAAATAATGAAAAGCGCGAAGTCATCCACATAAGAACCAAAACGAATCCGCTACACGATAAATCACACAAATCTAAAGGCTATAAATTCAGTTAAATACTAAGGGATAACAATTATAAATAACCAATTGGAACGGTGTCATAGATAATGTTGTGGATAGAGCAAACCAAAATCTACTATCTATTGGCAGAACACTTAGAAAACGCTCAGGACTACCAAAGAGACTGTACGGTTTGGGATCCGCATCAGATAGGATAGATGGAGGACATCGAAAAAGTTCAAAGAACGGCTGATAGTTTTGTACTATCCCGAAATAGGAGAGTGAGCGCCAAAGATATGATACGTTAATTGGGGTGGGAATCATTAAAACAAAGTCATTTTTCTTTGTGGCAGAATCTTATCATGAAATTTCAATCATCAACTTTCTCCTCAGGCAGTGAAAATGTTTTGCTGGCGCCCACCTACGTTGCGAGGAATGATCATCATAACAAGATAAGAGAAATCAGAGCTCGCACAAAATGAACTAATTTTCCGGTGACTGCCGGGAAACTTGTGCCACATATATATCACACGTATTTAACGAATCTCACTCGTATTTGTGTACAGATTTCACCTGAATGTCTAACGAATTTTGCCCAGCAGTTTCAGCTTCACTCAGATCAGTGTTATGACGTGGTATCTCTTGAACTATGTGCCGTACAATGGTATGGAATTTTAGAGGTGTATCCAGTGGTATACTTGCCCACTATTTGCGAAATGTCTTGTGGATAGAGATATTAATAAAGAAGGAATAAATTAAAACATCATGCGAGACATGGCCGCTTTCACGCATCCCAGTGTTTATGGCGTTGTATTTCAAATGGTTCAAATGGCTCTGAGCACTATGGGACTTAACAACTATGGTCATCAGTCCCCTAGAACTTAGAACTACTTAAACCTGACTAACCTAAGGACATCACACAACAGCCAGTCATCACGAGCCAGAGAAAATCCCTGACCCCGCCGGGAATCGAACCCGGGAACCCGGGCGCGGGAACCGCCGTAATTCTTGCACTATGTGTCATACTGAAGCGCGGCGGCTTGTCGTACTGTGTCGATATCGATATGCTCTTATGTTTGGCTCTATAACGGTGTCCAACGAACTCAACTCCATCCGCACTGGCGTGGAGGGCGAACTTACTGCATCGGCGAGGACAGTACGAGAGTCAGCATCGTGATGGGAGAATGAGTAGAGGAACATAGCGGAAAGGTGACCTTTCATACCCACTCACCTGTCTCTGTGTTGGCGTAAACTGGGAAGGATATGGCAGGGGTCATGTTGGCCTGTGTTTGGCTTTCAGTGCCGATGAACCTCAAGAGTGTATTACTCAAAACCCACCGAGGTGTCAGAGGCACGTTTACCGGAATTTCTGGATGCTCCGGTTCTGTCTGTTGGTACTGAAGTCCGCGCCTCCATGGAATTTGTAGACTGAATTGTATGTGATAAAAGCGTCCGTCAAATATTTTAATTACATCTTTGTACATTGAAAAAATGGTTCAAATGGCCCTGAGCACTGTGTGACTTAACATCTGAGGTCATCAGTCCCCTAGACTTAGAACTACTTAAACCTAACGAAAACCTAAAGACATCACACTCATTCATGCCGGAGGCAGTATTCGAACCTGCGACCGTAGCAGCAGCGCGGTTCCCGACTGAGGTGCCTAGAACCGCTTGGTCGCAAAGGCCGGTTTGTACATTGCATCTTATTGGAAGTTTGATTTGTGAATTTCAAGTGTCCGTGACGCTTTAATCAGGGTTTATTGTAGTGTCCGCCTCTACAAGAGAGCTTGTTGTGAAGTTCGTTGGCAGTGTAGTATATATGGGTGTTTAGGTGCTTCTGCCTGCTTGTCATAATTCTCGCTTTGCTTGGGGCAAGTAAGTAACACTTGACGCACGGTATTGATCGGTGTATTACTACAGACTGTTTATACCTGTTGTGAATGTGTACTTTCGTGTTACGCGAATGTTATGAGCGTCAGTTTTAAGAATCGTGTGATTTACGTTTAACTTGAACATTTTGTATAGACTTTCTGCTGTATTTGTAGTTGTCGTTTTACGGGATGTCTTTCTGGATTTGGCTCCACTGTGTCTTATTCATTGAGGCTAATGTACTGCTTATTCTGTTTCAAGTAATGTATACCGTGTGCCTAATTTGAGTGGTTTGTGTGGACATTTCGGTTTTAGGACACATTGCTTGGCTAGGACTGTGTACGCGCTCAGGAGCCGCAGAATTAACGGCAGTTGGCTCGGGGTTGCCTAAATAGTTTGTTCCAGCAGGATTTGGTATAACTATTTAATTCTGAAGCCTTCCTTAAGCCAACTGCAGCTCTTACTTAAATCTGTTGCTACGTTCTTAGAACACTGTTAAATTTAGAGTACCACTCCGTAAGAAATTGCATTAGGTATTGGGAGCGTAACTATTAGTTATTCTATTCTTGGCTGTGACTTGAGCTTGCACTTATCGGTATTTATTGTGCTGTAGGGCGTTTTCTTAAGACTACTTGTGCTCTGGCCACTTATTATGGGTCCTGTGGGCTTACGCAGCCGCCTGTTTATACGATTCTGTGCACAAGCATTGGTCAGCGAAGCTCACAGTGTCCATCTTCTGCAGTGTTATGTCTTCCAAGCGCACACACAGCCTTTAATGGTGCCGTTTTAAAATTAAGTTGAAATTTTAGAGGATTTCTGAGTAAGTCTATTTGTTGATTAAAAGAGGCTTTTTTTATAACCTTATTGCTTTTTGAATTATTTAAACATTTTACTAGTGGCTAAGATCTCAACAGTCCTTCTTATGTTAATTTTAATGATTTGAATAGTATTGTGGAACGCTGTAGGCCTTGCTATCATGACTGTTTTACGAGTTTTCAAATACACTCCTGGAAATTGAAATAAGAACACCGTGAATTCATTGTCCCAGGAAGGGGAAATTTTATTGACACATTCCTGGGGTCAGATACATCACATGATCACACTGACAGAACCACAGGCACATAGACACAGGCAACAGGGCATGCACAATGTCGGCACTAGTACAGTGTATATCCACCTTTCGCAGCAATGCAGGCTGCTGTTCTCCCATGGAGACGATCGTAGAGATGCTGGATGTAGTCCTGTGGAACGGCTTGCCATGCCATTTCCACCTGGCGCCTCAGTTGGACCAGCGTTCGTGCTGGACGTGCAGACCGCGTGAGACGACGCTTCATCCAGTCCCAAACATGCTCAATGGGGGACAGATCCGGAGATCTTGCTGGCCAGGGTAGTTGACTTACACCTTCTAGAGCACGTTGGGTGGCACGGGATACATGCGGACGTGCATTGTCCTGTTGGAACAGCAAGTTCCCTTGCCGGTCTAGGAATGGTAGAACGATGGGTTCGATGACGGTTTGGATGTACCGTGCACTATTCAGTGTCCCCTCGACGATCACCAGTGGTGTACGGCCAGTGTTGGAGATCGCTCCCCACACCATGATGCCGGGTGTTGGCCCTGTGTGCCTCGGTCGTATGCAATCCTGATTGTGGCGCTCACCTGCACGGCGCCAAACACGCATACGACCATCATTGGCACCAAGGCAGAAGCGACTCTCATCGCTGAAGACGACACGTCTCCATTCGTCCCTCCATTCACGCCTGTCGCGACACCACTGGAGGCGGGCTGCACGATGTTGGGGCGTGAGCGGAAGACGGCCTAACGGTGTGCGGGACCGTAGCCCAGCTTCATGGCGACGGTTGCGAATGGTCCTCGCCGATACCCCAGGAGCAACAGTGTCCCTAATTTGCTGGGAAGTGGCGGTGCGGTCCCCTACGGCACTGCGTAGGATCCTACGGTCTTGGCGTGCATCCGTGCGTCGCTGCGGTCCGGTCCCAGGTCGACGGGCACGTGCACCTTCCGCCGACCACTGGCGACAACATCGATGTACTGTGGAGACCTCACGCCCCACGTGTTGAGCAATTCGGCGGTACGTCCATCCGGCCTCCCGCATGCCCACTATACGCCCTCGCTCAAAGTCCGTCAACTGCACGTCCACGCTGTCGCGGCATGCTACCAGTGTTAAAGACGGCGATGGAGCTCCGTATGCCACGGCAAACTGGCTGACACTGACGGCGGCGGTGCACAAATGCTGCGCAGCTAGCGCCATTCGACGGCCAACACCGCGGTTCCTGGTGTGTCCGCTGTGCCGTGCGTGTGATCATTGCTTGTACAGCCCTCTCGCAGTGTCCGGAGCAAGTATGGTGGGTCTGACACACCGGTGTCAATGTGTTCTTTTTTCCATTTCCAGGAGTGTATTTTGTTCTCATTCTTTGGTCACATTGGATTATAGGATAAGAACGTTTTTGGCAATTGCCTTTTATGTGATAGGTTAAGTTTTATTTAACTTTTTTATTGGTATATTCTGCTCATAAAGTTTTGGTAATTTTTATGGTTGATTACATTTGGTTTGAACTTTGTATCATTACTGTTTTACCTTATGGTCTGGCAAAGAGTGACTACGTATAAGCTGTAGCTGACATCTTCAGCAATTACAGATTATTGTTCCGTATTCAAAATAAATTGTACATTGAACCAGTGAATGAACCGTGACGAAATCCCATTGGTCTAGCCCGGCGTCGTTTTCCTTCCTGACCAAATTAAGAGGAGGTTTTTTCTCACTCCAACTGCGTGATGTATTTTTGTAGGTACATTCAGCGGCATACGTGGATACTGTCTGCGAAAATGTTGGGAAGACATTTAGTAGCAACGAAGTAATAAATTTAATTATCTTTCATGAGGCGTTAGCTTTCCACGTGTGTCAAAGTTTATGTCATATCTGTTGAACTAAATGTCGTACAATGGTGTAATGTTTCTGATACATTAAGTGGTATATGTGAATACTGTCTGCAAAATGCGCCACGATACAGTAAGTAGTAAAGAAGTAATAAATTAAAACGTCACACTTCATGTGGTAGTTTTACAGCATGAAGAACGAGAGTTTAGTAATCGATAAGTTTTTTCTTTCATCACTTCGTGTGGGTCGTCCTCCAGAAACGTATTAAGTGTGTTGAAAGTCTCCAGTTTTCTCATTCTCAAATACTGGACGACTGTAGTACGAGTATTCTCGCGTCGTTGGCTACACTGCTGTTCCAACCCCCTCGCCTCCCTTTGACAGGTGGTTACTTCTTACTTCCACAGTGATTATTTTCAGACGGCAAATGATATGTGTACTAACTGTGTTTGAAATCGGACCAGTGGTTTAGGAGGATATGTTGAACGTATACATACATACATACATTAACACCTCACTGTAGCATGATGGTAGCACATATTCTTAGCTCGAAGGTAATTAATGACGTCTATCAAGGAAAAAAAAAGTTTATTAAAGCATCAGCGTGGGCTTTCTAAAACTCAACTTAAATGAAACTAGATGTCTTTCTCACACACGGTACCTTGTAAAAAGTAAATGCAAGCAAAGAGGCAGATATCATTACCCTATATTTCAGAAAAACGTTCAACATCGCATCACACTAATAGCAGAGATAGAGTTATATGTTATGTTTTCTCATTTATGTAATTAGAATGAATAATTTTCTAATAACAGGATAGTGCACACATTACTGGATCGTGGATGTTAAACGGAAACGGAAGCAGCAGAATTAAATGGCTTAAGTTTTCCACTATCTACAATAAAACTTCATTAGTACTGTCAAATAGTTTACTGACGAAGTTCTAGAGCAATAAGTCATCACCGGAGGGCAGCTAGTAAATGCAACAGCTGTCACGGTATTAATACTCAATACTTGCAAAATGTAAAGAAACATGTGATATCGTGCTTAAACAAGAAAAAGAACGTGATGATACAATATTACGACAATAGTGATAAATTTAGAATCTACCACGTTGTTTAAATATGTAGGTACAAAAGTAAGAGTCGCTATGTAATAAAATCCACATGTGAAATCAACTTCACGGACGGCGTTTGAAGGATTAAAATATTAGAGGGGTGAAATCCTGGGATATACAACTATAATCGTTATGCTGCAGCACTATGTGTACCTGTAACTTCTCCATCCTTCCCATTCCATTTGCGTATGTAAAATGTTCAAATGTATGTGAAATCTTATGGGACATAACTGCTAAGGTCATCAGTCCCTACGCTTACACACTACTTAACGTAAATTGTCCTAAGGACAAACACACACACCCATGCCCGCGGAAGGACACGAACCTCCGCCGGTACCAGCAGCACAATCTATGGCTGCAGCGCCCTAGACCGCTCGGCTAATCCCGCTCGGCTTTGCATATTTAATTAGCGATGAGTCTGTCAGAACCATTCTGCATGAGCATGAATTTCTCTAATCATGGTGTGAGGCTGAAAGAGATATATTATGAAGTCCGGTAGGTGTCCAATGGAGGCTACGTGAACAAATGTGGATGGTGCTGACTTGGTGGCAACAGGGCACAATAGTGCCCCAGAAAGATCACACATGGCGACGTGTGCCAAGATATCCGACGTCAGTTTTCTCTGATGGGTGTGAGAGGATGAGGGCGACAGGCAAAAAGAATACGCAGGAGATGCAATGAGACAACGACACTGAGTGCAGAACACGTACAAGAAAGACACTAGACAACTGGAAATCCGTGGTCTGGTCAGATGAGTCCCGACTGCAATTAGTAAGATATGACAGATTAGATTAGATTAGATTAATACTAGTTCCATGGATCATGAATACGATATTTCGTAATGATGTGGAACGAGTCGAATTTTCCAATACATGACATAATTAGGTTAATTTAACAACATACTTAAGTTAATATAACAACTTTATTTTTTTGTGTTTTTTTGTTTTTCTTAATTTTTTATTTTTATTTTTTTATTTTTTAATATTTTTGTTTTGTTTTTTTCTTTTTTTTTCTTAATTTATATCTAAAAATTCCTCTATGGAGTAGAAGGAGTTGTCATTCAGAAATTCTTTTAATTTCTTCTTAAATACTTGTTGGTTATCTGTCAGACTTTTGATACTATTTGGTAAGTGACCAAAGACTTTAGTGCCAGTATAATTCACCCCTTTCTGTGCCAAAGTTAGATTTAATCTTGAATAGTGAAGATCGTCCTTTCTCCTAGTAGTGTAGTTATGCACTCTGCTATTACTTTTGAATTGGGTTTGGTTGTTAATAACAAATTTCATAAGAGAGAATATATACTGAGAAGCTACTGTGAATATCCCTATATCCTTAAATAAATGTCTGCAGGATGATCTTGGGTGGACTCCAGCTATTATTCTGATTACACGCTTTTGTGCAATAAATACTTTATTCCTCAGTGATGAATTACCCCAAAATATGATGCCATATGAAAGCAATGAGTGAAAATAGGCGTAGTAAGCTAATTTACTAAGATGTTTATCACCAAAATTTGTAATGACCCTTATTGCATAAGTAGCTGAACTCAAACGTTTCAGCAGATCATCAATGTGTTTCTTCCAATTTAATCTCCCATCAATGGACATACCTAAAAATTTGGAATATTCTACTTTAGCTATATGCTTCTGATTAAGGTGTATATTTATTAATGGCGTCATACCATTCACTGTACGGAACTGTATGTACTGTGTCTTATCAAAATTCAGTGAGAGTCCGTTTACAAGGAACCACTTAGTAATTTTCTGAAAGACAGTATTGACAATTTCATCAGTTAATTCTTGTTTCTCAGGTGTGATTACTATACTTGTATCATCAGCAAAGAGAACTAACTTTGCCTCTTCATGAATATAGAATGGCAAGTCATTAATATATAATAAGAACAACAAAGGACCCAAGACTGACCCTTGTGGAACCCCATTCTTGATAGTTCCCCAGTTTGAGGAATGTGCTGATCTTTGCATGTTACGAGAACTACTTATTTCAACTTTCTGCACTCTTCCAGTAATGTTAGAGTCTCTAACAAACCTCAACAATCCATGGACTCATGTTGTCAACAACGCACTGTGAAAGCTGTTGGTGACTGTATGTCACCGGCGACAATTGTTCGCAATTGGTTTGAAGAACATCCTGAAAATTCGAGTGAATGGTTTGGTCAACCAGATCGCACGGCATGGGACATAATCGGAAGATCAGTTCATGCACAAAATCCTGCACTGGCAACGCTTTGCAATATGGGCGGCTATAGAGGCCATACCGTTCAATATTTCTTTAGGGGACTTCCTACGACTTGAGTTCTTACCATTTCTACATCCGACACGATATTAAGAAGTATCCCACGACTTACGTCACCTCATTCTAACAGGTAGGCCATATGTGTTCTGCAGTTTGATGGGCGAATGTGGTGCAGGCATTGGAAACTCAGACAGCTGGGTGCCGCTCTGATAGTCCTTCTTTGTGCTGCAACTCTAAAGGTGTAGACGCCGGTAATTCAGTGTCTGAGAATAGTTGTTGTGTGTCCTGCCCCAATACATTAGGGATCCTTTGCTAAAAGGGTGAAATAATAAAAAATAAAAATGAACAATAATGAGCAATGAGAGGTGTTAGTAATACTTACATACAATTGTGCAAGTGTTGGGGTAAGAGAATACAGCGCCACAGAACTTGGAAGAATTATTTTGGACTGGCGGGGCAAAAAGTCTTTGGTGGCCTTTTTGCCTCATACATTGTGAAATTAATGTAAGTCTAAATATATACGGCAACCATTTTTTGGGTCATAAATTATGGTACTTAAGATAAATGAGGTAATAGACTGTAGCAATAAAGATAAGAGTGGTTTAGGTTGTGGTTCATAAATTATAGCCATTAAGATAATTAGGTAATAAATTAAATAAAAAGACTGATACGAGCACAGGTGAACTGCTGGGAGTGGAACTATGGAGTGGATGGTGACCATGAAAGTAACAGGTGGTGCCTACTTCCAAAATGGCCATAAACCGTTGTATCTGTAATTGGACAGTCCCCTTACTTCAGCGCTCAAAGGAGGTGGGAAGGGTGCACGCAAGCCTAATTATAGTATAGTAAAAGGTAAAAGAGAATGTCTGTGAGTGGGCTATTAGGCTTACTACAGTTGGAGTACGGCATTTAACCACTGCAGACCTACGGGGGAGGTGGGTGGAAGAGGGTTATACTAGTGTCATGGTCACCGTTCTAATCCCAAGAAAGGTCCCCAGAAAACATTTGATAACCGGCTGATGGCTGAGTGGATCTGGGGCCATCCTGAAGGAACTGCTATGTTGTAAAGGCCCTGCTTCTCTCCGGCACTGAGCTTAGGACCTCTACGACTGGAACCCGATGCTCTACTCGCTATACCACCTCGACCACACTTTTTGTACAGTGATTCGTCAAAGGTAGCATATATCGGTGAGGTTATTAAATATTCAAATTTAAACATCAGTTATTCAGCTGATAAGCACTTACATTCAATGTCTCCATAATCATATTTGTTATATCTGTTATTAACATATTCTAGCTTGATTTATCTAATGCTTCTCAACATTGATCTCCTTTTAGGCACAAGATACAAAATTATAAGGAAACATACATCTCTGTTGGAACAAGATTCGGAAGGACCAACGGTACCTATCGACTGCCGTGTCATACTCAACCTTTGGCGTCGCTGGATGCAAATACGGAGGGGTGGGGGGGGGGGGGAGGAGAAATGTGGGAAGCACACCACTCTTCCGTCGTTATCAGCTTTCGTGACCGGAGACGCTACTTCTTAATCAAGTAGTCTTTCAACTGAGTTCACAAGTTCACAAGGAGTGCGTCTCACTTCCCAACAGCGATCGACATACCTGATCTGTCAGCCAACCAAGTGCTAGGCCACTGGTTAAATATGCATCATATAGACCTCACAAAAAAGCCGAGTTCTAAGAGAAATCTTAAAACGTGCGACCTGGTAGAAATAGCACAAATAACCTAGGTTTACATTCATGTCAGCATTAAGGGAAAACGCGTTTCATAAATATATCTAGTACTATTCACATCGCCACGCTTGTTGTTCTGATAGGTCCGTTGAATTCCTGCAAGGCGATGTGCAAGGCTCTTCTACACTCTTCGATTATACACTCCTGGAAATGGAAAAAAGAACACATTGACACCGGTGTGTCAGACCCACCATACTTGCTCCGGACACTGCGAGAGGGCTGTACAAGCAATGATCACACGCACGGCACAGCGGACACACCAGGAACCGCGGTGTTGGCCGTCGAATGGCGCTAGCTGCGCAGCATTTGTGCACCGCCGCCGTCAGTGTCAGCCAGTTTGCCGTGGCATACGGAGCTCCATCGCAGTCTTTAACACTGGTAGCATGCCGCGACAGCGTGGACGTGAACCGTATGTGCAGTTGACGGACTTTGAGCGAGGGCGTATAGTGGGCATGCGGGAGGCCGGGTGGACGTACCGCCGAATTGCTCAACACGTGGGGCGTGAGGTCTCCACAGTACATCGATGTTGTCGCCAGTGGTCGGCGGAAGGTGCACGTGCCCGTCGACCTGGGACCGGACCGCAGCGACGCACGGATGCATGCCAAGACCGTAGGATCCTACGCAGTGCCGTAGGGGACCGCACCGCCACTTCCCAGCAAATTACGGACACTGTTGCTCCTGGGGTATCGGCGAGGACCATTCGCAAACGTCTCCATGAAGCTGGGCTACAGTCCCGCACACCGTTAGGCCGTCTTCCGCTCACGCCCCAACATCGTGCAGCCCGCCTCCAGTGGTGTCGCGACAGGCGTGAATGGAGGGACGAATGGAGACGTGTCGTCTTCAGCGATGAGAGTCGCTTCTGCCAATGATGGTCGTATGCGTGTTTGGCGCCGTACAGGTGAGCGCCACAATCAGGACTGCATACGACCGAGGCACACAGGGCCAACACCCGGCATCATGGTGTGGGGAGCGATCTCCTACACTGGCCGTACACCACTGGTGATCGTCGAGGGGACACTGAATAGTGCACGGTACATCCAAACCGTCATCGAACCCATCGTTCTACCATTCCTAGACCGGCAAGGGAACTTGCTGTTCCAACAGGACAATGCACGTCCGCATGTATCCCGTGCCACCCAACGTGCTCTAGAAGGTGTAAGTCAACTACCCTGGCCAGCAAGATCTCCGGATCTGTCCCCCATTGAGCATGTTTGGGACTGGATGAAGCGTCGTCTCACGCGGTCTGCACGTCCAGCACGAACGCTGGTCCAACTGAGGCGCCAGGTGGAAATGGCATGGCAAGCCGTTCCACAGGACTACATCCAGCATCTCTACGATCGTCTCCATGGGAGATTAACAGCCTGCATTGCTGCGAAAGGTGGATATACACTGTACTAGTGCCGACATTGTGCATGCTCTGTTGCCTGTGTCTATGTGCCTGTGGTTCTGTCAGTGTGATCATGTGATGTATCTGACCCCAGGAATGTGTCAATAAAGTATCCCCTTCCTGGGACAATGAATTCACGGTGTTATTATTTCAATTTCCAGGAGTGTATATCCGCATCACAAACGTGGGATCCCAACCAACACGAGCGACATTATCGTGACATAATAAACCACAGTCTCGATATTCACAGTCCTGCAGCTCCGTTTTGCTCCGACTAGTTCAGAATTGTTCGTACCGAGACATAACACGATCTTTTCACAAAGAACCAACATTTAAATTCCATTTGTGAATGAGAAGCACGCGTTCTACCTACTTTGCCCTATTGTACTGATATGAGTTTCCTAGATTACGGTACTTCGGTTGCAGACTTCTGCGGTCTCACGATTGAAAAGGGTTGAGCGATTGATCGAGCTTAGGGCTCGTACGTTTTACATAACACATTTATTGAAACTTTTATTGAATTCAACACCAACGCACTTGAACATGCCAAAGCTAACTTACATGGACTCACATTTCTAAGAAATATGAATTTAAGAACAAGCCAAAATTACCTAAGAATCTCAAGCCTTCATTTATATGAATCACTTAACAAAACGGCTCAGTAAATACTCTCTCATTAACATAGCTTTAGCCAAAATGTCTATTGCTTAAAAAGGTTTGACAGGAACAGTGAATTTAGGAACAATATTGGAAAGGTAAAGGCTGGCATGTAATGCAACAGTAAAAAATTCTTATCTGAAGAAAGAAAGTATTAATGCTTCACTTATGCATAAACCGACAAGTAATACCGAACTGTATCGTATAAACCACAATGTCCTTGAGGAAAATAACATTACTTAAGACAGACCCGAAAGTGCGGAGTAATTGTAAAAGGGTAAAATGAAATGCTGGCAACGCACACACACAACCCCCAGCTGCCAAAGGAAGCTGATTACCCTCGGCATATTGTTTAGAAAACATATGGAATGAAGCTGCATAGAGACTGTTACAGCAATCATTCGGAAAACTATCTCTCAACATGTGCAGCTAAAATTAGAAACTTCTATTATAATAGATACAGTACGTTCGTGATAACACAAGGCATAAACAACATTAGATTCTCCCGTGGAATGCGTGCTGCACCGGCGCCACTCTCCTTTTCCACGTGTGGTAGACATTCAGCGCATCGATTCTTTCAAATAATAAGTGTGAAGGGAATGGAACCTCAACGGACTATTATTAGTCACTGTTAATCACTGTTCTTAACATCAAGGGACTTCAATACTTCTTCGTTTCACTACAACTGTTGGTCAGCGTAAATATCAGTACACATCCCAGCATTTAATAGTTAATCACGTGAGTGCAGTTAGGATTCAGAAAATATTGAGCAGAACTCTCTGTGCCCCAAGAAACACTGTGTGTTTTAATGCAGGAACATAGTTCGTCGGTGTACTCAATGGAACTCACTACCATCCAAGACGGAACTCAACAAGGAGACGAAGAACAAGTGCAGCCCAGGCTCGTTAAACACACCACAGATGCACACTCTTCCATCCTACAGGCCCAGGAGGATAGCGACGTCCCATAAACAGTCTTTCAGAACATAAACTTAAGGTCACACTCCAGACCAGCTGCTGACGTGTGTTTACGAGGAAGGCCGTCGCACTGTCTGTTACCCCCTCCCGTTTTATACTGTCACCGTTTACTTCCTCCTTGCTGGCCCACAGATAGACACTTTTTGCGGCCAAGACCCGTAAATCGTAGACGATGGAAGTGTTGCCAACTTGGGTCACACGCTGAAACAGTGCCAACCACGGCATGCACTTCGAGCCAGTTGGACGCTTTTTGCATGCCGCCTTGAAGGTGTTGCCATTGTAACGAGTGAACAGTGACGAAATGTCACAGTTGGTTCTCTGCGTTTCCTCCTTGTCGGTAGCGCGTTCCTTTTGAAGTTCCCGCTTAGCTCTCTGCTGATTTCTTACCCTAGCCAGAGTGCACTGTGGCCTTGCTGCAGCCGGCTGCGTGCCGTGTTTGTGGGGGAGCATCGTTCGGGAGGAGGGACTCTGATTGCGGACGACTGGGAGCGTACAGGAGGCCAGGCCGTTTTGTTGATGGTTTGGCGTGACTCGTGTCAGGTGTGATGCATCGTTAAAGCCGTGACAGTAGACACTGTTACTGTCTTGGTCGCAAGTGGATCCAAGGGGATGAGGCCTGGTTGTCCATTGTAACTCCTATCCTACGAATGTCAGCGGAAATAAATAAGACGTTTTGATTGTTATTTGCGTCATTGGCAAGCAACTGGGGATTCCGGCGTCTGCAGTAATTCGGCGAAGATTATTTGTGTTGTCGGTGTGTAAATGATTGAACAAGGAGCAGTTTATTTAATGTTTACCTTATGCTCGTGTTCTGCGTGTGCTGCTTGCGCGTGTAAACTTGACTCTCACCTTTGTCTGTTGATTTTAAGCGCATCGTCAAATACTGAATTCAAGTTGTGACTTTCAATTAATTAGCTGTATTCTTTCTTTCCTCGTCACGACGTGTGTTAAATGGCAAAGTAGAATTGTAGGCCTTAACTTGCTACCTCATTTGCGTGGCATCAATGACAGATCCTAACCTGTTAACTAATTAAGGCTGGTGGTAAACAAAGGTATTTAAGTATGTTGTTTTAAAATATTATCTGAAATGTGTCAATGTTGCGCAAGTTGATTCCGGGGTATGAACGGAAGTGTTGGCAAGTCTGTCGTGTAAGGGAATCATGCTAGTTTTTATTGTTTTGGATACTTTAATCGAGGGAGAAACTAGCGTGCCTTAGTCCAGCCTTGGGTTATGGCTATATTGGGGATCTGGCATTTGTACTGCAAGCTGCAACATCATTCTGTTGTTTCATGGTTGTTTTGTTCTCAAACTAGGTGTTTGCCCTAAATATGCTTTGGGCTGGGCATTTCGCCCCTCAGCATTATACTTGGGATTTAGCTGTATGTTCAGTCCATTGACTGTCCATCGTACGCCACATCGGTAATGGTCAACCTGTCATCAGTTGATTTTAATGCTGTAGTTAGTTGTAAATTAGTACTGGTTCTATTACCTTCTACCTAGGGCTTTTGCTCGACGCTTGTCTTTAAATCCGCCGCTAACATGGTTAGCGTATGTTGTGGCTAGCTTAAATTAATCACTGCTCAATAGCCCAACACAGTTTGTCGGCCGTCAGTAGCCGTGTTTGATTTATTTATTCCTTTATTCTAGTCAATTTATAAGCATGATATTCTTAATTTTATTACTCTAGGTAGCCATTAAGTTGCCATTTTTGGCGTGTTTCGATGGAGTGCGGCTCCTTTGAGTATAGATTTGTCAATTTCCAATTTAGTGTTTTTTCCACCAGCTTTAATCGTGCTTAAGCGCATATACGAGTTGCGACAATATAGTAATGAGACTAATTTTCTTTGCAAGATGTGGCGACCCTGCAGGCTTGCATGGACACAATATCTTCGACCTTTGGCTATAAGCTGCTTCTAGTCCGAGCGGCACATCGATACAACTGCTCAGTTGTGAGTTGTGCTGCAGTAAGTTAACACGTGTTTGTGTCTCTCGTCATGGAAATGGAACCGCATAATATTGCGCAACGGCATGCCATTTCTTTTTGAGTTACATTGGGTGAAAACGTGACCTCAACTTACGGTAAGCTTCAGAAGACTTTTGGAGAGGTTATGTCAAGATCTCAAGTTTTTCGTTGGCATAAAATGTTTAGTGAAGGCAGAACGAATGTCGAAGATGAAGACCGCAGTGAACGACCATCAACCTCACAGACGGATGTCAACTTGGCCAGGGTGAGTAAACTAGTACGATCTGATCGAAGATTATACGTGAAAATGATTGCAGATGTACTGAACATCAATCGAGAAATGGTTCGTCTAATAATAACTGAAGATCTTGGTATGAGAAAGATTTGTGCAAAAATAGCGAGAAACACTGGAAAATGTGGCAGCCGATCTGTTAGAGCAAACGGAAATCAATCCAGAATTGTTGAGCCGTGTTATCACTGGTGATGAAAGTTGGTTTTTCAGTACGATCCAGAGACAAAACACCAAAGTTCGCATTGGTGCTCAAAGGGATCACCCAGAGCAATAAAAGCTCGCATGTCAAAGTCAAAAGTGAAATGCATGCTTGTGTGCTTCTTTGATTCCAAGGGAATTGTTCATAAAGAGAGGGTGCCTCCTGGACAAACAGTTAACCAATATTACTACAAAGAAATTTTAGTAAGACTTCGTAAAAGAGTTCTACGTGTCCGTGCCAACATTGCCGATAATTGGATTCTGCATCACGATAATGCGCCCTCCCACAGAGCTCTGACAGTACAGCAGTTTTTAACGTCAAAACAGATTTCAGTACTGCCACAGCCACATTATTCACCAGATATCGCTCCGTGCGACTTTTTTCTATTTCGAAGTGTCAAAACAGCGGTAAAGGGACTCCATTTTCAAACAACAAAAGATGTCCAAAAAGCTGTGACGAGGGTCTTGGAGGATATTACAGAAGATGAGTTCCAGAAATGTTACCATCAACGGCAGAAGCGCTGAAAAAAGTGTGTGCAGTCATAAGGGAACTACTTTGAAGGAGACAACACTAAACTTGACTAAAACGGTAAGCAACATTTATATATATATATATATATATATATATATATATATATATATATATATATATATATATATATATGAATTTAAGAACAAGCCAGTGCCGGCCGAAGTGGCCGTGCGGTTAAAGGCGCTGCAGTCTGGAACCGCAAGACCGCTACGGTCGCAGGTTCGAATCCTGCCTCGGGCATGGATGTTTGTGATGTCCTTAGGTTAGTTAGCTTTAACTAGTTCTAAGTTCCAGGGGACTAATGACCTCAGCAGTTGAGTCCCATAGTGCTCAGAGCCATTTTTGAAGAACAAGCCAAAATTACCTAAAGAACTCAAGCCTTCATTTATATGAATCACTTAACAAAACAGCTCAGTAAATACTCTCTCATCAACACAGCTTTAGCCAAACTGTCTTTCTATTACTTAATCAGGTTTGAACGTAAAAAGTAATTTCAGAAACAACGTTGGAAAGGTAAAGGCAGGCACATAATGCAACAGTAAAAAATTCTTGTCTGAAGAAAGAAAGAATTAATGCTTCACTTATTAATAAACCGACATGTAATACCAAACTATGTCGTATAGACCAAAATGTCGTTGAGGAAAATAACTTTAGTTAAGGCAGACCCGAAAGTGTGGGTTCATTGTAAATGAGTAAATTGAAATGCATGCAACGCACAAAATCGTTCAAATGGCTCTGAGCACTATGTGACTTAACTTATGAGGTCATCAGTCCCCTAGAAGTTAGAACCTAACTAACTTAAGGACATCACACACATCCATGCCCGAGGCAGGATTCGAACGAGCGACCGTAGCGGTCGCGCGGTTCCAGACTGTAGCGCCTAGAACCGCTCGGCCACCCCGACCGGCGACAACGCACTCATACAACCCCAGCTGCCAAAGGCAGCCGAGCTGATTACCTTCGGCATATTATTTAGCAAACATAGGGAATGATATTATATATATCGGGACAATGCAAATGTTTTTTTTTGTAACTGTTGAGCTGTACTTAATGTACATGTTGGAGGTTAACTGTTGCCGTAAGGTGTTGTGTGTGGACAGTGCACTTTCCTGTTATTCACCTTAATGTTCTAGTCAATGTGTAAATTTACTAATTATTTTCCCTTTAAATGGAGTGTGCCTGCCTTGATGTTGTAAGTGACTGTTTCATAACCAGTTATTTAACGCTCCTACGCGCATATTTATATTTATGGGAGAACTTAAACTGTGTTCGCCTGTTGAACATTAACTAAAGTGCAGAAAACTGAATCAGGTGTTTAATATTGCTCAAGTACTATTATCTTTTTCTTGGTCTATCATCAAATGTTACAATAAATGCAAATCGCAGTGACGTGATGCGCTATTGCAGTTGTTTCCGTGATTTCATATCTCCGCATATAATATTTAAGTGTTTGATATAAGACTGATTAAGGCTTTGTTGAAATATTGGAGGGAGGTGCGCGTGTCTCAACGAGCATCAGTGTGTACAAGAGACTGACTAACGGGGAATGAAATGCCATCGACTATGAAACTGCGATACACTGTTATCGGGATTACCTCGGTAGACAAGGGGCGTTTGGTTTGCAAAAGCCGGATTTGCGGACGGGCCAAAATTTGCGGCTGCGTCTGGGGAACGGTGCCTGTGGCGAGCGGCGCGGTGTTTCCAGTGGGCGGAAGGAAGGCCGTTCGGTAATCTGGAGCGCCGGCATCGGCATCGGCAGATGAGCGCGCGGGCCGCGCCGTGCGGCGTTCATAAATATGCAACAGCGGGCGGCGGCGGCGGCTGCGGGGGCCGGGGCGGGTGGCGACCGGCCAACCGGCACGCAGATTAGGGCCGCCGCCCGCGGGACCGGCCGACCCCCAGAGCGCTCGGCAGCTCTGCCCGAGGGTTAATACTCTGGACGGATTAACACGTCCGTCAACAGCAGTTGACCAGCCGGTGCGTTATCGTGAACTGCCTGTACACTGTTGTACCGAGCGTGTGATGTGCTGTGTCGGTTATCACGTCTGAAATAAGGCTCTCACTATATATGTAGTTCTTAGAAGACACCTTCTCTTCTGATTACCCCTCATTTTACCTTGTTTCGCATCGCTGTGTTCGTCCATTCTTGTCACCTGTGTACGCTCTGATGAGCAATTGTGACCACCACCCAGCATGCGATGAAATGCCACCTTGTACATCTACATCTACATCCATACTTCGCAAGCCACCTGACGGTGTGTGGCGGAGGTTACCTTGAGTACCTCTATCGGTTCTCCCTTCTATTCCAGTCCGGTATTGTTCGTGGAAAGAAAGATAGTCTGTATGCCTCTGTGTGGGCTCTGATCTCTTCACGAGATATACGTAGGAGGGAGCAATATTCTGCTTGACTCCTCGGTGAAGGTATGTTCTCGAAACTTCAACAAAAGCCCATACCGAGCTACGGAACGTCTCTCTTGCACAGACTTCCACTGGAGTTTATCGATCTTCTCCGTAACGCTTTCGCGATTACTAAATTATTCTGTAGCGAAGCGCGCTGCTCTCCGTTGAATCTTCTCTATCTCTTCTGTCAACCCTATCTGGTACGGATCCCACACCGGTGAGCAATATTCAAGCAGTGGGCGAACGTAATCTACTTCCTTTATTTTCGGATTGCATTTCCTTAGGATTCTTCCAATGAATATGTCTAGCATCTGCTTTACCGACGATTAATTTTATATGGCCATTCCATTTTAGATCACTCCTAATGCCTACTCCCAGATAATTTATGGAAATAACTGCTTCCAGTTGCTGACTTACTATATTGTAGCTAAATGATAAAGGATCTTTCTTTCTGTGTATTCGCAGCACATTACACATGTCTACATTGAGATTCAATTGCCATTCCCTGCCCCATGCGTCGATTCGTTGCAGATCCTCCTGCATTTCAGTACAATTTTCCATTGTTACAACCTCCCGATACAGTACAGCATCATCAGCAGAAACCCTCAGTGAACTCCCGATGTTATACACAAGGTCATTAATATATATTGTGAATAGCAACGGTCCTACGACATTCCCCAGCGGCACACCTGAAATCACTCTTACTTCGGAAGACTTCTCTCCATTGAGAATGACGTGCTGCGTTCTGTTATCTAGGAACTCTTCGATCCAATCACACAATTGGCCTGATAATCCATATGCTCTTACTTTGCTCATTAAACGACAGTGGGGAACTGTATCAAACGCCTTGCGGAAGTCAAGAAACACGGCATCCACCTGGGAACACATGTCTATGGTCCTCCGAGTCTCGTGGACGAGTAGCACGAGCTGGGTTTCACACTGTCTTTATCGAAACCCATGCTGATTCCTATAGAATATATTTCTAGCTTCCAGAAAAGTCATTAGACTTGAACATAATACGTGTTCCAAAATTCTATAATTGATCAATGTTAGAGATATAGGTCTATAGTTCTGCGCATCTGTTCGACGTCCCTTCTTAAAAACTGGGATAACCTGTGCCCTTTTCCAATCTTTTGGAACGCTACGCTCTTCTAGAGACCTACGGTAGACTGCTGCAAGAAAGGGGTGCAAGTTCCTTCGCGTACTCTGTGTCAAATCGAACTGGTATCGCATCAGGTCCAGCGGCCTTTCCTCTTTTTAACGATTTTGATTGTTTTTCTATCCCTCTGTCGTCTATTTCGATATCTACCATTCTGTCATCTGTGCAACAATCTAGAGAGGGAACCTACAGTGCAGTCTTCCTCTGTGAAACATCTTTTAAAAAAGACATTTAATATTCCGGCATTTAGTCTGTCATCCTCTGTTTCAGTACCATTTTGGTCACAGTGTATTTGGACATTTTGTTTTGATCCACCTATCGCTTTGACATAAGACCAAAATTTCTTAGGTTTTTCTGCCTTATGGCGTACCGAGCACGTGGGATGGTAAGGAAACTTCTGGGATGCTTGTGGGGCGTGGAGAAAAGCAATGCTTCCCAGTTTCTTATGTGAAAACTCTTAAACGCTTTCTAAGTAAATCAAACTGTACTAATGCTTCCCAATTTCTTATGTGAAAACTCTTAAACGCTTTCTAAGTAAAACAAACTGTACTAAAGTTCACCTTCTTCATTCGTCATATCTACATACACTCTAAGACAAAAAAAGAACGACGCACGACGAAGAAATTATCCGAATGGGACAAAAATCAATAAATGTCATGCAAATATACAGACAAACAAACGATTACAATTTCGGAAAATGTAGATGATTTATTCAAGAGAAATTCACAAATTGAGGACGTTGATTCATAGAGTTCATTGACAGAATTGTTGGATGTCCTATTAACAGATAACATGCGAAATATTGTCTAGTTGACGCATTACGTCGTCATAATTCCCAGGTAGTTGGAGGGCTCTGCGCATAATGCATAAACAGTCTCAACTGGTGAGAGCTCAGGAGGCCTTAGTGGCCAAGGAGGGTTTTGGCAAGCACGACGACGAGCAGTAGAAACTCTCGTCCTATTCGGGCCGGCATTACCTGACGGATTTCCGTGATGGACAACAAACGGGGCGTAGAATATCGTCGACGTAGCGCTATGCTTTAGCGGTGCCGTGGATGACGACCAAAGGGGTCCTGCTACGAAACGAAATCGCACCACCAACCAGCAATCCTAGTTGTTGGGACACGTTCAGGATGTGAGACCTGAGTTTCTCCTGTCGTATACAACTTTCAAATAACTTACGGGAATTCAGCCAGGTAACACTTCCAGCGACCGCCGATATTTCGGTGGGAGAACACCCCGCGATTTTCAAGGTAAACTGCAACGGACAAGCGACGTACATGCAGATTTAAAACCTCGGTTCTCGGACTGATGCAGGAAAGGTAACACACACACACACTGAACACTAGTGCCACCAAAGATGACCAAAGCCAGAGCTATCGATAGTGAGACTACGAACTCGCAGGTGAGGTAGTATTGACTCTGTCCCTGTGTTTTTTGACAAAGAAGAGAGCCGGATTACAAACAGTTTGAACAAAAACCTTCATCCCTGTTAACGAGATTGCTCGCTAATTTAATCCCCAATGCCTCCTTAATAACACTGTTCCAATAGCTGGACATGCATGCCAATATCTCAGTGTTATTATATAACATGGGGTGACGACTATCCAAGCAAAGTTCGGCAATAGCGGCTCTACTTGGCTGCTGTAATCGTGTGTGCCGTGTATGCTCAGTACATCGGTCCTCCACGGTCCTGATAATTTGACCAATATTTGCCATTCCGCAGGTACAAGGAATACGATATACACCCGCCTGACGCAGACCATGATCGTCCTTAAGAGAACTCAAAAGCGCTCTAATTTTAGATGGAGGTCGGAAAACACATTTCATATCGTATTTCCGTAAAATACGACCGATCTTCTTGGAAGTATTTCCTACGTAAGGCAAAAAGGCAGGAGACTCAGGTGTCGACTCAGAATTATCATCAATCAACAGATGTACAGTTGGTCGATAGCGCAACGCATGTTCAATCTGTCTATCATTATAACCATTTTGAAGAAACGTAACTTCAAGATGGGACAGATCAGCTGACAAAGCTTCAGCGTCAGAAACAACGTGTGCATTGTCAAACAAGGTATCAAGTACCCCTTCACGCTGAGCCGGATAGTGACAACTATTTGTCTGTAAGTACGAGTTAGGTGTACCCGTGGTCTAGGGGTAGCGTCTTTGATTCATAATCACAATGTCTTCGGTCCCGGGTTCGATCCCCGTCACTGCCTAAATTCTGATGAATAATCAGCATTGGCGCCCCCCCCTAAAGACGGAAGAATCTGCAATGATCAACGACATGAGGATGCAGAAGGCAATGGAAACCACTGCATTAAAGACACGTAACGTGTATCCACAGGACATGTGGCCTGTAATTGAAGAAGTGTCATGATGATGTCTCCATTGGCAAAAGATTCCGGAATAGTCCCCCATTCGGGTCTCCGGGAGGGGACTGCCAAAGGGGAGGTTACCATGAGAAAAAGATTGAATAATCAACGAAAGGATAACGTTCTACGAGTCGGGGCGTGAAATGTCAGAAGCTTGAACGTGTTAGGGAAAGTAGAAAATCTGAAAAGGGAAATGCAAAGGCTCAATCTAGATATAGTAGGGGTCAGTGAAGTGAAGTGGAAGGAAGACAAGGATTTCTGGTCAGATGAGTATCGGGTAATATCAACCGCAGCAGAAAATGGTATAACAGGTGTAGGATTCGTTATGAATAGGAAGGTAGGGCAGAGGGTGTGTTATTGTGAACAGTTCAGTGACCGGGTTGTTCTAATCAGAATCGACAGCAGACCAACACCGACAACGATAGTTCAGGTATACATGCCGACGTCGCAAGCTGAAGATGAACAGATAGAGAAAGTGTATGAGGATATTGAAAGGGTAATGCAGTATGTAAAGGGGGACGAAAATCTAATAGTCATGGGCGACTGGAATGCAGTTGTACGGGAAGTAGTAGAAGAAAAGGTTACAGGAGAATATGGGCTTGGGACAAGGAATGAAAGAGGAGAAAGACTAATTGAGTTCTGTAACAAGTTTCAGCTAGTAATAGCAAATACCCTGTTCAAGAATCACAAGAGGAGGAGGTATACTTGGAAAAGGCTAGGAGATACGGGAAGATTTCAATTCGATTACATCATGGTCAGACAGAGATTCCGAAATCAGATACTGGATTGTAAGGCGTACCCAGGAGCAGATATAGACTCAGATCACAATATAGTAGTGATGAAGAGTAGGCTGAAGTTCAAGACATTAGTCAGGAAGAATCAATACGGAAGTACTAACGAATGACGAGACACGTTTGAAGTTCTCTAACGCTATAGATACAGCAATAAGGAATAGCGCAGTAGGCAGTACAGTTGAAGAGGAATGGACATCTCTAAAAAGGGCCATCACAGAAGTTGGGAAGGAAATCATAGGTACAAAGAATGTAGCTTCGAAGAAACCATGGGTAACAGAAGAAATACTTCAGTTGATTGATGAAAGGAGGAAGTACAAACACGTTCCGGGAAAATCAGGAGTACAGAAATACAAGTCGCTGAGGAATGAAATAAATAGGAAGTGCAGGGAAGCTAAGACGAAATGGCTGCAGGAAAAATGTGAGGACATCGAAAAAGATATGATTGTCGGAAGGACAGACTCAGCATACAGGAAAGTCAAAACGACCTTTGGTGACATTAAAAGCAACGATGGTAACATTAAGAGTGCAACGGGAATTCCACTGTTAAATGCAGAGGAGAGAGCAGATAGGTGGAAAGAATACATTGAAAGCCTCTATGAGGGTGAAGATTTGTCTGATGTGATAGAAGAAACAGGAGTCGATTTAGAAGAGATAGGTGATCCAGTATTAGAATCGGAATTTAAAAGAGCTTTGGAGGACTTACGGTCAAATAAGGCAGAAAGGATAGATAACATTCCAACAGAATTTCTAAAATCATTGGGGGAAGTGGCAACAAAACGACTATTCACGTTGGTGTGTAGAATATATGAGTCTGGCGATATACCATCTGACTTTCGGAAAAGAATCATCCACACAATTCCGAAGACGGCAAGAGCTGACAAGTGCGAGAATTATCGTACAATCAGCTTAACAGCTCATGCATCGAAGGTGCTTACAAGAATAATATACAGAAGAATGGAAAAGAAAATTGAGAATGCGCTAGGTGACGATCAGTTTGGCTTTAGGAAAAGTACACGGACGAGAGAGACAATTCTGACGTTACGGCTAATAATGGATGCAAGGATAAAGAAAAATCAAGACACTTTCATAGGATTTGTCGACCTGAAAAAAGCGTTCGACAATATAAAATGGTGCAAGCTGTTCGAGATTCTGAAAAAAGTTGGGGTAAGCTATAGGGAGAGACGGGTCATATACAATATGTACAACAACCAAGAGGGAATAATACGAGTGGACGATGAAGAACGAAGTGCTCGTATTAAGAAGGGTGTAAGACAAGGCTGTAGCCTTTCGCCCCTACTCTTCAATCTGCACATGGAGGAAGCAATGATGGAAATAAAAGAAAGGTGCAGGAGTGGAATTAAAATACTAGGTGAAAGGATATCAGTGATACGATTCGCTGATGACATTGCTATCCTGAGTGAAAGTGAAGAAGAATTAAATGATCTGCTGTACGGAATGAACAGTCTAATGAGTACACAGTATCGTTTGAGAGTAAATTGGAGAAAGACGAAGGTAATGAGAAGTAGTAGAAATGAGAACAGCGAGAAACTTAGCATCAGGATTGATGGTCACGAAGTCAGTGAAGTTAAGGAGTTCTACTACCTAGGCAGTAAAATAACCAATGACGGACGGAGCAAGGAGGACATCAAAAGCAGAATCTCTATGGCAAAGAAGGCATTTCTGGCCAAGAGAAGTCCACTAATATCAAATACCGGCCTTAATTTGAGGAAGAAATTTCTGAGGATGTACGTCTGGAGCACAGCATTGTATGGTAGTGAAACATGGACTGTGGGAAAACCGGAACAGAAGAGAATCGAAGCATTTGAGATGTGGTGCTATAGACGAATGTTGAAAATTAGGTGGACTGATAAGGTAAGGAATGAGGAGGTTCTACGCAGAATCGGAGAGGAAAGGAATATGTGGAAAACACTGATAAGGAGAAGGGACAGGATGATAGGACATCTGGTAAGACATGAGGGAATGACTTCCATGGTACTAGAGGGAGCAGTAGAGGGCAGAAACTGTAGAGGAAGACAGAGATTGGAATACGTCAAGCAAATAATTGAGGACGTAGGTTGCAAGTGCTACTCTGAGATGAAGAGGTTAGCACAGGAAAGGAATTCGTTGCGGGCCGCATCAAACAAGTCAGTAGACTGATGACAAAAAAAAAAAAGACAAGTTGGTGTGAGTACGTTTCCTGTAGACTGCATATCCCAATGATCCATCATCCTTCCTACTAACCAACACGTCAACAAAGGGAAGGCAACCATCCTCTTACACCTCCTTCGTAAAAGGATTGTTCGGGTGGATCCAGCTCAGATGTTCTAGAAAGGCATTCAGTTCTCCCTACCATGAGGCCAAGCAACAAAGCTATCGTCAACATATCTTAAGAAACAGGCGGGTTTCAAAGGCGCCGACTCCAATGCACGTTCCTCGAAGTCTTCCATAAACAAATTTGCGATCACAGGAGACAACGGTCTACCCATCGCAACTCCATCTGTCTGCTCGTAGTACTGGTCACTGAATAAAAAATAGGTGGATGTCAACACATGCCGAAAGAGATTAATTAATTCAGCACCAGTCATTGCCTCAATTAATCACAACGAATCAGACAGAGGAACACGAGTTAAGAGAGAGACCACATCGACACTCACTAAAATGTCAGAGTCATTCAACCGCAGTCCCTCCAAACGACGTAAAAAATCAGCTGACTTCCTGATATGATGTTCACCCGGAGCTACTTGTGGATTCAATAGAGAAGCAAGATGCTTGGCTACAAGATATGTCGGAGCGCCGATGTTACCTTCT